>NC_051070.1:8397955-9666705 GCF_004664715.2 Peromyscus leucopus | reverse complement strand
TATAAAATACCAGATTTAGTGTTTAGAAAGCTGGGACAAATTGAGTCTCAGGCCAGCCTAGGTCACATAGTAAGGCCTTGTCTCAGAAAACTGGGTCTAAGGATCTAATTGCATGCATAGCATGTACATGGCTCTGGATATAATCGCTCAATGAAATGATCAGAATAAAGCACTCAGCATCAAGCATTTTGTTATAGCAATGGAAAATGGGCTACTAAAGATGTATTTTTAAGTTAAGATAGTAGCCATAAAAATGATGCTCAGACAGGAAGCACTCCCTGACAAAATGAGGAAAACATCACAGCTACTTGGCAGCACACATTGAGAATCAGTTTCCAGATAGTGCTTCTCAAAGGATGATCTCAAAATGGGCAATAGCAGTAATGTCTGGGAATGGGTTAGAAGGAAGATTCTAGACTTCTCTCTAAAGCTATTGAGATAAAAAGCCAACATTCTCCATGGGAAGAAATTTCCAGGGAAGAAAGGTACCACCTCTGAGGGTCTTTTCTGGGGTGTTCTTGTACCATCTCCCCAAGCATGCAGTGCCCCGGCCAAAGCTGAGAGTGTCCAGGAACAACAAAATGGCCCTTGGTTCCAGGAACTGATTGTTAACCAGCTTTCAGTATGCATCCTAGGGATTGAAATAACCATCGGTAACCATTTGTGGACATGCAGCTAGTCCCAGGCAGTGAGTGCCCTAGCCCTTTTCTATGGCCAGATTCAGCTCTGTTCATCTCAGGTCTGTGGACTGGGTGGCAATATGGGGAGAGAAGCCATGTGCATGCTTTTCACAAAGCAGTAAGAAGAAAGCAGACTCCTTCAGCTTGGGAGTCCTCCTCCCTCTCTTCGCTTCTCTGAGCTCCTCCATCCTCCTCGCTGCCTGTGTTCCTCATCCCTCTTCTGAGCCTTTTCACAGCACAGCTGGCTAAATAGTGGAAGACAGCTGCTGCCCTTTTGCACTCTTGCCTTGTACATTACGGAATGTGCCTCCCAGGCTTGTTTAGAAAAGACAAAAATCACATGCTGCTGGCAAAGAACCTTCAAAACAGTTTCAGTTACCCTCCATTCACTGCACACACGTACATCTAAAAATGAGCTCACAGGAGCCACCAATACTGCACAAGATCCTAGAGTACCTACAAAATCACTTCTTTTATGCAGTCATACAAACAACACAGCAGGCATGTACATCATGGGTTAAGGCTACTGTGGGTCAGGGGCTCCCTGTGAATGGCATTTTTCATGCTATGTTTTTTCTCCATCAGTGACCAGCTCGTTTCATTTTGCCAAGAATCTAGCAGATTGCTTGAATGTAACTCTGAGCTTTGCCTGTACAATTTCCACTCTTGGCCCTGCGTCTGAACCTGTGTCTTCCTCCTCTCTCTTGTCTACTTCAAACACATATGTTATGCTGTAGCCACACTGCTGTCCTTGGGACTTGTATGGCACTGGGGTCTTGCTAGGCATGGGTACCTTATGGTCTCAAGATGAAGAGATTCTGGAGTAATGTGAGTTAAAATCCATACATACAACTTAAAAGCAACTTTCAATTGTCAAAGAAGGTTAGACCCTGATAAAAAGACACTCAGGACTCATCTTCTGAGAGAACCAACAAGGTGTCAAATAGGATCCAGTTCTGCATGTGTGTTTCATTAAGGATGTGTGTGTGTGTGTGTGTGTGTGTGTGTGTGTGTGTCTGTGTCTGTGTCTGTGTGTCTGTGTCGGTGTCTATGAACAACATATGTGCACTGTGCATTCCATCCACTGGGGATGGGGCTCAGAGCATCTTTTATAAAAAGATTTATTTTATTTATTGATATATGAGCATGTGTCTGGGTACAGGTATGTGAACATGAGTGCAGGTGTCCATGGGGGCCAGAAACCTCCCATGATTCCCTTGAAGCTGAAGTTACAGGCAGTTGTGAACTACCTGACGTGGGCCATCTTGTGCTACATAAAGTGTTCCTGGCTAGCATGAACTATAGTATGAGAATCAATCTCAAGAAAGAAAAGAGTGTGTGTGTGTGTATGAGAGAGAGAGAGAGAGAGAGAGAGAGAGAGAGAGAGAGAGAGAGAGAGAAAGGACACCAAGAGAGAGGAGGTGAGCAAGAAATCCTAGGAGGGTGATGGTATTTCTGTGACATCAAAGCATATTTTAGAGGTTTGAATGAGAACGACCCCCATACACTCATGTATTTGAATACATGCTCCCTAGTTGGTAGAACTGTTTGGGAAGGATTTAGAGGTGTGGCCTTGTTGGAGAAGGTGTGTCACTGAGGATGGGTTTAAGGCTTCAAAAGCTCACACCATTCCCTGTTGTTCTCTCTTTCTCTCTCTCTCTCTCTCCCTCCCTCCCTTCCTCCCTCCCTCCTTCCTTCCCTCCCTCCCTCGCTCTCTCCCTCCTTCCTTCCTGCTTATGATGGGTCCTATTTAAGCTCTCAGCTTCTGCTATAGGGCCATGCCTGCGTGCCTGTTGCCATATTCCCCTCCAGGATGGATTCTAATCCTCTGGAATCGTGAGCCCCAATAAATGTTTCCTAAGTTACCCTAGTCATGGTGTCACTTCACAGCAATAGAAAAGTAACTAAGACAAAGGAACAGTACTAGCAACAGGAGAGCAGAAGGGTTATAGGAAGGCAGTGTGTGAGGGACCAATTAAAAACAAAGTATGGTAACCTACATGTAGGAAAATTCCATAATGTACAATATCACTTTTGTGTCCTAACTTAAAGATTAATAAATACAAATAAATGAAATGTTTTAAATGAACATGGAATAGATAAATCCTTAGGTTATTCTAAGATGTTGTTGGGCAGTTCTCACAGCACTGGCTGAGGACCAGGGCCACTTCTCCAAGCCACAAGCATGCTAAAAATACAGGCATTCACATCTCACCCCTGAGGGACAGCATTAAAAGTCTGAGGCTGAGGGCCGACTCTGTTTTCACTAAAGCCTTCCAGACAATTCAGAGGCTTGCTACTCAGTAAGAACCCCTGGGGTTTGGCAGGTCTATAACACTCAGAGCACTAAAAATAGTTTCTATGTTTTTCAAATACTCTAAATAAAAAACAACAAAGGCTGGTCAACAGCTCTTCACAGAGAAAAATGTTTACCATATAGTCCCTCTCAGAAAAGGACATCATGGTAAACAACTAGAGTCCTATATGGGCAATCTGTTATCCCACTAGACACTGGTAGCTTGAGGATCTTGGAAATTTTTGTGAAATAAGGGCTGGGGAATACAGGAAAAGAGAAGACAGAGAAAGATCAAGAGCAGAAACAGAAATATACTTAATTTTCAATTATGTGAGACCAGGCTTTCTGAAGGGATGTGCTATGATAGCTAGAGGTCAAAGCACGGTTGTCTGTTTTTGTTTTAATAGATGTACATTACTGTTAGCACCAGACAAGCAAATACAGATGACCGTTTTTGAATATAATATTTTGCATATCTCTTGAGACACAGTGGTATTCTGAGTAGAATCCAAAACAGAGCAGTTCCATGTTTAGCACACACATAGGGAGCATCCCTCTGGCCAGGGCCCTTAACGTACAGCCTTACTGTCTTTAAAAGCTTTTCCGTGCCTCGGGGGCAGAAAACAGAGACCTTAGTTATCATTATACAAGATTCAGACTGAAGATGAGGGATAGGCTCCTTGTAAGAACTTAAATATGCACATACACAATAATTGTTTAAAAAATGGCTGTGTATGGAGTCACTGTAAGATACTATGCTCAATATCTATAAACATACAAGCTGAGGTGTTTAAGGAAACTGTCATCTCTTAGATAGAAAATTAGTATAGGCTCTAGGTATCTAAAAATGTGAACATTATTATTTATTCTTAAAAGAAAATGTCATGAGGAAGAAAATGGCACCTGGTTATCCAGTACCAAATGGTCAGCCCTGAAAATATACATGAAAGTAACTTTACACAGACACAGTAGGTCATATTTAAGAATATATTCACACGCACATATGTATGTACGCACGTACGTACGTACGTGTGTGTGTGTTTACGTGTGTGCGTGTTTGTGTGTGTGTGTGTGTGTGTGTGTGTGTGTGTGTTAGTTACTAGTCTATTGCTGTGAAGAGGCACCATGACCAAGGCAAGGCCACTTATAGAAGAAAATGTCTTATGGGGGGCTTACAGTTTCAAAGGACTGGTCCATGACCGTCACCATAGGAGTGTGGTAGCAGGCGATGGGCATGACACTTGAGAACTTTACATTCTGATCTGTGGGCCACATACAAAGCAAGCGACACTGGCTACCATTGGCCTTTGAAACCTCACAGCTCACCCCCAATGACAAACTTCCTCCAACAGACCATACTTATTCCAACAAGACCACACCTCCTAATCCTTCTAATCCTCCTCAAACAGGTTCACTCCCCAAATATATGAGTCTATGGAGGACAATCTCATTCAAACCACCACAACATGTAACAACAATTAATAGAAAAAGGAGCTATGCATATGAAAGATAGGAAAAAAGGGTTATAGGGGAGGGTTTGGAGGAAGGAAAGGGAAGGGAGAAATGATGTAATTATAATCTCAAAATTAAAAGAAATAAAGAGAAAATAGAACACCCAACATTGATACAGCAGGTTGTTCCATCCTCATGGGGATTAAATTCTCACCCACAAAGACTGAAAGCTGCTGGTCAAGTTTCTAATATTACTTCACCAAATATGGGTCACCTTTCTGCTCAACGTTCTTCAAAAGTTTAGCACACAAAAGGTGTACGCATGGATTTGGTTTTCAAGGGCAGAATTTTAGCCTCCATTCCAAATGAATGATGGTGTGTCTAGGCTCTGGATGCCAGCCATTGCTAATACTACTTGGCTCTGTGAGGCTAACATGAATTCTATTAAGAGAAAAAAAAAAAAACTTAAGTAACAGATTTGTTCACAAGTTGTTCTCCATTTAGCATTCAATCTGTTTAAAAATATGTGATTCTTTTAATCCAGAATTAATGCAAAATCATTGCATTTCAGCATGGTACTTTGCCTTTTAATAACTAAAGTATTTTACCAAAAATGTCATATTGTCACTGGCAAGACAGAAAATCATTTGGGGTTCAGGCAGTCTTTTTCTGAAATGAAAACAAATGTCATTGATATACAAACAAATGTTTGTTTCCTCAGAGTTCTGGCCTGTGCAGTTGCCATTCTGTTTCAGGACTACTTCCTGACATCCAGACACCTCCCTCACCATCAAACTACAAACATATGTAGTAGCATTAGCATGCTCAACCAGCCTGTGTGCAAGCCAATTCTTGCTGCCATTGCAGTGAAATGCAAACCGGCTTCTAGGGCAGGCCCTTTTCCTGGTGTGCGAATGGCCTCATCCTGGCTGCATCCTCAGGTATGAGGAGGAGACCCAGGGTTCTACTGTCAGGCCTGATTTGACCTCAGATAGAGTGTCACTAAGATGAAGCAGCAGCTAAGTGCTTGTCACTAAGCCTGACCATCTGAGTTTGATCCCTGGGACCCTTATGATGGAGGGAGAGGACTAATTCCCACAAGTTGTCCTCTGACTTCTTTATGCAGGCCAGGGCACATACACATAAACACACATACACATGTACACACGCTAATAAAGTGAGTTTAAACAATAGCAAAAACAACAATGGTAAACCTCTATGAAGTTTCCCATCTCAGTACAGTCACATTGGAGAGTTATAACTTGAATAGAGGAACAAAGGTAAGTCTGTGACATGTGGGTTTTGAATAAATTGATCATGGCCAAGAGCAGTTTACCTCTGGTGACTGTTCATCTTCATTGTTTACTTGGATTTGGAATCACCCAGGAGACTGCCACAGATGTGTAGGTGTGTCCTCAAGGGCATTTCCAGATGATTAAATGAGGGAGAATGGCTCATCCTGAATGTGGTGGCACCATACACTGGCTGGGGCCACAGATGGAATGAAAGAAGAGCAAAGAGAAAGCCAGAGTCCATCAATATGCCCCTTTCTCTGCATCCTGGTTCCCCAAAACACAAACTGAAATTCTTTACTATGCCTCACCATCCTCATGGCCTGAGACCTGAGGAAACAGGGACGAAAACAAACCTTCCTTCATCTAATCTGGTCTTGTCAGGTACTCTGTCTCAGGGATACAAAAGAAACAGGTACGTCTGTAAATCCAGTCTGGTGCAAGCTATCAAGGCTCATTTGTGCATGGAGCTGAAAAACCACAAGCTAGACTTAATACCATTCACAAGGAATTTGTAAAATCTGCTAAATGATAGTATCCCTTCATAAATAACGTGAATACAAGCAAGGATAGTTAAATCTAGTGAGGTTGATGTGTTTATAGATGATGGAACATATATTTAAAACACCACCAAATACTAAAGATCACCAGCCAACTGCAATAGCTGAACAGGCACCCTGTAGTTATTGCTAGGATGCATCTGCCTGTGGCTTGCAGGCTGTTTTGTGCATGTCTTAGGCATTTTTTACCAAGAAGCAAAGTACCATGCAACAAGAAGTCTGCCAGCAGGAAATATATTCATAAAGAGTGGGTATAGACTATGCTTGCACATTTAGGATTTTATCTCAAAAACTGTGTTAATGTTTCATCTTAGGAACAGGTAGTCACTAATATATTGCTAATATTTCCATGGGTATAGTTGGTGGATATTTCTAAAAGGTACAGCAGGTATCTAGGGCTATTTATTATTAAGATAAGGATCCTGCAAGCCTGAAAATGCAGCTAAATACTCTGATAATCAAATTTTTTAACAGGTTGAGCCTTCTGAGCTCTCCTGGAGGCCTTATAAAACCTACCCTGTATTAGACTAGCTTCTTAATTTAGCTCCAATGGACAGTAACAAATTCTGAAGTTCAAGGACTTTCTTGTTTTATGCTCTTCCTCAAATTCTCCCCCAGGGGAGGAGATAGAATCCACCCTCCTTTGAGAAAAATCGAATGTTAAAGTACACAGCTTAGTTCAAACTACATGTTCCAACTGTTGCTTGGGGAATGGCTCCCGTCATTCATATAGTACATCCTGTTTTACCAAATATGACCTAAATCACAGTCTGTTTTGTGCAACCAAATAACTCCCCAAACAATCAAAATAAATAAATAAATGTAGGCAATGGCTAACAAAGCAGCCTAAGGATGTCTTGTTGCCAAGCATACCAGTTAATAGTCAAGAAACAGAACCCATGTCGCACAGTTTCAGCGGCCGCAAAGTACAAGTGTGGAACTGGGAGATAGCACAGATCATTGCAGGGAGAGACCTAAAAAAAACAAAGAAATGGGCTTCGTGAGTCCCAGGAGGTAGGACTGGGCATTAGAAAGTGGTCCATAGTCAGAAGTACTGCCTACGGTGCCGAGGCTCCTGAAGAGATACAGCTATGTTCAGAAATCCATCCAAATCAGAGTATTAAAGACAAGAAGATTCTCCGAGCACTTGTTCTGCAGCTCGCCTTTTATTTCCTGCTTCTGTCTGTCATTGGCCAAACCTAAATGGCATTTGTTTGGCAGAGGATCTAATGAAGTATTGGTGACAGGTCAGTTCTGTGCCATATAAAACAGGATGATGGAAGGACAAAAAAGGACACAGATTGACTAATAGTCTATCAGTCACAAATACTGGTCACTAGATTGGCCTCTGGAAGAATGAAGACCGTGACCTATTTTGGTAAGGATTAATTTAGAATTTTCCAGGATCTGGACTTTGGTATCAGAGATCGATATGAACACAAATCAGGACAAGGCATGATTTGACTTTGCTTGAATTTACCTACAAACATAGTACTAAATTTGAAAATGTTTTCGTAGTAGAACATACCTTCAATAAGCCCTCTGGCTACAGAGCAATGATATATATCCATGCCTCGGAGTGGCAAGGAAGGAATAAACTGTGAGTTTACTTACTAAGCTCCTACTGTGCCCTCCAATTTGGACTGAATGTTTTATCAATACTGTGTTATTTAATCTTAGAAATGCACGTTTTAGTATACAGTTCTCTCTGGCTCTGACAGTACTGGACATTTTACATGCAAAGTCATCCTCACTTTTGTTCCAATGTTTCAGGTCAATAATCTTAAAAGACTAGATGTTGTCTTCTTTCGAAGTAGAGGTCAGGTGTTGGTTTGGTTTGTTGTTTGTGTGTGTGTGTGTGTGTGTGTGTGTGTGTGTGATTTTTTTTTCTGTCCAATAAAAAAACAATAATGTCTTAATCTGGGACAAGGTTCAGTGTGATTTGCATGTATATCATTTAAATAAATGGAATTTTGAAGACTGAGGACTCTGAGCTGTACTGCTAACCCACCCAGTACCATGTGTCTATCTGAATTGCTCACCATCAGGAGCAGACCTGGGCACAGGCAGAAGGAACTGAAGCACAATACTCAGCATGTCTGGTGTGCCAGAACTCCTTGGTCTGAGATTCAGGAATCTTTCATCACATGTATGTTAGCTCCAGCCGACTAGCATTATTAATATATTACCGGATATAATTCCCATGTTTGCGGTAGGAAGACAATTTTAATTCTCCTAACATTCTTCAAGAATGCACCAGTCACCGTGCCATGTAGATGGCCTTGAACTTGGTCCCTCTATCTCTCTGTAAATATGCAGAAGAATTTTATAGGTGATATGTTTAGCTCAGGGTTTGTCTTTTCCATATTACGTTTTGCAAAGTGTGCACATTCAAAACACTTGCAGGTAAGTCTAAACTGGCAATGATATCCAGAATTTCTTTTAGAAAAGAATTTTATGAGAGAAAACAGACAACGCTTTCAGACTGTTTAGTGGAAACTGTAGATGAATTTCTAAATGGTCTTATTAAATAAAAAAAAAACACGGAGCCAGACATAGGGGTGCACCCTAATAAACTTATTGGGGTCAGAGAACAGAACAGCCACTAGATAGACATAGAGGCCAGAAAATGGTGGCACGCACACCTTTAATCCTGTCACTTGAGAGGTAGAGATCCATCAGGATCTCTGTGAGTTCAAGGCCACACTGGAAACAGCCAGGCATGGTGACACACACCTTTAATCCCAGCACTTGAGATCTCTCTCTTGTCTTGCTTGGGAAAAACACACACCTTTAATCTCAGGAAGTTATGGTAGGAAGCAGAAAGGTATATAAGGCGTGAGGACCAGGAAGTAGAGGCTTTTAAGCTTTTAGGATTTTAGCAGCAGTTTAGCTGAGATCCATTTAGATGAGGACTCAGAGGCTTCTAGTTTGAGGAAACAGGAGTGGCTGAGAAGTTGGTGAGGTAAGGTTACCTGTGGCTTGTTCTGTCTCTCTGATCTTTCAGAATTTACCCCAATAACTGGCACTGTTTTTTTTTATTTTTTTATTTAATAAGACCTTTTAAGATTTGTGTTACAGGAAAATGCAATAGCCTTTTGACTTTGAGGTTCAGAAAGTACACTCTCTCTTTGCACACAAGCAAATCATGGTGTGGTTGGTTCTCCTGCAGTGCCAAGCTAATGATTTACCTGGCTTTCACAGTAAAGACACGAGAAGCCCCTTTTGAATTTCCTTTGTTGAAGGGATAGCCACACTATCAAACACTGCTTCCCAGGAAGAAGTGATGCAGCCTGAACTAAAATGTTTTGTAGCCTCCGAAGGACAGTGACAGAGCTGTAAACACTAACGGACCTGGTGCACAGCAGTTCAGAATACATGTCCGAACACTGCGGCAGAGAAGTGTGACCTTTTTTTGGTCTTTAGTGTCAGACAAGGGCATGGGGAACAAAAGGAGTCACTGACAGCTTCATTGAAAAATTTTATGGAATACAAGAAGAAAAGAGTGACCAGGGAGACCAGATGCTTTCATTTCTATCATTTAAATTTTTCTAAGTGAGACGCTTAATTCTTTTTATGAAGATTAAGCTGGATATGTTTGAATAAAAGCTTTGAATAGGCATTAACATTACTAGAATATCATGTTGTTTTATTAGATAATGTGGATGAAAGCAGTGAAGGTCAAATTTAAATATCAAAGTGCATGTTATCTCTTGGGAAATTGAAAGACACATAGCATTAAGTCATGTCTAGAGCCTCTAAAATCTCAGCTTTTGAATAACAACAATTATGTTATACACTTAGTATTTCCTAGATGACACAGCACAAAGAAGACAAGGTCCAGATACAGGTATGCAACAATCCCCTGTAGGTATGAACATACAAATAGATACATATTTGTATACACACACACACACACACACACACACACACACACACACACACACACACACGACATTACACTTATTTCCTTAATTCCAATTAAGGAAGTCCTGTAAGGAAAAAAAAATACTTATTTTGATTGTCTGTCTTAGACCCAGTATTTTTACTGACATCACCAGGCAAAATCTTTCAAGTCTTATTGCATTCAATTGAAAAATATCTATAAGATTACTGAGAAGAATTCCTTAACTTAGAATATTATACAAATAAGAAAAACATCAGAGGAAAATAATTAGATTGACTTAACTAATGGCATTCATTTTTTCTAGGCCATTAACCTATGCACTGACACTTCACATCTTAATTATTTGATGTACAAGTTAGTTAATTGATCCAATAAATCTGAGAAAAAAACCTAACTGAAGTTACTTTCAATTTTATGCTGAGGAACTGTCTTGGTCACTGTTCTATTGCTGTGAAGGTCATCATGAAAGGAAAACGTTTAGTTGGGACTAGCCTACAGTTTCAGAAATTTAGTCCATTGTCATCATGGCAGGAAACATGGCAGCATGCAGGCAGATATGGTGCTGGAGAAGTAGCTGAGAGTTCCACATCCTGATCTGCAGGCAGCAGTAAGAGACAGAGCCTGGCTTGGGCTTTTGAAACCTCAAAGCCCAACCTCCTCCAACAAGGCCACTTGCTGGACAGTGTCACTCTCTGAGTATTTAAATATATAAACCTATGGGGGCATTCTAATTCAAATTACCACAGAAACATAATAGAAAGAAAAAACAGCAAGATAAAAATGAAATAAAGCTAAAAAAAGTGCATGATGTGCAGGTAGCTTTATATTTTGGGCCATTATGTTTATCATGTATATTACAGAAATACTTTTTTCTCACAAAGGATTGGTGACAACCATTAGTCTGAGGTATGGGTCTTCTCTTCTACACTCAGGATCCTGCCCTCAGGATCTTCTGAGTCCCTCATCATGTTCCTATTCTATTGTCTGTGGAGACTGGATGTCTTACAGCATCAGAGCCGAGAATCTTCAAGTGTTATCCACAATATCCTAAATGTTTGCGTTCCAATATCCAAGTCTTTGTCTATCCTGGTAAATGATCTTCCAAATTTTCTCCAAAGTGCTCTTCTGAAAGCCAGCCAAGAATTACTCATGCCCCAGAAAATGCCCTCTCCCCCTTAATGAGTGCATCCTGAAGTTTCCTGTCCCTCCTTGAGGTCTCTGAGCCGGCACCTCTTAGTGTTGCCAAATGTGTGTCCTGAGCTCTGTTCGGTTGTAGGAATGGAAGGAATCTGATTACACAGCATTTCTGTTCGCAGAAGTCACCTCTGCACTGATCCCTTGAGGAAAAGAATTCCCTATTGTGTGGCTGCAAGTAAGTCACAATGCATGGGTTTAGCTCTGCACAAGATCATCCCACCTGGTGATGACTGCCCAGAGACCTCACATTTTATGAATCTGACTCCTGACATTTGTGTATGGAGAAGTAGAAGCAATCCTAAGGAATGGTTATTACAGTACAGTACATGCATATTACAGTTACCCTTCCTATCCTTTCCTCCTTCAATAGGGAATACTGGTACAATGTCAGCCATTGTTCTGAGCACTTCACATATAATGCCTCACTTAATGTTTGGTAGCAACATCATAAGATAGAAATTAGTATCATGTCAACTTTGTTGATGAAGGAACATGGGATCAGTTTCCCTGGGCATGGTTAGCAAGGGACTGAGCAGATTTTCAGTGCAGTGCTCCAATTCCAAAGGACTATAAACCCATATCTAAATTGTCATGATAAGTGCTATTTAATATTGGCCGCCCTCTAACTTTTAAATAGTAACTCTTGACAGATACACATTAGCCACAAGAAGAGAAAAGCTACAATGTACAACAGAAATATTATAGACATAATGTTAGCAATAACTGACAATAAGTCACTTGTCTTAAAGCAGTTTCTGTTAAGTGAGTATATAATGCAGATCACAGATGAGCTGCACATTCTCTTGGCAGAAACAGAAAATGCTGGATAAGTGACTGCTTCATGAAATATCCGTAGGAGAATTATGAGTGCCTTTAGAAATCACTGAAATGCAAGTCAGCTTCAAATGGCTTGATGAACACTGCCATCTAATGCCCAGTGGAGAAATATAGGCTCAGTTCAGACTGAATATGTTCTGACACCATCCTCCAGCGCTGCTTACAGAAATGGCAGCACACATCACACTATCAAGTGAGGTCCTGTGTTTGGAGGCAAGCTTTAGGAAACAATGGGAGGCATACTCTTTAACATCACAATCCAGCTTCAGGGAATGTTAATTGTAGGGTAGGGAGGTGTGGTAAATTATAAAAATCAGTTTCATTATAACATCTCCCCAGTGATTAAGACAAATATCCTTAAGTAATTATAGCAAAACCTAATTGATGACATCAGTTTTGATTCTGATTTCTAAATTCCTTTTCCTGTGATTTAGTGGGTTTTTTTTTTAATCCCTTGCTTCTTCTTGAAGAGTGTATTGATAAAATGTGCCTTCCCATGACTTTTTGAAATACATCAAAACAAAATGCAGAGGAAAATGTGAAGACAAACATGGGCATCTAATGAGTGAAGAGCGTTGTGGTCTGTGTTCATATTCATACATGTTGCTAATGTAGTATTAACAGCCCTGGATGAGTTCTCAATACTCAATATTAAATTGAAAATTCTTTCCTAGTCTGAGTATACAGGGTGATTCAGGAGCAACAAATTTTGGTTAGGATATAAATAGATGTCAGAAAACATCATCCACCATAGTGTATATAGTAGTGAGCTAAAATTACAATAACTTTCTCCCAAACTTCCAGTTGGACTGGGGAGATGGCTCGGTGGGTAAATTTTTTCTTCCAAAAAAATGGAAGAACCAACATTCAGTTCCCTAGAAGCCATACAAATGCCAGGTGGTCTTGGTGGTCTTCTTGTGATCTCAGGACTCATGATATGGAGACAAGGCATTCCCAGGCCAAGATTGCTGGCTAGCCTAGCTGAACTGGTGAGCTCCAGACTCAACTGAGATCTCCTGCCCCAATATATAAGGTGGGGTACAATTAAGGATGACAAATGAAGTCATCCCCTGGCCTCCACACACTTGTCCACACACGCACACACACATCCACACACGGGAACACATGTTCATTCATGCATACCACACACAAACATATACATGCCAAAAATATTGGCGGTTTATATGTGTTGCTTAATCTTTATTTAGATTTTAAATATTATATATATTTTTACCTCTTTATAAGCTGTGTTTGCTACAAACAAACTGTCCTTTATCCAAAATGTATGGCACCAAAAGTATTTTAGAAATCAGATCTTTGAAATCTCAGACTATTTGAACATATATAACAAAATGCATGAGGCTATAACCCAAATCTAAACCCAAATACCAATGAAATAGTCTAGAGAATAGACACACATGTAGATATATATATAGAGAGAGAGAGACAGACAGATAGATATCCCCAAGACAATTTTATACCATATTTTAAAATCATTTCATGTAGGAAACAAAATTTCATAGCAAAATTTTCTGCTTGAGGCCATCATATTGGCACCCAGAAAGTTTTGGATTTAATTTATTTTTATTTTATTTGCATTGGTGTTTTGCTGCATGTATGACTGTGTGAGGATGTCAGATCTTGAGTTACAGACAGTTGTGAGCTGCCATGTGGGTGCTGGGACTTGAACTCAGGTCCCCTGGAAGAGCAGTCAGTGTTCTTAACCACTGAGCCGTCTCCCCAGCCCCCAGTTTTGGATTTAAAAGCGTTTGGAATTTGAATATTTGAAGTCTTATGATACTTGGGTGACTTTAAGGATTACATCTTCACTGTGTTCAACACAGTTAAACAGTTCTTAGATGACTATGATATAAAAGAAACCTATTTTATTACTAGAAGATTTCAATCCATGGTAAAACTTGTTTTATCTTTCAACTTCCTCAAAGTGAGACTGTTTCAGTTAGTGTAACTAAACCACAAGCAGACCATCAGTTTCTCACAGACAGTTTTCAAACGTGAGTGGGCCCCTCCCAGAGCCCCTGCAGCATTTGGAAGGACTGTTTGCACAGTACATAAGCAGGCATTTCAGGGTCAGAAGAAAGGAGTCATGGGTGGGAGATAGGAGGTGAGGTGGCCAGTGTTTAATCCTCCTGCCTTCCTCTTCACCCTTGGTTTGGGTCCCGGCTTTCCCTGGAAGAATGACAAAAATAGCTTGGTTACTATTCACTGAGGTGCTCACAATTTAGTGCTAAGCCTGAGTCAAGATAACATGTGAGGTGAAAACAACTTAGCACTGGACCTGAGTCCAGATGAAAGCTAACTCCATCCTGTGATATTTGTGCCAGTATCTACAAAACAAAATAAACAATAAAAAAGGAGAAAATAGTACCTAGGCAAATTGGAATACTTTTATAAAAAGAGTTATTTTTTTCAGCATGATTCTGAAATCCGATTTTAAATTCTACTGCCAAATTTGTAACTAAGTAGCTATTCTCAGAACAGAAAGTAGTTTGAGTCCATTCAAAGTCTACTGTTCAAATCAGTGTGGGGTTGGCACAACCCAAATAACTCACTGGGATATTTCCAGTTGTGTACAAAGTGACTGCAGTAGCTTGACCTGACATTAATTAACACAATGTTGTGAGGAGCAATTTAGCATGCTTGTTGAAAGACCAAAATTCTCTGAGCTTTAATCTTCTGGTATGAAGTACTTCTAAGTATTTTCAGCAACTCCATGTGGAATTCTTAAAACGCAGAACTAACAGTATTAGAATAATGGCTATGAACCAAGGCTAGGAAGTAGGCAGGCATTCATCCTGATGGAGATAAATAATGGACAAAATAAATTACTGTGTTAGCTAGATACTTGTTACAAATGAACCAAACCATCTCGCTTGTATCTATACAGGAAGCATAATGTAAAAGGAAAACCAACCGTACTGGAATCCATTCAAATGAGAACAATAGTAGTTACCAGGGAAAAATGATTTTGATTGTATCATTAAATTTAAAACATTCACTTTAGGCAGTGAACACAACCCTCAAGTGGGCCTTTTATCACAAGCTTAATGGGAGGAGTGTTTAGAAAAAATGCAAGCGAATGTTTTTAGGTTCTATAGCTCTCTTCACTCTGTGATTAGAATATTGAAAACAGAAACTCAGGGGGAAGAAAACGTTGTGTTTCTCAATATAGTCACAAATATAATGGATAAAGATCAATTACAATGAGAACAAGGAAAATCCACTGATCTCATGGAGAGATCAAATTCAATAAACTTTGTTAACAATTTAAAAACGAATGTGGAATCACAGCAGAAATAACGAGGGGTGTGGGGTGGACTGTTGAGTGAACTTCATTGTCCATGGGAATCTGGGAAGAGGCGATACTTCTTCCCACTCGGCAGCAGACAGAAGCTGAAGCCTGGAAAGCCTGCTGTCCTGAATCCGGAACTGAAATATGCGTTGGGGTTTCATGTCACTGTGGTTTGCAGAAAATATGTCTTGTTTTGTTATTCTCACTATGTATCCTAAGGAAGACAAACACTCATTCAGTAATTACAGTTGCCATTGGCATAGTGGTCCTTAACCTTCACCGTGGTGCTACTGCCCTGGCCACCAACAACACTCTGTGACCATCGGACGCTATCCACAGAAAAGTCTACCTGCCTCTCAGTTTTGCATTTTTTAAGATTTGTTCATTTTTATTTTACATGGATGAGAGGTCACCTGCATGTGTGTATGTGCATCATGGGTAAGTCAGGTGCTCGTGAAGGCCATGAGAGGGCCGTGGATCCCCTGGCACTGGAGTTACAGCCAGGTGGGTGCCGGGAAGCCAATAAAGTCCTCTGAAAGAGCATCGGGTGCTCTTCGCCACTGAGCTCTCTCCAGTCTCTCATTTTTGCAGTATGATGTTTTCCTTTCTAATGGCATTTCTTTTTTTTTTTTGGTTTGGTTTTCTGAGACAGGGTTTCTCTGTGTAGCTTTGCGCCTTTCCTGGGACTCACTCTGTAGCCCAGGCTGACCTCAAACTCACAGAGATCCGCCTGGCTCTGCCTCCCGAGTGCTGGGATTAAAGGCGTGCGCCACCACAGCCCGGCATAATGGCATTTCTTAATTGCGTTTTTATTTAATTTTATTTTCTTGCTCGGCTGGGAACCAAACTCCAGGTCTATCACATACTAGTCAAGCTTCAGCCCCAACCCCACCTGAGCTACTTAATAAACATTTATTAATTTTAAAAAGAACATAAATGTGTCCATGAAATGTAGATGAAAGCTATTCTAAACCATGTAAACAAAGAGACGGGGATGTAAAAGTAATATGAGAAATACATAAAAAATAGCAGATAACAGCTGTGTATAGCTCCAAACAGTTGGGAAACTGGATCTTGAATGAGTTTGGCTGTATTTTTCTTTGATGTCTAGAATTCTGTTAGCCTCTCGAAGAATAACATTCAACAATCAATTTGCTTTTATCAGGTAACTATACACTATCAGTGCCATGGTAGAGCTAAATACTGATGAGAAATGTGGTCAGGAGTCCAAGGTTCTTCTCTGCTTTGTCCTTCTCCCTGACTGTGCTATCTGTTCGTATCTCACCTGCCATGCCTCAGCACTCATATTAGAAGAGTGTAGATGCAGGGCTAAGTTCTGTCACAGCATGACAAGAGCCCATCATGGTGAAAAGACAAAATGGCCAGACATTGGTTTAGCTTCCTGCACTATGACATGAAGTCTACTCTTCCAATCTTTGAGTCTGCCTTATGACTTCCACAGACGAACACAATGTAGGAGGTATGGCCATGTGCCTGACCCAAGTTCAGTCTCAAGAGGCCTTGCACAGTGAATCCTAACAAGCAAGCAGGCAAGCCTAAGATAACATTATCGATCAAGGTCAGCATTTGCTGTGGAGATTCAGATAGCAAATATTCAGGTTTTGAGATCCACACAGTCTCTGTTGGAACCACTGTGCTTGCTAAGTATAGCCAAGCATATTCACAAAGGTACTCTGATACAACTTTATTTTAAAAGTGTCAGTGAGAAGGCTCAGCAGGTAAAGGTGCCTGCTGCCAAGCCTGATAACCTTAGTTCATTCCCTGGGAGCCAAATGGTAGAAAGACAGAACTGACTCCTGAAAGTAGTCCTCTGACTTACATGTACACACCCATGCACACACACACACACACACACACACACACACACACACACACACACTCACATACACAAATAAATAATAAAAACTTGATTTTTTTTTTAAGCAGCAGACTATCTAACAGCCGCAGTTTTGAACAGGTGAAATTTAGAGAGCTAAAGAACTGTCTACCTGAGCCCTACCACATGGAAAGCCTAAAGAATTGGAAATGCAAGAAATAATCATTTCAAGCCTTTTGCTGACCTGCTCTGTCCCAAGCTAGAAAAGCTGAATGATGCAATATGTTCCAGTCTTCACTGCCCACTTGAGGTGTCCATTTCTCCAGCTAAGGTGAAGGTCCCAAGGGTGCAGGACAGCTCCCCTTGTCTGAGGACATACCTGTCCTAGGAGAGTACCATCTGTCAAGAGGCTGCTCCAGAGTAAATGACTCTTGCACCCAAATGAGGCCAACTGTGGTAGAACTGAGCTCCGCGAGGTCCCTGCAGGAACCACTTTCCTCTGAAGTCTGGCTTCCTTAGGAATTTTCTCCCGCACCCTACTGTTCATCCTTACTTCCCATTGCATGTTCTCTGTCAGGAGCCCTTAGTACAAAGACCACAGGCTTTGGGAAATCTAAGACAATTTCTAAGAATTCTTTTGCTATTCATTATAATCAGGAAACACCATAGAATAAAAATTTGCAATGAAAATGTAGAGGACAACATCAAAAGCCAACAGGACTCTGTGGAACTGACCATAAGTGCTGACAAGAAGAATGTAGAAGTAAATACTTCTACATTAGACTTTCTTGGAACAAAAATGTAAATGTTGATATTTACTCCACCTATTTTGCAAGTAAGTAAAATCAACCGGATTTGGACTTATATTTATTATTTGAAAGTATCCAAATTAATGGATGTTTGGTGAACATATGAATTTATTGTTAACAACATATCCTGTTGAGCAAAGTTTCCAGCCTGGAGGTATTAGGTAACATTACTTCTAAAGTCTCTTTCTATGTTCATTTCTTCACTCACTGAAAGGACACCAGCTGATTCACCATATTACATGAAAATTTAGACTACTAATGAATCCATGCACATAAATTACATTTAAATCACCAGGTGAACAGCAATTTATAAACACGCTGTACCTGCCATTGTTATCATTCAATCAGCATTCTGAGTATTTTGAATAACAAAAAGCTGAAATAGGAAAAGAGATGTCTGCAGTCAGCAGGCCCCTTGCACACCAGGACATGGGAAGCCAGCGGAGAGAAATCTGAGGGAGTCTAAGGAGAAAGAAATGCAGCAGCAGAGTCTCCATGTCAAGAAAGGGAAGCCAGGACTTCTCAGAGAAGAAACGGTAATCACTAGCAGAAAGAACTGTATGGAAGGAACCCCTAACAGCTGGAAGAGAAAAGCTGGGAAGCTGAAAGGGGAAACAGGAAGTGACGCGGACAGTGTGTTTATTGCAACTGATGAAGAGGCTGTTTCATTGTTGTTCTGCCTCCAACTATTAGAGAACTCAGAAAAAGAAGATAGCAAAAAAAAAAAAAAAATCAAACCAAGGATGCTTTGGCAAATAGACCCCCAAATTAGGCACCATTAAGCATTTCTTAAAATCCTGAAAAATGTTAAAAATATTGATAATCATTTTCATGGCCTTCACTTAAACTATTGGACTTTTTTCTTAGTGATAATTAGTATCCAAACTAAAATGTCTCTGTTACACTTGCTTGATTAGTAGGGAATAAAAGGACGCAGAGAGCATCTCATAACAGACTTCTTTTAAACACCATTCAAAACTCCTGTGTCTGTTTTCTCCTCTGTAAATGAGATCAAGCTATATTTTGATATTCAATAATTCTTGGAAGAAAAAAAACTCTACGCTTCCCTCCTGCATGCATACTAACAGGAGGAAAACATTCTAAATGGCATTTTAAAGTCAAATTGCTGTTTGTAACCCTTGGAATACAAGTTAAAAAGCAGTAGTTTCTGCATTGCCTCAAATCATAAACCAAAAGAACTCAAAAAAGCTAATTTGGTACAGCTGGAAAGAGCTCTAAAGATGCATGTTAATGTAATGACTGTTTAGTATAGGGAATTATAGCTTAAATAATATATACAAATGTGGATATTCATTAGGGGTTTGTAGCATTTGAAAATGAGTCATTTTAAGATCAAGAACTAAAAATACTAGCACTTTATTTCTCAGAAACTATCAGTCAATGGCAAAGCATAATTAATGTGCACATGACTTCCTGTTAGAGCTTATGCAAATCAGGATTTACTAAGACCAGTACACATTCTTACTTCAATCTATGTAGATATCCTCAGAGAATGAAAAAATATGTAGTATTGAAAAGAGAATCAACTGGGTACCTTTTAAGATGAGCAGTGAGGTGGAGGGAAGGGTTTTCTAGACAAACTTGACTCACAGTCAAGAGGGACAGTAAGGGACAGACAGTGAGGAAACAATGTCCCAGGGGGACAGAGGCAAGAACCCTGTACCATGTGGAAGGAAATTATCTGAAAGATGCAGAGAAGCAACTTACTCACATACGGGAGGGGAAATGTAGTGAGCCACTAGTTCCCAAGACATTTGTTGTCTAGCAGGCTACAAATCTGGTCCTCTTCTGCTGGTCTGAGCCTTTCCTTTCCACTCCCACCATGTGGACACATTCCCCTGCCTCAGGTCATCCAAGTCTCTCTCTCCATGGCCCAAGTTCTGTTTTTATTTGGTACCATTCTCTGGTGACCAGCACTCAATGGAACTAATTTGGCTTTGAGATTGGTATCTGACCTGAATTCCTCAAACTACCATAGGTATTCTCATGGAATAGCTCTTGATTCTCACTTCCCTTCATGCATCCATCCCAACTTCCATGCTTAGTCATTATTAAAAATTTGAATGGGCTAATCAAGACATGATACATATTCTATTTTGGCAATATATATATATATATATATATATATATATTACACCTGTGTTTTTTAAATGAAATATTTGCACTTTAATTGCCTATTACACACCAACACATTATAGTATTGTAATATAATCTATATTTTGTGAATATGGATAATTGTGTGTAGATCATATTAGCGTTAGTAATTTTATTTTATTTACCAGTATTGTAGGTGAGTATATGATGGTATGGATCACATATGTATGGCAGCATTCATGTGAACATCATTGGCAGGAAGTGATTCTCTCCTAGCATGTGGATCTCAGGGAATGAATTCAGATTACTGTTGACAGAAGTAAGACAATTCAGCACATTACTATCAAAACTAGATACTTTTAAAATTGCTAGAGCTCTTTCCTGAGGATCATAACTACTGGACTGTCTGTTAAATGCAAGATAATCATTTCCTATTTTTTGTTGTTGTTGTTGCTGAAGACCATACCCTTCATCTTTCTATTAAAAGGCTAGGCTACTTTTCTAATTAATAAGATCAATCATTATTTTGACTTGGGAGTCTTCCTTGAAATATCAAATATTTAGAAGTAAATGGGTATTAAAAAGTTATTTTGCTTCTATAAATTGTCTACTGTTGAATACAGTTCTTTGCCAATTTAGCTGAAATGTATGTCCTTATGAAACTGAAATTTCAACAGCATCTACAATCTTTCCTTAGGCACCAAGTTGTCATTTATGAATTGACAATTATGGGAAAAGGTTAGTAGTCAATGAGGTCTCACTGTTGCTCACAAGTTCATGCTTCAACATCAGTAACCAGTGAACAGAATATGGTTTAATTAGACACTGTCATCTTTCTAATTTGAGTCACAAGTTTAAAACAAAAAAACCTTGTCTGAAAAAAAAGATCATTTAATTTCCTTGATATTATTAAGTAATCTCTTCTGATAGTCTCATGAGAATTAACATATTCAAATTTAAATATATTTTCTTCACTTAATCATGTTATCTTATTAAACCTACTTTTATTAGTGATGTCAAATATTAAAACAAACCACAAATGAGCTGCAAATCACTTCTTTGAAATGACGTGTGATTATACTTTCCAATTTTACATTGCAGAATTAATTTCTTCTTTTTTAAATTAAGAATTCTTGTTATTCATTCCACATACCAACCACAGATCCTCCCCCTGCCCCCGCACCGCATCCCTCTTTCTGCTCTCCCCCCAGCCTTCCTCCCCATCCCACCCCCCATCCCCTCCTCCAAAAAGGTATGGCCTCCTATGGGGAGTCAGCAAAGCCTAGCACATTCAGCTGATGCAGGTCCAAGCCCTCCCCCTGCATCAAGGCTGCACAAGGTATCCCACCATAGGCAATGGGCTCCAAAAAGCCAGTTCATGCACCAAGGGTAGATCCTATTCCCACTGTCAGGGGCCCCTAAAACAGATTAAGTTACACAACTGTCTCACCCATGCAGAGGGCCCAGTCCAGTCCCATGTAGGCTCCACAGCTGCCAGACTAACCTCTTAATCTCTTAAAATCTATTAGGCTTTGAGTCTCAGAGCATGTTTTGAAATGAAAAAGGTTGACACTTATGAATACACAATATAACATTATATATATATATATATCTACAACACAACAAATATATAAATTATGCCCCACGGTTTCCATGCAACGAAGTTCATTAATCATTTAATCATTATATACTTAGCACCTGTAATTAATAAGACCACATCATGGGGGAAAGATTGATAAGTAAGGTAATTAATGTTCTGATATGATAAAATCAGCCTTCAAATGAAGTTCATTGCTTTTGAATGTTTCTGATAAAGAAAAACAATCCTGATGGTGTGTATATACATGGATACATAGATTTTATCTTCAAATTCATATCGTTTTCCATAGTAATTGTGCTAATTACTAGATATGTGTTGTATATAAGTTACTTAAACTTTTCAAGTCTTACTTTTCCAAATCTATGAAGATGAAATAATAATACATACGTGTTGTGGGATATTTGTACACTGCATGAAGATGTATTGCAGTGATTGATGTAATGAAAAGCTATTCGGCCAATAGCTAGGCAAGAGAGTATAGGTGGGACTTCCAGGCAGAGAGAGAGCTCTAGAAAAAGAGAAAGGCAGAGTCGTCAACCACATGCAAAGGAAGCAGGATAGGCACTATGGAGATAAGGTCATGAGCCATGTGGAAGAGTATAGATTAAAAAATATTGGTAAATTTAAGTTATAAGAACTAGCTAGGCACAAGCCTAAGCTAAGGTCGCGTTTACATAATTGATAAGTCTGCATGCCATTATATGCGGGCTGGTGGTCCCAATGATAAAGTACTACTACACACATTTGGAGGCAATGTGTGAAGAACACACACACACACACACACACACACACACGCACACACACACACACACACACACACACACACACACACTGCTTAGCACAATACTCAACACATACTAAGTATTGTTCCAAAGACAGTTCTTACTGTGTCTTTCTTATTGCTGTAGTTCAGGATGGATATCACACAGTGATGCTGTTTTCAGGTTTATAGTTGTTCAAGAAGGAAATAGTACAAACACGGTTACTTAATCAATACAATTTTATTCTCTCACAGCTTTACTTATCATTAATCCAATACAGGGTTCACCAGGTTCAACCAAAAGACCTGCATTACTTTCTTTAGGCTCTAGGTTAAAACCTGTCCTGTGTCTTTTCCCCAATTTCAGAGGCCACCTGTGTTCCTTGGTTCATGGCATCTTTAATCTACCTTCAAAGTTATTTATGGATTGTACTCATACATTACATCTCTTTGACTGCAGCCAGAAAATGTCCTATACTTTTAAGGACTCATATTACTAAATTGTATGAACAAAGATAATAATAATGGATAATCTTCCTCCATCCTAAGGCCTATAGCCTTAATCATATCAGCAAAGTTCCCTAGGCTATGCAATCTAACATAGTGTCAGATTTCAAGGATTACAGCATGCACATCCTTAAAAAGCTATTATCTTGGTTACTAAAGGTACACTGGGACTGAATAGAAGATGCCTATCTTACAGCACTAGCAGCAGGAACTCAGATGTATTAAAAAACTGTAGCTTATATAGGACTGTCCCAGCAACATAAAACCAAACCTACAGAAATATTCACTTCCTCCTCTGTCCACATGAAATTATGCTTACAGTAAAATCTATAAGTAGAGGTAGTCATGGTGCTGTACAACTATCCCAAAGAAGTAGCAGGAAAATATATTTATGTTGGAAATAAGTCTATTTGTGGCTAAAATACTGGAACTCACTGACAGTACATTCAGATCACTAACCAGCTTTTGTAGAATGCTGTGAGCACAGTAGTCACTACCATCTTTATCTGAAGCAGCTATGACTACTCATGGGAGAAACTCAACATTTAGCCTGCTAATGTGCCTTCATAGAAGGAAAGGATGCACAGGGTCATTAGACCTTCCCTGACATCTCTCTCTCTCTCTCTCTCTCTCTCTCTCTCTCTCTCTCTCTCTCTCTCTCTCTCTCTCTCTCTCTTCCAGCTGTGTTCAATTCTGCTCCAGGTACTTGTATTCTCATGATCCTGAGATGGGCTAGAATGTAGAAGGTTAGCTGAAGAATGGTACCCCATTTATGCAACTATGGGGAAGTCATCATCCATGCTGTGGTGAGACATTTGGTGGTGTGGCTGTTTGGTGTCACTTACATCCCTCACACATACTCTGTAAGCCCAATAAACTCACTGGTTTGCAAAGTCAAACTTTGGTGGAACCATTCTTTGGTCTATCATTGGTGCCCCATCCAGGCTGAATAAATGTTTCTTTGCATCTCTCCAGGTAAAGTTTGCGCAATACCAGTATACCCCATACTTATCTAAGGCTTTACTGGTTAGTCACATGGGGTTCTCCATGAATGCCACAGGCTTAGAAAAAGGACAAAGCTCAAAAGCTTCATCTAGAGAAATTAAGTGATGGCTCTAAGCCCATTGACCTATGTAATTTGGCCCTGCCATTGTCTCCTGTTTTTTATATTGAACAAAGATGTAATAAACAATTCAAGTAAATTGGGCTAATTCCTTTAAAAGAATTTATCTTGTAAAGGAAATAATATATGGGTCATTTTAATAAGCAATTATATAGAGTGTGCAATCTGACCAAGTCTTAAATTATAAAAAAAAAAGTCTCTATGTATCCTCATTATAGATATTTTGATGCATGATATAGCACAGAGTTCTGAACACTAAATTAGGCACTGCGGCTTGCTTAGATGAAAAACAACTATACACCACACTAAAGCAAGGCTAGACTGGAGATAAAACTCCAAAGACTAATACAAATCCCTCATTTAAGCAATAAGGGAAGTTGGATGTCTAAAGATTTAAATGGAATTGGCTCCTCCTTTGATACATAATTCACTTTCATATCCTCTTACAAGAATTCATTAGTAAGATTGAGTTTTTAAGATTCAGCAGGTCAGGGCATTCAGCAGAACACTGACTCCAATTATCCTCGTGATTCAGGAGGGAAAGGTGGTGAAGAAGATGCCAAGCACATTAATATCACTAGAGAAACAATCATAGACATAGAGGTTGCCTTGCCCAACACACCAAGGCAGTCTTATCAAACCTGCATCAGAGCCGGTGAGCTTCAGCAAACTGCCATAGCCTTCCTTTAGACTCACTGGAGACAACGTAGCAAAAAGCATCAGACCCACACTCCAGCTTCCGAATCGCAGGGCTTGAACCCTAGCTTTTCCATCTTCAACCTGGGCAAGTTCATGCTGGCCACACACTCTAATCTCAATGTGGAAATGACAGCACCTACCTGCTTTAAAGACTTATTACAAGGAGTAAATGGAATAATGGAGCGTTCAGGTCTAAAGAAGAGCAAATAGGTGAGGAATGGTCAGGAGTATTAATTCAATTAATTGATTTGCAAATACACTGTGAAGAGTAATAATAAGTGCAAATCCATTTCCTTTCAAATTAAATATCATTGTTATGAATATTCATGACCATTCAGCATTAGATAAATTTTCCTCAATCCAAGTATTATAGAATATTATCCTTTGAGAATATCTACCACCCTCTACTTGCAGTCAACCCTGAGTACCGGGCTTGTTGATAGCTGTCGGTCTCTGATAGAAGGAAGACTATGGGGAAGGACTTTAGATCCTCACCTGATCTCTGCCATTCCTTCCGGTACCTCACAACTAGCTGTAATTATTCCTTAGCTGCTCATGGCCTCATGACTTTGGGGCACTAGAACACATAAAGTATACAAGGTTCACTAAAGGGGAGCTCCAGCTTTGGGAAAGTTGTCATCCATGTTAGGGTAAGACTTTCCAGTGGTGTGGCTGCTTTGGGCTCGTCCACACCCCTGTAAGTGACTGCTCATTCATGCTTTCTGTAAGTATTCCTGATAAACTTTGGTTCCCACTCCCCCAGTTGGACATTGGTGGAGCCATACTTCAGTTTGTGAATAGTGCTCTATAAGGAAAGAGTAGATATTGGTGTAGCTCTCTAGTAAAAGAGTTCCCATAACACCAAGGCGATATATTGGGTTTTGAGGATTACTGGGAAGTGACTAAATTATAAGATTGAAGCCCTCAGGATTGAGATTGAAAGAAGAATGAGATTTCTCACTCCATCTATCTTGTAAAGACTAGGTCAAAAAGAAGTAGCTATAAACCTCAGAAAGCAGGCCCTCCCTAGAAATTGAATTTTTATTTTTTTTAATTTTAGAAATTAAAATATTATTACATAAATTTCCCCTTCCCTTTCTCCCTCCAACCCTTCCCATTAATCTGCCCTTGTTCTCTCTAAAATTCATGGCATAGTGAATGAGGTGTCATCAAAACTGAATTTGCCAGTGTCTTGATTATGACCTTCACTGCCACCAGTCTATGACAACTGGTTTTATGCCTAATACTATCCAGTTTGTGATATTTTGTTATGGAAGTTGTAAAGTTTTACAACTTAGTAATTTATAGTTACAAAGTTTCTAAAACCATGGACCCAGCACTTGGTCCTAAGGACTCCAGAGATGGTTTTCTCCATTTACAAAGTGAAAGTTGGGCTTTGGAATTATGCAGGTGGTTCATAATCACGTATTAAAGTGGAGATAGAAAAAGAATTCAAAGTTGGTGAGTGCTGGCTCTCTGCTAGCTGCTTTCCTTGTTAAATTATGTTACCTTGGCAGTTTAACAGTACACTGGAAACATTTTCAAGGCAAGAATATTTATGTATACAACTCTTGGCACCATAAATATTTGTCTGGATTTATCCAGCTTCAGGCCAATCAACACTGTAGGAAACTTGTGATTTAAAAGACTTGAATTTTTATTCATGCAATGTTAATAAAATGGAAAACAATTCAGTATCTCAGGCAGGAATGGTTTTATAGGCATTAGCAGGTGGCAGACGACATAAACTGTACCTTTCTTGACATTTTTAAGCAACTAATATAGTTTGAAAGCCTGCACATTTCTGTATCTTTTAAATACTGAAAGTATTAATGATAAATGAGGTTTTGTAAGAAGTGTGAATCTGAAGCATTTTGTTTACATGGGAAAAGTGCATATAAACTCTGGTAAATGCTAATAGAAGTTATACATTCCTTCCACAGCAATGCAAGGCCATGCTGTACTATTCCAAACAACCCTTTAACCTTGTGAAAAATGAACATTGAATTGGAGGATGTAGAACATGAAAGCATAATAAAGGCAGAAATAAGTGAGCTTACTTTGGTTTATTCCCAAGCTAAACAGCCAGGAACAAACACAATTCGTGAAGGTGCTACACCACCCCCACGCTCCTTCCGCACCCTCCTCCATACAGAAGGAGCTTCCCTCTTGATACTCATCCTCCCATGGTAACCACCAGGCTTTCTTCTTCATCCGGACTGATAGTGAACTTCATGTTGAGTTAGAAGTACAATTTTAGCAATCATATATTAATTTATTCCTCAAGTATGTATTTAGCACCAAATGCCATTCACCATTAGTCAAGGCAGGTTTCTCTGCTTTGTAAAGTCTTACAGTTAGAGATGAGAAGAAAAATTAAGGAGAAAGATTAAGTGGCATGCAATAAATGCTAATGAAAGTGATTTAACTGAGTAAACACAGCATTGTGGAAATACATAGAGGCAAAATGTAATTAAATAATTCAAAGATGCTGTGTAGAGAGCAGTTTCCTAGCAGGACTTTTTGTATTCAGTTCCCACTGTCCAAAAACCCATTGCAATTGAGGAAACAGAATATCAAGCTCTACTTTCCCTTTCACCAGAACAAAACTGACTCCTGGACATGTTCATGTCTGCTCAATGCTTATCTCTGGTTTTTACAGTGTGAATCTTTATCTTCTGCAGTCCATTTCAGAAACTGGTCCAAACCCAACTGATCATCATGTTCTAATCAAGAGTGGCATACTGAGAGATACCTTCTACCTCATTTCTTGTTGTAAAAGCACAAAATAATGTTTGGGAGAGTGAGGATCCAGGCGGTAGAGGTGGTTGATGACATATTTGACTGACAGACTGGAAATCATAGGCTTTATCTGCAGACAATTGATTCAATGTATTACTGCCACCATTGTCTTGTTATGCAGGCAAGCAAAAATCCACATCTATGAAGTACTTGATGAATCATCATTAATAATAAACATGCATAGATTCTTTATTGTTTGGCTAGGGAAAATTGTTAAAGAAAACTCTTAAATCATAAAATACATTCTAAAGCCAACATTAATGGGAATATTTCACTTGAGTAAGCTAATATATATGTATTCTAAAAACAAAAATACAGAAGACTTAAACAGCCTTTAAAAATAAGCATGTCAAGTAATACACATTAAATAAGGGGTCTTGAAAGTGGCTGTGTGATCCATGTGATTAAATGTTTTCAAATAAGGGGCCTCTCACCATGCAGGCCTTTGTTGTTATCTTGGCAATATCATTTTTATGTCTCATTTTTATGAGACCTTGGGCAAGTGACTTAGTCTCTTTGAGCCCCAATTTCTTGACATGAAAAATGCATATAGAGTCAGACATTTAGAGTTTCTTTTTGTGATGGTTAAGTAACATTATATAATTAAAGTTCTGCTCAGATAGTCAGGGTTCTAGAAAGTGCCATTGCAGCTATTCTTACGTGAGAAAGGAGACAAGGATAAAAACGGTCTTTGGCCTAAGAAAGGGTAATTTTAAAGCTTCATCTGGCTGTTGGAGGAAGCAGACATTAATAGCTTTATGACATATGCTGTCAAGGTGGTGGAATATGACAAACTAAAAATCACCCAGATGCGAACACCTCAAGTGCTACATAAAGTTTACCTGCATCCGTAATGTGGAGCCAAAAAGGAGAAGAGCACAGATGCCTTAAACAGAACAGCGTGTGAACGGTGACAAGCAGCTGTGACAGCTCTGGTTATTGATGAGGACAGATGGGGACAGTTTTCATATGTTCAAAGTATAGACTTCAATACCAAAGGGGCAAGAAATCAGGTCTTGAGTAACTTCACACAGTAAGTAATGTTAGAACTAAAATCTTTGCATAAATCAGAGCTCTCCATGTTTCAGTATCAGAAAAATGTAGACTAGAAGAGGAAATGGACTCTCCAATTTGACAAGGCAGTGGGGAAACTTGGCTTCTCTGTGAGTTGTGGTGGAGAATAAAACAGAATACATATCCTTGGAACAATTTAAAATGTGGGCCAGCACTGTAGACGACTGCTTGTTCTGTGTTTTTGATAGGTACATGTGGTGGATTGAGTTAGAAGGACCCTCATAGGCTCATGTATTTGAACATCAGTCACCAAGAAGTCAAACTCTGATAGGATTAGAAGGATTAGGAGGTGTGACCTTGTTGAAAAAAGTATGTCACTAGGAGTGGGATTTGAAGTTCAAGAACCCATGCCAGGCCAGGTCTCCCCCATCCTGTATCAGGATGTAGCTCTCAGCTACTGCTCCAGCACCTACCTGGAAGCTGCCATACTCCCTACCATGATGACAACAAACTAAACTTCTGAAACTGGAAGCAAGCTCCCAATAAATACTTTCTTTCCTGAGAGTTGCTTTGCTTGTGGTGTCCCTTCACAGCAACAGAAGTAAGACAGAATGGTTTGAAATAGACATATGTAGCCCAGGCTGGCCTCAAACATTTTTGGCCTCCTTCCCGTGCCTACTGGCTGCTGGCAATACAGGTGTGTACTGCTATGCCCAGTTTGTGTGTGTGTGTGTGTGTGTGTGTGTGTGTGTGTGTGTGTGTATCTTGCAAAGCCAAATAATTTGTAAAACAACAAGAAAATGGTCCTGTGCAGTGAGAACATGTTGACCATGTGATAGGAAAAACACTGTCATGAGGACAAAACATCTGTCTCAGGCCTCTGTATACCTTCAAGCACCCTGAAATGTCAATGCTCAAATTAGTTTAAAGTTACTTTTAGATATTCTTTCATAAGCATTGACGCTACAAACTTTAAGTTATAAAATAATTCAATAAACTCTTTAGAAACCAGGATATATAAAACCATTGAAAGAAAAACTGGCTTATAGAGAGAAACAAGTCATAATAGAAAAAATACTGGGTTTATTTGAAAAAAAAATTAAAATTTCTAAAATTAGAAATTCAAAATTATGTCAATAAGAAGATTAGAGAGCAGGTAATTCACAATAAGGCATACTTAATGAACTGAAAAAGCTTATTTGAGGAAAATACCATGAATGTATCCCTTGTGGTATGGTTGTGAAATGTCTCAAAAGGTTCATGGGTTTGAACACTTGCTCCCCATCTGGTAATGATGTTTGGGAAGGTTGTGAGAACTTTAGGGGGTGGAGACTCGCTGGAGCAAGTGGGTCACTGAGGGAGGGCCCTGAGGCTCTAGAGAGCAGCCCCATTTGCTGTTCACACTCTGCTTTTGGGTGTGGTTGCAATTCCAAGAGCCAGCCTCCTGTTCTGACTGCTGTGCAGTACCTGCTGCCCCAGTGGCTTCCCCATGGTGGTGGACTGGATCTCTACAAAACTCTAATCCAGAAGAAACCCCATACATTGCTTTCCCAGGTATTTAGAAACAGCAACCAGAAGCCACTAAGGCAGGTCACAGAAAGACAAGAATAAGGAAAACAAAGGTAACGTAAAGGTCAAAGAAAAATATGATAGCTCAATATCAGAAAATACAATGATCCGTGGGTGGTGATACTCTATAAAGAATTAAGGAAAACTGTTACCTAAATTAGCAATTGAGAATGTTCCTAAATTGGGAGAGAAATCAAATGACAACACATGAGATAGAAATCATATGAAATTATCAGGGTTAATGAATTTGTAGAGAGGTAAGATAAGCAGATTAGATCAAATGTGATTGATAATTTATGGTGATATTTTATTTGTACTGAAATGTGATTTTATTTGTATGTTAATAAATAAAGTTGCCCCTGGGTCAGAGCCATTAGCAAGCCATAGCGAAAACCGGGCGGTGGTGGCACACGCCTTTAATTCCAGCACTTGGTAGGCAGAGCTAGGCGGATCTCTGTGTGTTCAAGGATACATCCAGCATTGGAGACACATGCGTTTAATCTCAATACCAACCATAGAAGACCTGGAGGTCTGTACAGGCAGGCAGTGACGAGGCAGTCATGTGGTTGGGTTTACAACCAATGAGAAGGCAGAACAGAAAGTCTTTATAAAGACAGACACACAGGAAGTGGGTCTCTTTCAGAGAGGTAGGACCACCGCGAAAGGAAGGGTAAGGTTTTTAGCTCTTAGCTCTGACTTCTTGGCTTTCTTGTTTGCATTGGTTCTGTGTTTCTTATTGAATAAGACGGTTGGTTACTTCTACAATAATTAAGAGGAGACATAGGTACAGAAATAGACTAGATGAGATATTTAGAGATATAAAAGACAAAAGTAATGAAATATTAGGGTAATAATATGCTTCTAAACAACAAAAGACAAACCATCTTGAGAAATCCCAGAGAGAGCAGACTAAGCCTAGATTTTCTCCACTTCCCAAAAGGCAAATGGACTTATTGACTATTGAAAAAAATAAACCGTCTACCACATCTTGAATTTGAGGCAATTTTAAAGGCAGGATATAGTCTCTCTGACTGCATTATTTAACACATCACAATAAAAGGTAAAACAATAAAATAAAAATCCAGGGCAAGATTCCTTTCAGCCCTGGGGCTTAAGTATTCAAGAATTGCTCTTTTAGGATACATATTCAAGAATATTCTTCCCAACCCCAAAGGCCTCTAAACAAATTAAAAACCACAACACCTAATTAGTTTGAAACTGATCCTAGAGATAAAGATTGATGTTAATTTGTCCTTAAAATATTACTTGAATGAAACCGTTGGTAAATGGTGGCTATCAATATGTTTTTATAGCATAGTAATATTTGGTTTGAAACCTGTGCAGCAATATATCTTGCTCTATTTGTAGAACAAAAAGACTGGACTTTGTACATTCTTTACATTCATGTAGCAAAAGCAAAAGCTGAAAATCCAGTTGAACATATCACATGACTAACACTTTAGAAGGCTTCTTTTGCTGTCATTACATAGAGAAACTTTTGTCTGAGCTTGCTGAAACCTCCCTATATGAACTTACCTGGGAGATGCCATCTCTGGAAAAGGGGTTGTTTACAGTGGCTGTGCATGAGGGATCCTCCATGTCCAACGCTGCTGAGCTGTAACATCCCATGGGTGTTCAAAAGCAGGTGTCTTCTCCTGTGGATGACTCTTGATTTTATCAGTTACAGCATTCCTTGTTTAAGCTGCAATTTTTCAAATTACAGAAATTCACATTCGCATTTTGCATTTCCCCAAAACAAACAACAACAACAACAACAAAACCATTGTGTGAAGATCACTGCTGTGGGACTTTTCCTGGGGAGACTTGAACAAACAGGCATTTACCCCAGATAAGGCACAACAAAAAAGAACAAAAGCATTACTTCACCCAAGTCTGGCTTACTGAAATAGAAAGTTTATCAAGGCTGCTTGCAGGAGCAAGAGTGAGGCATTTGTTGCAGGAATGTGAGTAACTGAACATCAGTTGTATCCTCACAAGGGTTGGTCCAGCATGAGTGATAACCATCCTGCAGGCAACTCATAGGAGAGTCTTGCTGTGGATATTGTTCTATATAAATAAAACACTGATGGCCAGTGACCGGGCAGGAAGTAGGTGGGACAAGGAGAGAGGAGAATTCTGGGAAGCGGAAGGCTGAGGGAGGAGACACTGCAGCCACCACCAGGACAAGCAACATGTAAAGACTCTGGTAAGCCACCAGCCATGTGGCAAGGTATAGATTTATAAAAATGGGTTAATTTAAGATATAAGAACAGTTAACAAGAAGCCTGCCACGGCCATACAGTTTATAAGTGATATAAGCGTCTGAGTGATTATTTTATACGTGGATTGTGGGACTGCGGGGCTTGGGGAACCTGGAGAGAAGCCCTCCAGCAACAGAGTCTCCTCTACCTCCACAATTGCTTATTCTTTTTCCAACCTTTGGTGTGGATCTTACAAATCTTGCAGCTTTCAGAGGTTTCTGAACCTGCTAAGTTTCATGAGCTTCCTGGGCCTCCTATGTTTTGTTTCCTGAGTCTTTTTTTTCTGTTTTTAGTTATATTTTGTAATTTTAAATGAATTGCATAAGCATAGTACCTTAAACAAGAGTAGAAATATACATACAGTATAACAAAATTGACTTTAAATTTGTAATAAACTAAAATCTATAGCAATGTAAAACATTTTAAACAAGTCGTTGCTCTTTAAATTTACATTTAATAATCTACCTTTTCACCCTATCATATCTATAATATCCTCTTTTTATTTTTAGAAAGAGATTGTATTTATAATCAACCCCCTTTAAATAAAAATAAACACTTATAAAAATATTTTGGGAACTTGGGTGTAGTGTCTCATACTACTTTTTTGCTGGTTGGGGCACTGGTAATCTTATGGGGATCCTGAGAAAATTAAGAATTATAGTTAAATTTTGACTGTAGTCTGTGAAGACTGATTGTCTCAGCCAGTTATTTTGAAGCTGATTTTGGAGTCTTATGAGTTTTCCTTCTCCTTCCAGGAAGGAGTGTTTCAATTTGGAGGAAAGCACTTCACAACACTCACAATAAAGTATTGCCAGTCTACAGATGTATAGGTGTTTTAAACATTCTTCATACACTTAAAAAAAATGCTTGTACTGCTTAGTAAATAATGTTAATAATTTCAATGATTATACTTGAATACCTTTTTAAAAAAAGAACAGGGAGACATCAGTTTGTTTATATTACATGAATATGTAGAAATTCCCTAGCAATAGTCAACATCTATGTATTTATTATCTACATGTTAAATGCATAATAAAATCTTCAAATAAATAGACCAAATACGTTTGGTTTATATAATTCATTGTTTTTTTTTTCTTTATAATCTATGCATTAGTTTTGTTACAACAAAACTTTCCTGACAGAAATAACTTAAGGGAAGACACATTTGTTTTGGCTCACAGTTCGAGAGGATCTCGGTCTAGTCTACCCTGGCAAGGAACATAGCATAGTGCAACTCAGTTCACAGCAGTGGGAACATGTGGTGCTTCAGTTCATCTTATGGCAGATGAGGAGGAAAAGAAGGTAAGTTCAGAACTGCTGGCTGGGCTATTCCCATCCGCCCTACATGATCTCTTTCTGCCAACTTGGCCTTACCTCCCAAACGTTCCACAGCTTCCCAACAAGAAAACAGGTGTTCAAAACATGAACTTCTAGGGAGTTATTCAGGATTAAAATTGTAACAATCTAAAGTGATAAAGTGATTAAGTGTTTTGTCTAAACATTTATCAAAACAAGGAAATAATTTTGAAAATTAAAAAGAATAGAAACAAATTGGGTACTAAAATCAAGGATAAATTCACACCTTTGCTTGAAACCATAAACAAATTCATAAAACAGTCAACAATCATCACACTCAAGAGCACCTTCGGGCTATTAGCAGAACTGAAAGGCAGCTAAAGATTTATTTTTTTTCTGACAAGTACTGAAATACTAAAACACTCACTTGAAATGGTGTGTTACCCTTGTGTGTGAAAATTTAAATTTCATAAACAACTTTAAACACTAAATTATTAAAGGATTAAAACATGATTTGTAATTAATAGGGCTGAGTAAAGCTAGGAAATCAAATACTGGGAGAGAAAAAAACTGGATTCTGGTATGGCTAGATACACACTGGAGAAAGGTGAATAGAAAAGATTAAGCTGTGAAAATTATCAACAGCACAATCATGATTGCAAGGGGAGAAACACAGATGTTTGGGTAGAATATTGTGTTTAAGCCAGTAGTTACATGGCCTTTCTAGACATGTGTCCTCAATTCTTATTGTGGGATAGTAACCTATGAGGAAAAATAATATCTGTTAATGTTTATTGTTTGATGATACAAGACAGGCACTGTGTCAAGTATTTGGCATATAATCATCCATCAAGTCCTCACTGAAGCTTTAAGATAAGTAATCAGCTCTTTCCATTTCACAGAGAAGACACAAAGCAGAGCAAGGTTAGCAAGAAGTTAGTAATAGTATCAGTGATAAAATGTGTGTGTATACATGTGTCATAGGACAGGCCCTTAGGGTCGAGGAAATTGGCTCAGACTAGTAGCCAAAGCATGCACATAATGTACTCCTTAAGAGCCAACCTGGAGTCTGCCTGAGGGCCTAGCAACAGGAGCTGTCAGAGTTCTTGATTGTGCCCAGTCAGTGAGGGATGACCACACAGACTGAGTGCTGGGAGGAGGGTATATAAGGCCTACCCTGTTACTGAATAAATAAAAGTTCATTATTTACTTTCAATGGACTCCCAGGATCTGAGTCATTGACACCGTGCCTTCTCACCCCCTCACCCCCCCCCCAGGGAGCCATTAGAATCCAAGTAACATTCATGCAAATCTATGTACATGTTAGAACACAATAGAATAAAATTCAACATTCCAGTAATTTCAAAGTTTAGTGGCAGTGAAAGCTTTCCCAAAGCCACACACATCACCACCATCCATGACTACATCTCCCTGTCACCCCAAACAGAACCCTTGACATCATTAAAATGAAAACTCCCCATTTCTCTTTCCCCCAGTCCTCATCCTGTCATTTTAATGTCTACTTACTTTTCTGAGTAAATGAAAGAAAAATGAATCTCTTTCCCAATGAGGCATGGAAATTTAGAATCAATATTAAAAGAGTTTTGATTTTATTTTTTTTAAACCAAAAATCCTTTATAACAGAATGTGGAGTTTACATCTGGGGTAGAAACAGTCAGAGAGGAAAGATCTGTGTGTGGGATGTAGTTATGAGAAAGATATGGTCGAATTTTTATCAAATGTGAATAATATAAAGTGTATAATATAAAAATAAAGCTAATTTGTAGTGTTAGCAATGTAGCAAAGCCAAAATATCAGACACCAGTAGCATGGACATTTGAAAGAAAACATACCCCAATTATTCTAAGATTCTGTCTTTTCAAAAGTAAAGAAACATTTGATTACTTTTAAATCTTAAGTTTACAGGTAAAATAAATAAGATAATTTCCAGAAATATAACTGCCAAACTGCCTCCAAATAAAAGAAGTAACATGTTGGGGGGTGGGGGGGGGGGAAATGTGTACAAACTGGAATAAGACAAGAAAAGTTGAAGCATGTAGCCCCAGGATGATGAAGCTGGTAAAGCTACTGTGAGTCTTAGAGTCAAAAATATATTCTCAAATATCTACATATAAAAAAAATAGAGTTCAACATTACTATTTGTACTCTGCAATTCCAAAAATCAGAAAAAGAATAGAACATGATTCAAAAGGAATTACAAGGAAAGACACATTAAAGATAAAACCATAATCTAATGAAGACAAAGACACTCCATTAAAGAATGAAGAAAATAAAAACTGAGTCTCTTAATAGGTCTGTAATACAGAAAACCTTATCAGATTTAAATGGTGAGAAAAAAATATGATAAAAAGGAACATAGTTACAAATGTTTTAGAGATTAAAATGTTGATCACATACTCCAATAGATGTCCCTAAATAATGTCCACACTAATTGAACTCAGTGGGTTTAAAAAAAAATTTTAAAGGACATAAAGTTGCGGGGCAGGGATGTCTGAGAGGGGAGTTCTAAGAGAATTCAGCAGGGAGTGGGGGGGTGATTAAGATACATTAGCATACATACATGAAATTCTCACAGAATAAATAAAATATATTTAAAAATAAAGTGTGAAAAACACTAAAAAGAAGTTGACAGGTTTCTAGAGGTATCATTAAAGTCAAATCATTTGAAAATGCAGAAAAAAATAGCTAAATCCTCTAAGAGTGTAAATGTCAAAACTCATTTTAAAAGCTAGTAGGAGTGTAAGAATCCCATAAGCTCTAAGGATTCATCCATAAAGATCTCCCCTCCAGGAAATTACACAAGGACTTTCCAAATAGAAGAGGAAGTCCTGCTCCATGCAGTTCACAGAGCTCTCAAGCCATTAAACCAAGCAAAAGATTAATTACCAATCAGAAAGTTAAGGACAACATTGTTTCGATGAAGGGATATATCATCACTGAGCTTTAATTATCCAGAAATGTATGTCTAAATTAGTAATAGAAAGAACTACTAACCTAATTCACAACTCTATGAGGGATTTTTAAAAAGGAAAATTATGTTTCAAACAAAAGTGTGACTTTAGAAACTTTATATATAATCCATAAGAAACATAAAGAAGGTAAGAAAGTCAAAAAGAAAGGCTGACCTGAGAAAAGACATGAACAACACAAACCAGAGACAGAATGGAAAGTGACTGATGTCAAAACATTCTCAGATATAGCAACTTTATTCTTGAGATTGCCATAACCAGCACTGTGATTGTAAAACCAACAAAACAAAATGCAATTGTATCCCTATTTCTGTCTTACACAGGAAGCATTTAAAATGAATTCAAGAATGAAACGTGTTACTTTTCGGAGTTTGAATATCTTTAGGACTTCAAAGTTGGGAAGGTTTCTTAAAATACCAAAGTATCAAATAAAGAAATCTAGTGGCAAACTCAGTCTGATCATCAAAAGATCTATAAAAGTAATAATGATGATAAAATAAGATAATATTGTCACTTAGACGAGTAACCAAGGATTACTATCTATAGGTATAAAAAAACTTGTAGGTATTAATAGAAAACATAAAATCCCTTGAAAGTGTGGACAAGGAAGTCTCTTCACATGCAAGCATCAAAGACACAATGCTGTACTGTCCATCCACAAGGTCATCTGGTCGCTTCGTTCCTTCAAACCCAGATGAGATATGATTCAACTTCCTATTGCAGGAAGTGTAGAAATTAAAAAACCCTTTCTAAAGGCAGTATGCCCATTTTCTTGGGACTGAGGAAGAGAGACGCTCCCTTAAATGCTTGGCCAATAGTTTAGGTTTGTTACTAACTAGCTCTTTTAACTTAAATTAACTCATATTTCTTATCTACACTCTACCACATGGTGGTATCTTTTTTCTTTTTTATTGAGAAAATTTTCTTTTATTTGTTTTACATACCAATCACAGATTCCCCTCTTCTCTCCTCCTGCCTCTCCAGCCTCTGTCCCCCAACCCACCCCCCAATTCCCTCCTATAAGAAGGTAAGGCCTCCCATGGGGAGTCAGCAGAGCTTGGTACATTCAATAGAGGGAGGTCGAAGTCCCTCCCCCTGCTTCAAGGCTGTGTGAGGTGTCCCACCATAGGTGGTAGGCTCCAAAAAGGCTACTCCTGCACCAGGGATGGATTCTGAGCCTATTGCCAGGGGGCTCCTTAAGCAGATCAAGGTACACAACTGTCTAGCTTATGCAGAGGTCCTAGTCCAGTCCCATGGAGACTCCACAGGTGTTGGTCTAAATTTTATGAGTCCCTACTAGTTTGGTTTGGTTGTCTCTGTAGGTTTCCCCATCATGATCTCGATGCCCTTTGCTCATAGAATCCTGGACTCTTCGACTGGACTCCTGGAGCTAGGCCTGGACAAACATGGTATGTACTCACTCATAAGTAGATACTAGATGTAAAGCAAAGGTACTTTTTTTCAATGTAGTGTGTTCATCTTGCTTCTCTCTGCATCTGTTGGCAACTCCCCATGACTCCACCCTTCTTCCCCATGCTCCCTTTTTGTTTGTAAGTCCTGCCCAACCTCTACCTGCCTAGCCATTTATCCCTGTCTTAAACCATCGAGAACAACAAATATTCACAATGTACAAAAAGACTGTTCCACAGCAGTTCCCCTTTTTTGTATAATTAAAGAGGAAGGTTTTAACTTTAACATAGTAAAACTATAATACAACAAAAACATTTATCAAGTAAGAATTACAGTTACAATATCCAGTCCATTTGTATTTGGCAAATTTAGAAAAAGATACTATATTATCTATCTTATCTTTGTGAATCTAAAGTTTTATGCCTAATTTATCTTTTATCATAACTAAAAAAAACTTTAAGTCTAATCATTTAGTCTTTAACGCCATCAAAGACCCCAGAAAGGTGTAATGTTACCTAACGACAGGGACATCTGGCTGCCTGGACAGTCCCCCAAAGTTCCTCTGTAGCACTGATGCATCTAACTTTGGCCTACAGGCCTAGTATATCTGACAAACATTTCTGCGAACAGAGAATTTTGAAAGATTGTCCTACCTTGTCTTGGCAAAATTTGGCAGTTGCTGTCTTTTGTGTCCTGCTGGTCCAGTTTGGACAGTATACTGTCAACAATTGAGCCAAGGGCAGTTTCTTTGCCTAGTGACTAACTTTTGTCATAAAGAAAGCAAACCCCATACGAGTTTCTTTGATGCCCATCATCTTCTCCGAAGTAAATTGGTGCTGCCAGGAGCAGACATGTCTCACCATCAAGAAAAGCCTTACATTATCAAAACATTTTAAATGCCATATTCTGTAGGTCTTTGAAGTAAAAGCTCTGCCTATAAGTTATTAACATGTTTTACTCTATTATATTTAAAAGAGACATGAGAGACTGCAGAATTTGCAAAAAAAAATAATGATTCTTATAAAGATAATTTATATTTTAATGTTCTTTTCCTTCTATGGTTTTCAATCAATATAACTAGTAAGACTTACTTTAAGTTATAATACACTTTCTGTGTATTATATATATTTTCTATTATTGAAATCAGGATCAACTGGCCACTATATAAGAAATAATTTTAGGTTGGTTTTTGAATTTTGAGCACATTGTATCTCTGATCTCTCTCCCTTTCTCGCGCTCTGAGTGTTTTTCTTCAAAGCCACCACCTGCTAGTCTCCAGAAAACGGCTAGTAAAGATGGGAAGTGGTGACCAAAGTGGTCTCCTAGTCATGACTGTGATTGACAGGTTTCCTGAACCACATCCTCTCCACCTAACAATGTCCCCCATCTTGTGACTTCCTCATCTCCAACAATACTGAATAGCATTCTCAAAACCAATAGTATCCCGCTGATAAAAAGAAGATGCTACAAAAATGTCCATACAAATTCAAAAGCTAAAGCAGTGTAACTATTAGAATAAAGCTTGAGGTATTTTTTTCATGATAAAAGAACAGAGTTTGACTCCAGACAATGACATTAAAATTAATGTTCTCACTCATTCAGTATATGTCCTCTCTTTAAATAATTCTACTGTCTTGCCTTAGGCTGTCAAGTTAACATTTGGAAATCGACAGCTAGCAAACCTCATACATATAACTGTTTCTTTCCACAGTTCCCTGGGTCTTCTCAAGCAGTTTTCAATATAATGAGGTTTACAAATTGTGACATGGTAACTTGGCTGACAGCTCCAAGCAAAATGGATTTCTCACTATGAGATTTTAAAACTTCACATTACATGACTGCAACACTGTCCCTGTAGTTAGAGAGATAACCACACCTCACAAGGTCCCCAGGAGTCCCATCTGACCAAACAAATACCTCTCGGTTGCCTCATTTCAGAGCAGCCAGTGTGTTCATAAACACAAACTCTTCGTTACCGGGATTGAAAAACTTACTTAAAATAAGTAACTGAAGATTCAATACCCAAGTTTGAAATATCTCAGCCCTTAAATTCTAGTCAGGAAGGAAGCATGTTAAGAGGTTATACCTCTGGTAGTTACAACCCTTCCATTCTTGGCAGAAAGGTAAGTGTGAACAGAAAACCTGAATTTTACTTTCTTTTTCAAACAAGCTAGCTCTGCTTATCTCTTCTCACAGCGGGTATCTCATCTAGGAAACAGCAGCTGGAGGCAGGGAAATTACCTGTACATAATCAATACAACAGTTTGTCTCTTCCAAGAACTCCTGCAATCAGATATGGCTGCTACAGGAAGAGCGCTGTCTCCATAGCTTCAAGAAACAATTGTCACTGATGGTTTAATCTTAAAAATGGCAATGAATTTATAACGCATTCTATAACTTAGAATTGAATATTGGATCTTTTAAAATGTGTAATCGGGGCTGGGAGTGTAGAGCCCTTGCACACACATGAACTGGGTTCCAAACCCAGCAGAGCAAAATAAATAAATATAACTTTTAAATGTGTCTGTTCTGAAAAGGCTGTCCACAGGATCACTCCTGCTGTATAACATTGTGGAAAATGCAGAGCCATCAGGAGCATGGAGGTACTGGTAGCCAGAGGTGGAGGGAGAGGTAGATGGAGTACAGAAATTGGAGAGTGACTATGAGGTAGGCAGACTCCTTGGTAGACAGACGGATGGAGACAGAGGCCATGGCTAGCTAATAAAGGTGGCAAACTTCCAAGGTGCCCAGCTTCTTTCTCAGCCTTCTGACCTGAGACAAAAGCCTGGCAGCTTAAAACAAAGTCTTATAGCTTGTTTTGTTTTGTCATTTCCTACCTCTGGTCCCCTGCTGATGGACTGACCCAAGGTCCTGGCCAGGCCTGCTAAAATGACAGGATGGCCAATCAACCATCCTGTCTTCAAACTGACCAACCCTGAGTTAGAGAAGGAAAGCTCTCCTGAGATGTAACCTCACAGGAGACTGGAATCTTCAGCTTCCCGAGGCCCCTCTGCTCCGCAGAGTCATTTTCTTTGTGTGTTTGCTGCAAGCATGTGTTTCCTCACTCCAGTAAAAACCTCTTCAACTGCTGAGTGTCTGCTGCTATCTGTGGTGTTCGAGACTTTGCCACTGCTACCTGTCCTGCTCCAGATTTCTTCTGCCTTTTAACCTCCCCCTTTTTTTTAATTAAGAAAATGTTTTCATTCATTTTACACACCAATCAAAGATTCCCCTCTTCCCTCCTCCTACTCCACAGCCTCCCCCTCCCAACCCACTCCCCGCTCCCCCCACAAGAAGGCAAGGCCTCCCATGGGGAGGCACATACAGTAGAGGCAAGTCCAAGCCCTTCCCCCTGCCTCAAGGCTGCATGAGGTGTCCCATCATAGGTGGTAGCCTCCAAAAAAGCCTGCTCATGCAGAGAAGAGGGATTCTATGAGCAAATGCATCAGGATCATGATGGGAAACCTGCAGAGATCATCAAACCAAACTTGTGGGAACTCATGAAAGTTGGATCAATGGCTGTGAAGCCTACATGGGACTGGACTAGGCCTTTTAATTCTTTAACTGGCAGAAAAACAGGAATACAGTCTGTATCAATATTGTATTACAATTTCATTATGAAAATGTATCATAGGGCATTTGTTAAACCCCAGATTGAACAACCGAAAGTGAACTCTAGTCTAGACTGTAGACTTAGTGTGACAACCAATATGAATATAAATTCAGCTTTTTTAACAAAAGTCCCATTCTCATGAGGTTTCCTGATCTGGCACAAGTTCTGTATGTGAGACAGGAAGCCAGGAGGAATTCTTGGTAATTTCTGCCCAATCTTTCTATGACTTATAAACTGCTCTTAAAAATTACCTATTAAAAAAAAAAAAACAACAACACAAACAAACACAGTTAGCAACTGAGATAAGAGAAAAAAACAATGGCAGTCATAAAACAGGAATCAGCAGTTACAGCATTCGATTTTACAAAGCAATGACCCCTCAGGAATGAAGTTTAGCCCCAAAGGGAAATCCTTGTTCAAAAACCCAGAATGCTTGATGGTATGCAAATGGAAGGATTTTTATCGAGCACCACACATGATCCCCTGTCTGTGTTCTGCCGTCACTACCGAGGATGCAAGGAGACGAGGCTTCTCGCTGTGTCCCACGGAAACACCACCACCAAGGAGACTTCCTCGGCTGAAAATAGAACTCAGAAGTTCCAGTTTGAGCTATTCTTTTCTTCAGGGCTGTTGAGTCACTTCCTCTCGCTAACCTTCTTCTGAGAAGGGTCTTCTGAGAAACCTAAACTTGCAAAGCTACAGAATGTTTGGAATTTTACGTTTTCTAAGTATTTCAGAATCTGAAGGAGTGCCCATGAGAACCGGGAAAGAGTAGTAATCCCATTTAATTTATTACAACAAAAACCCACATGTACACATTTACTTCCTCACCATGTAAAAATTATTTTCACCACATCCTTCATTATAAGCATGAACTACCATCTCCAAAGTAAGAAGTGAAGAGAAAGGAATTAATAAAACTCACACAAGCTCTGTAATCCTCGAGGAGGACTACACTGAGCAATTCAATTTTGTAGCCGAAGGAATTTTGACTCCATGTATATAAAGAAATAGATGTTCTTTCTTACAAAGTGAACAAAAATTCTATGTATTCTCTATGTGTTTATTTTCTTTACAAAATTTGTTTAGTTCACAAAAATTATTGTTACTGAATCCATGTTATCTTTCTTACTATTCTACATTCTCTAATCTCTCTAAATAAGTTATTCCAAACCACACCACACACACACACACACACACACACACACACACACACATACACACTCTAGTGCCTTCACATTATATGCAGACACCTCTAGGATTTTTTATAGATGTAAATACCTTTCAAGTCAGTATGGAATGGAAGTTGGTCTAGAAAGCACCAAAATGAAATAATTATGGAGCAAACCACATAAGCACTCACTAAATCTCCTAGGATGCAGAAGTATTTGGAGTGTATCAGTAGTTTAAAAAACTGTTTAATTTCTCTAATTTGGGGCCCATGATGTGAGAGGGAGCCCGTGTGTGACATTGCCCTGATGAACTGGAACCAGAGGCTGGATAAACCATAGACCTAGGATAGAGAGGGGAAAAATCAATAAAATTATTCTTAATAATATTGTTATACTTACAGATGTGTGCCTAGCTCAAGTATTATCAGAGAGGCCTCCTTAGGCAGCTGATTGGAGCAGGTGCAGAGACCCACAGCCAAACATTAGGCAAAGAAAAACCCAAATTGGAGACTTCCATTGGGTCCCTCTCATCAGAGCTCTTGGAAGATGGAGAAGAAGGATTGTAGGAGCCAGAGTGGTCTAGAACACCAGGAGAATACAGCCCACAGAATCAACAAAGTAGGGTTCATAAAGGCTCAGAGATTGAAGGAGCAACCATGAAACCTGTATGGGTCTGCTAGGTCCTCTGCATGTATGCTATGGTTGTTAGCTTGCAGGTTTTGTGGAATTATCAACAGTGGGAGTTGGGGTGTTTCTGACTCCTTCCTTCGCTTGCTCTTGGGACCCCTTTCCTCCTACTGGGTTGCCTCACTCAGTCTTGAGATGAGCATTTATGCCTAGTCTTGTTGTATCTTGTTATGTTGTATTTGGCTGATAGCCTTGGGAGGCCTGCTCTTTTCTGAAGGGAAATGGAGAAGGAGAGAATCTGGGGGAGAGCAGAGGGGAGGAGGGGAAACTGTGGTCAGGATGTATTGAAAAAAATAAGAAAATTTAAAAAATATACACTTAATTCACACTTGGGAGATGGCTCACTAGATAAAATGCTTGCTGTATAAGCATAAGGGCCAGAGTTCAAATCCTCAGAACTCATGTAAATGTTCAGTGGTCATGGAATTCTGCCTGTAATTCAGTTCCCAAAAGATGGAGACTAGTGGTGCTGTGGGCCAACTGGCTGGCTAGGATAGCTGTGCTGGTGAGCGAAGGGTTAATCTGAGAGACCCTGTCTTGATGACCAAGGAGAGCCATCCAAATTACAACATTGACAGACCTTCACACACATATACCCATGTTTATGTACTCCCCACACACAAACACATACATTTGAACATGCATGCACACATACCTCACACACACACACACACACACACACACACACACACACACACATCCACATCGACATCAAAGACAGAGAACAGAGAAAGATGTTTAAATTTGACTCAAATTAAATGCAGGCTCTTCAAAGTTCAAAAACTGAGATAAATACCACAAAATGGATGAAGAATGTGATTGCATACAAAAGAAGCATCAATATGAAAGTTAAACTAAAAATTGTCAAAACCAAAGTATAGAAAACAGTGACAGGTTCCAGATTGATTAAAATTCCTTTAAAAATTTCTAGCTATTACACATAGGTAGAAGAATGAAGCTTTTAAAACCCTACTGTCTGTCTATCTATCTATCTATCTATCTATCTATCTATCTATCTACCTATCTATCTATTCTTAATTCAATGGATACTTTGAAAAGTAAAAATTTTTTACAAATGTTTACAAATATTTCTTCTGGGACAAAAGTACAAAAGGGCTCATTATCCTCTAGTCTTGCAGAAAGCAAGCAGACTGAAAGGCTATTACACAATACGTGTGTGTGTGTGTGTGTGTGTGTGTGTGTGTGTGTGTGTGTGTGTGTATACATATATTTACGTAATTTATTTTCTCTATCTACAGTTGGCCAATCTTTAAGCATAAGAGCAGCCTCCAAAGCCACTCAGTCCTGTGAAGACCATGTGTAAAATAAAAGCATGTGTACTTCAGTTTACTCAATCCTTTTCAGAAAAATAAATAATGGGGACAGATTGTGTCTGACTGAAGACAGGGGCCCTGACAAGTGTGGGAAGATGGATCGATGATCCAGGGCCTCTTCCTATCTCCTAACATGATGATGGATGGTGGAGCTAACCCACGAATCAAAGAGATATAATGCAACTTTCCATATCTTTTAAAATTATTTGTCTCATTCTTTAAATCCTGAAGATGATAGAACATTTATCCTTTCATGAAATTATGTTCACAGCAAACATAATTTTATGTTTCCAAAGAAAAATAAAAAGAAATTCGCCAGTCTCATGTTGATTCACCTACATTGGGGGGACTTTGTTGATGTACTCTCCCCTGATCTTTTGGTGCTCCAAAGCCAAGTAAGACGCACATATAGTATCATGGCTTTCCTCTGTGAAAGAGAAGAAACTGGAGGAGTCAAGCATTTCCAATCCCAGGTGTAGACCCCTTGCTGGACACATCTAAAGCTGGCTCAAGGGATGAGAGCAGAGCTTTGCTTTCCTGCTCTATTCCCACAACACCAGTTCTGCTTCTGGTTTCCGTATTAGGCATTGTGTATGTTTGCTTCAAGGATGGACTCAGCTGCATACAGCTTTTCAAGAGAATTTGATCTCTAATATTAAACACGTTTAGTCCAATGCCTCATTTCTACATCTATTTATCTGCTGAAGAACAGAATGATTCATCAGTCAATGACATGGAGCTAAGAGAAAGAGGCTGGTCACTGTAATATGCTCAGTAACAACAACCATTTCAAAAGGTACGAAAATCACAGGTGTATAATAGAGAAAGCCTAGATGTAAGTATGAAGGGAAAGCCCCCAAATTTCAGTTCTGTAAGCTCTTCTACTTACAGCCTTTTGGTATTTCATATCCTGTGTTCCCTTTTCATATCAACATTTACATCTCAGGTCAGTTGTTGGCTTCTGTGTAGGTCAGGATATTGTGCTTGGCACATGTAAAGCTTTATTTCTAATACTTGCTTTAATTAAAGGCATGATAGCATGATTCTGAGAACTCAAAGAAATAAAGCAACTCTAGAACAAACTTTTAAAGAAGGTGAATCTTGATAAACTTTCCAAGATCTCTCCAAGTATAAAATGTATTTGCTTCTTTTCCAACAAATATTTACTTCATTTTTATCATCATCATCATAAGCTTTGCTAAAAGCCTTCCAAAGAAACTTAAAAAGTACAAAGTGGAGCTAGAGCTGCAACAGGGTAGCTTTTAGCCTTATAAACTGAGAACCTCCATTTCATCCATTTACTCAGAAGCGGGGGAGGGAGGCGCTCTAAGTATAGAGCAAAGATCACAGGATTATGAGTCAAAGAGGTAGGCTTGAGCTCTGACCCAAAGGTTATTAACTGCCCATCCTCTTAAGCAAGTGACTTAATCCCTAAAAAGGGGTAAAGAAACAATACCTGTATCCCAGGGTTGTTGTGAAGATCAGATGCAACAGTGCTTACAAAAGCGTTTTATACACTGTCCTGGACTAAACACTTGGTGTTTAGATGGGCTGCAGGAGAAACTTACCAAAGAAAAGAGACTTCCAGTGCCAGTAGGCACCCAGCAGGGATTCCCTGCAGGCGCCTTTTGAAGGCTGATAAGCATCTCCAACAGCTGCGTTAGAGACCACAAGGACCAGGCAAGAGGGCAGGGGTCATGCTCTTTGACTCTTTGCTCTCAGCTCAAAGGACATCTGCCAGGGATCCCCTGGAGGGAAATACAACTCTAAGGAAGGAGGCAAAGAGAACATTTTTAAGGGATCCTACCATTCTAACATGCTGTTTCAAACCCATGTCTTTGCCTACACAGAGTCCGTCCTCTGTATCCAATCCCATGCTTATAATATTCCGTCCAAGTATTACCACATGTGCAAGTGTGTGTGGAATCTGCAGAACGCGGGAGCCTCATTTGTCTTTGTGTAGCACACATTCTGAGCAGCCTGTCACCCAAGCTCCTTCCCTCCTACTGAAGTTCTTAAGGCAGGGATCACGTGATTTTCTTCTCTCATCTCTAAAATTAATTGTATTCTCAGCTATGCTGAGACAATTGCTAACATACATTTTTTGTTCCGGGAGATCTCATAGACAGTCCTATGTCTGAATTTGTTTGGATGCTTTTGAAATCAGCAATCCATTCATTTCTGCAATTTGGATTCAACAGTTTTCAATAAAGGCCCTAAGGACCACACACTAAAAAAATAATTTAAAGTGATCACAGTTTTAAAACACCCCAAGATCATCCTAACACAGTTTATCAGGGACTGGCATTTAAAACCACTAAATTTCACCACTGTGGTTATCTTGTTAGGTTTATAAACCAACAATAACTTCATAAGACCACAAAAATGCCTTCTTAGAGTGGCTTAATGTAATAGTCGTCTTTTTACTTCAGTGTGTTATTTCCACACATGTTATTTCCACACATGTATTAAATACTCATTTCATCAAAGGAGTCTGCTTCTTCTGGCTTTGAAAATTCTCAAGAGATTCCTACTGGAAATTCCAAACACATAAAACCACTGTGGTTGGGAGGGTTATGAGCTCACAAACAAGACCCAGAAATTCTTTTTTGCAAATGGCTGCATAAATATTAGAGGCGGGATTTGAAGCTACCTGTCTGCTCAGAGAAGCCTCTCTCCAGAACTGCTGGAGTGCTGAGGAGCTTGTAGCTCAGGCATTTTTAGGGGAGAGTGAGGAGAAGATCCAACGAAGCTGATAAGCAAGCCCTCCTCAACACAGAAGCTATGGCAGGCAGGCGGGCTCAGCCAGGAGCTCTGACCCCAGAACTAACTTCCACCCACCACATTGCTTTTGAAAACAGACAAATATCTGGGCAGCAGCATTTAGTCAACTGACTTTCGAAAAACCAAACCTGCCACATGTCAACCAAAATACACGCCACCCTTTGGAACAGTTGTTCTCACTGCAATCTCGGAGTGTTTTTTTTTTTTTAATGACTACTACTATAATCTAAAATTATGGCTCTCTGAAATTAAATGAAGATGTCTTAAAAGTATGACAAAATGTGTGGGAAACAGATTTGAATTTTGAAAACAAACAGGAGATTTGCAAGGCTCAAAATCTGACTAAAAGTTAGGGAAAGACAAGAAAGTACAATTTTATGGTAAAAAAATAATTTTATTCATTTTAATTTAGTTCCAAAGCCAATTACAAAAATACATTTCTGAAAGTTTTACAAAATAGAAAATAAAAATAAGTCTGATTATGTAATTGATTCATTTGGATGTTTACATTTGAACAACATCAACCCTATTATGTCTAAGCTTTAGGGGCTTTGGAGAAGAAATCATTCGCTTAACATAGCTCTTGAAGCTACTTTGCATATTTATATAATTCCAAAATTACAACAATTGAAATAAACCTTTACAAAAGAAAAGGCATAGTTTCCTTGGTTTGCGTAAGGGGAGCCAATACAGCAGATGGTTCCTGGATGCTGGCTTTCCTCCCTGCCCTGTTCTCCACTTAGATCTTCTGTGGTGTTTAGAACAGTTTCTCATTTGAGAGAGAGAAAAATAGTGAAAAAGAAATATTCAAGGTGCAATATAAATGAACTACTTTCATAGAAAGCAGAAAGCTCCTGACATGATAAAAATAAGCCCTGTGCGTGGTTTGGGAACCACTACATCCCAAGCATGGTGTGTTAATGCAGAATGCGCAGAGCACGCACCGGCAGTGAACGATGAAGCACTGGAGGTGAGGTGGAGTAGAGACCCTTGTCAGGCTTGAATGTGATCCCATTGTGAGCAAAAGCAAAAGGTGTTCCAAATTCTTCTCGCCCCATCCTTAACTACTGCTCTTGTCACCTAATGACACCAATTAAGGTATTAACTAATAATATTTAAGGAACACAGGTGAACTGACCCAAGAAAATGAGGCTACCAATTAGCTGAGGATAAAAATGTTTTATTTCCTTCAGGAGTCATTTACTTGGAAGACACGACAGCCTGAAGACTGAGTCAGAACTGGAAGATATGTACCTGTATATACACACATATACATATGTATGTATATGTATATATATATAGTATCATAGTCCCCTCCCCCCCCCCCCCCCGGGCTGCTTAATGAAAAGGGCTCTGAGTCCAAGGAGAGAGCTCTGGAGTCCAGTCTAACTCAGGGAGTTGATTTTGAACACAGAGATCTCCACTCCACTCTCCTAGTTCCTACTAACGTTTGTAGCCATCAATTCTGCTCCTTGGAGGAACTGCTTAAGGTCAAGGTCCCCAACACACTTTGATTTCACTGGAGTAGTGTCACAATGTGACACATTGTTAAAGAAGAAAAATTCTGTTCGGTGGCACTTGTGAAAACATGGAAAGGAACACTTTACTCAGAACCAACACAACCAGCACATATACCAGTGGGGTCATGCAGAGAGACAGAAAGAGAGATTGAGATCACCCTCAGATACATCATGGGACAGAGGGGAATTCCCCACAAGGAGCAGGGCAAGGATCAGGGGATGGAAAATGACTAGGAGGAAACACCAGGTGCAGGGAGACTGGCTGAACTGACCTAGCAGCGTTCTTGCCTAAGACATCCCTTGGGGTGTTGAGCAGCAGATAGAAAGAATGAGGAATCCCTGACCAAATGTCAGGAATGACCAGACTTGGAAGGCAGGGAGAATCTTGCCAAACTGCATTCTTAAAACTTGATTATGTAGAAGTAGGCTTGTGGGTGGGATTGACAGAAACTTCCGAAGTCAGGTAAGAGTTTGTCTATGAAGAGAATTTTTGTCCTCACATGGCAGTGATGTCTAAATAAGGAAAAAAATAGATTTATTTAAAGAAGAGTTGCTGAGTGCTGGCCGTGAATGAGTAGGACAGTTTTCCACTGACAGTCATTGTAGGTGAAAACTTAAAGGGATGTCACCTCCTTCGGGAACTGTACACTTGTATTAGGATGTCTTACATGCATAAATGTGTGCATGCATAAAAAGGTACAAACTGTGGAAGAGCCGAAGTGAAGAAGGAACCCAGACCTTTATGGACCCACATTTTCACAATAGTGGTCCAAACACCGCTGTTCTCTAAGTAGCTTTCTGTCTGAATTTGACTCAGTGTCTGTTCTACTTCCCTAAATAGTCTGGATATTCCTTTAACTCCAGAATAATAAAGATGATAAATAAAGCCTGCAATTAAAACCAGCCTCGTTGTGAAATTTCAAGATTTGCATTGGAAAACAGTGCTGTGAATGTTACCCACATTTTATCTGCCCTTCTCCTTGGTTATTGTCATTTAGAAAATCAGAACTTAGAAGTGTAATTTATACATTGTGTATTTTCACAATACAAATGCATATTGATATCATAAATAAGGCCATATATTTACCCATCTCCAGTCATTTCTTCTCTTATTTTCTAATAGAATGTTGCTAACAGCAATACTGCCCTGAAGAAATGCATCCAAATTTATTCATTGGAACTAAATAGAAATAAAACTTATTTATGGAACTTGAGACTCCATAAGGCAATAAAATGAGAGAATTTCATTAATTTCTGGTTCAAAGCCATATTTTATTGAGACATAATCATAAATATTCATGTAACAATGGTGGAGCACATAATAACAATAAGTGTCTATTGTTTGCCCCGAGAGAGAAGTCTTCTGACTGTGCATGCTGGAAGCCCTAGGAATGCAGGAAGGGTGCCTCCAGGCCATTTTAGCCCGGTAGGTGATCTCTCTAGGCACCTGGAGCCAGGCCCCTCGGTTCTCAGTTCACTCCTTCAGCTCCTGGGATACGGGCTGGTCTCATAGACACCAACTGCGGGAAGGAAGAAAACAGCTCCCGCCTCCTTTCCTTTTCTTTTTTTAAAAAAGCCATTCTTATTTAACACTATGGCCCATTCCCAGACTAGATCTGCAAACCCTTTTTCTAACATACAAAAGACAAGTACGTGAATAAGATTGTTGAAGAAAAATATGAGTTACACAGAAGCAAAGGTAAATATGTAAATCTTGACACGTGACCTAGTCTGTAATACTGTTCCGTCTTCACAATTCTGAGAACTATGCGCTAGCTGCTCGTTTAAATGGGTAGAACTTAGCGTTACTGTAACATCTTAATTGTTACTGGAATGAAGGGAAGTTTGTCGTAACGATCCTTAAGTTAAGGGAATATGGTTAATACAGCTTCCTACTTTTCTCTTAGTTCAGTTAAATAGAAAGGACTTCTGTTTGTCCACCCCAAATCTGCACCTTCAAAGCAAGTTCTCAAACCTGATTTCACTTTTCCCCCCAGCATATTGGAACCATCAATATAACCACCAACAGTTCTGGCTGGCGGGTCTGGCTTCTGACTCTGAACGTTTCATTTTCACTAAAACCTTCACCATCCACATCACAGTTTAGATGTTACTTCAGGTGAGGCTTTGGAAAGACGTGCAAAGTCTGAAATTCCTAAGGTACTCTTGAGTAATAAAATATGCCATGCTTTGCTGATGCCTGTGGGTGGCCTGCCCTTTTCTGAGCAAAATGGAGAAGGGGTGGATTGCAGAATGGGGGAGGGGTTAGGCGGAGGGAGAAGGGGTGGGAGGAGAGGAGGGGAGGAAGGGCAGGCTGTGGTCAGGCTGTGAAATAAATAAATAAATAAACTTTTAAAAAGAGTCTAACACGGTGCATAAATAAAAGGAATTTAAGAAAGAACGCCCACCAGTTTCCTGGACACTGGTAGAAGACAAGCTCAGAGACACAGGAAAAGCTTTAACCGCTGTCACATTCTACTACAACTCCAGCAATCACAAGACACTGTGAGGAGGTCAGGGCGCTTGCGCCTGGGATGGCTTGCAGGAAAGGCCAGTAAACCCCGGTGCCTTTAGGAAACTCGCAAGAATTAAAATGGATAGTGAGGACCCCTCTCTCCTTTCAGGGAAAGAGTAAAGGCGTTTGCTGTGCAAACATCTCAAGGATACAGCACTGAGCCCAGCACTGGTCTCTTCTCACAAGAAAGGAGAAAGAGGACAGATGCTAAGCAAACCTTCCAAACAGCAGACTCATAACCGGCTCTCAGCCAAAATTTAACAATTCTTTTTTCTTTCCCTTCCTTTTTTTTTTTTTTTTTTTTTTTTTTTTTTTTTTTTTTTTTTTTTTTTTTTTTTTAGGAATTCAATCTGTGGCATTGCATAGTCTGGACAGGTTCTCTACCCCTGAACTACAACTCCACCCCTCTTTTCACTTTTTTATTTTGAAACATCATCTCACTAAGCTTCCCAGGATAAGCTTGAAGTCCTTCTGCAGCCCAGGCAGGCCTAGAACTTGCAATAATTTTGCTTCATTCCCCCTAAATTGTTCATTGCTTTGCTGTAATTCCTTCTTACCCATCAGAGATTTTTATAACGTTTCCAAAGATGTCCACTGATTCAAATTTTACTCAAAGGATGCTGATCTGCATAGTAACTGATGTAAAGGGCCGGGTACACCAAAGACACATATTCCTGCTGATCCACAACAAAGTTCATTATGATGAGTCTTCTCTTTGGAGCCATAAGCCTGATGAGACAGTGCATCTTCCTTGGCTTCTGGAGAAAGTTGTCATGCATTCACCCACATAACCCCCTCCAAAGTAATGATTTTCTACCCCCCCACCTCTGGTTTTTCAAGACAGGGTTTCTCTGTGTAACCTTGGCTTATCCTAGAACTCACTCTGTACACCAGGCTGGCCTCAAACTCACAGAGATCCACCAGCCTCTGTTTCCCAAGTTGCTGGGATTAGAGGCATGAGCCGACACCACCTGGCTCTGTATTTATTCACTGTAATTCACTGTATTATTTTATTGACCTGCACACTAAATAATCTATAACTACAGATAGTATCTGTGATAACTAGTCTTGGTTGTCAATTAGACAGGGTTAACAGATATCTAGGCCTGGTTAAACACAAGAGTCTCTCTGTGGGGGCATTTCCAGAGATGACTTACATATGCAACAGGGATTGAGTAGAGGAGAAGCATCCTCAATGTGGGCAGCATTTTCCTACTTCCACCCAGATGAAAAAGACGTCTGAGATAAAAAAAAAAGAAAAAAAAAAAAAAAACCAATGCATATAAGCACACAGGATCTTCCTGTCAGGCAAGTATACACCCTGCTGCTGCTCCTGCCGACATCCTCCACTGACCTCAAACACCACAGCTTCTCAAGCCCTTCATCATAGATTCAATATCAGTAACTCCGGGATCTCCCAGGCTTTCAGTGATGGATTAGCTCTACTGAACTTAGATTCCTGTGTGTGTGTATGTGTGTGTGTGTGTGTGTGTGTGTGTGTGTGTACATACATTTGTCTTCTGTTCTCCTATACAATCCTGCCTGATGCAGCATCCTTAACAAGTTGGCTATGCACTATAAACAAAATAGGAGCTTGAAGCCAAAGCAAGGTTAGAAATCAGGGCATCACTGTCCTACAGCAGATAAGATTTGGAACATGCATACCAAATTTGAAAAGAAGGTGAAAAGTTCAGCAGCTCTTCAGAGTGAGAACAGGGTCAGAAGCCTGGGCACTGCGGTGCTTGCCCCAGGTCAGGGCTTGTCATCCTAATTAGGCACACTGTGCAGAACAGAAAAGCAGTAGGTGTTGAATATTAGTAGATGCCAGGGTGTGGGGAAAGGAGAGAATATGAAGAGATTAGTTAATGGATAGTTTCTCTTTGGAATAAAAAACAAAAACATAGTGAGCCTGGGTAGTGATGATAGATAGCATTTGTTAACATGTCTAATGCCAATAAGTTGTGCATTTCATTTTATTTTTCTTCTTTGTTTCATTTTTTTAAGACAGTCTCATTTTTGTCCAGGCTGGCTTTAAACTCTCTGTGTCATTAAGGACCCTCTTGAATCCCTGGCCCTCCCACCTACAACTCCACATTTCTGGCACTTCCAGTGTGTGCCCGCACATGCGGCTAATCCACTCCTGGTAAAAATGCAGGCAGCAACTGACTATGTAGTGCCCACACACAACTGATATGTCTATAATGCAAACCCTATACCTAAGCCTCAGGAAACACCTCTGAAGATGGGGCTGGACAATTATATGAACCAGAAGACCAGCATGTCACTATGATACAGTGTCTTCTATAGATAACAGCAAGTTGCACCCATGAAATCTTAACATTATGATCATCTAAACATGAGCTACACAATGGATGATGCCAGTTAACATCCCAAAGTGGATGGGAAAAGTCTCACAAGTCCCCACCCTTAAATACAGAGCTACAAGCAATTAATGACTGCTAAAAAAGGGGCAATCAGACCTCTAAAGGGATTGGACCCCACTAGATAATCCAATCCCAAGTAGTCCTCCTTAAACACACATATGAGCAACAGTAAATGGACTCAGAAGGACACACACACACACACATACCACATTAAAGAAGAGTTCATGACTTTGAGAGGGATTAGGAGGAATGCAGAAAGAGTTGGAGGGCAAAGGGATAGAAATGAAGTAAATACAATACACAGGCATGAGTTTCTCAAAAAAATTGTAAAATAAATATTAAAGAAATTGAATTTTTAACAGAGTTAATTCTGTTGCATGTACTTTACTGTTATAACAATTTTTAAAAGGACTAGCCAGACAATTGAAAGTTAGTTTTTGAACTGGAACACTGAGCTCATTCTAGCAATGATGCAAGAAAGAAAGTGGTAATGAAGAAAGAAGTACCAGAGGACATGGAAGAAACGGTGAGTAAAACAAGTGTATTAAAGAACATCTAAAATTACTGCTGCACATCTATGTGCTGTTTTGCTACTAAACTGCCACTATATTTTGAGAAATATTCCAATGTCTGAGGCTGTAGCTGAATGGTAGAACATTTGCCTGGCTTAGGTGAGGCCCCAAGTTCAATCCCTAGCACACAAAACAATATGTAAAATAAGTAAAACCACAGACAAAAAAAAAAAAACTTTCTCATGTAAGTAGTCCATGAAACTAACAAAATGAATAAATTAACCATGAGGCCAAGACACCCTCCCTGTCTTACATTTTCCTTGTCTTTAACGTTTCAGTTTACCATATGTGATGGTTTGAAAGAAAATGCCCCCCAAAGGAAGTGGCACTATTAGGAGGTGTGGCCTTATTGGAGAAGTATGTCACTGTGGGGGCAGGCTTTGAGGTCTCTTTTGTTCAAGCTTCCTTCAGTGTGACTGTCAGTTGACTTCCTGTTGCCTGCAAGATGTAGCACCCTCAGCTCAGCACCACATCTGCCTGCATGCTGCCATGTTCCATATCCTGATGATAATGTACTGAACCTCTGAAACTGTAAGTGAGCCACCCCAATTACATGTTTGCTTTATAACAGTTGCCATAGTCATAGCGTCTCTTCACAGCAATAAAAAACCCAACTAAGACAGAAGTTGGTACCAAGGACTGGGTTATTGCTATGATAGGCCTGACCATGATGTTGTTTGTAGTAATATGGGCTTTGGTACCTTGGGCTAGGAAAGCAGTGGAATGCTTTAAGCACTGCTTAATGGGCCATACTAGTAGTGGTGCTGAGTGTGATTTGATGAACTGTCTCTGGTGGGACCAAGAGGTTCCAGATCCTGATCCCTGGTGCATGAGCTGGCTCTTTGCAGCCCATTACCTATGGTGGGACACCTTACACAGCCTTAATGCAGAGGGAAGGGCTTGGACCTCCCTCCACTGAATGTACCAGGCTTTGCTGATTCCCCATGGGAGGCTTTACCTTTTTGGAAGAAGGAATGGTGGGTGGGTTGGGGGAGAGAAGGATAGGAGGAATGGGAGGAGGGAAGTGGGGGGGTCTGTGGTTGGTATGTAAAATGAATAAAAAATTTCTTAAAGAATTAAAAAAAAAGAGGTTTCAGAGGGGAAGAATTTTAGTATATTGCCTAGAAATTGTTCTTGAGATATTTTGGTGAAGAAAGTGGTTGCCTTTTACCTTTGTCCAAAGAGTCCGCCTGAGGCTAAAGTGAAGAGTTTTGGATTAATTCCATTGGCAGAGAAAATCTCAACAGCCTAGTATAGACTTTGTTGTATGGTTATTAGTGGTCACTCTAATGAAGATATATAATGAAAAGGAGCAAGCTGAGCAAAGAAAAACATTTGAGGAAAAAAAGGGCACCAGAAAGTGGAATGGAGCTAAATCCTGTGTCCAAGGAGATAAACAGACTAAGAAATAGAATAAAGGGAGTGGTGACCTCAGGGCAAAATCCCACCCAGCTGTTTCCAACTTGTGAAAAGGAAATAAAGAAAAGCTTAGAGCTGGGTGTGGTGGGGCACACCTTTAGAACCAGCACTGGGAAGGCAAAGGCTGGCAGATCTGAGTTTGAGGACAGTCTAGTTTAAAGAGCAAGTTCAACGACAGCCAAGCTTAGACAGTGAAGGAAAACAGGAAGCTGGTGAAGATGTAATTAAACAAGGGACTGTGTTCTAGCCCCAGTAAGCAGCAGAACTTGGCAGCTTTGGCCATATGGGTCTGGCTCTAGAGTTAAGCATACAAGAAAGGAATTATGTATAAAGCTACTGAGGCCAAGCACATGTCAGGGGTGTCCCTGAATGAAGACCTAGTAGAAAGGCCACTGCATGAAGCTGTGAATTGGAAGCCTGGATTGCCTTGGAGAACACAAGATGTTAGAGATGCCAGAGTTGTGGGATACCTGCCAAGGAGAGCTGCTAGCAGGGAGTGGAACCAGCCCAAGAGAAAGAAGTGTGTTGCAGTCAACAAAGCTGAACAGAGTTGGAGATCTGAAGATTGTTTTGACATTAGACATGTAGATGCAGTGTTTGGAGTTTGCCCAGCTGATTTTCAGTCTTGCTTTTGTCCAATATTTCCTTGCTATGCTCCCTTCCCTGTGTTCTGGAATGGTAATATATATATCCTGTGCCATTATATGTTGGAAGTATGTGATCAGCTTTTTGATTTTGATTTTTACACGGGGATTACTGTTAAAACATTGCTGTGCATCTCAGAAGAGACTTTGAACTTTGAAACAAGTTTGAGACTGTTACAGACTATGGGGACTTTTGAAGTTGGACTGAATGCAATATTTGCATTATGGTATGGCTATAAGTCTTTGAAGGCCAAGTAGTAGAATGTGGTGGTTTGAAAGAAAATGACCCCCAAAGGGAGTGCCACTATTAGGAGATGTGGCCTTGTTGGAGGAAGTGTGTCACTGGGCGAGGGGCGGGGGTAGGGGAGACTATGAGGTCTCTTTTGTTCAAACTACCCTCAATATGACTGTCAGTCGATTTCCTGTTCCTGAACTCTCAGCTCTAGTACCATATCTGCCTACAGGCCATCATGGTCTCCATCTTGATGATAATGGACTAAACCTCTGAAACTATAAGTGAGCTACCCAATTAAATTTTTCTTTATAAGAGTTGCCATGATCATGGTGTCTCTTCACCACAATAAAAACCTAACTAAGACACCATAGGAAGGAATAAAAAGTACAAAATTACATAAAGCCTTCATTGTCTTGAATCCTACAGCCAAGGGATAATATTGGGGGGTTTACCCTTAGTTTTATCTTCTATATATTATTATAGTTCATGGGCATGGAAAATAGTAAGTTTAAATTACTTCTTCTGATAAGACACAAACAAATTCAATCTTTATTGGATGCTTGAACACTGCTTGTTTTTAAATAATGAAATTATTAAAAATGCAACAGGTGCCTGTGGCTATCCTATAAATAGTAATAGTGTGGTGATATATTGTGTACCCTAATAAAATTTGCCTGAAGATTAGAGGACAGAACAAGCCACTAGATTAAACATAGATGTCAGGCAGTGGTGGCACACACCTTTAACCCTAGCACTTGGGAGGCAGAGATCCCTCTGGATCTCTGTGAGTTCAAAGTCACCTTGGACTATATAAGATTGACTCAGTCTAGGAGAACAGAGCCAGACAGTGGTGGCATACACCTTTAATTTCAGTACTTGGAAACCACATGCCTCCCAAAACTAAGAGGGAAGTGATATGGTGGATGGAGAAAGGTATATAAGGCATAAAGAGACAGAAACTAAAGCTTTTCAGCTGCGAAACCCTTTTCAGCTAGAGAGCTTTTTCAGGCTGATGAGTCCTAGAAGTAAGAGGAGGCAGTGGTTTGTTCCTTTGTCTCTCTGATCTTTCAGCATTTACCCCAGTGTCTGGCTCTGGGTTTTTTATCAAAAGACCTATTAGATTTTGTGTTACAATAGAGTTGGCATACAGACAGAGACCATGAATGCAAAGACACAAACTCTTGCTGAATTAGGATCATCCCCTTGCATGCTACCACGCGGGAAGCATCCTAGTTTGTAGGATATGTTCTGTCAAGATATGTTAACTCAGGGAGGCCATCTATGAATATTTTAGTTTTTCAGCCCATCTGTCATCTAAACGAGTTTCATTTAAGTGTATGAATTTAAGCTAATGCTCTTAAGAATTGGTCAGCTGCAAATGATAACTTGGCTGACTGGCCCCATCTCCTATTCGGTCCCGGGGAACAGGTCACGGGGTGTGTCTCTCTCAGACTGACATCCCTGAGAGCAGGCAGTATGTCTTACTTTCTAATACTAGGGTCAAACACAGAGTCAATTAGCATGCAATGATCATCTCTTAAGAATTGGGTGCAGATAATTGACATTTTAGTTCACAAGTCTATCATGTATAGAGTGTTGATTACAGTGGGGGGAAAGGAATGAGAGGTGAACAAATGTTTCTTCCTACTGGCATATCAAGAAAGAGGACTCTGCTTCAGCCCCTATGCAGTCCCAGATAAGGCATGAAAAGAGGTAAGTCAGATGAAGGGAATTCACACAGCTTATGGGTTTTGTAACATTAGCTGAGGCTGAGGATATCATAGGAACCACCTGACTTTATTTCCTTAGAGTTCTTCAACCAAATTCATACCTAGGGGTCATTCACAAATCCCACTGAAAACAAACTCAGACTTTTTGTAAGACTAGACATAGTGGACATCTGCAACCAAACTTTACTTACCGAATACGACAAGGTCATTGCTCACACGAACTCTCAGAGCTGTAACAGTGTACACAAATCCTGCAGGAGGTCAAACCAATCCGAAGCCCAGTGTAGATGAAGGGCTCGTGGGATCGCAAGCCATATCTGAGAAACTGTTGGCAGTAGATGGCTACCAGTGAAGGGAGAGTAAGTTTTCTTCAGAGATGCAGGACCTGAAGGACTGGCCCATGCCCAAGTGGATGGTCCCACACCTGTGCAGAGACAGACAGCATTAAGTGGACTGAGTGAGTCTTTACAGAAGAGAAAGAGACACATGAAGTTGAGAGGGGAAAGTTGTGAGAGGAAATAAGGCAGGAATTGGAAGGGAGAGAATGGCAGGTAGATTTGATCAAAGCGCATGAAATACATGTATAAATTTCTCAATAAAAAAACAGAAAATACAAACAACTTAGATTTTCTATTTTAGGAATAGCTGATTTTAATACCACAGCCAACACCACTCTATCTCACTTATATTTGCTATACTAATCACGTGCAAGAAATAACTGCTCTGTTTTGACAGCGCATCAGTGCAGATCGTGTCCTCTGTGACAACATCGCACCATGAATAAGGCACCAGTCCAGTCAGACCTTTTCCTATGCAAGGCATTCGGGGCCTCTTCCTGCCACCTCATCCATCCTTCCCCCATTTCCATCCCAAGCTCAATGAAATAATGTGAATAAAGACCTCCGGCAAGTATCTGTTAAATTGTCAAGCAAGAGGAGGCTGATCAAAAGTGCTAGGAAACTTGACTGGTTGAAAGATGAATGAAAAATGGCTTAGAAGTGTCACAAAATAATCAGTTTGAAAAACAAACAAACAAAAAGAGCAAGAGACACATCACATGAAGCCCGCGTTTCTCAGTACTTTACTTTTGGAGGCAGAAAAAACGGAAGCCACTAATAATGAGAGTAATGATACCATGATTGATCTTTGCATGGGTCTTCCTATGTCATAAATATTTTGCATACATTAATATGTTAATTTCCCCTTCACCTCGCAGGTAGCTAGTGTTCTTATCCCCCACTTATGATTAAGGAAACACAGCAGAGTGTGGTTAAATATGTTGCCCAACGTTTATCCAGACAAGAAACGGTAGCACACAGCTTGGAGCTGAGGCAGACTCACTCCCACAGCGGACAGCTTTTCCAGGAGTTGTGTCAAAGCTGTCTGCCCTTCAGCTCGTTTCAGCCCTCGTCTGAACAGCAAGAACAGTGTGCTTTATGTGACTTAATATTATTAAAATATATAAAAATTTAACTTTGTGAAATTTCCACAAAACTGAAAGTAGAAAATTCTCTCTCTCCATGTAAAGGATGAACAGCTTACGAGATGTGAATTACTGGTGTCACTTGAAAGAATTGCTCTCTGTCCTCGTCTTCTCTAATCTGGGTCCTCGGCCATTTGGAAACTGGTACCTAATGTCACCTCTGAATGGTCATTTTGAAGTGGCTCTCCTTAGTAACATTAGATTTATCTGACTGCTTTAACACCCTTCCTTCTTGAATGCTATTATCCTGAGTGCATGCAGGGGACAGCACACTTAGTCAAGAGTGATAGATGAATTCATTATCTTCAGCCAGTTTTAATGGGCCATCTAGAAAGGAAATCGCCAGTCAGTTTGGGCTATTGAATATTGTTACTCGAAGCACCTAATTAAGCCAAATATGAAAATGGGTGCTTTTTCATTTCCCTATCAGACAACAAAGGTCACCTATCAGGAGCCTGAGAAACATCCCAGTTTATTTCCCTTTGGCCCAACCAAAAGAAAAAAAAATTGCATAGTGTTGAAAATTGTATCTTTTCCATTGTGACTTGGGTATTTCAGAAGAGTGTGCACCACACAAGGGAAATGTGGTTTGTGGGACTCAGAATGCACAGGATTCTGTGCAGAAAAATAGAGGTTGGCATCAATGGCTTCCCTGGAGGCCATTTTATGTACTGGCACTATTGAATAGTAAAGGCTTCAGCCCTATCATCAAGAGCCGGAAATAAATAGCTGCTGTACAGTGCAAGCAGGAAGGTCTGTTGGCATTACTCACTGGTTTCCACCCTAAGGCACGAGAAACCAAAATGTTCACTGTTGTTCATGTCTCAACTTCTCCATTCTTGGTTGAGAAAGCCTAACTGCTTATCTCTTAAATTATCAGTTTTCCCTTGACTCATCAACCTGAACTTTTCCACTTTGACCTGATTCTGAGAAGCTGCTGCTGCTGAATCCAGTAATGGCAAACAAGCATAAATTTCACTTTTGTTTACTGCAGCGTAAGCCATCCAGGCTGTCAGCTCCCAGTCAAGTAAAGCTGACCTGGCATTATGTTAACACTTCTACATATGAATAATCATATGTGCTGTGTTTCAAATATATACCTTAATAAATTTCATGCTAGAAAACTGCTGAATCACACAATGCTTTTTGAGCCAATTAGAATTAGGGAGACAAATTGAATACTCTTGTCAGGAGTCCCAAGCAGGGGGATTGTAAGTTTAATGTCAGCCTGTGCTGTATATAGCAAGAGCCTATCCCAAAAGAGGGGTGGGGGGGTGCTAGGAAAAAACAGGTTGCAAAAATATTCTGATGATAATATATTATACAAAATTAACTTAGAAAAATTCCAACTATCTTCCTATCTCTGGGTCAGATTCAAATAGGAACAACTGCCTAACAACTTAGAAAACATTGGTAGATGAGTCTTGCTATTCAGTGCAGCTGATCATCCTAACATCCTTAATTAAGAAATGACCATTATGGAAAAGTGAGATGACTCAACAAGTATAGACGTTTGCCATGTGTCTTAGGTAGGGTTTCTATTGCTGTGAAAAGACACCATGACCACAACAACTCTTCCGAAGGAAAACATTGGATTGAGGTGGCAGCGGCTTACAGCTTAGAGGTTCAGTCCGTTATCACCACAGCAGGGAGCATGGTGGCATGCAAGCAGACACAGTGCTGGCTGCATCTTGATCGGAAGGCAACAGAAAGTGGTCTGACTGTCACACTGAGTGAAATTTGAGCACAAAAGACCTCAAAGCCTGCCCCCACAGTGACATACTTCCTCCAACAAGGCCACACCTACTCCAATGAAGCCACACCTCCTAACAGTGACACTCCCTGTGAGCTTATGGGGGACAACCACATTCAAACTACCACACCATGTGAGCCTAAGGACCTGATTCCACCCATGGAACCCACTGTGGAAGGGCAGAACCAACTTCCCAAGCAGTCCTCTGAATGTACATGTGTGCGGCGGCATGCACATTTCACACACACACATATAGTATTTTAAAAGCTTTTATAAAGAAATGATCATTGTGATTATGGTATACAGTGGTTATTCATCACATTGAGTAGCAAAACTATTAATTTAAAAACTAAATTAAAGATCAATAACAAACATATGATAGAAAAAGTGTTCCAAAGAAGGGGAACGTTTGGAGAGAACTCAGCTCAGCCACCCTCCTTCCCTGCTCTGGAAGGATCTCCAGGACAATGGAACTCCACAAAGCTTAAGATCAATGATCTCTCCCAACGATTTTGGTACATGGATGCAACAGATGGGATTGTTTTCCTCAGGGATTCTGGCTGGTGACATTCTTTTTAGCAGCTTAACCTGATGAAGTATATCTTGGTAATCCATCCTCAGTAGTTAACTGTGTGACCCAAAGCTCCTGGGATGGATCAGCTTTGTACTTTTGTCTTCAGAAACATTTTAAAATTCATCAGATTTATTCTCAAATAGTTATTCAAACCATCAGTTCGAAAGTTGTGACTATTATATTTCAAACATAATTCTTCCTCCTCTGTATTTATACAACTAAGAATATTTATGGGGTTCTCTATTATAAATTATTTTCTAAAGGGGCTAACTGGAAAAAAGGCATAAATTTTATTAGGTTTGAATGTTTTCTAGAACATTAGTGATTACTACATAAAGTAATAGCCCATTCTTTTCAGTGAAGCTAATTGTTCACAGGGAGGCAGAAGGCGCATGCAGGGGAAGTATTTTTAATAGCTAACTAAACTGGCATAGTAGGAAACGCCTTCTACACACCTCTGCTTGTTCCCACTGCAAACAACAGCTTCCAGTCTGAATCAAAGAAGCTTCTCCTTACTGTGAACAGTCATGAATGTAGACTTGGGATGCAGAAAATATGAGCCAGATGTGTGCTCGGGCCTAAACAAGTCAGTTTATACCACCCCCTCCAAGGCTCAGCAAACATTGTAGAAGATGGAGCAGGAAGACAGAGTGAGGGGCTCTGAAAGGCCATTCCTTAAACTCAACACAACTCCAGTAATTATCAACTCACGTCAACTGTAGTTACCTGCATTGAGTCCACCCAAGACCAGCCCTATCAACAATAACTCAAGGAGTGGGGACGAGTTCATGAAGCCCTGCCCTTTGCCGCTAAACTTTAGGCTATTGATATTCGGGAGTGGGGGGTAGGAATCACTGTCTTTAGTCATGTACCCTCTCCTGAGTCCCCCAAACTCAGCATCACACAGATGGCCCTGGTTAATCTTGGTGGATCACAAAACAAAATTAATAGACATGATTAGAAGAAAGAGATTTATAGAGATGGTAGGGAGATAAGGAGTGGAGTGTATGCAAGCACACATATGTGAAACTGTAAAATGATAGCAATAATTATTAAGCTTTTGAAAATACTTCCTTTTATGACTTATTTGTTGTGGATATCGCTCTATATAAATAAAACACTGATGGCCAGTGACTAGACAGGAAGTATAGGCAGGACAAGGAGAGAGGAGAATTGGGGAAACAGGAAGAAGGAAGGAGAGACACTGCAGCCACCACCAGGACAAGCAGCATGTAAAGATGCCGGTAAGCCACCAGCCACGTGACAAGGTATAGATTTATAGAAATGGGTTAATTTAAGATATAAGAACAGTTAGCAAGAAGCCTGCCATGGCCATACAGTTTAAAAGTAATATAAGCGTCTGAGTGATTATTTTATATGTGGATTGTGGGACTGCGGGGCTTGGTGGAACCTGGAGAGAAGCCCTCCAGCAACACTTATTTATTTTCATTATATGTATAATATTATATGTGTCTTTTGTGTGCATGTATGTCTGTTGTATCATTTGTGTGCATTGCCTGCAGAGGTGAGAAGAATGCATTGGATCTCAAGGATCTCATGGTTGTGAGCCACCATGTCGGTGCTGAGAACTGAACCTGGGTCCTCTGGAAAAACAGCCAGTGCTCTTAACCTCTCATCCATCTCTCCAGCCCCAAAGAAAGGCTTCCTAAAACCTACATAACGTTTTCTGGGCACCAAGCTAAGAGGTTACTTCTTTGATTACCTTAACAGACAAGTTATTACCAAGTAGAGTACCAACAGTGACATCTGCTCTTGGATAAAGGTAGAGAACTGAATGAAGAAGGAGAATAGTTCACCTTTTGTTCAACCAGAAATCATCTACTTACCAAAATAGCAAAGCATAGAAAAAGAATGAAATAAACGCTAAATTGCTTCAAAAACTGTAAGAAAAAAAATTCTGAATTCCAACAAGAATCCTTCCATGCCCTTCTCCTATTTCCTCTAGCAATGAAAATGATTGTCTACAAATACAGGATTCCTCAGGAATAGTCACCAATATGAAAGCTTAAGCACATGAAACTTTCATTGTTCAAACTCAGAGTTGCCTAGAAGTAATGAAATCTATCTTAGACCTTATTTCTAAAATGGATAGAATATTGTCCATAATAATCAAAAAGCCTCGCCATATTATAGCTTACTAAAATAAATTTCAACAGAAGTTAACAACGATTTTAAACAGATGTAAGTTCCTTCTACCATACCCTATGTTTATGAATATGGCCAAAAAAATGTGCGAAAAGGTTTTATACAGCACAGATCACACAAGTCCATCTGCTTATGTCATCTGCTACTCTCTGTGTGACACAGTAATGCTTATAAAAGGAAAATCAAATTCACATAGCATTTATCCAAGTGGATTCTATAATTGAATTCTTAAGGTTTATTCCCCCCTTTTCCTTTTAACTTTACTAATTAAAACTGATATTTTAGTATGATTTCCTTTGTTTAAAAATAATGATTTTGTTATTCACTAACCCAGTTGGATATGTTCAAATTTGCTTAATTTTTTTAACTAATTTTCAACCACATTATATGTAAAAATGCACTTGTTGAATTGGTCCACTATTTTTTTGTGATTTTAAAGATGAATGTTAATATTCAATGGTAGACAAGTACTGAACCATACTAATTATCACTTCTCTAATTTATATGGTTATCTAGTTCTTTGTTCACTGATTGCTACCCGTAGATTCTACCTAAGCTTCATTGTAAGGGGCTCATCATGACCACAAGGCAGAGCACAATGTTCCCTTCTGTGTCTCCCAGTAGGGCATGTGAGCCATCCAGGAGCTCTGGGCAGCAATGAGATGGTTGCATTAAACATGCCAGGCCAGAAGGAGCCAGTGTTTGACGAACCTCATCAGGATGCTGATGAACACCCACACAGATAACGCATTTTATGAAACTACAACACCTTCCTGGTGGAAGAAGGTCTCTCTCCCACCTACTGAAAGCCAGGTCAACCTAAGTAAAAACCAAATCTGCTGCAGGCTTTACACTCAGTGTCTTAGTTAGGGTTTCTATTGCTGTGACGTGACACCATAACCATGGCAGCTCTTATAATGGAAAACATTTAATTGAGGGGCTGGCTTACAGTTTCAGAGGTTCAGTCCATTATCATCATGGCGGGACACCGACGTGTGCAGGCAGACGTGGTGCTGGAGAGGCAGCTGCTACATGTTGATATGCAGGCAACAGCAAGCAGTCTAATACACTCCACAGTACTGTGAACATAGGAGAGCTTAAAGCCTGCTCCCACAGTGACACACTTCCTCCAACAAGGCCACACAACTTCTAACAGTGCCACTCCCTTTGGGGGTCATTTTCTTTCCAACCCCAAAGTATGTCTTTTTTTTAAAAACAGAGGTAATAGCCAAAGAGATCAGAGAGTTACGACTACCTTATCTTAGCACCTCGCTGCAGTTGCTTCCCCGGAGAGAGAGTTTTCTTCCTGCCTGACTTGTGTTTTTATTGCCTTTTTGTTCTGCCTTCTCATTGGCTCTAAGCCCAGCCACATGATTTCCTCATCACTGCCTGTCTATACAGACCTCCAGGTCTCTATGGTTGGTACTGGGACTAAAGGCTCATGTCACATGTCACCACGCTTGACTGTGTCCTTGACCACACAGAGACTCTGCCTGCCATGTGGTCAGATTAAGGGCATGGGCTACCACTGACTGACTGCTGTTCCTAGCTCGATATGACCTCTGATCCCCAGGCAAATTTTATTTATTAACATACAAATAAAATCACGTTTCAGCACAAATAAAATATCACCATAACGTAACTTATAAGAAAGAAATGGAATTATTTAGATTATAATTTGGGAGCTAAAGGTCCAAATAACAACAGTATTATTTCTGGTAAGGACCCAAAGTATGTCTTTGAGATGTGCTCCTTTCCCTTCTTTTGTTGTCTCTTCTCCTCCCCCTCCTCCCCCTCCTCTCCCTCCTCCCCCTCCGCCTCTTCCTCTTTCAGTCTTCCTTCTCTCTTTGTCCACTCAACAAATGGTCACTGAGTAATGTCAAGCTGGGTCAGGCACCGAGCTAGGTACTTGTGTATGACAGTGAATGAGATGCTCATGGCTCCTTCCCTCCTCTCATAGAGCTTTCAATACTTCAGGAAGATGGGTATTGTGGTGGTTTGAATGCCCTCCCCAACCCCCCAGCCTAAGCTTGTATATTTGAATGTTTAGTCCTTAGTCCAGTCCATGGAACTGCTTTGGAAGAATTAGAAAATGTGACCTTGTCTTTCTGTTGCAGGTTTCTCTTAGCTACTACTCCAGCCCCATGCCTTCCTGCCTGCCACCAGGCTTCCTTCCCACCAAGATAATCATGGGCTAACATTCTGAAAGTATAAGCAAACCCCCCAATTAAATGTTTTTTCTTCAAGTTGCCTTGGTCATGGTGTCTCTCCATAGCAATACAATAGTAGCTAAGACAAAAGTTAAACAAATGATCACAATAATGATGGGAATAAGAAAACATAAAGATCAGAATGTGGTGAGACATTGGTCTTGTATGAGTCCTAAGGTAGCTTAAAGGCCAATGTGCAGAACTGTTCCAAAAATAAACAAATATACAAACAATCAAACCAGATGATATGGAATGGAGTGGGGTGAGGAGCAGAATGACAATGTGTCAGATTAAGAAATGTACTAGAAAAGCCAAGACATAAAAGAGAAAGGAGGAGAAAAGAATGGAGGGGAAGAAGGGAGAGGAAAGAAGAGCAGAGAAGGGAAAAAGAGGAAGAAGGGGGAAAGGAAGAAGAAAGAAAAGAGACAGATTGAATGCTAGGAATTGAAAATTATTTGACTTTGCAATAATAATAGTTAATAAGAAAGAATCAATAAGAAAAAAAGTTTCAGCACAGGGTAGAAAACTACTAACAATACAATGTCTCAATGTGGGGCCTCCATGGTACCCCAACAAATGGACAGAGGGCACAGTCTCATAAAACAAAGGGGCATCACTGCTGGTGTGGGGGATAGTTAAAAAGAAAGGAAGATTTGGAGGCTTAGTAGGGAAGAGTTAAAAGAGCATCCGCCTTAGAACGTCTTGTTTTTAACGAAGTAGGAGGGAGGTTATTTGCTGAGAGTGAGAGGGTGGAGATTTGTCGTAATTGTGGAGCAGAGGAGCACGAGCCAACTGGGAACTATATTAAGATTGCCCAGCAGTGTTGAGAGCCCAGGTGAGGTGATGACTACGAAGTACTAATGCTGCCAATCTTCTTGGTTGTGTAACCTTACCCAGCAAGTCTTATCAGGACAAATACGGCACAGAGAGAGTAGAAGCTAGACTCATTCTGGGCTGATGACTCCCCAGAATGGGAGGAAGCAGGCAAAAGAAATGGTCGGGAAAGCTGCTGAAATAATGAGTAAGCTAATTTATGACTGAAGTTTATGGGATCGAAAACTAGAAGGAGTCAATAATCAATTGACTAAAGGACTAAAGTAGTCAAATAAGCAGATAACCCTTGTTCTGCTGAAGCTCACATCATATCAAAGACACCAGATAAATCAAATAATGAAGCTAATGATCAATACCACGAAGAGAATTCATAATGTGCTGAGACAGAGCAACAGGGTGGCTACTTGATTGTCAGTCGCCAGCGTTCTGAAGGGACGTTATTTCAATTGCAACATGAATGACAAGAAACGCTTAGCTTTGAAGCATGAAGAGCAAGATCAGCTGCGAGAGCTAATAGAGCAGGGACCGATGCACTCAGATGGGCATGAGCTCGGGATGGAAAGAAGACCCTCGGCACTGTGGAATGTGAACAAGAAGAATTACAGGAATGAAATCCAAGTGATGTCAGCCATACTGTGAACCGTTGGAGAGAGAGTTGGCTTTTTTTTTTTTTCAGATCAGAGGATTACAGTGGAGGAGTGATCTGCTTTATGCCTCACTCCGGCTACTGCTATGTGTAGACTATGAATAGGAATCAGAGCTAGCAGATGGCTGTCAATCACTTGTGTGATTCAGGGGAGTGATTGAGGCAGATAGTGTGACAGCAGAGAGAGAAAAGGTAAGAGTGAGAACAGGTTTTAATAGCCAGCACAAGGTGAGTAAGATCAGAAGAGAATGGGCTTGGGACAGAAGCACATGCTCAAATAGCATCATGTTCTGAGGAAGCAAGACAGCCAGGCGGCAGATTTGGGCAGGGAAACGACGGATTCTCTTTCAAAGTATTAAGTTTGCTTTGTTTCCAAGCTCTCTGACTGGATAACAGTTATAAAGAAGGATGCACTTGTCAGGAATACAGATAAAGATTTGGAAATAATAATAGTAGAGTGTCGGAGGATGTTAACTAAGGGTTTGAGGAGTGAATAGGTGAGTCCCATGGGTATGAGAAGGTCAATGGCTGACAAACCTTATTCTAGATGTCTCCTTTGATTGTGAAGGATAGAAAAGGGGATGTGTTCACAGGAGAGAAGCTAATTTTTTTAAGGTAAAAAACTATGGCATCTCAGCAAGGGCAAAATTGATGAAAAGTTCACAGTGCATTAGGGAGACATAAGGCAAATTTTCTCAGTGGAAAATGCATGAAAAAACTTACATTTAACCCAAGAAAGATCTGGACTGTGTGGACTGGTGGTTGGAGTTCTGATACTTCCCTAGCATGCTGAAGTGTTTATTGTAGGTTGGAAGAAGGCAGAGATTGTTGTGTCTCTTTCCTTATGTTCTGTGGCACTGTGAGCAAACTACATTTGTTGGACAATCCCATCTTCTACCTATTTTTTTTGTAAATAAAGTTGTATTAGAATACAACCATGCTCATTTTTTATGTATCTACAAATGTTCTCCAACTACAATGGCCAAGATGAACAGAACTCACAAACTTAGGTGGCCCTTAACATTGGTTTATTACCCAGTATTTCATAGAAAATTTTGCTGATCTACAAACTATGGATCTGTAAAATAGAAGCAATGACTAAGGAACTAAAATGGGAGTGAGCTCCATTATTTGGGAGGCGGAATGATTAGGCCCTGGGACCTTTCAACAAGAGCTCTGGTGCCTTTGGGGAAAGATTATACAGGTCCTTTTATAGTCAAGACCAAAGTTCAACTAATGTGCAGACACATGGCAGGTTTCTTTGTGTTGTATATTTTCTCATGTAAGCCCTGATCTTCCTCATTGCCTGTGGGAAAATGCAGGGCTAAAGTTATTCCTTAAACAAGAACCTACAACTACTGACCTCTGAGTTAATCACATGGAAGTTCCTGACCAGCGTGACCTGTTTAATCTTCTTGATGCTTAGAAGAAAACGTGTAATTTCTATGTCCTGATCAAACAAGAAGATTCCTCCTAAAAGTTCCCTTGGAATATAACATCTGCCTGTGTTCTAATTTACACACAGAAACAATTGTCTTAGTGCACAGCCACACTGGCTAAAATGTTTTAAGTTTTTAATACTGGTAGAACAAGCTCTAAAAACCTAAGGTATAAGTTCAGATTGTGATCCCACATTTAAGAGGATGCAGACCTTACACAGTACTGGCAGTTTGAAACCTGGAATAGGTAGATTTGAGCCTATACTGCGCTGATGAACTCTTGAGAGCTCTAAACAAGTTGTTACTTCTTGCCATCTTTGTGTTCAATGAAATAAAAATCTAGGGGGAAAAAAACTTGACAATTCACAATAGGTTTTGACGTTAAATTTCTGATTTTTGTTTTTTGTTTTTTGTTTTTCGAGACAGGGTTTCTCTGTGTAGCTTTCCACCTTTCCTGGAACTTACTTGGTAGCCCAGGCTGGCCTCGAATTTACAGAGATCCACCTACCTCTGCCTCCCAAGTGCTGGGATTAAAGGCATGTGCCACCACCGCCCAGCCTAATTTTGTTTTAAAGCACTATCACTGGTAAACAAAACCTAAATTAAGTAGAAAAACCAAAGAAAAACAACAACAACAACAAAAAAAAAAACCAGCTTTGCAATCTTCCAAATCCTAATGATGATTTTTAAACCAGTTTCCAGAAGCCAGAATACAGAGCTGTGACCCAGGTTTCAGAATCAATCTCTGTTGTGTATGCATGTACTATCCTTCAGCTCACCAGGAAGCTGTGAAGACTTAGGATCCCAAAGCCCAGTGTTAAGGCTTCTTGTCATACTCTAGAAACCCCAGACAGAAGCATCAGTTGCTGCCAGGATTCTCAAGTCCTTGAAGACCATCGTTTTCACAAAGAACATAGAGAATAAAAGACAAGTAAAACTCTTTATTATCACTATGTCCATCATTTTCTATATTCTAATATCAATAAACTTTTTAGCTTTTTGTTTTTTCAGACAGGGTTTCTCTCTGTGTAGCCCTGGCTGTCCTGAACCTGGTTCTGTAGACCAGGATGACATTGAACTCAGAGAGATTCCTCCGCCTCTGCCTCCTGCGGGGATAAAAGGCATGTGCCACCACCACCCTGCTCAATATATTTTTAAAACATAACTTTAGTTCCTCTGTGCTCCATTTAATTAGCATATTTATTGTCCTCCAAGCATGTTATGAATTCTAATTGTTAATTAGTCCCTCAGTTATCTGAGTCAAATACATTATGCCATTTGTGGGACCTCTTCAAATACCATTGCTCTCTGTAACTATGTTTTTACTTCCGGATGAAATTGTTTGCAATTTCGCTGCATACATTTCATTTTATCTTCCAGCATGTTACTTTGGGTTCCCCAAGAGTAAGTTCTTAAAAGAATACAGAACACGAAAACATTTTTATGAGAAGAAATGCTTGAAATGGAAAAAAGGAAGTTAGCTGGAGAAGGCTGGAGAATTCTCCAAAAGCAACGTAATTCTGATGCTAAAGGAAGAGTGGACATGTAAACTGTGGCATAGTCAGAGGGAGCATCACAAACTTGGGGTTCTCTGAGCCACCTAGGATTCATGTCTCTCAGGAACAGACCTGCTACAGTATCTGAGTTGTGTTAGCCAACTGAGAACAGTATCCAGGAAGTGTAAGGATACTAGACTGTGGAATAACACAAGAAGGTTTTGGGCTATGCCACTCTTTAGAGTTGGAAAATGAAGAGACCCAGTATTATGGCTAGCATTAAGAGGTAAGAGTAGTAGCTTCCATTAAGGATGGGAATGGCTCAGCTGCCTTTAGCCTACTGGCTATGGGTGAGATAGAACCTCTCTTGGTCTTTTCTGTGTCAAACACACAGATTGCAAGCCCAGTGCCACTTTGAGATTTTTGGCAGCAGTTAACTCTGAAGCTCACACACGATTGAGCCTGTATGATAATGAGTATTCAGAGACGGATAATACCTGGGGGCACTCACCAACCTAAGACAGAGCACCTGTGTGGCCTGGGCAGGTGTCTCCATGATGGGTAAGGTGACCTGCTGATGTCCCACGCAACCCAAGTCAGAAGCTCATTTTTTAATAAAAAGGGGAACCAGTAGGTCCCTGGCCCCCCATTTTGGGTAACTGTTGCCTTGCTTGTGGACCTTGACCTTGATATCCTCCCTATGCTAATTCCCTGCCATGTTCCACCCTCTTGAATGCTTAAGAGAAGTTCCTTGTCTGTGTATCCTGAATAATGGGCATTAGTAGCTTAGATGCAAGATTGTAAAACATCAGTAGCGAACTTCTGCCCTCCGGGGTTCTCCCATTGTGCTGTAAGCCTGTATTTAAGGCCTCCTCCCTCCTTCAATAAATGACATTCGGCATTTAAAATTATATATATAGGTATGTATGTATGTATGTATATAATTGAATTAATGCTGTGAATGTAATCTATGAATAACACAAATGTAATTAATATCATGAGTGTAATTAATGAATATCATGAGTGTAATTTAAAAAATAAAAAAGAAAAGAAAAGAAAAAAAGAAGTGCAAAAAAGAGAGTAGTAGCTTCTCCAAAGACAGAATCTAATACACATTTTCTTTAATAACAACTAGAAAAGTACAATGTTCAAATACATATGTATACATAAGAAGACAGACATACATGTGTATAGGTAAATAGAACACTAGAAAATGCATAAGTAGTTTTAGGTTCACCAATATCACACCTAGTGTTTTATGCACCATGAGGAAGGAGAGAGGCAAAACTTTTGGATTCCAAAGACTTTAATAAGTCACCACATAAGCAGGCCACTGATCCATCAGAGATGCATAACAAAGACCCAGGAGCCTTGCTTTTTCTAGCAGCCCCAAGCTGGGACAGAAGCGGGGTATATAAGTACAAAACCATAAACACACCTGTGCCAAGTTACAATTACATTTTTCACCAATCAGGAGTCAAGGACTAGGGGCTTTCCCTATCATGTTCCATCATTGTCAACAGACACACAATGCCCAACCAATTTGATTCACTTGCTCTTTTTGTTGTTAAGTTTAGTTGGTTTTTGTTTGTTTATTTGTTTTTTGTTTTTCTCTTTGTGGGCCCATTACCCAGTTCCCAAATCAATTCATGGAGACTTATTCTTACTTATGAATGCCCAGCCTTAGATTGGCTTGCTGCTAGTCAGCTTTTCTAACTTAAATTATTTTGTTTGTCTTTAACTGCATTTTGCCTCTGGCCTTTTTATCTTTCTTTATTCTATATAACTTTCTTCACTTCATACTCCATGGCTGGCTAGGTGGCTGGGTGAATGGTCCCTGAGATCATCGTCTCCTTCTCCTTTTCTTGCTCATACTTTTGAGATGAGATTTCTCCTATTTATTCTCTCTGCCTGGCAGCCCCACCTATTCCTCGCCTGCCTAGCTATTGGCCATTTGGCTCTTTATTAGACCAATCAGGTGTTTTAGGCAGGCAAAGTAACACAGCTTCACAGAGTTAAACAAATGCACCAAAAAGAATGCAACACATCATTGCATCATTAAACAAATAATCCTCAGCATGATCAAATGTAACACATCTTAAATAATTCCACAACTTTCCCCCATTTTTGCATAAATAAAATGAAAAGTTTTGACTTTAACATAGTAAAACTACATACAACTAAACAGTTTTCAAGTAAGAATTACATTTACAGTATTCAGTCCATTTTTATTTAGCAAACTCAGAGAAAATACTTCATTATCTTATCTTAGTGAGTTCAAATTTTATGCCAAATTTACTTTGTATCATAACTCAGTAGAATTATAACTCTATCTTTAACACTATCAAAGACTTCACAAGGATGTAATATTACTTAACAACAGAGACATTTGGCTGCCTGGACAGTCACCCAAAGTTCCTCTGCAATGTTGGGGCATCCATCTTGATTCTACAGATCTAGACAATCTGAAAGACTTCAGTGAAGCAGGAAATTTGAAGGACTGTCCTGCCTTGTATTTGCAAAGTTCATCAGTCACTTTCCTGTGCATCCTACAGAATATCTGACAGACTCTTCTATGAAGCAGGAATCTCAAAGGACTATTCTGCCTTGTCTTGGCAAAGTTCAACAATCTTTTTCCTGTTCCCTGCTTATCCAATCTGTACAGGACACTGTCAGCAGTCAAGGCAAGAGTGGTTTCTTACCCAAATGACTAGCCTTTCCACATTGAAAGCGAACTCCATATGGAATTTCTTCAATGCCCATCATCCTTTTGTGAAGTCAATTGGTGCTGCCAGGAGCAGATGTGTCTCACATCATGAAAAACCTTAGATTATTAAACATCTTAATTGCCATATTCTGTAGGTCTTTGAAACATACCTAATATGACTACAAGTTTGATTATTGTAGATTAACTACTAACCTCATTTTATAATTATACATTGCATTTTTAAATGAGCTGCATAAGCACAACACCCCTACAATAGTAGAGACATATATACAGTATAACAAAAATAACTTTAAATTTGTATAAATATACCAAGTCAATGCCAATGCAAAATATCTGAGATTAATAATTTTTTACTCCTCTATTCTAATATTCCTCTAAATGATAACAAATACTCATAACTCACCAGATAACCAACAACCATACACCCTACCTCTTGGGAATATGGGCATCATCTTCTCTAGACTTCCTGTTGTCTGTGGGTGAAGGCATCTTTAAGGATCCCTGAGAAAATTGAGATAATGACCAAGTCCTAGAAAGACCAGCTGTAACCTTTGTTGATATATATTACCTGTCAAGATTCAGGAGGTCTCTGCTGATCAAACCTGATCCATATTAATCCTAAAGGAATCCACAGCCTTGCATTTCCTGTGGAAATGAAAGCATACCCTCTTCCCCCAAAGCATTTTTTACTTCCATTTGACAATACATTTTTTACTTCCATTTTAAAGTTAAGGAATTCCTAAAGTATATAGTCTGGTTTATTTCAGCAGTTCCTCATTCAAGCCTATGTCAATTAGCAGCTGTTGTTTGCTTGTCAGAAATCAAAAATTTCAAAATCAACACAAAACTCTATAGGATGCAGACTCCATGTGTATTTTCCATCACTATGTGGCTTTTTTTCTTTTATACTAGTTTTACTCTCCCTTTAAAAACTTCATTATTTTTAAACTATTTTCTATGTTTGTCTATATCCTTTCTCTTTTCTTTCTTAAGCCTATGAACATTTTTAAATGCACCTGAACCTGTTTAGAGGTTTTTCTGTTTGACCACTTTTACTGCACATCTCAAATCTTTTTTGACCACATGAGCCTTTAAACTGCTAAGCAGCATGGCTAGGAACTCTGCCATATCTTTGGCAGCTGGCTCCTTGCATTTCTCATGTCTTTGAGAGCCAAGGGTGAACTTTGCAAGTTGGTCAGAGGTAGGTGACTAAGAGGTACATTCCACCCCCCAGCTCTGGAATGCCAGTGCACTTCACTGTGGTAGATGTTTCTTACTTTCTCAGACCCTATGTGGAAATTCAGGCCCCACATTGGATGCCAAAATGTTTTTGTTTTTGTTTTTTACTCTTTATGGGCCCACCACCCAGTTCCCAAATAAATACATGGAGACTTACTATTACCTATGAACACCCAGCCTTAGCTTGGCTCTGAGCTTTTTACCTTTCTTCATTCTATGTATCTTTCTTTCCTTCTTTCTTTATAGATTGCTGGGTGGCTGGGTGAATGGTTCCTGGCATTCTCCTCTCTTCCTTTTCTTGCTCATTCTTTCAAGATGAGATTTCTCTTTCTATTTGTTCTCTCTACCTGGAAGCCATGCCTATTCTTCTCCTGCCTAGCTATTGGCCATTCAGCTCTTTATTAGACCAATCAGGTGTTTTAGGCAAGGAAAGTAATGCAGTTTTACAGATATAAATATGATAGGATAAAGGTAGATTATTGAATCTACTTTTAAAGAGCAACTTGTTTAAAATGTTTTACATTGCTATGGATTTTAGCTTATTGATACAAGTTTAAACCTAATTTTATTACACTGTATATATAAATATATATATGTATATATATACATATATATATATATTTCTATTCTCATTATTTACGGTATTGTGTTTGTACAGCTCATTTAAAATTGTAATGGATAATTAAGAAATAGATTAATAATTAGTCATCTATGATAATCATACTTGTAGCCATGTTAGTTAAGTTTTCTAGGTATACATAGATATAATTCAATTAGGTAGGTAATCTTCAAACACTTCCAAGGCCTACAGAATATGGCATTTTAAATGTTTTAAAAATTTAGACTTTCTGGACAGTGAGACATGTCTGTTCCTGGCAGCACCAATTTCCTTCAGAGAGGAGGATGAGCATCGAAGACACTCCATATGGAGTTTATCTTCACCTTGGCAAAAATAGCCATTTGGGCAAGAAACTGTTCTTGCCTAAACTGCTTGATGGAATGGACATGCAGCACCCATGGGAAGATGACCACTGAACTTTGCTTGGCAAAATGGTCCTTCAGGTTCCTGCTTCACAGAGGAAACTGCCAGACATTCTACAGTACACACACACACACACACAAAATATGACTGAGAGACTATAGACCTGTGGGCTAAAGACAGATGCCCCAAGTTTACAGAGGAACTTTGGATGACTGTCCAGTGCTAGCTGTCTCTGTCTACTCTCACAAGACTCCCAAAAGTTGCTTGCACCCTTCTCCCATTTCTCATGTAATATTATATCCTTCTGAGGTCTTTGATGTAGTTAAAGTCTAGACAGTTATAATTTTCCTTAGTTATGATAAAAGATAAGTTAAGTATGAAACCTTAGACCCTCAAGTATAGGATAGATAGGATATCTTCTTTAATTTTGCCAAATACAAATAGACTAGATATTGTAACTGTAATTCTTGCTTGATAGTTGTTTTACTATATGTAATTTTACTATGTGAAAGTTAAAACCTTCCTTTTTGAGAAAAAAAGAAAAGGGGAAGTGGTGTGGATATAGCTCTGTATAAATAAAATGCTGATTGGCCAGTAGCCAGGCAGGAAGTATAGGTGGGACAAGCAGAGAAGAGAATTCTGGGAAGTGGAAGGCTAAGGCAGAGAGACACTGCCAGCCACCACCATGACAAGGGAAATGTAAGGTACCGGTAAGCCACAAGCCATGTGGCAAAGTATAGACTAATAGAAATGGGTTAATTTAATATAGAAGAACTAGATAACAAGAAGCCTGCCATGGCCATACAGTTTGTAAGCAATACAAGTCTCAGTGTGTTTATTTGGTTGGGTCTGAGTGGCTGTGGGACTGGTGGGTGAGAGAGATTTTTCCTGACCGTGGGCCAGACAAGACCAAAAAACTCTAACTACAGTTAAACAAATGCAACATAAAAGAATGTATCATTAAACAAATATTCCACAGTATAACAAATGTAACATGTTGTGGAATATTATATTAAGGTATGTTACATTTGTTTATACTCTGGAACATTTGTTTAATGATGGAAAGGTGTGTTGCATTCTTTTATGGTCTTTGGTTATTTGGTGGGTTATGGATGTTTGTTATAATTTAGGTGAATACAGGAATATAGGATAAAAAGACAACTATTAATTTCAGATATTTTGCATTGGCATTGATTTTGGTATGTTGACAGCAATTTAAAGTTAATTTTGTCACCCTGTATATATGTTTTTACTCTTGTTTTGGGTATTGTGCTTATGCAGTTCATTTAAAAATGAAATATATAATTAAGAAATGAGGTTAGTAGTTAATCTACAGTAATCAAACTTGTAGTCACATTATGTATATTTTCTATATTAAGTAGGTATATTTTAGATAGATAAGTGGTTTTCAAACACTTCAAAGACCTGTAGAATACAGCATTTAAAATGTTTTTGTTAACCTAAGGTTTTTCATTACAATGAGACACATCTGCTCCTAGTAGCACCAATTTACTTCAGAGATGATGGGCATTGAAGAAACTCTGTGTGGAGTTTGCTTTCATTGTGGCAAGGTTAGCCACTGAACAAAGAAACTGTTCTTGTCTTTGATTGCTGACAATGTGCTGTGCAGACTGAACATGCAAGGAAAAAGACTGCTGAACTTTTCCAAAACAAGACAGAACAGACCTTCAAAATTCCTGCTTCACAAAAGAGTCTGCAGGACACAGAGGAAAGGGACTGATACAAGGCAGGACAGTCCTTCACATTTCCTGCTTCACTGAAAAGTTTGCCAGATATTCTGGGCTTGTAGGCTGAAGTTGAATGTACCTACATTGCAGAGGAACTTTGGGTAGCTTTGTTTCAGGCAGCCAAATGTCTCTATTGTTAGATAATATTACATCCTTCTGGGTCTTTGATGGAATTAATGACTAGATAGTTATAGTTGCGATTTTCCTTAGTTATATAGAAAGTAAATTAGGTATAATGCTTTGGATTCACTAAGATAGGATAGATAATGGTGTGTTTTCTCTGAGTTTGCTAAATATAAATGGACTGAATACTGTAAATGTCATTGTTACTTGATAGCTGTTTTTGTTGTATATAGTTTTACTATGCTAAAGTTAAAACCTTTCTTCTTGACAGAAAGGGAGAAATGTTGTAGAATATTATTTTAAGATACATTTGTCTATGCTCTGGAACATTTGTTTAATGATGCAAAGATGTGTTGCATTCTTTTCTGTTGCATTTGTTTAACTCTGTGAAGCTGTGATACTTTGCCTGCCTAAAATACCTGATGGTCTAATAAAGAGCTGAACGGCCAATAGTGAGGCAGGAGAAAGGATAGGCGGGGCTGGCAGGCAGAGAGAATGAAAAGCAGGAAAAATCTGAGGAGTGAAAGAAAGTGCAAGAGAACAAGGAGAGGAGAAAAGAAGGGGCCAGCCACCCAGCCACCCAGCCACCCAGCCATCCAGCCACGCAGCTTTACTGCCAGACACGGAATAAGAAGGAGAGAAAAGACATACAGAAATACAGAAAGGTAAAAGCCCACAGGTAAAAGGTAGACAGGATAATTTAAGAAAAGCTGGCTAGAAACAAGCTGCACTAAGGCCAGGCATTTTTAATGAAAAATAAGCCTGTGTGTGATTTATTTGGGAGCTGGGTGGCAGGCCCCCCAAAAGAGCAAAAACAACTAATAACAACATATCTTAAATTAGTATTCCATAATAGTTAGGTTTTGTTGTTAGGAATAGGCATTATGTTTAGGAGATTGTTGCTTAAAGAGGAAGTTGGTTAGCTTCTGGACAGTCCCCAAGGGAACTTGAACTTTGTTTCTTCTTATGTGTAAAATGAAGCCTAAAATCAAAATGGCAGTACTTAGGGCAAGGTGCCTTTACCTGCTTCCTTCACCTTAACTGTGTCCTTTTTTGTAAAAATGGAAAAGGACTGCAAGAATAGATGTATCTCCTTTCACTAATAAAGCTAATATTATTTTACTTATTTCTTGGTATCTAAGGAATCCATAAACATGACAAGTAGTAACAAGAATGCAGCCATGGAGACCGAAAGGCTGACACAGCTCTTTGGGTCATTTTCCATTTCTAACACCCCATATCACATATGTACTCCTAATGACCAACAGAGCCCCAAAGGATGCTACAACTTGATATAATTCAGTAAAGTACACACAATCCTTTGAACACATATAATATGATAAGGGTTCCTCACTTTTCTGTTGTTTGTATGTCTTGTTTCCCTCTTCATCTGTACGTAGAGGTCATGACAATATCACTTAGATTCTTACCACATACTTTCCACACTTTCATTAAACTAATTATCTTGAAATATAATTAGCTAATTACAGAGAGAGGTAGATAATGATTGTGAATGGAATGTAAGATAAGCATTAATGAACAGCAACAGGATCCAAATATCGTAGTCAGAAAGAAGACATCCAGACTTGGCAGAGAGACAAGAAATATTCAATAACCTTTTGATCAGATGCACTTGAGTCAAAACTAACAATGCTACACTGTGTTATTGCAACTGGGTAGGAATCCAAGTATTCTGTTTAAAATCCAACAAAGCGCCTTTACATTTCAGTGATCCAAATAATGTTCCGAAGTATCTTGATGCAGACTGATTGTAATTTGTCAACTGGACTTTTTAGTCCTTCTGTTTCCTGTGGTTTTTAGAGAGCATTATGTGGGAAAGATTTGTTTTCATCTGTAGCTATTGTCAAAGCAACAGAATGTATTATAATTAAGCTACAAAATGCTTTTGAAGGGCCAGTATTCTAAAATTTAAGTTGTTCACAATATGGTAAGGTCATATTTGTTTGAAGTGAAAGAAAAAAGAACAGGTTGAAAATAGATTTTTTTAATTAACTGGCCCAGGGTCAGAGCACTTTTCAAATAAAAATACACTAGAGCATCTAATCAGATGGTTATTTACCCAGAATAATGGAATCTATGCTCTTGGAAAGTCCTTTAGAACATGGTTTGGCTGCAATGCTTTTAGTTATCTAAGTGTGTTCACCTGGGTGGAGCCTGGAACTAAGGTAACATGTATCTGTAAAATTCCTGTAGGAACCACCTGCCTCATCTGGAGAACTAAACTAATATCAAGTGTAGCAGTGACACTCTGCCTCTGCTAATTGTTGCATTGGTAACAGGAATATCCTGTCCCCAAACCTCCTTACACAGTGTGTTTATCATATTGCTTCAGAATAATGTACCTGCCTGGATCCTGCATTAGAAAGTGAACTGCTTTTGAAGACAAAGATTGAGACTAACTCACCTTTTGTCTCCCTGGCTAATTAGGCCTTCAATACATGTCAGTGGATTTAAAATATAAACAGTGCCAAAGACTAATATGAGTTTAACTCAATGTATTATTTATTCATGTTGTACAAGGCATTCCAGCTAAAAATGCACCAGAAACCAAAGCAATCACCCAGGGATGTGTAATCGTCTCAGAATGGATCATCTGAGAATGTTTAAAACCTGGAAAGAGAAGATAAGTACCCAGGAAGCATTACTCACCTAATAGGAAGGTCTCTCTTGTCCCAATCTGCTTTCTGGTGCTGTGATAAACACTCTGGCAAAAAGCAACTTGGGAGGAAAGGGTTTATTTCATCTCACAGGTTACAGCCCCACCATCCAAGAAATCCAAGGCAGAAACTCACAGGAGGTGCTTGAAGTAGAAATCACAGAGGAGTGCTGCTTACTGGCTTCTTCTTGGGCTCACACTCAGCTGCTTTTCTTATATAACCCAGGTCCATCTGTCCAGGGATGGCACTGCTCTCAGTGGCCTAGACCCTCCTACGTCAACTAGCAAATCAGAAGATTCCCTATGGACATGCTCACAGGCCATTAGATGGAGGCAGTTCTTCAACCGAGCGGGTCTCTTCCCAGGTGCGTCAAGCTGACAACCAAGATTAGTTGTCATCCTGTGGGGCGTTTACCCACCACCCCCACAGCTTCCCAGAGTTTTCTTGAGTGCGAGCAGCAGGAAATATTAGATAGAAGGATTTATAGCAGAGAATCTTGCGAAGATAAACAGATAGAAAATAAAAGATAGCCTCGAGAGGGCCTGGAACCTATTCCAACGGGCCCCGACTGTCTCTGGCCCAGGGTTTTTATAGAGACGCCAAGGGGTGGAGCAAAAGACCTCCTCCCCCAGCACAGCCAAGTGCAGACCATCTCAGACACCTGCACTCAGGCCCATGGTCCTGATCATCCTCTATTCGGACCTGCTGGGTAAAGCCACGAGGAACCCCAGAACGGGCTCCCACATCATCCATTTTGATAAGGACTGCAAAGATGGACAGCTGACCAAGTACAGAGAAAGGAGAGTGGCGTAAAGGCAGAATTAGCAAATACAAACACCACATCTGTGAAAGGCCAGGGAGAAGAGAAGCCATCCATGAGGAAGAAAATGAACCTGGCCCTTTTGTGGGGAAGTGGGACTAGTTTACCCATAGCAGATGATTTGGGACAAGAAGTAACAGCAAGGATAGAGAGGTAGGGCAGGAAGCAGAGGAAAAGAGCACCAAAGCTTTCGTGAGAACTTTGAACAGTCCAGTGGGAAAATCACTGAGCTGAATCAATAGGTCTTGCTCTCGGCTTCTTCCCCACATTTTCTCTGGCATCGAAAGAAAAAGGAATTGTACCCTTATGAGAATTCTTCCTTCTTCCTTCCTCTTGGTCTCTGTCTCTCTGTCTCTTTCTGTCTCTGTCTCTGCCTGTGTGTGTGTGTGTGTGTGTGTGTGTGTGTGTGTGTGTGTGTGTGTGTTTCTTTATATATGACCCAGGATAATCTTGAACTTCAGATCCTCCTGCCTTTACCTCCTGAGTGCAGGGCTTACAGGCATGGACCACTATATCTGGTATAATGTTCTGCTGGGGATCAAACCCAGGGCTTCCTGAATGCTAGGCAATAACTCTAGGGACTGAGTTACATCCCCAGTCCTAACTGCAGTTTCTTCATCAATGAAATAAGCAAAACCAGGAGACTGCTGCATGGAAAGGAAGTTAGAGAAAAGGACTGGCATCAAGATGGGAAGCCTGATGATAGAAATGGCCAAGATTTAGATACTGGGTAATGAATGGACAAAATTATGATTTATAAGCAAGGCAAGACAGAGCAGAATGGTGCAAGAATTAACCACACTACTCAGAATGGAAGAGAATTCAAAAGTTATGGATTATTTATTTCTGGAATTTTCTAATTGATATTTGTTGACCATGGGTTGTTAAGACAGCATAAAATGAAGCCATTGATAAGTGATACTGCTGTGTTATAATCCCAGGGATGAGACAATGCATCTACACCAGAGCATAAATATTTTTTTATTTATTCTTCTCACAATACATTCTATCTACAGTTTACCCTCCCTCCACTTCTCCCAGTCTCCCCCACCTCCCCTCTTCCCTAGATCCACTCCTCTTCCATTTCTCTTCAGAAAAGATCAGGCCTCCCAGGAATATCAACCAAACACAGCATAACAAGTTACAATAAGACTTGGCACAAACCTTCATATCAAGGTTGGAGAGGCAAACCAATGAGAGGAAAAGGGTCTGAAGAGCAGACAAAAGAGTCAGAGACACACCTGCTCCCATTATTATGAGTTCAACAAGAACGCCAAGCCATACAACCAGAACCTGTATGCAGAGGACCTAGCACAAACCCATGCAGGCTGCATGGCTGTCACAGAGCATGAATATTAAAGGCCATCTTGGAATCCTGTCTATCAGCGATATATACTAGAATACTGCATGGAACCCAGAGCTGTCCTAGATATTTTCAGGTCTTTCTTCCAAGTTCCGGCATACCCCTGATATTTATCAATGAGTTGTGAGTTGATATTTAAAAGCATGGATTCCAGGGTTTGCTTCTCCTGGCAATGTTTCACTACAGCCATACTTTCATGCATAATTTTAGTCAAGATTTTTACAGTTCTTTCAAATTTACTTCACTGTTAGGGGATATTTGATCACATTGTGTGAAGATGTTTTACCTCGCCTGCCTAAGGCACCTTCTGATTAGTTTAATAAAGAGCTGAGCAGCCAATAGCTAGACAGGAGAGGATAGGCAGGACTTCCAGACAGAGAAAGGAACTCTGGGAGGAATCTGAGCCATGGAGGATTTGCCAATGAGGCGTAGAGGAAGTCAGATGTACTGTACTGAGGAGAGGTAATGAGCCATATGGTTAATTTAAGTTTTAAGAGCTAATTGGGAACAAGCCTAAGCTAAGGCCAATCTTTCATAGTTAATAAAGTCTTTGTGTCTTTATTCAGGAGCTGGCAGTTCAAAAAAGACCCATTTCTTCCGTTTGGTGTCCAGTGTGGGGACACATATATTCAACTGTAGTGCCTTTGAACAATTGGCATGCTCAATGCGAGACTAGGTAGAAACACCTATTGCAGCTTGGCCCAGCAACTTCCCAGAGCTGGAGCAGGTAAATGTGACTCCAGGCTCACTGACCCAGAGAGGCAGAGCCAGCTGCCAGTGTCATGTGCTAAGCAGAGACACAGAAAACGTCTGCAGATGCACAGAAGGCCTTTGCAACATTTTCCCAAAGCCTCGAAGCCAGGTCCAGCCTGAGAAAAACCTCTGAACTGGTAGGCTATTCTTGACAATGTGCTTATGTGCTGAAGAAAGAAAAGAAAATGGGTATAGACATCATAGGAAAAAATAATTTAAAAATAGTAAAGAAAAAGTCTTTAGAGAGAGAGTAATGTAATATAAAAAGAATAAGTCAGGTAATGTAGTGGATATCTGTTCTACCTATGACCTTGAAGTACAGCCCCTAGAGACGTAGCTGGTAACTATTCTACCTGTAACCTTGAAGTACCAGTCAATGGGGTGTGGCCTCGGGTTACCCTTAAGACTGGAGAGGCACACAGAGGGCTCTCTTCTCTCCCTTGTGGGATTGGATGGTGTGGACTGACTGACGCGGGTGGCAGGACAGCGTGGGTCAGTACCTCAACCTTCCAGGACCCTCTGAAGATTCTCCTATTCTGTTTAGTAAGTTTTCTTTCCTAATAAGTTCCTTTTACCCTTTAAGCAGACTCCCATGGATTTCGTGTTATACCTGGTGCCCACGCAGGTGGGCTGTCTCCACGCCCATTATCTAGGTGGGCTAGCTTTTACCCTCACCTGCTTTCGGCAGCTCATATCCCATCCCCCATGCCAGAAATCCCTGCTCCATCAGACATGCCTTGGCCCCTTCCAACCTGTCCCTGTGTTCTGCGCGGTCCAGAGCTAGCTGCATGTGGCTGAGCCCTCCACTGGAGTGGCACTAGACCCATACTGGGGCCTCGGAAGATCTGCACTCCCTACTTGGAGCTACTCGGTTCCTTCTTTCTGCACCGGTGCCGAGACAGTGCACAGCACCAGAACCTGCTGCTGCCAGTACCTTTCTCAGCTCATCCATCTTGCCAGCCCTATTTTTAAGTTTTTCCTTGTACTGAAGTGCTGGAGATTGAACCCAGGGCCTCATGAATGCTAGGCAGGTGCTCTACCACTGAGCCACTTGCCCAGCTCAGTCGGTAGAGCAAGAGAATCCTAATCGTGGGTTCATGCCCCACCTTGGGTGCCAGGTATAACGAGAAATTTACAGGAGTCTGCTTAAAGGGTAAAAGGAATTTATTAGGAAAGAAAACTCACTGAACAGAAGAGGAGAATCTTCGAAGGGTCCTGAAAGGTTGAGGTACTGACCCACGCTGTCCTGCTGCCTGAGTCAGTCTGCACCATCCTTGCCCACAAGGGAGAGAAGAGAGAGCACTCTATATGCCTCTCTCTCCAGTCTTAAGGGAAGCCCCGAGGCCACGCCCCAGGGGCTGATACTTCAAAGTTTCAGGGAGAACAGTTACCTGCTACATCTCTAGGGGCTGTACTTCAAGGTCCATAGGTAGAACAGATATCAACTGCAAGGTAAGGATGGGAAATATTACAACACAGGACATGTGTAACACTTAACCATCTACTTGTTTTAAATATGATATAAAGATTAAAGAAAATAGTTTGTGTAATGTTGTGGGAATTCATTCCATTCAACCAATGGCTTTTCAGGTATCTGACTCTCTAGGCGTGGTCTTGTCTACATACACGATCACTTAAGAGGAGGGGGGCGGTCATGCTCTCTCTTGGGATGAGGAAACTAGGTCAGGTAGTGGAAAGTGGCTTGCAGTTGGTCCCCATTGGCCTTGAGAAGAATGGAAGCTGGATCAGCAGCAGATCCACATCACATCTACCTTGCTTTGTATTAGTGAGTCCATTTTCCCATCACACCTCTTAATAAGTATATATGTACTTATATAAACCTCTATGGGCTCTCATATCAGTGTAACCCTTTGTCACAAGTGTAAAACTGCCCAACTCATAAATGATGATTTTCTTCCTTTCTTCTAAATGGGACTCAGCGATTTAATGAATTTCTTCAGGATTGCACAGCTACTAAGGGAAGGTCTCAGAGTTCGATTCCCAGTCTTTTTTTTTTTTTTTTTTTACTTCTGTCAATTGCTGCTCTTCATCTTCCTGTGGTCTCCTGAAACAGCTCACAAACATTGCAGATTTGCTGATTCACTGATGAACACAAAACCAGAGAAAAGAAAATGTCTGCTTGCTCCCAAAATCATATCCATCAATTGTTTATAATGTTTATTGCTTGATAATTCCATACATAGATATAATGTACTTTGATCAAATGTACCTCCCCCCCCCCCCGCGCTTTTCCTTCTGAACTTTATGTGCCTACTCTCTCTCTCTCTAACCAAGTCCACTCAACACTGCTAATATGTGCATATAAGATCATCCATTAGAATATGGGTAGCCTATTAGGGGCTGCATCTAAAGAAAACTGTCTGTCTCTCCCCCAGCCACCATCAATTGTCAGTAGCTCCTCAGATAGAGATGGGATATCATGTGTCCTCCCCCATCCATACTGGAACTCGGGCTGGCTTGATCTTGTTCATGTCTTATGCAAACTGTCACAGACACTATGAGTTCATATGGCCAGTGATCCTGTCACATTTGGAAAAAGTGTTTTATAGTAAACATCTACTACCTCTGGATCTTATGGTGTTTCTGCCTCATTTTCCATGATGATTCTTGAGCCTTAAGGAATGGGAGATGTGATATATGTGTCCCATTTAGGACTGAATACTCTAGTTCCTTACTTTCTGAATTTTGACCAGGTAGGGAGACTCTGTTTTGATCACCATCTATTGCAAATATAGGTTTCTCTGATAAGGGTTGAGAGCTGTATAAATTTATAAACATAAAGATAAGTGTTTAGAGATCAATGTGCTACTGTGTCCAATTAGCAGACTAATAGCAATAAGTTCTCCCAGAGGACCTATGATCTACCTGGTCGGTCATGGGCTCAGGGCTCATTAACAATATGCGGCATTAGTTCTGGACCTTAAATTTAAGAAGTTGGTTACTCCCAAAACATTTGTTCCACGATGGTTCCAATGAGCATGTCTTGTCAGGTCAGTGGTTATTGTAGCTTGCCAGATTCATAGCTGGGTATTATTGTTGACTTCCTTTCTCCCTTACCGAAGTGCATAGCATCTTATGGTAGTGTAAAAGCTATCCAATAGGAATATTGCTTCTTGGTGAGGACCAGCTTGATTTTTTTCCATGGCCTATGATTCACATATATGCTATCTTGAGCAATAGGATCTATGTTGTGGGATAATCTTTTTGTATACTGTGAAGATGTGTCATTCTGATTTGTTTAATAAAAAGCTGAATGGGCAATAAGCTAGGAAGGATTTCCAGGCACACAAGACATTGGGAAGAAGAAGGGGGAAATCACCAGCCAGACGGAGAGGGAGCAGCATGGAGTAAAGGTAATAAAGCTATGAGACAGAAAGTAGACTGATAAAAATGAATTAATTTAGTTGTAAGAGCTAGTTAGTAATAAGCCTAAGCTATTGGCTGAGCTTTATAACCAATAATAAGTCTCTGTATCATTATTGAGAAGCTGGCAGTTTCAACAAAAAGGTCCGACTACAACTCTATACTACTATTGGGCATATACTCAAAGAAATCTACCCCTTTCTGGATCCATAACTCTTTATGTTTCCTTCTTAAACATAGGGTGACCTTTCTGAGGCATCACTTGTTTAGCACCACAACCTACTCACCCAGTCAACACACAGTTCTGTATCTCTACCATCATTTCTATTAGCATGAACACATGCTGAACCCTTATCATCTTAAGAAGAAAGCCTCCCTGTGTCCATGTCTACTTTTTGGCTTTCATTTCTTTATTATCTCAATGAACAATATGCCGTTTTTCCAGGTGACCTGATGGAAACCCCTAGAATCGTCTTTGTATTGACTCTTCATCCTTTACAGGAACCTCATCAGCATGCTCAGGAAGCCCTAACTCAAATACTAGCCACAACTGACCACTTGTCCTTCCGCATCACCACTGCTCCAGGACAAGGACTTCCTACCTTCAACAGCATCCAAGTCCTTGCCAGGTATTACAAGGTCCTTCACGATCTAAACCAAGTCTCTCCTGCAGCCACACACCAGCCTTACTCATTTTCCTGAAACACACAGGCCAAGCTTTTGCTTCCTTACTTTATGTTACTACTGTCTGAAGGAAAGGGCTGACTTCAGGCAGACAGAGTCCTCCTCCTCTTTGAGCATGTGTCAGTTTCATCTCCTCAAAGCCTACCTGGAACCCTTATCATATTGACCTTCTACATTTCTCTCTCTCTCTCTCTCTCTCTCTCTCTCTCTCTCTCTGTATTAAATAGGTAATTCCTCACAAATCTGTATGTCATTCTTGTGCAGGGGCCCTGTTACTCTTCTCCATATCATTCCAAATTCAGTATATGCGCTGCCAAAGCAAGTACCTGCAGCATATGTCTATATGTATATTTATTACTGTGTTTTGCTACTATCACATATCTTTTACTTATCTATCGCTTGTTTTGTTATATATTTATTTCTTGATTTGTTGTCTTCACCTCCCTATAATGGAGGCTTCTCAGGGAAAGGGCATTTTATTTATCTTGGCCACTGCTCTATTGTTTGTGTTTTTACATAATGAATCCTCAAGCAGCACTGTACCTTTATTTAGGGTTCTTATATAACATTAATATGAGTGTTTTTTAATATACCACGTAGCATTAATGGGCAGTAAATATCCCAGTATACTAGCAAAGCAAACAATATAGTTGTCTCCCTTTCCTCACAGAGTTTCCATTTAACTCCATCCATGGGTATTTACCACATGGACACAGTACATACATGGGGCAGGTCATAAAAGGCCACACAAGAGGGAGAGTACAGGGAGTGTTCTATAACATGGGAATGTGTGCTGGAGCTTCGGAATGCAGATGGCTTGTCTCTGGAAGAAAATACTGCTACAGCATTAGCTGTCAACTCCCTGGATATGATGGTGCCTCCCTGTAATGCTAGCACTCAAAAGGCTGAGGCAGATGACTGCCACGCAGTGGAGGCCAACCTCACGGTGCAGACAGTTCCATAGCAGTCTGGGCTACAGGGGAAGGCTCTGACACACCCTAAGAAACTCAGAGAGAAAATGGAACTGTCTACTAATTCTAGGTCTGAAGGAAAAGGAAAAGCTACTGAGTTGAGATTAGAATATTGTTGGTTTTTTTCCCATTTGTATGCAGGCAGTGGAAAAATTAAAATAAATGGTTACCAATGCCTCAATAGTGGCTGACCAGAAAAGTATATGTATTTATCCTAATCCTTGAAAACTCATTTTTCACTTCAGATTATATATATTCAAATACTTGGGGTTCTTTAAAGGTCAAGAAAATATTTACACATGTACTAACTAGGAAGCTTTTTGAGAATTTGTATCAGATTATGATGTATGGTACCAAATCCATCTAATCCAGTAAACAGTTACTAAGAAAATACCATATACATAAAGGTAAGCAGATCAGAACCTCTGTTGTACATACAAGGATGAAGGATGTGGGATTCTGTGAAGAACACAAAATCTAAAGGCAAACAATTAAAATACGAATAGACGAAAATGTATTTAAGGAATGATTCAAAAGGTTATGAAAGTAAAGTAGGACATGCAGATTATTGGCTGGCTAATTGAGTTTGCCACATAGGCAGCGGGTAAGCAACCTAATTTACTAAGGTCATTGAGAACTTAAAAGAAATTTTCAGGTGCCTGGAAATCACTGGAGATACAAAGCAAAAAGCTGAAAGAGGACAGAATGTTTAAAAAATAAAAGGTGAGTTATGGAAGGGAAAACACAAGCAGCTTTGCCTCTGCTCAGCCGAGACTGAAATTGGAATTTACTAATGAAGAGCAAGAAGAAATTTGTGTTCTTGTTTATATTTGAAGACAAAATGAACAGCAGATTATGAGTCTTTACTCATGACCATCAAAGATAAAGTCACAAGTTCCATGTGCAATCTTGTTGGGGAACCCGGATGACAGTACATTTGTTTTCGTGTGTTCTCCAACAATAGATCTGAACAATAATTCAAAAACAAATTTGACTGATGCACTCTTTACTATGGGCTAGAACATTTTAGAGACAGTTTCTCTATTGTCTTCTCGATCTGTTAGTCATGTGAAAATTAGACGCCTACCCATATTTAGTAAAATGAAACTTTCATCACAAGTGTACCTAATTCCAGGAATTTTTTTTGCGACAAAATGTTCTTCGTTCCCAGCATGTTATATGAAAATTGTAATCAGATCTCAGGCTGATTCCTTATAACATAGTGCCATCTAGAGATTAAAGCTGATGTTGCTGCAAGCTGCATTAACTTGAATCAGTTTCTAAATTATAACATTGCATTTTATTGGGAATATGTTTAATAAGGCATTTTTAAGTGCCCATTACAGTCTATCTTTATGGAATGAATTTAAAATAAATTAATGACTGCATACGTGAATGCAATAATGCTTTGTCTAAGAGTTTCACAATATACTATGACATCGAAAGAAGCTATATTTCAGTATAGGCACAGCAATTTAAGTTTTGTAAGGAGCCATAGTCAAACCTCTACAAAGAATCAAGACAGTTTTCTTCATATATATAACATGTTTGTAAAGTAGCTATGAGTGAGGCCCTGTACTAACCGTGTACATCAGTCCCCTGAGTCCTTTATCACAATGACACACTAGCATGGCAGCTCGAAATAACAGAAATGTCCTCTCACACAGTTCTGAGCACAGAAGTCTAAAGTCATGGCACCCAAAGGCCAAATGCTCTCTAGAGGCTCTAGAGCAGACACTTCCTCCTCACCTCTCACAGTTCCTGGTGACTGGGCAGTCTTCCTCTCCTTCTTCCTGTGACTCAGTGTGACTGCATGGCTCCAATCAGTACTTTTGCCTCTGTGCTCTGGGGGTATTTCCCACTCTGGGTCTTTTCTCTGTGTATCTTGCTAGGACCGTTGTTGGATTTGAGCTCTTCCTGGAGAATCCAAGATGACATCTTCACTTGAAGACCTTGATTACATCTGTGAATTCTCTTTTTGCCAAGTAAGGTAACATTATTTAGTTCCAGGAACTTAGTGTCGACTTGTCTTTAAGATGGTTACCACTCAACACACCACATTCTGGTTCTTTTAAAGGAAAACTAAAGTTTTCAGTTCATTTAACTTTAATCACACAATTGAAAGGAAAGTTTATTGTCGTGGTATTGTGTTCCCCAAAATATTGTGTACCCTAATAAACTTATCTGGGGTCAGAGAACAGAAAAGCCACTAAATACTTAAGATAGGCAGTGGTAGCACATGCCTTTAATCCTAGCATTTCAGAGGCAGAAATCCATCTGTTCAAGGATACAGCCAAGCATGGTGACTCACGCCTTTAATCCCAGGGAGTGATGGTAGAAAGCAGAAAGGTACATAAGGCGTGAGGACCAGAAACTAGAAGCATTTGGCTGGTGAAGCTTTCAGGCTTCTAGCAGCAGTTCAGCTGAGACCTATTCTAATGAGGACTCAGAGGCTTCCAGCCTGAAGAAACAGGATCAGCTCAGGAACTGGCGAGGTGAGGAAGCTGTGGCTTGTTCTGCTTCTCTGATCTTCCAGTGTTCACCCCAATTACTGGCCTCAGGTTTGATTTTATTAATAAGACCTGTTAAGGTTCCTGCTACAGTTTATGGTCATAGATGACTTGGTACAATTGATATTTGGGGCTGGAAAAGTGTGTATTGTGCTGACCACCTAATGTGTTTAGAGAGCATCCTCCCTGGCCTCTCCCCATGGAATGCCATCAACTAAAAATGTCTTATAATAACACTCTAGTTATTGACATTGCAATCAGCTGAGTGAGGCAGTGAGGGCAGAGTTCTAGAGTGGCGTTGGATTGGAAATGACACAACACAGGATGTGAAGGTCCTTGTGCTGCATGTGGAGAAATGTTGATATATCTGCGTATTAAAATGGGCTGGGTAAAGAAGGATAGCATGTAGGAAATGCTGGGGAAGCCAGAAACACCAGCCAGTCAGACCATCTAAGAAACAGTCTTGTGAAGTGATGAGTTCAGGTGTCAAGGTGATGATGATGATGGGAATTTAAAAACGATATTAGTAAGAAAAAAAGATATTGGTTTTTCACTAAGGTATATGGGGAAAGTGGGGTGGGAGGGGTACAAGAGAAAACTCACAGGTAAGAGCAACTGACAGCAGGGTTGTTTCCTTGAGACAGATCAGGAAGTCCACAGAGAAACGAAGGGGATGAGCTGGTGGGAAAGTTATATACGCACATCACGAAGCAGGAAGACCCATACATTTTTAGATCAACTTTGCATTCTTCTTTAAAAAAAAAAAAGATGCTAGGTGAGAAAGAAATTAAAAGAATAAAGTTTAATTTGTAATTAAATTAAGAGTGGCTAGCTAGAAACTATTCCCATAGAAGTTCATAAAATCTTCAGGGTCACTGGAAAAGGTCATTTTGAAAGCTGGAAAACAAAGGCATTACTTTTTCTGAAGTGACTCTTATTTGGGGCTGAACAGATAGGCAATTGCCAACCACCACTTTGTCCTTGCTCTGGCCTAAAAACCACTATCCCTTCATTCACAACCAAACCAACTTCAGATCCACAGCTACTTTAACACAGCAAGTCATTTTGAGAAAACAGTTTGTTTAAAAAAAAAAAAAAGTAGAAATCTTTCAAGGCTGATTTTTTTTTTCTCATTGTTGCCAATAGTTTAAGCAAACTGGCTATTAGTGACTTGAAAAGATAATTGTATAGTTACTTCAGGGTTTTTTTTTCTTTTCTGTCTTCCTTTTAATTTTCTATTTGGCAATTCTTAGACTGTCATCTTCATAGTATTTTAAGTTACAAGGTACCACATATGAGTTTTTTTAAGGGTAGAATATTGTATGACTAATTAAAGAATGATTTCATTTCAAAAATAATCACTAAACTAAAAGTTACTTCATGAAGAGCAGAAATAACTCAAACTCCAAATATGCCTTCAGGAAGACGGGTGTCTTGTTCCACCACCGAAGTCACTGTCCCCTCTGTGAGCAGAGCGGTTCTGGGTGTGTCATTTGCAAACAGCTTGTAATGGAGTTACAGAGCTATGGCAACCTTCCAGTTAGCCTGTGTGCTAGCTGTGTGAGCTGAGAGGAGGAACTGCACTTTCAAACCAGGTGATGATGGCGCACGCCTTTAATCCCAGCACTCGGGAGGCAGAGGCAGGAGGATCTCTGAATTCAAGGCCAGCCAGCTCTACAGAGTGAGATCCAGGACAGCCAGGGCTACACAGAGAAATAATTCTACTGCAGTCTGACAGAAGAGTGTGAAGAGGAATTAATGAATGATGTCTCCTAGATCTGTACACTCGGCAGCTGACATGAAGGGGCTGTGGGTACACTGCTGAGACACAAAGTCAATCGTTCCTAGTCTAATTACCATCTTGACTGGTTCACAGGATGCCCAGATCTTCTCTACAGTAACATTTGAGTTGGTAGACCAAGTAAGACAGGCTGTCCTCCTCCCAGTGTTGAGCAAGCCTCTTGCAAAGCACAGAAGGGTTGGCAGAAACGAACAGTGCAGGAAGGACTCCACTTTCCTGTCTTTGAGCTGAGAGCTCCCTTCATCTGCTCTCCCTCTCCCTAGCCCTGTGCACTGCAGATCTTAAAACATTTCAGCTTCCACTGTTGAGTGAAGCAATACAATAAAAACAAGTAACCTGTCGGTTCTGGTTCTGGGACAAACTCTGAGCAATAAGCTAATGTATCCCATCAGTCTTTGTTTTTCTTTTAAATTATGTCGTAGGGAATGTGAGATGTTTGTCTTATTCAAGAGGCACAGTATCATAGAAATAATCTACATTTTTTGTAAATCCTAGCATAATCCCCTTTCATAATGTAAAGATGTTTAAGCAATACAAGAACCACAAAGGAACCTGATCCTTACGTTCAGAGTGAAAGACAAATAAACAAATAGATATTGTCACAATTTAGGGGTAGCATCCTTTCCCTTGTTATATATAAAGTCTGACTTGGTGGCACACATCTGTAATTCCAGCACTCAGGAGACTGAGGCAGGAGAACCACTGCACCTTCGAGGTCAGACAGAGGATAGCCAGGAATACGCGAAAAGACTGTCTCAAAACAAACAAAAAACTAAAACTGAATGAGGAATTTTCAAGACCTCTATGTTTCTGAATATGTCAAGTGGAAACCTATGGGGCCTGGGAGAGAACATCAGAGTCTTTCTGCCACATTGCATAATCCCACGAAGAAAGAAAGTGTCTCTTTAATGTGATTGGATAGCAGAGCTCAAGATAATTTGTCCCTAATGTTTGCTGAAGATTGTCAAAGGTTTATCTTTTCAGGGCTTTTAAATTCTCGTGAACAATATAACCTTAATAAAAACAAGAAGTGATCAGTTGTTACTTTACCACAGCAGAATTCGTTGCTTGCTTAGCAATCTTTTCGATTCATGTCCTCTCTACACTTTTTCCTCTGGTTAGGAACTGTCAGGTTCCAAAGAAACCTGTGGCTCCTCCCAGCACTTTCACCCTGCCCCCTACCTTAAACCTCCTCAGCCCAGGAGATGAGCTTAGTATCCCCCTGCTTCTGGTTCCTATACACCCAGCCATTTCTGCCATATGCTCTCTTGACCTCTTCGTCTTCAGCTCTTCTTCTGGTCTGCTTCCCCTCTCTCCTCTTCTCTTCCTCTTCTTGCTCTCCACACTCTCTCTTCTCACGGCCTTGTTCAGTCTGGACCCTTCCAGATGCCTCTGGCGGTACTCTCCTTCATATCTATAATAAAAAACTTCTCCTCAACCATATCTTGGAGCAATCTTGTCCACATTTTCATTCAGACAGCACAAAATACCCAGGTCAAAAAGACAGGGGCAGAACCATAGGCCCGAGAATATCCCTTAAATTAAGCATTAAAGACAGACGGTGGAGACTGTCTCTATAAACGAGATCTTTGAGTTTCTGAGACCTTGATTTGAAAGACAGCCTAACTTATCAGTTAAGAATACAAACAACTGATACATCTACATCACAACTACTGCATCTAAGGCTAAGGAATTATTGTGTATGGGGTGGGGGGGCATGAGGGGTGGGAGTGGGGGTTTATGGCAAGAACTTCGGAGGAATAGGGAGATTGCTGAGAGAAGCCACACCCATGAAAAAGTCTCTCCAACATGGCTGCCTGAACAAGACTTGAACAAGGACAACCATGATAGACATATAAATATGGAGAGTGGAGTATGATAGGCATGTAAATATGGAGAGTGGAGTGCATGTTCAGGAGGCCTCAACCTGCACAAAGAACTACAGACAACTCAGGAATTCTGAGAGCAGGAGAGACGGTCCTCCCCTGGGAAGAGCACACCAAGTGGTTATCCAACACCAAATGGCCAGCCCTGAAAACACACACATACAAATAACAGTGTGCAGAGTATGCTGACGGATCAGGTTGTATTTAGGGGAAAATATATGTGCATACATACACACACACATAGATTATATACAACAACAACTAAAGAAAAAGAGACCATGGATTTGAAACAGAGCAAGGGAGTAGCACATAAGAGGATTCAGGGGGAGAAAGGGAAGGAGGAAATCATACATCCTAACTTCAAAAGACTAAAAAAGTTCTTAGCGCCAGATATTAAAAATTGCAGCTCTGCCATGTGCAAATCATCTAGTCTGGATGCTTCTCTCAATTTAAGCTCTTATTAACTTGCTCATCAATGAAAAGACAATGATCTGCTCTTGAGGGAAGGATTGGATTTACCGAGAAGAGAATTCGCCAGCCACTGTAGTGTACTGACTCTCACAGCTCCTTTATCCTAGTTGGATTTAATGTCTTATGTCACATGTTGTGATAATTTTCCATTTATTGCTATTATTGTAACTGATGTTAACAGTATTTACATGGAGACTGTATTATGAAATAAGATAAAAAACTTATGCCACTGCCTTCTGTAATATTCACTTCATCAACTGAAGACCACTGAGTTTTCCTATGTGTCTTTTTAAAAACCATATGCTGAGTTAAGAGTGAGCAATGGAAATTATTCCTTTTTTGATTCTCAAACAAAAAATAAAAGCAAAGATGCCAAAACCTTGAAAAATCTGTTACATAAGTCATTGAAGTGTTTTGTGTTTGATGATTTGACAAAATTTTTAATTTATGGTTTATTGTTTATATTTTTACAAAACTGAATACAGGTTATTCTTTGAACATATAAATAAAACAAAATAAAAATTAAATTTAGCTATTTATTTCCTCTTAAATTTTTACTGTACAGCAGGCACATTGATATCCCTCATGGTTTGTGGTAAACTCAACTTTAGTATACGTGGAGGAAATCTTAATTTCTTTGCATTTTTTAGATACGATTTTAAAACCTCTCTCACTGCCCCTCCTCCCCCTGCCCCTCCTCCCCCTGCCCCTCCTCCCCCTGCCCTCCTCCTCCCTGCCCCTCCTTCCCTCCACCCACCCCCCATGCACGTGCAGGTGGACAAGCACCACAGTGCGCAGGTGCAGGCCGGAGGACCAGCTGGAGGAGCCGGGTATCTCCTCCAGCACGTGATTCCCGGGGATTAAAGTCACGTCACCGGTTCGGCAGCAAGCACCTTTCCCAATGAGCCTCATGCTGGCCATAGACACAAATGTAGTGTTCCGTTTCCATGAAACGTGTACAATTTACATACTGGAATCAAAATGAACTCTTAGGATTTTTCTCATGAAAGAGAACACCTGCCGACAGGGACTCTTCTGCGCATTGATTTGCTATCTGTAATTAGTGTTAAATAGTCTTGAACCATTTCTCTCTAACAAAAGTATTTTCTATTTTACACTGAAGTTTACCACATTCCAGAAGCTACAAGGTCAAGTATTACAGGTAGTATAGGTGCTAAAATAAAGTCAGTTCGGAAACTCTGACTCTCAAACATTTTAAAACACCATCTGAAAGTCTTTACCAGGGATGTAAACTGTTCCACATTCTCCTATGTTGTAAATGTGACATTTTTAAATTAAAACATTAAATCATTGTTTCACATTTATCAAAGGAGAATATCTTAGTGATGTATGTTATCACCACCCCATTAAACGGAACAGTTCCTCTTTACCATTCAGAAATTTTACGTGCTTTCTGTCTCCCACATAGTTCTGTTTCACTCTTCCACTGTAGTGGGGTGCTATATAGTGTATTACATTTTAAAATAAAAATCACGAACACTTTTTGTTGCTCATGTCAGATTTGTCTGTAATTAACACGTGTGTGTGTAACCTTAATATTTGCATCCCATTGACAAGCTAATCAAAACAACAAATATATTGCAAATCCCAACAAATACGAAACAACGGTGTACTGGGAATGCATCTCTTCCATGAGAGAGATGGGACTGCGTGTCTTTTTTCAGTTGCTCTGTGTTTCATGAAACAGCATCAGTTCTACAGTAATTTTGTTACCTAACAATTCGAACCATTCAAAATCCTACATAAATGAGCAGACAAGAAGGACTGCTCTGTCATTGCAGTGCTGCTACATTTTCTTAACTCTTTCTGACTTGTCAAAATAACAAAATGGACCTTGGGGAAACAGCTCATCTGATCGAGCGCATGCCGTGCAAGCGTGAGGACCAAATCTGATCCCCAGACCCTTGCAAGAACAGTTGAGTGTCGTGTGCACACTCGTGTCATGGTGCTGAGGAGCTGAGACCCTCACTGGCCAGGCAGCCTAGCCTACTTAGTGAGTTCCAGAGAGACCCTGTCTCAGAAAACAAAGAGTATGTATGGTACTGGCAACTGAGAAATGATAGCCAAATGTGACTTCTGATCTCTGCAGGCATGCCGTATGTATACACACACATCTGCACACGTCTGCATATGTGTATACACATACACAGGTAAAAAGAACACATGATGTCTTCATTAAAAGATTATTTTTTGAAACTCTTCAATCTCTGTATCAAATTTTCTTCCAACTTTGTTTAAAAAACAAACAAAACAAAACAAAATCAAAAAAACACTTTAAGTGCAGAAGAATTGTTTCCAATCATTCTTATATTCAATTTCTGATAAGAAAGCTGGTCTTTAAGAAACTATACCTACTGGCTATTAAGGAGTTTTGTTGTTTCTACATACAGAAAATTTCTAGCTAAGAGGGGACAGAACAGATTGAAAAAACAAAGCTATTGTTGAGTTCATTCTTTCTCCACAAGTAATTTTTAATGAAACACTTCTGTGCTATTGAAATTTTTGAATGCATTTTCATAAAATTAAGAGCTTGGCATTTAACTCATGTGATTTAATTGATGGACCCGTTCTTATGGTCTACTGGGCCAATAAACTTAATGTTTACTTGTAAAAATAAAATATTAAATGTTGCCTTTTAGAGCAGAGTGTTTTCATGTTCAGAAAGCACGTTTGGATAGTTTGGTTGGTTGGTTGATTTTTGAGAGGGGTCTCCCTGTGTTGTTAAGCCTATCTCCTGACAGTATTCTTACCTCCACATTCCAACTGCTAGATCACAGATGTGCAGCTACCATGTCCACTTCAGGAATCTCAGCTTTTAGATCAAGATATTTGACTTTAAAGTATAATTCAAAACAAATTTAAAAAGGTGTGACTGCAAGACAATGCTGACTGCTACTGATTCACCCCAGTCTTTCCTTCCTCCCATTAGTAATTTTGGTGTTGTAGTTTTCTGCTTAAAATAAATGTCTACTTCAAGATATAAAAAACAAATGATGATAACTCCATGCCTGGAAAGTTTATCTCACTTCTTATATATAAACTGCATAGATTCTGTAGGTCAACTCTTACTAGAGTCAATAAATAGTCACAACAAATCTTGATGGTTGCCATCAATTTAGAAAATTCATTCACAGGTTGAGCAGTCACCCATGGAATGTTCATTATTTGAGGGTATATACTAGGCACCCTCAAGACGATGACAGCAACAAAATACATGAAGTTCCCATTTAGTCTGGACAATAAAACTTGAAAATAACTGGCAGTAATGTAAATGGGTATGTCCTATTAATTAAGAATGTGCTTCAAAACAGGAATGTAGACAGAGAAACAGATGGCTATTCCAACTCTAATAGATTGCACGGTAACAGTTTCTTTTTTTAAAAAAAAAAATTCTTCTGTTCTGAAAATGGGTATATCTGGATCTCTAACAATATTAGATGATGAACATTAAACATTTCTGCACAACGTTTGCACAAAGACAGCCAGGGACAAGAGCTGCTACTAATCTTCACGACGTTAACATGCTTTTCTGACATATATTTCAGAAGATAGGGAAATCAACTTTGTATTTCCAACAGAAACTTGACATGTCCTATATTTTGAACTATGAATGCTGCTTTATAAGTTTTCCATTTAACTAAGTCATACTAATAAAAACACCGATGAGGTACATAAAATTTCCTTTGCCTTTCAAGGGGCAGCCATCAAAACTAGCAAGTTCAAGCAAAGTGGGAAGAGGAGATAATCTGGGTTTTGTTTTTCCTACAGGTCACTGCTCTCCTCTGCTGTGTGAAGATAGATTAGAGAAGACAAAGCTTGGAAGCAGAGAATGGTTAGAAAGTTCACGATGAGAAACAGAGAAAATCTGACAGTTACAGCAGATACTGAATCAGAGAACACAGATGGAAATAAGGTGTATTCAGACCATAGTCAATACAGGGCAGTAAAGAAGCCATAATGGGAAGATTGGGTGAAAGAGCAAAGGAGAGGATAAATCCAAGGGGATTCCCAAGATTTTGCTTTAGCAAATACAGATTCCTGTCACTCACAGAATGACACAGGAAGACAAGTCATCTAATTTGCATTTTATCTCCTTGGTTCTAAATAACACTCCTTAGGAAATTGTTTTCTGCTTTGAGATACCCTTTGTATCTTATACTCATTGGTATATTTTTAGAGCTTACACAATCGCCTTTATAAAACTATGAAAATAATATTTTTTGAGAGTTTGAGCTCCTAAAGCACGATTTTAAATGCTTTGAAAAGTGAGCACTTTTAGTGAGTTAAAATCAACACGAAGTAAGCTGCATTCATTTCTTGTGTATAGTGTAAATGTTTCAATTGACAAGCCAGCAGACCCATTACTACAAGCATAGAAATTAATTTAACTATGATCTCTACATTTTCCTGGCATCTCCTTCACAAACTCTATCCGTGTTGTTTTTTTATTACGGTACATGAGCTGATTTCTGTCTCTGGAGATTTGGTCAAAAATATTAGAACTATCTATTTTATATATTTATATTACCAAAGACTAATCTATCTATAGATATACATAAAATGTGTATTCTTTTATTTCTATGTTCCTTCTTTTATCAAAATTATTTTGAGATTCATTCATGCTTAGGTGTTTTATTCCTTTGTGTGCAATGTGCCACCTCATCATGCACACTTCTTATACACGGAACCGTTCGTGCATCCTCCTACTGATGAACGGCGAGTTATTTTCAGTTCTGAATATTACAAATAAATTTGTTTCAAACACCAGTGTGCCAGTCGTTGATGCTTTTATTCACATAAATATCTAAAATTTAAATGGTTAGAATATATGAAGTCGTGGTGCTTCCACAGTCAGGGTCTGTATTGTTATCTATGGTAACTGTTGCCACCAAAGATCACATAGAGGCCAGGGGGCATCTAGGCCACAACCTGTGACCATGATGGTATCTGAGGGCTGTGTAGCCACCAGGGACATGCTGATCTGAGAGGCCTGTGCTGTCACCCAGGGTCATAGTGTTGTTGAGTGGGCCAGGACTGCTGCCGAGTGCCACGTCTGGGTCCGTGGACCTCCAGCAGCCAGGGTCTGAGTTAATATCCATGACTCCTTTTACCATCCAGGGACATGCGGATGGCCAGGGTCTGGTCTGACACCTGAGACTGTGTCAGACAAATTGTTTTCATATATTTATTGGGACTCGTGGGTTACCTCTGCATTCCCATGTAGTGTCTGTCTTTCAATGAACAGGAAAGCTTAATCTTGATCAAGTCCAATTTGCCCTGTTTTTTTTTCCCTACCAATGTTTTTAATTTTAATGTTTTTTATTAGCTTATATTAATTATACATAATTATGGGCTTTGTAGTGATGTTTTCACGTATGTGCCTAATGTGTTTCAATCATATTTGCCAGTTGCCCTTTCTTTTTTTACAATACAATTCAGTTCTACCTATCAGCCACGGATTCCCTTGTTCTCCCCCCTCCCGGCCCTGTTTTGTTTTTAGTTACATATTACAGCTGAAAACTATTTCCCCAAGTTAAGAACATAATGTTTTGACCATGTTTATAGAACCAGGCATAGGATCCCTCCTGTGGAGCAAGCCTCAAATCCAATCAGAAGACAGTTGCTTACCCCAGATTTACCACACTAATACTAAAACTGCAGGGATATCTTGCCTCTCAGGTCAGCAGAGGTCACAGTAAGTACCCCAGGGGAGGACTTAGTGTTATATTTTGCTAAATGGTGATGTTGTCAAACTGCCTTCTAAATATTTGTCATTATAGCCCTTGATGTGTGTTGCCTGGTCAGAAAAACGGTGGGTAGTCATTAACGAAATGGGTATCAGGCAATGCAGAGATTCAAAACCGGTCAAAGTGATGAAAGTAAGTGACTAGTCATAAATGGATCATCTACATCAGTGTCCAGTGGTGATATATTGTGTTTTCCAATAAAGCTTGCCTGAGGATCAGAGGACTAAGCCAGCCACCATATTAAACGTAGAGGTCAGGGAGTGGCAGAACACGCCTTTAATCCCAGCACCAGCAAGGAAGGAAGGTAGCAGGGCACAGAAAGTATGGAGTCATGAGTAAACAGGAAGTCTCTCTTGAGACTGAGGATTTCCTAGAGGTAAGAACGTGGCTGGCTTGTTCTGCTTCTCTGATCTTTCAGCTTTCACCTCAATATGTGGCTCCAGGTTTTTTGTTGTAAGATCTTTTAGGATTTGTGTTACAATGTCCCCCTATACAAGGCTCAAGAAGGAGTAGGAAAACTTTTAAGATATGGAGAGGAGAGCTGTGTTGTTGGGTTTTTAATTTTCCTTATAAGTAACCTGGATTTGTAATGTCAGCAACTAAGGTTCATTCTAAACAAACAAAAAGAAAAATCAGCTACTGTCCTGGAGATACTGCCAATATGAAAATATCATGATGTTTGCCTCACCACTTAAATTTTATTCCTTTGTCTATCTTATATGTGTGTGTGTGTGTATCATATTTATATACACACATATATACATGTATATATATATATATATATATATATATATATATACATATTGCTGTGGGATGGTCTGTATGTCAAATCTGTTGCTCTGATTGGTCAATAAATAAAACACTGATTGGTCAGTGCCTAGGCAGGAAGTGTAGGCAGGACTAACAGAGAGGAGAAAAGAAAGAACAAGAAAGGGAGTCACTGCCAGCCGCCACCATGACAAGCAGCATGTGAAGATGCCAGTAAGCAACGAGCCACGTGGCAAGGTATAGATTTAAGGAAATGGATTAATTTAAGCTATAAGAACAGTTAGCAAGAAGCCTGCCACGGCCATACAGTTTGTAAGCAATGTAAGTCTCTGTTTTTACTTGGTTGGGTCTGAGCGGCTGTGGGACTGGTGGGTGACAAAGATTTGTCCTGTGGGCCAGGCAGGAAAACTCTAGTTACAACATATCATATGCATACATACATGCATATATACATACATACATACATACATACATACATACAGTAAGATAATTGTATTTTTCCAATCCAGTGCCTGGAAAATAGTACCTAAAACTATGGGAATATTGTGAACTATAGAAAGGGAGTGACAATGATAAATATTGCCCTTCAGATTGCAAGCTTCTATAGATATTTCTGAGCCTAAGAATTGAGCAATCATTTAGAAGCAGCCATTGGGTCTCAGCATAATTTTTTAGTACCCTTGACTGCTCTTGATTTTTTTGAGGTTTTTGTTTAGGTTTCTAACTCCTGCTATTGCAATAGTTTCCTGGAGATTATTCAACAAAGAATAAATGACTCGACCACAAATTGGACATGTCACCCCTCCAACACTTCAAGTTGGTGAACACTTCAAAAGAAGGGGCAAAATAAATGGGACAGGTGAAGGCAGGGTGAGAAGAGGTGTGGAACACAGCCTTCTGGGAGTCACGTGGCTTTTGCACCCTGCTTAAACCCTCAGCAGCTGTGATTTTTTGCACAAGTCTGGGCCTGCTACTGCCTTGTCATGAAAGGGGAGACTCATGAGCCCCACACCAACCATTAACCACTGATGGAAAAGGAGAGCTGGTATCTTCAGCAGTGAATTCAATGCTAAAATATCCATGCTCTTGTAAACAGACTCTCACCCATCCTTGTAAAGGACCCCAGTGAAACTCACTGGGTTACATACACACACAAAAGTAAAACTACCAGGGGACAATTTGAGAACAGGGAGGAGATTAGCAGGTATGGAGGACAAGAGAGAATAACTGGGGCTAAGATGAATACAATTGCTATACTTTGGATACTGTATGATAATGTCTTTGTGAAACCCATCACCATGTATTATTAATATACAATAATTAGAGCATTAAAATAAGAAATAAAATTTAAAAATCCAAACTCTATATTGTCCTATTTGCTTTAAATATGCAGTTTCTTCTGTGTAATTTTTAAAAGCTAATGAAAACATTAAAAAATAAAAAATCCTATCTAAAGAAAGTCACATTTGTTTAAAACACATAGTTTCTCCTGTGTGACTTTCAGGGTATTTTTTTTTCTGTACCTGGAGGGAAGGAAAACCAGTTATTCCTGTGTCTGGAAAAGCACTGACCTGGCCACACAGTCTCCACACGCTTCCTGCTGTGTTCTGTGAATCATCCTCAGGTACAAACTTTCATCTTCCGAGATGATGCAGGGCTCATCTGCCTGGCTGTCACTCTGCACTTCAGGACACACGAGTTTCCTTCCCAACTTCTGAGGTCACGCATCATTATGTTCTCTGCATATCACCCAAATAAAACACTGTTCCATTTGGTCAGTTTTATTCATTGCTCCAATTTCTTATAAGCTGTGTAAGCTCCCCCAAATTTGACATCAGTAAACATAATGAAGCCCTACCTATAAAAACACAATATCTTACACTCATAATACAGGACTATTCAGGCTGGAAATGTAGTCCCTTGGCAGAGCACTTGCCTTATATATATGAGATTGTAGGGTCCATTCTCAGTACTGGCAAAAGAAAAAAAAAAATACTAGGATATTTTATCTGAGTAGCTATTGACAATGAAGAAAGTTTTCTTTATACTACATATGATGTTATTTCTGTGCTATGATCTTATTTCAAATGGACAGAGATTTAATAATGAAATAGAGATGCATATAAGGCATTATATAGATTAACCCCAAAGTTTCTCGTGCTGTCCACTGTGAGTGCTTCTAGACATATTTAGCACGGCAAATGCACATTGACTATGACTTCGATTCCTCATTCTCACCAGCTACGCTTTCCCTTCTTCTTAGCCACATAAGGTTAGTGGCTTTTATATTACACAGTGTAACAGAACATTTCCATCATTATAGAAAGCTCTACTGGACAGCGAGTGTTCAAAATAAACATTTAAGAAACTAGGATTTTATTCTTAACAAAATAATAATTTTTTGTGGCATACAACAGCATTCTATGCTGTTTGTATACACAGAGCCTTTAAAAACCATGTTTGACAGCTCACATTACACTATTTATTTAGATGTTTACGATGTGCGTGAGGACAGCTGTGCACACACCTCAGCACACATACAGAGGTCAGAGGACAGACACTTTAGAGTTGGTTCTGTCCTTCCACTGTGGATTTCAGGGATCAAACTCAGGCTGTCCCGGCTGCATGACAAACAACTTTGTCTATTGGGAATGAACACAACGAACTGCATTTCTTTAAATTAACAAATAATCACACACATCAAAATGACTTAAATATTACTCTTAGAGAACACCTAGCGTGTGTTTCTGTTTCCTTCCTTTTCCTTATCATAGGACACTGCAGAATTTTACAGAACATGTGCAGAAAGGCATGTCAACCGTCACCTAGAAATAGTCGACTGACTTTATTTTTCAATGGGGTAAGATACAGAAAAGCATGTGACCGCCCACAAATGTAGGTTTCTTCTTTTTTTAATTATTCACAGTTTTGTGCCCTTGAGGCACTTGATCTTAACTGTTCTCCATTGCATAATTCCTAACAAAGGGAATGTGTGCATATGTGTGTTAAGTCAATAGTTTTTCTAATTTTTATTTTTTCATATGTAAGTGCATTTTATTTTTATCAAACATTCCCCCCACTCATTCCTCCCGTCCAAACTTTTCCCTGAAGTAAACCCACATTTTCTCCCTTGACAGCTATCAATTGCCTGTAGCTTCTCACATTGTCAATAATTTTTGTGTTGCATGGCAAGCATTTCTGATAAACTCAAATCTTCATTTTTCCAGGTGTTGTTAAGATATATCCTCTGCTTATAATTTTACAGATCTGAGAAATAGAAGCTTTCTTCAAAGACTGCTTTCTGGACCAGACATGTCAAACATTATCCGTTCCTATTTCCCACAAGTACTTTTAACCGCTGAGCCATCTCTCTAGGCCCTAAATCACATTTTATAAACCACGTTCCCTCACTTTGTGTAACCTTTAATATGTTATGATGACACCACTGTAGGAGGTACCATTCCTTTGCCTTGGTGAAAGGGAGAAAGTGAGCTGAGCATCAGCCTTCACTGTCTGCTTCCTGGTTGTGGATGCAACAAGATCAGTTCCTCACTGTCTGGACATCTTAACTTCCCCATCCTATTTGGACTACAGCCTTGAACTGAGCCAGAATAAACCCTTTCTCCTGTAAATTGCTTTTCACAGTGATGTTTTGTTACAGTAACAGGAAATGAAGCCAATGCAGTGACTTTCCTGAGGTTTCATAATAAGAAACTGGCAAAGCAAGGATTTGAACTCCAGTTGTCCCATTCAGCAACTGGAATTCTGATCACCATGCTTTACTGTCAGGTGCAAAGATCTTTGCAGCCCAAGTCATTAATGCTGGCTAGATATGAATGATCAATTCAGCTTGCTGAAAGAAAACACTTGTCAGCCAAAATTTTTATACTCAGCAAAATAAGCATGCAGAATCCAATGGGCAAATGAGAGTATTCTTAATTAATTAAGCAAAAACTAAAAGAATTGGTTTTTAACACACACACACAAAATAGCCAAAAAAAGGAATCTCTAAGGCTGAAGTCAAAGCTATTGATTAATCCACATGAAGAAAGAACACTGACAAGGAAAAGTACAGAAGGAAAGATACATGTGGTTTTCTCAGTTTAGTTTCTTAAAGGATTCCCTTAGAAAATAACAGAATGAGATACTCTAACAACTTAGTTCTAATTTTACATTATGGTCTTTTTCATGAGTAAATATAAACTCTTGCCCTTTACTGATGGACCAAGAGAGTATTTGGTTGTAGATATGTGCAGTGTGACTTTTATGGGATGCTTTTGGTCCTAGCAGTTCCCCTAACACTTAAGTAGCCCTCCATGGCAAGATCTCTCTCCCATAACAAACTCGCTCACACTGGTAGTCACAGTTGTGGCTCTTATTTGACCTGCATCTGAGATGCACATTGCAACAGCCACTCTCTGGGAAGCATTGACCAAGCCAGAGGTGATACTCAGTGTGTGTTCACCTTGACCAAGCCAGAGGTGACACTCAGTGTGTGTCCACTCAGTGTGTATCCACCTTGGCCAAGCCAGAGGTGACACTCAGTGTGTGTCCACTGGGTGAGACTTAAAGGAGACAGGGCAACCACACAAGAACAACTGAAATAGTTCATTACCTATAGGTGCAGGCAATGAAGATCTCACCAACAAAGGCTGGTGGGGTCTTAAGGCCCTTGTCCACAAGCAGCAGATAGAGTCGGAGAGTGGTAGACTTGTGGGGTAGAGAATTATAGTCCAGAGTGTGGTATAAGAAGATTTCCCCATGGAAATTCTAACTGGTGGGTTTGGTAGATAGACCAAGTCCTGTGAGCCACACTGTGGCCCAGCAGTGGCCCCATACCAGGTACCCTTACAGTCTGTGCCAGGGGTGGACATCAGAGCAATGCTTCCAGCAGGTTATAGCTTCTATTTACTACGTGTTTGTGTAGTGCAGATGTCAGGATAGATACAGTGTGCTACTGTCAGGGCAGACAGCTGGAAACTGAATTAAGGATTGTAAGTCCTGTTTCTAATATGATGCTCAAAATGGATGTTGAGATAAAATAGAATTACAAGTGTTGCTGGAGAATTTCTCTCTAGCTCCAGCCGCCAAGTCCCGCCAGTCCCAGAGCCCACTTATAAAATAAACACACAGACTCTTACATTATTTAAACTGCTTGGCCATTAGCTCAGGCCTATCATTGTCTAGCTCTTACTCTTATATTTTGCTCATTTCTATTAATCTTTACTTTGCCAAGTGGCTTGTGGCTTACTGATACTTTAAATCTTCCTTGTCCTGGCAGCGGCTCCAGGTAGTCTATCTTTCCTTCCTCCTTCCTCAATTCTCCTCTCTCCTTGTCCCACCTATACTTCCTGCCTGGTCACTGGCCAATCAGTGCTTTATTTATATAGAGCAATATCCACAGCATACAAGCATTCACTACATTTTTGCTCATGACAATGGACAATGCCATGTCTGCTAAGGCTGCTATAACAAAATCACTGACCAGATAGATGTCTTAAACAAGAGGATTTGTTTTTTCACATCTCACAAGGTCTATATCAAGGTGCCTGTGATTCAATGGCTGAAGACCAGTCTCTTCCTGTTTGTCAGATGGACATCTGCTGTGTCCTTAGATAATAGGAGAGAAATAACTCATCTATATCTTTCCACACGAAGACTCTAATCATCTAAACTCAAGACTCCACTCCCACAATCTCTCTTACCTTAGTTACTTTCTTAGAGTCCCTACATCCAAATACAGTTACACTGAGATGGAGATGCACATCTAGATTTTAGAGGGACCCAGATGTTCAGTGCAGAGCAGACAGAACCCTCTGCTGTATTCTGTTCCTGCTTCACTCCAAGAACTATGGTTACTTACCACGATCACTTCCCAAGTAGTCTATCTGGGCACCAGATCAACCTGTGTTTTCACTTTGCCACTCTTGAGGTGTAGGGGGTGGCTGCTGCAGAGCTGATTATAGTAACAAGAAAAGAAGAAAGGGAGTGTGGAGGGAGGCAGGGAGAGTAGGGAGAAGAGAAGGAAGGAAAGGAAAGAGGAGGGAAGGAAGATGCAACAAAAGAAATAGAAAAAAAGAATAAAAGAAAATAATGATACAAAAATAATATGTGACTGAACTAAAGAAAAAGCAAAAAGGCAGGGAAAAAAGAAAGAAAAGAGGAAGGGAAAGAGAAGTAGGGAGAGGGGAGAAAAGGAGGAGGAAAATAAACCTAAATATCACTTGACACAAGAACGAAAAAATAGATGTGGTGCATACGTAATGGAATTGAGGACTGAAGCTAAGAGAACTTAAGAAAGAAATTAAAGAGCAATACCTACATTATAACCCCATTTATACAAACTTCAAAACACATGGAACAACAGATTGTTTTTCTGTTTAGGAATTATTTCACATGTGGTAAGGCTCTAAGGGAATTACAGACATCATTTGGTGGTTAACTTTGGAGGGAGGAGAAATAAGGTCTTAAACTTGTTGGAAATATGTATTTCCTAAGCTGGGCAGTGAGTTCATAAGTGTTTGGTTTTAATATATTGCTTAGATCATACACATATCTTTATACTATATGGACTACATATAGCTTCATATGAATATACCACATATTTGTTACACGTTTTAACTAAAGCAGTTTTTTTTTTAATTAACTTGAAGCATGTACAATGGGATTTAAATACAATATTTGTTAAGTCATATGTGTACTTAACTTTTCTGGAAAGTTAAATATCAAGATTTTTTTGGCCAATATTTCCCAGTTCAACTAGAGAAATGCTAGGCGGGGAAAATGTCCTTTCCTTGTGCAGTGCACACTTTGAGATATTCTAACAGGAAAGCATTTGTGGAGAATGACTGTCAGGATGGAATGGATGGGTAAGTTACCAGTTACGTGACTGCCGGGCCTCAGGGTAGAACTCTAAGTGGAGGTGTTTCTTTCCCCTCACAGTCTGGCTCTGCTAACTGGGTGAAAATGAAGACAACAGTTGCGGTCTCCCAAAATGAGGATTAACCAGTCTGTGAAGTATTTTGAGGTTGTTGTGATAAAGGGTAAACCCATACATAACACTTGTATGTTACAGGTGTACGCTAACGAGGCCATCCACCTTGAGACTGTTTTGAGTTTTGTTTTGTTTTCACAAGAATCAGTCTTAGGGCCTGATGTGGACACACCTGTGGTCAGTCTTCAGACTTCTTATTGACGTGGGTAATTAAGAAAGATGACAGCAATTTCCCACTTTTTACTGTTGTGTGTATTTAGCCTTTCTGAAACCTGTATTGCTGGAATTTACATACAAGATCCAGTTCCTACTGACCTATAGTGACCTACCTCCAAATACCGCAGGGTGGCCTCATTGCTGGATTACAATTTAAAAATAAAAATGTTTTATAAAAGAAATGACAATGACATTGCCCTTGCCTCACAGAAATTCATAGTCTAATAGGCAAGTCAGAGAAGGACATCTCTGACTTTAATTCATCATCAGTGTTTGAAAGATCAATAGTTTAGTAATTATTAAATGCATTTTGTAGCATCCATATGTGAATGACTATGTCATACTCAAGTCAAATCTCTCATGACTTCCATAGGATACTTTCAGACTTTGTATCTAGAACCCCTCATGCAGATCCTAGGACATCCTCACAGCCCAAGTCACTCCATACATCTCTCTCTCTCTCTCTCTCTCTCTCTCTCTCTCTCTCTCTCTCTCTCTCTCTCCACACACACACACACACACACACACACTGTATCTTGATACATCATTTTAGATTTCCTTTTTTGTACCATGCTTGTTCTTTGGATCTCAGCTTAAGAGTCTTCTCTTGAAAACCTTCTTTGATTCCTTTTGCCTTCTTTAGATGTCTCTCCTCTGTTGCCATGGAGATGTGTACACAGCATATAGTCTTTCCTTTAAGTTGTTTCCTGCAATAGACTAGTTGGTTGGTGAAAGCAGCACTGTCTTATCTGACTTTGAACCCATTACCTATCAGAATGCTTTCCCTAATGGTATCTTGTAGTGGGTAGCCATTCCAGCTTTGAAGTTGGAATGATCCAACCCCCACTGAGGCTTCGGTAGCTGTCACGCCTACAAGGCAGGGCCGAGAGAAGACCCTGAAGACCCAAGATCAAGATGGGCCAGCTCTCTTGGTTCCTGGACCCTGGACGCTGGAGGTAGACTGAGCAGAGTTCTCCAGAGAACACTGCCAGACTGCGCTACACCTTTCCCAGACCCTGTAGCCTATCCCTTCACTTGTAAGTTACCCCACAAAATAAACCTCCCTTTTAACTACGTGGAGTTGCTTTAATATTTTAACCAATAGTATCTACTCAATACACTTTGCTGACTTAATGTACCAAATAAGAATTGAAACCTGTACATATAGATACATCAGGTGGAAAAAAGTCTAAAGAATTGTGAAAGCACAGAGAAGAAACAAACAAGTCAAATCGGCATGATTTTTCAGGGGCAGGTGAAGGTGTCAAAGCTCCCCTCGTGGAGGAGTGCCTGTCACGGTGCAGAAAGAAGAAATGTGTGTTGATATGACTCATGTCTTCATGCTGAAAAAGGGAGTGCATATAACGGCAAAGGGTTGAGATGGAGGCTAGCCAAGCCTCCCCAGGGAACTGACAGCACAGGAATGCCGGCCTCTAGCCAAAAGTGGAGGATAAAGTAGCGTTGAGCTTTGTCTGGTCACACAGCTGTGGGGTGGTTGCTGAGCGTCTGGTTAGGCGAGTAGTTCTTCAGCACTGCCTAGTCCTCCTTCCCTTCCTCCCCAGCCTTGCTCCTCCTCTGTCTTCTCTTCCTCCCATCTCCATCTTCTTGTGTTTCTCCATATTCCTCCTTTGTGTCAAAGCATTGGCTGATTTCTCACACTTTTGGAACTTAAGGATCATTTTAGCCTTTCTCTTTCTATAGAAAGAGAACTTAAACTCAAGGTAGGCACCCCCCCTCTGGCTTCTTATGACATCATTCTTGACAATGCCGGGGCAAGGACCCAGTCTGATGAACTTCTAACGTAACAGCTTCCTGCTCTCCACTGTCGAACCACTGCACTCTTCTCCTTGGCGAGTTAAAATCCGTCTCTTGGTGCTCTGGACACTGTTTCCTTAAGGTCCTTACAAGAATCTCTATACTAATTTCCTGAAGGTTACTGGCATGCAAATGCAGAACATTGTTTGGATGTTTATGTAGAATATGAGTATTTCTTTCAGTCGTGCTAAACTATCATTTTTTGCATCAAGTACCATGTAAATTATTTTAGCATCTATCTTTAAGCAATTCTGTATTATATAGAATATCCCTATTTGGGTGAACTGGGAATATAATAATATGCTTTTTGAGGTAAAATCAAATAATTGAGATAGTTTATAAAGAAAGAGATTTTATTTAGCTTACAGTTTAGGGGCTTTTAAGTTCATCATCTTAGATTTGGCTCAGCTCTGATTATGGTTTCCTAGCAGATGGCAGTAGTGAAAGAAGAAAGGGGGAGAGAGAAAGAAAGAAAGAAAGAAAGAAAGAAAGAAAGAAAGAAAGAAAGAAAGAAAGAAGGAAGGAAGGAAGGAAGGAAGGAAAGAAAGAAAAAAGAAAGAAAGAAAGGAAAGAAGGAAGGAAGGAAGGAAGAAAGAAAGAAAGAAAGAAAGAAAGAAAGAAAGAAAGAAAGAAAGAAAGAAAGAAAGAAAGAAGGAAAGAAGGAAAGAAAGAAAGAAAAGTGAGCATGTGATGTGTCTGGAATCCTGGGAAAGTCAGGCTTGTTCTGTGTTAACAATCTCCCTACAAGAATGAACAGTCATAACTACATCAGCTCCTCCTAAGTGCAGCATTCTCAGCGACTACTTAGACCCTACCTATAAAAGTTTGCATAATACCCTCACCAACCCTACATTGAGGATCAGGGTCACAACATGAGACACCTTGGTTGAGGACACACCACAGCGCAGGAATGAGTGTAGCCAGGAAGCCAGCAAGCAATGTGAAGCTATGCCTTCCCTAAATCCCATCAGCTTCTTCATAGAGGATGAAACCATTGAGCTGTTCAGTGTGGAGGAATTGGGGGGTAGAAACTGGTGAATGACAGGCTGTTTCTTCCAGGTCATCAACGTTAGAAGTGTCACACATTGTGTCAGTCATTACTGACACCTGTCCAATACCTATGTTTCCTTCGTTATTAGCAGAACCTCATTTTATTTTCTGGGCACAATGCACCCATGAGCACAGCTCTGACCAGAAAGATGCAAGAAGTAGGTGAATGGGGATTTGTGATTTCTAATGCAGGTGATTCCCTGACTATTCCTTCTCTGTCTTGATACCTAGGTCAAAAAATTGAAGATGAGGTAGTCATCTTGCAACCAAGAGGAGGAAGGCAATACCCTGGGGTTGTGAGGCTGCAAAGGTGGAAAGTTCTTGGGGCCATCATAATGCTGAGCATTTGGAAAGAAAGAAAAATAATCAGTATATTGTTGCTGAATTTCTGCCACACACTGCTGAAAGCAAACCTTGGCCAATCTCGATCCACAAACTGAGCAGAAAGGAGGGCTGAGGCCCTGAAGAAATAAGTGTGAGGGGAGTTCAAAAGTGGCTTGGTGCTCCTCGAATCTTCACAGACCTTGAATTGGGGAATTATAACGAGTGATTTGCCAATTATAATGAGTTCCACTGTATCTTTGCAGCATTGTAGGACAAAGGTTTCAGGTTAAGTGGGATCAATGCGTATCCTAAAACTTCTGCATATCTGGGCACACCTACAGATTGTAGGAAATAGAATCAGGAAGGTCTACTAAATGAGAGATGAAGTGCTTTCTAGAAAAGAATGGCTCACTGGGTAAAGGAGCTTGCCACCAAGCCTGATGATCTGAGATCAATCCCTGGGACCTCTATACATAAATAAATAAGAGTAATTTAATTTTTAATAATTAAAACTTACTACAGAAAAATATCCATGTGTAGGATATTATTTCAAGAATAATGGAGCTGTCAGAGAAAAAAATCATACATAGCATATTTATATTAAATAAAAATGGTGGAGGATATCAGCTAACTCCTTGGGTATGGTGGCTGAAAACAAGAGAATAAGCAAGAACTGAATTTTTTCTGAATGTTCTCCCATGCATGTATCAGCACCCGAAATTTCAATAGGACAAATCATGAGGAAGCAATTATTGAAGCTGTCCCCAAAAGATTAACAATGTGATTGGCCTTGTGAGGACAGCATCAGCACCTTCAGGCACTGCCCTCAGACATCTAGCGCTACGCCTAGAGTGTCCCTAACACAACACAGATGCACACACTATCCACAGTAGTCACAATTTTGGAAGAGGCTCCTTGTTCTGAGTCCTTTGAGATACAATTGCCCCAAGGGGAGCAGGTAATATCTTTTTTCTTTCCTTTTTCTTTAATTAAGAAATTTTTTCATTCATTTTACACCCCAATCAAAGATCCCCTCTTCCCTCCTCCTGCCCCCTAGCCTACCCCTCCCAACACATCTCCCACTCCCCCCGACAAGAAGGCAAGGCCTCCCATGGGGAAGCACATCCAGTAGAGGCAAGTCCAAGCCCATCCCCCTGCCTCAAGGCTGCATGAAGTGTCACACCATAGGTAGTGGGCTTCAAAAAGCCCCCTCATGCATCAGGGATGGATTCTGATTATACTGCCAGACCCTCCCCACCGAGCAGATCAAGCTACACAACTGTCTCACCATGCAAAGGGCTTAGTCCAGTCCCATGTAGGCTCCACTGCTGTGGTGACATTGTGTTCCCCAAAATATTTTGCATCCTAATAAGTTTATCTGGGGTCAGAGAACAGAACAGCTACTAGATATAGAAGCCAGAAAATGGTGGCACACACACCTTTAATCCTATTACTTGGGAGGCAGAGATCCTTCCGGATCTCTGTGAGTTCAAAGCCACACTGGAAACAGCCAGGCATGGTGAACCACACCTTTAATCCCAGGAAGTGAGCCTTTAATCCCAGGAAGTGATAGCAACAGCAGAAAGGTATCTAAGGCGTGAAGACCAGGAACTAGTTGGTTAAGCTTTTAGGCTTTTGAGCAACAGTTCAGCTGAGATTCATTCTGGATGAGGACTGAGAGGCTTCTAGTCTGAAGAAACAGATCAGCTGAGGAATTAGCAAGGTGAAGTGAGTGTGGCTTGTTCTGCTTCTCTGATCTTCCAGCATTTACCCCAATAACTGGCCTTGGGTTTGCTTTTATTAATAAGACTCTTTAAGATTCATGCTACACACTGCTGTGGATGATTGATTGACAAATAAACTGCTGATTGGCCAGTAGCCAGGCAGGAAGTATAGGCGGATCAAGGAGAGAGGAGAATTCTGGGAAGTGGGAGGCTGAGGCAGAGAGACAGATGCTGCCAGCCACAACAATGAAAAGCAGATGTTAAGATACTGGTAAGCCACGAGCCACTTGGCAACTTACAGATTAATAGAAATGGGTTAATTTAAGATAGAAGAGTTAGCAAGAAGCCTGCCACAGCCATACAGTTTATAAGTAATATAAGTCTCTGTGTGTTTACTTGGTTGGGTCTGAGAGTCTGTGGTACTGGCAGGTAAGAGAGAATTGTCCTGACCGGGAGCCAGGCAGGACCAGGAAAACTCTAGCAACACTCCACAGCCATTGATCCAACTTCCCTGAGTTCCCACTACTTTGGTTTGGTGTCTCTGCAGGTTTCCCCATCATGATCCTGATGCACTTGCTCATAGAATCCCTCTTCTCTCTTAGACTCGACTCCTAGAGCTCTGCCTGGTGTTTGGCTGTGGATCTCTGCTTCTACTTCCATCAGTCATCAGAGAAAAGCTCTATGATGACAGTTAGGGTATTTACTGATCTGACCACTGGGGTAACCCAGTTCTGTTCAGGCACCCTCTCCACTATTGCTAGTAGTCCAAGCTGGGGTCATCCTTGGGGATTCCTGGAAACTTCCCTAACACCGGGTTTCTCCCTGTCCCCATAACATCTCCCTCGATCATGGTCTCTCTTTCATTGCTTTTTCACTCCATCCCTGTTCCAGCTCGACCATCCCATTCCCTTATGTTCTCATTCCCTATCTGTTGTGGATATCGCTCTGTATAAATAAAATGCTGATTTGCCAGTAGCCAGGCAGGAAGTATAGGCGGGACAAGCAGAGAAGACAATTTTGGGAAGTGGAAGGCTAAGGCAGAGAGACACTGCCAGCCGCCACCATGGAAAGCGTGATGTAAGATACCATAAGCCATGAGCCACGTGGCAACTTACAGACTAATAGATATAAGTTAATTTAAGATATAAGAACTAGATAACAAGAAGCCTGCTGTGGCCATACAATTTGTAAGCAATATAAGTCTCTGTATTTAGTTGGTTGGGTCTAAGTGGCTGCGGGACTGGTGGGTGAGAGAGATTTGTCCTGACTGTGGGCCAGGCAGGGCTGGAGAAAACTCCAGCTACACCTATTCCCTACCCTCAATCGTCCACCCCTCATGCCCATTTTACTCATGGAGATCTTATCTATTTCCCCTTCCCAGGGCAATCCATGCGTCCCTCTTTGGGTCTTCCTTGTTAGCTAGCTCCTCTGGGGGTTGTGGGTTGTTGTCTGGTTATCCTTTGCTTTATATCTAGTATTCACTTATGAGTGAGTACATACCATGTTTGTCCTTCTGATCTGGGTTACCTCAGATATTTTCTAGTCCCATCCATTTGCCTGCAAATTTCATGTCATTGTTTTTCTCTGCTGAGTAGTATTCCATTGTGTATATGTATCACATTTTCTTAATCCATTCTTCAGTTGAGGGGCATCTAGGTTGTTTCCAGGTTCTATTATGAATAATGATGCTATGAACATAGTTGAGCATGTGTCCCTGTGATATGATTGAGCATCCTTTGGGTATATGCCCAAGAGTGGTATAGCTGGGTCTTGAGGAAGATTGATTCCCAATATTCTGAGAATGCGCCACACTGATTTCCAAAGTAGCTGTACAAGTTTGCACCCCCACCAACAGTGGAGGAGTGTTCTCCTTGCTCCACATCCTCCAACATAAGCTGTCTGCAGTGCTACTGATCTTAGCCATTCTGACAGGTGTAAGATGGTATCTCTTAAAAGTTGAAAAGGAAGCTAGAAAGTGAGAAAATGAAACAGAGAGGAGGTGGCCAGAGAAATTCAGTGTGAGAAGTTGCTGATCTACCATTTCTGGCTTTAGTGGTGGATCAGGGAAGGATGAAAGGCTTCTGAACCTTCACTATAACTCAGTGAGGCAGTTGGACCACCACAGGTGAGATGAGAAGTCTCATTTAAAGTTGCTGACCTGTAGTACTTTGCTGCAGTAGCAATAGGAAATTAATATGTCATACTTTTGTATTTATTTCTCTATGGATCTCTCTACTAAACTCCTATTCAATAGGGCAAAGAGAAGTCTTGGGCACACTGTTATATTTTGTTGATGTACTCTCTTCCTGTAGCCAAGATTTCTACTCTTTTCCTTTTGGATATAAAATGTTTAGTGCCTTTACTTTAAAATATTCAGTTTGTATTCATATATCTTAGCAAGAATGACAGTTGTATCATGATTGCTGATAAGGTCTTTTACACGGGGAAAATAAAGTCTGAATGTCTTTGCATCTCAAACATGGAGAATTATACTTAGAATAGGCATGCATATGCTGTCTCATCACAGTGACAGAGTTGCTTGCTTCAGGTACATCAGCACCCTTACTCCCTTATGAACAAGCTCCTTGGGAAGAGGAGCAACACCATGCTGGTTCAGAAGTTCCTTTGCTTGACATATAGTATTATACTGCTTTGTTTCTAGCTGTATAATTTTAATGTTTAGAAAAAGAGTATTCAAAGATGAGACATTTCGCCCAGCAATATCTTGAATCCCTAGTGTCTAATATTTCCTATATGAATCACAGAATATTAAATGATTACCATAAAACATAACTATCATTGCCTGACATAGACATCTTGTTTGGTTTCCTATGAAAATCTTTACCTTGTTGAATGGGCAGGGCAAACTGAAGAAGCAAAAGATGGGCTTCCTGGAGTTCTTTGTTTACTCTTTTTGCTTCTAGAATAAATAGATTCAACCTTCATGGACCTTTATGAAAATAGTCTAGACAGAGAAACATTGTTGCCAGGTAACGACTATTATAATTTTATCCACTCCATTGAGAAAAACAGATTGTGGGAAAGCAGTGTTCAGTAGCTTCAGTCGGGATTCCAACACTGGCATTCACCATACAGTCAGTCTACCCATCACCCGCATTAACTCCACACTCCCTGGTCGGTTACACACCCAGGATGATAAAAGTGAGTTCAGAGTGAAGGTGCATTACAGCCTGTCACTCTCGGCTTCACCTTCCTGCATCTTTCCTCTGAGAAGTGTGTTTGCCTGACCATATCCTGAGCTTAGTTCCCCACCATTTCTCTTCTTACCTTGACCGTGGTTCCATTCTGAGTCCTCCAGCTTTCTTCTGCAGTCTGCCGGAAGTAAAAAGGTGTTATTTATTCCATCTCTCTCCTCTTATGTTGTTAGCAGAGATGAAGAAATCAGGTGGGACCTTCTTTTTTTTTGTTGCCTGGAGACCTTAGTTAGATCATGGACTTCCAGGGTTGCAAGGAGCAGTGTTAGCAACTTCCTCGATTGAGAGCCCCTTTACCTCCAGCTTCCTGGGCATTTTCCCTACTTGTCATTTTCTTACTCGAACATTGCTAAAGAATTTTCTTCTGTGACAAAAACTTTTAGGCTTTGTTATAACACCTAATATCAAACGTTGCCCCAGTTACTTTTGCGACCCAGTAAGTTCCCTCTGAATTCTCACATATTCATGGCTCTAATGTTTAGAAAGATACAGATTGAATACATTTGTTTTTTCTTTACACTACTTGAAGTCTTGGCTGAGAATAATGAACAGTGAGAGGTAACATAAATAGCTGGAAGCTGGAATCATCTTGCGTATTCTTCACTCATGTATCTGGTGACTGGTCTGGGGAAACATGAAGCCTGGAGCCTGTCTGAGGCTTTGAAAACGGTTTTTTATGCAGCCTCTTCGTGTGTTTGGGGGGAATTTGGAGTTCTTAGATATCAGATCAGAGTTCTGAAAGTAGTGCTCTAGCCCCAAAGCAAAAGTTGCATGAACTCTTAGGACCTGGTTTTGGAAAGCATATGCTTCTACTTTCATTACTCTATTGCTTAACACAGTCAGTGTGTCCAGGTTTAAGATGAAGGGTCATGGACGTGTCTTCTCCATGAAGGAGTATCAGGTCATTTGTGGCCATGTTCTTAAGACATCCTATTAGGTATTCAATATAAGCAACAAATATTAACAGTGAAGCCAGAAGATGATTCTCAAAAAAAAAAAAAATAAAAATAAAAATAATAGTGATTACTTCCTAAAGAGGAGACCACTTTCCCCAAAACTCTGGGAGGCCAAAATTGCACCCTTCTGTTGAGCACTTACACAGCCAGAATTCAGCTCCCTGATCAAACACAGGTCAGGCACTGCGCATTCCTGACCTATCAGTGAGTGGTAGGAACTTCAAAGTATCTTAGAGTGCTGAGTGCCTTTAAAAAGCTGTGGGCAGCCGGGCGGTGGTGGCACATGCCTTTAATCCTGGCACTCAGGAGGCAGAGGCAGGCAGATCTCTGTGAGTTTGAGGCCAGCCTGGTCTACAGTGTGAGTTCCAGGAAAGGGGCAAAGCTACACAGGGAAACCCTGTCTCAAGAAAAAAAAAAAGGAAAAAGAAAAAAGAAAGCTATATGTGGTTTCCTAAGGTTAACTTTACAGAAGAATTTCACCTCTGATACCACTTTCTTAAAAGCTTTATTTTAGGAGATGAAATTTATCATTTAATTTAACTCAGAAAAAAACATGAAAATAATCACTTTCCCAATATTCTGGCCAATTGATAACCTGCTGATAAAAAGAAATCTACAGTTTCTAAACTTTTTTGTGAAATAATATAGTTAGGTAGTTAAATCATTCTCTCATCACTTCCTTTAAAATATTTTTATTACAGTTTAGTGTATGTGTGTGTGTGTGTGTGTGTGTGTGTGTGTGTGTGTGTGCATGCTCACAGGTACTCACAGTAAGCGTGTCACAGTGCACACAAGGAGGTCAAAGCACACATATCAGTCTTCTCCTGCCACCTTGAGGGTGCTAAGGATCAAACTGGGGTCTCAGTCCTGGCATCAGGCACCCCGGCAACCTGCATTCCTTGTGCTATATTATTTTTGCCTTTAAAGATTCATTTTTTTTAGCAATAGTCCATTTATTAGACTTTATAGAAGCAGGAGTCACAGAAGGAACTAACAATCCACATGGAAACTTGAGAATCTTTTATTTTTAGTATTTCTACTTATTAGATCCAGAGAGGCACATGAAGGCCACACACATGAAGCTGAACCATGTTGGAGCAATTTTGATTTGAACTATTCTGATAGGTGTGGCTGTTGAGAGCATCTTATTTTCGCTTTGGACTACATGGGCAACTATACTCACATGCACATACACCCTCCCAAAACGTACATGAATAAACATTTAAAACTAAATATGAATAGCTGGAAAAGACTTTCTGCTGTATTATAGGTAGCTCCAGTTCTTACATTACGATCATTTTGTTTTTAATGGTGTGTGTGTGCTTATGTGGGTGTGTCCAGGTGCCTGCAGAGGTTTGGATCTCCTGGAGCTGCAGCTACCGGTTGTTCTCTCTTCATTTTAATCCGTCAGGTCAGAAGTACACTCTTGGGTGTTGTGCTTTGCCACAGAGAGGGGCTGGGAACTCTGGCTTATTGCTATACCCATAGATTAGTATCGTGTGGTTCTCATAGGTGTTTTTGACCTGATAATGCAATGCTTTATCTGCCAGGGTATCAGTCTGGGTCCAATCAGGAGATGAAAGTGGTAGCAATTTACACAAGGGAAGTTTAGAATAAATTATTATTAAATTACGATAGGAATAGCTATAAAATGTCATGAAGATGCTACCTTAGGATGAAAGAACTATGGCCCACAGAAGGATGAATTGGGGAGTCCTATCAAGACTAATTGAGATGGTATTACTATAGCCCACTAGATGGCAGAGAAGTTTGCTGCATGGCTGGGCTAGTAAAACACTTGGGATATGGAATAACAGACAGAAACGGAGTATGTGGTAGGGGAACTGGTGAGGACCACAGCAAGATGGCCACTAGATTCCAATCAGAGGCTCCGGGTTTCCTAGCAACGGCAATCGGTAGGTGCATCGTCACATGATCAGCACCGAGTGTTTCCACAAATCCACTCCACAGGCTGACCACAAAGTGGAGTGAGAAGAGGAGATTTTCTACAGGCAAGAATCAAGTAAAGTTACTCCCTTCCATTTACCAACGAAATCCACACCTTGTACATGGAAAATATATTTATTTATTTATAGCATGAGCACTCAAACAGGCTGAAGAGCCAATTTGGAGCTAAGAGGCAATAAACTGATAACTGGCACAGAACATAAGTATCTTTGCACATAGAACGTCTTTAAAATGTCTGCTTTACAAAAGGAATTCAAATCCTAAGTTTGACTCTAGAGAAAGCATTGTCATTGAGAATTTGTATGATATAGCAGGAAGGAAGTAATAGGAAAAAGATAAAAACAAATGTAGAGAATTATATTCACAAATATTGCTCAGGAACACAGGGTCCACATAGCCACTGTAAAAAGCTTTTACTTTTAGAGCTGAGTTTTATAAAATGTTGTCTATTATCTCATTTAGTACCTCGAAAGCTGTGAGGTTACAATTGCTTAGTCTCTACTAATTATGAGGTTTGTAGCTTCTAAAGTAAATCATTATCAGTTTATTCTCAAGGAGGCTGTGGTCAGGCAACATTAAGACTTACCCAGTGACAGGCCCCACGCCCAGCAGTAGACGGCCAACATAAAATGAATTTAATGGTATTTTTGGCGGGTTTTTTTTTTCTTACAATGGTCTGACTTGTTATTTTTCTTACCTTACTGGTTTTTTGATCTTTTGCTCATATACCATGCTTTAATGGGAGTTCTGTGTGTGTAAATGTGTGTGTGTGTGTGTGTGTGTGTCTGTGTCTGTGTCTGTGTCTATATGTGTTTCTTGTGCTTTTTTTATTCCTGTTTGTTTTTGTGTGTTTGTCCTATTGTGGCTTTTTATTTTGTTTAATTTTGTTTGTGTCTTTTTAGTTGTCTGTTTTCTAATGAAAGAGAGAAAGAAGGAGTGTGGATCTGGGTGGGAGGGGAGCTGGGGAGAGGACCTAGGAGGAGTTGAGGAAGGAGAAATTGTCATCAGAATATATTGTATTGAAAAGATCTATTTTCAGTTTCTTAAAGACTTAAAAAGTTGTTAATAGACTAATCCTGTCTTACTGATCATCACATAGTGAATCTTACAGAACTTAATTCAACATTTTTAGAGAAACGGGAGCAATGCTAGAGTACACACATTGACCAAGAAATTAGACTAGAGTTGTTAATAGCTGGAAATGCATTGCAATGTCACGTGACTCTGTCAGCTGACTGGAGTGGACGCCATTGGCCTCTAATTCACTTAGAGAGTACTACGTCTCTCCTCCACAGTGAGCCTGCAGAGAGTCTGCAGAACCCCCAGGTCTTACAGGAGTTTCTCTCTATCTTTCTCCACACAAAGGTAGTGGCTGCTGTAAAAACTTACTATCTGTGGATGCCGTCAATCCGTGAAAACTCTTCACTAAGTTTTTAAAGATTAAAAACCATTTTTAACTTTCTTATTATTTAATTTAAAATAATGTTACAGGTTTATTTTGACTTTTAAGATATATAAATATTAGGAAGAAGTATTCGTGTATACAAAGGTAAATTTTATAGCAAAGGACCATTGGACCTGCTGTGTTTTAATATGCTTGGTAGTGTTTCAAAGACATCTTTCCTGATTTCCATAATTTTTTATGCTGCTCAGTTAATCTCAAATTCAACCCACACAGCTTTGCAAGCTTACTTAAATCTTCAGTCATGCCCATATACTGCCCCAGCTGTGCCTCTGGTGCTGCAGGCTGAGTGTTAGGGCGCTGCACCCAAAACAAACTCACAAAACTCCGTTTCTGCAGAAATTGCCAGAAAGAAAGAAACAGTCTCCTCCTCCTCCTCCTCCTCCTCCTCCTCCTCCTCCTCCTCCTCCTCCTCCTCCTCCTCCTCCTCCTCCTCCTCCTCCTCCTCTTCTTCTCTCTCTCTCTCTCTCTCTCTCTCTCTCTCTCTCTCTCTCTCTCTCTCTCTCTCTCTCTCTCTCTCTCTCTCAACAGAGATGATTGATTCACTTTCTAAGTCATGTTAGACGTTTTCCTAACTATCACCATTCACTGGGGGTGTTGAGTTTTTAAACTCTGGGGGTCGGTCATGCATGCGCCAGGAGAACTTGAATTGGCGAGGCACTCTTTTTCCGGTTGGGTGTGCGGTGCCCCCGCCGCTCGCTTTCCGGCTCTGTGCAGCCCTGCCACCGTTACTGCGTGCCACCAGCAGAGGGTGGCCAGGGTAAGGGCTGTCAGCGAAACCAAAACTTGCTGCCTGCGTGCATCTGCAGCGAACTGTTTTAGAAAGAAGCCGCCGGGACCGGGACCGGGACCAGACAGGATCACTTACGACGCCTTGATTGTCGTGCGGACAGCATCGAATTAGTCTAAGGATGTTTAGATTCGGGGTGTTCGTTGGTCTCGACGCCTGCGCATCTGCAGCTGAAGAGGAACGCACAGTGTGCTCTCTCGGCTGCACGTTTCTTTCTACCATGTGACTTCTCTATCAAATCGGTATACCCGAAGAAGTTTACAGTAGCGACAATATTTTATGGAACCGAAATACGTGTCCTAACTATTTGGGGGAAAGAATAGCTTAAAAAAAGAACAAACCTGGAGATCTGTGTAAGGGAGGCAATTAACATGGGAATTATTGAAGAATTTATTTTTAAGTAAAAATTATAGTTTAAGGGAATTCTGATTAAAATGTGAAGGGCAGTTCCTGAGGCACCTCTGTAAAGTAGTAAAAGCGATGTGATATAACGGGGGTGAGATTTAAGCCCTAAGTAATGTAATTAACGAAACTCTGAGGGATGATATTAAATATGAGAATTCATTTCGTAGAATAAAAGTCATTCCGAGTGAGCAGGACCACAAGCTGTGCCTGTTTACATGATGAACAGAAAACATCTGAAAGCAAATCTGGGTTAGAGGAATCTGGGGTTCCAGGTAGGTTCTCCTCAAGACAGCTCTTCAGTGCCAGCAAATGCTGTCCCCTGCCTCCCCTCATAGCCCCACATTCGAGATCTGCCCCATGCCAACAACAAACCCACACACATCCCCAGGCTAATACTAACTAACACATTGTTATCAAGTGGCATCTCCTCTTCAAGCCATCTGCAATGTTTTGCAAGGTTTTTGCCACTGCAAATTTAGATTTTGATGAACCACTGAGTGAAGCATTTTCTCATAGGGAATAACACTGGGTAGGGTTTCACAGGAGGGATTTTTCTTTCTTTTTTTTCTTTCTTTCTTTCTTTCTTTTTTTTTTTTTTTTTTGCTATTTTCAGATAAAATGTTTGCAAACCACAAATACTCACTAAAGCCCCTCAACTATTTGTAGTATATGCAAGTTTCTAAAGCATCCTTAACTTTAAAGCTGTGCCAATATGGCCACGTCCTAAGTCATGGCTGAAACATAACTGACAACTAAAATCTTCACCATTTGTGTTCTCTAGAATCCACAACCATCGTTAATTTAAATAGATCCGGTCCGGTTATTCTGGACCAATAAAATGTTTAGTTAGCATCCTTTCTCATTAACATCACTTGATAACTTAAACTTCTTTTTTACATCTGAAAGCCCTTAAGTTTACAATTATCACAAGTGAACTGTAGAGATGTAATGATTTTTTTTTTTTTTTGTTATATTAGACATGCTTTTTTGGTGGTTAATACTGTTTTCAGTTTCACTTGTGAGTGTCTACTACTATTACAGCCTCTACGTTTAAAATAATTAAAGTAAATATTCTATGCATCTCTGTGAGTGATGTAGATAAGGAAATACACAGAGATTTTGATATGAACGTCATGCTACTTCGGATCATAAGGAAATGTAATTTTAAAGGGTTTTTCTTGTATGACTCTATTCAAAAGAAAATATTTAGACTGAAGTTATATGCCCAACATGCTTCACCCTTCTCAACTATTATAACCACTAATTAGCAGTTGTTCTGTTACTTAACACAGTCAAGCTGTTACCTGTAGCTAAGCATGGACTCTACATATACAAGAAAATCAGCAGTAAATTCAAGTTTCCCCGTTAGAAGTACAGTTGTTAAATAGGATCATTTGTCTTGATTCCGGGTCAGACCACAAGCCCGGGTCCTGCTATGAAAGAATACGTTCATAAATACTTGTCAAATGTAGAAATTACAGTCTTATACCATCAAACTCTTAGCACAGAAGACTGAATAACTGAAAAGACACTTATTGAAAAATTTGTTATAAATTAATAAATACTAAAAATTTACCATTTTGATGGCTAGCTCCATTCTATACAAACTTCCACTACAAAAGAAATTGATATTGTTTAGATTTGTATGAAATATTTGGGAAGAATGGTTGAATTGGTTAAATAAATTTTCATTAGCTAATATTATTTAAATTTAATTTTTATTTGTGTGAAATAATTTAAAGGGATATTATATTTGTAGAAAGAGCATTATTTAATTATGTATTACAAATATCAACAATACAGATATGTTTATAATCAGATATAACTTGTTGATTTCAACTTGATCATACAAAATATTTTCTTTGTTCTTTTCTTGTAAACTGTACACTTCTTAGACTCACCCACTTTTGTTAGCTTGGGGATTAAGAACAATGTGCCATATTGCCTAAAGTATACTGGAAGATTTAAAGCAAAACCATTTATAGAGCAATAAAATCTAGACCCTCTGAAATAAAATATGCTTTTCAATTGGAACAAACAAGCAACCTCTGTTTTAAGCTCTCTAAAATTATTAACTTATGTAATCTAGAACTATAAGGAAATAAAATTGTTAATGTTCAAATTACAAAACACATTTTTATTTCTAAAATCATATTTATAGAGAATTAAAATTGGAAAATGTGTAACAGCCATATGAGAAACAATAGATAAATAAAAAGATCTTCAAATAGCAATAGTCAGCCTTCAACTTTGCTCTACTCTACTAAAATTATACAGAACAAGGATGAATTTTAGGGCATGTCGTTATACATACAGTTTAGAGTACATTACAAGAATTTACCTTGAGCAAGGACACTATGTTCAGAGAATTAATTAAGAGACATGAGACTACATTTCCCCTTCTCTTTCAAAGCTGCTACTTAATTTTTCATTTAAGCAGCATTTCAGATTAGCATAAACAGAACTGTGTGTGTTACCTGGCTCTCTTTTTCCTATGGAAGATGTAAGATTTAGTGTAAATAAACATAAAAATTCTTTTTACATGCAACAGTATCTCTTTGGCAGCAACTTGGGATATAGATAAATCCAAGCTTGTTTTCATTGTTTTGAAAAGTCAAATTTAAACATCCACACACTTGGCAGCAATGCAAACTTCTGAAACCATCATGAAGAAAGAATTTGACTTTACTTAGTAAAGTTTGATTCATGCATATAATGTGACCAACGACACTATTATCTAGAGAGATTATGCTACCTCTACATCAGGAGGCATGTCCACCAAAGAATATAGCAATACTGGAAAAGCAAAAAGCAAAATAGAAGCAGCAATAGCATAAAAATTGTACATGACTCAAATTCCAGTGCTCTATGGCTAACTAAGTAAATTGTGCCATAGACATAGACTGGAACACTTTCTGGAATGGAGCTATATTTGTGGGTATTTAAAAAATGGAATCCAGGGGCTGAGTGGGTAAAGTGTTTGCTATGCAAGCGTGAGGACCAAGGTTCAGACCTCCAATGCCCACGTAAAAGCCAGGCATGGCGGCCGTTTGTGCACCACCACGGGGAATGGGGGGGGTGGAGTTGGGGGGGTGAGTGGGCAGATCCCAGGGACTCCAGTCTAGCCAAACTGGTAAGCTGGAGATTCAATGAGCTACCCTATCTCAAAATATACGGTGTAGAAGCAATGGAGGAAGATATCCCAACCTCCAGCCTCCATATGCCCATGTGTGCAAGTGTGCCTACACACACACACACACACACACACACACACACACACACGTGCACACATATGAATGCACATGCAGCACACACATATACAAACACACAGGAAGAGTTGTGAAAGAAAAGTAAATACTACCCAGGAAATTAAATAACAGATGAAAACAATGTGGTTATATTGATTTCTACTTCCCAAAGAAGGGAACTAAACAGTGCCTTGTTTAGAAATACATTCAAATGAGGTAAAATCATGAAGAAAATCAAGCAGTGCCTCCCACCACGTGCAGGGAAGAGAGGACTTCTTGGGATGAGGGCATGCATGCAGGGTGGAAAGGGTGTGCAAGGTGGAGGGGTGTGCAGGGTGGAGGCGGCTTCAAAGGGCCTTCGATGTTTGTCTTTCAAACTGGAGGGAAGGGTCACAGGAGTTCAGGGCTTTGGATGTCACTGACTGATTGGATTTTTGTTTGGTTTGCTCTGTTTGTCTTTTTTTCTTCCTTCTTGTCACATATTTTGTTGTTGCAGTTTTATGTATGCCATATTTCACAACAAAACATAAGAAAGCAAATGTAGGCAGGGCAGTGGTGGCACACACCTTTAATCCCAGTACTTGACAGAGGCAGGAGATTCTCTGTGAGGTCTACAGAGTGAGTTCCAGGACAGCTAGGGCTACACAGAGAAACCCTGTCTCCAAAAAACAAAACAAATAAATACATTAAATAAGAGAAATAAAATGGGGGTTGGGGATTTAGCTCAGTGGTAGAGTGCTTGCCTAGCACAAGGCCCTAGGTTTGGTCCTCAGCTCTAAAGAGAGAGAGAGAGAGAGAGAGAGAGAGAGAGAGAGAGAGAGAGAGAGAGAGAGAGAGTAACCACATAAACGGTTAACAATTGGTAGTAGTTTTTGATTGATTTCTTTCCAAAGCACCTGTTCACCAATTCCTTTTATGTTCCCAACCAATTTTCGAATGTAAAAATGAGTGTGTTGAAGTTCCGAGTAAACCCAAAGAGAGATTTATTGTAAAGTAATTTATCTAAATTTATTGGAATCAGATTACAATACAGAAGCGAATGTAGGGCAATCGATTTCCGTTTAACAAGGAGATCTTACTAATAATCATCACAGTTTGTCTTTCTTTTTCCTTCTAGGAGTCTACTGTGCTATGGTGCTTACCCTATATATGAGAAAAAGGAATGTTGCTGATGTATTTTATGATTCTAACTCTCAGAACATGCACTGTCAGTCCCGGAATTTCTGTTGCCTTCCTCAGAATGCTGAGTAGACAAACCTGCTATTCACATGGAGCCCTCACAACTTACCTCTGTAAAGTTTATGCACCAGACTCCCTGAGCTGAATGCTCTCTAATTTCATCAGAGACTCCCTGAGCCAAATGTTCTTTAATTTCCTCTGGACATTTAAAAGTGATGAGTGGCACCGAGCTCTGTTTCCCTTTAAAATAAAATTCAACAAAAGTTAGGTTTTAAGAATTTGACAAGGTTCCATGTAACCTATGGAGACATACTTGTGTTATAAAATAAAGATTCATGGGGGTGGGGATTAAAAGTTTGAAGTCACTTCAAACTTTTTCGGGCATTTGAATTTCACAGTCCATTCTCCTATATTTTAAATTTTTAATTTTATTCATTTAATAAAAACAAATGCCAGTCCTCACATGCCATTATTATTTATATTTTTTTCCAAAAAGACATTTTAATCTCATGAAAAGACTATAGCAGATTCTAAGATGCCAAATTAAATTTAAATCTTATGAAAATGCAGCTTCTTAGTTTTGGTAACTTTTCTCATTTTTTCCCCATTCACTGTCCACATTGACAAGGAATGGCGGGAGCATGCGCGAGCCGCAGTGTTCTCCGTCACTTTGATGCTTGCATCACTGCTCTTGTCCTCTAGCCCACCCCAAATCTTCTAGCGGGCTGCTTCCCGTCTTTATCATAAAACACCTGAAGCTGGAAACATCACAGAAAAAGCATGTAAGAACCAGGGGTTGGAGCAATGCTATGAAATGCTGTTTTCAGGAACAGCATACATTGCACTCTGAACTCACTGCAGTGTACCTGTACAAGGTCAAGCCAACAAGGTCAGCCAGAATCCCAGCAGAGAGCACTAACAGAACTCAATGACTTACCAAAAAACAAGAGGGCAAGGAAGAGGACATAAAGGTGAGAAGGGATATGCCAAGGGGTTTAGGAGAGGCCAGAGGGGAGAGCTGGGGGAATATGATCAAGACACATTGCATGCATGCATAAAACAGCCAAAGAGTAAATAAAAGATAGTCTAAAAAATAGTAAAATAAAATACCTGCAGCTGGGAGTTGTATAAGTAAAAGAGGGTATTCCAATCACAGTTTTGGAAGATGAAAGTCCAAGTTCCACTTGCTTGGTTCTGGTGATGAGCTCTTTTAGGATGCCCTCTTGGTAGGAGTCTGAGCAGGAGGAATCATGTGCCAGAGAGCAGAAAGTGGTCAGTCTTGTTCTGTAACAGTAACTTTCTCAAAAGGGCTGAGCATAGTGGCACATGTCTGTAAGCCCAGCACTTGGAAAGTGCGCACAGAAAGATAAGCTCAAGGTCATGCTCAGTTATATAGTGAGTGTTGGAGGCCAATCTGGGCTGTATGAGAACTGCATAAAAAAAAAGGTGGGGAACCTTCACTTAAGGAACCAAATAGAGTGGTGGAAATCCTAGGAACTATGCTTATCATTCCAGAGGGGAGTGATCTAGAGACCTAAAAACCTTACACTCATCCTGACTCTTCAAGGTTCAACCATCTCCAGCACCACCTCAGTGAGGACCTGACTCCTTGGAAAATGGAGGTGACATGCCAACCCTGATATGGGGAGGGTGTGCGCTGAGGGGAAAAGCATCCTTATGGGAAATGTGTGTAGGAGGCTGTTGTCACACCGCTCTGCACTGGGCAAGTTTGTCATTTGAGACACAGCAACAAGCTGCCTGACTAGAATAAGTGGAAGAGCAAAAGGACTTCCTAGGGCATCTCCCAGGCACGCCATGTGTTCCCTAGAGAAAGCAGATGAGAGAGCTCTGGGGACCACTGCCCACTCCTGAGACTGAAACACGTGTATTCTTCGTGACATTTCTTTGTGTATACTGACATCGTGAGCTGGTTCATACAAGCTCAGGTAGATGTGGGTTTGACTCCTAGATCAGTCATTCATTCGATTGTGCTGAGATTAAGACTAGCTCTGTATCTTCTCTGAGCTTCAGTTTCTTCTTCTATAAAACCAATGGCAAAAATGTTGTAATTAAATTACAGTCTCTTAAATAAATGAAAAAGGCCATGATAGCAATTTGTACTAAGGCATGGTTAGAACTAAACCTGATCACTGTTGTATTTTTAAAATGAATACAAAGAATATATATATACATATACATATATATATATAAAATAACTTAGGTATGAAAATAACCTACAGAGGAAGGGTGAACTGTGCTGGGTATGGTTTTATGCCTGGGGTGGAAATCAGACAAGACTTAAGAAATGGGCTCTCTTATCTCTGCCTGAATGCAAGAATTGGGTCTCATCTTCTTTGGCATGAGATACTGAGTGCTCACAGACCAGAAGAAGAAGTTCGCGGCATGCCAGTCTATAAGGGTCCATAGAGTTTAAAGATGAGATGAGTAGTCCTGGCCTCCTTTGTATCCCTGTCAGCGCTGAATGACCCATTCCAGAAGCTTTGGCTGAAGAGTTTTTCTCTATTTTCATCTGCTTAGTCTATGATGAGACAGTGACCTGGGACAGCAGTCTCTGCGCCTTATGCTGCCAGAGGTGACACTGTTGAGCACAGCCCTAGGATCATTGGGAATGTAGGATATAAAGATGGCACCAGGAGCAAGAAGAACATGTGGGCCCAACAGCAGTCCTAACAACCACGCGTTCCACTCCAGTAGGCTGATGCTCAAGCATGAACTGTGGCTTCACATAAGCAACTGTGTGACCTCAGAGAAACTAGTCAACTCTGCATGTCCCAGCTTCCTCAGCTAGAAATGAGAGCTGCCACTTCCAATGGGGATCTGGAGTTTAACCTTTCATCTGCCAAAGAAATTTTAAAATGCTTCTTTCTGTACACTATTTCTTTATTTTAGTAAGAGGTTTGGGCTGGGTTTGTAGGTCAGTTGCTTGACTGCTGCTCTAATTTGCACAAAGCCTTGATTCTACCTCTAGCACCACATAAAACTCATCATGTGGGCATACGAGCTTGAGAATTAAAGGTTCCAGATCATCCTTGGTTACATAGCTGGTCCAAAGACTGCCTGGGATTTTTGAGACTGTCTCAAACCCATACATGCACAAATGCACACACACATACATGTACACTGACCAGAAATTAGCAATTTAAACACAAAACAATAAAATTGACTTATTTGTGAATAAATTCTTAACATGGAATATATTTAATATTTTGAAATAAATCAATTGTCTTCAATTTTATCCTTTTATCATAAGCTAAACACAGATGTGATCTGGTTGGAGAGCAGGGGTGGGAGATACTACTATAGACATGTTATCTACACAATAGTTTGTTCACTGCCATGCCCACAGCTCTTGGACACTCCCAAGTTCATCCCTTTCTATCAGTTCTTGTTCAGTAAAGCTACTGTTTTATAGAAAAGTCATTCTAACTACTGAGATGTCTCAGACATTACCAAGAACTTTACCAAATACTATGATGATCAATGCTTTATACTGCATGTTTGGAATTAGTCTTCATAAATTTTGTGATAGATAAACTAACAAATAACACAGCTAGTGTGTGTAAAGACAAATGCAGAGCGGCTAACTTGAGTCCTAATCAGGTAAGCACAACAGTTGAACACTACACCAGGAAGAAACTGCTGGCCTCTTATCCTGAGATTTCTTTGAGGTATGGCTAAGTCTAATTCTTCATGTACAGTTTCACTGATGAAGATTTTGTCATTTGACCATGTCCCTCACATACTGCTAATGTGGCCTTTGAGACGCCTAAGAATTGCCTGTGGAAAAGGAAAAAGAAAACTATCAAGTACAATCTGAATTGTCGGAGAACCTCAGCAGATTTGGGTTTCTCCATAATCGTTTGCAGTTTTTCATATGCACTTGATTAACAGTATTTTTTTTTAATGATGATGTTGGTAGGGAGCCTTTTGTGTACTATTTAATGCAATTAAATGATTACAGTAACAACTAGCCCAAACTGCCTTGGAAATACGTACAGCTGACATTTGGCACCCCTCTCCTCCTCCTACACACACACACACACACACACACACGCACACACACACACACACACACACACACACACACTGCAAGATGAGAACACAAAGGACATTAGGAACAGAACATACTAGAAGGAAGTCTACGAGCTGTAGTGAATATTCTGGGGTCTCGAGTTAGTGTCTTCAGCAGAGAGAAAGTTTTGATTAAGTGCAAAGAACTCCGTATATTTGAGTGAACTCATTTCTCATTTTATTTCATTGCCTACTTAAAGGGCAATCATGATTGTGATATTAACATACTAACACTGTCATTTCTCAATGAAAGACAAATCTGCAATAATGGCATTCTTTATGAGCCACAAAAATTTAAACAGCCGAGTTGTATATGTAATATTTTGGCTTAAATATAAAAGTCCATATGCCTAAGGTGACAATATTTGACCTATGTTGCTTGCTTGTTACTCAAATTATCAAGCTTGCCATAGACATGTCAAATAAGGACAAGGTTTGTTTCTCCCACCCTGCCCTCTCTGTGTCCTTTTTCAGAAAGTCAGAGGTTTTATTTATTAATTTAAATTCTGTATGTATGGGTGTTTTTTTTCCTGCACTCATGTACATACACCATATGCATACTTGTTTCCAACAGAGACTAAACAAGGACATCAGTATTTCCCCGAATTGGAGTTACAGATGTGTGTGAGCCCATGAGGATGCCGGGAACCAAACCCAAGTCCTCCAAGAGTGCAGCCAGTGCTCTGAACCCTGACCACCATTGCCGCCTCAGAAACTCATGCTTTAAAGAATCACCCTTCTTTCTTATTTCTTCTTTCAATTTTACAATAAATATGTCAAGCTACTTCCTAGCTCCTCAGGGACCCTTAATTCTTTCTCTCTAAAATTCTTCTCCCCTCAAATTTTCCCATATCAAAGTTTTCCTACCTGCAATGTTGGTTCTTCAGATTCTGTTTTTGCTAAGTAAATTAACAGAAATACTTTAATGTGGCTAAAAACACCATTATGCAGCATACAGCCATGAATTATTTTTCTACCTTACTAAGAGAGAAAATTAACAGCAATCATATGGAGATAATCCTTTACCCAAAAAATGTGTGATTAATGGCATGAATTAATTTAGCACATGTTATGAAAGACTCAGAGGCTGGAAAAGAATTGTCCACGGCTGTAATCTTTAGCTGCCTTTAAATTTAACACTACAAATATTCCCTGATCATTTTATCCATTAAGGCTACCTCATAATATTTCACATCAAAGACATGCATAAAGTTTTCTTCATTGAAGCAAGACAAATTCACAGGCATAGAGAACCCAAAGAGCCTTTATCATATGCCCTTCCAGAAAGTCCCCCACCGTGTGTGTGTGTGTGTGTGTGTGTGTGTGTGTGTGTGTGTGTGTTTGTGTGTTGTCTGTGTCTGGGGGGCGGTGAACACATGCATACACACATGCTATGCCTATGTGTATGGGTATTTTTGGCATGTTTGTTAAAATATAAATTTCCAATGGAAATGGAGCTTGCTATATATAATTTCTAGAGGAACACTGATCCTGTTTTAGACCCTGCCAAAAAAGTTGTTCTTAATAGACCAGCTAGAGTCACACCCTTATTAATGGGCATCTAGGTAGCTATAACCCACAAGCCACTGGCACTGTGATTCTTTGGTAAGTTAGGGTTTGCCTGAAGCCTTTCCTTTCCCAAAGTTTTCCCCAAACTCCATAAATTAGAGATGAGAAACCTTCATTCTTGAGCCACGTCAGTGTAACACAGACAGCAAAACCAAAACCTCTGTTGGGTAGGAGATAAAGTCTAAATTCATTAAAAGCTGTTCACCTCTCGTCTGGTTCATTCTATAATTCCCACACATGTCTCAAACGTTCTGGACTTAAGTATTCCTTTGGTTGTCAAGTTACACAAGTTACACTTTAAGTCTAAAAAGTAAGGAATTCTGAGATGATGTCTGTTTCACAAGTGAGCCATTGTTACCTTTTTAGACTACTTTAATCTTAGTAGTTCAATTGTTTTTAGACTCATGTGAAATCCTTGCCTATCTAAGCATGGTTTACTTTTTAAGTATCATTTACATGTCCATTATTTTTTAATCTAACAAGTATGCCCAAAATACATATTTTTGGGTATTACAGACTTTGAGGGTAAAAGTAAACTGCAAATGTTTAATTTGCCTGTTTGCTTGTTTTCACTGTTAATTTTTAGAGTGATGTCTGAACTCACTCTGCTTCCTTGGTGGACAGTTTTCTGCTACGTCATCTATTCAGTGAACTAACCCTTAACCCTCATAATTAGGCATCAACCAAAGTATTCCCCTCAACTGTCTTGATTTCTACAGTTTTGACATTGTAGAGAAAGATTCTATGTTTCCTTCCATGGAAGCCATTAAAGGGAATTATAAAGTTCACCTTTTCTGAAGCTTCTTTGAAAATATGTTGACACTGTGGTTGATGGACTACTTACTGCTGGTGTGCAAGCAGGGCTTCCAAAGCTACCTGGTTACAGGCACAGTGCGGCTCAGAAGAGTAGTCAAAGACCTCCGGTTGTTAAAAAGAGCTAGATTTCCAAAAATACTTAATCACAGGGTCTACTAACACAAGGAGGCATAGTTAAAGATTTCTGTTGATCCGGATTCCTGGATCCTATTAGGATTGTTTCACTACCTAACCCACTGCTCCTGGGAAATCAGAGGTCACAGCCAATAGCAACAATACGACATACAATTTTGACAATTAACTCATGTGTTTCCATTTTTCTCCATAGCTTTTATGAATAAGAACAAATTAGCATCTCCCAGAATGAGGTGAAAATCTTAGGGGTTTCTGTTTGGTTTGTTTTTCTCCCTTTCACGCACATGAAAACACCACTTAGAAAGAATTCACTTTAGGAAGATTTAACTTAACATTTAAAAGTTTGTTCTCTGTTGCTTTTCTCTTGGTGTCCTTATCTGTCTGCCATTTGGCAGAGGGAAGGGCTGGTGTGAATGGTCTTAGGGAGAAATTGCTTTGAACAGACAAAATTGAATTACAAAAGAAAGATGTCAAAGAGCTGGATAGGAATTATCTAAGAAAAGATGGCTACCCTCAGCAGAGCGGTGAAAAAAATAAACAAAAGACGCAGTCAGGGGGTAAAAACAATCGAATGTGTTAACTGTTGAAAAAAAAAGTAGGTAAAAGAAAAGGGAAGTGTTGCAGTTTTTTAAATATTTTTACAAAGAACAAGGGAAAAGAACACTTGTCTACAATTTTGGGGGTGATGAGAGGTTAAGAGGAAAATCCAGGTTGGGGTATCCTTAGTGACGGATGGAAAGATGGAACTCTCACAAGTGAGGCGAGCAATGAGAGCATTCCCTGTGCTCGTCCCAGTTGCCCCCACTCACTGCTCCACTGGCAAATGTTGGCAGCTCTCCCAACCTCAGCTCCGCACAAACAACACGGAGCGACACACACAGACAGGGAAGATTCACTTTCTGTATGTTTATTTTAAAGATGTATAGATGCACACAAAGGAACTCTGTATCCTGCGTCTTCTCACTGCAAGACATTGTGCTGCCTGTTTCCCATACAACACTACCACACAGGTCCATTCTATGCATATTTCTCCTGCAAACAAGCTGTCTGTGTTATAATTTTTGTAGCCACTCAATGATTACTTGTTGAATGAATAAATGAATTCAGCTACTTATTCATTCGTTATAGAACTATTGGATTTGTCCAAAGGGGGGGGGGGTAAAACAAAATAGGTTCTATCATGTTCCAAATGAGGATAATACTAAATTCATTTCAGAGCAAATCTACCCACTTAGAAGTAAATTTAAAGTTTAATCATGGTTCTCGTGAATCTTAAGCCAAGAAAAGACTTTAAAAGAACATAGGTTTGTCTGTCTGTCTGTCTGTCTGTTTTTAACACCTCTTTGGACTGATGCTGTAGCTAGAATCGAAGCTATTTTCCCCTTACTTCGTGAACACAAGCTCAGCTCTGTTTCTGCTACATGCGTCTACGTGTATGCGTTGGTAAACAGACCAGCTCCAAAGTAGGGGGATATTTAATGAGTACCTTGACAGTCAAGTAGATACTTTTATGGTGACACTAGCATTGCAGTTTCCAAAATTATATTCCTCTCTTAGAAAATGCAATGTGTGAGGCTGTGACTCAGTATGTATAACTATATGACTGAATATATTTTCACCAAAAGACCTTAAATACTGGCAAATAATTTTGTCATGGTGCATTTAACTCTATATTAACGATAGTATTTATTTAGTCCCGATTTAATGACCCTCAACTGTTTTACATCTTCAATTTCAATTGTTATTATGAATATCCTGACAAGATAGAAATTGTTAATGTTCTAATTATAGAGACGAAGCAATTGAGAAGCAGAAAGCTGCCATGACTACAAAGCAGTGTGTTGAACAGCTCAGATGCCCACCTGTGTCTGTAGGTAAGCTCCATTCCTTGGCTTAAACACAGATACGTCATTTCTATTTTAATCAGGGCGGTCCAAAACTGTCAGGTGTTGTATGGATGGTCTGAAAAAATTTGAGATGTGAGAATCTTAAATTCCTGCATTTTCAATTTGCTATTGTCTAGAAATGATAATATGAGAATATTTCTTGTCTTTTCTTTCTGTTAGCAACCAAAACAATGGCAAACTTTTTACTTATTAAATATGTTTAGAACTGGAGAAAGTGAGATTTGCTGTTTTGTTCAAGTGAGTGCATTACTATTATGTATTTTAGTTGAGGCTATAGCTCAGTATAGAGCATTTGCCTAGCATTTAAAAAGGGGTTAGTTCCCCAGAGTTATAAACGATAATAATAATAATTAAAAAAATAATAATATAAAGAGTTACTGAAGGAGGTGTGGAGAGTTGGAAATGCTAACATTTAAAATACTGGTTTTCTATTCAATGCAGCTATTCTCATTTGTAATGATTAACAATCCCATGTAAAATCTGTAACACTGTGTTACCTTGGTTGGCAGTTTATGTCACAAAACCACAGGAAATTCCTAAGTGAAAGTGAAAATGAAAACTATAGGAAATGTTTTCAACCTCAAAATCACTGACTCTAGTTTGGCCAATGTTGCTTTAATGTAGTATAAAATATATGATAGTAGTGTTACAAAATATTACCTCGCTAAACTGTAGCATTTAATCTTGTCCGAGGATACAAGGAGCTAGAGAGGCTCTTAGGCTGACCAGGAGCCCTGCAAGAGTGCTGTTGCTGTCATCTTATAACCCTCCTCAGTTCCTTAGCACACCCAGTCAGTGCTTCTTACCCTTCTCCTTTTTACTTCAGGACCGGCAGAGGCAGTGCGTTCCCTGGAAAGGGATATTTAAGACTATCTAGCTGGAGCAGGACTTTGTTGCTCTTGGTCAGTTTTCCCACATGGTGTTGTGATAGCTGCTGCCTTGCATTGACTTTTTTCTGGCTGTACTTCTCACCTGTTTTTACTGTGGCTTTCGTCTCACCCTAATACATGTTCTGTGTTCCCTAGGACCCCAACTTGACAGCCTGGGGACCACACTCGCAGATACTGATTCAGGAGCTTTGGACTGTTCTCCTGCATGCAAACAGCAAAGATTGCCACCATCAGTGGAATCACCCTCCCAGGAGGACCCAGCTTCCCAAACACACTCGTGACTGGATGCTTGTGAAGATTTAATTGGTCAACGGTCATGACATTGCCTGCTGTAATCTCCTAACATTCTTTTGAAATTCCATCTAAGTCTGAAAACCCCATTTCCATCTCACACTGGTTTATGCCAGGGATATGATTCTGTGTATAGTTCCCTAGAAATTGATGAAGCAACCTATCCATGGCCGAACTCGCCCACCTGCACACTTGTGAAAAAAGTATCCGATTCTACAGTGACTCACATGGTTCATGTTCAAGAGAAGAAGGCACTGCTCTCTGTTCTGTAGAGCAAGTACTCCTCACGGAAGTCAGCAAGGGAATCACCGAGGTATGCCGGGAAGCATGTGTTCACAAGGCCCCAGAGAGCGGCAGCTCATTTCATGCCTCGCTTCTGTCTGTTCCTCTGAATCCTGAACTACCTGATTAGCCTCCCTTGTTTATATTTTTCTGCCTCCGAGACATTGGGACTATACCTCCTACCCCTAGCCACTGCCAACATTTCATTCCTTGATCACAACTCAATACTGATTTCATAATTCAAGCCAGGTAGTAACCTGGACAGATTCCAGAGTTGGTGTGTCCATTACCTCTTCATCCCGGACTCTTCATCTCTATTATCTTTAATATACTAGCCGAGTGACTATATTACCAAAGAAAGTTATGTCACTTTTCAGGTTGGCTACAAGGCACCAAACGCATCTCTAAGGATTGAGTTTTACATGGGCATTAGTGATTCTGTATCTAGAACTTTCACATGTATTGATAAACACAATCATTTTTGAGTTCAGGCTCTAGTAATTATTTTAGGTGAACACACATTAGACTTTAAACATGGCTAATTTGTTCAGACAAAATTAAGCATCAACTTTCCTTGAACAGTGGATATTGAGATACCTGGCTTACATAGTTAATATTTGATGGAGCTCTAAACAGCACAGTGTATCTGGATAGTAAGTAGATGCTAGTCTTCTCTTAAACGCTGTATATTGCAAGAATTCACTTAGGTGATAAGAGGTTAGTCTTTTCTTAAATATTTCATACTGTGAAAGCCAGTCTTCTGAGTCACACGAGGCAACATCAGCTTTGTAAACATTAACTGACTGATTTGTCCATTCTGCCCACGACTGTAGATGCTACCAGCTCAGCTCATCCACGTCCAATCATTAGGGAACAAACTCCAGCAGCGATTTGCAGTTCCCGAACCACACCATCCTTAAGTGCACCTCATTCATCCCTGCTTCTGCTTCCCTTGAGATCTTACGTGGACACCTTCCTCCTGGCTGCTGTTATTATTTTGAAACTGTGAAGCAATATATGAAATGCACGATGCACATCAGTCCCAAGCAGCCTCCTGTTATAGGTCAACACAGAACAGCTCTGACACCGCCTGTGTAGGCTTTTATACCGAACCTGTTCCCCCACCCCTCTGACTATTCTAAACCAGCATTCCTCATCCCTTTTTATGTTGATGTTAAGTCAACTTTAAGTGTATTTAAGTATTTTAAGTATTATTCAGCTCCAAGTATTCTCTTGGATTTGTTCTAGCAACCTCAGCTTCCCCACGAGAGAGGCAAGTAAACAACGAGTCTAACATTTTGTAAGCAAATACTCACAGTGGACACATCTTAGTATGTGTGGCTAAACCTAACATCATTTGTTTTACATTTTATTCTTATAAAATTTTGGAAAGGTGCTATATACAAACAATATAAATAATTACAATTAAAGAAAAAATATTCTTTATTGGAAGTTTCATGCAAACACTACTTCTGAGTTCTTAATGGTTTTATCAGATTATCTATTCTTTTAAAAATGTATTGGAGCATATGCCAAACTATGCATGTGAATGCCAGAGGACAACTTGCAAGATGGGTTCTCTTCTTCCACTCTGTGTCCTGGGGGCCGAACTTGGGTCCTCAGGTTGTCAACAAGTCCCTTTACATGCTGAACCATATTGCTGGCCCAGATTATCTAGTCTTTTTTTTTTTAATCATATACACCCTTTATTTCCCTGTTTCAACCTCCCCAAGGTCTCTTCCTCCAACAATATCTTAAAGAAATACAGCAGCTGAACCACCACAAATCTTTATCCTGTAGACAGTGTTGCCAACTTTCAAAGTGCATGAAAACAGGCAAATTATCAGACACTAACAACAATTTCACAATAAGTTGATTTTTCACCACCTTGATCTACGCACAAAGAATTAGGCTCAGCTCCAAGAATGAAAATAAATACTTACATGTATTTTATAAAATAGTATAATGACTGTGAAATCTGTTATTTTGAATAGCTTTAAAGAAAATAAAAAAAAAAAACTACGCAATCCAGGTCTTGGGCTATTTGGGGAACTATTAGGGGAAAAAATACAGCTGGGGGAAGATGACAACAGTCTGTGTCCTCTATATCAGATGAGTTTAAACCCAATATTTGAAACCAGCAACACAGAGGAAATCTAAGACACTCTTCGGGAATTGAATATAACCCACAGAAAGTGGTGACAGTAATATCTTCTCCCCTGGACCCTTCTTATTGGGTCTTTTGTTATTTTCAAAAATTTCTAAGTGGTCTGGATGATTGCTATAGACACTTGTCTCAAAGCTGATTGGAGGAAAAAAAGATCTGTCAACTTATATCCAAACAAGTATGCTCTCAGGAGTCTTTTCCAGCACAGCCCGCTCTCCCAGGGTTATGTCCCTCTCTGAACTTCTTCAGCTGCCAGCCTGCACAGCAGTCAGGACAGCACTGTCAGCTTCTTCCCAGTGTGCCTTAGCTGTCGGTGACGTTCAGTTTCCAGTCCTTTCCAGATTCTTTCTTTGTCAGACTTTGCACCTCGAATCCTTGATGAGAAACTTAGAACAACCTTGGTCACTGTCTCATGGCTTCTCAGTGTGTGCTGTATGCGTGCAATTGGGATGAGCAGGCAAAAGCACCTATCACTATTAACCAACAATGGTAAGAATTAGTCAGACATTTTTACCTAATGTTAGAGTAAGTACCAAAGCTGCCAGTACTGCCCGATTTCACATAAACATGAAACATGATCTGGAAACTAAAAGGGGGTTGGGGGTGGGGATGGCCATACTTCTGACTAACTAAATTAGAATGTCTGCAAGTATGAGCCAGATATTTGCATGTCTTAATGGCTCCTTGAGTAAGAAAAGAACAGCCAGGTTGAGAAACACTGAATTAAGAATAAGAAGTTTAAAATTAGCTACTTGTAATTTTGATGTTGTGCCCTAATAGAAATATGTGAAAAAGTAGTGAAATACTTTACTATACTGTATTATAAAATCTGTTGCCGTTACATGTTTAAGAGAAACTATACTATACGTTTCTGTTTTTGTAAAAGCCCCACAGTTTTACACACACTGGCAGATGGCTGCACTGGACAATCTTTAGGGCTGTTGTGGTGCTGTGATAAATAGCACCTAGTATGACTGACTTTCTTAATTGAGAAATCATCGGCTATCCTCCCCCACCTCTTCAGTGTGCCACAGTGACAGCATGACAGATCTAGCAAGAGAAGAAAGGATGGAAAGAAGAAAAGAAAGGCGATAGTGGCTTTTTATTGAAACACACACATTTACTTGTCTTTCCATCCATAATTTCTAATTTAATGCCAAAGACATAGCTGGAACTTTCCATTTAAATGATCAAAGGACTCTGCATTCATTACAAATTTACAGACTCGCGTATTGTCTTGGAACATCATTCCTGGTGAACGAATAATCCCTGCATTTACTCTGTATGTGCATCACTATCAGATGACTTCTAAATAAGCCCACATTGGGGGAAGTATTCGAAGAGCTATTGGAAGGGGCAGATAGAATACAGGTTTGAAGACCTAAAACTTGCAGCTCACTCCTAAAAGATTCTTGGTAACCAGCTACATTTTGTAGTTCTTGATTTTGTAACAGGCATGGGTTCTGTCTGATTCTCTGCTGTACCTCTAATCAGTACAGAAAGAACTGTGAGTACATATATTATGATGGGGAGACCGGATACGAGTTGTTACTGGTCAAGATTAAACACAACCAACATGGAAGACTAGATTACACAGTTCCAAACATACAGACATGTTGTAAAAAAAAAAAAAAATCCTAAAATTCATCTTTCAATTTGTACTGCTGGACAGCTTGCTACATACCAAAGAAGATGTAAAGACATTCTTATTTTACAATGAGTTAATTTCCTAAACTCACAGTTAAATTTGGTTTCCATTTCCCGGTAAATTCAAATACTGTGGTAGAAAGAAATGATCATAAGAAAAGAATCCACTCAAAATATGAATCTTCAAGAATAGTAAATGTACTTAGTTGCTCAATTAATTTATAGATTATTAATTTATAGATTATTATCTTTAAATTACTGAATTATACATTTTTAAAAAAGGACACCCAGGAGTCATATGTAGTTGAGATTCTAAAATTTCCCCTCTAAGATGTGCATGTGATGGTCATTCTGTAAGTTTCTTAAGACCTTATAATTATGCTCTAAAAGAATATTTTACCTGATTATCTTTCAAAACCTAAACTCTAGTCAACTGATGGTGTCACAGTCAACCGGTAACAAGTTGAGTCAGCTCAGGGACTTTGTAGACAGCCTCAGTTTGTACCATCTGTCCTCTAAGACTCAGAATCCCAGGAGGGAAACGTGAAAGACACTTGTCTACTGCTCGTAGCACAGCATGTGAGTACTCACTCAGGGCACTGTTCTGATACTGAACTCAGCTTTCCATGTCTACTGGAGGCTGAGTCTGTGAAATCACACTGTGTTTGATGTGACTTGGAAGGGCATGTGTCTCCTTGACATTTCACATACCTTTGTTTTTATAGTCTTTGGTTGCAGAAGGCATTTGAGAGCAGTTCAAGTAATTTTGTCATGTACAGAATCATGTTCACAAAATTTTCTTTTAGTTATAAAATATATCTAGCTGTGGACTCTGAAACAGAGGTTTCTAAATAGTAATGGCTTCACACACACACACACACACACACACACACACACACACACAGAGAGAGAGAGAGAGAGAGAGAGAGAGAGAGAGAGAGAGAGAGAGAGGCTGTTTCAAATTCATTTGATATAAAGTTTACAAGTATTTTAACCAATATGATCTATTAATTTTGAAAGGAAGTATGACTGCACACTTTTAAAAGAAAATGTAACCTAGTAATTCTGAGACTGTCCCGGCCTTCTGAGTCAATGAGTTTAAATGAATTTACATCTTCCAAAATCCCGATTACTGTAACAAATGTGAAAGTGTTAAGAGCCAAATCCTTCATACTTAGTATAGTCATAGAAAACTCATGACTTCATGTCAGATTTCCAGATATTGTTAGATATCTTAAAACAGATTCTTAAAATAGGACTATATTTTGTTGATTTTAATTGGAACGAAACTATGAAATAAGTAACTTTTCTGCCAAGAAACTTGTCTATAGGTGGGATTTCCCACGATTCAGAGTGTGTGATGAACATTCTCACTCCAGTTTGAAGCAGAAGAGGAAAGTTGTCAAGAAAATCGACATGATTAGTCAGTGCCAGCTAAAAGTAATGTAAATGCGACTTAATAAAATCAGCAGTCACTTCCCCCTTTGAGTAACTCATAAACGTCTCTATTACAGAAGGAGCACATATTCAAAAGTCCTGCATTTTGATTTTCAAAGCAAAAAAAAAAAGTATTTAGAAAACAGATTCTTAATATTAAATAGTACTGAAAGCAAAACATTAACCCACTTTTTAAAAATGCTAGCCGAAGTTAAGCAACACATGAGAAAATAAGTCAGGGAGATAATAAATGGCAAACGTGCCAAGAGTTGAATGTCAAAACCCGAAACATTTGGACATTATAGACCTCTTCGGGTAACACACGTTTTACAGTTTTCTTGTAACAAGCACGAAACAGGGTGGCAAGTGCTTTCCCAAGACTACGAACTGGATGATTCGAAACCAATGTGAAATAGCTGTTTGTAGTAGATGTTATGAATTCTCACTTCTTTTAATAAGGTTTCTGAGAATTCTGGAATTTCCTGAACCACAGCGTGTAGCAGGGAGTGGGCTTATCTCAGCTCTGTGGTTGTTTACAAGGCTCTTTCCGAGCCGTGTGCTTTTTCTACCGGAGGGCGAGCCAAGAGTTCTCGGTGCAGCTGGCCAAAGGGAGGAGGCTCAGGTAGGGGCCGAGAAGCCCCCGCCCGGGGCACGCGCTCCGACTGCACGCGGCCAGGTGAAGGAAACGTTCTTTCCCGGGTTCAAAAGGCTGCGTGGCCGGAGGAGATCTGGCTCGGCGGTGATGGTGGTGATGGGGTGTGGATCTGCCTCGTGTCCGGCTCCGGTCGGGGGGGGGCACCGGTTTGGAGGGGTGGGTGGGAGGTGGGGGTGGCCCCGATGACCGGCCCGACTCGCGCGGGGCGAGGGAAGCCAGGAGGCAGCGGTGTGTCCCCCTACCCCGGGCGCCTCCGTCGAGTCCACGGCGAGCGCGGCTGGCGGGAAGCCCCAGCCGCGTGCGCTCGCAGGAGGGTGTGCGGCGGCGCGGGGTCCGCACGCGCGGGGCCGGCCGGCTCGGGAGGGCGTGCCCGGGGGCGTGGCGCGAGGTGTCCCGGCCCGGAGCCCCGCGCCGCGGCCGGCCGGTGGGCGGACCCCGCGGTGTCGGGGGCGGGCGGGGTGGGGTGGGGAGGAAAGCGCGGCCCGGGGAGGCGGCGCGGCGCCGCCAGCGGTTCCCCGGCTCCCGCTCTCCCGGCCGCCAAGAACGAGCCGCCGTGGGCGTGGCCTGCGGTGATTGGCGGGCGGGCGGGGAGGTCGGAAGTACTTTGTTTTTTATGCTAATGAGGGAGTGGGCTTGTCCGTATTTACGTTGAGGCGGGAGCCGCCGCCCTTCATTCACCCACATGGTCCTTCGAGGCGCCGCCGCCGCCGCCGCCCGGCCTGCGCCTTCGCGCCACTTCGCGCCCCGCGGCGAGGGCCGAGGGGTGGGGACCCGGGTCCCCGCGCCGCCCGCGCCCTCCGCGGAGCCCCGAGCGCGCGCGGCCCGGGGCCGGCCACGCCGCACCCCCTCCCTCCTCCTCCTCCACCGGCCTGGGGCCTCGGGAGGGCCGGAGTGGCGCGGAGGCTGGCGAAGATGGTGGCGGCTGCTCCGGTGAGTGCGCCCGCCCGCCGCCGTCGCCGGCTCGGGGCGGGGGGGAAACCTGTTGTGTGCGCTCCCCGGAACGGCGGCGGCGGTGGCGGGCGGGACGGCCCGGGGCGGCGGGGCCGGGTGGGTCTCTCGGGCCGTTGGGCGCCGGCGTGGGGCGGCCGTCCTGGCGCGCACGCGGGCCGGAGGGGGCCCGAGGGGGGCGGCGGCCCCGGGGCCCGCCCGGCGCACACAATGGCCCTCGGGAGGCTCGGGGCGCACGAGGCCCGCCGGCCGTCTCGGGGGCGGGCGGCGGGCGGCAGGCGGGGCGCGCGGCGGCCGTGCGGGCAAAGTTTCTCCCCCGGGGGCGAGAGTTAAAGCGCCTGCAGAACAAAAGCGGCGGAGAGGCGGCGGCGGCGGCGGCACATGGGGCAGGCCGCGGGGCCGGGAGGGGGCGCGCCCACGAGGAACCTGCGCGCGGGCGGGCGAGCGAGCGGGCGGTCCGTCCGTCCGTCCGTCCGGCGGCGGCGCGGCGTGGGCCCGAAACTTTGTGCGCGCCCCGGAGCGGGCGCCGGGACGCTGGCGCTCGCGGGCGGCGGCGACGGGAGCCGGGGGTGCTGGTGTGGGGGGGGGGCGCCCGGCCGCCCCCCGCGCGCTCCGCTCCGCGTGGGCTTTGTGTGCCACCGCGTGGGCAGCTCCCCGCGTGCGGGGAGGCGACGGGGAGGGGGCCTGGAGACGGCGATGGGGGGGACCCGGGACGGCGCGGAGCCGCGGGGTCGGCCGGGCGCTGGCGGCGAGCGCGGCGCGGGAGGGCTGGGCGGGCTCGGCAGGCGCGGCGGCCCCGCCGCCATGTTCCTGCGGGGCGGGCCGCGCCGCGCGCGCCGAGGGCGGGGGGGGGGACATGGCGGCGACTGCGCGCCGCCGCCGCTGCCGCCGCCGCCGCCGATTGTTCCCGGCTTAGGCCTCGGGCCGCGTGCGGCGAGCCCCGTGGCCGGGCGCCCCCCCCCCCTCCCCGGAGCCGGGGCGCGCGGGACACAAAGGACGGACGGACGGACGGCGTGTCCGGAGCCTGGCTCACTACGCCCCGGCCTCGCCGCCGCCGCCGCCGCTGGTCGCGCAGCCGCCCAGAAACGGGCGCGGGGAAAGGGGAGAGGAGGGGGGGGCGCCTCTCCGCGTCCGGCGCGGCCCGGCTCTGACCTGCCGCCCCCTGGCGGCCGCGCCCGGGACCCGCAGCGCCGCTTGCCCCCCTTGTGCGACATGTGCTGCCGGCCCCGGGCTCCATGAGCGTGGCGGGCACTTGGCAGGGTCGGGTGTTTCCCCCGTCCGGTTTTCTCTCTCGCTAAGCCGAAGGGGAGAGGAGTCGAGAGAGAGAGAGCAGCGGGCGCGTGGGTTCTTTTTTCTTTCTTTTTTAACGTGGCCAGAGGAGGAGAGAATGAGCGGCGTGCCACGAGGAGGATCCCAGCAGTCGGGGAAACAACTCTTTATCCCGGCTTGCAGCCACGAGGTCTTGATGGGGGGAGGGGTGGTGAAGAATGGCCCCTTGGTGGCTCCTCTCCTCGAGCTCTGAGCCGCCCAGCAGAGTCCGGGGTCGATGTTGGTCATGTTTACAGTATTGAAGGAGCACATTAATTCCTGCGAGTACGTGAATCTTCGTGATTTTTCAACTTTAGTCCTCTCCTACCGTTTTTTTCACCCAGTACATTGTTGGTCTGGCTCTGTTGTCCTTGGTTTTGCAGATGGATAGGATTGTCCTTTAAGGTTAGAAAAGAGCAAATTCGAATAGGGTTTAGAAAGTGGTAATTTTGAGCAAATGCGCTTATCCTTTCTCTATCTTCGTTCCCCCTCCCCCCAACCCTAGCCATACACGTGGACCTAGCAGCACCCGAAGCTTTGCCCCAGGATACTTGCTGAGAAGGAAGTTTGCCTGAGTGGGTAAGTATATTCTAATTTCTGTAGTTAACTTCATATAAAGACGGATTGTTTTCATTTTTGTCTTTGAGTTTTTGCAACAGGCTTGGAGTTTTAAAGTGTGAAATGCATTTTGGATTATGTCAAATTTCTACAGAACTAAGTGTGGGTGAGCTAGATTTTAAGTAAATCTACAGTGGATTTTGGAAACTGTTTCCAAAATAGTTGCAGACCTTTTAAGTTAGATTAATACAGTAGATTTAATTTGGGGTGGTACATAAGATTTAACTTTTTAAATTGTATGATAAACTTAAAATGTATTAAACAGTTGTATTAATCATTTTGTCAAGTGTCTGCCAATGTGGAGGACAGAAGAAAAGGAGTTGCTGCCTTGTGGACCTGGAGCTTCACTCTGAAAGGTACTAACAAGTCAGACAGCCCTGCTGGTACCGCATCTCATTTGTGGAGGGTACGATTTTTGTGTGTGTTTCTTAATGTGTGGACTTGGAAAGCCTAGTGTAAGGAAGAGCCAACATTCCAATAGGGGTGGTTAGAACTTGGAAGAATGCTGCTTCAGGCTTAACTATGTACAATTTGGAACTTGTTGCTTTTAGATGACTTTTCTCTTGTTGGGTTTAAGCTGAAATGTATGTTTGTCACAGACGTTAGAGCTTTGGGCTGTTATTCTAATTGTGTATTTCAAATTTAGCAGGACTCAGGCGGAGCTGACCTTGTGGCCTGAAGACTGACAGTCAGAATAATGTCAAAGTGCTTACAGTGCAGGTAGTGATATGCGCATCTACTGCAGTGAAGGCACTTGTAGCATTATGGTGACAGCTGCCGCGGAGCCAAGGGGGCGCGGAGTCTCGCTCGGTGAGGGCTGCTGCTGCTGCTGAGTGCTTTTTGTTCTAAGGTGCATCTAGTGCAGATAGTGACGTAGACTAGCATCTACTGCCCTAAGTGCTCCTTCTGGCATAAGAAGTTATGGCCTCACCTAATCGAGTCAAGCAAGCACGTAGGGGTCTTAATAGTGGTGTTTGCAGCCCTCTGTTAGTTTTGCATAGTTGCACTACAAGAAGAATGTAGTTGTGCAAATCTATGCAAAACTGATGGTGGCCTGCTATCTACTTCAAGTGTTGTGTGTTCTCTTTTTAAACTAATTCTGTACTTTTGTTGTGTCGATGTAGAATCTGCGTGGTGTATTTGATGTGACAGCTTCCGTAGCACTAAAGTGCTTATAGTGCAGGTAGTGTCTAGTTATCTACTGCATTACGAGCACTTACAGTACTGCCAGCTGTAGAGCTCCAGCCTCGGCCTTCACCCAGTCCCACTGCCGTGTACTGAGCACTGGTCTATGGTTAGTTTTGCAGGTTTGCATCCAGCTGTATAATACTCGCTGTGCAAATCCATGCAAAACTGACTGTGGTGGTGACAAGTCTGTAGAGAAGGAAGGGAAACTCGAACCCCTTTCTACACAGGCTGGGATTTGTCGCAATGCTGTGTTTCTCTATGGTATTGCACTTGTCCCGGCCTGTTGAGTTTGGTGGGGATTGTGACCAGAAGATGTGAAAATAAATATTGCTGAAGATGCCGCTTTCCACTGTAAAAAATGTTTGCTATGGAGTGTATGAACTCTTTGTAACGTTTATTGCTTTCACTAGTGTAAAACTTAAGTTTCTTTGTCGGAATTAGGTTTGTTTTTTACTGAATCAATTTACTTGGGGGTTTGCGTGTCAGACTTAGCATTTTGGGGGGTGGCGCTTAGAGACCCACAGGTATTCTAGTTGGTAAAGTTTGAATGGTGCCCTTGGCTCACTTGGAACCCAGAGGATTCCAGGATTATTTTACTCTTAAGACCATTATTCAACTGTTGAATTGACATGAGTTAAGAAAACATTTGCTTTGAATCCCTGTGTAGAGAGGGTTTTTGCATTAGGATGAGGTGTTTTCTGATGACACTGTGCCTGGTGCATTGGCAGCAGTTAACAGGTGACAGCGGCCTTGTGCACACCCAGTAAGAAGACCTTCAAACTGTTGTTACCATGTGCTGCCTGAAAAAGCGAGAGGGTTTAAGGGAAGGTGACAGACAGACACCTCACGGTAAACGGAGGGGCAGCTGTGCGCATGTTCTTCCCTGCTGCTGCCCTTGAGTGAGGTGCACTGGGATTAATATCAAAATGCTCCACATTACAGTCTAGTTCCTCCTGTCTAGATGTGGACAGCACAGTTGGTTCCAGGCTGTGTGAATAGATGCCATTGGAAGGAAACCTGAAGAACAGTACAGTGAATACGGATGAGCTATTAAACCAGATCTAAGCTAATAGTACTTAACATTTTGAACTTTTTATAACCTTTGCAGTAGCCCACCTAGAGTTAAGTTTTCCATCTCTTTATGTGCTGCGTTTTAAAAGAAATGTGAGAAGCTTATTAGTCTCGGATCCTGAGCAGCAAGGTAAGGACTTCATAGCTGGAGTTTACCGTTAAGATACATATTCAGGACAAAGAGTGGTCAGAATTGTACAGTTGTTAATAAAATGGAAATGTAATCTGATCAGAGTTGTACAGTTATTAATGGAAATGTAATCACTTTTACTTGAGTTTGAACCTTTTGAGCTGAAGGAAAGTTGTTTAGATGATTAGTGAAAAACATTACTTTAAAATGAGGAATTCTATAATCTCAGCATGACTCATATATTCTATAAAGGGGGTTCTGTCACTTGTACTCTAAACTTTTTGAATATTCATCTTTTAAAGTACCTGCCAGGTACGTTCCTACGTACGCTAAGTTACAAGTATTAAAAGTAATAGGGTCTTTATTAATATCATTGGATGCTGAGCCAGTTGTAGGATCTATGTTTAGAATGTTTTTAACTTGTGTTGAGACTTAATTCTAGTAAGTAAAGTGATAAATAAATGTTTCCTTGTGGCCCCACAGTGAAGTGGAATTTTTTCCCAAGATTTTGTTTTAATTCTCCCTTAAGTTTGGTTCTACAAGGACATCAAGCAGATCCATACAAACTTTGGTTCAGCAGCTAGGGAGCCTAGTTGATTGTCTTTTTGTTTCTAATTTAAAAACAGTTTTGGTCTCTTCCACTTGGATCTTGTGGTGGCTTAGGTCTGTAGGCTTTTTCAGGAAAGAGGAGATTTGCTGTGTTCTTGTATGTTACATGTAAATAGTTCTATTAGGAAGGAAGCACTATTAAGATTTTAAAGCTCTCCTTACAAACTGTTGGTTTTAATTTACTAAAAGCCCTTGAGATGTTCATTTTAACAGGCAAACCAAACAGAAAACCAGCTGGATTTTTTCCCCTGTCCTACACAATTCCTGACAATGCAACCTGCAGCTGCCTGGAGAAAGAACAATTCAATGTCACTAAAAGTCTGTTGTATGTATAATGAAATTCTGTTCTGTAACTGATAATATTATGTAGTTTGTCTGGTTTTAGAGAATTAGTAGGGGAATCTCAAGCATTGGAAAAAGTTCAGTGGACAAGGTCCATTTTGGTGTCTTAACTGGCAAGAAGCATCGTGTCTCCTTGCAGTTTTCCAGGTTATTCTGTGTAGATGTGACAACTTTGCTCTCTGCTCAGTCAGAATTTGTGTGCTTTTCTTTTTGGGTAAGTGATTTATAACATACTGCTAGTTTGTATAGCATCTATGCAGAAAAGTGCTCTGTGAATTTTAAAGCATAGGAAGATTGTTGACAAGGGTTTCAGTGGGTCGTCCCCCCCCCCCCAGTAATCTGACCTGGGTAGAGAGCACTTGGAGGTGCCTGGTTAGTGTGGTTACAACCTAAAAAGTGCTGTTCATTTAATGCTAATAAATACTTGATTTTTTAAAACTTGATGTACATAATGAACATGTGGAAATAAAGTTAACTTGTAGCATTGGTGATCTCGTATCTTTTTTTTCTATAAGTAGCACAAACATTTTCCCTGTTGAGCGTATTTTTGTCTTTAATTTTACAGGTAAGAGGAATCATGGTGAAAGGTTAAATGTTCCCCAATTTCAAACCTAAGAATTAAGGCTAGTTAGGATACCTTTTCAAATAGATCAGAAAAACTACTTTTGATTTGGGTTCCTAACATGATTTGGAGGAAAGTCTATAGGAACAAATTGTCAGGTTTGTTTTGTTTTGTATTAGGACTTTAGATGATGGGCATAAAAAGCCTTTCCAGTTATGCCTTTCTGACTAGGACATGTGCATATGTAGTGTGTATTAGAGGTATGCTGAGGTTAAAACTTAGGGAAAGACTGTTCAAGTGTTTGAGTTGTCTAAAGCTGGTTATATTCTAATGTGCAGTTTTTTAAAACAGTGTATGCCACTTAAGGATTACTACTTAAGATAGATTTCTGTAAGTCGTGATAGATTAGAAACAAGGTACCAAATTAAATGCCAGTGATTTGAGAAGTCAAGTCTCATGTAATGCTGAATATTTGGGGGAAAAGTAAATGTAACATGAGTACAGAATTAGTTCTTGTATGAAGCTTTTAGTTTTTTAATGTACATCTCTAGTAATTGAGCGGGTTATTAGGATTTCATGGTATGGACAGAGGACTGCCTTACTTAGCAGGCTAGAGGAGGTAGGACTTGGAGAGGAATTTGAGCTGTAGGGGAGCTTGGCTTTCCTCAGTGTGTCTTCTGATTCTGTTCCTGAAACAATGCATAGGTAGGTCCAGTGAAGTCAGGATTGTGTGCTGGGTCACACAGTCAGTCATTTAGAATGCTTTTGCAGTGAGAAAGGATGATTTGTAGTATGGAGGAATTGTCTTAGTTTTTACGTGTTAATAGGTGTTAAGACACGGAACCAGTATCCTGAGTTGTGGCATGAGCCATCAAAATGCTTAGGAACCTTGAAGCTGTATCTTGCAGTTTGCATGAAGGTACAAATAAATGGCAGGATTTTGTGAATTCCATATTCATTCAGTTTCTTATCTGACTTGAGGCTAGCTGTAACCTTTTTTTCCTCCATAACTTGATATAGTAATGTTTGGAATTTTTTTTGCCCATCAACATCAGTTAATTAGAAATTGCACTTACTACTTATTTTCCATCTTAATCACTCCACAAAGAATTTGATCCTTAATGTCTGGAATTTACACGGTATTTACATGGTACCGTTTTTCCAGTTGCCGTGGCCTCAAATTTCAAATCTACCCTCTTGTATTCTCATGTGCTAGCTAAAGTTCTAAGGTCCACATTAGTGTTTTCTTTGAGCTTGTTAGCTCTATTTGACCACCCCAGTGTGCACACAGATTCTCTTTGCTTTGCCTTTACCTTTTCAGGCAGTCTGATGGTGAACTTGCTCTTAGTCTATCTAGTTCCTTTGTGGTGTATTGAGTATGTTAGATTACAATTTCCACAGGAAGGAATAAATTATGTCACCTGGCATGTTGGAGATGGAGAGGAATCTGAGGTACTTTTCCAAGCGTCATTTGATGTCTTCATTTCTAAAGAAGGAATGTGCTCCTGCTTCCAACCCCTGATGGTAATATGTAAACTATGAGCCCAGTGGCTTGAAGATACGGTCCACTGGTGCTTAGTATGTAAAACCTCACCTGGTGTGTAAAACCCACAAAACTTCAGTAAAAGAAAGAAGTGTCTTTGCATTAGTGCTGCTAGAATGCAAAGGGCCTGGAGGGGGTGTTAACCAATAACATGTGAATCAACAAGCAAGTTGTAGTGAGGCACATGAGCAAATGTCTGATTCACGTAGTGCAGAAGTGTTGGTTTCTGTTAGTTTCCTGATGATCAGAATATTGGGAATGTCTGAACAACTTGTGAGTTTTCGGGGACTGAAATTGATTTTTGTACCCTTAGCAAACTTAATGCTGAGATTGTTCGGGTACTTTGTTGCCTGAAGAAAAACTACATAAAAGTTTCAAGTGGTTGGGTTCTAAATCTTTCTGGTGTTTTTTTTGTTTGTTTTTGGAAACAGGGTTTCTCTGTGTAGACCAGCTTGCCTTTGAATTCAGATTCACCAGGCTCTGCCTCCAAGTGCTGGCCACCACTGCCCAACTGGTTTCTCAAATCTCAAATCAATGTTTAGGGCATGGACATGATGTTTAGTTGGGACAGTTTTGTTCAGCATACTTTGATCATAACTCTACTACCAAAACCAAGCCCTCAACTCTTACTTAGTCCATTTTGTGCTACCCCTAAACTGCTCAGTGGTTCCATCATGTAGAGCATGATCAACCTACCCAAAGTCATATCCTTAAAACTGGCTACCCCACAAGCCCTCTACTGCCCATAGCTCCCCGGTTTGGGGTTGAAGCACATGTGACTTCTCATTCAGAGCATGGAGATGGCAGCAGGGGCAGCAGGAGTTGAGGCCAGCCTTAGCTATGTGGTTCCATGAAACCCTGTATCAAAAGTGTAACCACAACCTAAGTTCTTTGGTCATCCATAGTTTTTCCCTTGTGGGTTCCACATCTACAAGTCTTCCTACGTAGGGTCTTCCTCCACTGGACATGGGTGTTAGTACCTAGTGACAAAGCAATATAATTTCAGTGGTTTTGAGGTAATTGTAGTTGAGATGAAGAGCAACAGATTACAAAATTACAGCAAATGATTTTCTTGAGCTTTGTATGGTTTATGGGCCCCTGTAGTATGTAAGCTCCAGTTTGAAGACTGCCCCTCTTAGTGGCTATGTAATAATTGGCTAATGTGTTAAATTTAAGGGGGTGTTAAGTCATATTAGTAACAAGCACAGGTTTTCCCACATTTAATACTTAACCAGCTTGCCACTGAAAAGAGCAAGTCTTAATCAGATTCAATGAGAACATTAGGTCTCAAAACCACCAGGAATAGTTAAGTAAATCTCAGGTGTATGCTTTATGACCCACTTCTGGTGCTAGTAGATATGGATCACTTCCTTGGGTTAATGATAATATCAAAAGTTTGAATAGTTAAGAGATGAGGAAACATGGGGTCATAGAAACATGGGCTGTAGCCCTCAAGGTTTTTGAGGGAAGGGAGAAATTAGGTGGTGACCTGAGCACAGCTTGGACAGCAGCCTACAATGATCTGTCTCTGCCCACCCTAGCATAGTCTGCTCTCAGATCTGAAATGTTCTGTAGGAGAGCCCCCTGCTGCTCCTAGCCACTACCCTCTGTTACTTGTTTTAGAGAAAACATTTGGTACATGTTTAGATTCTTTCATTGAATGTCATATTCCAGTTTTAAGCTCTCTGGGTCTGAAGTCTTGAGGTGGCTCTCACAAGGCTTTGTTTCTGAAGCTATAGGAGGTACAGAATTTCCTTGTCTTCCAGTCTAATGACTGCATTTCTTGCCTTTATCTTCAGCCCCAGAATATCAGTTAGGATCCTAACACATGGATTCTATACTCTTTTTCCCATTCCGGAGTCCTTGTGACTGTATTATGCTTTCCCAGATACTGTTTATGGCCAGTCAGTTAGCCATGCTTCCATCTGCCTCCTTAACTTTACTGTGTATAATAGCTTTAGGTTCCAGGGGTAATACTTGGATATCTGCTTATCACAACCTCCTCTTTTGGAATCATGCTGATTTTAAATGTGTGTATAGTTCTAGGCCTTTGTAACTCCTGAGGATTTAGACTCCAGGAAAGTTCAAGAGCGTAGTTTGAAGGAGGGCCAAGAAGCAAAGGAAGATGCTCATGGAGATTTTTCCTTATCATCTTAGAGCAATGTAAGAAAATGATCACAAACAATAGACAGTTGCCATTGGGTAAAAGGAAGCACTGCTAAAATGAAAGGGATTCACACTTTTCAGCAGAGAATTTTAGAAAGAGTGGTACCCCAGTCAATGAGCAGGCTAATTTTTAGAAATACTTGCTAGTCAACAGCATGTGCAAACATTCAAGGTTTTTTTTGTTGTTGTTGTTTTGTTTTGTTTTTTTTTTTATTAAAGTATGAAAAGAGACCGCCAGGGTTTAAAGTGTCAGAATGCCTCCAAACTGAGGAATGAGACTTTGTAGGCAAGTTAAGAAATAAGCAGTTTGTTCTTTGTATAAGGTACTAAAAGCAACCACTAATAAAGCAGGGAAAACAAGTTTATAAAGTAAAGAATAGTTTATAAAGTAAAAAAAGCCTTTTATTTTAAACTAAACAGATATTTAAGCTTCATAGCATGAAATTGTGGATTAATTTTGGCCATTGGGAATGTAGGCAGCTAGACAAAGATGAGTCTCAGAGCTTCCCTTGGTTATTTTCTGTACTGACTTCAAAATCTATTAAACCTAGGTCCCTACAAACAAACAAATCTTAATTTGTTTCCCTTGAAGTGTATGTAAAATAGGTCTTCAGTAAATAACTTGACTGAATTTAAGATTTAAAGTAGTATCCCATGGTTAGTGCAATCTTGAATTTTACTGTTAGGGTATTTCTATAAAGTTCTTCAATGTTTTATGATGCTGTTTTGTTTCTTTACCTAGCTGTAGAGAGTAAGGAGTGCTTACTTTAGGGAAAAGGCAAACAAAGGACTATACAATAGTGGCAGAGGGGCATTTGATACAAAAGAAAAACTATCTGCATGCAAGAGTGCTGTGTATGGCTGAACGGGGCAGGTCATGGAAACATGCCTTTGTGATACAGTTCAGAGCAACTCTCAGAAGCAGCTACCAAACCAAGGCTTGGTTCACAGACTTTCAATCCCAGTATTCTTGAGAGTGGGACCAGCTCGATCTACATACTGAATGCAAGGCCATCTTAGGCAACTGTTAACACCCTGTCTACAAAAGTTAACAAAATTAAATCCAGTTTTTCTGGCTTTTTAAGTAAAGAAGAGGCTTGAAGAGTAGGCTCAGATGTTAAGAGCAGTTACTGCTCTTGCAGAGGACAAGGTTCAAGTCCCAGTACCCACAGTGGCTCACAGCCATGTATAACTCCCAGGGGTTCCAGTGCCCTCTTCTGACATTGACACCAGTCATGCACATGCGTATATATGTACATACTGGCAGGCAGAACATTCATATGCATAAAGCAAAATAAGTTTTTAGTAGCTTTTTAGAAAGTAGGTAATGAGGCCATGACCTTAAGACTACTTTCTGTTTTTCAGAAGATGATCATGGTCTAATGTATAACCCTGTCCAAAAGCTATATGTTGTCCTTAAAAATACTTCATTTTGAGATAAGTCTCTTGCATAAAATCTGAATTAGTATAACAAAATGTTATGAACTAAATGGAAGACTCCCAAAGTAAGCACTACTGGAATTCACTGCGGGGAATGGCTAATAGGGTGAGTACCGTGTCCATCTGGTGAACATTACAGCAGGTGATTGAAGGGGCAAACCTCTCACTCAGTCCAGCATAGCATATATAAATACAGTAATTAGATGGGCTTTATTTTTGACAATTTGACCATTGTCTGTAAGCCTTACTTAATAAGAGGAGTCATCAGATACTGAATTTTTTTTCAAAAATATTCAGGAAAAATTAAATGTTATACAATCGTGGCTTTTTTGTTGTTTTTTCTTATATAGGATTGTGGACCTCTTTCTGCTATAGCAGTGCTTGAATTCTTTAAAATGATGGAATGTTAAGAAATCAAAACCCCTAAATAACACATTTTATTCATCTTAAGACATTCAGTCCTGTTCATTTTTAAAACCTGTAACATTTTAAATACAGGTTTGTCTCCAAAAGGATGCCATTCACAAGTAATTTTCATTTTTGTATAAGGCTATTACTTTGATTTCATTTGGTTTGTGAAAAAAAATTAAGGGACAGCAATACATTTAGAAGCCATATAATTCAACCATAAATTACAGGGTTCTTACACACGTCTAGTTCTGGGTAATGATAGGGTCTAGAAAAAGGAAGCACTGATTAACTTTAGAGAGGAAAAAATATACTAGTAGAAAAAATGGAAGAATCTACTTTGATAATTCAATGAGATTATGCTGCAGCAATTTAATAACCATTCTGTAATGGGATTATTTTAAACAACTGATAATGACAACTGTAACCCTTGTTTAAGAAAACAATGCTAGCTAATGATAGCACATGCTGCTGGGATGCTAAAGACAATTCTGAGGTTAATAACTGACGTTTACACATTAACCCTGCTGGAACACAGTCTTAAGTGCTGCTGACGCTATTCTTTCCTAAACTCCTCAAATAATTGGGAGAAGTTTGAGGAAATCAATCTCTATTAAATAGTTAACCATAAGGCATATTTATCTTAGCAAACAACGCTTTCAAAATGTTCTACTTTTGAAACTGCTTGAATCGTTCATGTTGACCCAGTGACTTTGTTTGCAAAAGTTAACTGAAGTAGAGTTAAGCAATTGTTTGGCACATTTGGACATTGTAAATGATCCTACAGGATAAAATTAAGAAAGCCAGTTTTTAAAAGTTAGTGAGGAGCAGACCTTCACTCTCCCTATTTATTTGGGAGTAGTTATTTGAGAGCTTCCTAGTTATGAGCTTGCTTGTTTTTGTCCATGTGCGTATTCTATCTTTCTCTTTCTCTCCCTCCCCCACCCCACCTTTCTTCCTCTCCCTCTTCTGTCTATAGTGTCTGCATTTAGTGTTGATGTGTGTACCATTAAGGATTTTTCTAGTAAGTGTTCACATGTTTATACAAATCATTAAGTATTTGTAAACTTATAAAAGTACTACAAATAATTTTTATTTTCATTTGGACATTTTACATTCTTATGGAAAACTCAGGCCAAAAGTAAATATTAATGGTATATTTTGATATGAGTGATGAAGGCCAAATTCGTACTACCTGGACATACTACCACCTGAACTATGTAGGATCATAATCCTAAACAGTATTTCACATTCTCCAGTCATCTTAATTTAAAAGGTCTGCTATTTACAAGTTGTCTACTCGGTCTTGAGTCCACCTTCATATGAAAGCTAATAAAGATATTTTAAAGAAAAGGCTTATGATCTCATGAACGCATACCCAAGGAATACACTTGACAATGTATATAGCAATATAGTTATAGCATTTTCTGAATATTTTGTTTTTCCCCTTTCCTTCACCTTGTTTCTTCCAGTTGACCTCTGTTCTAAAAAACAACAAAAAATACACAATGAGTTAGTTATTTATATCTTGACATCCAGTATGAAAGCTGCCTTCTTCCTGTACTGAATTTGTGTGGTGCAATTCAGTACTTGCATGTGTCCAAAATATTAGACATAGAAGATAACAAATCATTGTGAGATCATTATGTATTGAATGGTGGTTTGGATGAGAATGGCCCCTGTAGGCCATTATGTTTGAATACTTCATCTCCAATTGGTAGCTGTTTGAGAAGAATTGGAGGTGTGGCCTTGCTGGAAGGAAGCATATCCTCTGACTCCTGCAAATAGGTCCAGATGTGAGCTCTTAGCTATTCCTGCTGTCATACCCTTGCTCCACTATCCCTTTGCATGGACTCTAAACACTTTTTTTTTTTTTTTTGGTTTTGTCGAGACAGGGTTTCTCTGTGTAGCTTTGCGCCTTTCCTGGAGCTCACTTGGTAGCCCAGACTGGCCTCGAACTCACAGAAATCCGCCTGGCTCTGCCTCCCGAGTGCTGGGATTAAAAGGCGTGCGCCACCACTGCCCGGCTAAACTCTTTCATAAGTTGCCTTGGTCATGGTGTTATGTCACAGCAATAGAGAAAAAGCAGATACAAATGGGTTAGGAAGTGAGATGATACAAGAGAATGAGATGGGATGAAGAAACAAACTAGGGCCAGCATTAACTTTTGAGCCCCACAGTAAAATGAGGCCCCATTGACAAGGTGAAAGTAGGTGCTTCTAAAAAACAAAATGGTCTCTTGTGCCACCTTGCGGACATTGACCCTACAGCAGAGGCATACCTCTCAACTGTTCTTATCCCTACATATTTGTTTTCTTATCAGAAACAAGGAATTAATAGACAGCTAGTCTGGTGGGCAGCAAAACTACCAGGGAGCACGATGGCAATGTGGTTGCCTAGAAACTTAAAGAGTGAATGTTTATTATAGTCAAAGTAATTTAGAGTAGCTTGAGTAATTGTGTTATGTGAACTCTGTTTAATAAAATTAGATAGAGTAGCTAACTTGTCAAATACCAGGAAATTCATTTACTCCTAGCACAAACTTGCTCATTGCTATGGTAAATTTATGTCAAGGATGAAGAAAGGGAGGCAGTTATGCAGGTGACCCCAGTTTATAGGGTGAAGTGGAGTCAGCATATAAATCCAGAATGTCTCAGATGGTTTCTCATCTTCCTAATACTATGACCCTTTACTACAGTTCATGTTGTCATTATTTTTGTTGCTACTTTACAACTATAATTTAGCTACTCTTATGAATTACTATGTAAATAAATTGTTTTCCAGTGGTCTTAGCTGACCCCTACAAAAGGGTTGTTCAACCCCAGAAGGGCCATGACCCATAGGTTGAGAACCACTGATTGAGGACTACTTTGACTTTGAGAGGTCTTAACATACCCAAGAGAGCACAAGGAATATATAATCCAGGACAGCTAACTAAAAGTTCTAAGAAAACAACAAAATAAGTGGGAATCAATAAGCAATAAGAACTCTCAATATTAACAATTCAAATTCCCTTAAAAAAGCTGCAGACAGAATGGATTGCTGCCTTCATAAAATATCAATAATAGACACCTCTTTGGGTAAAAAGGGTAGAAGAGTATTACAAGCAAGTGGGACAAGCAAGCAAGGTATAGCTATTGTGATATCTGACAAAATAGACTTTAAAACCAAAACTAATCAGAAGTGATAGAAAAGGACATTTCATATTCTGTATAGGAAATTTCCATCAAGAGGAAATTAGAATTCTAAACAAGAATACCCACAAAACAAACATAATTAGGTCTAAAATGACAGTGTGACAATATACTCACCAATAGGTGGACCATCAAGACAACTAAACAGAAATTCATATATGTCAGCCTTAATAGACATCTATAGAACATTCCACCTTTCATGGTCATTGTTCCATTGCTGTGAAGAGACACCATGACCCTGGCAATTCTAATAAATGAAAGCATTTAATTGGGACTTGCTTACAGTTCCAGAGGTTTAGGCCATTGTCATCATGGCAAAGAGCATGGCAACATGAGGGCATATGTACTGGAGGAGTAGCTGATGAATCTACATCAAGATCCCTAGACAGCAGGAAGAAAGCCACTGGGCCGGGCTTGGCCTTCGCTTCAACAAGGCCACACATCCTAATCACTCTCAAGTAGAACCACTTCCTAATGACCAAGCATTCAAATATAGGAGCCTAAGGAGGCCATTCCTATTCAGACTACCACAGCACCCATACACTAAAAAATATGCTTTTTTCTCAGAAGTTCATGGAACTTTCTCCAAAATTGAGCAAATCAGGAAAAAGTCTCAACAAACTTATGAAAAATTTAATCACATCATTCTACATGACCACAAAGGAATAAAACTGAATATCAAAAACAAAAAGGCATCAGAAAGTACACAAACTCAGAAACTAAACAACACATCACTGGTGGAAAGTTGGGTCGATGGAGAAACTAAGGAAATTTAAATTTTTCTAGTATTAAATAAAAACACAACATACCAAACCTATTATATACAATGAAAGCACTTCTAAGTTCATAGCACTAAGCACCTACATGGAAAAAAAAATACTAGAGAGATTGAGTATTAATAACAATGCTGCATCAAAGGCCTTATAAAACAAAACGAGCTAGAAAAAATAGTAAGAGAAAGTAAAAGTCGGGGCAGGAATTGATGAATCATAACATCAACAGCAAAAGATATGAAGAATCAGTATTTGGTACATTGAATAAATTAACAAGACCGACAGACCATTAGACATATTAATGAAGGGAGCTAATATACAAATGAATAAAATCAGAGCTGAAAAGAGAAACATCAAAGATTTGTTGAATTCAGAGAATCATAAAGACCTACTTTAAAAGTCTATACTTTACCATGCTTGAACATTTTAGAGAAATGGGTGAATCTCTAATTACATATGACCTACCAAAATTGAATCAAGTTGACATAATTTAAAAATGCATGTAACAACCAATGAGATAGGAGCAGTAATTTAAAACCCAACCCCCCTCAAAAAGAAGCCAAGGCCCAGATGGATGCATGCAGGGCAGTTAACCACCAACCCCAAGTTCCCCAGAGTTTTCTTGAGTGAGAGTAGCAGGAAATATTAGGAGAAAAACTGTGGAGATAAACAGATAGAAAATACAGGATAGCCTCGAAAGGGCCTGGAGCCTATTCCAACGGGCCCTGACTGTCTCTGCCCTAGGGTATTTATAGAAACACCAAGAGGTGAGCAAAAGACCTTCCCCCAGCACAACCAAGTGCAGAGCATCTCAGACACCTGCACTCGGACCTGTGGTCCATTCATCCTCTCTATGTGGACCTGCTAGGTAAAGCCACGAGGAACCCAAAAACAGGCTCACACAGATACATCAAATGATTGCACCAAATCTTAAAGAGGAACCAATGCCAATACTCAAATAATTCTGCAAAATAGAAGCTGAAGAAACATTTCCAAATTCTTTTTGTGAAGCTACCATTACCCTGATAGTAAAACCACACAAAGACTTGAAAGGAAACTATGGATCAATTCCTTATGAACATAGATGCAAAAGTTCACAATAAAATACACACCAAATTCAAGAATACATCAAAAAGATTATCCACCACAAGCAAGTTGATTTCATCTGAGAAATGCAGGGATGGTGATATATATATATATATATATATGTGTGTGTGTGTGTGTGTGTGTGTGTGTGTGTGTGTGTGTGTAATATAACATGATATGTATTATACATATTATATATCAATAAATGTAACCCACCACAAAAACAGACAAAACCACATGATCATCTCACTAGATGCAGTAAAGGCCTTTAACAAATCCAACAGTCCTTCATGATAAGAAGCCCTGGAGAGGCAAAGGATACATAGAACATATCTCAACATAATAAAAGCAATTTATAACAACCCACAGACAGCATCATCCTAAATGAAAAATACAAATCATTTCTCTTAAAATCAGAAACAAGACAAGAATGTCCACTCTCTCCATTTCTCTTCAATAGGATACTTAAAGTCTTAGCTAGAGCAATAAAAAAACTGAAAGAGATAACGTAGAAAAGGAAGAAGTCAATGATTCTGTACATAAAAGACCCTAAATAGTTTACCAGGAAACTCCTATAGCAAGAAACATATTCAAGAAAGCAGTAGGATAAAAAAAAATGACACACAAATACCAGTAGCCTTCCTACATACAAAGGACGAGCATATCAAGAAAGAAATCTGGGGAAATCCCATTTACAACAACCTCAAAAAAGTCACCTCGGAGTAAGACATACTAAAGGGGAATAGGACATAATAAAACCTTTGTGAAACTGAATAAAGAAATAAGATACCAGAAGATGGAAAGACCTTCTCTGCTCACAGATTGTAGGATTAAGATGATGAAAGTAACCATTCTACCAAAGCAACTTACAAACAATGCAATTCCCATGAAAAAGTTCAACTCAATTCTTCACACACACTGAAAAAACTATTCAATTTTATTTGGAAACAAAAAACCATGGCAGCCAAGACAATCCTGAACAATAAAGGAACTGCTAGAATTACCACTCTCCCTGATTTTAAGTTGTGCTACCTATATATAGCAATCAAAACAACATGGTACTGGCACATTGATGAACAGACACATTGATGAAAGCCATAGACTTGAGAACCCAGTTATAAATCCACACATCAAGGGTCACCTGGTTTTTGATAAAAAAGAAAAAAAAGCCAAAAATAAACACTAAAAGGGGTAATATCTTCAGCAAATGGTGCTGTTCGAATAGGATAGCTACATACAGAAGAATAAAAATAGATCCCTATGTCATACCCTGCACAAAACTCCAAATGGATCAAGGGCCTAAGACATCAAAATCTGAAAGAGGAGAATGTGGGGAATATGCTTGAACTTATAGACACAGGAAAGGACTTTCTGAACACAACCCCAGTAGTCTAGACATTAAGACTAACAACTGACAAATGAGATCACATGAAACTGAAATCTTCTGCACAGCAAAGGACACTTGGTAGCCTGGTATTGTGCTGAATATATTTCCCAGCTGTAGGAATTTTCTAGTAGAGTATTTAGGGTTTTTGTTGTTGTTGTTGTTTGTTTGTTTGTTTTTTGTTTTTCCAGTCAGGTTTTCTCTGTGTAGTTTTGGTGCCTATCCTGGATCTCGCTCTGTAGACCAAGATGGCCTCAAACTCATAGAGATCAGCCTGGCTCTGCCTCCCGAGTGCTGGGATTAAAAGTGTGCACCACCACTGCCCAGCAATTTAGGGTCTTTTATGAGAAGAATCGTATCACTTGTACATCAGGACATCACTCACGCAAAAAGGCAGCTTGTAGAGTTGGGAGAATAGTCATTACTAGCTATATATCTGACAGTATAATATACAAAACCCCAAAAGACTAAACATCAAGAAAATGGCTCTGCTGTGGGATGTTCTGTATGTTAAATGTGTTGCTCTGATTGATTAATAAATAAAACACTGATTGGCCAGTAGCCAGGCAGGAAGTATAGGCAGGACCAGGAGAGAGGAGAATTCTGGGAAGTGGAAGGCAGAGAGGGAGACACTGCCAGCCACTGCCATGACAAGGAAGAAGTAAGGTACTGGTAAGCCAAGAGCCATGTGGCAAAGTATAGATTAATAGAAATGGGTTAATTTAAGACATAAGAACAGTTAACAAGAAGCCTGAGCCATTAGGCCAAACAGTATAAATAATATAAGTGTCTGGGTGTTTATTTTATAAGTGGGCTGTCGAACTGCCGTGGCTTGGCGGAACCCAGAGAGAAAACTCTCTAGCTACATGACCCAATTAAAAATGGGGGAAGGAACTAAACAGAACTCATAAAAGATGAAATACAAATGGCTGAAAATATTTTTTTTAAATGATCAACATCCACAGGATAATGCGCAAGTTAAAATTACTTTGAGACTTCATATTTCCCCAGTGAGAATGGCCAACATCAAAGAAACAAATGAAAATGGATGCTGGTGTTGAAGTGGGAAAAAGGTAACTCTTCTTCACTGTTGATGCAAACTGGTAAAGCTATTATGGAAATCAGTGTGGAGTGTCCTAAAAAGCAAGAAACAGATCTACCACATGATCCAGCGGTATTTTTGCTCATATACCCAAAGCACTTTATGTCTCACTACTAAGATGCTTGTCCATGTTCACTGCAATTTTATTCACAATAACCAAGAAATAGAAACAATATAGTTATTCATAAACTGGTGAATAATGAAAATTTGGTACATCTACAAAATGGATTATTATCCAGCTGCTAAGAACAGTGAAATTATGAAAATTTCAGGTAACTAGAGCTGGAAACAATCATTCTGAGTGAGGTAACTCAGACATAGAAAAATGTTGATATTAGCTTTGAATCTTCAGACATATATGTTCCATTTGGGGTACCCATAGAAGTCAGAAATTTAGTAAGGGCCAACTGGGGGTGGGAGCATTTGTAGGAAGGAAGATAGAAGACAGTGGTATAGAAGGTTAAAGGGACAGTGGAATAAGAAGTGTTAGATCGTGGGGGAGGCAGCATAGAGGAGGGAATATGAGGGAGGGGTAACTAATACTAAAGGCCCTTCAAAAGAGCTGCATGAAAACTGGTGGGTTGAAGGAAAATGGCCCCGAAAGGGTATATGGCTTTGTTGGAGTAAGTATAGCCTTGTTGGAGGAAGAGTGTAACTGTGATTGTGGGCCTTGAGGTCTCATATATGCTCAAGCTATGACCAGTGTCTCAGTCCACTTTCTATCACCTGCAAGTCAAGATGTAGGACACTTGGTTATTTCTGCAGCATCATGTTTGCCTGAATGCCACCATGTCACAACATGATGATAAAATTCTAAACCTCTAAAAATGTAAACCACCCCAATGAAATGTTTTTCCTTTATAAGAGTTGCCATGGTCATGGTAGTCTCTTCACAACAATATAAACCCTAACCAAGACAGAAACCTACTGTAAAAGCTTTCGAACACACACACACACACACACACACACACACACACACACACAGTTTAATTGAATTATACTACAATGAAGGATAATACCCTAACCTCATGCTAGCAAATGAAAAACCTAGTACCAAGTATGAATTACCTTTTATTGAGTTGTTGGCTGTTGGAGTCACATACAGACTATTGCTGGCACTCTTGGGTACCTTGAGAACTTGACAGTAAGACACTATTGCTGAAGGTAGCATATACTGGAGTCACAAAACATGGAGAAATCAGCTGATACTGGCATGGATGCTTTATGATACCAGAGGAGAAAAATATTCATTAATCTCATCCAGCTATGAACCTTTCAAAGTACAATCACTGGCTTGACAAGATAGCTTATTGGTGCAATAATGGCATGAATTCTATGGGAGTAACCACTCATTTTATGATTGGATCTAAGGCATATTTGATAATATGGAAGCCATACCTGGCACTGATAAAGAGGCCTAGAACCTGTGGCTAGAAATTTCACAGGCCCTAGGGGAGAACTAAATACTATTCTGCTAAATGGACACCCTAATAAACTTACTCCTAATGTTGTATTGCTATACCTATAAATGACATCATCTCTCTATTCTCATTAGAGAAGCTTCTTGCAGTAGAGGGCAGTTGATACAAACACTCTCATCTAGTAAAAATGCAGAGAATAAGACCCTAGATTTCTCAGCCCTAAATGTGATGTACACCTCATACCCTTTCCCTCAGGACTCAGGAATATTTGTAGAAGAGAGGGTGGAAAAAATTCTAAGAGCCAGAGGTGATGGATTACATTACATTGCATTCATTACATTACTGTATTTCCAAACACAGTAGGGGAATTGAACATATGAACTCATAATTAATAACAGCACACAAAAGCTCCCCTCAAATCCCATCCAGACAAAATCCCAGTATAAAGGAGTATGTGTGTACGTGAAATCCCACCAGCAGCTGAGGAGCTATTGGCATTTGATGGATGCTGGAATAGGCACAGTCAGCTTTATTAAATGATGTGGCCACAGGCCAGGGCGGGTGCCACTCTTCAGAGTGGTGGTGCAACACAAACTGAACTTGATGGCAAAAGGAAACAAATCAAAAAGAAGGAAACTCAAATGTGGGTGAGAGGTGATTACGGGAGGAGTTGGGGGAGGATGAATATGTTCAAAATACATTGTAATAATCACAAAATTATTGTTAAAAAACAAATAGGCTTCAAAAACCCCAGTAGTATTATGTAAAAAAAAAACCCAAAATGTTTAAGAAAAGACCAGACGCAAAATCAAATACTAAAGAAAATGTGAAACAGATATGAGGAATAGAGATACCTTTCTTAATGACAGAGCAGTCATGAGGAAAAAAAATCACAAAGTTCCATAAGCAGTGGACAGGAAAAAGCTGAGAAATTAGGGGAATGAAAAATGTCAAAACATGCTGGATGAGAGTAATTCCTGAACTATCATCAGGGAGGTGCGAGTGTGGGAGTATACACACACACACACACACACACACACACACACACACACACACACATATATATATATACATGTACATATATATATACACACATATATGTATATATACAGATGGGAGGGAAGTTTTTGCAAATTTTTCACAATTACTTCTACACTTCCTGAATTGTTTCTGTAGGAGAGTCTGACTGTCACTTACCACTTAGAAGTTAGAAAACAGTGATGCTTCTCGATCTTTATCTTTTTGGATGCAATATGAGTCATCTCTGACTGAAAAGAAGCAGAGATAAATTCTAAGGACGAAGAGTGCAGCATGATGAGAGGGATGTTGCCCTGGGTGACTTTTTTTGGAGCAGTCCCCTCCCACAAATGGAATTGCCATCATAGTAGAGTCACTGATGAAGGTCTATATGCAAGAATAGAGTTCTTTTTAACAGTGATCCCCAGAGCAGGAGTGACTGAAATGGGAAATAAGGTACAGATTTGACAACCACTAAAGCTGCTTGGTGTCCCATCTCATGAAATCTTTTGAAGGCCCTTTGGGAATTGCATTCCAAAACTAGGCTAAAATGACACCACAATGAAAACTAGTTCACATACCAGCAGCATTTGTACATTGATAACTTAAGGTCCCTTTGATTAGGAAATCCAAGCTATACAACCCAATCATAATGTGAGATAATGTCTGGATACTCTGTAAAGTAGGTAAGTTTGTATAGAACTGGTTGCCCAAGAAGTTTCTGGAGTATGTGTATGCAGGTGTCCCAGCAGCCAGAAGATGGTGTTGGACTCTCTGAAGCTGGAGCTGTCTGGCTTGGGTGATGGGACCCAAACTGTGGTCCTTTGGGAGAGTAGCAAGCACTCTTAGCTGTTGAGCCATCTCTCCAGCCCTGATCAGAGACTTAAAATACTAGTTTAAAGCTGCATGATACAGCACATCCCCTGAACACAAATCTGCTAGTGTCCTGCATAAATCCTAACCCGCCACAGTTAGGGTAGAGGCTCTTGAACTCAACTGTGCTAGAAAGTTAACTGGATTGATAGTGTGCAGGTCTTATGCAGACAATCATAGTTTCTGTGAGTTCATGAATATGGTTATTTGGTCATGTCCAGAAGACACTCTTGATCTGGTCATCTGAAACCTTCAACTTTTCTAACTTTCTGACCTCTCTTCCATGACTGTTCCCCAGCCTTGGGAGGATTGAAGTTTGATTTAGATGTCCTATTTGTGGTTCAGCTCTTCACAGATATTTGTTCTCTGTACTTTGACTACTTGTGAATTTCTGCATTAACTGCCATCCACTGCACAAAGACACTTCTCTAATGAGGTCTGAGGGCTACACTAATCTATGAATACAGATAGAGACATGAATTCAAAAGTCAGTTTGAAATTATGTTCAATTAGCAAAATAATAATAGTAGGTTTAGCCCAGGGGCCCATGAACTCTCCAACAATGGTTTTGGGAGCCAGAATTACAGCATCAGGCATGGATACTTTTCTTTGGGTAGGTTTTAAATTCAATCAGAAAGTCATTGGTTGGTTAGTTTTTATTGTTGACTTGACATAACCTAGAGTCACCTGGGAAGAGAGAATCTACACTGAAGAATTGTCCAGATAAGAACTGGTATGTGGGCATTTCTGTGGGAGTATTGCCATGTTTATTAACTAATGTAGGAGGGTCCAGTTAACTGTGGGCAATGCCATCCCTAGGCCGATGGTCTTGGCCTATATAAGAAAGCTAATTGAGCTGGGCGGTAGTGGTGCATGCCTTTAATCCCACCACTCAGGAGGCAGAGGCAGGAGGATCTCTGTGAGTTCGAGGCCAGCCTGGTCCACAAAGTGAGTTCCAGGAAAGGCGCAAAGCTACACAGAGAAACCCTGTCTCGAAAAACCAAAAAAGAAAAAAAAGAAAAAAAAGAAAGCTAGTTGATCATAAGCCAATAAGCTCACCAATAGTAAGCTTAATTAGCTTTACTCTATGGTTTCTGCTTCTGGTCCTGCCCTAACTTTCTCCAGTGACAGACTGTGTCCTGAGAATGTAAGATGAAAGAAACTGTTCCCTTCCCTGAGTTGCATTTTGTCAGACTGTTTTGTCACAACAGACTGAAACTAGAATATCCCTGAAATTTGTGCCACACTGTTTCACCCCTAAGCATATTGTATCATGCTTGTAGATTATTGTAGACGACAGGGTTTACAGCAGGGTGTGACTGCAGCCTCCCACCCCCCATGAAGCCTGCATAGCATCGTCGGGTACTATGAATGTCAATCAGCAGGAAGGGAGTTTACTGGTTAGCATCAACGTGATTTCTCTGTGTTCTGTGACCAAAGTGTATAGTATGTTCAGCAATAGAGTCTTACCATCAAGTTGTGGTGCATAGCCAAGAGCAATGACAATATCCTGCATTGTTTTAGGAATCTTCAGAACACTCCTGGTCAACAACTCAAGGAAAGGGATCACATGTCTGGCACTGAACTTTTATTTGTCAACCTATGGCTTCTAGGAGGAATATAATCCTCTATGTATGATAACACCAATTACACACACACACACACACACACACACACACACACTTATATAAAGTTTATGAAATGATAGATTTGCATATGGCTTTTTCAGATAGCCTTAGTTCTCATTCACATTGGCTCTAGCATTTGTGTGTTCAACTTGTAGTACCTATAGATCCAGAAACTAGAAAGGGTCCATTGGTGAGTAAGGGGGCAAAAGATCTTGAAGGAATGGGGAAAGGGACTAATGGAAGGAAGTTTAAGTGAGGAAAGGAATAGGAGGATAGGGCAGAAGAGCAGGTTGAGCGGAGATAACCTAAATGCTTTTAAATAATAAAGCTCCCTGAGTATTAGTTTGGTGCCTGCCAGATGAAGAGAGTATTTTTCCAATTTGCATTCATTTATAAGACTGACTTGTAGGCAGGATATAAGGGGCAGTGATACAGGTGGCTTTCCAGTCTTGTTTAAACAGTTAGGTGAGTGTTCCTCTCTGCTCCTTCCCTCCATTCTAAGTAGAAGAAGAGTGCCAGTGACTCCGTTTTGAACATGGAGTTAAGGAAGCCTGTTGAGTTTCAAAGAGGCCACACAGACAGAGACATGAGTGTGCCTTGGGATGCTGCCTCTCTTTGTCCTGTGTCACTTGACTCCTCCTGGACAGATCCTGGGAGAATAAGAAAATTATTTTATCTTTTAATTTGACCTTGGGCTTGTTATCAATCTCACCTGTTTCCTAACACACCATATCTTTTAAAAAATCCTTTTCAGATTTAATACATTATTTTCTTTCTATCTGACATGCACAGTCTATAGCATTTTCCCCCTTGGGTCTACCCCTTATATATCCTTTTTCAGAAAGAAGTGTTTGCAGAACTCTTTGGCTTCATCTCATTACTTTTTACTGTCACTGCCTGAAGGCAGAGCCCATAATGTAAATGTAAAATTGTGTTCAGCTAAGTTCCCTTGAGTATGTAATTATAAAGCATTCCAATTCTGGAGTATACCTAAACAGGAAGAACCCACATCACCAACATGAGATTACTTATGATATCAGTCACATAGGAAGATATAAGCAGAAGACATGGCTGTAGTAACTAGCCCTAAAGGAGGCAAAGCAAAATACAAAGTATTATCCATTTTCATTGCTGATGTTCTGGGGAGAATTCTGTTAATAGAGAGGCCCCGAGGGAAGTTTGAAATAATTCTAATGTGATTTGGAGGAGTTAAAAAATATTTCAGGACATAATAGTATTTTTGCCCATGTTAAAAAGTACCAAGTGTTTTGGATATATTTCATATGAATATATTTGATAGTTAGAATACTTTATCATTATTTCCTATCACCAAATCATAAATGCTGAACACAGTACCAGATATATGTTTTCAGTTATTATGCTATCTATAACAACTCAATATATAGAAGCATAAAAATACTTTTCTATATTAAATATACTATAACTTTTAGAGATATAACTTTAGATATATACATATAAAGCAGTCACTATGACAGTGATTAACTGATGATCCCTGGTTTATTTACCAAAATAAAATACAGTTATCTCAAATTTTATATCTGAAGTAGAGGTAAGAAGTAGATTGTTCTGGTTGGATCTTTAAACCTGTAATCCAAGTTTTAGGGAATTATAGATATAGAGCCATGGTGTAGAAGAAAATAGTTTGTGAATCAGTAAAATGATGCAAGTAATTAAAAATAAGTGCCTTCAAAAGGCAAATTAACTAAATAAGTTTAATTGTTGACATAAACCTGATAATCACTTGAAACAAATTTTGGAAAATTACATAAACATTAAAAACTAATAATATAAGAGCTAACAATAAAACAGAAATAAATTTAAAGATAAAACACTGTTTCCTCAAGTTTAGTAATTTCAAAATCACTTTCTCAGTGTCTGTCATATCCACACAATACCTAATGTAATATTTGTTCGATAGTTTTATTGTATTTCATTCTTTTTTACTCAGTGGATTAATTCTTATGTATTAGTTTTACATTTGTTTATTTTGCATAGAAAAGTGTGCATGTGTACTACAGAGAGTGGAGGGCAGAGGATAATTTGGAGTCACTGGTTCTCTCCTCTGACCACGTGGGGTCTGGGGCTGGAGCTCAGGTCCTCAAGCATGGAGGCAAGAAGCGCGGAGGCAAGAAGCACGGAGGCAAAAAGCACGGAGGCAAGAAGCACGGAGGCAAGAAGCATGGAGGCACACACCTTTACCTACTGGGCCATCTCACCACCTATGTTTGACTTAAAATACAAAAACCAAAACAGCATGATGGTTTTGCTTGTAATAAATATTATATTAAACACATATTCTTTTCCTTAAATAGAACAAACACATTAACATTCAAATAAGTAAAACTATTTGGGGTATACTTTATGTATGGGGTATGCTTTCTGGTTGTCTGCAAACTGCACTCTAATGATTAACATTACCCTTGAGGATGTAAAATCCTCTAGTCTTCAAGGCATATACACTTATTTTTTTATCTGCTGGACTTAAATTTTTCAGCGTGACAGATTATTTTTATGTCTTAACTACTCCATCAGTTCCAAGTGATGGTTAAAGGTGTCTCATTATTTCTGGATGGCAGTAAGACTCCTAACACAGTATGTACAGAGGTGTGACTCTGAAGCAGTATGCTATGCCAACACAGTTAACTTCAGTTCATGCATAAAGTGACCCGACATCATATTACCACAGTAAAAGAAGCAAATGAGGAGACCTATCAGTGAACTATATCTCTGAAAGCTGGTGCTTATCAGTGATTCCTTTATTTAAAATTCAAACAATTCTCCAGTGTTTCATCTGCCCCAAACAACTTAATAATTGGCTTTTTGTTGTAAGAAAACAACTGTCACCGTGGCATTTTACAATGTTGAGGTGATTATGATTATGGTGTTGTTTTTAGATATTTATACATTGCCATAAAACTAGATTGTAGCAGAAAGCCACATGGTCAAAACCCAGAAAACACCTGAAAGTGTGGTGCCCATTCCCCAATTAATATATTTGCAACACAAGTTTCAGGGAACATCATGGAAAAGAGGGTGAAAAGATCTCAAGAGGCAGAGGACTGGAGTGTCTGGTGTGAGGCAGTCTCCTCTAAGACAGCAACAAAAGAGTCTGAAGGGTGGCTCAGCTGTTAAGTCCCTGTTCTTGCAGAGGACCCAGACTGATGCCCAGCACCAACATGGGGCCTCACGACTGTCTGTAATTGCAATTCCAGAGGATTTGACACCCTCTTCTTGTCTCTGTGAACACCAGGCAAGCATGTGGTATACACACATACGTGCAGGCAAAACACTTGTACACATAAAATAAATAAATGTAAAAAATGGTTTTAAAAACAAAACAACAAAATCCTATGAAGAGCAGAAAACATGAACTGGAGGACGATGAGGAGGATGGGCAGATCTGAGAGAAGTTGGGGCAAAAAATAGAACATCATCAAAATATGTTGTTGAGAGTTCCCAATGTGTTAATAAAGTATATTATTTTCAAAAATTAACAACTGATCAGACCTTTAAAAAAGTATGATCTCAAATTCACATCAGGTCATTACAAGAAATAACCACTTGCAAATTTCTTGGCTCTGTCAAGATTCTTGAACCACACCTACTTACTCTGCAGTTTTCTTTCCTGGGTTATCTGTATCATTCTTCCCTCCACCAGTAGCCTGTGGTTTCATTCGAATAGAAAGCCAGCACATTCCTGGCTTTTCTGCAGCACGGGATAGCCTGGACATCTCTTCTGCCTCCAAGACATATTTTAACATCCTGTAGCTTCTCATGTGAAACTGGATTAGTTGGAGCTGATTGCATGTTTTAAAATTTTCACATGTATTGGTTGTTTACAAACTATTTTTTAAAAAAATAATTCTTATTTTAAAATTATGCAGTAAACTAAGCATTTTAAGTAGGCACATTTAGAAGGTCCAAACATTTGGGACAGGGAATTGACTCCATGGTATGTTTGGCTTTTACTTGTAAGTGAACTGCTGGTTCTAGAAACTTTTTGAAGAAGCGTTTATTTTTCACATATTTCAGGTTAGAATAAGAAAACCTAAAATAGGATGTTTTTAGCAGTAGGATTTGGTGAGAGATAGGGTATTCAGAGTGTTTTCTTGGAAGGATCCTCAGCCAATTGTCACAATAGATGGCTATTACATTTTTTTAAAGCAATCCTAGCACTGAATCCCTTTTATCCCAAGTGCCAGCCCCTGCTGTGAAACTGTCCAAAAGCCCTCACTAAAACTGAGGGGATGCTGGTACCATGCTCTTGGACCACTGATACTGTGGGTTGCATAAACATTTCTTAAATATTACCCAAGTACTAGTATTCCATTATAGCTACAGAAAATGAGCTGTGACAGTGTCTGTCTCCCAGGCATCATATTTTAGTTAGGCTGCCTCTTCTCGTGTGTTACCTTGAATGCCATCCCCAGTGCAAATGTGTCATGTGTCATTGTGATGTTTTCCCACCAGAGTAAGTCAAATATTTCTTTCACATGTCACATATCTTGAAAGCTCATTGTTAAAACAAATTGAGATGAGTGTTTGGCTTCTTATATCGATTTGTTGCAGATAAAAGTAAAAGTAATGGCTGGGCATGCACTGAAGAAAATTCTCTAACTTTACCAATACTTCTTTGCTTGGCTTAAAAAACTACATTAAATAAATTATGTAAATTTCATTCTACTTTAGAAATCATGCCTTAATGTCCAACATTTGAAAGCTGAAGTTTGCTATGTGGATTGTTTTGCATTTTTTTTTTGTTTTTTTTTTTTTTTTTGTTTAAGCCATGGGAAGAGGACGTACATGTCATTTTTTTTTAGGCCAACCAAGTCTGAAAACTTTTCTACCAGTTCAGTGTGGGCCCTTCTTGTGCTCAAGAGGCTCCTCCATCGTCCACAAAGCAGCAGCTCCGGGGTGCTAGTCAGAATCATTCGCCACAGTAATGGGTGCAAAAAGACCCCAGAGAGTAATGTCTGTAGATATAAATATGTTTTCCAAAACTTCTCAAATTGACAGATAGGTCTTAAAAATAGTTACAGTATACTTTACTTCTTGTTATAGGCACTAATGATTGTCATTTTCTATTTCCTGACAGTTAAATTTTATGTTGCATAAATATAAGTGATTTGGTATTTATTACAACCTCTGAAGGTTTTTTTTTTTTTTAATATTCTTATCAATGTTCTTTTATCAAGGAATATTTTAAACTATTTTCTAAAAACAGCACATGGAAATACAGTCTAAACCATTTTTCCTCTATGGACAACTATCATAATTATTTAATATAGAAATTATACACATTTTATCTACTTATTACAACATTCTTCCCATCAAATAATTATTCCACTCACATACCCTTTTTTTTTTCTTTCTGGAAGATTCAGCAAGCTAGGCACTGCCGCCTTTGAACAGTTGGTGGCTCCAATGCTTTGCAACTGTCTCAGTTCAGTGATGAAGTAGGATGGTTCTCTTTTAACCATTCGAAATGCATTTGAAAGCAAAAATGCATGAACAAATATAGTGAATTTTATCAGAATCTGAAAGCTTTATCACATATAAACTTAAAAGAAAAGTTTTTGACTCTCAACTTCAGACTGTGTGATATAGTGGGACAGGGAAATCTGTGGCTGATGTGTAAAATTAAATTAATTATAAAAAAAGAAATTCACTGTGTAGTGAAAGATCTCGAATATTCTAACAGAAATGTAATGTGAGCCACACTTGCAGTATGCATTTCTTAGAATTCATGTTTTAAAAGAATAAGAAGAAATGGATGATTAATATTAACATTCTATTTTCAGTCATTTCAACTGATTGATGCTTTCTCTGTGTCTCTCTGTCTTTCCCCCTCCCATCCTCTCCTCTCTCTCTCTCTCTCTCTCTCTCTCTCTCTCTCTCTATATATATATATATATATATATGTATATATATATATATATATATATATATATCCCTCTCTGTCTCTCTGTCTCACTCCAACACTCCAACATCCAATACATTTTTTGTGTTTACAGTGCACTTCACTTTGGACTTGGGACATAACAAGAGGCAAGTGCCTAGTCCTGATGAGGTCAGACCTCAAGCAGTGAAGGGCAATCCTTTTACTCAGATTAGAAGAACCTATGAATTATTGACAGAAAGTCATTTTGGTAAAGTGTGTTTTGATCCTAAATTTGGAGTCCTTTTCAAACAAAGCAGGAGACTTACCTAACAATTTAGATGAGACAAAAACAAAATATGTAGCTTATTTAGCAGCATCTTAATATTGTCTTGGCAATGTTAGAACTTTGTATTATTGAAGAGTTATTAGATGACTCCAGACTCTACAGTATCCCTTAGTTTTTTTTGACACACTAATTTCGCTCATGTTTGACTTCCAGTTCAGACTCTCCTTTTCTACATTTCCAGATTTATCTTGTGTATTCTTTTATTTGTTATAAAGTCTGCTAGCCTCAGTGTCCACCTCCTCCCCATTAGGGGCAGCTATTATTATGTGGGTTTAAGGAGTCTAGCTCCAGAGGCATACTGATTTAGTTTGTTTGAGCCCTGGACCTACCACTGATCTATCCTGTGAGGCTTGTGTCTACTATAACATCTGGTGGTACTGAAAATTGCAATACTCAGATAGATAAGGGCTGTAGTGATGATCACAATGGCTATGGTAGGAGCTGGAGGAAAAGCTTAGTGGTGAAGAGCCAAATTTCAGAGGACCCAGTTCTGTCCTAGTGCTTGTGCTGCCGGCCAGCTGCTGGGGTCCAAGGCTGCCTTCTGGCCTCTGCAGAGGCACTGGCTTTTGGTTAGTAGGTTTTATTACAGTGATGGAAAGCAAAGTAAGACACAGAGAAAACTAGTTCTGGGTCTTGGGGACATAAACCAATAATTATTAAAATTAACTTTTTTCTGAAACTAGTTAAGCAGGATTATTATTTTTCTAAGTGTAAACTGGCTTTCACATTAAAAAAACAAAATCTTAAACATCTGGAAAAATAATTATTCTCCACCATCTGCTATTGTCTAATTTGGTAAAAAAAAGTTCTGGGGTGAAAACAGAATGAAAATTCAAAGTCAGTAACAATTCTAAAAACAACTCCTAGAAAAATATTTGAGTAACCATCATTATTTGGGGTTTCCACTTGGAAAGCATTTACCATGTGTGGCCACTGCTGCTAGGTATGCTTTTGGAGAGTAAAAATCTAGAATAAATCAGAAACTGAAACATATCATGAAGGATATATAGAACAACTTAATGTAAAGTTGTATGGTAGTAATATGTTGTGTTCATGTTTCAATTCTCTATTCTATGGAATATTAACTAGTAGATTATACTTCCACATTCAGCAATGTGTAGACACTTGAGATCTTTTAGCTCACTTCTTTATTAGATATTTTGACCTCTTGTGTTTGAACACCTGTTCGTTGAAGGGGCAGTTTTCACGGGCAGCTCACAGGACCTCTGCACAATGAGTGTACTATAGGTGTGGAAGCTTAGATTCTGCTGGACATAGGGAGATTTATGAAGTGTGGCTTCTCTTCATCGTGGACCACTTGCAGTGTCTCTACTCTTGTACTTTGGCACCATTATTAAGTAAAATAATATTATGTGAACACAGCCCTCTGATTTTACAACAGCGGATCTGATCACTGGGATTATCATCATGAGACAGGTAGGCATAAAGGATTTAGTGTGGTATGCTGAATAAAAGTGTGGTACACTGTCTGGATGGGATGATGTGAGATTTCATCATGCTAATAGGCAGACAAGTGGATTAGCTTTGTGAATTGTTGATTTCTATACTGTTATCTACTTGAGGTTTTTGGACCATAGTTCATCTCAGGTAACTGAAACCAAAGAAGTAAAACTATAAAGAAGGGAGGCTACTGTGTGATGGGAGACACACACCCATATTGAGAAGGGAGGCTACTGTGTGATGGGAGACACACACCCATATTGGGAAGTAGATATCACTGGTGCTATAAGATAATGAGGTGCTGCTAGTCAGTCCAGGTTGTGCTAAGAGGAGAGGTATTTAGACAGAATTTCTCTTTTTTTTCCCTCATGATGAACTGTAATCATTGGGAAGGTAGAAAGCTATTTGATAGTTTGAGTAGAAAGTGTTTGGAGATATTTCTAGAGAAATGGGCAAAAACTGACATGTCCTGAGTAGAAAACAAGGGCCAGGCACCAATGGTGAATTCAAGTTGTTTCTGTTTGCTTTGTGTTTATCATTTTGTCACAGTTACTACACTATAGTGCTCCCTGTATGGAACCTGTGAGGGCATATGACTGTGTGAGCACATTTAAAGTTCATTTGACAGCCCCCCAAACCCAGTTTCCATTTGTAGTTAAATCTGATGTTGGGTAAAAAATTTGAACTCTCAAAATAATTCATGTTTAGATAGATATTTTTGCTGTACCACAACTACCATATTTATATTGAGTTTTAAGGTAACCAGAAAAGTAAATGACAGTAGAAGTGTTATAATGACTTCTTTTTGATGAAAATTTTAAATTATTACATGTAATATTTTGTCCATAGCATTAAATATTGGGAGAATCAGAAATATAAAATAGAAAACTCAGTGGCCCAAGTTGACTCTGTATTTCATATTTTAGTAACAGTAAATCAAACCAAAAATGTTCCTCTCAGCTTTCTCTCTACATTTCTTGAGGCATCTGTATGTGTACAAGTATGTTATTTGCATGTTTCCACTCTTGAGAACTTACCACAGTTTATATAGCGTGTGTGTGTGTGTGTGTGTGTGTGTGTGTGTGTGTGTGTGTATATATATTATATATATATATAATATATATATAATATGCCTTTAAACAGAACATTTACTTGGAGGTGGTGGTGCACGCCTTTACTCCCAGCACTCAGGAGGAAAAGGCAGGTAGATCTCTATGAGTTCGAGGCCAGCTTAGTCTACAGAGTGAGATCCAGGACAGGTACCAAAACTACACAGACAAGCCCTATCTCAAAAAACCAAACAGCAACAACAACAAAACCCCCAAACAAACAAACAAACAAAAACCAAATTAAACCAAACAAAAAAACACCAAAGAAAACCAAGACCAAAACCAGAACATTTGTTTGAAAACATTTTTTCTAAGACAGGATTTCCTGTAGCTTAGGCTGGCCTTGACCTGTCTGGTAGCTGAGGGTGCTGTTGAACCTCTGCTATCCCTGCCTTCATGCCCCAGGTTCTGAGATTACAAACATTTGTCATCATGCCTGGTTCGTGTGATACAGGGATTGAACACAGAGCCTTATATGTGTTAGGCAAGTACTATTGCCAACTGAGCTATATCCCCATCCTGAAACTTCCTGTTCATCAGAGAACAAATGATATTCTGAGTGACCCACATTCCTTCATTTAAAATGTTTTCAGGGTATGCAATGAACTCTTGATTGAATCATTCTGTGTACAAGGAGTTCACTTTACGAGAGGTGATAAATCAAGATGTGAACGATAATCCTCATTAATGATGTGATAAATGCTGCACAAGAAGAGCAAATGCATTTTATGAAATTGAGGAAGGGATCATGGTGTCCATAAAGGCAGACTGGTATAATTTGAGACACAGTTAGAAGCTGAAAATAAGGGTCTGAGATAAGCATCTTTGGAAAAGGCAAAAAGATGGAAAAAGAAAACTATTTGGTTTCTATGAAATGTATATAAAAGAGACCAGTAGGTCTGGGGAATGACCCAGTTAATAATGAGTTTACCACACTGTTGTTGGTTGTTTTCACTCTTTGTGCTTCTACTCTTTGTTCTTGGATCTTTGGGGGCCACCACCCAGTTCTCAAATAAATAACACATGGAGTCACAATCATAAATGCCTGGCCTTAGCTTGGCTTGTTTTCTAATCAGCTTTTCTTAAATTATCCCATCTAGCTTTTGTCTTAGGGTTTTTACCTTTCTCTATTCTGTATACCTTTCTTTACTTCTTATTCTGTGGCTTGCTGTGTAGTTGTAGCTGGCCCCTGGAGTCCTCCTCCTTATCCTGCTCCTCCTTCCCAGTCCCTCTTTTTCTCCTTCTATATATTTTCTCTGCCTGCAAGCCCTGCTTATCTCTTACTCCTGCTTTGTTATTGGCTGTTCAGCTCTTTATTAGACCAATCAGGTACTTTAGACATGCAAAGTAACACAGCTTCATTGAGTTAAACAACTGCAGCATAAAAGAATGCAACACACCTTTGTATCATTAAACAAATGTTTCACAGCATAAACAAATGTAACATATCTTAAAATAATATTCTACAAAATGCAATGATGAGGACTGTAATTCACATGGAAATCTACATGGCATCTACATGAATAAACAAACACCCCCCCCCCAAAAAAAAGCCCTGATGCTGGAAACCGATCTTTGTGCTGTAGGCTTGTAATCCTAGCACTGGTAAGGAAGAGACATGCAGATCCTTGGGGTTAGCTAGTAAGTTCAGCTACTCAGGAATTTCCAGGCCATGGAGAGACTCTTCCTTGGAGCACAATGTAGATGGCTCCTGAAGAATGCATATACATCCCTGTGTGTATACACACACACACACACACACACACACACACACACACACACACACACAAACACACACACACACCATCACCACCACCATCACAGAATAAAATAAAATAGAACAGCAGAAATGGTTCTAATGAGGTAGGTTTGAGGCTCAGCTCAGAAAGACCCCAGAATGGAAGGACAGGCAATGGTATGTCATTGGGCAGAATGAACATAGTTAAGAATACAACAAAAGCAGACAGACCTTTGTCCCTGATTCGGTTCCCTAACTAGTTCTGTGATCTTAGGTAAGATACTTAACCTCTCTGAGCCTTGATTTCTTTCATGTGTGTAGCAGGGATTGTCACCATATTTCCTATAGACAATAATGTAGATATGATGAAGAAATGAGCATTAAACACTGCTGCAATGTGTGCTTCGAAAGCACAAAGCAGCTTTCTAAAAAGGCCACTGCTAGTTCCAGGACTGTAAGCATGTAGTAGGAGATGACCTCAGTTTTTGCCTTGTGTGCAATAGTAGTCATTCCTCACTTTAGGCCAAGCTACTCACTGTCATTCCACAGCAGTCTAGACCTACTTCCTTGATACTGAAGCTGTCTTGTACTATATTCATACATGTAACAGGAGACTAAAAATTAATTATGCATATAATTATTTCAAATAGATCTTGATTAGATAGAATAAGTAACTTCGTTTTGAACAATTAAGCTTTTTTATGCTTGTTGTTTTTCAAGAGAATTTAAAAATATCTATATATCTATGTATGATCTATGTATGTACATATGTATATATGTGTCTATCTATCATCTGTCTATCTATCTATCTATCTATCTATCTATCTGTCTATCTATCTATCTATCTAATCTCTCCCCAATATTGCAGATTTTCAGAGCAACCCCAGACATAACATCATTTAGCTCAGCTCTTCATAAAGTCTAGAAGATCTGAGTGTGGTATGGCTGGCTCAAGGCTACAGATGCTAAAAATGTATGGACAGAGCTGTTATTTCTCCCTCCACATGATCTTACTTTTTTCTAAGATAATATAATTAAAAGTGAATTACTCTTTCTAAGATGCTTAACACACACACACACACACACACACACACACACACACACAAACACTAAGGAACTTCATGAGGATTCTCTGTTGTATAATAATAAAGTAACAGGGAAAATATTTTACTTATAGAATTGTGTAAATTAGCATGCAAACAACTAAATAAAATGTGCAGAACATTTGCCCTCTGGTCCTTTGGTGTTTTAAATAGTCATCAAGAGTTATTGTTCATAGTCCCACATTAGCTTTCAGAATGGCTTTTTTGTGCTGCCCGTCTGCTGCCTCCACCACTCTGTCAGCCAACTGACTGGAGGGCAGGGGAATGCTGAAGCCATGGGGGTAGCATCAGGGGGACATTTTGGAGCAGAGGAAACCAGAGGTGAGAAGGACAGAAGGAGACTTCACAGTTTTAAATATCTGAACAACTTCCTATGCTTCTGCATAGGTACTACCCTACTGACAGGTTCCTGGGATTGCGTTAAGTCATATTAATTAATTTGGATATAAAGATTCATATTTAATTAAAAAAATGTATTGAGCAACAAACTGCTCATCCTCAAGCTCTGTTGAAGCACCAGGAAGTCTCCAGGGTTGCAAGGTGAGGAAGTGCTAGCCCGTGTTCTAGTGCTTTCTCTTCTTCCATTTATCTGTGTTTCCTTTTCTTTCTCTGATGTTAGGGGAATGCAGAGTTTCCTTGGAAGGACAGTGTGGGATTTTATTTGTATTATTTATTTTCAGATCACAAATGTAAATTTGGAAGATATTTAAAGCCATAATAAAGAAAGTAATAAAACATAAGTGACTAGTTAGTATGTTTTCATTTCCCCTCTCTCTATGGAGCGCTCAGTGCAGCTGCTTCTGTATGCCATGCACATTCTTACTCAGCGTCTTCCCAGCCAACATTCCTGGAGAGTTTTTGAACTTGTAAAGCATAATTTTTATTGACTGCATTCTTTTCCATCATATTGAGGATGTGGTATGCAGATTGTTTTTGTAAGGGCTATCAGTGCATAATGGGCATCCCAAACACTGAGACTTCCAACATTCCTTCTATCTAAATAACTTATGGTGAGATGCTTATGGTTCAGGTTTAATTTTGTTTGATTGGATTGCATTTTGAAATATTAAGAAGGCGTGTTAAGCATGAGCATAAGGAAAGCAGACTGCTTCTTCTGCTTCCTGCCTGGAAGCCATTGTGCTTCCTTTGTGTACTCTGAACAGGGCAGACAGATCCCTTTATGGTACCTATTTGTTTATGTGCTGGTCTAACCTTCTGAACTGTAAATTTTGAAGGCAGCCACCGTATTTGATTCACCTCTTCCTCCCTAGTTATAAACTAGGAATCAGGCCTGGCATGCAGGTGCTTTGATATTCGAGCGAGTCATTGAAGTGATTTAGGACATACTAGGAGTTGATAAGGGGGCCGTGGAGGTCAGAGCTCACTGTGTTCACATGTGAGCAGAGCTAGGACAGGACTCCAACTTCCTTTCTCCACTTTGTGTCTAGGAAACATCTGAGCAGTGAGAGTAAGGAATATAGTATGCAGGGATCTGTTTGGAATCCTGAACCTTGCAGTGTCAACCTTTTTTTTTTTCTTCTAAGAGAAGGATAAGCTAGTCAAAGAAAGCTAAGGCACAGTTTAAAAGCATGTTGTTGCATTGCTGTAGAAAAGGTTTCCTACATTATCGCTGTGCTTACACTTGAATTAAAAAGATAAAGCAGATAGGCAGAATACTTGTGTGTAGATAATTCTCTGAAGAGCAATAGAGTTCATTCTGTATTTAATTTCTATGGATAATATGCTATGGACCCACTAATCAATATTTTGATTTGCATAGTACATATAATATTCAATAGATATTTGTCTATGTGGATGCAGTGATTAATAACTAAGATTGGATAACGTGTATTTGGTATATGCTGGGAGATAATGCTCTTCTACACTGTAAGGATTTGTTGCTGGAATTGGTTTAATAAAATGCTGATTGGCCAGTAGTCAGGTAAAAAGTATAGGTGGGACAAGCAGACTAGGAGAACTCTGGGAAGAGGAAGGATGGAGTCAGTAGTGACCAGTCAGATGCAGAGGAAGCAAGATGAGAATGTCTCACTGAGAAAAGGTACCAAGCCACATGGCTAAGCATAGATAAGAATTATGGGTTAATTTAAGTATAAGAGCTAGTTAGTAATAAGCCTGAGCTAATGGCAGAATATTTATAAGTAATATTAAGCCTCCAAGTCAATTATTTGGGAAGTGACTGCTGGGTATTTGGGAACAGGCAGGTGGGAAAGAAACTTCCGACTACAGATAAGACTTTCATTTTAAATTTTACCTTAGTGGATATAATAATTATTTGCTAAGATTGTTAGAAAATTTTTATCATATTATTTAATGGTTATTAGACTAGTAGACAGTATGATTTAAAATTGGTAAGTTATTTACTTTCACGTTCTGAGAATCAAACAGGATACTTGATCATTTTGAAATTATCATCAGCCAGCATTTACAGATGCATTTAAGTCAAATGGGAAGGAGTATATGGACTCATCTTCATTCTTTTCTGTTGTTTTTCAAAATGAAAACGTTTACAATTTTATTTATTCCGATCATCATTTGTGTTTTTGTGTACATGATGTGTGGGTGAATGGAGGTCAGGGCACAGCCTTGTAAGGCAGTTCTCCTACTTTTACACAAATTCCTCCGCTCCGTCACCAGCTGAGTCATCCTGCCAGCTCAACTATTCACTTTCTAAGGAGGAGGTATGTACTCTTGTCTTCTAGGATCATTGCTAATTCTTTCAAGGTGCTATCCCAAATCTTCCAAGCCTTCCTTCAACACATTTAGTAGAGGTATAAGTAGTATCATGGTCTATATTCTAGGAGAAGCTTAAGATTTTCTTAAGGAAACAAAACATAATGTTATGATAGCCTAAGCAGCAATATATTATTAATCAGCTAATAATAACTGGCAAAATAATATGCTTAAGATGGAAGAAAATTACGTGAGATGCATGATGAAAAGTCTTCATGATGAATCAGAACTCAGAGCCATGAAGAAAAGGAAGGAATTTTAGGCTTATCTGTTGCTGAAAAGTATAAGTGGGGCCAATACATATTTTAAGGAAAAGAAAATGGGAAAAGTGGGTTTACACCACAATAATAAAAGTTCACTAAATTTAAATGTTGAGCTTATATAAATCTTTTAAGGGAAGTAGCCTGGATCCCAAATGAAGAATAGTTTTGCATAAGACCTGGGAATTGACCTTCTAACACCCTAGCAAATGTTACTGACATTCATTGAATTGTATTGAAGAAACACAAGGATACAGGCTAGGGGTTGACTAAGGACCAGTGCTATAACTTAGACCAGAGAGAGAAAGGAGCTAACTGGGGACTTGATGAGAAAAATGGGAAGTTAGAATGAAAACAATGAATATAAAGGACAGATGGACAAGCTGTCAGTCATAACTTGCATCATAAAAGGAGGGAGAGTAAAAAAAATGCTAGGCTGTAAAGATGCTTTTATTAATGAAAAGAACTAAGCTCAGATTGTGTTTGTCAAATTGGCAAATTAATCAATGGGTAAGAGAGTATGAGCTGGAGAAAAAATATTGTAAAGTCTCCTTTATATAACCAGAGTTCATAGCCGTATGTAGTGGTTTATACCAGCACTCCAGAGGCCAAGTGACAGGGGGCTTTTTTTTTTTTTTAAGTTTGGGATGATGGCAGGATTCTGACATTAAAAAGTAGAAGGGATGGATGAGAAGGCAGTTGTGGAGAGGGATGGATGGGGGTATTTAGTGCAGGTGCCACAGATACAGGCAAAAGGAGCAAGAACCGCAGTAGTCACTTCCCTGGGTTGGCCAGGACCCGGGTGGCATGACATAGAAATGCACCCCCTGTTGGTGCAGGTACCAAGCAGCCTGGCTCTCTTCGGAGTCCAAGGCCGACCCATTCCATCTTTTCCTCGGCTTTAGGCAACTGTCAGCAATCCTGGCAGCTGAATCACCCCGTCTCTGCCTCTATCCTCACACCGCCGTCTTCCCTGCTGCCTTGTTCTTTCTTATTGGTTACCATGGCTCACCCTAAGTCCAAGTGGTCATTCTGATGTCTTTAACTAAGTGCATCTGCAAAGACTCGGTTGCCAAAACCACGTTTTCATGTTCAAAATTCAAGAGTGGAAATGATGTGGGGGGAGGATAGTATTCAACTCAGCAACACCCCAAAGAATAGTTTGTAGAAAAGCTGGATAACTGGAAGCATGAGAATAGAGGAAAACAGGTAAAGAGGAAAGGAAGTTTGATCTCAGAGCTCGGAGAACCAGGGCTGGCAAGAAAGCTGACAAAGGGAAGGACTCAGGGAAATGGGGTTCGAGGTGTCAGGTTCAGCAGACCCAAGAAACCGTTGACCAACGAGTTTTAGACTAGTATTGATTATAGGTATTAGCAAAATAGTGATAAGCTCGTTTGGAAATAGTGATAGGAAAAGAAGAGTCATGGAAAGCTAAGATGCCCTGCATCACTCAGGTGAAGGAAGGAGGCAGGGGAATATCACTGTCGGAGGAGCGGCCAAGTGTTGGCAGGGATCTACAGTCTCTATCTAGCACATCCCAGAGGGAGGGCTGTTCTCTCTTCTCACAAAGTTTGGATCAAGACAAGAATTCAAAAGTGGCCAGAGCAAAAGATTTCTCCTTTTAGCTTGGGAGCATGAACTGCTTGTACCTTTTCATATGCAAATATAAAGAATTAGGCTGAATACTAATGTGCAAAGACACTTGTAAAGTAATATCACTTCTTCAGATGGTTAATAAGGCTGCTACATGGATCTTATTTATACACAGTAAAGATTAAACATATGATAGAAAGAATCTTTACATGAGGCAATTAGCAATCAATTATGACAATGGTATATAGCCCTGAAGCCTCTGGAAGAACTTCCTTTTCTTTAATCAGAGATAATTATCAATTATGGGGCCTAATCATTAGTAGACTGTCTATATTTTGCATTTTAAGAAGCTGCTGATAATTAGTCTCCAGATATTGCTCCAAGTGCTCATTATGCTTGGAGAGGAGTGACTCTTCCTTTTAAAAGTGACTTTTAGCTTATAACCTTGAGCAATTTAAGATTACCTTGTACCAACATTGAACTGAGATGTTATGCTAAATTTTTTCTTTTATTCAAAACAAATTATTTGACAATTGCATATATGCTAAGTAAAGTAAAGGAAATCTATTACTTTTGAAAAATAGTTTACTTTTTTTTAAAAAAAAAAAAACAGAGATCTGCCTGCCTCCATCATTATCTTAGTTATATTTAGGATGTTACTTATAAGCATGGATTAGTGTCAGATATTTTTCCAGTGGGGCAGAATAATGTCTATTTACTGAGTGAGGCTGTGAACCAGGAGTTGTAAAAACCTTTCACATTTATAACTATCCCAGTTAACCCCATCAGCAATGTTACACGGGCATTGTATTTCTGTCTCATTGCCTAAAGTAATGAAAACAAGCATCAGAGTGTTCTTAAACACTTGGCCAAAGTAGCACAGATAAAGAACAATCATTCTGGAGTATGTTTGTATCGTGTTAACATTAATTTTGCCTAAATGTATTAATATCTGAGCTATTATAATATCAGATGTGAGAAAAAAATTAATGTTAGCATTTAGGCATCTGCACTGGCGGGCCCTTAGGGTCCTGACAGGATATACCTTCCGCTGCAGCCACTAAGAGCACCCACTGTGTGCATTCGGTTCCTTTCCTCATAAAAGGCCAGCCTTGCCCATCTCCTGTCTCTTTCTCTTTCTCTTCCTTCATTCTCCTCCACAGGGACCAGTCTCAGGCACCTTTTCTGCCCCTTCTCTCCCCTCTCCTCAATAAACCTCTCATGTGGGCCCTGTTGGATGGTTTGACTCCTTCATGCCACTTTTAAAACACAACGGTTTTCTTACTCTTGAATAATTTAGTAGTGCTATTAATGCCTTAAGATACCAATCTTATAGTTTTCCTCTAAATATAAATGAAAAGAAGCGAAAAAGAAAATTACTGTAAATTAAGTACCAGATAATTCAGTGACCCATAACTACTGTTAGCTGAAAGATGACAACCTGATTTTTGAAAGTGTTCATTGATACTATTTTATCAGATGGTAATTTCCCCTCTGATTTAAAAAATCTGAAGATTAAGGTAAATGTAAAAGGTAGACTGCTACTTAAGTAATAAAGCTCCAATAAAGATAGTATAAGATAGACAAAAATTTGACTTGTGGGAACAAAATCAATTCAATAATTGTCCCCAGTTCCTGCTCAAAGGGTAAAGGTTTATAGGGCATGGTCAGCTGATCTCCTGGGCTCTGTTGTCTGGGAGATGAACCTCCTCACATTTAATGACCAAACAGTATAAACTGTTAAACATTTTTGCTTAAATTAATTTCTGGAAAACATTAAATTTAAGGAAAACATTCTAGCTGATGTGGGTAACAAATTTATTTGTTAATTCATTTTTCTTGAAAACATTGGTGCAATTACAGAGGATATTAGATCTCAGGTGTGAGTTGTTCTGTGTAAAAGCTAAAACATAGACTGTATAGCAGTTGGTGCAAGATGTACAACTGAAATGGAAAGAAATTTGTACTGTATTCACCCCTGTTATAACATGTTTTTGCTTCAATAATTACCTGGTAGGGAGGTGAAGCCTGAGTGTTAAGGATAGAGTGGGATAGAACTGGACCAATTGATAAGGGATTGGTCAACAAAGGTCCTTTTTTTTTTTGACTGTATAACATTTTTATTTTAGGCTATAAAAACAAAATTAGGCAAACAAACAAACGAGAAATTTCAAAATAGGTTCAAATGATGTAAATCCTTCCTTTCCAGGAAAGCAGAAGGGTAGGCCAGGGTAGGCCATCCTCAGGGCCAGACTTCCTGCTTTACTGCTGCTTGCCCTCTGCTGGGTTCTGATCCTTTCTTACTAGATAAGAGGCCACTTCTGACAAGAGCATGAGAACTCATGTTAGGCTTTGGAGACTTTAGATGGCTTAGATATGACAAGAATGGTCATATTTGCCGTCATTAGAAGTTTGGTGGGAGTAAGAGATAGGGGTACATAGTGCCTTGGCCATCTGTAAGGACATGAGATGCTGTTGGGCCATGACCAGAGACTCTGCAGGACTCAGGGATGATGTAAGAAAGAGGCACAGCTGGCTTTTCACAGATACCAACAAGTGCTAGGGTTTTTGCTCATTTATGAGGTGAGTGCACGGGACCAAAAACTAACTGTCCAGCTCAGTAGCAGCAGGAGTGCCAATTTTAAGGAATATAGAAGTAACCCTAACCAGCTTGGCTTGTATTTGGACTTCATTCATATTTGTGTTTTCTATGAAAGTTCTTAATCATTTTTCACCTTCCTTCCTTCCTTTCTTTCTTTCTTTCTTTCTTTCTTTCTTTCTTTCTTTCTTTCTTTCTTTCTTTCTTTCTTTCTTTCTTTCTCTCTCTCTCTCTCTCTCTCTCTCTCTCTCTCTCTCTCTCTCTCTCTCTCTCTCCCTCTCTCTCTCTCTCTTTCTCTCCCTCCCTCCCTTCCTTCCTTCCTTATTTTATGTTTTGGTTAGTAGAGTAATAACAACTGGGATGGTATGGTTGAAATGTTTGTTACAGGAAATATAACTGTAAGCACTTAATAAATGTTCGCTATTATTATTTACTGGGTATAGAGATTATCCAAACCAGCTTCTGAGTGTGTGATAGTTTTATTTATGCTGTTATGATAAAAGATCTGACAAAAAGCAATTTAGGGAAGAAAGGGTTTATTTGGTATACAATTCCAGGTATGATCCATTATAGCAGGGAAGTGAAGGCAGGAACTTAGAGCACCGCATCCATAGTCCAGAGCAGAGATAATAAACACATTGACCCTTGCTTGCTTGCTTCTCAGTACTCAGCTAGCTTCCTCTAGTCTTATCTAACACAGAATACCCTGCATAGGGAATGGTGCTGCTTACAATGGGGTAGGTCAATTAACAATCAAGGGAAGTCATCACAGACATACCCACAGGCTAATTAGAACTGGGCAGTTCCTCAATTAGGACTCCATTTTTCTGGTGATTCTAAGTTGTTTCATGTTAACAGTTAAAATGAACCACTACAGAACGTGAGCTATTCAGTAGACCATTTTGGCCTAAAGATGTATTCAGGGTGAAAACTGCAATCATTCCATCATTACCACATTACTCTTACACTGTACTGGCAATTCTTTATCTCTCTTTACAAGATCTTGTGCTGACAAACTGTAAATGGTTACCAAGAAGTACTAGCGACACTTCACATTTATAAGATTATTAAAGTGTATTTTAAATGATGGCTCTTTAAAGATTTTCCTATCTAAGGACATTGATATTTGAAAGCAAAGCACAGGGTCTATTATACAAAAGACATTCAATAAGTGCTGATTGAATAGCTTTCAGAAATGAGGCATTATAAATATCAAACTATTGAAATTCTCCCTTGCTCCATTTGTAGTATCTATGAGTAAATTGAGCCACAGACCAGTTATAGTGCAGTGTGTACAGGTTGCTCTTAGAATGCTTATAGAAAAGGCATGGGGTATTGTATTCTGGCTGGAAGATAGGAACTTGCCTTGCATATTCTTAGAAGAGCCATTGAGCTATTTGTTTGGGTGGCATGAGAATACTGAAAAGAAAAAAAAAACAGCCTTCCAAGCCACCTGTTAGCTCAGCCACTGTGGCAACAGGAGGGGACAAGGATATTAGCAAAATGTGTCTTTTATTTATGAATGTAGACCATTAATATTTTCTCATTAGAACCTGTTCAATTGCTGTGCATGTTTTCCCTCCTGTTTTGTTGAAAGTATAATCACTGAGAACTTGCTTGTAGCTCTCTTTAAGCTGAGTTAAGCTTAGTGAAGCTTTTTACATCATATTGTCCAATCAATACTTGCTCCTCAAACCATCAATGTGTCTTAGTTGTATCTGTGATTTTCTTAGAGAAAGCATTTTACAGACTACAGTTGAAGGGATCAGACTGTACAGTATGACTCATTTTAATGGTCTATGATGATCAGCTCTAACACAGAGAGATTGTAGTGGGAATAAGGAAGTTTTGGGGAAACTTAGTAGTTAGTGTGTTTTTATATCAACACATGAGGAAGTTCAGAAGAATATATATATATATATACACACATAACACACATATATATTTCTAGTTTAAGAAAATCTTGAGTCTTACTTGATGTAACTGAGTAGGTGTTTAGGTGAAGTATGAAGTGGCTAAGAAACTATTGTCCTGGATTTTGATATCCTGACTTGACTCCTATTTTCCCCACCTGCCTATGGCCTTGGGCAAACCATCTCACCTATCTATTCCCATCTACTTATTTGTAAAACAGTACTGTTAGTCACTACTTTATAGTGTTGCTATAAAGAGTTAGTGAGGGAGAATCATGTAGTACTTAAAATATTATTTAGCACATGAGATTTGTATAGGTGATCATAGTTGTTCTTGTTTCTTCACATGGATATAGGTGAAGTTTTTCCATGATGGGTCATCAAAGCAGAAGAGATTCATGAATATTTTTTTCTAGGATACATATGTAAAGCCTTGCTTGAAGGCCTAGAATTTAAAGCAGCTAATGTTTTCTATTCTCATTTACTAAGAAAGCTTCTAAAAAAATCATAGTATTGGAAGAATGGATGTATAAAGCAGCTTCTTTTATTGTTTTATTAATAAAAAAGGGTCAGAAGTTAGATATTAGGGTAAAACCTGATAGATCCACTGTGGAGGCCCAAATTACTGAAGGTCAGAGGATCTGAGCTTTTGCACTTGGCTATATCTAGCAAGGGGGAGGTCTTTACCTCACCCCTTGGAATTGCTATAAAAAGCCCTTTTGAATAAAGTTCCAGGCTGGTGGATTTTGATCTGGGTCCTCCAAAAACTATCATGTGTTTCTGTCTTTTTTCTTCTTGGCTAGGTCTCTCTTTCTATCTGACAGTTTCTTATCCCTCTCTCCTCAAGAGTACCCTTGAAAAAGTGGGGGAAGGTCCCCAAAGATGGTGCCTGAACTGGGAACATGGTGAAATGAGAGTAGGGGGCACTGTGGAGCAGGGGACATGCCCAGTGATCAAGTAAGTTGAGATACAATACCATTCAGTTCTACATATCAGCCACGGGTTCCCCTATTCTCCCCCCTACCACCCCCTCCCCTTACCCCCAGCCCAGCCCCCATTCCAACCTCCTCCAGGACAAGTCCTCCCCCGAGGACTGCGATCAACCTGGTAGACTCTGTCCAGGCAGGTCCAGTCCCTTCCTCCCAGACTGAGCCAAGTGTCCCTGCATAAGCTCCAGGTTTCAAACAGCCAACTCATGCAATGAGCACAGGACTTGGTCCCACTGCCTAGTTGCCTACCAAACTGATCAAGCCAATCAACTGTCTCACCTATTCAGAGGGCCTGATCCAGCTGGGGGCCCGTCAGCCTTTGGTTCATAGTTCATGTGTTTCCATTCATTTGGCTATTTTATTCCAGTAATTGAGTAAAACTGATATTTATTATAAGCCACAGTTGTCCTAGGGACCTCCATGCTATATATATAGCCTCTATGGTTCTATGGGTTGTGGTCTGATTGTTATTTATTTTATATCTAGAATCCACCTATGAGTGAGTAGATACCATGACTGTCTTTCTGGGTTTGGGTTAGAGATGGTGGTATTTTAATCTTCGGGGGTAATTGTAAATATAAAGCAGGAGAGTGAAAGTTAGGTTGATGCAAATATCTTCTTTGTCTCTGTCTGTGTCTGTGTTTCTCTCTCTCTCTGAAGTTGTAAAAAAGTTTTGGTAAAATTTGGGAAATATAAGCTTTAAGTATAGGGATATAGCGAGTGTTTAATAAAAAAGAAATTTAGAGTTGAGTGGGTTTTCCCCAAGTATGAGTGAAACCTTGGATACAGAAAGCAGCATTCATAGCAGACTGTTAACTTGGCATTCTGAGCAGCTTCAGAAGCTCCAGAAGTCACCAACAATAGTGGATGCCAGAGCCAGCCCAAGAGCAGCAGCCAGGCATCAGCAGCTGAGACCTGAGAGGTATCAGTGCAGTGCTGGTGGCAGACATTGGTGAGACAGCTCAAGCAGCAAGGCAAGTGGCAGGCAGCAGCTTGGAGAGCCTGGCAGGGATGCCATGCCATGGGAAAGGTGAATGGCAAGCAGTGGGGAGCAGCAGAGATTGCAGACAAGACTGCTGCCCTGGGCAGAGAAGCAATGTCAGCAGTTAGATGAGCAGTTGAGATGAGCTGGAGCCCAGGGAACTGCTGGGGTGAGGCAGCGTTGTGCTTTGGGTTGAACAACAGAGACGATGGAACCTAGACTAGCCCAAGTGCCCAGTGCCAGAGTGAAGCAGAGCCGTATGGCTGGCGGTGGTGTTTGGCTGTGCAAAGAAGGCAGAGCACAGGATGTGAGGACCATTGGCAGAACAGGTAATGCAGTCAGGGTGCAGCTGCTGTGACTGGCCATGGCTGGGTTTCCCTCCAGAGCCAGGGTTGTTGAACAAAAGCTGCAGCTTGTAGCAGTGGGAGGAATCTTGAGTCCAGGTGGCATGAGGCGATTGAAAGCCCTCTAGCCTCAGGACACAGAGGTCCTTGGTGGATGTGCCAGTTACAGAAGCACAGAGAGACTGGGAATGTGAGAGCCAAGAGCAAAAAGCCATGCAGTTTGTTTGCTGGCTGTAAGAAGGTCTCTTTTGAAAGGATTGTGTCCCAGCTAGCTAATAGCTTTTTCCCTGGAGCAAAAATGGCCTCAGGGGAAGGCTACAGACAGCAAAGCATAGCTGTGGCAGAGAATGAAAGTCTCAGAGAGGCTTGCTTGAACTGAAAAAAAATTGGTTATGGGATTCCTCATATTTGGAGCTGTTTTCTTCAGAGTCATTATTACTCTGACAGCTGTATAAAGATTTCGGGGCAACTGATGAGCCAGACCCTGATTTTGAACATTTAAAAATGGTACCAGAACTGTCTTTTTAAACTCTCAGACTTAAGAAATGGGATGGACAGGAGTAATTGCATTGCAATGTGACAATTTTGAATTTACATACACATCTATCAACTGTGGTTATTTATGAACTGTTTTGTTGAACTGATTTTATGTAAAAAATGGAACTGTTTATGTAACTATTTTGTGAAGAAAAAGAGAAATTTTTTTTTTCTACCTAGGCTCAAGATTCAGTTTAAAAAATTATAAAGAAAAGGGGGAGTTAATATTCCTCAGTGTATTTAATTTAATATTTTCTTGTTCCTTGAATGGATTAATGTTAAGTTGTGTTAATATACCTTATGTTTTAATAGCAAGAAATGCAAATGGTTCTATTAAGAGATTGCTTTAAAATGTATTTTTGCTAAAGCTTTTAAAGTATTAATGGTTCTATTAAGAGTTTGCTTTTGGATGTAAGTTTGTAAGAATTGTAATTATTTCACTAATATTTATGTTAAATATTTATGTTAAATATATGATGTTAACCTGTTAATGTCAATGATGATGCTAAGGGAGTCTTTAGGTTTCATGTGGTTGCATCAGGACTTTGTTGATTTAAAGAAGGGCTTGGTGCAACTAAGTCTATATTTTAGACCCATTCAAAAAGTCCATTCCATCTTTATCATCCTCTACTCCTTTACTGGGAGGTATAGCAGTCTTAATTAGCAAGTGTATTGCTATAATTATTCCAGCTACTTGCAAGCTCTTAGTGGAAAAGCTGATTCAGAGCTACATAGAGTTAAGCTCTGTATTTCCACTTGAGATTTATATTATTGAGAAGGGGGATTTGTGGAGGCCCAAATTACTCAGGATCAGAGAATCTGAGCTTGCTTTACCCAGCAAAGCTGCATAAGGGGAAAAGACCATGGGCACGGTAACCAGATATTTGGAATGGTCTGTACTTGGCTATATCTAGCAAGGGGAAGGTCTTTTGCCTCACCCCTTGGCATTGCTATAAAAAGTCCTTCTGAATAAAGTTCTGGGCCAGTGGATTTTGATCTGGGTTCTCCTGAAGCTATCCTGTGTTTCTGTCTTTCTTCTTTTCAGCTAGGTCTCTCTATCTGATATTTTCTTATCCCCCTCTCCTCAAGAATACACTGAAAAAAGTGGGGGAGGATCCTCCATAATCCACAAAGCAACAGAGAAAATGATTGTCAACCTCTACTCTCCATGCTTCCCTGCTCGAAAGTGCTGTGTATCTCCTTTGGACCCTCCTTATTCCTCCTGCATGTCCATTTATCTCCTCTGAGTCTACCAGAAAACTCTGGCCGGCTGAATGTGGACTCCACTGGTGGTCTTGGAGCAACTACACAAACAAATCTCCCACAATCTTCTCTTCTTTTGTCTTAACAAAAAGGAAAGATTTTAACTCTAACATAGTAAAACTATATACAATGAAAACATGTATCAAGTAAGGTTACATTCACAATGTCCAGTCCATTTGTATTTAGCAAAATCAGAGAAAATACTCCATCTGTCTTCTCTTGGTGAGTTCAAAGTTTTGTACCTAGTTTCCTTTCTGTCTTAACTAAGGAAAACTGTAACTATAACTATCTAGTCTTCAACCCCATCAGAGATCTGAGAAGGTTATAATATTACCCAAATAAACAGGAAGTGCAGAGCAAACAATTTCCAAAACTGTAGGAATCACAGAAACATCGGGCTGCCTGGACAGTCATACCAGGGTTCCTCTGTAACACTGGGGCATCATTTTCAGCCTACAGGCCTAGAATATCTGACAGGCTTTTTTGTGAAGCAGAAATTTTGAAGGACTATTTTCCCTTGTCTTGACAAAGTTGAGCAGTCACCTTCTTTTGTGTTCTGCTTGTCAATTTAGACAGCATATGTCAGCAGTTAAGGCAAGGGCAGTTTCTCAGTGGCTAACTGCCACAAAGAGAGCAAACTCAATATGGAGGTTTGTTGATGCTCATCATCTCTTTTGAAGTAAATTGGTGCTGCCAGGAGTAGATGTGTCTCACTTTCATGAAAAGCCTTATGTTAATAAAACATTTTAAATTCTGTAGGTCTCTGAAGTGTTTAAAGACCATCTATCTATTTAAGATATATTATCTGTTTGAACTTGAAAACATACCTAACATGACTATAAGTTTGATTGTTTTAAATGACTAACTACTAACATGTATTTCTTTATTATCCTAATAGCTTTCAAGGACTAGAACTTCATTGCATTTTTAAATGAGCTGCATTGGAACAATACCTTAAACAAGAGTATAAACATACATACAGTATAACACAAATAACCTTTAATTTGTATCACTATACAAAAATATCTTAAACAAGAGTAGCAACATATATATATACATATACATATATATAGCATAAAAATAGCCTTACATTTGTATCAATATACAAAAATTCATACCAATGTAAAATATTTGAAACTAGTAGTTGCATTTTTTTAGTTTAAAAGTAGTTTCCACAATCTACCCTTCTATCTTACCGTTCCTATATCCCCCTTTTTTCTTTTCAGAATGAGAGCCCTGAGTCTAATCTCTTTTGCTTAGTTTCTTCCCTGTCCATGACCAATAACAATTTGTAACCAACTGCCTATATGATGGTAAACATCCATAACCCACTGAATGACCAGAAATCACCTACTGTACCTCTTGGGAATGTAGGCATCATGTTCTTAAAATTACTTCCTGCTGTCTTGGGGCAATGATATCTTTATGGGATCTTGAGAAAATTGAGATAATGGTCAGGTCCTGGGAGAGCTAGCTGTGTTACTTTTTTGTTTAGTCTCTGTGTGATGGGAAAGTGTAGAGCTTATCTGAAGTCCTGGCTGGTTAGTCTGTGAAGCTGGACCATCTCAGCTAGCAGCTTTGAAGTTGTTCTGGATGTAGAATATTGAGGAAACTGAAACACAGGAATTGCGAGAGGCTGGATTACCTTAACTACTTGTCTCTATTGGTGTCTGGTCCTTTTTTACTGAAAACACATAAACTTTTAAAAGTAACATATATATCTGCATTAACGCAAGTATGGAATATGCAGTGCACACAAGTTATCTAAAGATTTTTTTGTTTATGTTTGAGCAGGAAAAAGGCATCTGTTAACTTTATATGTCTGTTTAGACTATATAACTAAACCTCTATACATGCCATATGAAAGAAAGGATGATATATAGTAATAAGTCACGAGGACTCTTTAGCCAACAAGATTTATCATCTCATCCAGTCTCAGAGCTGTTCCCATAATAGAGGTATCAGCATATACATCACCTGTTCTGTAGTCTTTTTTGGTTTCTTTCTTTGTGTCTGTAGTCGAGACTTTCAGGAGGTCTCCCCCAATCAAATTCAATCTTCATTAATTTTGAAGAGAACCATTCTTTTTGTTTCCTCTGGAAACAAAGGCATAACCTCTTCACCAATGTAACACATTTCCTGACTAACATTTTGAAGCTAAGACACCTCTAAAGTATCTAGGCTGGTTTAATTCAGCAGTCCCCTTCAAATTACAGTGTCACTCAGCAGCTGCCATTTGGTCATAAGCATTCTAAAAATTCAAAGTCAACAAAACACCATACAGGATCTAGATGCCCTGTGTATTTCCCACCTTTATGTGTATTTTTTATATTACTCTCTCTTTAAAGACTTTATTACTTTTAAACTATTTTTTTCCTATGACTGTCTATATCAATTTTTAACTGTATCTGTTTAAAGTCTGGACAGCTTTACTGTGCACCTGCAACCTTCTCTAACCACGAGAGCCAAGTCTTAAAACTGCTATGTGGTTCCACACATAGCACTGTACACTGTGGCCTGCCTGAGAGACTGTGGGGTAGGACTAGAAAGCCATGTCTGACTCTGTGTTTGTGTTTTATTTCTTTTTTCTTTTTAAAGCATTCTTAGGTTATATGTGGAAATATATGTGCTCTCACATTGGACGCCATATAAAGTGGCTTCTTTTATTGTTTTATTAATAAAAAATGGTCGGGAGTCATATAGATCCACAGAGCAATGGAGAAAAAGACCAGCAACCTCTACTCTCCACTCTCCCTTCCTCCAAAGCTCCTCAAATCTGCTTTGACCCCTCCTTATTCCTCCCGTGTGTCCCTCTTATCTCCTCTGAGTCGCCAGAAACCTCTATATCCACTCGGAGGCTAAATATGAACCTGTCCTCAACCAAAGCCTGGCTCTACTGGCGTCTTGGAGCAACAACACAAACAAATCTCCTGCAACAGAGGTTGGAAGCCACATAGGTAGTATTTCACTCTGAAACTGTCCCCGCCATAGCAAGAACTCACCTTCTGAAAGTGCTACCTTGGATATCAAACGGTCATTAGAAAAACCCTGCAGCACTTAGCTGAGACTGACAGTTATTCATCGTGAGTCTTGGCAAGGGTTCAGCTTAAGACAAAATTCTCTTAAAGTGGTTAAAGTATTTAGAGTCCCCCCCCCCCCCCGAGCCTAATGCTTTTAAACAGCTGCTTTGTGTTGGAAAGGCACCCTCTTCTCTCCAGGTGGGTGTGTTGAGGGACTTGTCACTTTTTTGCCTTTTTGTTCCTGGTTTCTTCTGCATTCCTTTTGCAAAATCTAACTTGGCAAACTTTCTTTGTTGGCTTTTACTTGCCCAGTATGTTCGTTGTTTTTATTTCCTGGGGAGAAACTCCTCTGAGCACTTTTGTTTTAGTTACTCTCTGAGAAATAATACAAACATTCTCAAATGTGCTCAGGCTCAGAAAGGCCTGTGAAGGTACAGAGCGCTGAGGTGAACTATGATGTTAAAGAGAATAATCTGGACTTGTCCGTGATAGTAAGAATGTGATAGCTTTCCAGAGAGATCATTTCAGAAAATTCATAGTCAATTTTACAGAAAAATACTCCAAAGTACTAACATAAAGCATTTAAAAATAACTTTTCCTTCAGGTTTCTTTGAAACCTGTTATTAAGTTTCTCAAAAACCAGCTTATGCCTTTCGTATTGTGCCCAGTGTCCACTACATGAAATTTGAATACAAAAATCCCATGCATAGGGGACCTTGATTTGTAGAGAAATGTTTCCTATTACTTCCAACCCATGGTTCTCATCTCCTTTTCTCTGATCCTTCTTAGACATACTTTTGTTTCAGCAGGTCAATGATTTCCCAAATGAACCGGGAGGAAGAAGACTGGGCTTCTGTCCACTAATTTGCTTCTTTTCTGAGGTCGCGCAGCCTGGCTGTCGCTGGGCTCGGCAGGATCTGGGCTGGGGCGGAGCTGACGGCCCGCCGGGGGTGTGGCTAAGGGCGTGGCCTGCTCGCGGGGCCAGCCAGCCCGGCTTTAGTGGAGCTCTGCGAGCCGGCACAGCCTAGGTTTGCGGCGCGAGCCCAGCGGCTGCTGCGCTGATAGCGGGTGCCAGATGCTCGCAGATTCTCCGCTTCTCCGGAGCTCGGGTTCGGCTCGTACAGCGCCAACTCGCCCCGGTCCCGGAGGGACCCGGGCGATGCTGAGCCTGAGAAGTCCAGCATCTCAACCTCGGGGCTCCAAAGGAAAAAGCCGAGCTCTTGCAGGTGAAGCTGCGGTCCGTGCGCTGTCTTCCGGAGGCCGCCTGCGCATCGCATCCCCTCCAGCCTCGGCCACGCATCTTACCCCGGCGCCACCGGCGCAAGGAGCGCGGGAGAGTGGGGACCACGGCGGGGAAGGCGCGACCCAAACACCGAGGATGGACACCCGCATCTGGCATCTGAGCTGGCGCTGTCTCCTCCTCCTGGCTCTCCTTGGATCTACCCGAAGCGAGGGTTTGGAGAGCTGCGAAGAAGTTCGGAAACTTTTCCAGTGGCGGCTTGGGGGAGCTGTCAAGGGGCTGCCATATACACCACGGGCAGGTAAGAGCCCTGCCTGGCTTGGCAGTGTGAGGACCTCCGGCGGGCCGGGGATCTCTGGGCTTGCAACCAGGCTCTCCCAGGCATCTAGGGATGGTCTTTCGTGAAAAGATGACCTTTCGGGTCCTCCAGTCCCACTAGGTGAATCGAGGTGAGGTCTTCAGGGATGCTTGCTGTGCTCACCCGAGTAGAGCAGCTTCAAGGGGCCCCTTAACTGCGCCTGGGGTTCCTTCAAGCTCTGGAGCATTTGCTTCCCGCCAGTGCTCTTTCTCTTAGTCTTAGTGATGTGTTTGAAGGACTAGTAAAGGGGAGGTTTGTTCACCGTGCTGACAAGTCTGTGGATCTGTTCTTAGAGGGGATGTCACCAGGGGTCCTGGTTTTGCTGTTTTCTCAAAACCTCAAAGGAATTGTGTTGGTTGCCACAAGTTTGATGGTAAAAACATAAATTCTTATGTTTCCTTTGCTGGACAGATGCAGTCGATATTTTCTGTAATGAGCACTGGACCCAGTACACTCAGACATGGCCTTTAGTTGCCCCTCTGCACCCTGGCACCAAGCTTTCCTACAGAAATCCGAGCTGCTCAGTGTGTCTCCCAAACCCACAAAATAGTTTCTTGCCTAAAAAGCGTTAGGGCAACAGGCGTTTAAACCCTGCCTTTTGGAGGCTCTGAGCATGGTTGCTGTATGCCTGAGACTCCCAGGGAAAGGATACAGTTAATGTGGCGGGTGGAAAGCATTCTTCCTATAAGCTCCCTCTACCTAATGTTCATCCCCTGTGCCCTAGCCTAGCACTCAAATTCTTAGCTGCTGGCAGGAGAGGCAGTACACACTCTATCTGAAGAGAAGGTGTTAGCGAGCCAACGCAATTGGAGCTAAGTTAGTGAAGTAATGCTAGCTGTTGCTGAAGTCATCAGAAGGGGCAGAGGTTGTTGGGTGAACAAAGAATTTGTAAAGGCTGCCTGAGTACAGAACACATCCCTTTTCCAGTGCGAGGAGTCTTGCCTTTAGCACTCCCCAGTGGTAGCATATTGGCTTGGTTGCTTTTCTGCCAGTAAACTCGATGCTCATCATCCTTCCGGGGATTCTGGGCACATAAAACGATCAGTCAGAGCTTACATGACCACCTTTAAATATACCAATATTGATTTGAATGCCTATTCAGTACACAGACACTTTCTAATCTACTTGACACACATAGTTGATACTTCCAGCTTAGGGCATTTCTTGTCTCCTCAACAAATAAACAAAACAACAGCAGCAAAAATCCCCTTATATGTATGTACTTACTTATTTTAGTGTACTCTTTCATTAAGAAATGCATCTCACTTAGTTGCTTATAAAACTAAATGGTTTGTGTGCAATGGGTGTTGAGCTATGAAACCCTCACATTCTGAGAATTTTTGTCCCCTGAATGCCATAGCTTTGGCTGCGTGTTGACAGCTGTTCAGTAAGGCTTTGATTCCAACACCTTCTCACATCTCAGTGTTTCTAGTGCCTGCTGAAGACAACACATTGCAGAAAGGTGTCGAGTTTCATTTCTAGAACCTGTATATACTGTCCCTTTCTACAGCATTGATCACTGAGATAGCCTTTTACCACGGTGTAAGGGACTACTACTGAAGCTCTGCCCCACAGAAAAGCAAAAGGTTGTCAGTGTTGGCATTTGATACTTATGGCACAGACTAATCCTGGGAGGGCACGCACCTGCTTTTTAAAGTCATCTTGGGTTGTTTCCCTATTGCAAACTCCTTTTTTATCTGTGACCTCGGGTGATGGAGAGCAGAGCAGTTCCCACTGAAGGAGCTATGCTGTCGCTGGGCCAGCCCTGCTCTCAGAGACAGCAGTTCCCACTGAAGGAGCTATGCTGTAGGTGGGCCAGCCCTGCTCTCAGAGACAGCAGTTCCCACTGAAGGAGCTATGCCGTAGGTGGGCCAGCCCTGCTCTCAGAGACAGCAGTTCCCACTGAAGGAGCTATGCTGTAGGTGGGCCAGCCCTGCTCTCAGAGACAGCAGTTCCCACTGAAGGAGCTATGCTGTGGCTGGTCCAGCCATGCTCTCAGAGACAGCAGTACCCACTGAAGGAGCTATGCTGTGGCTGGTCCAGCCCTGCTCTCAGTGACAGCAGTGGTACTCCTGAAAGCAGTGCCAAGTTCCTTGGGTATTTTCACTGAGGAAAGTCAGGTGAAAGTATTGTGTTGATTTTGACTAACCCAGTAAAACCATTCATACACAAACTTGGTATGATACTGAAATTTTCTTGTATCATTCATTAATTTTAATGCCTCAGTAAAACATTAAAATGTTTTAGCATTGATTTATCTTTTTTCCCCTGCTAAAAATATCCCATTCTCAATTTGCATAAGTTGTGTGTAGCATATGCTTAATAAACATTTTATTCTTATATTTATTATATTTATATATATATTATAGTTGTATTTTTTATAACTATATAATAGCTAACATGATGAAGTCAGTAGGTGGCTACCTTGTTTTCTAAAATCACCCCGTCCTCAGGACAGTGTATATTTATATATCATTTCCGTATGAGAATACAAATAGTGCCATTTTTTAAAAAATTCATGTACTTACTTAATACATAGTCTTTCATTGGCTAAAACTAATACCTTTAATTTAGTGTTTGTTTTTTTAGCAGTTTATTTTTTAGTGCATTTATTTATTTATTTATTGCATTTCTTGTCCACAGGGGTTAACTCCTTAGGTGTCTAGCTAAATTGCTATTTCTGTAATATAAAGAAAATTGACTAACTTTTTACAGTTCCTTCCTACACTTGTGATTTTTATGTCTTCTGGAAGATCTTAGCTGGTTTGAAATTATTAAAATGGTGTGGACAGTGACTTAAGCTCCTTCTTGGATTCCCACCTTTGTTCTCTGCACTGCTCCAATTCCTCTAAGCCTATTGAGAGCCTAAGAATGTTTGGATGAGAAATGTAAAAAAGGAGAGAAGGCACAAATGTGATTAGAATTACAGATGTCCCTGTGTTCCGATTTTATTTTCTAAGTAGTAGTCAAGGTGCCCTCTGCTCTTGTTTATTTTATTCAGAGAAGAACTGTGAGTGGGGGCATCTTTAAATGGCCCTTCTTTTTATTTTACTCATTGGGGAGGGGAGACAATGATTTCTTCACAGATGTATTTATTATTTTAGAGGATAGTTAAGGGATTTATTTAAAACCAGCTGTCAGATAACTAGCATATAATTAATCTTAGTGGGTGTTCATCTATCTCAAATACACACTTTGTAGAAAAATCTGTGGAACAGGAGCCTTAGTCAACTTTTCATGACTACACAAGATTAGAATACCTGATGCAGTGAAATCACAAACAGAAGAGATTTATTTGGGTTTGTGGTGTAAGGGGCTCCAGTGCAGGTTTCCATGGCCCAGTTGACTGGGACAGCCTAGGTGATTGTAGGTAGGCACTGGAGACTATACACTTGAAGGTGAAGGCACCAGAGTCCAGGAGCCCCTTCTGGAGCCATAACTCCAATGATCTAAAGACCTCCTGCAGAATTTACCTCTGGAAATTCTAAGACTGCCACTCCTGCACCAGGGTTTTCCTACAAGACTTTTGTGGGGTGCTCAGCACCCAAAGTATAGCAATCATTTTCACCTGGATGGTTTTAGCTATCTATAGAATGGTAGTCAATTTGAAGTGACAAAAACAGAAATTCTGATATTATGCGATACTTTAAAGTAGAACTCTGTGAAGTGGCTTTGGCTCTGGGGTTGCTTTAAAATGCTTTCATTTAATCACACCATAAAAGGTCAGTTTGTCTCACTGTAACATACAATAACAGCAGTCTACCTAATAAACATGGGGCTCAGAATTACACACAGCTGGGCTGTGAAAGTTGAAGGTTCTACTTATAGTTCTCCATGTGAAGTTGATAGGTTGTCATCTTTTAAAATGTGTGTGTGCGTGTGTGTGCATGCGTGCACACGTGTGTAGCTGGAGTTATCTCCAGTCCCATCCAGGCCGCAGCCACTCAGACCCAAATAAACACACAGACACTTTTATTATTTAAACTGTTTGGCCTAATGGCTCAGGCTTCTTGCTAACTGTTCTTATATCTTACATTAACCCATTTCTATTAATCTATAAGTTGCCACATGGTTCGTGGCTTACCGGTATCTTTACATGTTGCTTCTCATGGTGGCGGCTGGCAGTGTCTCTCTGACTCAGCCTTTTTGTTCCCAGAATTCTCCTCTCTCTTTGTCCTGCCTATACTTCCTCCCTGACTACTGGCCAATCAGCACTTTATTTATTAACCAATCAAAGAAACACATTCACAGCATATAGATATCCACAGCATGCGTGCATGCGTGTGTGTGTGTCTGTGTGTGTTTGAATGTGGTGAGCATACATGCCAGGGTTGCACTTATAGAAGTAAGAGCACAGCCTTTGGGAATGGGTTCTTTCATCCCGGCATGGGGTTGCAGGGCTTAAGACAAGCGATAAGGATTGCAGGGTCAACACTTTCACCCATGGAGTCACCTTGTTAATTAAGTTTAATTAAGTTAAATAAGTTAATTGTCATCTTATACCTCTTTCCTGGTTTGTAAACTCTGAACTTTTACTTTTTGCCTTGATTTAAACTTACTTGATTTTTAAGGGTGCAACTTTAGTGTGTCTTAATTCTATATATCAAGAGGCTTTAAGAATAATAATTGAAATTTTTCATTCACAAATATTTAGTTTTAAAATTAGAAAATGTATTTCTATTTGAAATGACATTATTTGCTAATGGTAGTCTATCGGTTTCTTGTGAACTACTATACAACTAAGAAAGAAAGTTTATTTCAATGCTCGGAGCCATGTCTGTATAGGTGAGGCAAACACTACAGGGCTAACTGTAAGCACTGCACAGAACTATATGTACGTATGCTCCATCTTCCCTCTCTCACGATTGCGGTGACTTTTTAAACCTGGTGTCACAATCTTCTATTTGTATAATGGTTTCAGGGTGGTTGCAATTTGGAAGCTTGTAGCAGGAATCTTAAAGAGTCTTATTAATAAAATCAAACCTGGAGCCAGTTATTGGGGTGAATGCTGGAAGATCAGAGAAGCAGAACAAGCCACAGCCAATTCCTCGCCAGTTCCTCAGCTGATCTTGTTTCCTCAGACTGGAAGCCTCTGTGTCCTCATCTGAATGGATCTCAGCTGAACTGCTGCTAAAAGCTAAAAGCTTAACTAGCTGAATGCCTCTAGTTTCTCACACCTTATATACCTTTCTGCCATCACTTGCTGGGATTAAAGGCTCACTTTCTGGGATTAAAGGCGTGAGTCACCATGCTTGGCTGTTTCCAATATGGCCTTGAACTCACAGAAATCCAGGTGGATCTCTGCCTTTGGAATGCTAGGATTAAAGGTGTGAGTGCCACCATTTTCTGGCCTCTATGTCTATCTAGTGACTGTTCTGTTCTTTGACCCCACATAAGTTTATTAGGGTGCACAATATTTTGGGGAACACAATATCACCACAGAAGCTCAAGAGGAACATTTTACACTCACAACTTTTGCTTCTTTGTCACTAATTAAGAATTTCTGAAATGAAGGTTTTGTTACTCCATGATGTATGTGTGTATAATGTAGATTATCTAGATTACCAACTAGATTATCTGGGAATATGGTCATGGATCTAGACAGCTAAATTACAATAGCAATTAGTTTGAGTGGGGAATAGCATGTGCGCACGCACACGTGCCAGCAGGTACACACACACACACACACACACACACACACACACACACACACACTCAGGTGAGGGGAGGTGAAAAGGGAGAGACTGATTGAATTGCTGGCTTATTTGCATGCTTCAAATTTCATCTTAAATTAGCATTTACAAAACCGGATTATACCAGTTATTATTGTATAATGCCCTTTCTTTTGTTACCTGGCACCTGTTACACACCCCTTTTCCTCTGTTACCCGGCACCTGTTATACACTCCTCCTCTTTCACCTCTAGATCGTTCACTATGGATTACATGCTTAATGAAAACAGAGAACGTATCTACTGGGGCCAGTGTCACAGGCATGTTGTCGTCTATTCTGTCACACAGGAGTCCACATTCAGAAGGATGTCATTCCTATTTTAATGCACTATTGGCCCTGTATTGAAATTTGAACACTGGTCTTGCATTTGCTTCTGACTTGGGATCCTGAAAGTCATACAGCTGATTGATCTTGGTTTGTACTCTATTTTTTGGATACTGTCTGGTGCATAGACCAAGATTTGTCACAAAATAAGAGTTGCAATGCTAATTTATTTCGTTAAGCTGAAAGAAGTACCTTGGTACATTTTTGGAGCTCTCTGATTCTTAAGCTATAGAATAAAGTCATGAGTTCTGAGTATCTAAGACCTTGTTGTCTATATGCTGGGATTTTTAAAAAATGTTTTATAGTGTTAAGCCCATGGCTCTGAGATGGGCACTCTTTTTGGCTTTCTTCTTCACAGAAGAGTAGCACCATCACAGCAAAGCCCATCAGGGCCTAACTGAAAGTTTTACACATCAGATCAGAGAAACATATTTTTAGCCATTTCCTATGTGATACTTTTCATAGCCTACAAACTTCACTAACACCTACAAGCTGCAGAGCTTTAGAAACCCCTGTGCTGCAGGGACTGGAGAGATGGCTCAATGGCTAAGAGTATGGTTCTTCCTTCAGAGGTCCTGAGTTCGATTCCTGGCACCCACATGGCAGTTCACAACCATCTGTAGCTATAGTTATATGGGATCGTATGCCCTCTTCTGGTTCATAGATGTACATGTAGACAAGACATCTGTATACATAAAAGAATGAAATCTTGGAAAAATACAAAAACAAAACAAAAGGAAACCCCTGAGTTCATATATATAGGGCAGCTTTTTGAGAACTCAAACTTCCCATCTGTTTGTTGTTGTTTAGACACAGGAGAGTTCCTACTCCAATTCTTATTTTTAAAATATGTATGTATGTGTATGTATGTGTGTATGTATGTATGTATGGGTGCTTATATTTGCACATGTCCCTGAGGAGGTCAGAAGAGGGTGCTGAACTGAACTCAGGTTTTCTAGAAGAACAGCGAGTGCTCCCTATCTGCAGTCCTGTGGTGACCCTGCGTTTGTCCCAGGAAAGACTTCCTCTGGGGGGCAAACTGTCACAGCTGCATGCAGGTAAAACACATTGTGTGCTGCTTTCAGCTTGTGTTTGTGTCTCCACAGTACCAGCCCCAAGGTCCAACTCCCCAATTATGGGCCAGTACCTAGTTATTCATATACCTCAGAGACTTATTTTAAATGTATTTCTGTTCTTTAGCATACTAATACAGTACTTGAGAGAAGAATCTGTAATTGATTTTTCTCATGTTTGTATTCATACATAGATTTTGATGAATAGAATTTCTTTTTTTATTAATAATTACTTAATAGGCTATTCATTGTGCTTAGCCATAATTTCTATTGATTAATCCTGGTAGGATGAAGGATGTATTCATTAAAGTTTTGGGTTTTTTTTGTCATAGATTCTATAAAGTGACCTCAACCAATAAATTTTCAATTTAAAGGAATTTTTAAACCGATTTTATCTAACAGTTTTGAAATGGAGCAAGTGAATGGCCAGCCAAGTGTTTGGAAAAGGATTTTCTCCATTGTTCTGCAGAGAAAGGAAGTCTTTAGGGTTTTTTTTTTTTTTTCACAGTCACTGCCATTAGGAGGCCAGTGTATCTCCTCTTAGAGTTTTATTGACTTGTTAAGAGAATGGAAAAAGAATGGATCAAATGCAGAATGTATTCTGTTCCATGTCATTTGCTTTATGCTTTATTTGGATCAACTTTTATTCATTAATTTTTTTGCAAAATGAAATTTCTTCCATGAAGAAATTACTAGTAATGAACTGTGAAGTGAATCTGCCTTTCTTCTTCCAACCTTGTTAATTTGATGCTGAGAGTAACACTGGGCACCACATTATGGAATGACTCCTGGGTGGAGAAGAGCTGTGTTTGCTGAAGAGCACTGGGATGGTAATGTTGAATGTCAACTTGACAGGATCCAGAATAATGATGGTGACAAATCTCTGAACATATCTGGATTGGGTTGAGTATGAAGACCTACCTCAGATGTGAGTGGCATGATTCTGTGGTCCTGGACTGAGTGAGAAGAAGGCAGGTGAGGCACCAGCATCCATCCTTCTGCTTTCTGACTGTAGATGCCGTGTGACCAATGTGGATGCGCTGTGGTCATGCCTTCCCTGTCATGGTGAACTGTACCTCGGCCCATGAGCCCACACAAGTCATTTCTTCCTTAAATCTCACTTGACAGGCATGTTGTCACAGCAGTGAGAAAAGTAGCCAATATAGACACCAACTCAGAGTTCAGAGCAGCAGGTGGGCCAAGTAGAGTGACCTTAGACTGTGAGGATACAAAAAAGTAACTGCTGGTACATCACAAACCATGCTGTATTGTAACAGGCAACTATCAGTGTCTGGGAAGTATTTCCATTAAAGACAACCTTAAAAATCCTTTCTTAGTCTTTTCTCAAATCCACTTATTTTAAATTAATGACATAAAATTATTTATAATTATTATCTACAGCATAATTTTCACTATATATTGAAAGTATAATATATATATATATATGTGGTATTGTGTTCCCCAAAATATTGTGCACCCTAATAAACTTTTCTAGGGTCAGAGAATGGAACAGCCACTAGATACAGAGGCTAGAAAATGGTGGCACTCACACCTTTAATCCTAGCATTCCAGATTTGTCTGGATCTCTGTGAGTTCAAGGCCAAGCATGGTGACTCATGCCTTTAATCCCAGAAAGCGAGTCTTTAATTCCAGGGAGTGATGGCAGATAGCAGAAAGGTATATAAGGTGTAAAGACCAGGAACTAGAAGCTTTTGCCTGGTTAAGCATTCCGGCTTTCGAGAAGAAGTTCAGCTGAGATTCATTTGGATCAGGACTCAGAGGCCTCCAGTCTGAGGAAACAGGATCAGCTGAGGAACTGGCGAGGTGAGGTAGCTGTGGCTTGTTCTGCTTCTCTGATCTTCCAGCACTTACCCCATATATAATATGAATATATATAATTTATGTATGTTTGAAGTAGCTAATTCTAGTAAATAATACAGATGTAATCTCACAATGGATCAGTCTTGGTGGCAAAAACACTTACGTGCAGTCTCATCATGTCTGAAGACTCAGTGTGCCGTCGCTGTATGTATCAGTTCATTGTACAGCAGAGCTCCTGAACTTAGGTCTTTCTAACTACAGTTTTGTAGCCCTTGATCAGTATGTCCATCCAGAGTCAACTGAGCCTGAGGTAGCTGCCCTTTTACTTTTTGCTATTACAAACATCAGCTTTCTAGATCATGTGACCTTTGTCTGTTTGTACTTCACCTTTTTTACTCAAGATGGTGTCTTCAACATTTATCCAAATGGCTACAAGTGATAGGGTCTTATCTTTTAAAGACAGGCCATATTCCATTGTTTGTCCACACCACACTTTTCACCATTCATCTATTAACTAAGGGACACTTGGATCTATCAAGACTTTAGGACCTCTTTTCAGTGAAAATGCGGAAAATTATTTTTGCCTGTATAAAATATGAGTCATGATTTGTTTAGGACATCTTATGAGAAACATGGAGAATTTCCCTAAACAGAAGAATTATCTGTGTCAGTGCTAATGAAACACACATACATATTTTGATATGGCTCAGCTCTCCACTTAAGTATGTTTAAAAATAGTCATGTTCTGAAAGTTAGTAAGCATCCCTTAGTACATGATTAAATTTTTATTACTCATTAGGATAAGGAGTTTGAATTACTTTTTCTTTTCCTTCAATGTTATGGTAAAATTTATCTTAGTTTTCATAATTCTGCTTAAGCAATATAATTCATCTCTACAGCTATGTTCTTAGAGCTCATATGTTTCAGCCTTCTCTTTTCTTACATGTTGGGGAAAGATGAAATCTGTGAAGGGAGTTGAAGTGAAAACACAGTGTACCTACATTGATCAAATAAAATGAATGAGAAAGCATTACCCTGAGGTGTCCTGTTCATCTCATATAGATTCTTTAAGTGGGAGACTGTCAATATTAAATTACTAGTTCAGATTTATTTGCTTTTTGAATAACTCTGTTATTTAGTAAGGTTAGACCAAGTTACATTTGGTTCATTTTCTTTTGATCATTGAGATGTCTGTGTTTAATGAGGTGAACCTGAAGTAGATCAATAAAATGAAGAGATTATTAGTTCATTCTCACCAGGCTTGGAACACATTTTACTCTGGATTTAAAAAAAAAAAACTCTCTCTTTTTTATTTTATTTTTTTAAGAAAAGGTTTTGATCAGTTTAAAAGGTAAAGGAACTAGGAATAACACAGGGAGGCTCACACAGTAGAGAAATCAATGAGCCTCTGCAGGCGCTGTGTGTCAGGTGGACCTGTGTGGGTCTGTGCATGTGTGGCTAAGAGCTTTAGTTTGAAAAGACAAAGCTAAGGTTCCTTTCCCCTCTGGAAGTTCACTGGTGCAAAAAAGCTCCAGATCATTAAATATTTAGCCTTTAATTCATCTATAAAAATGTCTTGTTGTTGTAATGGGAATGAAGAAAAAAGTCTGGCAAGGCACTAAAATGTTGTTTTGCGGACAAATAAATGGGAAAGGCAAACCGAGTATCACAATTTGTCACATGTGGGAGTGCAGAGAAATGAAGTTATAGTTTTGAAATGGCTTAGTTTTGTCCATACCATTTATTAGATGTGTGACATTTAGCAAATGGCTCAACTTCTCTGAGATGTTCAACTTGCTTCTATACAGATGCTAGTATATACAGGTTTCTTTTCTCCTCTGTTGCCTTCTGAGAACCATGGTATGCTGACACTTAAAACATTGGGAACTCATGAAATTTAGATCAACAGCTGTGGAGCCTGCGTGGGACTGGTCTAGGCCCTCTGCATAGCAAGACAGTTGTGTAGCTTGAGTTCCTTAAGGGGCCCTGGCAGTAGGATCAGAATCCATCTCTGGTACATGAGCAGGCTTTTTGGAGCCCAATGCCTATGATAGGACACCTCGTACAGCCTTGAGGTGGGAGGGGCTTGGACCTGTCTCTATTAAATGTATCAGGCTCTGCTGACTCTCCATGGGAGGCCTTACCTTCTTGTAGGAGAGAATGAGGGGTGGGCTGGTGGGGGTTGGGGTGGGAGGCTGGAGGGATGGGAGGAGGGAAGAGAGGGATCTTTGATGGTATACAAAATGAATTAAAATTTTTCTTAATTAAAAAAACATTTCACAGATATCTCAGTGTACTGGCTAGTTTTATGTCAACTTGACATAAGCTAGAGCCATCTGAGAGGAGGGAGCCTCAATTGAGAAAATGCCTCCATAAGAGCCAGCTATAAGGTATTTTCTTAACTGCTGAGCCATCTCTCCAGACCCCTATAAGGTATTTTCTTAATTCGTGTTTGATGGGGGGCCCATCCCATGGTGGTTGTTGCCATCCTTGCTGGTCCTGGATTCTATAAGAAGTTGGGCTGAACAAGCCAAGATGAGCAAGCCAGAAAGCAGCACTCCTCCCTGGCCTCTACATCGGCTTCTACTCTAGGTTCCTGCCCTGCTTGAGTTCCAGTCTGACTTCTTTTATTGATGAGCTGTGATGTGGAAGTGTAAGTCAAATACAGCCTTCCCTCCCCAAGTTGCTTTGGTCATGGTGTTTCCTCACAGCAATTGTAACCCTGACCAGGACACTCAGTGTTGTCACTTTTCTTGTTGTTGTGACAAAAGGCCTGACAACATCTACTTAAGGAAGGGGACGTGACTTTGTCTCAGTGTGAGGTATGGTCTGTCACAGGAGGGAAGTCATGGAAGCCGGAGCCTGAGGCAACTGGTCACCTTGGATTTGCAGTCAGGAACCCCAGAAAGGGAATGCTGGTGCTCCTTGCAATTTCTCCTTCTTTTTTTCTTTGGTTTTTCGAGACAGGGTTTCTCTGTGTAGCTTTGTGCCTCTCCTGGAACTCACTTGGTAGCCCAGGCTGGCCTCGAACTCACAGAGATCCACCTGGCTCTGCCTCCCGAGTGCTGGGATTAAAGGCGTGCGCCACCACTGCCCGGCTGCAATTTCTCCTTCTTATTGAGTCCAGGACACAGCCCATGGAGGTAAACTCCTTCCCTCCATGCAGATTTAGGGTTGTTTTTTCTACTGCAGATCAGCTGTCTACACGGCAGAACTACAGCTGTGTAGCTTCTAACAGCAGGAAGAACTAAAGCAGTACTCTGGTTTCCAAGTCAAACACTTCTGGGAGGTTGATCCTTTACAAAAGTTTCTGTTGTTGTTGCCAACTACACGGATAGGTTGGGTGTGGGGAGTAGGTGGTCCCAGGAAATCTCTGCAAGGCATCTGTACCAATCCAGGGGTATTTGTGAGACATCGGCAGACAGCCATCAACATTCTCCACTGTTCTTGCAAAAGCGTGCGCTCCCACCTTTGATTTCAGAGTCTTCTGTGAGCCGGGCCCTTCTTTCCAGTTTATCCTCTGCAGTTCTCTGTTGCTTCCTTTGTGGCTTTCCTATTGTAGGAAATGAGCCCCCATGGGCACCGAATATTTTCATTGCCTGTCCCTATCAGGGAAGGTCCTGACTTTGCTTTAGAAAGGTTTTTCGTCTGTGTTGTGGTTGCCCCAAGCAGAAGAATGTTGTCACCTCAGGACAGAGCAGGATGACTTAGGCCCACTGTAGAAGTTGGTGAAAATCAGAAATGTGTTTTTTCACTTGCAATGTAACTCACTGCCTGCCCAGGCTACCCACTAGAACCATGAAGGAGTCCAGTGACTGACATTATATTCACACTGCTTACTGTGTTCCATGTGCTGGCTAGTTTTATGTCCACTTGACACAAGCTGGAGTCATTGGAGAGGAGGGAGCATCTACTGAGAAAACGCCTTCACGAGATCAGATGGTAGGCAAGCTTGTAGGACATTTTCTTAAATAGTGGTTGATGGGAGAGAGACATTCCTGTGCTAGTGGTCCTGGGTGCTGTAAGAAAGCAGACTGAGCAAGCCAGAGGGTTCGAGCTAGTCAGCAGCACTCCTCAATAGCCTTTTCCTCAGCTCCTGCCTCCAGGTTCTTGCCCTGTTTGAGTTCCTGTCCTTTCTCCTTTAATGGTAGAGTACAATGTGGAAGTATAAGACAAATAAACCCTTTCATCCCCATCTTGTTTTTGGTTATGGTGTTTCATCGCAGTAGTAGAAACCCTAACTAGAACACTCAAGTCTCCAGTCTCCTCCAACAATCTAGTTGTGAAAACCTCCAAACATTCACAATTCCAACAATATCCCCCCATCTGTAGCCCTGCACAGACCCAGAAATTCATCTCAGCCTCACCCTAGTTCATTTGTTGTTCTTATGAAAGGTACTCTCCCTCCTTCTGGCTCACTATTCATGTCTTACCAAATTTGTTCTGCTATATATCAGTTTTATGTATTGAGAGCAGTTTAACTACAATGAAACCAGTTTCTCATTTATTGAGTAAGAATATTTTCTACCTTGTAAATATTTTAGTGTTTATTCAAAGAAGCTATTCAAGTGGCTTCTCAGAGACTCTTCTGACCATTGCTTGTGATTCTCCAAAAGATATAATTCCTTTATATTCCCAGAAAACTTGGTGTATCTTTTATGACATTTTACCACATTAACTTTTTACAAATGTGTCTCTTCATAATCTGAGCCCTTGAGGGAAAATTATGTTTTATCCTCTTGTTAGCCTTAATAACTACACAATGTCTTGTACAGAACAGGTGCTTAATCAATATTTGATGAATTCGTTTGACTTATTAATCAAAATGAAGAGCAGGAAATTACTCTGTAATTTAGTACAGGTGAAAGGAAGACTTGGCTGCTCCTGAGAAGGGGGTGATAGAGGATCACTTACGCTCTGAGGCCACCATTTCTCCCCACATCTAGGGAAGTCAACTTGTCACTCCTTAAATTGTTGTTTCTGAGAAGGGTAAACAGCAGAACCCAAGCTCTGAGCTCCGAGTCTCATGCTTTTCCCTCTGCAGCTTGGTGGAGCTAGGCAAGTGCTCCACAATGTGCATGCTTCTTCTCATAGAGCCACTAAGTGAGAAGTTGAGCATTTTTGTTATTGATAAAGCCAGTTTATTTACATAGGGAAAGCTTCTGACTTATCTCATCTTCTTATATCTTCTTCTAAGATATATGTATCTTAGTTTATCATCTGATAAACACACATCCATCTATCTATCTGTCTATCTATCTATCTATCATCTATGTCCCTCCAATTAGAGAGATGCTTGTATAAAAAGTAAATGGATCAGATGGCATTATTTAGAAGGCTAAATTGCTAGGATTTTTGAGGGAGAAGCAAATTTCATATATGATTGCCAGGATTTAGTACCTTTTAGGGACTAAGAAATCCTCTGTTGGAAGGACTTAGCATTCTGGATGCTATTGTTAAGTAAGGTTCCTGCACAGGTAGTTGAAACGTGTGTGTAAGTTTCATGAGAGGGAGAGGGAACAGACAGAGATTGGAAAGTCACTCGGTGTGAAAGGAGTGAAGAATTTTGAAACTTGCTGAGTATGTACCTCACAAAGAGGTTAAGGTAACTGGATATGGCTAAATATTTCTTGAAGTAGCAACTAGTTCATCAGTTACTTGGTGTGGGCATTTACAAACTCTGGCACAGCTAATGTTTAACTTTTGGAGTAACTCAAAAATGAAATGGAGATGTGGAATTTAGGTAACCATTTCATAAAGTTTAATTCTTTAGAAATGACTCTATATTTTGATTAATCCTCACATTTGTGACTTCGCAAAGTGCAGGCTTGCTGACTGGGTAAGAACAGGATCTGGCAAGGGCAGGCTAAGAGGTGGAGGAGGAATGCAGCAATCAGAGACAGGACTTCTCACTTGCCAGGGAAAGATCCTCCAGCAGAGTGACACCATCAGATTTGTATTTTCAAATATTACTCTTACCTGTAGGGTGTCCATTTGACTCTTTTAGGTGTGAGAGTAGAATGGTGTTAATACAGTTCAAAGGAAGTCAGTTTAAAATGGGCTTAAGAGGCTCAGGATGACTGTGGGATTTCTTTCATCTGATTACTTACAATAGGTACCCGATAAGGACTCCCCATGCATTCTTGGGCTGTAAATCCAGCTGAACATACAAAACACAAGAGCAACATATTTTCTTTGAACTTATGACTGTGTTAACATCTTGGTTAGGATGTATGTTGTACCTGCTTGTTCATGTGACATGTGCGTCTCTCTGCACAATCAGTGTAGGCTGACACTGTAGGCCCTTCCAGCCACCTGTGCATGACCCACTAACTTCTTTAAGTGCTTATAGTATAAGCCAGAAAGACTAAAGCAATTCAGTCCCAAATGTTAACTAAAGGCAGACTAGCAATGATGTAAAAAATAGACACAGGGAAAATAATCTGCAGTTGGCTATAAGACGGGGACATGACACTGCTGTGCCCTGGGCTGAAGAGCTCAGTTTTCAGTTTCTTATTGCCACTAAAAGAATACATTCAGCAAAATTATTTAGTACAGTTGTAGGTAAGGGCTAAGATTGTGGGGGTGGGGGTGGGGTGGGGGGAGGACTGAGAAAAACAGTGGGGGTTGTGGAGGAATGGAGGGGAGGGAGAAAGAGAGGAGAAGAGAGAGATAATTATGTCATGGTATTGACAATGTAAGTGGTATCTTTAAGAGAGAAAAAGTAGGCTTTGATTTTCTGGAGACTGCATGCAATGTATCACTGAAGCTGAGATATCTTGTTATAAAGGAAGAAATGATGTGATAGACATCTGAAATATAGTAGTAGATCCTCCCGATGACTGCTATAGGCTTTCAGCAGGATATACCTTATCTGCTACTGCTTATAGTAAATAAAGCTTGGATTTCTGGGTTTCTGAGCCGTAGCTCATAGAAAAGTGTTGCTGTGAGCTTTACAGTCATCAAAGCATAAAATGAGAGAATTGATGGTCAAATGGCATTTCTTCTTTGAACTTCTTAATGACTGAGCGTGCTGACAGTCCGGGCGGGGTTTATCCCGAAGTGTCTAGGATTCAGGTGAAGAGCTACAGTGATGCTGTCAGGCTTTTTGCTTTACTTATGTCTCATAATCCCAGAACTTTCAGAGTTATTAGTAGAATATTATGTTGAGGAAGGTCTGAGTTACATTTGACAATAAAACTCATTTTGTTATATTTCTGTCCTCATAAAGTATATACTTGGGGGTTGCTTTTATTATTCTGTATCATATGCATTTTACATGCTTTAGTTTAGTTACCTAAACCATAAGCATTTTCTGTAGTTTTGGTGGGACCATCACTGCCTTGCTCACAGTTTCAGGAGTTCCTTAGTTCCTTGTATGCCTGATTCTCAACTTGAGAACCAGAGAATCTCCATTTTTAGACTTTTGGCCATATACCCTTTGCCTTTCTTTCTTAGACTGAGGGGCAGCAACACAATGGCCATATTTACCCCCGTGTGACTTTCTTTTTTTTTACCTTTCAATGTTCTGTGAAATGCTATTGCATTTAATAAAATGGTTTCTACATTTCAAAAATGTGTAAACAAATTCATAATGCATCTTACGGCATCATAGACAAGTAGAAAATATCAGAGAGATCTTGGAAATGACCTCGCCATCTCACTTTGTCAAACAAAAGTACCCTATCCTGAGCATATTTCTGCTAATCATTCTAAACTGGTCTTATGTCCATAGTCACTCAGTGAATATGGGCCCAGGGACATCCGAGGAGAAACATAGATTTTTAAGGATTTTAGAGTCGTCTACCTTTATTTCTTAGCCTCTATTCAAGTGATCTGCTTTTAGTTCTTTCAATGTGTTGGGTATATAGAGTTCGTAAGGCTTAGAGCAGTGGTTCTCAACCTTCCCAATGCTGTGACCCTTTAGTACAGTTTCACATGTGGTGATGATGCCCCAATCATATTTTTGTTGCTATTTCATAACTGAAATTTTGCTACTGATATGAATTGTAATGTAGATATTTTTTTGGAGACAGAGGTTTGCCAAAGGGGTTGTGGCCCAGAAGCTAAGAACCACTGGCTTAGAGAATGTCTTACAATTATTTTGGAATGTGATGGTCCTTTGTAATGATTATGTCCTGTGTGGCAATTTCCCTTGGATATTCCTGGCATAAGTAAGCAGGCAGGCATGCATGTGCACATACAAAATACAGTAAGTAAAACAAAATTTCTTACTTTTTTCCTTTCCTAGACTTCAAAATATGATAAAAATAATTAAAAAATATAAATTGCATATATGTGTATAATTTGTTGAAAAGTACAGTGGAATAGCAACCAATACCAAAGGAGTTGACACATTTCCACATGATAAGTTCATAGAAGGCGGATTTGTACATGAAGACTTGCTCTAGAAATAACAGATGTCACCCTCTAACGTTGCCTCATACCCTCTGCAGTCCCTGAGCAGAGAGGGCCACAGACTAGCCAAGGAGAGTAAAAATACTGGTAGCATTGATGTTTGTTCACGTGGAATTCCGAAAGGTGTACTTGACCAAGGCTGGCCGGCTGCACTAATCTAACTGTGGATAACCTGCCTTAGCGACGGTGGCGACAGCACCTGGAGAAGGAGAGTCACCATGGAGACCACAGAGAACTGGCCAGAGCCTCGACAGCTCCTTCCCCTCAGTGTCTTCCTGATGCTGACAAGTTCCTCTCTTAGATGGACTCCTTAGCCGTTCAGAACTAAAGCAGCTTTGCATAAAACACTTAACATTACTTTATGGTTGGGAAAATTGATAACAGAACCCTACAAATTCTGACAAACTGAAATCCAACCTCCGATACTTAACAGACAACTTCTAAAACTGTTATTGCAATAGACTATTTAGAAGAGGTGGTTAAAAATCAATAGGCTACAGACTACAAGGGTTTGACTTTGATCCTCAGAAGCCAACTCAGTGCTGGGTGTGGAGACATGCACTTGTAGTTTCAACACTGGGGAGGCAGTGCCTGATGTTTGCTGACCAGCCACACTAGCCTGATTTGTTTGCTTTAGGCCAATGAGGCACCCTGTCTCAAAGGAAGTGGATGGCCTTTCTGAGGAGGACACCATCTGTTGTCCTCTGGCCTACATACTCACATACCTGCATATGTGTCTTCACACACAAACACACATAAGAAATAGAGTAATTTGGGCCCTCCTAAATAGTAAGGAATGGTATTGCAATTCACTTTATTTTCTTTCAAGTACCAGACCATGTTGCTGCAGCTGCTGCTGTTGTGGGGTGGGGGTGAGGGTGGGGTATACCTTTTGTTTCCAAAGCTGGTTAACATCAACAGACTGTTAATTGTTGATTCCAAATTCATGACCTGAAGTTTGAGGAAGCATTCTACTTAGCAAGCCTTTTCTCTGCTTCATGGACTGAGAACATACCCTTTCATATCAGAAGAGCCTCTTATTGATTATATAAATAAGGATTTAAGTATGTGATTTTGTGTCAACATTAATCGACCATCTCTAGGAAAAAACTATGAGCTCATGATCTATGGAAGGCACAGTGATGCCATTTATATATATAAAGGACACTATTACTGTCCCATCTGTGAGCATTATATTCACTTTAATTGCCTGAGTTTGCAAAGTCCTGAGCATTAATTTTTATTGCATACAGGACTACAAAGACTCATAATACCTGAAATACTTAATATTCTTTTAAGAGTTTTCATTTTCATGAATGATAGCTGTATATACTTTTATAGAACAATGAAAATATTGCATAAAGTAATAAATGCATCTGTAAATTATAGTGACACTTTAATATGAAGAATATTTGTAAAAACATAAAAACAATAACCACAAATACTATTTCATATAGTTTATTGAACTAGTTTTTGATGTCTTCAGCAATATGTTCTTCCTAGATAGAATGTTTCTGAAGCTCTCTCATTAATTTTGAGCCAAGACAGTGCCTTCTTAGATTTATTACAAAACTTTGTATGTGCAAGAAAGAAAGAGAAGAAAATTATTAATATTCTGTTGAAAACCTTTCATGCTGGGCTTTGTTTTAGTTGCTTACAGTATGCGTGTAACAAAAAGCATGGGGGAAACAAAGGTTGCAACAAAGCAAAAGTCCTTATCCTGTGGGAACTTCAGTCTTGGAAGGAAATAGGACCAAAGAGTACACATGAACTCCTATGTGTGCATGCACGTGCACACACATACATGCATCCATGCACACATGAGAGGGCACACATACATATGTGCACATGCACACACATGCATAGGATACAGGCAGAAATTGGAGGAGATGCTTATTATGTTATTAAACATGTTTTAATAAAGCAGCTTTGGTTGATGTTGGCATTCCTGGCCACTCCCCCAGCTACATAACCACACATGCACAGTTCAGTAGCCAAGTAAGGGGCCTTACATCCTATGTAATCAGTACACTGTGTGATGGTGTAATTTGCAGTGTGATCACGCAATCTATGCGCATGAATGGCATAGCTTTGTAAGCCCATATGTGTAGATGTAGCCAACCATCTTATTAAATAAGAAACACAGAACCAATGCAAAGAAGAAAGCCAAGAGATCAGAGCTAAGAGCCTTACCCACCTGCTGAAGCTAGCCAAGAGACCTCTCCGAAAGGGAGCTACTTCCTGTGTGTTTGTCTTTATATAGTCTTTCTCTTCTGCCTTCTCATTGGTTGTAAACCCAAACACGTGACTGCCTCGTCACTGCCTGTAAGTACAGTCCTCCAGATCTTAAAGGTGTGTGTCTCCAATGCTGGCTGTATCCCTGAACACACAGAGGCTTACCTAGCTCTGCCTACCAAGTGCTGGGATTATAAGCGTATGCCACGAATGCCCAGCTCTGCTATGGCTTGCTATTAGCTCCGACCCTCAAGCAACTTTATTTATTAACATACAAATAAAATCACATTTCAGTACAAATAAAATACCACCATACATATGTGCATGTGCAGGGCAATCCATAAGAAGCAGATCACAGACTCCTCCCCTTTCTTCTCCTCCACACCACCGCTCTGCACAGCACATGTCTTTTCAGCAGGCCTGACCACACACTGTCCTGTCCCTCCCTCCTCCTAATAAAACGCTGATAGTGGTTTTTTGTCTACCTTGTGGCTTTTTCTGCATGGTAATGGGACTGCTTAATGAATAACACTGCACCACTACATTAAAACCAACAGTTGAGGTGAACTTCCAGCATCCTAAATGCAGTGTGGCTGTCTATGAAGTGCCTATCAGATTACAGATAAGGAAAAAAGAGGTAGCTAAGATCTATACAAATCTTTGAAGAATCTTGAATGTGACTAATTTGATTTCGGGTGAAAATGGCAGTTCTCCCTCTTGGGTGACAACTACCCCTCCATTTAATTCTTCCCAGCAGGCTTGGCAGAGTCTGCTCCATTCATGTGAGGTTTGGGTCAGAGGCGGTAGTCTGAGCATACTGAACATTGAATTTGGAGGTCTCTCTGGTCCTGTTTCTTCACTTATTTCTCAGCTGCTGATTCTGGTTTTCTAGCTTCCAGAAAGATTGAGAATCCACTGGAAGTTAGTCACTTTATACACAGAAATGGTCAGATCCAGAACCAGAGATGGGAACCTAACCTCAAGCTTTGTCTGCCTTCCAAACTATGGTTCCTTTCTTCTGCTCCTTCTGTGGCTTTAATTGATTCCTTTTGCTTAGAGTTAATTTATACTAGTTATGGCTAGTCATAGAAAACTTTTTTCAGGATGTAGACATACCATTTCTCTATACTTTGGGACAGGGGACATGGGTAACAATAGAAGTATGTTATCTTTCTTCTATTTTGTGTAAAGTCCTTAAAGTTCTGAAACAAAACACAAGAAAATGAAATTCTGTGGCCTGCTCTTACCCCAGAAATCCTTGTTACTTGTGTACTAGCTAGATATTTACTGTTGCAGGTGATAGACTAATGTGGTAAATGCCCTTCTTACTATGACTTGGAAAATGAGCATGGGCTCTGAAGGCCTACAACTTTTGTCCTTCACATTTGTGTCCTGCAGGAGAATGAACACTTTGCTCTCCTGGGGCCCTGACAAATACTTACTATATTGAGTTCTTGTACCTGTGTGGTGATATTGTGTCCTCCAATATATTGTGCACCCTAATTAACTTATCTGGGGTCAGAGAACAGAACAGCCACTAGATAGACATAGAAGTCAGAAAATGGTAGCACACACACCTTTAATCCTAGCATTCAGGAGGCAGAGATCTATCTGGATCTCTTGAGTTCAAGGCCACGTTGGAAACAGCCAGGCATGGTGACTCTCATCTTTAATCCCAGGAAGTAATGGCAGGAAGCAGAAAGGTATATAAGGTGTGAGGACCAGGAAGTAGAGGCTTTTAAGCTTTTAGCAGCAGTTCAGCTAAGATCCATTCAGATGAGGACTGAGAGGCTTCCAGTGTGAGGAAACAGGATCAGCTGAGGAATTGGCAAGGTGAGGTTAGCTGTGGTTGTTCTGCTTCTCTGATCTTCCAGCATTCACTCCAACACCTGGACCCAGGTTTGTCTTTATTAAAAAGACAAACAATTAACAATTCATGTTACATCTGGTGGCCAACATGGTTTGTGGTACGAATTCATGAAAACTTGCCTGTGGCCTTGTAGTCCCCAACTCAGGCCCTAGCTGAATGCAGCTGGTTGTGGTGGTGCACACCAGTAAGATTTGCTGAAGGAGACAGAGGCAGGAGGATCCTGAGTTCCAGGCCAGCCTGGAAGGCTTGCTGAGGAGAAGCTGAGGCTGGGGCTGGGCCAGGCCACAAACAGTGGCAAATAGTGGCAGCAGGACCATGAAGGCAGCGGATGCTGCTCTGAGTTGTCAGCTACTTCTCATTGTGTGGTTGGTGATTGTGACTCTGCTACCAGGGATGAACACTTCTTGTTCAGAGGACCATCATGTTACAAGAAAGCAGCCACAAAAGTTGGTTTGGAGAAGTTTGGTGAGGCAAGTGGTGGGGAGAAGTTGCTGTGAGATATTCTCTTCTAGGGAAGAATGTTCGTGGTTCTGAGAGACAGAGACTTATCAGACTGGGATATTATGCCATGAAAACATTCTAGGATTTATAACAGCAGACCACAAAGACAATGGCACATGGACTCACCTGTGGCTGGTGTCGGATTTTTTATTTCACTCTGTCCATGGCAAGCAGTTTTGCCTACCTTCACATGGAGATTGTTGGTACCCAAGGAAAGATTTGAAATCAAAGACTATCTTGGTGAAGAAGAATGGAACCTGTTGTGTTGCAAACTTGGGAATGGCTGTGAGACACGATTCTGCCACAGATACAATTGATATCGCTCCAAACCACAGTGGAGACACCATGAAAAATTACTGCAGGTAACCATGACCACACCTAACATTGACTTTGAAATCTCCAAAAAGATGACAGGACCCCACAATGATGATTCCACATGGACTATGACAAAGCCATTAAGCTGATTAATACCACCCAAAGATCGACTTTGGACTACAAACTGCTCAGCACAATTTCAAGATGGCTAGCTGAGATGATCCAGATTCACAGACTACTCAAGAAAAGACTTGAGACAAGCCCTGCATTTTCCCATTATGCAGAGACTGGACAAATGATACAGCTAACTCTCCCAGGACTTGACAATTCACCCACAATTTTTCTTTTTAGCATTCCCTAAAGTTGCCTCCACCCCCAGAAAGCAAGAAGTAATTTTAAGAACACAACGACAACATTCCCAAGAGGTGGGGTGGGTGGTTTTTGGTTGTTTGAATTACGGATATTGTCATTGTTTATGATGGTTGGTTACAAGTTGTTAATTGTTAATGGTCAGAAAAAGCTAAACAAAGGAGATTAGATACAGGGTTCTTGTTTAAAAAAAGAAAAAGAAAAAAGAGGATGTAGAAAAGGGTAGATTATTGTATTGAATTTACTCTGAAAAGAAAAAAAGGGAAGATAAAGAAATAATAAGATAAAAGGTAGATTTTTGAATCTACTCAGAAAAGGAAAAAGAGAGAATATGGATATGATAAGATAAAAAGGTAGATTATTGAATCTACTTTTAAAAAGGCATTATTTGTTTTAAATATTTTACATTGGATTGAATTTTTATATATTGTATACAATTTTGGAATGGACTCACCAAAATAGGATAGATAATAATTTTTTTTGTCTGAATTTGTCAAATGTTAATGGACTGCATATTGTTAATATATAATGGAATTTTTTGTCTAAATCTGTCAAATGTTAATGGACTAGACATTGTTAATGTAATTTGTGACTATATATATTGTATATTGTATATACTTATTGGATATAGTTTTTCTTATATTAGTTATATGCTTCTTTTATTATTTTAGACAAAAAGGGGAAATGTGGTGATATTATATCCACCAATATATTATGCACTCTAATAAACTTATCTGGGGTCAGAGAACAGAACAGCCACTAGACAGACATAGAAGTCCAGAAAATGGTGGCACACACACCTTTAATCCTATCACTTGAGAAGCAGAGATCCATCAGAATCTCTGAGAGTTCAAGGCCACACTGGAAACAGCCAGGCATGGTGACTCTCATCTTTAATCCCAGGAAGTAATGGCAGGAAGCAGAAAGGTATATAAGGTGTGAGGACCAGGAACTAGAGGCTTTTAAACTTTTAGCAGCAGTTCAGCTGAGATCCATTCAGATTAGGACTGAGAGGCTTCCAGTTTGAGGTAACAGGATTGGCTGAGAAGTTGGTGAGGTGAAGTTATCTGTGGCTTGTTCTGCTGTAACACAAATCTTAAAAGGTCTTATTAATAAAAACAAACCTGGAGCCAGGTATTGGGGTGAACACTTAAAGATCAGAGAAACAGAACAAGCCACATCCAACCTCACTTTGCCAATTCCTCAGCTGATCCTGTTTCCTCAGACTGAAAGCTTCTCAATCCTCATTCGAATGGAACTCAGCTGAACTGCTGCTAAAAGCTAAAAGCTTAAAAAGCCTCTAGTTCCTGGTGCTTGCACCTTATATACCTTTCTGCTTCCTGCCATCACTTCCTGGGATTAAAGGTGTGTGTCACCATGCCTGGCTGTTTCCAGTATGGCCTTGAACTCACAGAGATCCAGATGGATCTCTGCCTTCAGAATGCTAGGATTAAAGGTTTGTGCTACCACTGCCTAAACCTATGTTTAATATTGTGGCTGTTCTGTTCTCTGACCCCAGATAAGTTTATTGGGGTGCACAATATATTAACCACATTCTGCTTCCCTGATCTTCCAGCATTCACCCCAATACCAGGTTTATTTTTATTAATGAGACCTTCTAACAATGTGTGTTACACACCTGGCCATTTCTGAAACAGCCATTGCACTGACAGAAGACAGCACTATGTGTCAGCCAGTCAGTTGTCCTCGAGTGGCCATAGATCTCATCCAAATGCCGTGTGTTCCAGGGAGATGGGCCTTTGAGAGAAATGCCCGGAGAAAGAACTGGCTTGCTCTTGGTGGACTCTGCCACCTTCGGAAGTTTTGTTAGCCTCACAGCTTCAACGATCTTAAACCTACCTTGATAGTGTGATGCATTATAGCACCTCACAGCTACCTTTCAGTTTCTAAATATTTGGCAAGAAGATGTTCTTCAAGGCTGGGAGGAGGAAATTTGTTGTTTTATAACCTGTATCATCCATTGAGGTTAACACAAAACTGACCTTTATCTTCATGTGTTGGTACTGAGGACATTTCCAACATTTACCAAGAGTAAAGCAACAGTAATTATTAAAAAAAATCTCATAGATTTATTGGTATATATTTGAATCAAAAGAGAATGTGTATTTTCCATCAGCAGCCCTTACACAAAATGTATTAGGAAGTAAAACACACTGGGTGTTTGAAAAATGTAATGCACACGCTCTTTTAACACTGTCTTGGGCAAGATTTTGAACTTTGTCAGCACCTCACAGTCTCCCTGTGAGTTCGATCCCCACCACAAAATTCTCTTTAACACCATGTTACACTGTGATAATCTGTAAACACGCCACTAAGTAGCAGCCCTCTGGAACTTCCTACTCTTGTATGATTCCTTTGGTATATTACTTTTCTTTTTCCCTTGTCCTTTAACTCACAGATCTGCTAAGAATCTGGGCCATTTGGCTTTTGGAGTTTTCCATAGTCTATATATTGCTGATTGCACACCAAGGATGCAGGGTAAAAGGGTTCCTTAGTCCCTCCTGTTCGCTGTAGTTTGGCAGTTGGATTCAGATGGGATTAAATTCAGGTTGGATCTCTCTGGCAAGACGTCGCTTTGGTACCTGGTAAGGCTGCAGAAGAGGCTTCATGTCAGCCTCCTTTTCCTTTGCTTTCATCTGAACAGCTATTTGTTGCTTAATGCCTGTCTATGAATTTGTCTGTGTGCTGTTCTAACACTTTACTGGAAAGAGAGACTTGCTTCACCTACCGTTTGAATGCCCTGACACAGCTTACTTCTGAAAGGCAAGGTGTATAATTGCTTCCTCCTGTTGATCAACCAGTTTCCAGTGGTGAGTTTTCTATACTCTTGAATATGACAAAATTGAACTTTCCAAAAAAAAAAAAATAATGCCTATGGGGGTGGGGCATGGAGAGAGAGAATTCGGTGAGAGAAGCTGGAATTGGGGAGCACTTGGAGGACAGTGAAGAAAAGTTAGTGCAGTGGAAACTTGCTGGAACCTATGAGAGTGACCCTATCAAGGATCCCTAGTAATAGAGGATATGGAGGAGCCTGAACCAGCCATCTTCTGCAACCTGGCAAGACTTCCAGTGGTGGGACTGGATTGAGTTGTTGTCCGAGGGGGTCCTGTGGAGATCCCTAAACAACTCAGGTGCTGATGCTAGGACAGAGTGTCACTGTCCAAGAACTTACAGCAGGGTCCCATTGCTGAGGACAACATCCTCATAGAGCATTGAATATAGAGAGGTCGAGCTGGTGCTCCCATGGAGCCTTACTCCTACATCCTAGTCTCTTTGGCAAGGGTTGGTATCCTGCAGGCTACCAAAGAGGAACCAGGACACCAACCCAGCCATAAAATCCTTCACCTACATTCTGTCCTGCCTGCAAGATATTCTGGGGCAATAGTGGCTCAGAATTTGTTGGAGTGGCAAGCCAATATTGATTTAACTTGAGGTCCACACCATGAGAGGGAGCCCATGCCCTACACTGCCTAGATAGTCAAGAACAAGAATAGATAGCACAGAGACCTAGTGTAGAACCAAACATGACTGACAAAAAAACCCCCAAACAAACAAAAAAGCAATTAAATGATTCATAATGATATTCTGCTGTACTCATAGATCAGTGCCTTGTCCAGCCATCAATAGAGAGGTGTCCTCCAGTAGCAGTTGGGAGTGGGTGCAGAGACACGCAGACAGATATTATGCAGAGAGAGAGAGAGAGAGAGAGAGAGAGAGAGAGAGAGAGAGAGAGAGAGAGAGAGAGAGAGAGAGACTAAGTTGGATCCCATCAGGTCCTTCCCCTCAGAGCTTGGGGAACCCCACGGAAGAGGGGGAGGAAAGACTGTAGGAGTCAGAGGGGATAGAGGACACCAGGAGAACATGATCCACTGAATCAACTAAGCTGGACTCACAGGAGCTCACAGAGACGAAGCTGAGATCACACAGGCTGCATGCGTCTGCACCAAGTCCTCCCTCTGTGTATATGTTATGGTTGTTAGCTTGGTGTTCTTGTGCGACTCCCAACAATGGGAGAGGGTGTATCTCTGCTCTTTGCCTTTCCTTAAGACCCTTTTCTTCCTGTTGGGTTGCCTTATCCAGCCTCAATATGAGGGCTTTTGCTATGTTCCATTTTTATCTTCTTTTGTCCTGTTTGGCTGTTGTCTTTGGGAGGTCTGCTTTTTTTCTGAAGAGGAAATGGAGGGGGAGTGGATCTAAAGAGGGTGTGTGTGTGTGTGTGTGTGTGTGTGTGTGTGTGTGTGTGTGTTTGTGTGTGTTAGGAGGAGTAGAGGGAGGGGAAACTGTGATTGGGAGGTATTTTATGAGAGAAGACTCTATTTTCAAGGCATTTGATTTTATGAAAACCATGCTTTTTGTAAAAACCTATTTTCTAATGTTTGGGCACTAGATAACTTCTGCAAGTCTTCTTCTGTCATCAACTGAGTATGGCTCTGCAAAAGTCATGTTAAAACTCTAGCCCCAAAGTAGCCGTGTTTGGAGCTCTTGATTTTGAGGAGGCCATGAAGGTCACAGGGCAGGGCCCGTCCATCTGACTGCTTCCCACCATGAGAAGACAGAGACTTTGGAAGTGTGCATGACTAATAGGTACAGGAAGCTGATGCCATCTGTTTGCCAGGGAGAGACCAGCTCTGTTGGCAGCTGGCTCTTGGATTTCTTCTCAGGAACTGTGAGACAAATCATTTCTGTTAACTCACAGGCTATTATCTTATTTACTTTCTGCCCCAAAGTGAGGACAAACCATTTCTTTATCTTTTTAAAGATTTGTTTTAGCTTATTTATTTATTTATTTATTTATTTATTTATTTATTTATTTATTTATGGTGTGTGTGTGTGTGTGTGTGTGTGTGTGTGTGTGTGTGTGTGTGCTACATGTATGGGAATTCAGAGGTCTGTGGAGGCCAGATAATGGTATCCTATCCTCTGGAGCTGGAGTTGTAGGAGACTGTGAACCTTTGACATGGGTGCTGGGAACCAGGTTCAGGTCCCCTGCAAGCACAGTGTGCATTCTTACCAGCCGAGTCATCTCTCTAGGCCCTGGGACCTTTCTTCAAGAAACACTAATTTCTTGTTGAGATAATCTTAGTTTGTGGCCATAACCTGGGTACTGAGGAGGCCCTTCCTCCACATCAGTGGTTCTCAACCTTCCTAATGCTGCAACCCTTTAATACAGTTCCATGTGTGGTGACTCTCAACCATAAAATTATTTTGTTGCTACTTCATAACTGTAATTTTGTTACTGTTATGAATCATAATGCAAATATCTGATATGTGACCCCCAACAGGGTTGAAACTCACATGCTAAGAAAGGCTGCCCTATACCGAGTCACTATTTCTAGGCCTTTCCTAAGATACTAGGAAATACACTTCTTAACGATAAAATTCGTGATGATTTTTATTTATATTTCAAATTCAAGATTACAGGGTTTTATTTAATCTTATTTTATTGCATATGGAAAAATATCTTAATCCAAGAACACAGGGTGGAACTCAAAATAAAATTTGAATATTTCACAAATGCCCACTTAAGCCTGTATTAACACAGCATCCTCAGAATAACATGAGCTACATTTACATTTGTTTGTTTTCAGTACATCCAGATTGCAGTTTCGCCTCCCTCCATGCCTCCCATTTCCCCAAGACACATTTTTAAATTCTCATTGTCCCTGTAGGAATCCCACCTCCCTTTACTACTTGTTGCCACTAAATTTCAGATCTTTTCATTCTTTTTGTTTTTCACAGTTTGTGTTTCTCCTTCCAGCAAGGCCTGTGTGTCACACCTCTGTGTTTCCCCAGCTGATTCTTCACAGAGACATTCCTTGTCACCTTCATGTCTTCCCTGAATACTGTCACCTTGACTGTTGGGTTTTCTAATTCATGACAAACAAAAACCAAACAAACAACATCAAAAAAAAAAATGAATTCAAGGAACTTCTGATGTCAAACCTCACACACAATCATTTCTAACAAAATGGGGGAAATGGAGAACATCCTGCAGAGACCACGCTGCAGAAAGGGGGCCCCAAAGTCAGATCAGTGACTTAGCTACTCTGTTGCAGAACACACTAAAAGATAATGATATACCACACAATGTCTTCTGTCTTTCTTTTTTGTTTGTTTGTTTAGTCCTTTTTTTTTTGTTGTTTGAATATTTGTTTCAAGACAGACTCAAAATAGCTTTTCTAATTTTAAAGAACTTCCTTTTTTATTGTTTTTGTGTAAGATTTAAAAAATATGACTGCTTGGATCAACACGGTGGTACACGTCGGTAATACGAGACTTGAGAGACAGAAGCAAGAGGTTCACCCTCAGGTGAGAACAGTCTAGTTTAAGTGGAGAGTTCTAAGCCAGCCTGAGCTCTGTGCTGATGCCCTATCTTAAAAGCCAAAGTTGAGAAAGAAATGAAGGAAGGAAGAAAGGGAGAAAAGGAGGAAGGGAGAAAGAAAGGGAGGAGAAAGGGAGAAACAGAGACAGGTAGGCAGCTCAATGTGGCTATTTGTTTTCTGCATGTCCTCAGCTGATTTATTCCCTTGCTTTGCTAGTTAGTCTGTCCAACATTTCGACATTGTGACACAGGAGATTACCAGCTACGAAGATCACCTTCTAGTACATTCTTAGCTTTCTGTGCCCCTGTGGTTGGTGGGTTGCACGTTGGAAAGTTGCCTGGACATCTTCCTATTTCTCCTGGAACAATTACATTTTGAGTCTACTTCCAAAAGTTCTTCTACCAAGTTGGGGTTTGTCCTCAGAAAGAGCCCTGCCGGAGTGTGTGGGGTCAGGGCTGTTCTGTCCAGCCCTGCCTTTCCCTAAAGGGACTCTCAGCATTGCCAAGTCGGTTGGCTGTGTTTTCCTGTGTTTGTTTGCTACTTCAGGCTCTCTTCTTGTTCTGTCAGCCCCTTCCTTCACTGCCTGCTCCTCCCTCCCTCCCTCCCTCCCTCCCTCCCTCCCTCCCTCCCTCCCTCCCTCCCTCCCTCCTTCCTTCCCTTCTATACTCTAATACTGCAAAGATCGTGCTGTTGATAGTTTTTCCTTCTTGTCTGTAGTTTAAAGCTTTAGAGATGTCATATTATACAGTGTGTTTTTTTTTTTTTTTTAATTTTTAAGGAAAATTTTCTGGTTATATGTAAGGATCTAGAAATGGTGAAAAACCACACTGTTACCATCATGTCTTAGCAGAATGCCTCGTGGTGTTTCTGTTTTAACTTGATAAACAAGTACTTAAACAGGCTGGTAGCTGTGAGTGTTTTATGTTGGGAACAGACAGGAATTGACCACCTCCCCCCCCCAACTACCCCACCCCGGCTGCTCCTAGATAAGAACCTAGAGAAATCCTGGCACCTTGGCTGATGATTCCTTCTGTGAACTGCTTACTACTTGATTTTTAATTTTCTTTTATTGTTAGCTTTCCCTGCAGAGTTTTAATTTATTGTTTGGGAACATGATCCCTGCTTTTCAGCCAGGGCTGTCTTGCTATTTCAGACAGTGTTGGGATTATGCCATGTTCCTTGAAGCCAGGCTTTGATATCTGAGAAAGAAAGGGACTTCCTGTCACCTGTGGCGCATGTCAGTGTTCTCTCTGGCTCTGCTTTCTCACGATGCCTGTTTTATTTACTGTCGGAGAACTTCAGTGTGGGCTTTTTATCAGCAAGCATCATAAGGTGATCTTTGTATTTACACTGTGAACAGGTACCGTCTGGTCTTTTCCCTGAAGATTTTATTTACTTTAGAATCTTGTCTTTCTTTGGACAGACATAAGAAGAAAGGGAAGGTTCTTTTTAAATCATCTCTTTTTCACCTGCATTGGTACCCAACTTATGTCATTTAAACATACCTTGTAGGTGATAGTGATTAAAATGTATGCAATTAAAAATAAGGTGACTTTTGAATTGTGGTATCATAGGTCAGACTGGCTTGAAATTTAGTCTTGTGCTCCCATTATAAAATTTCAAGAATGTAAATGAGAACTTCAGCCAGTACAAACCCTCATTAACAAGGGAATGAGCATCTATGGAAACCGAATGGCTATGTTTACTGTGAGCTCTGAGTGTAGCGGATTCTCTTCTACATGTTCAGAACAGCAGTGGGAACACTTTGTAGTATCTTTCTAATTGTAGTTTCCATCATTTAAAATTGGGCAGAGAGGCAAATGACTGCTCTACAACTACATTTCAGACTGGTTGATTTTGAATAAATCTCGTTTGGTAGTTCCTAATCTTAAATTTATTATTTTGAAGCTTTCCAAACAGATGCCTCCTTTCTAAGTAGTGGGAAGAAATGGCCAGTTATATTCATAAACAAACTGATTATAGGTTTAAGACTTGCTTTTCCTCTTGGTAGAATAATGGTGGCAATTATGATTTGAGAGTCAGCTTGTCTATTTCCACACTTCAGCTCTACCATTTTGTAGTCTATTGGTGTGTGACACTGGACAACTGTGTACTTTTCTCTTTCCTTCCTTCCTCCCTCCCTTCCTTCCTTCCTTCCTTCCTTCCTTCCTTCCTTCCTCCCTCCCTCCCTCCCTCGCTTCCTTCCTTCTTTCCTTCCTTCCTTTTCTGAGATAAGGCTTCACTATGTATTCCAGGTTAACCTAGAGCATCCTATGTAACCCAGGCTGACTTTGCATTTTCATTCTCCTCTCTCTACCTCCTGAGACAGGTGTGTACTACCCTACCAAACTAATATAAAAGAAAAAAATTTTTGAGGTGCTGCACATTGAATCAGGGCCCTACACATACCAGGCAAACACTCTATCATTGTGCAACATCTTCCTCTTCACACAATGAAGTTTGAAACATCTTTCAAACTGTATTTCTTTGTACATGAAATGGGGCAGTAATGGTATATACATCATAAAGTTGATGTAAGGATTAAAGGATTAAATATGTCTATGTTATTGACATACTGGACATGTCCTCAGTGACTGGAATAATTGACAAGTGGGAAATGGTCCACTTGGGGATTTTCAGAATTAGTGGGAGAACTAATTAATTAGGTATCACATCAAAGAACATACAATCTTAGCATGATAATTGTAGTGGAGAGATACATGTCCCCTTGTAGATATATGCTATAAGGACTTGAGCTTGTCAGAGGCTGTGAGAAAGAGAAGGGTTGGCTTCTATTTCAGAGGCTAGTCTGTTATTAAGGTGGGCGCATGGCAGCAAGCAGACAGGTGCTGGAGCAGTAGCCGAGAGCTCCATCATGATCCATAGGCAGAGAAAATGAGAAGGACACACTTTTACCAACAAGGCCACCCCTTCTGATCCTTTTAATTCATTCAGATAGTGCTACTACCTGGTACCACTACCTAGTGACCAAGCATTCAAATATATGAGCCTATAGGGGCCATTCTTATTCAAGCCACACATAGAGTGTGTTGTTCAGGGTGTCTTTGCAGGCCAAGCATGGGAATGTGAGCTAGAGACCAGTGTTGCATTCTGGAGTCATGTTTGTAATAATCTACTGTTGTTATTTTGAAGTCCTTCTTAGTTATTCTTATACTAAATAGGTTTATGTGCTTCAATACTTGTTGTTTCTTTTTTCTATTTATTATTGTGCTTTTCTGAATGCTAATCCCCTGATTCCTCCATTTAGGAATAAACCTGAGAAGAGAGCTTTGTTTTCTTTCAATCAATTTTACTATTTGAAATAGAATTTGCTTTTGTATAACTTTAGGTAAGATAAATGAAAGAATGCCAACTTATTACCTACTGTGATGTTTATAAATATTTTATGTTTCTCAGCCTTGTAAAATGCTCAAATATTGTCATTTATTGTTTAACTTCAGCAAACAAAAGCCAATATTGTTAGAGTTGTTGGTATTCCATGTTGGCAGAAAGAATAGTGTGACTTTTCATGTTTTGGCTTTTTTCAAAAATCAACTTTAGTAAAGAACCCTCAGATTATCTCTGAATGTGGAGGAAGGGCTTGAAAGGGAGCTGTACATTGGCACAGTGCATATGTGTGTATGTGTGTGCATGTGAACATATTTTATTTTTGTTCATTTCAGTAATAATATTAGTTAGCTCAGAGCTAAATGTGGTTGTTCTGAACACTGTCAAACAGAAAAACTGTGAGTAGGCAATTCACACAAACTTTCAGTGAACATTACATAAAACCCAGGTAGCCTAAACTATCAACTCTTTGCTCAAATATCTAGCGCAAAGAGGAATACCTTTATGGAACAATATGGTATGAACCTTTAGGCATCCCAAGGATGCCTGGACTCAGTGTAGGATGATAGGTAAATTTTCTGATAGCAAATGCACCTGAGACTCAATTTCCCACACTATACACAAACCTTTTGCATGCAGGATTGGTCATAATGTTTGCCATGCTATGTTTCTTAAATGGACCGATAGTCATTGTACAAAATGCCATTTGTTTTTCAGGACCTGATCTTCAGGTTTGTGTATCCCAAAACCCCACATGCTGTACCAGGAAGATGGAGGAGAGATACCAGATCGCAGCTCGGCAAGATTTGCAGCAGGTGCTTCAGACATCCAGCTCAACATTAAAGTTGCTAATATCTCGAAATGCAGCTGCTTTTCAAGGTAGATGGATTTGAGTTCTGGCACTAATGAACAGCCCTATTATGCCATTTACTTGTGATAGCAATATTGGTAAACTTGGCTAGGCTTATTTCTTTGTAATTGTGTCTCATTCTGGTATAAAATGAAGTTTGTTTTTCTATTCATTATAAATTATGTATGGAGCCTTCCTGAGCACATATTAAAGATGAACAAGAGAAACTGTTGTGTTATTGAAATAATCCATTGGAATGTATATCTTTATAGAGAGAGTTCTTCTAGTTTTCCATGATATTCACCCATCATTTTACCTCAGTGGAAACATGTATTTACAGATCCTGTGGGAAAAAGAGGTAACATAAAACCTCATTGATTTTTATCTGGATAATCATAGATTTATTTTTAAAGATATGAATTGAAGAAATACTTATTTTGAATCCTTTCCTGGCAACCCCACTTGGTTTTCATAAGAACACAGGTTTGATATAATAAGAGCATCCAAGACTGGTAAATAGTAAAGTAGGAGATATTAATTGATGTTTAAGGGCCAGCTAAACTCAGAATTCATCCCTAACTCAAACAGCATGTTGACACATAAAATTAATGAGATATGATTATGATTATTATGATTATAAGGCACACTGAAAGACAGATGGCCTTTTTCCAATTTTAGTCTTTTCTGTAAAATTCCTTATTACTGCAATAAAATAGTTTAATTTGTTTTCTCTCTTTTAAAGAATTAGGTATTGTCCTTATGATTAAAATAAAAAAAAACTTACATGGCCTTTAAAACCAATTTATAACTTCTGCATAACATAGGATAGAGATTCTATTAGTCTTCTGTCTGAGAGGTATAATAATGTCAATATATGCAAATAATTTGCATGTTTATATGCATAACTAAATCACAAGGGTGACTTTTAGAATTATACTTAGTAAATAAATGCAGTAAATCAGAACAAAATTTAATTTGAGTTGAAATGTAGCTCATGATGAATTGATGATTTTTTCTTCAGAAATTATGAAATGTCAGATTCTAAGATATTGGCTCAACTATGTTTTTGAGGGGCTGTATAATATAGCTTTATTTCTGTTATGGAATTTACTTATTAGAAATTGTGGGGAACTCATTGACATGCAATTTAAATAAAGATTTGTGATCTAAACTGGCAAAATTAGGAAGTCTTACCTGCCCAGTGGAAATGATATCATTGTTTCTCATGATAATGAGAGCATTGTGATATAATGTATTTTGTGTTGTATTTTTGTTTTGTTTTGTTTTTTTGAGACAAGGTTTCTCTGTGTAGTTTTGGTGCCTGTCTTGGAGCTCCATCTGTAGACCAGGCTGGCCTTGAACTTACAGAGATTCTCCTGGCTCTGCTTCCTGAGTGCTGAGATTAAAGGCATGCACCACAACCTTTCAGCCCGAGAATATTTTTTTTTTTAAGTGAACAGGCAGGAAGTAGAAAAGTCCAAGTTAAAGAGGGAGTTTCAGGTTGTCAGTCAAATGCTTGAGAAGGTAAGGCCAAAGTTGGGAAGAAATCTTAAAACGTTTATTTGAGAATGTCAATGAAAAGGTTTGCGTGAGGAGTATTACTTATGAATTCTCATTTTTTAACCTTAAAGTTTATCCTTTCCAGAGCAGGTGGCCAGAGAAGGTCATGATAAATGCAGCCTTCTCTTAGTCAGTGGCATTAACTGCAGACAAGGGCATGGTTTCATCAATCGCTGTCACATGGGCACTTAGTGTTGGAATCTCTTTTTTTTCTTTCAAAGGTACTTTAGCAGACTTTCATTAATAACATATGTCTAAATAAATCATAAAGACCAAAAGATTTTGAAATCTGCAATTAAGATGTGTTGAACTACTTAAAATCTTTGTTGATATTGCTAAAGGCTGGGTGATGACCACCCCAGTAGCAAAATGGATATTAAGGTCTGGGATCATCACTCCCTGTCCAGTGTCATTTAATGTCTCTAGTCTTTTGTTATTTTCTGTTCAATAAGTTGCAGGTGCTGCGATTAACAGAAGAACCTTGGCTTTTAAAATTAATTATAAACATAACAGTGTATAGGCATTATGAAAATTATTTGCCATAATCAACTCTCAGAAGCTCCCATTGCTTATGTGAAGTTTCTCTCAGAATCATGAAAAGACAATATAGAAGCAATTTGTCCAGAGGATTTTGTTGCAAAGAAAACTTTCAAGGATACCAGCCCTAAATTAAATGCACAGAAGAATTAACTTGGGGCATAATTTCAACCTTAAATATATATGCCCAAAATAAGATGAAAGATCACTTTTGTTGCATCATAACCAAGCAGGCCATTTTGTCAATAAGTAATTGATAAATGAAATCTTTATTTGAAACAATCCATTACATTACATCCAATTCATTGAGAAGCAATCTGCTTGACAGAAATAAGTTCATGTCTCCTGAAAGTGGATTTGCTAATTTCATCATTACATTTTATTTTTTGAATGTTTAAGGCCTTCTTTTTATTTTTTCCTTTTATTGAAAATAGCTCTTTTCCTCATATATATGGTTTTCTCTTCCTCTACTCCTCCCTGTTTCTTTCCTCCTTCCCTCCCACCCAGCCTCACCCCTTTTCTTTCTCTCCATAGAAAGCAGATTTCTAATGTCTAATAATAAAATAAAATACAATAAAGCAAAATAAAATAAAGTAGGATAAAAAGTAACACATTGGAATTGAACAAACAAAATTAAGGAGAAGAGCCCAAGAGACAGAGACCCACTGTTGGCACCCTCAGGAATCCCATAGAAACACTAAACTAGAAGCCATAATATATATACACAAAATGACTTGTTAGAAAGAGAAAAAATACACAAATAAAATAATATAATTTTTAAAGGTGTTTTTGAGATCATTTACTGTTGACCATCCACTGTTGGGCATACAGCCTACCCTTAAGGGTAGTTTATCCAGTAAGTCTTCCTTGGAGGAAACTAAACTTTCATCTGCAAGTGGTTATCTATTAGAGATTGCTTCTGGGGAAGGGATGGGGCATGTGTCCACTCTCGCTTTCAGCTCTAGGATCCATCTGATGTAGACCAGTGCAGACCCTGTGCATGCTGCTTCAATCTCTGTGATTTTTATGTGTGTAGATTTTGACAATTTAGAGGTCCTTGTTCTTCTGGTGTCCTCCATCCCTTCTGGCTCTTAATAGTCTTTCGGCCTCTTCTTCTGTAGAGTTTTCTGAGCCCTGAGGGGAGGGATTTGATAGAGACATCCTATTTAGGACTGAGTGTTCCAATGTCTCTCACTCTTTGCATATTATCTGATGTGGGTCTCCATATTTGTTCTCATATGCTGCAGGAGGAAGCTTCTCTGATGATGACTGAGCAAGGCACTGATCGATGAGTAGAATGTCATCAGGAGTCCTTTTGTTGTTCCTTTTTTTGTTGTTTTTTTAGAATAATAGTATTGGTTTTATCCTAGGTTCCTGGTCTCACGTTCTTGGTCACTCAAGTAGGGTTGGGTATGGGTTTCATCTTGGGGAGTGGGCCTTAAGGAAAATCAGATATCGGTTGTTTATTCTCACAAGCTTTGTGCCCCTATTGCACTAGCATATCTTGTAGGCAGGACACTACTTTAGATCGAAGGGTTTGTGGATGGAATGTTTCATTTACAGTTCTTTTTAAAAGTTCTTATTTAATTTGAGAATTTCATTCATGGGCTTAGCATCTAGATTACTCCCATCCATCCCTCTCTATTCTCCAATATCTCTCAAATTCCCCATCTCTGTCCCACATTCAAGAAATCTTTAATTATTATTGTTTATATATATTTACATATATATAGTGAATTATTTCCCCCAGACATTTTAAAATGTCAGATTTCAAAGTAATAGATTAAGAATATATGTATGTATGTATGTATGTACGTACATACATATATACATATATATTCCCTCATCCACATTGTCATGTCAGTTGGTGTTGCCATTGTGCCAGTCTTGTTGAAAATTCGCGGGTGTACTTCACCTGTCGTGTTTAGGGAGCACCACCTAGCGACAGGTCCCCTGACTCCTGTAATTTTGTCTTTTCTTCCACGTTTTCCCCTGAACTTCAGGTTCAGAATTGCAGTGCACTTGTATTAACCGGGACCGGGCACCCTATGGCCGCTTATTCGTTTCACTCTGACCAGTTGTGGACCTCTGTAATAGTTTTTATCTGTTGCAAAAAGAAGCTTCTTTGAGGGGTGAGGTCTACCCTTAACTGTGGATATAAGGCTGAGTATTTAGAACATAGAAATTAATTTGCTTTGAGAAAGTGACAATAGTCGGTTGTCCTGCTTAGCCATGGTTAGTTAGCTGTTTACAGTACTAAACATGGATTCCCTCTCACTGAGTGCCTTGAGTTCAAATAGATAGTTACTGGTTACCTCTGAGATAAAAGGGCTACTACTGCACCACTGGGGAAATCTTACCACTCTGCTCATTGTTGTGGTTCATAGTTTTTACTCTGGGTACAACTGCCTATTCTCCCTCTCCCCTGGAAATGTACATAGCACCTCCTGATACTCTGAGAATCAGCCCTTAGTGAGGAGGCTTCCAGGTCAATTCCTGTTCCATTCCCCCAAGTCTTGTGTCTGAAGAATGTGGTGTCTCCAGTAATAGGGCTCTACCTTCAAGTTCTGGAGGAAAACTGAGGGCCATAGTAATAATTCATATTGCTTTGGGAGCTTCTTATGTGACCCTAACCAACAACTGAAGGAGCTTTCCTGGAGCTAGGATTTTGTTAGTCAGTTCATAGCTCTTTTGGGTAGCATCATCATCCTGTGTGGTGTAACTACATACACACACACACACACACACACACACACACACACACACACACACACACACTTTTTCTTTCCCTCCTACGCTCCCTCCCTCACCCCTCTCCACCTCTCTCTTCTCCCTTCCTTCCTTCTTTCCTTCCTTCCTTTTTTGTTTTTGCTTTTGATACAGTTTTTGCTGTGTCATTCTGGTGAGTTTGGAACCTACTGTTACTATGTAGACCAAGCTGGCCTCAAACTCACGAGATCCTCCTGCTCCTACCTCCTGAGTGTGGATTTAAAGACATGCGTCAAATCATTGGTACTCTATAAGTATTTTTAAGTAAGCTTCTAAAGTAATATGTTTCTCCACGGCCTTTTAAGAACATTCTTAGTGTGACGTATCCCTCTTTTCTCCCTCTCTCCCTGCATTGCCCTTCCTCCCCAGTTAAACCTCCTGTTTCCCCTCTTCCCCTTCCTAGCCACTGCGTTACCCTCCCTCTGCCACAGTCCCTTCACACTTTCCTGGCTGCTTTGGTTATTTCAGGTTGTAAATTCAAATCATTTTTGTATTTTTATACAGTAGAATTACATTGTATAAATGTGCCACATTTTAATTATCCATTCATCAGCTGAAGGACATTTATTGTGTTTCTATTTCCTAGATATTGTGAATAAAGCAGCAATGAACATGGCTGAACCAGTCATCTGTGGAGTAAGATGTTGAGTCCTTTGGGCACATGCCCTAGGGTCATGTAGTAGATCTGTTTTTAGCTTTTGGAAAATTCTCCACACTCCCCTCCACCATTTCTCCACCAGTTTACAACCCTACCCGTGGTGAATGAGGCCCCCCCTTGCCCACATTCTGGCAGCATTTGTTGTCAGTTGTTTTCTTGGGCTTGGCCGTTCTGATTGGGATAAGATGCTATCTCAAAGCAGTTTTAATTTTCGTTTTCCTAATTGCCAAAGATGTTGAATATTTTTAAAGATATTTCTTAGTCATTTTAATTTTTTCTTTTGGGAATGCACTGGTAACATATGTAGCCAATTTATAAATTGCATCATATGCTTTGTTGCTTCTTTATGCTTTGTGTTCTTTGTATATTCTGGCTATTAATGCTCTCTCAGAGTTTATTTTTGTACATGTTGAAACACATGGGTCTAATTTCCTTCTTCTACATGTGGAAATCCACTTTTCCCAGTGCTGTTTGTTGAAGGTTCTGTCTTTGTCAAATATCCAACAGCAGTAGTTACATGGACTTGTATTTTCTCAGAGATTTTGGTGTGTTGTGATTTTGTTTTTGTTTAGTCTCTGGAATATTTTAGTTTCTTCTTTGACACAGTCTTTGTTCAGTAATGTGCTCTTTAACCCCCATAAGTTGTATAATTACTATAAACTCTTTGGCTGTTGATTTTACACCTTATTACATTGTAGTCAGAAAGGATACACAGAGTTATTTCAATTTTTCTTTTTGTGTTGAGCTTTCCTTTGTATCCCAGAATGTGATCCCTCTTGAAGGCTCTTCAGGGGCTGTGGAGTAGAATGTATGCTTTGTTGTTTGAGCACAGTAGATATCGGTTAAGGCCATTCGATGTATAAAATCATTTAATTCTGTTTTTTCTTGTTAATTTTTTTTGTCCAGATTATCTGTCTATTGGAAAGTAGAGTGTTGAAATCAGTTACTAAAATGGGATTAATCTGTGTTTCGAAGTCCAGTAGTACATTTTTTATGATTTGGGGTGTGCCAGAGTTGGATGTATAGAGGCTTAAGATTGCAATGCCATCTTAGCTAATGGTTTCTTTGATCAGAAGGAAGTATCCTGATCTCTCTCTCCTGATTAGTTTTAGTTTGAAGTCTTTCTTTCTTAGTCCAATATTAGGATGGTGACATCCTGGTTCCCTTTTCTTGGAATACATTTTTTTTTTTATCATTTTACTCTAAGTGGGTGGGTATTTTGAAGGTACCAGTTTTTAAAAATTATTTTGTCAACAAAACAATGGATTTTAAATTTTTAAAATTTACTTATTTTCTGTGTATGGGTGTTTTGCCTGCATATATGTTTGTGTAGTACCTGTATGCCTCATGTCTGTGGAAGCCAGAAAAGGGTATTGGATTCTCTGGAACTGGAGTTGAAGACAGTTGTGAGCTGCCATTTGGATTCTGGAAATTGAACTCAGGTCCTCTGGAAGAGCAGCAAGTGCTCTTAACTGCTGAGCCACCTCTCTAGCCCCTGGATTTTGTTTCTTAATCTGGTCAGCTAACCTGTGTCTTTTGAGTGGGATACTGAGGCCATTAGTATTTAATAGCATCATTGAATGGTGTGTGTTGATTACTGTTGTTATCTTGCAGTTTGTGTTCTTATTATGTGTTCCAGTATTTACAGTTTCATTTGTTTTCTAGCTATAGCCTCTTGGCTATGGTATTCCTCCTCTCAGTCTGAAGTATAGTGTCCAGTATTGTCTGTAGAATTAGTTTTACAGGCATGAAGTATTTTAGTCTCTTTACATTGTAGGAAGTGTTTTTTTTCCCCTTCAACTATGCCTGATAGTTTCCCAGGATAAAGTAATCTGGGTTGGTATTTGTGGCATTTTAGAGCTTGGAGTATTGCCCCAGGCTTTTCTGGTCTTTAAAGTTTCCACTAGGAAATCAGCTGTTATTCTGATGTGTTTTCCTTTGTATATGACATGTGAATTTTCCCCCGGCTTCTTTCAATAACATCTCTTAGTTCTGTGTACTTAGTGCTTCAACTATAGTATATTTGGGTTGGGGGAGGTTTCCACTTTGGTCTTGTCTGGTGTTCTGTGTGCAAGTATGTCTTTTCTAATTTGGGGGAGGTTCCTCAATGATCCTGTTGAAGGTCTGGTCTAAGCCATTTGCCTGGGATTCCTCTCCTTCTTCTATGCCTATAATTCATAGACTTTATCTTTTCAGGGTATTGCAAAGTTTCTGCATACCCCTTTAGTGTGCTTCCCCCATACCTGAAATACTTTGTTTAAGCCATCCAGTTCCTCTATTTTGCGAATTGACTTCTCTCTTCTACTTAATCCATTCTACTGGAAAGACTTTTCTATGAGTTTTCTAATAGAATTATCTTTTCAATTCCATGTTCAATTCTGGGCTCTCTTCAATATTTCTCTCTCTTTACTGAATTCAGTTTTTATATCCCAAGTTTTCCTTGTGATTTCATTCTGCCACATTACTTGTACTTTCTTAGTGTTTGCCCGGGAGTTTTCTCCTTCCTCTTTAGGTTCACTGAGGTGTTTGTTCATGCCTTCTTTAAACACTGGATTTTTTGACCACATTTATGGTTATTCTTGTAAATCCTGTGTCCTAGGCTTCATATAGGTAAGTCTCATCAGAAAACATTTCTATAGGCCTGGTATGTTTCCGGGGAAATGTACAGTCTTGGCCTTTCCTATCGTCTGTGGTTTTGTGATGTGACCTGGACATGTTGATTTCTCTCCTTGGTTGTGTATCAGATTTGAGAGTCCATCCTGCCTCTGTTCAGCAGAAGTTTGTTGTGTTTTTGTTGTTGCCCACATCTGGTTCAGTTCCATCAGGAATGAAGAAGTGGTAGGTCAGTCCTTCCAAAACTCAATGCTGAGTTTTGATTAGAGAGATGGGGTGGTGGTGGTGGTACAGATTCCAATTTAGTGGAAACCAAGCAAGCGTGCAAATGTGACTTCTGGCTAAGGGTTCTGCTAAGCTTCTCTGCAAGCTACCTGAGCTACCACTGGGAATATGAGATGGTGCAGGTGAGCTGGGAATCTGGAGCCCTCACCACTCGCCAGGATAAGAGGGTGCACATGGTGTCTGCTAGCCCTGGGGGTCTTGGGTTATGCAGGCAGGCAAGGTTCTGGGGAGCCTAGAAGGTTGAGCTTGAACAGACTTCTGGACTGAAGCGATGCCTGAGTGTTAGAAAGGCAAGATCAGGAGTGGTTCAGGGGCCTGTACTAGGCTAGGCCAGCACACAAGCTGGACAACTGGAATTAGGCCTTGGGGTTTGGGATGCTTTGGGCAGGTGGAGTTCTAGAGAATTCACCAGTCTGGGTTGGTGAACCAGCATCATTTATATTTGCTACTTAAAAGAGTGGTGTTGGACTGTAAAGGATATTTTGCTGTGGGATGTTCTGTATGTCCTGTGGGAGCCCTTCTTGGGTTCTTTGTGGCGTTACCCAGCAGGTCCGTATAGAGGATGATTAGGACCATGGGCCTGAGTGCAGGTGTTTGAGATGGTCTGCACTTGGCTGTGCTGGGGGATGGTCTGTATGTCAAGTTGTTCTGATTGGTTAATAAATAAAACCTGATCGGCTGTGGCTAGGCAGGAAGGATAGGTGGGACTAACAGAGAGGAGAAATAAAAGGACAGGAAGGCAGAAGGACTGGCTGCAGCCGCCGCCATGACCAGAGACACTGCAGCCGCCGCCATGACCAGCAGCATGCGAAGACGCCAGTAAGCCACCAGCCACGTGGCAAGGTATAGACTTATGGAAATGGATTAATTTAAGCTATAAGAAGAGTTAGCAAGAAGCCTGCCACGGCCATACAGTTTGTAAGCAATATAAGTCTCTGTGTTACTTGGTTGGGTCTGAGCGGCTGTGGGACTGGCGGGTGACAGAGATTTGTCCTGACTGTGGGCAAGGCAGAAAAACTCTAGCTACAATATTTGACTGGTATGTAGTGGCCTTTTCCCTCATTGGTCCTGTGGGATTCTATGGAAACAAGGTTTTCAATCAGTCCTTGCCTATGGCCAGCCGAGATTATCATTTGGATCTCTGGATTTAGTGTCCTCCAGTCTACTGTTAGATGGAGGCTGGTGGACGACAAGGGTGAGAAGAGATGACGAGCCCATTACTAGAGGAGTCTTGGGTTTACCTTGTGTACAGTTCACGTTGGTGTTTGTCTACTTAGGTAGGCCAGAGTTGGCTTCAGGAACAGCTCTCTCTACCTTTTCAAAATATTGAGTTTACTAGAGTTCATCTCAGTTGCATTTTCTCATAACAAACAAAATACTAATCAAAAAATGCTGCTTCGAGGGTTCTGTGTGATAGCTGGAGATGTCAGTGTTTACTGGGTCAGTCATGCTCGGAGCATTTTGTAACCCACAGGGAACAAGCTGATGTCCTCAAGTCTACTCTGCACAGAGAATCGGAGCTGTCTTCAGAGAGCCCGGCACTGCCCTTATCACAGCGCAGACAGTCACTGTGCCTCATTTGCACGGCGTCATGCACAGTGCTCATGAATTAAGCAGCAGAGCTCTGGATGACCAGGAGTGCCTGTCCCTTTGGCCTCTGATGATGATTGCGACCACCTGCTTTAAATATACTTTGAGGATTGTGACAATCAATGTTTTATTTATGCATGTGTAGTGTGACTCATGCAACAATAGGGACGTGGACAGAATGTGTCCTGTACTGAAGAAAGCAGCTCAGTTCTCATAATTCTCACCTTCCCAGTCTCTGCTTCAGAACAGAGGTGACATTCTATTCTCCAACATAAAACTATCAGAAATTTCAGTTAACTGATGGAAGCAGATGCAGAGATCCACAGCCAAACACCAGGCCGAGCTCCAGGAGTCCAGTTGAAGAGAGAAGAGAGATTCTATGAGTAAATGTATCAGGATCATGATGGAGAAACTTACAGAGACAACCAAACCAAACTAGCGGGAACTCATGAAATTTAGATCAACAGCTCTGGAGCCTCCGTGGGGCTGGACTAGGCCCTCTGCATAAGTGAGACAGTTGTGTAGCTTGATCTGCTTAAGGGGCCTCCTGGCAGTGGGATCAGATCCATCCCTGAAGCATGAGATAGCTTTTTGGAGCCCACTAACTATGGTGGGACATCTTACACAGCCTTGATGCAGGGGGGGGGGCGGGGGGGTGGCTAGCACCTGCCTCAACTGAATGTACCATGCTCTGCTGACTCCCCGTGGGAGACCTTATCTTCTTGTAGGAGGGAATGGGGGGTGAGTTGGGACAGAAGGCTGGAGGGGCAGGAAGAGGAGGAAAGAGGGCATTTGTGACTGGTATGTAAAATGAATAAAAAATTTCTTAATTAAAAAAAAGAATAAAACTTAGTGATATTTTAATTGAAGGACATAAGAAATTTGTTTTCCACATAAATTGGGGTGATAAGACTAAGAAATGAAATTTTTCCTTCCTAGTACACTGTTCCCTATTTCCTTTCCATTCAAATACACTTAAATATTTTTTAAATAAACCTAAGTAGATGCTTGTCCATATGGTAGAAGTTCCCAATGTCATAGTATGGCATTAAAATGAACATTATTGCATAATCTTAGTGGCTAATGACATTTAGAATAGAAATCATTTACATTTTTGTTTATGATTTCATTCTCTTGGCTTATTAAATTTCACCCCTTAATTATAAATATTTGAAAGATTGGCAAGCTTGTCTTTTATATTTGAAAATTTAAGACCAAGAATTAATAAAAATACATTCTGGTATTTTCTGAAATATTGGAGTATGTTCAAAATTAAACATCATGGTTTCTTATTTGTTTGTTTATTTTGTGTTTTTTTTTTTTTTTTGAGACAGGGTTTCTCTGTGTAACAGCCTGGCAGTCCTGTACTCATTCTGTAGATCAGGCTGGCCTCAAACTCACAGTGATCCCCCTGCCTCTGCATTCTGAAGTGCTGGGATTAAAGGTGTGGGCCACCAATGCCTGACTAAGCATCATGTTCTTAAAAACAGATTTATTTAACTTTATTTGATGTGTATGGGAGGTTTTGACTGTGTGGATCTGTGCAGCACTTACATAAGATGCTTTCAGAGTCCAGAGGGACCTCAGAACCTCTGCTGGAGTTAGGGATAGTTGTGAGCATCCGTGCAGATGTTGGGATATTACTCTGGAAGAACAGTCATCGTTCTTGACTGCTGAGCTATCTCTCCAGCCTAATTATCCTAATTTAAAAAGCAGATGCAATAAAGATGAGTGTCAGTAAAGAGAAATATGTGGAAAGACTATTTGAATAATGATATAATTTAAAAAATTTCTCTTTATTTGTAAGAACTGTATACATGCATACAATGAAAGGTCATATCTACTCTCATTTTCCTCTCCAAGTCCCCATAGCCTTCCATCATATCCTTTTTTTTTATCCACTAAGTCCAGTTTTCAAGATGGCCATATGTGCTGTCATCTACTGGAGCATGGAACCCTACTAGTTGCAATATTCTCAGCCCTGAAAACATATATGTGTGTGTGTGTGTGTGTGTGTGTGTGTGTGTGTGTGTGCGTGTCTGACTGAGTAGGTTATATTTAGATCTACACACACACACACACACACACACACATATGCAATAGCAACGAATGAAAAAAGAGGTCATGAAATGCAAGGAGGGCAGGGAGGGGTAAATGGGAGGGTTTGGAGGGAGGAAAGGAGGGAGAAAGAATAATGAAGAGATGTGGTGATATTGTGTTCCCCAAAATATTGTGCACCCTAATAAACATCTGGATCTCTGTGAGTTCAAAGCCACATTGGAAACAGCGAAGCATGGTGACTCATGCCTTTAATCCCAGGAAGTGATGCCAGGAAGCAGAAAGGTATATAAGGTGTGAGGACCAGGAACTAGAGCCTGGTGAAGCTTTTAGGTTTTTGAGCAGCAGGTCAGCTGAGAGCCATTTGGATGAGGACTCAGAGACTTCCAGTTTGAGGAAACAGGATCAGCTGAGGAATTGATGAGGTGAAGTGGCTGTGGCTTGTTCTGTTTCTCTGATCTTCCAGCATTCACCCCAATAACTGGCACTGGGTTTGTTTTTATTAATAAGACCCTTTAAGATTCGTGCTACACCATATACACAATGGAATACTACTCAGCAGAGAAAAACAATGACATCATGATGCTGTGGGATGGTCTGTATGTCAAATTGCTCTGATTGGTCAATAAATAAAACACTGATTGGCCAGTGGCCAGGCAGGAAGTAGGTGGGAAAAGGAGAGAGGAGAATTCGGGGAAGCAGAAGGCTGAGAGAGAGACACTGCCAGCTGCCGCCATGACCAGCAGCATGTGAAGACACCGGTAAGCCACCAGCCACATGGCAAGGTATAGATTTATGGAAATGGATTAATTTAAGCTATAAGAACAGTTAGCAAGAAGCCTGCCACGGCCATACAGTTTGTAGACAATATAAGTCTCTGTGTTTACTTGGTTGGGTCTGAGTGGCTGTGGGACTGGAGGGTGACAAAGATTTGTCCTGACTGTGGGCAAGGCAGGAAAACTCTAGCTACATCATGAGGTTTGCAGGCAAATGGATGGATCTAGAAAAAATCATCCTGAGTGAGGTAACCCAGACTCAGAAAGACAAATATGGTATGTACTCACTCATAGGAGGATGCTAGATGTGGAACAAGGATGACTGGACTGCTACTCACATCACCAGTGAGGCTACCTGGAAAACAGGACCCCAAAAAAGACATGGAGAAATGGCTGAGATCTACATGAACAGCCTGGTCATGAGTGGGAGCAATGAAGGGCGACGGTCGAGGGAAAGAGAGCGGGAGATCCTAGCTGGATCAAGAAAAGAGAGGGAGAACAAGGAATAGGAGATCATGGTAAATGAAGACCACATGAAAAGGGGAGGAAGCAGAGAGCTAGGGAGGCCCACGGAGATCCACAAAGATACCCCCTCAAAAGACTGGTGGCAATGGTCGAGAGACGACCGGGACTGACCTACTCTGGTGATGGGATGGCCAAACACCCTGATAGTTGTGCCATAAACCCCATCCAAGGACTGAGGAATCTGAATGCAGACATCCATAGCTGGGCCCCTGGTGGAGCGCTGGGAGTCTAATTAGTGAGAAAGAGGAGGGTTTATATGAGCGAGAATTGTTGAAGCCAAGGTTGGATAAAGCACAGGGACAAATAACCAAATGAATGAAAGCACATGAACTATGAACCAAAGGCTGAGGGGCCCCCAACTGGATCAGGCCCCCTGAATGCGTGAGACAGTCATTTGGCTTGATCTGTTTGGGAGGCAGCTGTGCATTGGTGCCGGGTCCTGGGCTCGTTGCATGAGTTGGCTGTTGGAATCCTGGGACTTATGCAGGGACTCTTGGCTCGGTCTGGGAGAGGGGGACTGGACCTGCCTGGACTGAGTCTATCAGGTCGATCCCGGTCCTCGGGGAGACCTTGATCTGGAGGAGGTGGGAATGGGGGATGGACTGGGGGGAGGGGGAGGGTGGCGGGAGGGGGAGAGCAGGGGAATCTGTGGCTATTATGTGGAACTGAATGGTGTTGTAAAATTAAAAAAAAAAAGATTCGTGCTACAGAGAGAAAAAAAAAGGAGGAAGGATGCTGCTCTCCTCACTGCTGTAGCTCCTCAGGAAGGGATGTGGCCTCCTCCATTTATGCCTTGAATTTGACCATGGATCTTGTGTGGTTTTATGCACATAACCACAACTGCTATGAGTTCATGATTGTGATAGTCCTAAGATATCCAAAAGACACCATGTCACAGCATCCCCCCATCTTCTGGTTATTTCAGTCTTTCCATCCCCTCTTCTGGAATGTCCCCTCAACCTTAGTGGTTTACTAGAAATGTTATGTTAAGGAATTTTGGTTGGCTAGTGATATTTTAAAATTTTTATTATTGAGATTATAATATAATTACAATATTTCTCCTTTCTCTTTCCTTCCTTCAAGCCCTCCCATATATTCCTCCTGCTGTCTTTCAAATTTATGGCCTTTTTTCATTAATTGTTATTAAATGAATATATGTATATTTATACGAATGTATATATAAATTCACACATGTATATATTTCCTGTTCAGTCTGTAGAATGTTACTTTATGCATGTTTTCTGGGTATTGAATAACCAGTTGCTGTGCTCTTCCCTGAGGAAGGCATTTTTCTTGCTCTCAGAATTTCTTAGTTGTCTGTAGTTCCTTGTGTAGGGTTGAGGCCTCATGGGCTTTCCCCCATGAATAATGATATTTTTAACAGTAAGAAATATTTGATGAAAAGCTTGGAGTGAAGAGAAAATGTAGCTTTTCAGAGATTAGTTCTCTGCTTTAACTCCAGTGCTCAGTGCAGACATGCAGCAGGTGTAATTAAATAAGCTGCAGGAATAAGTGAAGTGATGTGCGGTACTTAGCACAGGAAGGTTTCTGGGGAGGTGAAAGATTGCATCACTCCCCCTCTCTCTTTCTCTGTCTCCTCCTTCCCAGCCTTGGTGCCTCTCTCCTGTCCCAATATTGATGTTTTTACGATGTCTGTTGAGTACTTACTAGGTACCAAGACATTTAAATTGTACCCAATATTCAAATATTAACTTACTTTACATTTATTGCTTCATTCAGACTTGTGTTATGCTACTGTATGTTTCAGCTTATCAATCATGAATTAAGATGGGGCCCTGCATAGCTGGTCTGTCAATGGCACCCAAGTGTATTGCACTTTCCCCGCAGGTGAAGTTCGTTATCTCATACAGCAGCCATCAATGAAGTTGTTTGTATCCAAGCGTCCCTCTTCTCTAAAAATTTAAAAATTGTTTTTTAGTATGTGTCAGCAGGTTGCTATTACTTATGGGAAATAGGTCAGTATCCTGTATTCTAGGTAAAAGTTACAAGTTTTTTAATTTCAGCTGAAAATTAGCTTGTTTTGCATGAAACATTATCAGTAGTGAAACCTTTCTAATTTTAATGTCATGTCTACACTGGCAAAGTCTTTTGTAAACTCTAAAAAGTAAATCTGGGCACTCTGGGGGTCCATAGGTGATGTGCTTGTCCTGCACTCATAAGGCCCCGAGTCTGATTCCCAGCAGCTATGTAAAAAGTTGCGTGTGTCCCATTGTGTGGGGGTCTGAGAGAAAATGGCCCACATAGGGAGTGGCACTATTAGGAGGTGTGGCTTCATTAGAGAAGATGTGGCCTTCTTAGAGGAAGTGCGGGCTTTGAGGTCTCCTGTGTTTAATTTGGCTCACAGTTGCTTCTACTGCCTGCAGATCAAGATGTAGAGCTCTCAGGCCTTTCTCCAGCACCATGTCTGCCTGCCTGCAGCCATGAAGATAACAGACTAAACCTCTGAAATTGTTAGCCAGTCCTAAGTAAATGTTTTCATTGATAAGAATTGGCGTGGTCATGTGTCTCTCTTCACAGCAATAGAAATCCTAGCTAAAACACATTGGTTGTCCAATACCAAACTGTCAGCCCTGAAAACACATATAGAAATAACAGCCGGGCGGTGGTGGCGCACGCCTTTAATCCCAGCACTCGGGAGGCAGAGGCAGGCGGATCTCTGTGAGTTCGAGGCCAGCCTGGGCTACCAAGTGAGTTCCAGGAAAGGCGCAAAGCTACACAGAGAAACCCTGTCTCAAAAAATAAATAAATAAATAAATAAATAAATAAATAAATAAATAAATAAATAAATAAATAACAGTATACAGACAGAGCAGGTTATACTTAGGAATGTATGTGTATATATATATATAGATTCATGCAATAACAATGAAAAATGAGACCATGAATTTGGAAGAGAGCAAGGAGGAGTATATAGAAAAGTCTGAAGGGAGGGAAAGGAAGGGAGAAATGTTATAATTAAAAAGTTTTAAAAAAGTAAAAAATAAAATCTGGTTGTGGGATCCTATTTCCAGGACTTCGTGATGGAGGCAGGGGAATCCCAGGCCCTGTGAGTGTGTGCCCAGCTGTGTGCAGAGGTCAGGCAGGAGACAAGTTGCAGGAGTTCTTCGGTGTGGGTTCTGGAGACTGAACTCAGGTGATGAGCCTGGTGGCAAGTGCCTTTACCTTCTGAACCACCCCACCAGCCTGCAGTTGGACTGATAGAACATGTTCCTTGGCTGGCTTACTAGATGTTAATTGTGTTGCTCTTCAGGGCAGCACAATCAGGTCACACCCACCAGTCTTTGAGTGACTTGCCACTTAGTTACTTTCTTTCCACAGGGTATTGTCATGATTTTAAAAGGTAGGTGTGATAGACACAAAGTGGCACTTGTTTGGGAAGTGTGTGGGCTCCCTGGTGATTACAGAGCATGAATGTTTCTTTTTTTTTCTTCTTTTCTTCACCAGGTTCTTTGTTTTGTGTATTATGAACTCCCATGAATATATTATGTACACATATCTATACACCTAAGGAATATGCAAAGATATCAACTTAGCTTCCCAAATTTGAAAATTCTCATGAAGATAATTGAAACTTCCCTCTGTATTCTATGAAAAGGCTGAGTACTGGGCATCCTGAGGGTGGCAGCCTTGTTGTTACTCTTGCTGTAACTGTTGCTGTAACTTGTTACTGTGTAGCCCGAATTCCAATTGGTCTTAATAATCAGAACCCAGAGTCAGATGTCAAGGGTCAAAGCAGAGAGATCAGAGAAGCAGAGCAGCCAGCCACCAGACTTCTTACCTCTATGAATGCTCAGAATGAAAAAGGGGCAGAGCTCCTGTTTCCACCCACCTTATATTCCTCTCTCCGCCCAGCCATACCACTTCCTGTTTCCTCCTCCCTAGTGCTGGGATTAAAGGTGTGTACCACCACTGCCTGGCCCTTCTGGTTAGTGGCTAGCCCTCTGATCTCCAGGCAAGTTTTAATTGTTAGAGCACAAACAAAATATCACTACATTACAATGTTCCTGACTTTTTGTTGTTCCCTATTTCTTTCCCATCAAATTAAGTCAACACAACACAAACTCATACCTACCTATGCTGTTTTTATATGTAAATCTTATCAGTCGTTATCTACAACTGATGGAGACGACAACTTATAGACCAGTTTCACACTGACCGCCAGCTGCTATGGTCTGTATGCTGTTTTCTCTCCTGCATTGCAGATCTTCAAAGCCCAAGCCTTCTGTTATTCCCTCTGGGTCATAGATCTTCTGTGATGGAAAACTGTAGTCTTCACCCTAGATGGTAAGATGCTGTATCTTCTAGTTTCCAACACATATATGAACACTGAAATATTAAATGTCCACCATGTGATTCTCAGCCCCAATGTGAACCAAGTGCTTTATGATTACTCTCATGCCTATTGGGTATTACGGGGAAGATTAAATTTACAAATCAGTAAATGTGTAAAGCACAGTAATCTTAATAAAGTACAGATGAAGTGTATAGTCTTTTTTGTTATTATGTCTGTTATATATTTTTAAATATTCAGTTTTGTGGTAGTTCAATGACAAGAAATGGGCAATTCTTACTTGCTTTTAAAACATAGCTTTTTTAAAATCTTAAAAATGTTTACTTCTAAAGAAGCAATAATTGTGGGCAAATTTAATCGTGGATTTTCATAAAAACCAATATGTATTTTGATCAATGTTTGTCTTATTTTCTTATGGCTACATATTTAAAGATGAAATAAAATAAGTAAAATAAAATACCCTTTCTTGAATATTGTAGAGGAATACACATTAAAGTAGAGTTGCAATATAACTACTACACATTTTTAGTTTTAGTTTTTCGAGACAGGGTTTCTCTGTGTAGTTTTGGTGCCTGTCTTGGATCTCGCTCTGTAGACCAGGCTGGCCTTGAACTCACAGAGATCCGCCTGCCTCTGCCTCCTGAGTGTTGGGATTAAAGGTGTGTACCACCGTCACCACTGCCCAGCTATATTTTGATTTTTATAATTCAAAAAGATGAATTATTTAAAAAAATACCAGATGGAGCAAATAGTGACAAGTGAAACTGTATGCAGTCAATTGCCAAATCTATACTTTCCCCTTAGTTTATTCCTATTCAACAAATATTTGAATATGGGCATTTTTGCCAATTGTTTCAATTATCATGTGGACATGTATCTTATAATTAATAAATCAAATAATCTTAAGATCAAAAGTAAGGTAGAAAGGCTGGTGCAGGCGCTAAAGAGAGAGCACAGCAGTTAAGAGTGTTTCCTACTCCTGCAGAGCACAGAACCTACATGGTAGCTCCGAAGCAGCTGTTATCTCCAGCTCCAGGGAAGCTGATGTTCTCTACTGGCCTTCATGGGCACCAGGCACACACATGGTATACGCACACACATGCATGAACACTCATGCACATGATATTAAAGGCGACATATCTTTAAAAATAAATAAAAAGCTGGTGGAAATGGGGAATGGGGTTCATTTTAGTATTTCTTAATTTATTTTATAGAAAAGTAAAATTTCAAGTAGTGAATACTACTTTTATTACAAATTATTCTGGGCTGGAGAGATGGCTTAGTGGTTAAGAGTACTGGCTGGTCTTTCAAAGGACCTGGGTTCCATTCCCAGTACCTACATGGCAGCTTACAAATGTCTATAACTCCAGTTCTAGGGGATCTTACACCCTCACACAGGCATACACCAATGCACATAAAACAAACTATTCTTAGCTTATAGCTGTTATAAATTCTTTGTGTTGAACCAAAGTTTGTTGACGGCTGTCTATATGACTTACCAGCTTTTCTCAACAGTTGTTTTAGTGTTAATTTATTTAGTTTGAAGAAGGATCACTTACCCCTGAGAAGTGTACAATGTAACTAATTAGTTTAAAAAATAAAATTGTCAGTATTTTGAGAGCTCATATTTTATGCTCAAGACCCTACAAAATTTTATATATATGATAATTATAATTACTTCAGTTTTAGAAGAACTATAATTTAATGACATTAAAATATTAAAGAAATTACCTAGGCATAGGTTGCATACCTTTAATCCCACCTGAGAAGTAGAGGCAGGCAGATCTCTGTGAGTTCCAGGTCAGCCTGGAACTACATAGTGAGTTATAGGATAGCCAAAGCGATGTAGAGAGACCCTGTCTTAAATAACTTTTTAAAAATTAAAAAATTGATTTACAATTCAATAACATACTTTCAACTTTTGCATATTATCTCTTGGCATTTTTAATGAGCTACTAATTTATATTTGAACATGATTACTGTGTAGTTTGTGTTATATGGAGAATACTTTTTCTATTTTTGTTATTGGTGAACATCTTTCAGTATAGTGAACTTAGGGACAATGAACAATGTTACAGTGATAGGGCATGGCAGAAAATGGAATGGGAAGTATTTACATGGTTTGAAGTAGTGTTTGTGGGCAGCAAGAAGGGAAATCAACAAAAAGTAACTCAACACTTTAGACAACTAATTAATAGTAAAACCAACATGTAGGATGTCTGGTGTTTTTCATTTTTAGCCTTTTTTATTTACTTGACAGAAGGATGCAGGTGAAGTAGCATCCATGTACATGTTTGAGCAGCTGCAGTGTAACATTATGGGTGACACAAGATTCATCTATTCATTCAATAAATATTCAGAGGGCAAATGAGCAACATCTATTTTCTTGCATTGTCTTAAGTCTCTGAATGAAAAAAAACCACTTGCCTTATACAAGTATAATTTAGGCTACATTAAATAAATGCTTTGGAAAATTAAAGAGAGCAGGGTGAAGGGGACCAGAATTATTCAAGGTTGCAATTTTAGATTGGATATTCAGAGAAGAGGAAATATTATAGCAAAGGTTTGAAGTGGAGGAATTAGTTACATGTTTATCTGTGAGAAACACATTGTAACAAAAGGGGGTAGCTTTAAGGTCCCAGAAAGCCTAAGGTGGTCGAGGATATCAGCAAGGAGAGAGGAGCATCTTAACAGCAATGAGGATATATAGTTCAGGGAGTGGAAGTGATATCATAGAGTCAACAGGGGACAGAACAGGTGGGCCATACAGGGTCTCTTCTGAAACAAGAGTTTTCCACATATGTTCTTGATTTGAAAAATTGTCTGTACTCTTTGGACCAGCTTGTGCTAGGACTATATTGAGTCTAAGCCCAGCTAGGAAATTAATTCATAATTCAGAAAAGACATCATAATGTCTTAGGCCCAGTTTTTTTTTTTTTTTTGCGGTGGAGGCAATAAGTAGTTGTCAAATTTAGGGCATATGATCACCAGTGTCCCCTGGGCATAGTGAAAGGAAGTGACGATAGAATGGACCTGGTATAGTGAAATATGTCTGTGCAGTAGCTGCCTGGGGTGCTATGGAATCATGGAGGCCACCTGTGGGATTGTAATGGCTCACCTTTGACACAGATATGATGAATATTCATGTGGAGGAGCCAGCAGACTGCTCTATGGCCTGGCTTGTAAAATGATAGAAATACCCCTATAACGTGTCTATTTCATAATAAAAGCTTACCTTGAAAGCTCTAGAAAAGCAAGAAAAGTAAATGGGAAGAAATGACTAAGCCCAGGGTTGAAATCAATGACATAGAAACAAACAAACAAAGGAATCCCATGCCTATACATGAAAAATAATTTTGACGAAAAACTCATGATTCCTTGATTCTGTATAATGAAACATATTTATAATATTTAGCATAATTTAAATATGAAGGTCAGAAAGAAATGAATAGTGCACAAAGTCGATTTGACTAAAATCTGAAGCAAAGTGAGCATTATGAAGATGATTCATGCAATTAGGCGACATTGAATAAAGCTGAGTACTTGTAATTAAACTGAAGTTCATGAGTTTGTAATGAAAGATTTGTTTTAGACAAAAAGATGCACCATAGATATATACAAATTAAAAATAAAATTAAAACTAACAACTCAACACATGAATTTCTCTGGAGTTTAAGACTCATTGAGATCTATTTTAAAATTTTGCCAAAATATTTATAAGCCAAGGCTATATTTCCTAGTTCATACAGATTGAGAATGAAATAATTTCTGTTTACCCAGCAATATTAATAGCTGTCAATCATTTAAATAATAGGCTTTCCTTGTAACTTCTTTCATCTATTACAAATATTTGTAGTTTTATAATTAACAGTTGTTATTAAATTAACAAATTCACATAGCATTATAGTCTATTATAAACTATTAAATACAGTTGATTAAAATGCAGAGAAGTTCTTAATATTTGAACTGATAGTTTTTGTAGCCTTGGGGAAAGAGCAGATTAGGATTTAAATATTACACTATCATTCTTAACATTCAATTGATGGAGTAATAAGGTATAATAGAAAATGAGATACCTCTCTTTCTTCAAACAGAGGACTTAAATTTTATAACCATTCTCCAGTGTAGCTGTTCATGATGGGAAATTATCCATGCATATCTTTGTGCTTTCAAAATGAAATATATCTGGCAGTAAATGGAATACAGATACTGTAGCTTTTATGCAGAAGACAAAGGGTTTCGAGTGGCACCTCCACATCCAGTGAATTACAACAGTAAATAAATAAAGGTTAATTGTTGGATAAGCTATGCTTTGCTTTTTTTTTTTTTTAAATTCCAGAGTAATTTTGCCTATGGACAAACTTGGTACAAACAAAGATAATTGAACTTTTGCACCCTAAAGGACATTGTTCTCTTGTACTAGTGATTTGACTTCATCCCCTCAGGGTGTAAGCTTGACTTGAACGCTAATTTAAAAAACATACTCCATATTTTTCCTTAAGTAGGAATACACTGAAGATACTCCATAATAGAGGACTACTCCTTGCAGTGGGAAAACGTTTATTGTGAATGGATGGAAACTATGCTTACGAGTTAAAGAAGTATTGCTAGAGTTTGGAAGTCCAAATTTTGATGCTGTTTTTAGACTTGTTTTCTGGGTCTCAGTTTCCTTGCTGTGAAAATAGGAAGTAACAGTGTGGGACATATTGTGTATCCTAATAAACTTATCTGGGAATGAGAGGACAGAGCCAGTTGCTAGGAGAGAAGCCAAAGAGACTCCGGCCCACGTGGGGTGGAGACTCCGGTGGCCATTTGCAGCTTGGGCCTGAGCCCCAGGGAAGCGGCTTTTTAGTGAATTGGTGCCACAGATGTTGGGTTGTCAGATGTAACATGGACTTTAAAAGGTCTTAATAATAATAATAATAATAATAATAATAATAATAATAATAATAACCTGGAGCTAGATATTGGGGTGAAAGCTGAAAGATCTGAGAAACAGAACAAGCCACAGCCAACCTCACTTTCCCAGCTCCTCAGCCAATCCTGTTTCCAGGAATCCTCAGATTGAAAGCCTCTGAGTTCTCACCCCTGAGGGTCTCAGTTGAATTGCTGCTTAGTTCAGGCCTTATATACTGTTCTCCACCCAGACATGTCACTTCCTGGGATTAAAGGCAAGCGTGCTTTCCAAGCAAAGGCATGAGATCTCAAGTACTGGAATTAAAGGCATGTGCCACCACTACCTAGCTCTGTTCTCAGTGTCGCCTTGAACTCACAGAGATCCTCTCTGTCTCCTGAATGATAGGATTAAGGATGTGTGCCACCACTGTCTGGCCTCTATGTCTAATCTAGTGGCTGGCTCTTTCTTCTGATCCCTAGATAAGTTTATTAGGGTACACAATATATTGGGGGTATACAATATATCAACACATAACAGTACCTTCTTTGAAGCAGCAATTGATGGGGATTGACTGAGCTAATCCCCCTGAAGAACCTACTGTGGTGGGAGCTTGCATTATTAGCAGGCAGCATATGTTACCACTACTCTTCCTTTATTTATAGAGTGGTGTTCCCTCAGTCTGCAGTGCTTTGTAGTCAATGGTGCTTCTCTGTGTTAGCGGGATTGTGTGAATTTGGTTGTCCTACTGCAGTAGCTTGGCGAGAGAAGGGTCTAGGTACCAATTTCTAGATCTTTCTAAGGGTCATTGTGCCCATGAGGCAATCAACCTGTAAGTGCTCGGCACAGCCAAGTGTACTCTGGGAGGCAGTTTAGGGTGCTATTTGGTGAGTAATAGTAACTGGTATTGCTTAAGTCAGGGTCTGTGGCTGCCTTGCTAGCAATGAAAGGAAGTCTCAAGTTGCACTAATGCTGTTGAGTTGTTATACCTTGTCTTTCATTGTAGTCAAAGCTAATATGAACACTATGATCTAACGACTGATATGATGTGAAGGAGGGAATCCTTGGAAAATTATCCAGTGGCTGGCTTAAAAAATAGAATAACCTGATTCTTCTTTCCCATATAGGAACATCTTCATATTCAGGAATCTTCTAAGTTTTAAAGATTTGTTTAATTATTATTTCTCTCTCTCTCTCTCTTTCTCTCTCTCTCTCTCTCTCTCTCTCTGTGTGTGTGTGTGTGAATAGTGAGATGAAGCAAGACAGTGGAATATATAACACAAGTCAGTAAATAAATATACAAATAAATATGTATTTTAAAAGTATATGTAAAAGAAAATCCACATATTATTTGCATTTTTATTACTTATTTTTATTTTATTTCTATTATTCTTCTTAAGTTTTCCTTGGCAAGGGCACTATAAGGGTGAAGGGTGGCTAAGGAGGGACTCAGAAATGGTGGCATTGGGGTGCATGATGTGAAATTCCCAAAGAATCAAAAAAATTATGTTTAAAAAAATAAACTTGGGAGAGAATTTAAAAGTGAAAAAAATTTACCTCAAGGGAAAATGCTCTGTGATTATTTTTAATATTTAACTAAATATACATGCTATAAATTATAGATATTCTCCATTCTAATTTAAATCAAATTTAAATTATAACATTATTTGTGATCCCACTGTTTAATGAATTCAATTCCTCTTTGGTTTTAGTAGAAGGGATAGAGTTCATTTTTTGTTTGTTTTAAATGCTCTCTAGAGTTAAACTGTGCTACAAGTTCTAAAACAGCTTTTTTGGTGTTCTCTACTTGAAATACTTTTATTTTAGTAGTCTAAGTGATATTTTTACTGGCTGTAGGTTGACTAGCAAGGCTATTTTTTGCAATTCAGGATAAAGCAGAAGCAAGGGAGTAAATTTTAGTAGTGATGGCAGAGAGCAGGGGAAGGTCTTGAGAGTGTTCGGGGGACAGTGGAGCAGGACCAGGGAGAACAGAGGTGGCTGAGAGCTTCGTCATAACAACACATCGCCCTTCCTTCATTTTCAGTATCAGTTTTCTTTAATTTTAAGATATTCCATTCTATTTTAAATCTATAGATAACCCACTATGGGAAAACCCATACATGCCTTCACAAGTGTTTAGTGTATAAAAATGCTTGACTCCTCTGCGTTCAGACAGTCCTCACTTTGCACAGTTTCCTGTTACCTGAAGCCCATGCCTAGCTGAACACTGCCTTTCTTATGTGGGTAAGTTTACTCCAGTTGTGGAGGAATTGTGAACACAAGGTCAGTCTGTGTTTCATCTAAGGCTGAGTCTGAAAGTCATGATCGATTTCCAGTGGCTTCTTGTCTGTTGTGGAAGACACACCACTGATTACAGTCCAGAGTCTTAGCTGGGATGGAGCTGAGAGGTGGTAAAGACGACCCTGGACTTGGATCCTGGGGCTGGCCATATGAAGACACGTTCTGTCCATGTGGCCGTGGGAGGTTCCCATTGCCGCGGAGGGAGACAGACTCTGGGAAAGACAGCCTCACTAAGACTTGCCCAGGTGTGAGCAGTGGGCAGCTGGGGAAGCACGGCTAGGTTGTGCAATGCTTTGTGATCTCTAGTCTCTACACTGAGTTGCCGTTCTTTCCCATTCCCGAGTTCTCTTTTTTCTTCCTATTTTCTTTTGTTCTTTGTCCATCACCTCTCCACTCTTTCCTTCTCGTTTTCTTTCTCCTCACCTCTGTCATAATTATGTTTTTTTAAAAATGATTTTTGGAGCCATTTTCTCATGAACATTATTTTAGATTTTATATTCTTTAGCCTTTTTCTTTTAATAAGTAATATCTATTTCGATCTTTTAAAAATTAGTTTTAAAAAGCTTTTTTTTTTTTAAAAAAAAAAAAAAAATCTAACTTAAGCCAGCGGTGGTGGTGCATGCCTTTAATCCCTGCACTTGGGAGGCAGAGACAGGCAGATCTCTGAGTTTGAGGCCAGCCTGGTCTACAGAGCGAGATCCAGGACAGCCGGGACTACACAGAGAAACCCTGTTGTAGTGGTATTTGCTCCATCTATGACCTTGTGCTATGCAGCCCAAGAAGAAAGTGGTGCTTCTTGCTGTCCTACATGACCTCTTAAGAGGACAGGGAGAGGGGTCACAAGGTCATGCGACCTGGTATGAGCAAACTGCCAGGTGGATTCGCTCCTGCTCAGAACAGAGGAAGACTTCAGTTGTTTACTGTTTGTATTTGTGAGTGTATTTCTGCAATTTATATCCTAATAAATTCCCAATACTCCTTAAGCAGACTCCTATGGATTTCTTGCTTTACCCTGTCTTGAAAAAAAAATCTAATTTAAAAATTTAAGTATCTAGTTTATTAAGATGGCTAGTAAAACTTTAAACTTTTAAGTTGTCTTTTGATAATAAAAGTATTTTCAGAAATAAAACTTCATTTGGTAACCATTTATTGTATGGCTTAGGCTTTTTAAATATGAAGTAGCTTTTTCATTGCATTTTATATTATCTCTAATTTTGTATAATCTCTAATCTAATAGTTGACTTTCTTCTTTGAAGTTACTGAGACAGTTTTTGGTCAGCTTCTGAGAAAATTTACTGCAGTTAGAATGACCTTCAAATCTCAGTGGTTTAATCTCAAAAGAGCCCAAGCCTTTATGGTAAATTGCTTGTTCCTACCTGGGGAGAAGAAGCTTGCTCTGAAATGTCGACATTTGAGGGCAGAGACAGGTGGTTTTAGGATTGACTCACGTGTCTTCTACTCAAATCTCCCAACAGACATAGTCCTGTGGCCAATCCCTGATGTCAATACATGTTTGTGGTTCTGCTTTCTCTGAGCCCACATTGGGACGCCAAAATGTGGTTGGTTTTTTGTTTTTTGTTTTTACTTTTGTTATTCTTTTGGCTCTTTGTTCTTTGGGGGGCCCATTACCCAGCTCCCAAATAAATCACATGGAGGCTTATTCTTACTTACAAATGCCTGGCATTAAACTGGCTTGTTTTCTTGCCAGCTTTTCTGAACTTTAAATTATCCCATCTATCTCTTGCCTATGGACTTTTTTATTTTTCTATTTTATATACATTTCTTTCTTTCTCTGTTGCTGGCTGTGTAGCTGGGTGGCTTGTCCCTGAAGCCCTCCTTTCCTTGTTCTCTTGCTCTTTCTTTTTCCTCCCAGATTCTCCTTCTATATATTCGCTCTGGCCTGCCAGCCCCGCCTATCTTTTTTCCTGCCTTGCTATTGGCCATTCAGCTCTTTATTAGACCATCAGGTGTTTTAGACAGGCAAAGTAACACAGCTTCACTGAGTCAAACAAATGCAACATAAATGAATGTAACACATCTTTGCATCATTAAACAAATGTTCCACAATGTAAACAAATATAACACATCTTAATCTACAGCACATGTTGCTCTCTAGCATTCCTACAGGAAAGGCAGAGTGTGTTTTGAATGATGGTTCTAATATTCTCTAAAAAAGGTTGGTCTTTGTGGAATTTCCCTCCCCCTAAATTTCCCAAAAGATATGTGGGAATACTGACTGTTAGTCCTACATCATGAAATATTGTTTCTACAGAGATCATTCAGTTAAAATGAGATCACTAGAATGGGTTCCAATCCTACATGGCTGATGTTTCTGTTTAAGAATATTGAATAGGAGGCATGCAGGTCAGTCAGTAGCTTGTTTTACCAGTAAGCTAGAAGCTGATTTGGGTACTTTGCACTGTGTGAACTATACACAGAACCACATAAACCATGTACGGGGGCTCAGGACTGTAATTCCACTATTTGGGAGCTGGCGGCAGGAGGAATCAGGAGTTTAACTTCATCTTCTCTTGAGAAGAGGCAGAGAGACACAAAGATCTATCTTAAAAAAAAATAACAAACACCAATAAAAGTCAATCTGGACACCAGAAGAAGTGTTGGCTAATTTTCTGCTAACTTGACTAAAGCTAGAGTGCTCTGAGAGGCGGGGACCCCAATTGAGAAAATGCTTCCACAAGACCTAGCTGTAGGCAGGCCCATAGGGCATTTCTTGATCAGTGATCGATGTGGAAGGGCCCAACCCACTATGTGTGATGCCATCCCTGGGCAGATAGTCCTGGGTTCTTTAAGAAAGCAGGCTGAGCAAGTCATGGGGAGCAAGTCAGTAAGCGGTACCCCTCCATGGCCTCTTCATCAGCTTCTGTTCCCACTCTGTTTGAATTCTTGCTTTGGCTACCCTCAATGGACTTTGAGTCTAGATGAGTAAGCCAAAGAAACACTTTCTTTCCCAAGTTGTTTTTGATCATGGTGTTTCACAGCGACATTAATAACCCTAACTAAGACAAGAGGGTGCATGCAGACTGAAGATCATGTGATGCTACTGATAAGCTAAGAAGTTTCTGAAGCCAGAAGTTAGGAGAGGATCATTGAACAGCTTCTCCCTCACATTTCTCTGAAGTACTCAAACCTAATTGATTTTAAACTTTAACCTTCAGAACCATAAGACAGTAGATTATACTGTATAAACTACTGAGTCTGTGGCACCTGAGTATAGTGGCCCAAGGACATGAATAAAATTGTGTTTAAAATTTCTAATATGCTTCTTTAAATTTTTATTTACTTGCAAGTCATTACTTTTTTATTATAAAATTTAGCCAATTAAAATCTCTTTTTTAAAAGGTTTTTATTAGGCTACCACAATGAGTTTAAATTTTTTTTCCAAATAGTAAATTATATGTTTGAAACAAATTTTGTGGTTATTATAATTTTTTCAATAGAAAAAAAGAAAATAAAGAAACAAAGAAAATCTTATGATTTTCTAATTTAATATCCTGAGAGTTATGTGAACTACAGTTATATAGAAATTAATATTCATATTTTCAAATATATAAATATGAAATATCTTTGATATTTGTAGTATGCTATTGTTTATAAAGTATGCCTTTCTGCAAGCTGTTGCACTGGTTTTGTAACTTACAGTGGCCAGGCTGACTGAAGCAACACTGTTCTGCCTATGGCGTACATTATTCACTTTTCTTTTCTCCATTATTTTCCTGTGCTATTATTACTTTTTAAGTGAAGCAAGCGACACAATGATTTCCTACAGTCAGCTGTCTGCTGACCTAACTTCTAAACACACCGTGGAAGTGAGAAACATGAGCTTTCTTTACAAGTGTGCCTGAGACAGGTAGCTCTCCCACAGTTCTGCTGGGAATGGTGATGGGCAAAGCAGCTCCCCAGGAGCAGGAAGCCAGGCTATAATGTGTGCAGCTCTGTTGTTGCAAACATTTGCATGCCATTGGATGGCATTTTTATCCAAGTGTTTGGATTGTGATCCTCTGAAACCATCTCCCTTGCTCTGAGTGATCCAAACATCATTTTATGATCTGACCTCTGTTCAGATAAGAGACTTGCTCTAGCTTATGGATTTTGCCCATTTTATCTCGTGTGCTATCGACGCAATACTATTTTACCTTCCATCTTTATACCTGTAAAAGTGTCTGAAGTAATTAATATGACCAATTTTGTGTCTTTAAGAATAGCTATTTGCAAACAGCAAGGAGGCATTGGTAAGAAACTGGAGCAAGTCTTTCCAGTTGGACTATATTAGAATTCCATCTACATTTTAATTTGGTTCCTGCTGTGTGGATATATGAGACTGAATCTATTACCTGGCTCAATGGTCCTTTCAGACAATTTCCCTTTCTCATTCTGATGTTATTGTAAGAGATCATCAACACATTGTAGAGGTCTGCAGATCCAATTTTGATGACTTTCATGAGCATCGATGACTATAACTTTCCATTAAGAAAACAAAGCTAAATCTCCAAATCAGAACCAATGGTGTCTTATGCTGTTTAAGAGATTGCTGTTGATTAAAAGAATTGTGTGCGGAGTTGGATGTGTGACTTTCTCTTTAGATATTTCTTCTTTACTGGGTCTTCACAGAAGAAAATTGTGTAGCAATTGCCCCCTTGGGAAAGCGCCTGGCTTAACAGTCAACATTCTACTTTCTGTTCAATGCTACACTGGCTTGCCTCTTTTTGGTGATCACGATCCACCTGCTGTGTTTTCATTTGGAAAGACTCGTTTCTCCGAGTGTTTACTATAACTTCTGCTTTAAACAGAGCCCTTCCATGCATTTAATGCCGTTAATCCTTACTGTGTAGCAGATTAATAGACCTTTGGTGTAAAGTTTAGGAACATTAATTTATTTTTGGTTTATTTCATTCTTTGCCAGGGCATACAATTTCAGGATCTGTCTGGAAGTTAGAGAGATGGTGTCAGATTGTAATAATGTGGCATTTCATTTTCTCTTGCTGCCCAGCAGTTTGATGAAGCACCCTCCCGGGGTAGAATAACTAGCAGCTATTCATTCCATTTGCAGCCAGTGCCCTCTTCTTCATCTTCAAAACTGTCCACTTTTCACCAGGTCCCGGGAACCTGGTTCTGAACCTCCACTCTAACTCCAGGATCAGTTTTTCCCAACTCACTTCATCTTTCTTCTTGTTCCTCTTTTGGCATTTTCTTCTTGATATACAATTTACCCCTCCCTCTCTCTTCTTTTTAATACTTTCATCATGGCAACAGCCTCTTAAGTGGCCTAACTACTAGACTTTTGTAAGCTAACAGATGAAGATTTTAAATTATGCTACTCATATGTCATTTTCCAACTTAAAATTCGTCAGTGTTTTGCAGTTTCTTTCTACTTAAAATACTATCTGGTATTCATAACTGTAAATGTCTGCTATAATCTCCATTATATCTATTCAAAATTAGCTCTCATCTATTGCAATCTCTTCTGGCTTACAGTAGGTCCCATTCCCTGAATTCTCTGATTTTTCAATATTGTTACTTTCTAGAGATGAAGAATTGCATATGATGCTTATACCTATGACTATATTACATCCCTCAGTACAGTGCCTAGCCATGGTAAATGTTAAATTAATGGGACTTTAGAGTTTTGTGTTTTTACTTCTCATTGTAAGTCAGTGTGATCTTTAGATGAATAGGAGAATGATTTATCTTGAATTCTGTATTTCAGACCTTACCGACTTGCTGCTGGACTGGCTTCATCCATGCCTAGCTCTAACTCTTGATTTGCGACCTTACATGATTTATGAAAGCTCTCTGGTCTCAACTCCTTCATGTGTGAGGTAGAGATATCTGCTACACTAACATTAAAGAGGTGTTATAAGAACTAAATGAAGGAGTCTGGATGCAGAGTTTTCAAAGAATGATGGAGACACAGTCGTCAATAACATGCATGCATAATTTGTCTTTCCAGGTGGATAACTACTGCAAACATTTCCAGGACTTGAGAAAAGTATATAGGGAAATGCATCTTAATTGTAGAATTCAATTTTTATCCTTAACTCCTAGTAATTGCCAATACATAGGTTCCTTTTATATCAAAACTCTTTGTAAATACATAAATACTTTTGTACTATTGAATTTGGTATTTTAGAATATTATTTACAGTGCTAGTAGGAACAGTGAATTTTTAAAATATTTTAATATTAACAAATCTATTATTAATACAATTATACATCTGAATAACCATACAATGTATATTACTATATATCCTTGCTCTACTAGTTATTTCCATCACTTATTGAACACTGAATAATCATCATTTCAATTTATCTAGTAACCATAATCTATTCACTAGGTACTATGTGAAAACTTAGTATAAAACACATCTGATTTATTAATATGGCTGTATACATGCTATATGATAATTAAAATTATTTCTAATATTATTCAGTTCACATATGATTTTACTCTTAGACTTCTTGCCATTTTCTTCCCTTCTGTTATCTAAGCTCTCTTCACTTATTAGCTACAAAATTTTCTTTGAGTGGTTTTGATACTTCAGGGTTTTATTATATCTTTTACAATTTTTAATATAAGAGCAAAAATATTTCACATTTAAAAATCCAAGGGCGTTTCCTAGAGTCTTATAATATCTCTGAAAGTATCTTGAATTGATTTGAATAACATCATGCTTTCAAAATAAGGAAAAGAATCCGGGTTTCCTACTTTGTAGCAGATTTTTCACAGTTTTCTGTAACATTTGTGCCTCAGTGAATGATTCCAACAAAGGAAAAACTGAGATATGAATTCAAATGACAGTTGTGGAATATTTAACTAGGTGAAGATGTGTTACATTTGTTTCTCCTGTGAAACATTAGTTTAACTGTGTAAAGGTGTGTTACATTTGTTTCTGCTGCATTTGTTTAATGATGTAAGGATGTGTTACATTTGTTTCTGCTGCATTTGTTTAATTATGAAAAGATGTGTTGCTCTTTCACCTTGCCCACCCAAGGCACCTGACTATTGTTAAAAAGCTGAATGGCCACTAGCTAGGCAGAGAGGGGGTAGATAAGGACTTTCAGGCAGAAAATAAATCGAAGGAGAAATCTCGGCTCCAGAAGAATGAGAGAAGAGGAGGAGGAGAGGATGAAGGAGAAAGAGAGGGGCACAACCAGGGCCAGAAGCCAGGCACCGGGTAGCCAGACATGAGAAGCAGTGAAAGTAAGATATACAGAAGGAAAGAACGGTAAAAAGCCCACCCGAGGCAAAATCTACAGAGGAACAGATTAAAATAAGAGCTAAGATAAGGCTGAGCACTTTTATCTAAGAATAAGTCTCCATGTCATGATTTGGGAGCTGGGTGGTGGCCCCAAAGAAAAAGCCTGGATGCACCATTTTACTCCACTGTGAACATTGGCTTATTTTTATGGCCTGAGGTCACATGAGGTGCTAAAAGTACAGGGAGCATTCTGATTATAGGCTCCATCCCCACAAGTTTCATGCTGTAATAAAACAAAGATGGTGAATTAATTATAATAGAGAGGGTTGGCAGAGCATAAGGTGCACACTGAGAAAGCAGAGTGCTTAAGCTATGAAGAAGGCAAATGTAAACACTTTGGTTATACCATGTTTCTTAGTACAGGCACAGTATACTATTCCTTTTTTTTTTTTACAGTTTAATTGAAATTTTTTAGGTATATTTCATTTTATTTCCATATAGTTGGTATTAAGGAAGAAAATGTCTTCTGGCTGCTGTAAAATCGCGGCACCAAATCTTCTTCGCTGTGACATAGTCATATACTTTACTATAAACTTCAGTTTTATCTTCTTCCTGGGTGATACTTAGAGTTTGGCATCCATCAACAAAGCTTCAAGACAGAATAGTACTAGGAAAGAAAGGGAGCTTAAACAGGCAGGTGGAGATTTTATTTATACTGCAGGAATACTAAACACTCTGTTTATGACAGCTATTTCTTTCTTTTCAGGGTAAGATTCTTCATCGTTGAGCAGTGTTAGTTGAGCCAGAACACCCTGGAAAAATAGTCCTCCCCGCACAGAGTACTCTAAGCTATCAATTTTATAGACACTGCATAATTTTTGACAAGAATGCAATTTGAAGCAAGCTGTTATGATTAATTATTGCTCATTAACTTGATCCTCACTGTGCATGAAATAATGCTGTGGTTTTTCTCATTCTGAAATCTCTGTTGTTTGTATTAAGTTGCAATGTATTTGGTGAAGGTGCAAGCTGAGACGCTCAGGTCCAGTTGTGGAGGGGCAGCGTTTTGTGTGCTCATATGCCAGTGCCAGGGTTCAGCAAAGTCGGAGCAGCTGGACCAACAGAAAGATGGGCACGTCAGTTTTGATGTTGGTATCTTATTGTCTTATATCTTATAAAATCAATTATCTTCCTAGAAAGAAATCTGTGTACAATTATTATTCATATTGTTTATAGAATATCTTGGAAGAATGCAGTACCAAAATGCAAGTCACCAAACTCACATGGACTTCTTGTCTTTATAGATTATTGACTAATGATTAACTTGGTTCATCAGTATCTTTCTGAAGAAAAATCAAGAAGTAACAGTCTTCTGCTCTTTTACTTATGTAAGAGTAGGGAATTCCAAATTTTATGTGTGCTTATGGGAGTACTTTTCCTTAATATCAGTGCTGAACTCTGTCAGCTCTCAGATTCTCACCATCTCCATCTTTGATAACCAATACATGTGATTATGTTAGTATAAAGAATGAAAACATCACAGCAAAGAAAATTCTGAGTTTTATTTATTAGTTGTTTTTATTTCTTATTCCAGAATCAGGCAGCACTTCATTCCACGAAAAACAATATATTCCCTATTTATTTGTCAGTACTGTGGGTCAAACCCAGGGCCTTGTAGATAGATACCAGGCAAGCACTCTACCACTGAGTTACAGCCCAAGACCCCTCTTTTAAAGATATCTTACTATTCAGCTCAGACTGGCCTCCAGCTACTGGGAAGGAAAAAATGGGAGAATTTGAAGTTAATGAAAATGTTTTAATTATACAACCTGCCCAGATCTGATTAGGAGGGACATTCCTAGTAGTTCTAGTCATTTGCATTTGATAAAAAAGTAGAAAAAAGAATCACTGCTTAGAATTATCTTAGTGGGACCAGTTTCCAGTGTCTGCCACAGGTAAAGTTTACAAAAATATGATCTTTTTACAATGAAAAATTTGATAGACATAATAAAACCCAAACTATGTATATTAGTTGTAAAGTATTCTCTTCTTAATAAAACTCATGTTTTATAACTAGTGTGGGGACCCTGATATTCAAGCATGCAGCCTACAAGACTAGAAGAAGAGTGTTATGTCTTCTGATTCTCTGATTAAAACGTACAAACAACTAGAAGTCTGTGAAACAAATGAGATATTTGAAAGGCTTGAACAGAAAGAATATTGGTATAACTTTAAGTGTGTCTTAGTTGTTAAGTTATTTTACACTCCCAGGGAAATTGATTTTATTGTTTCTTACTATATTCTTCTCTTCATGCCTTTCTTTATAGTTATTACTTTTCCTTAGTTAAAAAGATTTGTTTTACTTTTAGTTGCATGTGTGTGTGTGTATGTGTGTGTGTGTGTGTGTGTGTGTGTGTGTGTGTGTGTGTGTGTGTCAGTATAGTATGTGCACTTGAGAGCAGGTACCCATGGAGAGCAGAGGCATTGGAGCCCCTGGTGGTGGAGTAATAGGCAGCTGTAAGCCTCTGGATGTGGTGCTGAGAACTGAATCTGGGCCCTCTTCGAGAGCAGCTCATGTTCTTCTGAGCCATGTTTCTAGCCTTAGTATATACTTTCTTATTCAAGACTCAGACTATATACCGTTTGACATATTTTTTGGGGAAATAAAGTATTTCATACATTACTATATAATTCTGAACACAAAGTAAAGAGAAAAATTAAGAGGTAGTATTAATGCTTTCTCTTTTAAATGAGAGATTATTTCTGGTGAATATGATGTCTTGGTTTTTTAGTGTTTTTAATATAGGGAAACAATCATAACAGGTACATGGTTTATGGTTAGTTATCACCATATAGTTTCTGTTGCTGGAGGGTTTCTCTCCAGGTTCCACCAAGCCCCGCAGTCCCACAATCCATGTATAAAACAATCACTCAGACGCTTATATTACTTATAAACTGTGTGGCCATGGCAGGCTTCTTGCTAACTGTTTTTATATCTTAAAATAACCCATTTCTATAAATCTATACCTTGCCACATGGCTGGTGGCTTACTGGCATCTTTACATGCTGCTTGTCCTGGCAGTGGCTGCAGTGTCTCTCCCTCCTTCTTCCTGTTTCCCCAATTATCCTCTCTCCTTGTCCCACCTATACTTCCTGTCTGGTCACTGGCCATCAGTGTTTTATTTATATAGAGCGATATCCACAGCACTTCCCCTATTTTTTTTCCTACCTCTGTTATAAATATCTTGTGTATTGTCACAATTTTGAAGTCATCGTTCTTCACCATCCATTTGCTTATAGACTGTTTACATTGTTTACATGAAGCCTTTGTCCTTAGGTTATTTCAGTAGATAAGACTTATAGATTTATAGTCACCTATGCCTGTTATCTCTATAGTTACTTTAGTTATGTTATCCAGATTTACAGATACATAGGTCAGATGGACAGGTAATCTTCAAACACTTCATAGACCTAGAGAATATGGCATTTAAATAACTTAGAATTCTGTTGACGTGAGACACTATTGCTCCTGACTGCACCAATTGATCCTGAGAGAATATTGGGCTTCTAAGACATTTCCATTTGGAAGTTTGTCTTTTTGACATAAAATGGCCTACTGGGCAAAGAACTGCCCTTGCCCTGATGGCTGACAGTTCAAATGCAATGCTGTCCTTTCTGGATAAGCGGAACACAAGGAAAGCGACCACTGTACTCTGCCAAGACAGGGTAAGATGGTCTTTTAGAATTCCTGCTTCTGAAAATGGTCTGTCAGATACTCTAGGCCTGTAGCCAATTTGAATGCACCAACAATACTGAGAAACATTAGGTGACTGTCCAGGCTGCCAGCTGTCTTGGTCTACTCTTGCAAGATTCCCGAAAGTTGCTTGCATCCATCTACCATTTCTCAGGTACCATTATGTTCCTTCTCAGGTCTTTGATGGGATTGAAGACTAGCAGTTATAGTTACAACTTAGTATATATAATATCTTAGATAGAACATATTAAGTATTAGATTCAGGTTCTTTAGGATAGGACACCTTTGAATGATCTTTATAATATGCCATTTACCTATGCTCTATACTTCTCTGGATTTTAGTATGTGTTTCTTGCTTGATATTGTTTGCATTGGTTGTAACATCTTATCTAGGTCATTATCCCCCATTATTCCTGGACAATATTTGATAACCACTCCTTTGTATATAGTCTTGTATTAGTTTAGAACCTTCTTATTTAGACAAAAAGGGGGAGATGTAGTGGGTAGCCATTCCAGCTTGGATCTGGAAGTTCCAACCCCCATTGAGACTCTGGCAACTGTCACGCCTACGAGGCGGGGTGAGGGGAGGTGCCTGGAGACCTGAGAGCTGGATGGGCCAGCACTCTGTCTGTGCGTGCTCTGTTCTGGGACCCTGAACGTTGGAGGTAGACCGAGCAGAGATCCAGAGAACACCGCTGGACTGCGATACACCTTTCCCAGACCCTGTGACCTACCTATCACTTAATTTGTGAGTTATGCCATTAAATAAATATCCTTTTAACTACGTGGAGTGGCCAAAATAATTTCACCAATAAGTTTCCAATCACAAACTTTCAGAGTTTCATACAGCTAGGGGCATTTATTTCTTGCTAATGAATTTCCACATTGGTCCAAATTTGGTTGATTAAGGCTTGATTCATCTTGTCTTGCATAAGCCTTTAGGCCTGGGCAGTTCTGTTCTAGGCTGCAGATTGTAAGGATATGTGTCGATATCTGTGTGTCCATGATGGAGCCCAGAGGAAAGGAAAACAACGGACAGAAAAATTCTTGTGTTGTTGGGAGGAGTGTTAGGACAACAAGAGCAAACATGCATGCCTCATGAAGGTGGAACTCAGAATTGGGACACTGAAGGTGGCTTCTGTCTGCTTCTCAGTGGTCAAAGCATGTCAGTGGATGGAGGTGAGCTATGCTTTCCTGTGGAGCTAGAGCAATCAGGGAGTGAGCATATCCCATATGAGATGTAAATAAAACAGTACAAGTTCAATTTTGTAAAAGGTTGGAAATAAATTAATCTCTTGACCTTTACGACCACTAACACTTACCAAGTGTGTGATGAAGTCCACACTGTAATAGAAACACTTGTATCATCCTATGGTGTATGGTGATATTTTGTTTGTGCTGAAATGTGATTTTATTTGTAGGTTAATAAATAAAGTTGCCTGGGGGTCACAGCTGATAGCAAGCCATACCAGAAGCTGGGCGGTGGTGGCACACACCTTTAATCCGATCACATGGCAGGCAGAGTCTGTGTGTTCAAGGACATAGCCAGTTTGGAGACACACACCTTTAATCTTAATACCAACCATAGAGACTTGGAGGTCTGTATAGACAGGCAGTGATGAGGAAGTCATGTGGTTGGGTTTACAACCAATGAGAAGGCAGAACAGAAAGTCAATAAAAAGACAGACACACAGGAAGTAGGCCTCTTTCTCAGGGGAAGGACAGCAGTGGCAGCGGGTCATAAGTAGGTGGTTTTAGTCTCAGCTCTTTGATACTGCTCTGACCTCTTGGGCTTTTAGCTCTGCATTTGGCTCTGTGTTTCTTATTTAATAAGACTGTTACATCTACAACTGTGTTTTCACCTGCAGCAGAGTCAAGGCTGTAAGAACAATGAATGAGATCAATGAAATTAGTGTATAATGGTTTTTAATAAATAATTTTATGGTACCTGTGAATGGAGGGTTATATAAGGGATGTACTATTGTTGCTACTTTATTTCTCTTTTGGGGGGCTCACCACCCAGCTCCCAGATAAATTATACATGGAGGTTTATTCCTAACTATAAATTCCCGCTCTTAGCTTGGCTTGTTTCATGCTAGCTTTCCTTAACTTAAGTTATCCTGTCTATTTTTGGCCTCTTTTCTCATTTTCTTACTTCTGTAAATCTTACTCTTACTCTGTGACTTGCTGTGTAGCTGGGTGACTGACCCCTGGAGTCCTTCTTCTTTTCGGGCTACCAGATCTCTCCTCTTCCCAGATTCTCCTTCTATATATTCTCTCTGCCTGCCAGCTACACCTATCCTTTCTTCTTCCTCGCTATTGGCCATTCAGTTCTTTATTAGACCATCAGGTGTTATAGACAGGCAAAGGAACACAACTTCACAGAGTTAAACAAATGCAACATAAACAAAAGTAACACACCTTAAAATAATATTCTACAATAGTCTGCAATACTGGGTAATGTTCACAATTGTGCATGGCCTCATAATTTTCATTCTAATCATGTTAGAAATGCTGTCTGTGGGGATAAATATTTGGTGGATCAATGAGAGATTATTAGTATAATACCTCTAACAGAGAGAAGAGTTGAACCTCTGCCATCAAAATCTTAAGTCTTAAGCACTTTTCAGATTCTGCCACCCCAATGAACTGGGTCTTAGAGGTGAGTGGTACTATGCAATCCTTTGCTGGGGCTATTCTGTGTATGAAGGATGCTTGGCATATCAGCACCCTGGCACTCCCACACCAGATACCTTCCTTCTTCCTAGCCATGGCAGTGTCAAATGCTTCATCCTATCTATGCGTTGCATTCTCCCCAATAAAAGCTAAATTCTGCTTAGTTAGGAACCTCTATCACAGTACAATTTATGTTGTGTTGTTAATCGTGGATATGTGATAACCTTTTCCAAAGAAGATGCAAAAATCAAAGCTCCAAAAGGCTACTTTACCTTGATTATACTGAGGCAAACAACAGATTGCAGAGTAAAATCCAGATCTCTTAATTCCAAATGGATGGATTTCATTATATTGCTTAGCAATAATAAAGAAAATGGCAACTTAGAATAGTATCATTTTCTTCAGTAGTTGACCAATAAAGCCAATTACATTGTGTAGAGAGTAAAGCATATGAAAGGGAGTTGGGGGGGCGGTTATTCTGCTTACATCAATTGAGACAGACAATGACAGGGTCAGATGTTGTACAAGGGAGAGGTGTCAGCCAAATGAGAGAAATCAGAGTGAGCCTCATAACAGTTAGCAGCCTAGGTTCAGTCTGATATACAAACAGCAGCTGGAAGATGGAGATGCTGACTGTAAGAACATGGTTCAAAGTAAAGAAAACGGCTAGAAATGCGGCAGAGGACACAGTGATTTAGGCCATGCTGTGGGTTCTGAACTTTAATCCTGAAAGCAATATTGGATCCACACAGGAATTTTAAACATAAAAATTACAGAATCACATTAACACTTTAATCCTGGGCAGTGTCACCCTGCTCTATAGGGGTGGTTGTGTTATAGGGAAACTTGTAGCTAGCTGGAACATTTGTTGTTGGAGACAGAAAATCTGCGGAAGAATACAGTTTCAGGTTGCAGGACTGTTTACTTTGGGGTGAAGATTATGGCTTTATTTTCTTTTACTGTTATTATTTTTTTTGGTGTTTTCAGACAGGGTCTTATTATGTAGCTTAGGCTGTCTTGGAACTCACTATATAGACCAGACTGGCCTCAGACTCACAGAGGCCACCTGCCTCTGTCTCTTTGGTGCTGAAATTAAAGGCATGCACCATCACATCCAACTTCTTTTTATTATCTTTGATTTGAATTTGGTAGCAGTGAAAAAATATATTTGTAATAGCAAGTATGTGTTGTGTTTCCTAATCACTGGCAAGCTGAGAAACATTCCAAGATCTCTAGTGAATACCTGAAGCTGTGGATAATACTCAATCCTGTATAGGACATCAATAACCTAGACAGTTGCTAGGTTACCAACAACAGGTAGCGGGCGTATATAATGTGAATACATTAGCCAAAGAAGTGATTTATCTCTCACAGCAGACTTTCTTATGAACCATCATTTTCCTGAGAATACATTTAGAACTTAGGAATAATTTTCCCTTGAATGTTTCCAGTGTGGTAGATGACAAGCAACTGAATCTGGGAATTAGGCAGGCGAGGAGAGGCCGCTGGAGTGTGTTTTGTTAGAGTAGTCCATTGTGGCACTTTGGTTCAGGAACTGTAGAGGTGGGTGTAGCAGTGGTAGACTGAGGCCCAGAAAGGGCTTAGGGAAGAGTGACTTAGGAAGTGAGGTTTTCAGGTCATGGAGAGGTATTTGTGGTCACTGCTGACGGGAGGGAGGAGTCCTAGCATTTCCTTGTGTTTCTAGCTTCAATGATTGGATGAATGACTCGCTCTTATGAGGAGGATTTAGGGAGATGACAAAATACTTTTGGGGAAAACATATATTTTGATTAGATTGTGATTTGTGTAAAATGCTTCAGAGACATCTAGACCAAAGGGGTACCAAGTGGCCTGTTAGAAAGAGTTCAGGGCCTAGGAGGATAAATCTGTCAAGTGCTTGCCATGGAAGCATGAGGACCTGAGTTTGGATCACCAGCACACATATAGAGAGCCACTACCGTGGTGTGAGTCTGTAGCCCCAACTCTGGGAAGACCGACAGGAGGAACCCTGGAAGCCTCTGGCCAGCCAGTACAACTAAGTTGATAAGTTCCGGGTTCAGTGAAAGAGCCTGTCTCAAAAACTGAAATGAGGAGTAACTGAGAAAAATAGTCAACATTGCTGTTTAGCCCCTACATACATGCGCATGCCCATAAACATACACTCACATGCACACACACACATTTACATACATGGCTCAGCATTTAGGACGGGGCTGGGTGGAGAAAAACATTTGATAATAATAAAAAGACAGGGTACATTGCCCATGAAAATGCACATATTGGGAAAGGATCCCTTTTTTTGTTTGTAGTTTTTTGTTTGTTTGTTTGTTTTTTTCGACAGGGTTTCTCTGTGTAGCTTTGCGCCTTTTCTGGAGCTCACTTGGTAGCCCAGGCTGGCCTCGAACTCACAGAGATCCGCCTGGCTCTGCCTCCCGAGTGCTGGGATTAAAGGCGTGCGCCACCACCGCCCGGCAAGGATCCGGTGTTTTTAAAAAAACAATAAAGCAAAACAAAATCTACCCCTCTCCCAAAAAGAACAAAAAAGAATGCCTGATAAGGGGTGCTTGCTGGTCTTCAGGGCAAGAGGGAATTTTTAGAGGAAGGGTTTAGGGGCCGATATAATGCCAAGTGCAGCTGTGTGTCAGTCTTCAGTAGTCTAGAGAAAAGCCAGAGTTAAACGCTAGGTGTAGTGGTTTGTGGTAACAAAATGGACAGTGAGAAAGAAAACCATGCTTTTGAGATATTTACATTGAGAGGAAAGTGGATGCTTGTTTTTTGCACAATACTTTATAAGTTACTTATGTTTCTTCAGTATAGAAAGTTTTCCTACGGACCATAGAGAAAGATTCATCTATGCATGATGTATTTTGAAACACTGGCCTTTTGACTGATGAGCATCATGAATGTATTTTGTATCACAAAATACCAGTTAAGTATTTCCTGTCCTGTTTGATTTTATTTCACTTCATCATCCCCTGTGTCATATTCTTTCCTTTCTCATATTTCAAATGGTTAATTCCACAATAATTAAAAGTGTATGTGCTTATTAAAACATATTATTTTAAAACATAAAATAGACTTTTCATAATTCTGTCATGTTGAGACTTTATCACTTAGTTATTTAAAATATATATTTGTCTCCAGTTATTTACATATTAATATAAATGCTTCATTTTTAGTGCTCAGAAAATATACTTTTATTAAACTTGTTTTCTATTATTCCATTTGCATATGTTTTTTCCTAATGTAATCAATGCATACATGATGAGGGGAGCCTAATAACATAGTTAAAATTAGCTATAAATCAGAATTGGATTTAAGAACTGAACTCTTGAATTCCTGAATTAATACACTTCACTTGTTGGAAAGAAATGCTTGAACTTTTAGTACTATTAGTCACTTGCACCTAAACATAGGTCAATTAAGTAAATTTTATCATGCTTCAAGAGCACACAACTTTTAATAGATGAATAAAATGAGAGCAGAGGTGTGTGTCTGGGGAGCATAAATCAACCTAGCCGAGTGGAGGTTAAATGCTCGCTGTGTGTGTTCCTGGGGCATATGTGCACACAGCATCCTTGGAGCATCATTAAGAGAGAATGTGGCAAAAGATAATGCGGAATGATATGGAAGGCTACTAAAACTTAGACATTCTCAAATAATATAGCCTATTTGAAATTGTGGCTTTGGGTGACAGCACCTGACATTTGAACCAGGCAGCTTGAATAGAATGGCACTTTGTCTTTATAGTTTCCAAGATGTACCCAATGCAGGTTCTAAGAGATAATCCGAAACACAGATACCATTTTAAAGGTTTTGAATTAAATAAGATTATAGACTCATTTTCTACTTTAAACAGATCTACCTGTACTAATGAATGACAAACATCCTTCTGTTTTATCGAATAACATACAATCCCATGTTCTGCAATGAGTGGTTATTGAAAAGAATGTCTTTCTGTGGGACTTACATTGTCAGTGGAATTTTAAAAAGGGCTGAAATAAGGCCAGATAAAATAAATACATCCCTTAGACTACATAAATTTTCAGAATTCTAAATTAGTATAGGCTTTCTGCCTTTTCTGTTGCTGATATGGAAGCTACAGCCATGTATATTACTCTGTGATACGGGGTCTCTTTGACTTGGATGTATATATGTTACAATTGCAGGCAGATGTCCTAAATAGGATAATTTAAAACCTTTTGATTAAGGAAGGGGCTCTATTTTATTTAGTGTTTAAGAATTTATATATGTGATTTATTTCATGTTCCTATTGTGCATGTGTGTTGTACAGAGTATAACATATCTTCATTTGTGGAACCACAAAGACCTCTACTGTGGACAGGGCTTTTATTCTAAAACAGATGATGGCTTTTACAGTAGAAGCAGAAAAATAGAGCATTAATCAGATGATTTCCTAAACTTCCTCTTCTGTGGGTTTCACTCAGTGTTAAGTCCTTCACCACATGTACACAGTGCTCTTTATAAAGAGTGATGGGTGGGAAGAGGGACCTGAGCTGCCATCACTTGCAATCGTAGAAAACCGCTTTCTATAACCCATTGCCAAATGCAGCCTGGCTAGCCATTACTTAGGACTAAAAGGCTCCTCCGTAAAACTCGGAATAACTCACTGATGCCTGAGCAAACACTGCAGTTTGATGTCTATCAGGATACATGGGTTGGAGTTTCTCCTTCTTGAAAGGACAAACTGAAGATAGGAAAAATATTTGTGTATACGTGTGCCTGTATTAGTGAGTGTGTGCAGGTGCATGTGTGTGCAGTTCTGTATATGTGCGTGTGCACACGAACATGCATGTGAAGACCAGTGATCAACATTTGGCACCATTCCTCAGAAGCTACCTATCTTTGTTTTTTGTTTGTTTGCTGCTTTGAAGCAGCATCTTCACTGGGGCCTGGAGCTCACTAATTAGGTGAGCTGAGTGGTCAGCATTCCCTAAAGATCCATCTGCCTCCACCTCCCCAGCACTGGAATTACACATGCACACCACCATGCCTGTCTTGGGAAACATTACGTTTAGACTGAGAAATAAATTGGAAGAAAACTTTGTATGTATCACTTAGCCATTGATGTTACTAATTTTTAAGGTTGTTTTGAATTACCATTCAGTATTTCTGGAGCATGTTGGCTAGTATTATCATAATAGTTCTCAGTACCTTAGTTTCTTTTGCTTATGAACATCTATACTTTACTCTGCCTGTTAATTGTAAAGGATTTTTATGGGCTGGATGAAAATTTGGAGAAGCTCTCAGTTTTGAAAAAAAATGTTGAAAATCTGAACCCCAAGAAAGATAGGAACAGGGTGACTTCAAGGACTTTATCAGTCTTTGTAGACCTTTTCTTCAGAGCATGAACCATCCCAAGTCTGTTTCTGTTGAAGGAGAAGATTCTCAAGAGGACTATATTGGCTCAGTTTGCTTCACATATTTATTACATTAGTTAAATATGCATGCTCAGGGGCATAAACAACATGATACACGTAAGGGCTCTAGGAGATTTAGGCAGTCACAATTCTGTGCCCGTGTACAAAGCCAGGGTGTGTTTACATTACTCTTCACTTGCTCAGGGACAAGTAGTCACTTCTGCTGCATGGAGAATCAGTGTCATGGCACTGATGTTGTTTGAGCCCAAGGTTTCTGGTTCTTACATTGCAGTCTGTCAAAAATGTCTCTATGTCTGGAGTTGTTGATTCTGCAAGGGATGCAGACTCATAGATGCACGTGACTCTGAGAACAGCTTCAAGTTCACCTTGCATTTTGTTGGCAGCATCATTTGTTGAGAGGACGGGGTCCCTGACCAAGACCCTGTTCCTGAAGCCCCAGTGCTTTCGATAGCTGTGCCCAAGCAGGGTTGCAGTAGAACATTGGGGCCACCAGGTCACATCCTCACTCCTCCCAGCTCTCAGGACACTAGGTCATCCTTGTCTTATTTGGTGAACAGGACCAGTTACTCTAACAAAGACTATTTTGCTCTTCTCCTTATTCCTAATGGATGAGAATTTCAAAATGGCCAAGTGGCATTTTTGGCCGGAGTAATTTGTCATTTGTCATTTCTTGCAGTTATTACTTTTCTTTGAAAATCTCAAAATGGATAGAATCCAAAAACCTTAAAATTTCTTCTCCCAGGCAAAGGGGGATTGATGAATAATGGTATATGCTTGTGCCGAATCACCATGATATGTCTCTTCATGAGCATTAAGCAACCATCTGGGTCCTTTTGCTATGTGAAGAATATCCTTAAAATACATTGGTGATTTCAGAGTTTTCTTGAGAAAGGTTCCTTTAGTGGGCCTTCATGTGAAACACAGGGCACAGTTATTTTAAATCTATTCTCCCTGTGTCTCTCTGTGATGTTCTAAACATTGTTCTTGCTCCTTCCAGGAAACTGAAAGTTAGTTCAAACACTAGCTGTTATACAGGTGCCTTTCATAACCCCCAACTCCAAACTACTACCCACCTCAGACAAAGTTAAGTTGCCTAAGTGGTTGGTAAACTCTGCCTTATCCATTGTCCATCATCGCCAATGTTAAGATGTGTTGTTACTCTAAAGCAATGTAACTGGGATTTGAACTAGCTTATTTTATAAAACTATAAACCCAGTTGTGTTAAGGGCTCTTCTACTAGCATGAGTTTTTGTTAAGGGAAGCTCAGAAGTGTGCCTGGTATCCTGTTCCAGTTGTTGTGAACAGTGCCTTTCAAATTAATAATGCAAATTGTAGAATCTCTCAAGCCCAAGTGCATTAAGTATCTTATATGTAAGGCTGCAGGATAAACCAAACTCTTCATTACCTCGTTGAATGACCTAAAAAAAGGGATAAAAGGAGAATAGAGAATATTCCCAGTCTTAGGGCCCATCTCTCTTGCCGCCTCCTCAGTAAGAATGATCCATTTGAAGATAGCCCACCTGCCAACTGTGTTTCTCTTAGTGTGAGACAGAAACTAGCAACAAGTATTTATGGGCATGTTAGAAATGAAGGTATCAGACCTGCTCCAGGCTTATTAAATTGGAATCTGCATTTAGTATTTTTAGGGTTTTTATGTACACATTAAAGTGGGAAAAGCATGAAAATTGGAGCCTTTTGTTTCTCAGGGGTTAATCTGTATCCATGCCATGATCTTCCCGATCCTGAGATATTGCTGGTGTAGCATTGTTAATGCAGACTGTGTAGTGTTCTTTGGGAAGGTCTAACTACATTGTTTTTTTTCACTCATTAGCAGTTGATTTGTGTGGTTTCTGTGTGTGAGAATGGTAGAGTTGTGGAGCACATCTCTGATTTGGAGTGCTATGCTTTTGCTTCAATTAGAAGGAACTACTAGGCTTCTAAGATGACCACTGGGGAGGGGTTTGCATTTAGCTTGCCCATTGACATTCCCAACCTGGAGAAAAAGAGCTGGTCAAGCACTGTTGTAGACTTGGACATTTTTCTGAGCCTTTTTTAAATCAAGGGGTAAAGAACACCACCGCTGATAAAACAAATGCTGTGTAACACCTTCCGCGAGTGTAGTGCAAGCCATAGGATTACTTATGCATTTGCTTTTAGAAGTAGCATTATTAAATTAATTTCTTTAAGAAGTGGCAATTCATTTTATGTTAAAATTTTATATCATATACATATGTACATACACATATATACACATGTAGTTCTCTAAGACATGTTGACATGTATTTATTTAGTTACTTAGTTACCTGGATATTCACTCTATGGTATTTAATTTGCTTCTTGCATTACCATTTGGTATATTGAAGAAAGCACTTTGGCTTGTTGAGAAATGGTCTGAAAAAAATCACAGGAAGTAAGCACCAAGCTCAGACCTTAGAATAGTCTGAGTATGTCAGGCACCGTGGAAGGCTTCTAAACATCTCTTAGCTCAGTTTGTTTATATTTCAAATTAAGAATATATCTCTAAATATGACATAATTATTTCTTTGATTACTAGAGGTAACTATGAAAGCAAATTTAAGTTTTCTGTAGGTCAGGGAAGCTTTCCCCCTCTCTTGGAAATGTTTGCAATTCTCATTTCTTTGCTCTAAGTTTATCACAGTGAAATATGTAAGATGGGATTCATTTATGGGGTGCTAACTTCTTTTTCTTTACTATTTAAATTGACAGATGAATTGTAAGTATTTACATGGTATGCTTAGAGGCATACACGCACTGAAGAATGGCTCTTGCTAGTTAATTCACACTGTCTTCTTTCACAAGAGCACTTCGCCGTCACTCTTAGCATTCCCATGAACATAATACATATATGGTCATAGACAAAGTCACCAAGAAGAGCTACAGATCTCTTGGTCTTATTGAGCCCATATCTGGGCCAAGCAAACTCTGGCCCAATCACTTGAAATAAATAAGAAGGGGTTTTACAATAAACTTTTCATTTGATTTCTAAAGTATATGGAACCTTAAAATTTGGTAAAAATTAGAGATCAATGAAAATGAAGACACCACATACCCAAACTTATGGGACACAATGAAAGCAGTGCTAAGAGGGAAATTCATAGCACTAAATGCACACATAAAGAAGTTGGAGAAATCTCACACTAGTGACTTAACAGCACACCTGAAAGCTCTAGAACAAGAAGAAGCAAAGTCTCCCAGGAAGAATAGACGCCAGGAAATTATCAAAGTGAGAGGGGAAATTAATAAATTAGAAACTAAGAGAATAATACAAAAAATTAATGAAACAAAGAGTTGGTTCTTTGAGAAAATCAACAAGATAGACAAGCCCTTATCCAAACTAACCAAAAGACAGAGAGAGAGAATCCAAATCAACAAAATCAGAAATGAAAAGGGGGACATAACAACAGACATTGAGGAAATCCAGAGAATTATAAGGTCATATTTCAAAAACCTCTACTCCACAAAACTGGAAAACCTAAAAGAAATGGACATTTTTCTGGATAAGTACCACATACCTAAGTTAAATCAAGACCAGATAAACTATTTAAATAGCCCAATAACCCCTAAGGAAATAGAAACAGTCATTAAAAGTCTCCCAACCAAAAAAAGCCCAGGACCAGATGGTTTCAGCGCAGAATTCTACCAGATCTTCAAAGAAGAGTTAATACCAATACTCTCTAAATTGTTCCACATAATAGAAACAGAAGGAACATTACCAAACTCCTTTTATGAGGCTACAATTACCCTGATTCCTAAACCAAACAAGGATACAACAAAGAAAGAGAACTACAGACCGATCTCCCTCATGAACATTGATGCAAAAATACTCAATAAAATATTGGCAAACAGACTCCAAGAACACATCAGAACAATTATCCACCATGATCAAGTAGGCTTCATCCCAGGGATGCAAGGGTGGTTCAACATACGAAAGTCCATCAATGTAATACACCATATAAACAAACTCAAAGAAAAAAACCACATGATCATCTCACTAGATGCAGAAAAGGCATTTGACAAAATCCAGCACCCCTTCATGATAAAAGTCTTGGAGCGATCAGGAATACGGGGAACATACCTAAACATAATAAAGGCAATATATAGCAAACCAACAGCCAACATCAAATTAAATGGAGAGAAACTCAAAGCAATTCCACTAAAATCAGGAACGAGGCAAGGCTGTCCACTCTCCCCATACTTATTCAATATAGTACTTGAAGTTCTAGCCAGAGCAATAAGACAACATAAGGAGATTAAGGGGATACAAATTGGAAAGGAAGAAGTCAAGCTTTCCCTATTTGCAGATGACATGATAGTATACTTGAGTGACCCCAAAGATTCCACCCAGGAATTGATAAAGCTTATAAACACCTTCAGCAACATAGCAGGATACAAGATCAACTCAAAAAAATCAGTAGCCTTCCTATATACAATGGACAAAGAAGATGAGAAGGCAATTAGAGATACATCACCCTTTACAATAGCCAAAAATGACATAAAATACCTTGGGGTAACACTAACCAAGCAAGTGAAGGACCTATATGACAAGAACTTTAAGTCCCTGAAAAAAGAAATTGAAGAAGATGTCAGAAAATGGAAAGATCTCCCATGCTCATGGATAGGCAGGGTTAACATAGTAAAAATGGCAATCTTACCAAAAGCAATCTACAGATTCAATGCAATCCCCATCAAAATACCAACACAATTCTTCACAGACCTGGAAAGAATAATACTCAACTTCATATGGAAAAACAAAAAACCCAGAATAGCTAAAAGAAACCTGTATAATAAAACAACTTCTGGAGGCATCACAATCCCTAACTTCAAGCTCTACTATAGAGCTACAGTAATAAAAACAGCTTGGTATTGGCATAAAAACCGACATGTGGACCAATGGAATCGAATTGAAGACCCTGACATTAACCCACACACCTATGGACATATAATTTTTGACAAAGAAGCCAAAAGTGTACAATGGAAAAAAGAAAGCATCTTCAACAAATGGTGCTGGCATAACTGGATATCAACGTGTAGAAGGCTGCAAATAGATCCATATCTGTCACCGTGCACAAAACTTAAGTCCAAGTGGATCAAAGACCTCAACATAAATCCAGCTACTCTAAACCTGCTAGAAGAGAAAGTAGGAAGTAATCTTGAACGCATTGGCATAGGAGATCACTTCCTAAATATAACACCAGTAGCGCAGACACTGAGACAAACAATCAATCAATGGGACCTCCTGAAACTGAGAAGCTTTTGTAGAGCAAAGGATACGGTCAACAAGGCAAAGCGACAGCCTACTGAATGGGAAAAGATCTTCACCAACCCCACAGGTGACAGAGGACTGATATCCAGAATATATAAGGAACTCAAGAAATTAGACATCAAAACGACCAACAGTCCAATTGAGAAATGGGCTTTAGAATTAAACAGAGAATTCTCAACAGAGGAAACCCAAATGGCTGAAAGACATTTAAGGAACTGCTCAACATCCCTAATCATCAGGGAAATGCAACTCAAAACAACTCTGAGATACCACCTTACGCCTGTCAGAATGGCTAAGATCAAAAACACTGAAGACTCTTTATGCTGGAGAGGTTGTGGAGCTAGAGGAACTCTCCTCCACTGCTGGTGGGAATGCAAGCTTGTACAACCACTTTGGAAATCAATATGGCGCTTTCTTAGAAAATTGGGAATCAATCTCCCCCAAGATCCAGCTATACCACTTTTGGGCATATACCCAAGAAATGCTCAATCATACCACAAGAGCACTTGCTCAGCTATGTTCATATCAGCATTGTTTGTAATAGCCAAAACCTGGAAACAACCTAGATGCCCTTCAACTGAAGAATGGATAAAGAAATTGTGGCACATATACACAATGGAATACTACTCAGCAGAGAAAAACAATGACATCATACGGTTTGCAGACAAATGGATGGATCTAGAAAAAATCATCCTGAGTGAGGTGACCCAGACTCAGAAAAACAAATATGGTATGTACCCACTCATAGGAAGATACTAGATGTGGAACAAGGATGACTGAACTGCTACTCACATCACCAGTGAGGCTACCTGGAAAACGGGACCCCAAAAAAGACATGGAGAAATGGATGAGATCTACATGAACAGCCTGGTCATGAGTGGGAACAATGAAGAGCGACGGTCGAGGGAAAGAGAGTGGGAGATCCTAGCTGGATCAAGAAAAGAGAGGGAGAACAACGAATAGGAGACCATGGTAAATGAAGACCACATGAGAAGGGGAGGAAGCAGAGAGCTAGGGAGGCCCACGGAGATCCACAAAGATACTGCCAGAAAAGACTGCTGGCAATGGACGAGAGACGGCAGGAACTGACCTACTCCGGTGATGGGATGGCCAGACACCCTGTTAGTTGTGCCATAAACCCCATCCAAGGAAGGTCTGAGGAATCTGGATGCAGACATCCATGGCTGGGCCCCTGGTGGAGCACTGGGAGTCTAATTAGTGAGAAAGAAGAGGGTTTATATGAGCGAGAATTGTTGAAGCCAGGGTTGGATAAAGCACAGGGACAAATAGCCAAACGAATGGAAGCACAGGATCTATGAACCAAAGGCTGAGGGCCCCCAACTGCATCAGGCCCCCTGAACGGGTGAGACAGTCATTTGGCTTGATCTGTTTGGGAGGCAGCCGTGTGTTAGTGCCGGGTCCTGGGCTTGTTACATGAGTTGACTGTTTGAATCGTGGGACATATGCAGGGACACTTGGCTCGGTCTGGGAGGGGGGGACTGGTCCTGGCTGGACTGAGTCTACCAGGTCGATCCCGGTCCTCGGGGGAGACCTTGATCTGGAGGAGGTGGGAATGGGGGGTGGGATGGGGGAAGGGGGAAGGGGGGCGAGAGTGGGAGAACAGGGGAATCTGTGGCTATTATGTTGAAATAAATGATGTTGTAAAATAAAAAATAAAAAAAAAAAATGCCAAAAAAAAAAAAAAAATTTGGTAAAAATTTAAAAATAAAATTACTTTAACAATTACAATGTCCATGTATTTTTATGTGTCTGTATATAATATAATATATTTGATTTAGGAGAAGAGTTAGAAAAACTAGCAGAAAAAAGGAATTCTCATCCTCTTTCTGCTTATTTTATTGGGAAACAACAAAAAAATTTAGTATTAAGATGGTGGTATGAAGACAAATTAAATGAAAAAAGGAAACTCTACAATTTAGAAATAGAATACCCCAATTAAGAGACCATTGTTGAAGGAGAAAGTATTGAATGCTTGTTTTTTCCTACATATTCTGTGGCTACAGTGACATAATATTTACCTTTTATTCCTTGTAGAAGCTCATTTTAGAAGTCCTCTGTAATCACGGAACAACAATGTGTTCTGTGCTTGTTACTTAGTGTGGCCCTTGGTCAGACACACTGTGGTCATTATCTGAGATCCTTCCTCATGCAGAGGCTCAGACTGTACTAGACGCCAAATTAGCTTTCTCACTTGAAATACAAATCTGTGTTTGAGAAGCAATTGCTTCATAGCGTGTTTCTTTATGGACTCAGACACCCCTTTCCCCCTCTCCCTCCCTTCCTCTCTTTCCTTCCTTCCTTCCTTCCTTCCTTCCTTCCTTCCTTCCTTCCTTCCTTCCTTCCTTCCTTCCTTCCATCTATGCATATGATTATAACAAATAAGATCTGAGAAAAGAACTTGTAATTATAAATATAAATAGCAAACCATCTCTGATCTTTTCTTTCTTTGAACAAAGACCCTGTACTGTTCAGTTTCCTACTGTAAATGTTACCTGGGTAACGAAGACTCGGCACTGGTTGTTCCTCTTTTCTCCTCTTGTTAGACTAACTACTCAGCTCATTTTAATTCCCAGCCTGGCCCTGCTCCTTCATGATGAATTGGTCTTTACCACTGAATTGCTTTCCTAACTGAACCCTGCAATTTACAATTTGCCTCTCTATTCAAGCCAAACTGCTTTTTAAATAGACGTTGACCTCCTTTTCCCCCCTCACTGAACCTTTTCAATATATTTGAATAAAATTTAATGTAGCAAAATAATTTTAACTATTAAACCCGTTGAGTTCCTTCAAGGAAACTTTGAAACTTTTAAATAATATGCTATAGTAAGACTAATTTTGATACCAGCTTTTAGGTCTAGGGAGATGAAAAAACTTAGGAACAGAAAAGTTATAGAACTTCCTTTTTCTATGGATGTGTTTGGAGACCAGTCTAGGAGAAGCCAGAATAAATCCCTTCAGTTGATGTTCTCTTTGAGCTTAGACTCGCCAACCAACCAGCCAACCACCCAATGTAGTAGTTTTTAAAAGTCCCAGGCATTTGGCTCTCGACACGAACCAATGTACGAACCATGCTATAAAAGTTGCTTTAAATATAAGCTATGGATTTTTTTTACAGAACTAAACATTCTTTTTTTCCCCATGTTTGCTATCAATTTCTTGTTAGAATCAATTAAAAAATCTAATTGTGATTCTTTAAGACTTGAATGAAAAAGATAAGCATTTCTACTCATTATTGAAAAAAAAAAAAGTCCCAGGCAAAGAGAGATGAGGGTTTGTTTTTATGAGTGTGGAGATGATGATGAACAATTTGGAATGGGTGTTTGTTTAGTCTTGATTTTGGATGAGTAGAGGAGGAAAGGTTCTGTTTGAAGCAGTAGACAGAGCATAGGGTGGCAGAAGGGCAGGCTGCCAATGAGGATGCTGAGACACTAGTACAGACTGCTGGAGTGAGTCTGTCAAGGTTGTATTCATTTCTCTTTCTACTTTCGTGCTTGTGCTTGTGTGGGTGTGTATGTACACTTTTCCATGTGTGCGAGCATCTGTATATATGTGAGTGTGCATGCCTGTGAAGTTCCAGGGTGGAGGTGAGAATCTTTCTTGATTGCTCTTCTATCTTATTCAGTGAGACAGGGTCTCTCAGTTGAAATCAGAACTCATCAATGTGATTAGTCTCTTGTTCTGGGGATCCCCTGTCTCCACCTTCCTAACCTGAATTACAGGCAGGCTACCATCTCTATCTGGTATTTATGTGGGTTCTAGGAATCTAAACTCTGGGCCTCATGCCTGTATAGCAAGTTCTTTAACTACTGACTCGTCTCCCTAGCCCCAAGGCTGCATTCTTCAATTGAAGAATTTATGTTTCTGTTTGAACTGGACACAGGAAAGGGATTGAAGAATGTACAGGGTTTTATGTGAGAAATAAAAGTATTCAAATAGAGCTTGGATATATTTACCTAAGTATTTCAACAACTTATTCTTGAGGTAAGACATTTAAATTTTAACTGTTTTCATTGAGAAATTGGATACTTCCACTTCTTTGTACATCATATGTACACCTATTCTTAATCTCTATAGCTAGCTTATATAATGTGAGTGTTACTTAGTGGACATCTTAAGAATAAAAACAAAACTTCTAGATTTGCTATGCAAGAAATGCACTATTGTACATTTACCCAGCTTTACATTCTGGAGCCTTAAGAATGAGTACACTCATTCTCCTTTGAATGAATAGTCTGAAATAATATTATACTTCACTCTTTAAAACTCTTACCTTTAAAAATTTCTATCTTTCTGTCAGGATTCAGTTAAAATGTCTTTCTGAGACTTTTTCTTCCCATAACACAATTATGTAACTGAATGGCTTACTATAACAAAAGTAATTTTCTTACACCTGTGGATATCAGAATTTCAATATATGTGCATCACCAGACCTCCAGTCCTCCAGCAGCTCTGGTGGAGATGCCCTTCTGTGCTCTTTCACCTTCTGAAGCCAGGTGATTCTTGGCTTGTGGTTGTGATTTTTTAGTTTCTCTCTCTGCCTTCACATCATCTTTGTGCCGCTGTCTCTGTGGATGATCAGCCATTGTGTTTATGGGTTATCTGAGTCAGCTAGGAGGTCCTCTCAAGGTCTTCAATATAGGGCTAGCTACAAAAGTGTTTTTTTCAAGTAATAGCATATTCACAGATTTCATGGAGACATACCTTTTGAAGGAACCTGACATTTAATTCACTATACTCAACAACAAACACACAGTGTAGTTTCTTCATCTACTTGATACCCATTGAGAACTCAGTTTTTCCTCAGTGGAGCCAGCATTCTGGGTTCATCTTTATATTTCAGCACTTACTAGATTATATTAAATTTATATGTTTACTTCTTCTTCTTCTTCTTCTTCTTCTTCTTCTTCTTCTTCTTCTTCTTTTTTTTTTTTTTTGTTATTTGAGACAGGGTTTCTCTGTGTAGCTTTGTGCCTTTCCTGGAACTCACTCTGCTCACTCTGTAGACCAGGCTGGCCTTGAACTCACAGAGATCTGCCTGCCTCTGCCTCCCGAGTGCTGGGATTAAAGGCATGTGTCACCACCACCCAGCCTTATATGTTTACTTCTGTGTCACTAGGTTGGACAGTCCCTTGACAGATAATGTATGAATTGTCTTTTCTAGTTAGCGCCTCTGCTCCTTCTCATCTCCAAACATTGGTTTCTATTAATGATTTTAGAGACATAGTAACAATAAAAATAACTATGTTAAAAGTCTTTGGTCAATATGGACTAATATTAAGGGATTTATTAAAGGATTTGGCCCACATGGCTTTAGGGACAAAGTCTTGCAATTCATTTTCTATAGAAAACAAAATATGCCCAAGGGTAATTTAACTCCAGCCACAAGATCTGAGAACGTGGGTGGAGAGTTGGGACAATTGTGTAATATTGGTCTGATTTTACAAAGCCTGAGAAGTAGTAGTGCTGATATTTGAGGGTAGAAGGCAGGGGCCTTAGCTTAAGAGAAGAGCTGTTGTTTTTTCTCTCACTTTTGATTGTGTTCAGGCCAGACCTGAACAGGTGATACCTATCCAACAGTGTGATTTACACAGTTCACCATTTTAAATGCTAGTGTTTTTCAGAAATGCCCTCACAGAATTACCCAGAAATAATGTTTTCTATGCATATGGCATCCTTACTGTAGTCAACTCAACATTTAAATTAACCTTCATGACGATGCTTCTAAAATCTAACAATTGATTATTAATGTCCTCGTATCCCATTACTCTGCTTCTCTGTACTCTCTCCATTCACTTCCCGAGCATCCCTCATCCTTATCATTGTGAAAAGCTGTCACTGCTCCATGATCTCAGGCATAGGATTGTCCCACCTTAGCACCTTTCCCCAGACGCTCTCTCAAGCACTTCTGCACTGATTCTGCCGTCTCCTTTGTCGTCCTCTCTATTTTTATACCAGTCACTCATGTACTCAGTTCTTCTGTGTTCCACTTGAACACGGACCAATCATTACGGTCATTCTCTACTTTCACTTGATCATGCTGCATGGTCAAAGCAATGTCTTGTTGAATTTTCCCTCTTACTCCATGCTCCACTAGGCCAACCAAACATGACTGGAGATAACCACTCACAGATGCCTGCACACCATCATTAACTTCTGCAGGGGTGGTGAGGCTGCCGGGTGACCATGTACCCTGTCCATTAATTCATCCATATTCCTTGATGTTCGTGTTATTGTATAGTCTCTTTTCTTAAAGCAAATATATATATATTACTTTCATCTTGTGTATCAACTGAAATCTTTCTCATTTTACAGGGAGAATGAAAGCAATCACACCAGGGTATAGTGCTTATATAGATAAAATTCTATCACACAGGAGAGTCTGAGGCATGAGTAAGATTGCCATGAGTTCTATGCCAGCCTGGGTTATAGTATGAGAGGCTGTTTCAAAAAAAGGAGAAGGAAAGAAAAGAAAGGAAAAGAGAAGAGAGAAGAAGAAAGGAGGGAAAGGGAGGAGAGGAAGGGAAAGAAGGTGATAACAGGGGAGGTGGGGGAGAGGAGAGGAATCTACTGTTGTCTGTGGTGATTTATTGTGTACCTTAATAAACTTATCTGGGGATCAGAGGACAGAGCCAGTCACTAGATTGGACATAGAGGCCAGACAGTGGTGGCACTTTAATCCTATCACTCACGGATCTCTGTGAGTTCAAGGCCATACTGGGAACAGAGTCAGTCAGTGGTGGAACACACCTTTAATCCAAGCATTTGAGATTTCATGCCTTTGCTTGGGAAGCACACACGTCTTTAATCCCAGGAAGTAAGATGGCAGGGCATAAAAGGTATATAAGGCATGAGGAGACAGGAGCTAAGCAGCAGTTCAACTGAGAGCCTCAGGGGTGAGGACTTAGGCTTTCAGTCTGAGGATTTCTGGAAACAGGATTGGCTGAGGAGTTGGCAAGGTGAGGTTGGCTGTGGATTGTTCTGCTTCTCTGATCTTTCAGCATTCACCCCAATATCTGGCTCCAGGTTTTTTTTTTTTTGTTAATAAGACCGTTTAGCAATTTGTGTTACAGCTGTCTTCTTCAAAAACATTGCAGCAGTATCCTCCTTTGTTTTCCACACATTAACTTTCACTTGTTCCCATCAACACATTAGCAAACTGTTACTTCTCCTATTCCTGTGCCCACCTTAAAACTGCTTTAGTATATTTATCTTCTACTTGTTTCCCCCTTTCATTCCCAAAGTCTAAAGAAGTCTTTAAAACTTATCTACAATTACTGTCCACACTTTCTCTCATTCTCCTCTCTTTTGAATCTGCTGCAGCAGGCTCTTCCTGTGCTACTTTAAAAACATCCTCTTAGCAAGGTCTCTGCTGCTGTCCACATTGCTTAAGCCGGCACCCAGTTTTCCGTCTTATCTTAACTGCTCTGTCAGCAGGCAACTGACACATGATCACTCTTTTAGAAGTTGTTTTTCCTTGATGTCCGGGACAAAGCTTTCACTCTTTGTCTTCCATTTTTATTAACGGACCTCTTTTCTGTGGTTTTCTGCTTGCATTTCCTTTTTTTTTTCTTCCAGCACTAGCTTGAAAGTGTGTCCTGCTTCAAATTTTATTTCTCCTTTTCCTCTTTTGAATCTGTGTTTTAAACATTATGTTACTAAGCCTTACAGTGTTAAACATCAAATCTGTTGTGTTTCACTTTTATAGTGAACTGACTGCTATATCTAAATGTATTCTTGAAATTTCTTTCTCTTTTTTTTTTACACTTGGGTGGGAATATTCTTTTTTTTTTCATTTTTTTAATTTATTTTACAATACTATTCAGTTCTACATAATAGCCACAGATTCCCTTGTTCTCTCCCTTTTTGCCCCCCTCCCCTTCCCCCCAGCCCATCCCCCATCCCTACTTCCTCCAGATCAAGGTCTGCCCCGAGGACTGGGATCGACCTGATAGACTCAGTCCAGGCAGGTCCAGTCCCCTCCCCAGATTGAGCCAAGTGTCCCTGCATAAGTCCCAGGTTTCAAACAGCTAACTCATGCAACAAGCCCAGGACCTGATACCACTGCCTAGATGCCTCCCAAACAGATCAAACCAATCAACTGTCTCACCTATTCAGAGGGCCTGATCCAGTTGGGGGCCCCTCAGCCTTTGGTTCATAGTTCATGTGTTTCCATCCATTTGGCTATTTGTCCCTGTGCTTTATCCAACCTTGGTTTCAACAATTCTCGCTCATATAAACCCTCCTCTTTCTCACTAATTAGACTCCCAGCGCTCTACCAGGGGTCTAGCCGTGGATGTCTGCATCCAGATTCCTCAGTCCTTGGATAGGGTTTGTGGCACAACTATTAGGGTGTTTGGCCATCCCATCACCAGAATAGGTCAGTCCTGGCTGTCTCTTGACCATTGCCAGCAGTCTTTTGTGGGGGTATCTTTGTGGATTTCTGTGGGCCTCTTTAGCTCTTTGTTTCTTCCTTTTCTCATATGGTTTTCATTTACCATGGTCTCCCATTCCTTGTTCTCCCTCTCTTTTCTTGATCCAGCTAGGATCTCCCACTCTCTTTCCCTCGACCCTTGCCCTTCACTGCTCCCACTCATGTCCAGGCTGTTCCTATAGATCTCATCCATTTCTCCGTGTCTTTCTTGGGGTCCCGTTTTCCAGGTAGCCTCACTGGTGATGTAAGTAGCAGTCCAGTCATCCTTGTTCCACATCTAGCATCTTCCTATGAGTGAGTACATACCATATTTGTCTTTCTGAGTCTGGGTTACCTCACTCAGGATGATTTTTTCTAGATCCATCCATTTGTCTGCAAACCTCATGATGTCATTGTTTTTCTCTGCTGAGTAGTATTCCATTGTGTATATGTGCCACAATTTATTTATCCATTCTTCAGTTGAAGGGAATCTAGGTTGTTTCCAGGTTTTGGCTATTACAAACAATGCTGATATGAACATAGCTGAGCAAGTGCTCTTGTGGTATGATTGAGCATTTCTTGGGTATATGCCCAGGAGTGGTATAGTTGGATCTTGGGGGAGATTGATTCCCAATTTTCTAAGAAAGCGCCATATTGATTTCCAAAGTGGTTGTACATTTGCATTCCCACCAGCAGTGGAGGAGAGTTCCCCTAGTTCCACATCCTCTCCAGCATAAAGTGTCTTCAGAGTTTTTGATCTTAGCCACTCTGACAGGCGTAAGGTGGTATCTCAGAGTAGTTTTGATTTGCATTTCCCTGATGATTAGGGATGTTGAACAATTCCTTAAATGTCTTTCAGCCATTTGAGTTTCCTCTGTTGAGAATTCTCTGTTTAGTTCTAAAGCCCATTTCTCAATTGGACTGTTGGTCTTCTTGATGTCTAATTTCTTGAGTTCCTTATATATTCCGGATATCAGTTCTCTGTCACATGTGGGGTTGGTGAAGATCTTTTCCCATTCTGTAGGCTGTCGCTTTGCCTTGTTGACCATATCCTTTGCTCTACAAAAGCTTCTCAGTTTCAAGAGGTCCCATTGATTGATTGATTGTTTCAGTGTCTGTGCTACTGGTGTTATATTTAGGAAGTGATCTCCTATGCCAATGCGTTCAAGACTACTTCCTACTTTCTCTTCTAGCAGGTTCAGAGTAGCTGGATTTATGTTGAGGTCCTTGATCCACTTGGACTTAAGTTTTGTGCACGGTGACAGATATGAATCTATTTGCAGCCTTCTACATGTTGATATCCAGTTATGCCAGCACCATTTGTTGAAGATGCTTTCTTTTTTCCATTGTACACTTTTGGTTTCTTTGTCAAAAATTATATGTTCATAGGTGTGTGGGTTAATGTCAGGGTCTTCAATTTGATTCCATTGGTCCACATGTCAGTTTTTATGCCAATACCAAGCTGTTTTTATTACTGTAGCTCTATAGTAGAGCTTGAAGTCAGGGATTGTGATGCCTCCAGAGATTGTTTTATTGTACAGGATTCTTTTAGCTATCCTGGGTTTTTTGTTTTTCCATATGAAGTTGAGTATTATTCTTTCCAGGTCTGTGAAGAATTGTGTTGGTATTTTGATGGGGATTGCATTGAATCTGTAAATTGCTTTTGGTAAGATTGCCATTTTTACTATGTTAACCCTGCCTATCCATGAGCATGGGAGATCTTTCCATTTTCTGACATCTTCTTCAATTTCTTTTTTCAGGGACTTAAAGTTCTTGTCATATAGGTCCTTCACTTGCTTAGGTAGTGTTACCCCAAGGTATTTTATGTCATTTGTGGCTATTGTAAAGGGTGATGTATCTCTAATTGCCTTCTCAGCTTCTTTGTCCATTGTATATAGGAGGGCTACTGATTTTTTTGAGTTGATCTTGTATCCTGCTATGTTGCTGAAGGTGTTTATAAGCTTTATCAGTTCCTGGGTGGAATCTTTGGGGTCATTCAAGTATACTATCATGTCATCTGCAAATAGGAAAAGCTTGACTTCTTCCTTTCCAATTTGTATCCCCTTAATCTCCTTATGTTGTCTTATTGCTTTGCCTAGAACTTCAAGTACTATATTGAATAAGTATGGGGAGAGTGGACAGCCTTGCCTCGTTCCTGATTTTAGTGGAATTGTTTTGAGTTTCTCTCCATTTAATTTAATGTTGTCTGTTGGCTTGCTGTAAATTGCCTTTATTATGTTTAGGTATGTTCCCTGTATTCCTGATCACTCCAAGACTTTTATCATGAAGGAGTGTTGGAATTTGGCAAATGCCTTTTCTGCATCTAGTGAGATGATCATGTGGTTTTTTTCTTTCAGTTTGTTTATATGGTGTATTACATTGATGGACTTTCGGATGTTGAACCACCCTTGCATCCCTGGGATGAAGCCTACTTGATCATGGTGGATAATTTTTCTGATATGTTCTTGGAGTCTGTTTGCCAGTATTTTATTGAGTATTTTTTCATCAATGTTCATGAGGGAGATTGGTTTGTAGTTCTCTTTCTTTGTTGCATCCTTGTTTGGTTTAGGAATCAGGGTAATTGTAGCCTCATAGAAGGAGTTTAGTAATGTTCCTTCTGGTATTCTTGAAATTTCTAATAGATGTCTTAAACTCCACAGTAAGCTTCTACTTTACATTTTAAAACGTGCTTGAAATTTGTTTGAAAGAGCTCACCCTTTACAATGAATTGAAATTTCATTATACTTTGTCTAATGTTGTTTTAGGACGAGTTAGACCTTTGGCCTGAGTTCTTGGTCTCTTCAGTAAAAGACTAGGTAGACAGAGAAGGCCGGCAGCCAAAGCTTTAGTCACAAGAGGAAGTAGGTGCAGAATCAATGGATGACTTCACAAGAGTACAGTGGGGCTATCCCGGTTGTTCATTGTTCCTTCACAACTGGAAAAGAGAGAAGTAGTTTTTCTCCTTGCACATAGAATAGAGACGTGATAGTATATGAAGAGTTGGTCACTGATCTTGATCCTTGATTTAAAGCCTAGGAACTCTTTCTCAACTGGAATACATAATATTGGCTACAATCCTAGTACACCTACAGTTCAACACTGCATTGTTCCCACTGCTACCACACTATTCTGCTGTGGATATCACTCTATGTAAATAAAACACTGATGGCTAGTGACCAGGCAGGAAGTATAGGTGGGACAAAGAGAGAGGAGAATTGGGGAAACAGGAAGAAGGAGGAGAGACACTGCAGCCACCCGCCAGGAGAGGCAACCTGTAAAGACGCCGGTAAGCCACCAGCCACGTGGCAAGGTATAGATTTATAAAAATGGGTTAATTTAAGATAAAAGAACAGTTAGCAGGAAGCCTGCCACGGCCATACAGTTTGTAAGTGATATAAGCGTCTGAGTGATTATTTTATAAGTGGATTGTGGGACTGTGGGGCTTGGGGAACCTGGAGAGAAGCCCTCCAGCAACAAATGGCGCCCAACGGCTCGAGTTTCCACCTTAAACCTGAGAATATTTAATAACCAATTCTAAACAGAGCCAAAACCAGGTTCCTGCTTCTTGTCTCATACGGGCAGCTAGATGCGGCAAAACGCAAGTTTGGACACTGGCGGGTTCCTGGCGGGTGCGTTTGACCGGCAGTATGGCGGAAATGAGGCATCTGCCAGCGGCAAATTAAGCTGTGTGGTAGATTTACTCTTTACTAGTATTTAAAAAAAAAAAAAAAAAAAAAAAAAAAAAAGAGGTTTCTGGGCTACACGCTGCTTTGATAAAAGCTTAGACCCACTATTTCTGAGACTTGATGACTCCAGAGCTGGCGGAAAACGTACCACTGCCATGTTGGAAAGCTGAAGTGGGCGGAGCCAGCAGCCACAGCGCTGTTTCAGGCTTACAATGGTACAGTTTAAAGCAATAGGCTCAAGGCTCAAGGTAATATAAAACATAAGCCACATAAAGATGGCTACCACACAGAGAATCTGGATTATGTTCTCTTTGATATTCATAACTAAAGAAAAACATTTGATTACAAAAGCTGTTGAGTTATGCCAAAATGTATATTTTAAAGGTACCTTGACTTCAAAATTTGGATATAAGGATATGTTACTTTGGAAAAGAGGTTCTGCTTTTGTTTCCACAGAAAGCCAGAGGCTGTGGACTTGTTCCAGATTAAGATACATCAGGTTTGACCAGCCAAGACCACCTGAAAGGTCTCCGATGACACCATGGCCCAGATGATCCAACATCTAGAATTGTTTCAAGGCAACTGGCTCAGACAATACAGCCTCATGGACTACTCCATGATCTTAAAATGTCCCCATAAGATACAGCGCCCCCCTCCAGCAGGAAGTAGTTAAGACAAGCTACGCCCACATTCCCAAATATACCAAGCTGGCTTTGGAGGTGGAATTGGCTCACTCCCCCTCTAAACCCAGACATATTGCTTTAAAAAAAAAAATGGTTAAGAGATTCTTGTGTCCCAAATCAGAAGAGCCCTCTGGTGTGGGACAGAGAAAAACCAATATTTTTATTTAAAACAGTTTGATTATAAATGTGATCTCTTTCTAAAAAAGAAAAGGGGATATGATATATAGGAGGATATGGAGATGATAAGATAAAAGGGTAGATTAATGAACCTACTTTTAAAGAACAACTTGTTTAAAATGTTTTACATTGGTATAGATTTTGGTTCATTGATACGGGCTTGAAGTTAATTTTGTTATACTGTATATATATATATATATATATATATATATATATATATATGTTTCTATTCTTGTTTGAGGTATTGTGTTTATGTAACTCATTTAAAATTGTAATGGATAATTAAAAATAGATTAATAATTAGTCATCTATGATAATCATATTTGTAGCCATGTTAGTTAAGTCTTCTAGGTATACATAGATATATTTCAGATAGATAGGTAATCTTCAAACACTTCATAGACCTAGAGAATATGGCATTTAAATAACTTAGAATTCTGTTGACATGAGACACAATTGCTCCTGGCTGCACCAATTTGATCCCGAGAGAATGTTGGGCTTCTAAGACATTTCCATTTGGAAGTTTGTCTTCTTGGCACAAAATGGCCTACTGGGCAAAGAACTGCCCTTGCCTTGACGGCTGACAGTACAAATGCAATGCTGTCCTTTCTGGACAAGCGGGACACAAGGAAAGCGACCACTGTACTCTGCCAAGACAGGGTAAGATGGTCTCTTAAAATTCCTGCTTCTAAAAATGGTCTGTCAGATACTCTAGGCCTGTAGCCAATTTGAATGCACCAACAATGCTGAGAAACATTAGGTGACTGTCCAGGCTGCCAGCTGTCTTGGTCTACTCTTGCAAGATTCCCGAAAGTTGCTTGCATCCATCTACCATTTCTCAGGTACCATTATGTTCCTTCTCAGGTCTTTGATGTGGTTGAAGACTAGATAGTTGTAATTTCCTCAGTTATGATAAAAGATAAGTTAGCTATAAAACCTTAAACTCACAAATATAAGATAGATAGGGCATCTTCTTTAATATTGTAACTATAATTCTTGCTCGGTAATTGTTTTGTTATATGTAATTTTACCATGTTAAAGTTAAAACCTTCCTTTTTAAAAAAAAGAAGAAAGGGGAAGTGCTGTGGATATCACTCTATGTAAATAAAACACTGATGGCTAGTGACCAGGCAGGAAGTATAGGTGGGACAAAGAGAGAGGAGAATTGGGGAAACAGGAAGAAGGAGGAGAGACACTGCAGCCACCGCCAGGAGAGGCAACCTGTAAAGACGCCGGTAAGCCACCAGCCATGTGGCAAGGTATAGATTTATAAAAATGGGTTAATTTAAGATAAAAGAACAGTTAGCAGGAAGCCTGCCACGGCCATACAGTTTATAAGTGATATAAGCGTCTGAGTGATTATTTTATAAGTGGATTGTGGGACTGTGGGGCTTGGGGAACCTGGAGAGAAGCCCTCCAGCAACACTATTCCAACACACCAGTTTTTATAGTATCTTGACTGATTCAGGGAGATCCTTTTGAAGGATCAAATAATGCCACTTTTGTGCTAAAAGCCATCTGGCAGTGGTATTTCACAGAGAACAGGGTTCAGTTCAACTCTCCTCCTATGGTTTTAGTCTTCCAGTAGCTGGTGGTCTTCTGATTCCAATTTCTGACTTATTTCTGCCAGTATGAAGATGGCTGAGTGGTGGCGTATGATCATGTGCTTTCTTGTGTGTGCATGTGTGGAGGTTAGAGGCTGATATTAGGTGTCTCCTGTCCTTATTTCTTTCCCGGGATCTCTCTCAGAGCCTAGAGCTAAGCATTTCGGCTCCACTGGCAAGTCCTTGGCATTCTTTTGGCTTCCCTCCCAGTTCTAGGTTACAGAGATACGCTGTGAGTTCTGGGATCTGAACTCAGGGCCTCATGCTCGCCCACTGAGCCACTGCCCCAACCTCCTTCATCAATAAACGTTCTCAATCCTTTATTCAACTTCTTCAAATAGTCATTGCTTCCTATTTATTTTCTTCCTTTGGATGTGTATATCAATAAATAATTTCTGTACTTTCTTTTTGATATTATTGTCTTTAAAAAGACATCTGAAACCAATAATGGTCATTCATAGAATAATGCTCATATAACTATAAGATATATGAGCATTAGTAGCATTAGATGTGTGGCCATTTATAATTACACTTAGCAGTTTTAGTTCTAGATGTAGCCTTGAGCCATTTTAATTGTATTTTTACCCAAACACCTTAAAATCCTTATGTAGATTACTTTTATCAAATATCTTACTGAAGTCAGATATGGTTTATGCTTTTTATCAGCATCATTACTTGTTTAACAGTGAAGTCTTTAATATGAATAAAAAGGTCATTGAATGCTCTTACCTGCCAAATTTGTTAGTTCTTAAATTGTGTTTAGAAATTTGGCTGAATATTCCTGTATTTATTAAGAAATGGTGATGAGATATTTTAGTCATTTAAACATCGTTTCTCTTCTTTATGCTTCAGATATTGTTAGTAAATAATTTAGCTTGATTTGTAATTGGAGTATATATCCACCTTCCTAAGCATATACACATGAGTCCTCATTAGGTAGCATGTATTGAGTGCCACAGTAATTAGAAAAGTCAAAGCTGGAAATGAGCTGTGTAAGGAAGGCAGGACAGCAGTCTGGGGGTCATTGCTGGGTCATATCCATGTCAGAATTTGTGGGAGATAAACTCAATCTGCTTAAAGTGAACATGGGATTAGGTTAGTCTTGCTATTCACTACACGTTTAATTTTAATGTGGAGATTTATTCCCTTGCTTAATCCTCCTCTACGACTTCTAATTATACCTAAGTGGATATTCCAACTCCTCATATAGCCATTAGAGTGTTTTCATCTACTCTATCATACCAGTTGCCCAAGTTCATCTTTGCTCTTTTTTTTTTCTAGTCACAGGGTTCTGGTACTATTCTCTAGAATTTCATCTAAAACCTGGTTTGGCATACTTCATTATTTGTTGTCTTTAAAAAAAATCTTTTTCTGTTGTGACCAGAAAATTTTGCTTGCTTGTTTGTTTTCTTGTTTTTAAGGATCAGGTCTCCCTAGGTAAGCTAGGCTGAGCCTCATCTTCTGTTTCTCCTGCCTCAGTTTCTTACAAACCGAGATGACAGTCATGTGCCACAATTCCTGGCATGGGTTTTTTCTAAGACAGGATCTTAGTGTAAAGTTCAGAAGAACCTCAAAGTTATAACTTCCTGCTTCAACTTCAAGAGCATGAGATTATAGGTTAGTATCACCTGGCCATTTTTTCTTTTGGAAGTTGTAAGTGGGACAAATTACTGACTGACTGACTGAATGAATGATAGAGGAAAAAAGCAAATTGAATTGTGCACAGAGAGTTGGCTGTGCAGAGATCTAGGGCATAATAAGCCATTATTTGATAGATTGGAGAAGTGGAAGACAAGGATTCTGTCATGACTAGAATGTAAACTGTGGGTTACACAGCCAGGGCCATGTGGAGATAGAAGGGTCACAATTAGGTTAGGGGTGGAGATGTAGCTTGATTGGAAAAGTGCTTGCCCAATACAGCATAAAGCTGGGCTTAATGGACGTGTGCTTGTAGTTCTGCACTCAAGAGACAGACAGAAGGATGACATATGAGAGACAAGGAGTTAGACAGATCTCTGATGGGCAGACTGGGAGAGAGGCCACACATAGGTAATAAAGATGACAAATTTTCACCATGGCCAACTTCTTTCTCTAGACTGAGACAAATGCCTGACAGCTTAAAACAAAAGCCTAGCAGCCTTTTCCCTTGCCAGAAGGTGGACCAGTGACATGCATATCTTGATAGCACCCAGCAGATCTCTAACTGTACTTGAGATGTGCTCGACAAGAGGGAAATCATGCCCAGTACTAGAAACTTAGCCAACTATCCAGGGACAGTGCCGTCATGGATCTTGGAGGAGAACCTACATCCACCACTTCACTAAACCAGCAAAATTCCTAACTACATTCTAAATATCTTCTCGCCTTTAAATTTTTACCTGGTAGAGAAAATGTACCCAATCAAGACTCCTACACAATAATACCAGTTCAGAGTTATTCTTGGCTACATAGTGATTTTTAGACAAGCTTGTGATACTCTGTTTCACCAACAAACAGAACATGTAGGCTGGGAAATCTGGGATAGTATTAGCTTGTTAAATATAGTAGCTAAATAATCATTTCTACTTGAAGAAGATCACCCTTAGACAAGCAGAGGATGAATGAAATAAATAGGAAGAAGGCTAGTCATAACCAAGTCATTAAGAAGCTTCTGTAAGCCAGGGGAGTAGAACTTTCAGTTGAAGGATGTGAACGGAATGGGAGTAAGAATCATATTTTGGAGACAGAATTGGGTGCATGTGCACACTGGGAAGCCCTCCACTGAGCAGGTAGAACAATCACAGTTGACCTTGTGTTTCCTCCCTGGGTAACAGGATTCTTGCTTTCATCTAGCAGTAGGAAGAGGGTGATTGGCGTGTGGTTACCGCTTACTCTGTTATTAATTCAGTTCATTTTCAGCATGGATACGTTAAATGGATCGGTGCTCTGTTATGTTCAGTAAATGTGTTTAGTTCTTGGAGAAAGCTGAGTCCTGAGCAAGGAAACCTGTATTACAACAAAGAATGAAAAGAAAATGAAAGAAGAATGAAAAAAGGAGAAAGTTAGATCTCCAGTAAGGGAAGGCAAAGCACCAATGAGTTGCTCCTGTAATTCTCCAAATTCTCTGACTGCTTTGCAGTGTCATCCTTACTCAGTGTCCTGAACATTAAACTTTTCCTTAACACATTATTTCAGCAGATTTCCTGTTACTTATTTTTTGCATATGGTTTACAGCAGCTTTGACTTTTTTTTCTGATCCTGCTTCCCTGCTGAGTCACACGAATGACAATGGCATTGAAAGGTGTTTATTTTGCTTTCTAGTGCTCTCTGGCTAACTCCTTTCCCAACCAGGCTTATCTTTTACTCTCTTTCCAAGGCAGCAAGGGGGGGGGGGTCGCCATCTGCACAGCAGTTTCCTGCCTTCTCTCCAGTCTTATCTCTTCTAACTCCTCTCTTTGACTTCAGCCTGTCCCAGCACAGACAGCTGCATTAATCTTCTGTCGAAAATCATCACTCTTTGATATTTTTTCACATCCTTGTGTTTGTTCATCACCTGTCTGTCTATGGTGAGTGAAAGCCATGATAGCAGTCACTAGTTAGTTTTCTGTTTTGGACTCTTGGTGTCTCACTGTGCTTCCTGTTTGACTGTGTCCTCTTGGATCCTGTCCCATCGTCCCCTCAGTGAGGTGCTTAAGCACAGCTTAACACAGCTTCCTAGCTTCCCGTCTGTCCTCCATCAACAGTACTCAGACCTTAGCAATGTTCCATGCTCTAGTTTTAATTCATGAGAGGGTGATAACTAGTTTAATGCTTACTGTTTTTCTCTTTCCTGAGAAAGTAGACCCAAAGGGACAGAAACTTTGTTTTGCTCATGACCATGACTATAGAATTTGTTGCTAGAGTTTTCCTGCCTTGCCCACAGTCAGGACAAATCTTTGTCACCTGCCAGTCCCACAGCCGCTCAGACCCAACCAAGTAAACACAGAGACTTATATTGCTTACAAACTGTATGACCGTGGCAGGCTTCTTGCTAACTGTTCTTATATCTTAAATTAACCCATTTCTATAAATCTATACCTTGCCACATGGCTGGTCGCTTACCGGCGTCTTTACATGCTGCTTGTCCTGGCGGTGGCTGCAGTGTCTCTCCCTCCTTCTTCCTGTTTCCCCAATTCTCCTCTCTCTTTGTCCTGCCCATACTTCCTGCCTGGTCACTGACCATCAGTGTTTTATTTATATAGAGTAATATCCACAGCACATGACCATTCGATATTTCATATTGGTGACTTCTCTGTATTTATGATCTACTCGATACATACAACATGATAATTCTGAGAGAAGCTCCATACAAAGGAAAACACAGAATGGCCAGTTAAATTTGAATTTAAGGAATATAACAAGTAATTTCATCATTCCTGTTTCCTAGCTAGACTATATAGCTTATGTAACCTATCTCATATAGGTATCATTTGGAGGCTGTCCTTGGCACTATCAGACTCTATGCTAAGAGGGGAGATTTGATTCTAGCATCAATCTATCTGTCTGTTTGTCTTTCTGTCTATGCATCTATGTATCATTTATCTATGCATCTATATATCTGTCATCCATCTACCTACCTATCTACCTATCTATCTTGATTAATCTCCAGTGTCAACTTGACTGGATTTAGACTAACCTAGGAGACAAGTGAAGAATATGTCCGGATATATCTGTGAGTGGATTTCCATAGAGGATGAACTGTGGAGGAAAGATCTTTTGTGAATGTGGCTGGTACAGTCCCATGAACTGTGGTCTTGGTAGAATGAAAGAGAAACAAAGAGAAAGCCAGTGGAGTACCAGCATCTCACCCACACTTGCCCTATCTACTGTTGTATGAACTTTACATTCCCATAACTTTCCTCTGCTGTGTACTTCCAACTGGAGTAGTGTCTTGCTGGAACACAGGGTCAAGCAAACATGAACTGAAGCCCTCAAACTCATGAAACAAAATGAATCTTTCCCTTCTTATATTGTTCTGTTGAGTATTTTGGTTACAGTGATGGTAAAAAATTAATATATGTTCTGTCTATGTTAGCTAGCTATTTGTCATTGTGGGAAAATATCTGAAAGAAAAAATTTAAAAGAGATATGATTTATTTTAGCTTTTAGTTCCAGAAGTATCAGAACAAGATTGGTTTGGGTCCATTGTAGGCAGAGATTTCCTGTCCCGCAGCTGCTCTCAAATAATTATCAGAGGCTTAATATTAATTGCAAATGCTCGGCTGGTAGTTCAAGCTTGTTACTAGGTAACTCTTATATTTAAATTAACCCATATTTCTTATCTATGCTTTGCCAGGTGGCTCATGGCTTGTTACCTCATTTTCTATATGTCCTGCTTCCTGGCTGGCTCCTCCCCTGACTCTGCCCTTCCTCATTCCATCATTCTCAGTTTGGCTTTCCCATCTAACTTTATCCTGTTCAGCTATTGGCCAGTCAGCTTGTTTATTAAATCAATCATAGTGACATATATTCACACAGTGTACAAAAGGATTATTCTAAGCATTCCCCCCTTTTTTGTCTAACTAAAAAGGAAGGTTTTAACTGTAACATGGTAAAACTCTATACAACAAAAACAGTTACCAAGGAAGAATTACAGTTACAATATTCAGTCTATTTGTATTTGGCAAAATTAAAGAAAATACACTATCATCTATCCTATCTTTATGAGTCTAAAGTTTCATATCTAATTTATTTTTTATTATAACTAAGGAAAATTATAATTATAACTATCTAGTCTTCAACTCCATCAAAGACCCCAGAAGGGTGAAATGTTACCTAATGACAGGGGCATCTGGCTGCCTGGAGACCTTTTACCATAAAGCAGACTCCATATGGAGTTTCTTAGATGCCCATTACCTTCTTTGAAGTAGATTGGTGCTGCCAGGAGCAGACATGTCTCATTGTCAAGAAAAGCCTTAGGTTATTAAACATATTAAATGCCATATTCTGTAGGTCAAGAAGTGTTTGAACAACATATCTTTATCTAGATATTTTTGTTTAACCCTGAAAACATACCTAACTGACTATAAGTTTGAGTATTATACATGACTATTAACCTGTATTTTTAAATTATACATTGTATTTTTTAAATGAGCTATAGAAATACAATAACTGAAACAAAAATAGAAACATACACACAGCATAACAAAATTAAATTTGTATCAATAAGCCAAAATCCATACCTGTAAAATATTTAAGATTAGTAGTTGCTTTTTTGGCTTAAAAGTAGATTCAACAATCTACCCTTTTATCTTATCATTTCTATATGCCCCTTTTTCTTTTGAGAAAGAGATCCTTGAATCGAATCTCCTTTGTTTAGCTTTTTTCCTGACTATTACCAATAACAACTTGTAACCCCCCCCTTTATGATAACAAAAATCTAAAAACCAATATTTTTGGGAATGTGGATGTTGTTTTCTCTAGACTGCTTTCTGTTATCTGAGGGTACTGGTAATTTTTGTGGAAATCTGAGAAAATTTTAGGATAATTATTAAGTCTTGACTGTAGCATTCTGTGAGGCCGGGTCATCTTAGTCAGCCACCTGGAAGCTGTTCTGGATATTAGATCACCTGGGCCATTCATTTTTCAATAGTGTCTGGTCCCATTGCTCTGAAAATACATAAACTTTTAAAGGTAACATACATATCTGCCTTAATACAAGTATAGACTAGGCATTATACACAAGTCAGCCAAAGATGATTTCTTGTTATGTGTTTGGGCAGGTAAAATATACATCACGTGTCTTGTAGTTACTTTAGGTTTAATTTTTTATGTCTTTATTCAGGATTTCAGGGTGTCTTCCTCAATCAAGCCTGATTTTCCTTAACCTGGAATGAATCCATAGCCTCTCATTTCCCCTGGAAATACAAGTATAACCTCTTCCCCAAAGTGACATATCTTTTGACTTACATTTTGAAGTCAAGATACTTTTAAAATACATAGGTTGGTTGGATCCAGCAGTTTTTATAATCCAGTGTCTCTTAGCAGCCAAAAAATTCAAAGGCAATACAATAACATACAGGATTCAGACTCCATTGTTTTGGATCGGAGATGAAACAGTATTATATCAGTGGGAGCATGTACCAGAGGAAGCAGCTCATCTCATAGCATCCAGGAAGGAGCAGAGGAAGAAGAGGAAGGAAGAAAGGAATGAAAGGAGAGAGGGAGGGAGAGATAGAGACAGAGAGCGGAGGGACACAGTTGAAGCTGCCTTTCAAAAGAATGCTCCCAGTGACCTGCTTCCTGCAATCAGCTCCACTTCCTATACCTCCTGATAACACCTTTAAATTATGAACTCATCCATGGCCAATGGATCAAACCTGTTATGATTCAGTCACCCTTTGATATTTGCACCCACCAGTTGGGGACTAAGCCTTCAACACACTAGCTTTCTGGAGGCATTTCATAATCAAGTAACAAAGTCAATCTATCATGTCTATTGTCTCTATCTATGTATCTATCTATCTATCTACCATCTATCTATCAATCATGATCTATCTATCTATCTCTCTATCTCTATCTATCTATCTATCTATCTATCTATCTATCTATCTATCTATCTATCTATCATCTATCTAATCTATCATCCATCCATCCATTTGGCAATTCTGTTTTCTCAGAAACCTAGTGTGCTTTTTGAACTCTTTACTTCTAGTCAGCACTACTTCCTAGTTAATACATTGGCAGTTTTATTCTAGTTTACTCATTCATTCATTCATTTTTTTTTTGTACTTGGGATCAAACCCAGGTACTTGTGCATACTAAAAATTCACTCTGATATTAAGCTATACCTCTAACCACTCAACCACAGATACTTTTGTATTTATTTATTATATCCCAACCTCAGTTTTCCCTCTCTCCTCTCCTGCCCATCTCTCCACCCCCCTACACACACACAATATCAACTCCTCCTCTATTTCTCTTCAGAAAAGGACAAGCCTTTCATGGATATCAACCAGCCATGGCATATCAAGTTGCAGTAAAACTTGTTACCTCCTCTCATATCAAGGATGGATGAGGGGTCTGGAGGAAAGGGTTCCAAAACAGGCAACAGAGTCAGAGATAGCCCCTGTTCCCACTGTTAGGAATACCACAAGAAGACCAAGTTACACAACTGTAGCATATCAACTACCGAATTTTTATTTAGATATTGTATAGCAGACACATATTTATCCTTTAACATCAATAGTCCATCTGTTTGCTTTTAGTTTAATACCATATGTCTTCAAGTAATTAGCAGCAGTAGCTTTTTGTAGGGGAGGGGAAGCTCTCAATCGTATTTTTGGATCTTTGCTTTCTTTGTTCAAAGAAATGGCTTAAATGAAAACACGAGTGTCCATGACAGGGGTCAGGGCTGTTTTATAATATGTTTGTCCCTGCTCTGCTTCTTCTGTGTGCCTTCTACAAGGTGACTTTCCCATCTGGCATGGAAGGTGTGGACATTTAAAAATCACAGTTTCAAGGTCCTTATGAATTAACTCTGTCAGAACACTATGTATCAGGTTCACAAAATAAAGCTACAGCTCTTAACTAACACTGTCCCAATCACTCCAGCTTCTCCACCCGAGGCAGGTAACAGTGATGGAGTGTTTACAGTGTGGCGCACGCTGTTTCTTATTGTCATGTTGCCCCTTCAATCTTCACCTTCATTATGTAAATGCTAATGCTATATGCATTTTACAAGTAAGGAAATGAAACCTGGGACTATCATAAGACAATATTGAAGCTGACAGCTGAACCTGGGTTCTGTGACCCTAGACTTGTCTGTAGCATGAATCTTCAAAGTTCTTATTAATAAAATCAAACCTGAGGCGAGTTATTGGGGTCAATGCTGGTAGATCAGAGAGACAGAATAAGCCACAGCTATCTCACCTTGCCAATTCCTCAGCTGGTCCTGTCTCCTCAGACTGGAAGCTTCTGTGTCTTCATCCCAATGGCTCTCAGCTGAACTGTTGCTTAAAAGGCTGAATGCTTAACCAGCCAAATGCTTCTAGTTTCTGGTCCTCATGCCTTATATACCTTTCTGCTTTCTACCATCACTCCCTAGGATTAAAGGCTTGCTTTCTGGGATTAAAGGTGTGAGTCACCATGCCTGGCTGTTTCCAATGTGGCCTTGAACTCACAGAGATCCCAGATGGATTTCTGCCTCTGGAATGCTAGGATTAAAGGTGTGCTATCACTGCCTAACTAGTGGCTTTTCTGTTCTCTGACCCCAGATAAGTTTATTAAGGCACACAATATTTTGGGGAACACAATACCACCACATTTCCTCTCTTTTTGTCTAAAATTAAAGAAAGCTTATAAGTAATACAAGAAAAACTATCCAATGAGTATATACAATATATACAGCCAAAAATTACATTAATGATGTCTAGTCCATTAACATTTGACAGATTCAGATAAAAACTCCATTAATATATTAACAATTTCCAGTCCAGTAACATCTGATAAACTCAGATCAAAATTTTTCATTACTTATCTTATTTAAAACAAGTAGTTCCTTTTTAAAAGTAGATTCCATAATCTCCCTTTTTATTTTATTATATCCATATTCTCTCTTTTTTCTTTTCATAATACATTCAGTAGTCTACCTTTTGTCATTTTTATATCTTCCCCTTTTTCTTCAGTGTAGATTCAATGATCTACCTATTTATCCTATTGTTTCTTTATCTTTTTTCTCAGAGTATATTCAATGATCTATCTCATATCTTATTCTCTTTTTCTTTTGCTTTCTAGGGGTGAAGATATCTTTAGGGAATATTGAAAAGAAAATTTTGGGGTTAATTGTCAAGTCCTGTATCATTTGTCCAGTCTCTGCATAAAAGGAAAGTTCAGGGCTTGTTTAAAGTCCTTGTTCAAGTAGTCTGTCAGGCTGGATCATCTCAGCTAGCCATCTCAAAATTGTCCTAAGCAGTTTGTAGTCCAAAGCAGATCTTTCTGTGGTGTTAATCAGCTTAATGACTTTACCATAGTCCTTTTGAAGATTTCAAAGTTGCTGTTAGGTGTGGTCATGGTTCCATGCAGACTTTTTTTTTTGTGCCTCCTCTGTGGTTTGGAGCAATCACAGTCTGATAAATGTCTGTCTCTCAGAACCATGAACATTCTTCCCTAGAACAGAAAATCTTCACAACAATTTCTCCCCACCATTTGTCTTGCCAAACTTTTCCAAACTGACCTTTGCCGATGTTTTTTTGTAACACAATGGTCCTGGCAATTCTTCTCTGAACCAGCAGCAGTAAACCCTTCGTCCCAGGTAGCAGCATCACCGCAGTCACCAACATGATGAGAAGGAGCTGGCAACGTGGAGCAGTAGCCACTGCTTCCATGGTCCCACCACTGTTTGTGGCTCAGTCCAGGTCAAAGCTTCTCCCAACCCTCCTAGGCCGGTCTCAAACTTGGGATCCTCCTGCCTCTGTCTCCTTCAGCAAATCCTACCACCGTGCGCCACCACAACCGGCTGAGTGTAGCTTGGGCCTGAGCTGGGGCTCACAAGGCCACAGGCAAACAGCTTTTTCATGAATTCGTAACACAAACGTTGGGCGCCAGATGTAGAAGGATTCTTAAAAGTTCTTATTAATAAAATCAAACCTGAGGCCAGTTATTGGGGTGAATACTGGAAGGTAAGAGAGACAGAACAAGCCACAGCCACCTCACCTTGCCAATTCCTCAGTGTTAATGCTAACAGTGTCCTATCACTCCAGCTTCTCCACCCGAGGCAGGTAACAGTGATGGAGTGTTTACAGTGTGGCGCACGCTGTTTCTTATTGTCATGTTGCCCCTTCAATCTTCACCTTCATTATGTAAATGCTAATGCTATATGCATTTTACAAGTAAGGAAATAAAACCTGGGACTATCATAAGACAATATTGAAGCTGACAGCTGAACCTGGGTTCTGTGACCCTAGATTTGTGTGTTGGTGCTCCAGCCTCTGGTGCATTCAGAAAACTAGGCAATCCTGAAGATTTGTATTCAACAAGAGTAAGTTAATCAACTATTCTCTGAAACCAAAAACTTAGTGGAAATAAATTGAAGTTTAAGAAAAAAGGAGGGATGAATACAGATTAAAATTAGAAATTACCTGAAAAATGATCAATATACTTGAAATAATTAAATATATATTTAATTTAAATAAAGTGATTAAAACAGAAAGGAGCAGGGAGGAAGCAGAAAAAAATCCAAACTCAGGAAAGCAACCCATGTGGGTATATCTATATTAGGGAGAAGCTTATGAGGATTATTAGAAGACATGTCTCTAATGTTTGACTAAGACTTCTAGAAAGAAATAAAGATCACCAAAAAAATGGCTTGAAGAAAAGAATAATCAAGAAAAACTCAATACTCCAATGATAAAGTTGACTAAGAGGGCTCTTGTTTCTCTAGTTCTACCCATACCAAAAGCCAAGTGAATTAAAAGACTATGAGACCTAGAAGAATTTATGAAGGATTTCTTTCTGATGGCCAAGAGAAGGTTATTTGCAATGAGTATTAGATAACTTGGAACACAGAGGTGGGTTTCTAAGTTCCTAAGCACTATTTCTTCATTGCTCAAAAATCTGACAGAGAAATTGCTGGTGGGAACACAAAATAGTTCAGTATCCATTATTGCTGATGTAAAATATGTGTACAAAATCAATCTAAAAATATTTTAAGTTATTCTATAATTAGTAGGATTTATTCTATGATCACCAGGCCAAATAAGTAATGTGAAATATATTAATGAGCTTTATCACAGGTTAAAGAAACACAAATTAGTGTTCTTCACAGTATGTTAGAAAGAGTTCACAAAGTTAATGTTCATTCCTGACATTGAGAAGATAGTCTCTTAAATTTTTTAATAGTTCTAAATTTCTGAATTGGACAGGAGCTATAGGAAGCATTCTTGGACCTACCTTCCAGAAAATTTAAAATGTAAAGCATTGCTTTATCAGATTTAAAAATGCATCCATTGTTATCAGTACCAACATATTTCAGTAGAGGCAGGATTCATAGTTGGACCCATAATCGGTAATTATTCACAATCTTCTTCTATAACAGTACTTAGGGGTCTTAGATAAATGTATTAGAGTTTTCCTTGTCAGAGTGGAGAGCTGCTGTTTCCAATCATGGCTATAAGAAGACACACATGAAAGCATGTGACTAAAGCAGCACCGTGCTCAGTGGTGGAGCAATTTCAAAGCATGTGCAAGTCCTTTGGTTTAGTGTCCAGCACCTTCACCAGAGCTCATTTTGAAAAGAGGAGACAATCTCCCAATTATGACAATATGACAATAAAGTTCAGTCTTTTGGTTGAGTCTTAGGAACCACTAAGGCTTGATTCTGTTTCATGGGGCCAATATATCATTCCATTTGACAATTTTTTTTTAAATGGGAATTTTTCTGAAGGAAGGAAATTAATGTTTTTGAGGTATTTTGACATTGAGGATTTGCAGAGCTCCCCTGACTTAAAACTTCACTGCAACCCCACAAGAGAAAGCAAATTGTGGTAGTATCTGTGTTTCCTTTGCCTAAAATTAGTGAGTGAGTAGAAAGCATATTGTAGTCAGTGTTTTCTGACTCACAAGCCCAGGCTTTCAATGGGTTTAATTTTCTCTTAGGAGCGAATTGATTACTCTTTGAAAATGAGCAGTTATATTGTTAATTTAAGTAGAACATCATAAATATAATTCTCAACAAAACAGATGTATTTAAGAATGAGAAGAAAATGAAAAATACAGTATAGTAATGGTGTTGGTAGACTTTCACTTTCCTCTTCTTTATTTAATGTCCAAAGGCATTAATCTTCCTTTCTTTTCTCCTCTGGGCTTTAGTAATGAGTTTCCCTATTCTATGGCAATGTAGTTTGCCTTCCCAATATTTTTTCTTGATCTGCCTTTCCTCATTCTCTTAAGAGGGTACGGCTAGAGATTATAAAATTCTGTAAAGTCCAGAAAACATGAATGATCCATAAGCCAGTAAAACTCTATGAATTTATGGGTAATGTAGAAACAAAGTCATCAATAAAGGAATGAGTAAAATTTACTTGTATACAACGAATCTGAATACACTTTAAAAATGAGAATGTTAAAAATTGACATTAAAGAAAAATGGTTTTCAAAAATATATTTTAAGTATCTTTACAACAAATATGCATGCCTTCTTTACAAGATAGAATGGATTTTCTATGTATGATTTTTACTAATAATTTGTATTACTAGATATGATGTTCTGAGTATTTTATGCTTATTAAGTCAATAGATGTTTGCTTATTTGTAGCTATTATCCAAATGATAGTTTAAGTACTGTTATAGAAACAAAACATGCCAAAACGAAAAAGAGAAAATAAAGAAACAAAAAGTTAAAGTCTAGAGAATACAAACCACATTGTCTCCTAATTCCCACCCTCAGCGCAGAGCTGTGCTTGCTGTTTTGTGGTGTACATTACCACACCATATGTTCAGTTAGTCTCTGGTGCCCAGATGTTTGGGTAAACACCAGTCTTCTTGTTGCTTTGAAGGTATTTCTTAGGTGTTATTAACATTTAAATTGGTAGACTTTGACTAAAGCAGTTTACCCTCTATAATGTCTGCTGGCCTTATTTAATTAGCACAGGTCCTTAAGAGCAACAGCATCCTGCTTCCATACATACCGCATGTGGATTCATGACTTTCAGTATCAATCCCTCTAGGAGCTCCAGCTGCAGGTTAACATTTCAGATCTCAGATTTGTCAGTACCTACAATCAAGTGAGCCAGGTCCTTAAAATAAACCATGTACTCTGCTTAATAGCCTGTTTCTCCCCTTCTGGCAATAATTGTGATTACTTCAGTGAAGTTGGCCTTTACATACACACACACACACACACACACACACACACACGCACACGCACACGCACACGCACACGCACACGCACACGCACACGCACAAGCACACACACAGTGATATTTTGTTGTACTCTAATAAAAGTTGCCTGAAGATCAGAGGCTAGAACAACCCATCGAGTTAAACATAAAGGCCAGGCAGTGGTGGCACACACACCTTTAATCCTAGTACTCGAAAGGTAGAGATCCATATGGATCTCTGTGAGTTCAAGGCCGCACTAGGCTACATGAGATTGATCCAGTCTATCAGAGAAACAGAGCCAGGCAGTGGTGGCACATACCTTTAACTCCATTATTTGGGAAGCACACACACAATTAATTGCAGCTCTAGGAAGGTTGAGATAGAATAGGCTGGGCAGGGAAAGGCTTGTAAGGTGTGAGGAGTCAGGAACTAGGCCTTTCACCTGAGGACTCAGAGGCTTTCAGTCAGAGGATTCGTGGAGATAGGATCTTGCCTTCCATTCAACCTGAGGATTCAGTAGTGGTGAGAAATTTCTCTGGTGCTTGTTCCTTTGTCTCTCTGATCTTTCAGCATTTACTCCAATATCTGGCTCTGGGTTTTTAATATATATATATATATATATATATATATATTATAAGACCATTTAGGATTCATGCAACACACACACACACACACACACACACTGCACATACATGTGCATGTATGTGTACACACATGCAGAAATAAAACTGAAACAAATATTTTCTTTCTTTTTTTTGAGTTAACCTAGCTTTTTAAAGAACAGTGGTTTAACAGATATACAACAAGTTAATAATTTTCTGTACAAATGATGGTATGGGATTTTTGGTGACTATCAAAGAATATCCCCAAATCATCGTAATCTAACAATTGTTTACAGATTTTTGGCATTTATATTGCTTTGATGATTGAATGTCTAATAGTTGCATTATAAGTTATATTATTTTTAAGTTTTATCCTTAGGACAATTCAAAAGAACCTCCACCGCCATGATTAAATTTCCCTTTGTGAAATAGAAAAGGCCGATCCCTTGCTTGCAGTTGCTTGGCTACCTTGATGTTTCTCAGTTTTCCTGACTAGAAAGAAGAAATTTGTTTCTGAAATTGGTCACCAACTGACATTTGTAGATGTAACCAACCGTCTTATTAAATAAGAAACACAGAACCAATGTAAAAGAGAAAGCCAAGAGATCAGAGCTCAGAGCTAAAATCTCACCCTTCCTCCTGTGGTTGTCTTAGCTTCCCAAAAGAGAGCTATTTCCCTGTGTGTAAGTCGTTTCATAGTCATTCTGCCTTCTCATTGGTTGTAAACCCAAACACATGACTGCCTCGTCACTGTCTGAATGTACAGCCCCCTAGGTCTTAAAGGCGTATGTCTCCAATGCTGGCTGTATCCCTGAACACACAGAGATCTATGGGGTTAAAGGCGTGCGCCACCACCGCCACACTCTGTCTATGGCTCTAATAGCTCTGACCCCCGCGCGACTTTATTTATTAACATACAATCAAAATCACATTTCAGTACAATTAGAATACCACCACAGACATTGTTTCTTAAGAAATGAGGAATTCAGAGAAATTGGTATAAAGCGTTGTCTACTTACAATGAAAAACACTAGCAATGTTTGTCTGATTTTCATTTTAGATCTGCTGTATTTCATATTGCTTTGGATTGAGGCTTCTTGGAAAGAGCGCGAGAGAAATGGGCTGAAGAACAGCTCTGCTTCCTCTAAGTGTGGACAGCTCAGTAAAAGGGAAATGCCAACACATAGATAGGTAGACATACTTTTTCTTTTTGGTTAGAATTTTTATTTCTTACCAAGCTTTTATCTACCTACCTGTGTCTGCTACAATGACGTGGTAAGAAACAAAGTGTCGCACATAGGTCAAACAGATTTACCATATTCCTTTGAAGTGTACCATCGGTATGTGATCTTTTTGATATAGAACAAAACCCATGTATACTCAGTGTGATGGTTAATATCATTAAGTTGATAGATCTGGACTTGCCTTTGAAACAAGCTTCTTCACATGACTGGGAGAAATTTTCAGATTGTAGTAACTGGTGTCACAAGACCCACTGAAACACAGGCAGGAACATTCCACCTAGGGGCTGAGGTCTCAGAGGAGAAGGTGAGGCAAGCAACAGAAGCTAGTCATCACTCTCTCCTTCCTGACTGTGAACCCTGCATCACCAGCCCCCCTGCAGCCATGCTGTCCTCATGAGAGGCACTATATGCCCCTGAACTTGAAGGCAAAACAATCTCTTCCTTCTGTAAGTTGGTTCTTGATCATAGAGAAGAGGAAAGCACCAATGGAATCAAGATTCTAGTGTTTAGGATGGCTGTTATTTGAGGTACATGCTGATAAAGACACGGGATAATAGTAAATCCTTACGCAGTACTTTTTTTTTTTAAATTAGTAGAATCATATAGCCATTGTATGGTAAACTCATTGTGAGTAGATCACAGTTTGAAAAGTAGTTCATTGTTGGAATTATAGATATTTTACTCTTCTAATTTTTGGCTATAATAAGAATTAAATAATAAATACATTTTAAAAATTTCAAGTGAAAACTACTGACAGGAATATGTTTTGTAAATAACTTTGTAAAGTCTATAAATCAGACAGTGACAGTTGAAAATAAATTATTTTTAAGACTTTAAATTTCTTAAAGTTATCATACAGGTCTTTCATAAATTTCATTTTCCTTCTCTAGCGTTCTATATTTTGGCACCAAGAAAACCAAGACGCAAAGTCTAAGCACATAAGTAACAGAGCCAGGGTTCAGAGCCTTGTTAGTTTTGGAATCTTGGTTAACACTTTGTTTCTGGTACATTTGAAATTCTCACCCTAAAGTCATATTTTAGCAAAGTGTGTGTGTGTGTGTGTGTGTGTGTGTGTGTGTGTGTATGTGTGTGTGTGTGTGTTTTATGTTCCACTCAGTTCAGTTAGATGTTATATTTTGATTTCTAGGATATGGGCACAAAAGTGTTAACATGTATTTTATTTTAACAAATGAAGATGCTTAGAATTAAAATTTTAAAAATTCAATCATTGAAGGAATTAAAAAAAAATGTCTCCTGTAAAACTGGATCTCTAGAATACAGGCTACATTCCTCAAGGAGAAATGGCAGTAATTACATTCTGTTAATATTCTAATCAAGGGCTTATGTTCTTAACATGATGGATGGTCCCTGATTTCAGTTTTTTTTTCATCCCAACCCAGACTAGATAGCTGTTTACATTTCTGTACAGACATTTATCACAGTTGAAGTCAGGAACCAACTGCTTCCTCATTCCAAGTGGAACTGAGGACCACTCAGGTGTAGAAAAGAGCACATACTGGATCCTTTCCCATGCTATTTTTCTTACTAGTATATGACACTTAGCAAGAGTGAAATAGATAAATGAATATTATGTCTGTTCTCATATTCCATTAGAAATGTCAAAATACTTGAAATTTTAGGCAATTTCAATCACATTACTTATCTTTTAAAAATTCTGTCTTGTATGAGTGATGAAAAAAGACAGCTTTTTACCATTGCTGTCAAATTACAGTCAGGTATGCAAATGTGGACACTGAAGTTCTTGTAGCCAGGAGCACTGAGTGTCAGGAACACGTTTATTAATATTTATGTACACAGAGTTCTCTTGATTTTGCATCTGTCTTGCACTTCTTGGATGTGTACTCCTTGTTTCTATATCCAAAGGAACTGTATATCTTTCATATAGAAATGAAACTTGTCCATATTTAAAGGGATGTTACTTTTTTTCCAAGAATTTCTTTTGGTATTCGATCAAGAAAATTTTCCTCTAGAACACCTTGAAGGATTTATTAAATTTTGCAATAACTAAAAGTCTTCAAAAGTATTTATATGTGAATGTTTTATAGATGCTAATGAATTCTAATGCCATATGATACTCAAATTGCAATTATTTTTGATATATTATTGAACTATCTATAACTTTTTAAATTAGTCAGTTTGTTATATTAAGGATTAGCACGAGAGAAGTTTAAGTTAGGTTTCTGCTTGATTTGTTGAACTAGAGAGTAATCACAAGGCTGCACGTGAGTACGAAGGTAGTAATTAATGAGGCAGTTCCACAGAGTGTATCCGATAATCAAAGGGATTTTTTTTTGGGGGGGGGGTTAATTTACAACAAGCAAAAGGGAGTTGGTCACAGTGTCCAGGAAGGGTGAGGCGTGGTCCAACGTGGTTCTCTGGAGAACTGTGCCTTGGTCCACAGTGCCAGCATTCGGCATTCAAGACCACAGGGTAGCCAAGAGAGCCAGAGTGTATGCATTCCAGGTCTTAAGGGCTCCCCCCTCGACCACGCCCCAGGGTGGGCAGGTACCTAGCTACCTGCTGCCTACTAGGGGCAGTGCTTCAGGGGTAAAGCACAGACACCCACCACCCACCCCTACATAGTATTCTGTGACTCCCCCACTGTGTGTGTGTGTGTGTGTGTGTGTGTGTGTGTGTGTGTGTGTGTGTGTGTGTCTGTGTGTGTGTGTGTGTCTGTGTGTGTGTGTGTGTCTGTGCGCACATGCGTGCAGGTTACATGATGTATATGGGTGTGTATGTGTGTGGAAGCCTGAGGTTGATGCTGGAATCACCCTACTTTGTCCTACTTTCTTCACTGAGGCCAGGGTCTCTGAATTTCAAACCCTGATCTCACTGATATGGCTGGCCGGGCCAGCCCTCTTGTTCTGAGAGTCTGGTCTCTGCCTTTTGAGATAGAATTACAGGTGTGCTACAGTGTTCACCTGGCACTCACATTGGTTCTGGGGACCCAAACTCATATTACCATTTTCCCACATGATTACCTGTGCTATAGATGATATGATTAACACTCCTTGAGGGAAGAGAAGAGAAGGAGTCATACACTAGTTATACACCCTGTATCATGTCAGTTTTCTTTTGTTAACAAGGGCTGATTTTTCCAGAAAAAAATGTGTAGCACTCTGGGTTATTTTGCATTTCACTGCATACATTGTAATGTGTTGTTGTTTTTTTTAACATTAACATTGCATTTAACATTGTCACAAAATAGAGTAGTTTGGCAAGGGTAACACTAATTAGCATTAATCTCCAGCCTATAACCCTTATATAAAATGGCCTTAAATTGTCTTTGGGATCAGAAGTGGGCACTAAATGTTTGTTCTCCACCACTCACAATGTGAAGTGTGGAGTTCATGTAGCAGGAAGCAGAGTTTTCTGCAGGGGAAATAATTACCTGAGGATTTGATAGACTGAGGACAATGATGCAGGGTCAGAGTGAGATTTAAAATTTTTCTTCAATTAATGTCAAAAATTTATGCTGTCCTAAAAATTTAGGTTTAAACAGTCAAAGTACTCTCCTGATTCAGTCATTTAGGAGCGAGCACAAGGAAGAGACAAACTAAGGGAAGATTTTTTTTTACATATTTAGATTCTCTACTGTAGTTTTTTTAAAACTTTAATTAAAGTTTCATCACTTCCCCTTTCCCTTTTCTCCCTCCAGCCTCTAGAATGTACTCCCTCCCCTTACTTCTCAAACTGATGGCTTCTTGTTCTTTAATTATTATTGTCACACACAGATGTAAATTCATAAATATACAAGTACAACTTGCTGAGTCTGTTGAGTGTTGCTAGTGTGTATATGATTTCAGGTCTGACCACTTTACGCTGGGTAAGCAGCTAAGGATTTCATCCCCAGGTGAGACTAATTTCCTCTCTTTCAGCAGTCACTGGTTGCTTGTAGGTCCTTATCTAGAGCTGGGGTACAATGCGTTTTCTCCTTTCATAGTTAGCAGAGTTAGCATGTCTGTTGGCGTTGGCATTGCTCAGGTCTTATTTCGGTAGCTGTGTTGTTGACGTAGCATGGGTGTAGCCTCACTGTCATTTCTGAAGGTGCTATTGAGTAGTTTTTACAGTCACTGAAAATTTCCTGGTCTCATGGACTGGATAGTGCTAGATACTGGGACCAGAGCTGTGAGCCCCCTTCCCCCCACCATGAACGAGGCTGAGGCAGTTTGAGCTATGTGCATTAAACAGAACTGGAGTGTCATTACTGGCCTGTTCAATGCAGCATAGATAGATGGCTTCCAAGATAAGTAAAAATGGAAATCAGAAATGCAAATTTGTCCCAAAAACTCATTAGAGAAAGCTAGATAAGGAAGCATATGACCCAGAATCCTAGAGTTAAATTTTGCTTTTATCAAAGCTGCATATGATTGACGGGAGCTTTGTGTCTCGAAAGAGGACTGCAGAACTTGTCAGACGAGTCTGCATATCTATGTCAGAGGTTATGAAACCTGTCCTGTACAAAGCTGTTTTTCTACACTGAATGCTGACATTAAAAAATGAATAATACCTGAATTTATTGTTATATTTTAGGTATGAAGCAATATTATAATTGATATGTGAAAAGTGGCACTACTTTTTGGCTTTTTGTTTATTAGTGTTTAGCATTACAGGTAGCTTAAATATTTAATTATTTTAAAATTTTTATTTATACCTGTTCTGTCCTCTTAAAATAGTTTCTTATGCCTTTAAGTTATCTTTAAAATAATTCAATTTACTTAATGTTATATAAATTGGATTTTCTCAATTTTACTTATCATTGGGGAAAAGAAAGTAAAATTGTTGAAACTAAAATCTTGTGAGTGATGCTAGGCTTAAAATTTTGTCTTCCTCTGGTTTTGTGCTTTGCGCATATTCATCTGTCTGTGATTCATCGAGTTGTTAAGGGAGAAATGAGTTGAAATTTGTATTGAGACACCACTGGGTCACAGGCAGAGACACTGGGCCTTCAGCTCCTGGCTGGTCTGTAAGGGAGTCCTGGAAAGATCCAAAGTTACCTCCCTTGATTTCCTTCTCCACTTCGGTGGGCTGTTATGGATCGATGAGATGCTCAGCTCTTGACCCATCTGAGCCCACATCTTTTCGTTGAGCACAGTATTTGCCTTTTCTTGAATTACATGAACATATTTGGCAAATAAATACCTTGTGGCTGCATCTTTATAGCCTGGTACATTCAGTAGAGGCAGGTCCAAGCACCTTCCCCTACCTCAAGGCTATGTGAGGTGTCTTACCATAGGTAATGGGCTCCAAAAAGCCAGCTCATGCACCAGGGATAGATCCTGATCCTACTGCCAGGGGGCCCCTTAAGCAGATCAGGCTACACAACTGTCTTGCTTATGTAGAGGGCCTAGTCTAGTCCTGTGGGGGCTCCACAGGTGTTTATCTAAATTTCATGAGTTCCCACTAGTTTGGTTTGGTACTTTCTGTAGGTTTCTCCATCATGATCTTGATGCCCCTTCCTCATAGAATTCCTCTTCTCTCTCTTTGACTGGACTCCTAAAGCTTGGCCAGGTATTTGGCTGTGGATCTCTGTATCTGCTTCTATCAGTTACTGGAGAAAGGCTGTATGATGACAGTTAGGGTATTAACCGATCTGATTACTCGGGTAAATCATAGTTCAGGTACCCTCTCCACTATTGCTAGTAGTCTAAGCTGGGGTCATTCTTGTGGGTTCCTGGAAACTTCCCTAGCACCCGGTTTCTCCCTATCCCCATGATGTCTCCCTTTATCATGGTATCTCTTTCATTGCTCTCCCACTCCATCCCTGTTCCAACTCTACTACCCCATTCCCTTATGTTCTCATCCCCCATCCCCTACCCTCCATTGCCCACCTCATCCCCAGTTTACTCTTGGAGATCTCCTCTATTTCCCCTTCCCAGGATGGTCCATGCATCCTTCCTTGTTAACTAACTTCTCTGGAACTGTGAGTTATAGTCTGGTTATCTTGTGGCTGCATCTTATACAATATCTTATCTAACTTAAACATACATACAGAGGATAATTTATCCTTTCTATTGTGTTACATAAAAAAAATTGGCATTTAGGTCATTATTACTATCCACTTAATCTATAGTGGTGCTTGAATCAGTCACTCACATATAAGAAAGCTATCCTCATCTTGGTAGCATGAAATAAGCATACTAGGAAAATTTATACAATGATCAGAAGATATTGCTAATTAGAAGTTTCTAAAATACTGAGAAAAAGTATGACCTTTATTTTTAGGATTCTGATACTAATAGTCTGACATTGCAGTATGGGTAATAATTTACACATAATGTAACTATCTTAAAGTGACAAAGATTCTGAAAACACTTGACACATCCCCTGTATACTGTATCAAATACAGTAATTTGATCATTTAATTTGTTAGTCACCCCCATGGCAAAGAGAGACCACTTTCTTTTGATATCCTAATGTCCTTTTCTAGAATAGATTACATGCTGGCGCTTGTGAAACTTGTTATGTTTAATTGATTCCAACTCAAATAGAATGTGTAAGTGACCAAGGAAACAGGACATTGGGGTATTTAGATTGTCTTTGCTAAGAAAAAATAATTTTTGAAAACAAAGATTTCATGTAACTGTTAATAGCACAGTAAGTCTCTTATTTCTGAAAAATCCTGATGGTGGATGCCACTCACTGATGGCTTTCTTTCGCCAACATTGAATTCTTCTAGATTGTGTGTATTTAGGGAGATATTTTGGAATATTCATCTTTGATTCTGTGTCTGTTAGATCTAGAAGTATATAGCTGGAAGAAGGCTCTGACTGACAGATTTCACAGCATCTCTGAGTAATGATTTGCTTTACAAGTTAAATGCAATTGTCACACATTGTATTTAAATCTTGTTTTGTGCTACAGAAGTTCACACAGAAATCATTTATAAGTAGCAATCCATTGTTTTGACTTGGACAGTTTGCTGCTTCCTGAATTATCACAGTTATTCATCCAAGTCATTCTAAAACCTGAAGTGACTTTATGAAAGTCATTTTGAATGAAGAAAAGATGGTGAAGTTTTTTTTTTTTTCTATAAAAATTCTGTTCTAAACTGTTGGCTTTCTCTGAACTAATGGGAAGAAAAAAACAATTGTTAGAGAAAAATCCTCCTTTCTAAAACTAAGGAAATCAAGATCCTTCTTAGCGTCCACACTGACAATGGTAGCCCTAGGTTTCCTTAGGACCTTTCCTTCCTCTCACGGAGGAAGCAGGGGGTGTTTCATTTGGTATTAGGAACACTTGTAAAGGGTTAGAAGACAGATGTCTATACTTAGCACTTACTCAAAGAATAGCTTTGTTTATGTTCTTCTTTTTCTCTTTGTTCATTACACAAAGGTAGCACCTTGAATAGGACTGTGAAGGATGCTATAAATAGGAACTGGGTGTGAGAGAACTTTAGAGGGGAGATGTATGGCTGCTGACTTCATTTTTACCCTGTTTCACTGTACTCTGTCATTCAATGTGGTGTGCTCTTCTACTTTTAGATTGGAAATGTTGACTGAAATACTGTTTCATTCTTTCCCCCGAGTCTTTTAGAAAGACCTTTGTGTTAATAAGACCAAAGGTATTACTTGCTGTGACAGGATTGTGTCACTAAAAATGTTTTTTTTTTTGTGGCACTCTAGCTCACCTAAGTTTTCAAATCTATCCAAGCAATTATTGAACATTTGATGACTGAGTATGAGGATTAGACAAGAGATTGTAGAAACCCAATTAATTCCTTACTTGAAAAAAAAAATAGGACAAGATTAAGGAAATTTACACTTGAATGAAGACTTCAATATGTGTTTGACCAAAATCCTGAACATTCGCATATTACAAGCTATTATTAAAGCTCTGATTAAAAACAGTTAAATTGTAAATGGTCTTGCCTTTGAAGAGTTTGGCAGTTGTATGATTCAAATGCATGAAGATGCTCCAAGATCAGTCAGCCATGTGACTCTAAATAGAGACAAGAATTACAGAAACTCATGGTTCAAGATAAATGAGTTGTGTTAGCTAATTCATGTACATATGTGAGTTTTGGTCAATACAATTTCTGATGATTAGGAACTTTTAAAAGTATTTCAGGAGCTGGATGTGATGGCGCACGACTTTCATCTCAGTACTCGGGAGGTAGAGGCAGGCAGATCTCTGTAATTCCAGGCCAGCCTGGTCTACAAAGTGAGTTCCAGGACAGGCACCAAAACTACACAAAGAAACCCTGTCTCACAAAGACAAAAAAAAAAAAAAGTATTTCAGATGGAACTTGATGGATCTATTTACATCACATTTTCACAATCTGTTGTGAATGTTTTATGAACTATTCTAGATTGTTGAAATTATTATTATTATTAGTTAAGAAAAATGATAAATGATATGCTCTATAAAATGTATCTGAACTAATGAAAAAGAACAGAAAATTGAACAAATTGATCATTGAAAAGGAGAGAACAGTGCATGGGCAGTCAGTTATGAATTGCTGCAAAGAACCTGAGAATTCAGAGTTCGATGCATAGCTGGTAATATGTTGTAAGGTAAGATGATTTGAGCACTGCTAGGTAATAAAAATCATATAGGCATATTGGAGAGCAGCATTGGAGCCGGTGGCTTTGGGGTGCGGCTGGCCGAGAGAAGTCAGATGAGTCCTAAGTTCTCCCAGGTCATTTCCGCGATTTTCACTCTCCGTAGGAACTTAACTGAAGGACTGTAACTGCGATTAACAGCTCTGTTCTCATTATTCTCCGTGGGTCAGCTTACATTATCTGAATGAAAAAGCTCGTGTCATAATTTGGAATTAAAAGTGTCTGAATGCCCATCTGTGAACAAGGATTGGGACTCTGGCCAAGAAACAAAATACTCTCAGCTTTTGACCTTTTGAAACAAACGGTCTCGGGAAACAGATAATTTGCTACGGTGCAAATGCAGCGCAGGAGAGTGGACACAGGGGTGTGGGAGACAGCAGTGTGCAAGCCAGAGAGCTGGCGTGTGCAAGCCAGAGAGATAGCAGTGTGCAAGCCAGAGAAGACAGCAGTGTGCAAGCCAGAGAGCTGGCAAAGGCATGCTGAGCGAACCCAACTCACACAGGTCATGGCTGCCTTTGGGTGACCTCCGTATTTCTCCTTCCACACTCGCCCAGTAGATTATTAATTTAGAGATAATTAGGCACTTGACTCTTTATATGCTTCCAAGCACACAGATTTAGAGCCCTTTAGAACACACTCCTTCCAACTCTGAATCAGAGCTGTGACATTGGAATAATACAGTAATGAAAACGGGGAAGAGGCCATTTGCCATGAAATAGTTTCTGCGCTTTATTATTTTTAATGAAACAAGTAGCAGCATTTCTGTACAGCTGCTCCCCTCTGAGAATTTGCACTGAAGCACAATAATACAATTATTTTTTTGTGTGTATGTGTGAGACGAATAGTCTGCCCTGCTGAGAAGACAAAGAAGCTCCCCCCTCCAAAGCCATTATACATTATATATTGTTCAACTAACATTGGGGTACTTCATGGTTATGGATAATGATTTAAGCTAAATTGGGTTAGGAAGGACAGAAAGTAATTTTCTGTTATTAAACTTGAAAACCTTATTCTTTACGTCTTTCATTAGTTATAGAAACCCTGTGTGTCTAATATATATATATATATATATATATATATATATATATATATATATGAATTAATATTACAGTCACATACATTTTAAATAATGGTCTCATCATGGCTACTCTGCTCATGAGAACTCTGACAACTAAGTTTTCATGCCTTACTTTTCACACCTCTGAAATGGGCCCTTTTTTATGATATGAAGCACTTTGAGCTGCACTATGCTGTATTTAAAATTACACTTGTATTTGCTGTTGTTATCTCATTCCATATTGAGAGAAGATTATTCCTCATAGAGAAAGCAAGGATGAACCAACAGTGAATGATTGAGTGGGTGAAAATATAATGGCTTGAAGACTGCTGAGAAATTAGGAATAAAATTTGTATGTGTGAATTCCCCCACCATCCTCATTACCATTATCCCACCACACACTGAATCCTGGTCATTAACTTCCTCAGTTTCTTGACAACCCTATGTTAGACCTTGCCTGAGTGAGTGTGTGTCATTTGCACTGGCCTTTGCTGTGTCCTGTAGACTCTTGTATTAATATTCTTTTACCCATAGTTTTTAATTAAAATTTTTATTGTATAAGACTTGCAAAAAATAGTAAATTATACACCAACATTTACTAGACTGATGAACTTCTGTATAGTTAGAATGGCCATTCTGAAGCTGTGGAGCCTCACACTGGATTTTATACTTTCACTGTCTAAGATATTATTTATTTATTTTTTATTAAGGAACTTTTAATTCACTTAACATACCAATCACAGATCCCCCTCTCTTCCCTTCTCCTGCCTCTCCAGCCTTTCCCCCTGCAACCCACCCCCCATTCCCTCCTCCAACAAGGTAAGACCTCCCATTCAGTTGAGGCAGGTCCAAGCCCCTTCCCCTGCATCAAGGCTGTGCAAGGTGTCCCACCATAGGTGGGCTCTAAAAAGCCCGTTCATACACTAGGGATGGATCCTGATCCTATGCACTCACCAAAAATGAAAAGTCCATGACAATTTGAAACCAGAAAAACAATTAGGTTATTTCTCCATCACTCAAGTGTCATTTGCCAGCATTCAGACCTTCTTCATGATCCAATATTTACCCTTTCTTGTTCTCCTTTCTGACTCTAAAATAAGGATGCAAACACCACAAACATTTCCTCATTTGATTAATTATTTTTAAATATTTTCAGTGACTTCATCCTGTCATTATGTGAGTGGACTACTATTTATTTGGTGGAGCACGCCTTTCATTTCAGCACTCAGGAGGCAGAGGCATGACAATTACTGTGAGTTCAAGGCCAGCCTGGTCTATAAAGCAAGTTCCAGGACAGCTAGAAGCTGTTATACAGAGAAGCCTGGAGGGCCAGGCCCCAGCAGCTCAGGGCTCAAAGGGACATCCACAGAGTTGACTTACTACACTTCTTTATCTGAGGTGGCGAGGGAAAAGACACTTACACCCTCTCTTCATGGTTTCCTTCAGACCTTTTCTTTATTCTGTTGTATTCTCCATTCTCATTCTTATCTCTATCCAGAAATGTTCCTTCTGTCTCTCTTGATGTTTTTTTTTTTTTTTTTCGAGACAGGGTTTCTCCGTGTAGCTTTGCGCCTTTCCTGGAACTCACTTGGTAGCCCAGGCTGGCCTCGAACTCACAGAGATCCGCCTGGCTCTGCCTCCCGAGTGCTGGGATTAAAGGCGTGCGCCACCACCGCCCGGCCTCTCTTGATGTTTTTAAGAGAGATGTTTTCAAGAGATGTAATTCTCTTGATGATCTTTTCTCTTATCCTTGATGCTTTTTTCTAAATCTCTCATCCTTGATTTTTTCCTTTTAACTCATCTTAACTCTCTCTTTATTCTTTTTCTTACAGCTATATACACCAGAAAAACTTTCAGGCAATATAAAAATCACAATGTGGTTATATTTTGTTTTTCAAGTGAATGATTACAATGAATACCAGTAAAAAACAGCATGTATCTCAAATCCCTTACACGATTAAACATTTTACATATTACAGGTGAAAAACAAATTATCCCAAGAACCCATATACATTCATACCCAAGCAACTTGTTATAGATTAACTGTATAGGCAAGGAAGATGTTCTTCTCAGGTCTTTTACTGGTAGGCTGCATTTTTAGTTACAAAGAAAGGGCTAATTACTTTATTACTTATCTTGAAAGGTAATCTTATAAGGAATCTTAAAGGAATCACAAATCTAAACTTTTATATATATGAGAAAGAATCATTCAGCTCTACTTTAAATCTTTAGGGTACAGACCCACTCATCAACAGATTTTTATATCAGGCAGTTGAGGGGAGAAATGGGCACAAGGAATTAATCGCTACCTTTGTTCAACAGCCATCCTAGCAAGAAAGGCATGTCAGCTGGTACTAATTGGGCTGTTTTCTACTTGTTTCCTGACCTCAATGAGTTCCTCATTCAACTACATGCCTTTCTAAAACTTTAGATTTTCTTCTTGGGTTTTTCACCTCAAAGCTTTTTAACAAACACATCTTAGTCTAACTTTAAGTTATTTTCAAAGCTTTGTTTCAGCTATGTTGTACCCCGAAACCCATAAATACATTTCCCAACATTAATATTAGAATTTAAGCTAGCTGGACTATTGGGACTCAACTGTTTTCTTAGTCGTTAACTTGAGCTGTGATCTATGCTGTTCGTTAGGTGAAAATCATAAGTCCTAGTTGTGTAACATATCCTTACTTATATTTTTTCATCAAAACTCTATATAAACTAACAATGAGTCACCTATGTGTCTGTGTAAAATGCTCAACACACTCTAAGTAATGAAGAGTCAGAGAAGGACTTGCCAGAATCTGAGGAACACTTTGAGAAGAATGAAAGTGAAACAAGCATGTGAAAACTGAGTGGCTAGCCAAAGCTTTGGATTATTTAACATTGATGTTTTAGTCAAAATGAAATGTTTCAAATCAGTAGCTTTCCACCTCCAAAACATAAGAATAAATCAGACCAAAGCCTGTGGAGGAGAGAATAAACATATCTGATGGGAAATGAACTTAGTAGACAATAAAAAACAAGAAAGGAAATCAACAAAGTCTGCAGCTGTTTATTTGATAAATATACAAAATTGAAAAAAAATAATGCTGATTTAAAAAGAAACCTCCCCAGTGGCAAAAATCAGCAACAAAAGGATGACAACTGTTATCTTTACAGAAATAAGGTATTGCAAGGGATGCTTCATGCAAATGAATCAGGTTGGTTACATAAAAGATGTACACTTTCAGTAAGATCTAAAGTATTCAAAAATTTTTGAAGAAGCATAAAATCGCAGGAGACACAGTACAAGTAAAATATTGTATTATTGCTAAGAAAAAATATTTTGTAAACACAAGTAGAGATGCCTTCACTGACATAGACTTCAATATCTTTAAACATATTTACCAATCTTGCACAAATTCTTTCCAAAAACAGATGACAAAGAAATACACCCTAACATATTCTCTGAGGTCAATGTTATTCTAATCCATAAACCAGACAAAATTATTGAATGACACAAAAATCCTCCAACTAATATCTCTTATGACTACAGTTGGGAAAATCAACAAAATACAATCAAAACATTTAAAAATGTTGTGCACCATGATCAAGGGAAATTTCTCCCAGAAATGGAAAATTGGTTCAACATTTGAAAGTGGATTAAGTCATGTACCATGTTAACTGAATAAAGGTATGTATGTATTTTGCACAGTCCTCTCAATAGACATAAATATTTCTCAAAATTTGATGTTTTATTGGTAGGAACACAACACACTAGGACAGGGGGAATTTCCACCTGAGAAATGACAGTTACCAGTTCTCAGACCTAACTTCCTTTTCATGTAGAATCTGGGAGCTGAGCCCTGAAGATCAGGAAGAAGGAACGTGCCTCTTCCTTCACTGTCTGTCCCATGGGCATGAAACCAAGAAAAGAAACAAAGATATTCAGAGAGGAAAGAAGAATTCCATTTCTTCATGTGTGTAAATGATAGATCTAATATATTGAAAAAGTCTAAGAAATGAGAATGTTTACTTTATGGTTGTAAAGGACACAGTTCATGATCAATATCCAATCATTTAGAATGTGCTAAAAAGCAACAATGCACATATAACCATATGTTAAGGTAAAATACAATACAAATAAGGACTAAAAAGGAAGGTAGAACACAGTAGAATTAGATAACTGGCCAATTATAGAATTATGGTATAATTCCATCAGCACAAAGAACCCTTAGTAGCAGCATTTCCCTTAAAAATCATAGATAAGATTTCTGTTTTATGTGTTACATGCTCCAAGTCATGTTTATATGGAAATAATAATAAAACAACACACATTCCAACACGTAGTGCACATGGCTATGTAATTACAAAGAAGACAATTCTTTGTCCATGGTTAGATAGTCCTGGGACTAAGTAAGGTAGCTTCATTGCATTCCAGGAAGTCAGGCTCCTGAGGAAGTGCCGTCTACTTACCAAAGTTAACTGCTTGACCTTCTAGACTGGCTTCAAGATTTTCTTACTGTTAGGTTCAACTGTCTAAATAAACCCTGTTCACTCTCAAACACATTTCTGCCTCATAAGAACTGCTTTAACATCGCCCAGGCTAGGTTCTGGAATCCTACAAATGCCTCTCCTCTAAAGGCCACACATTGTATGAGTTTATTCATATGTTTTTTACACAGATACACATTTATAGTGAGAGAAAATACCTTCATCTTTGATGAGGTCTCATCACTGGCAGGAAGAAAAATGAGGACACACACATGAAAATGGCGTAAAGGTAGCTGTGATGACAGTTACATATTTCCATGACTACACTGAAACCCATCAGATTGTGTAAGACCTGGTGAATTTTATGACATGGGTGTTATGTCTCAGTAAAATGGATGTACAGAAAATACATTTGAAATATAGATTTGCAAGGTAGAGCAAAAAATGTGCATTTGAAAACTCTTCTTTTAATGTATATTTATTTTTGCTAATCATTATCTAGAATGATTCCAGATGTTGTGGATATAGAAGTACACAGGGCATTGTCTCCTATGACAATGAGCCTCAGTCCAGATGGCCAAGGTTATATGTATGGATATACCTTTTAGTGTCTGTGTTAGAATGTGAAAACACACTGACCTTAAAATAACATCCAAATAAACTGTCACACTTACAAGGTAAAGTCCAAAGTCTGTTCAATAAAAATGTATACAGTAGTAACTGCATATATTTGATGAGTGGTGAGTGATAGAGATTCACGTGACCATATACTTTAAAATGATGAATTTTATTTCCAATAAAATGTCAAAAACATATAGGTCTTAGTCCACATTTAATTAAGACTGCTCAAACTGAGATAAAAATTTAGAAATTGCTTCATTTATAACTTCTCAAATCCCTGCTGCACATGAATGCTTGCAGTCAAACCATTTTAAGATTGTCCTGAGTTGTGTTTCCCTCCTTCACTTCTACCCCCTCCTTCCTCTCCCCTCCTTGCTCCTTGCTTCCACTTTTTCCTTGTTTTGAGACAAGGTCCTATTATTTTTCTGTGGATCCCAGCCTGGCCATAGTAATTTAACTCATAATGTCTCATGACCTCAGTCTTTCAATTGCTGGGATTGCAGGTGTGTATAGTTGTATTTAAAACAATATCAACACTGCTCAAATAATGAAAGTATCATTTTTGTAGCTCAGAAAAGAAATTTTATAGTACAAAAGGAAACTGTCTCTTAATGATTTTGCTACTTTTTGTTCTTGAGTTTTCTTTGTAAAATTTATTCTTATGGTATATAGATGATTTTTCTTTCAAATTCATTCTTTTAAAGATTTACTATGATTATTATTTTAAATTGTGTGTATGTGCATGTGTTTGTGATTGTGCATGTGCATGTGAGTGCATGTGAGACCAAAGATATCTCCCGGACTACAGTTATAGCCTGTGTGATATGCCTTAGGGTCTTCTGCAAGAGCAGCATGTGCTTTTAACTATGGAGCCAGCTCTCCAGCCCCTCATTCACTCTTTAAACAGCATAAATATTAAAATTTGATTAGTTTTTTGTCAATAAATATCTCTATTTTCATTCAGCAATTCATGAATAAATAATTTTTCTTCACTTATAATGCTTCCTGGGTCATGAACTCTATTTTGGTGTATACTAGGTACCCTGACAGAGCAATCTATAATTTTTGATTTTTTTGAAGGCCTTTGCCCCTTGTTTTTAACTTATATTACTTTCTCCCTCTTTTTATGTTTTTATTTGATTTTTTAAAAAATTTATTTTACATACCGACTGCAGTTTTTCCTCCCTCCTCTCCTCCAAGTAGCCCCTATCTCCCCTCTGGGTCCCCATCCACTTCTCCATTTATATTCAGAAAAGGGCAGACATCCCATAGACATCAACATATCAAATTGTAGTAAGACTAAGCACCTTTCTGTTGGAGAATATTATTTTAAGATGTGTTACTTTTTATGCCATTGAATAGTTGTTTATTGATGCAACGGGTGTTGCACTCTACATGCTGCATTTGTTTAACTCTGTGAAGCTGTAATACTTTGCCTGTCTCAAACACCTGATGGTCTAATAAAGAGCTGAACGGCCAATAGCAAGGCAGAAGAGAGAAATAGGCAGGGCTGGCAGGAAGAGAGAATAGATAGAAGGAGAAATCTAGAAGAAGAAAGATCAAAGAATGAGAGCAGAAGGAGGAAGACTTCAGGGGCTAGTCACCCAGCCAGCCAGTTACACAGCCAGACATGGAGTAAGAAGGAAAGAAAAGGTATACAGGAATAGAGAAAGATAAAAGTCCCAAGACCAAAAATAGACAGGATAATTTAAGAAACGCTGAAATGAAACAAGCCAAGTTAAGACAGGGTATTCATAATTAAGAATAAACCTCTGGGTGTGATTTATTTGGGAGCTGGGTGGTAGGCTCCCCAAGAGATGAAAGAGCAAAGAACAACAACACCTCTCCTTGTATGAAGGCTGGGCAAGGCAATCCAGCATGAGGAATAGGGTCCCAAAAGTCAGCAAAAGAGTCAGAGGCAGCCCCTGTTCCCACTGTTAGGAGTCACACAAGAAGACCAAGCTACACAACTGTCAGATATATGCAGAGAGCCTAGGTCAGTCCCATGTAGGCTCCCTGGTTGTTGGTTCAGTCTCTGTGAGCTCCTATGAACCAAGGTTAGTTGATTCAAAGGTGACACAGAGATTGTGGCCTGAGACCCATGCCACAAGAGTGAGTCCACCCCTGGCACTGCCTGGAGCACCAGGACCCACAGGCTGGATGGCTCAGAGACCTAGAATAAAACCAAACACAACTGGAAAAAAACATCAGTGAAACGATGCCTAATGATATTCTGCTAAACTCATAGATTGGTGTTTGGCCCAATCAATAGTGAGCAGAGAGGTTTCATCTAGCAACTGGTGGAAACAGATGCAGATACCCACAGCCAAACATTAGGCAGAGCTGGGGGAATCCTGCTGAAGAGAGGGGGCAAGAATTGTAGGAGCCAGAGTGGTCAAACATCACAAAATTTACTTATATTTCAATTATAACAAAGTCTCTAGAAGACACAGTTGTGTCCTATTTATGCTGTGATGTGGTCAGAGATATGAATGATATTTTTGCATTGCAATGCCTATTTTTAATTAACTACATTGTTCTTTGTGCTGTTTAGCAAAACGTTATTTTGTAAAATTTCTACCAACATGAATATTACATGTTTAAATACATATTCACATATAACCATTGCATTAATCTCATAAACTTGTTATTAAAATTGTATTTTTTTATGTCTTCTCTCTTAGGTGTTTGTAAATAGTATTAGGATGCTACCTTTTCACCACTAGTTACTAAAAGCTGTCATGGCTGGGGTGTGTTGGTAGCAGCTACCTTCTCCACAGACTTTCAGTGCTGTACAGTTAGCCCAGAATTCGACTCATCTTGCTTTGAAGGTTTTGTCTCTTATAGTGATTCTCTGTTGGTCCATCATCCAGCATGCCTGCACTCTGGTTTTCTGAATTTCACTGATTAATATTTTGTAAAAGTGGAATTGTGTGGCATTCACATTTGCTTCCCTGCCTTATTTCACTTAGCGTGGTGTGCACCAGCTTTCTCAGTGCTGCATGGTTACATAAGCAGAATTCCCTTGTTTCTGAGGCTAAGGAGAATGGACACAAGCACTATTTACCCCTGCGGGTACTTAGGTTTCTTACACCGCTTGTCTCTTGTAACTAGTGTATTACTGGGTATAAGAGTATGTACATCTCTTTGAGATCTTGACTTTACTTTTTTTTGAAGAAGAAGAAGAATGCTTTGCTGGATCATATGAAAGTTCAATGCTCAAAGTTTTAAATAGGTATTATACCATTTTCCAATAGCAGCCCTACCATTTTGCCTTCCCAACAACAATGTGTGAGAATTTGTTTCACCACATTTTTGTCAACACTTATGTCTTTTATTTTCTTTATTGGATAATAATCATCTAGATAGATGCAAGATTACATCTCATTGTGGCTTAATTTGTAATTCCCTGATAATTAGTGATGTTCAATAATTTTTTGTACAAAAGTTGGACATTTGTATGTGTCTTAGGATTTCTATTGCTGTGAGGAGACACCATGACCACGGTAACTCTTATAAAGGAAAACATTTAATTGGGGTGACTTGCTTATAGTTCCCAGGTTCAGTCTATTATCATCATGGTGGGCCATGGTGGCATGCAGGCAGATATGGTGCTGTAGAAGTATCTGAGAGTCTTACATCTTGCAGGGAACTGTATTTTCATGGTCTAAAACAGTGGGCAGTATCTTGAGCATATATGGGACCTCAAACCCCACCTCCAGTGACACAATTCCTCCAACAAGACCACATCTACTCTACCAAGGCCACACTCCTAACAGTGCCACTCCCGTTGGGGACCATTTTCTTCAAACCACCACAGTATGCTTCTGTTAATAAATACCTTATTTGAATCATCAAATATTCCATCAGTTTATTAGTTATTTTGTTCAATGTTTCACCAATGCTTTATGTTTTCTTCCTCCCCTCACTCCATTTCTTTACTTTTTGGAGATAGGATATAATTTTTATGCTTTTATCCCTATGTTTAATTAAAACATAAGACAGGAATTACATTATGTTGAGAACACTTTAAAATTTTAATGTTCAAATCAATTATATTTCAATGTCAATGAATATAATTTATTCATATCAAAATTTTTATTTCCTTATTTTTAATAAAATAATTTATAATCATACTTCAGATATATTTGTCTTTGTGTTTAATTACTATTGAGATAATGACATTGTTAATATTCCCCACTGTCTATTATTTATTTTTTAAAACATGCTTTATTTTATATTTAGCAACATGGGTTACATATAAAATAACATTATGATAGAATTACTTGATATATTTTTAAATAAAACAAAAAGGAAAAATTTCAAGTTAGAATAAACAACTATTTTTACATATCTAACACACGTTATTTCTTTTTATTTCTTTTAATCAATTATTTTGAAAGTTAGGCTTTCATTTATTATTTATTTATTTATTTATTTATTTATTTATTTATTTATTTAGACAAGGTTTCTCTGTGTAGTTTTGGTGCCTGTCCTGAATCTCACTCTGTAGACCAGGCTTGAACTCACAAAGGGCCACTGGCTCTGTCTCCTGAGTGCTGGGATTAAAGGCGTGCGCCACCACTGCCTAGCTAGGCTTTCTTTTTAATTTCATTGTCCATCAGTCAAACAGGAATTAGACATGACTGTTGTTGGTTGTTTTTGCTCTTTTGCTTTTTTGGGGGCCCACCACCCAGCTCCCAAATAAATCACACATGGAGGCTTATTCTTAATTATAAATGCCCAGTCTAGCTTGGCTTGATTCTTGCCAGCTTTTCTTAAATTATCCCGTTTATCTTTGGCCTGGGATTTTATCTTTCTCTGTTTCTATATACTTTTCTTTCTTCTTATTCTGTATCTGGCTGTGTAGCTGGGTGGCTAGGTGGCTGGCCCCTGAAGTCTTCCTCCTTCCTCTCTCATTCCTTGATATATCTTTTTTCTTCTTCCCCCAGCTTTCTTCTTCAGTTTATTCTCTCTGCCTGCCAGCCCCACCCATCATTTCTCCTGCCTTGCCATTGGCTGTTCAGCTCTATTAGAGCATCAGATGTTTTAGACAGGCAAAGTAACAGAGCTTCACAGAGTTAAGCAAATGCAACATAAAAAAATGCCATACATCCTTGCATCATTAAACACATATTCTACAGCATAAACAAATGTAACACATCTTAAAATTATATTCTATAACACATGACTAGTCACTAAGCATATTTATTGCATTGATCCACTTATGTAGCTGAAGTTTTCCTGTGTCCTGCCCGGTCCACAGCTGCTCAGACCCAAGTAAACACACAGAGGCTTATATTGATCAAAACTGCTTGGCCATTAGCTCAGGCTTTTCACTGACTGGCTCTTACACTTAAACTCAGCCCATTTCTGTTAATCTAAAAGTTGTCATGTGTTCTGTGGCTTTACCTGTGTGCCATTATATGTTGCTTCCTGGACAGCGGGCTGATGTCTCCTCACTCAGCCTTCCTCTTCCCAGAATTCTCCTTGTCTGCTTATCCTGCTTATACTTCCTGCCTGGCTGCTGGCCAATAAGCATTTTATTAAACCAGTGTACAAAAGCATTATCCCACAGCACACTTAGAAAAGTGAGTTTTTAAAATTTGTTTGGAGGGGGAGGACTTTTGTGACCCAATACATTTTTATTTAACATATTGTAATGTTAGCTTGGTTTCTACTATTGTGTACCCATTTGGGCTTATTTTTTCCTTAAATCCTTTGACTTTATGTGGATGCACACAATTTGAGGGCATGGTAAAATGACTATGGTCATGCAATAATCATTTGTCATTGAATGATGTAAGCATCCTTCTTGGAGACCATTTAAAATAATGGCATTATATCAGTAAAGTAAAAATTGATGTATCCATGGTATCTTTGTAGTGGCAGATCTATAGCAGAAGCAAATGAGTGCTCTGTATTTACTTTTCAAAGCATGATATAAATTAATGGTGCAACATAAATCATGAATAACATAAATCAATGTATAAACTGAAATTATAATGTCCTCAAATGGCATTAACTCAAGCTATGTCTAGTTGACTATCAAGAAACCAATAATTGTCTTTTAATGTAAAATATAATGTGAAGTAAGCAGAATTCTTTTTTAAATTAATATTAAGTGATATGCAAAATCACTGCTGTACATGGTTGTCTCTCTAACCTAATTTCTCTTAAGGAGCTTAGTAATTTTACAAGCAGAACTTCTAACATGCTGAGCAAGTCCTAATACCATATACTTCTTCAGTCAACTGATAGTTAAATTTAAATAGTTTTCTTTTCAGTACCAGACTATTTTTTTGCAGATAGGTCTGAGAATCTTCATCTCAGAGATGGAGTTATTTACCAGTAAGCTGAGATATTTATATATTAGAAATAGTTTCATTTGATTTCATTGCAGAAGTAAGTCAGACAGTTTGCCTGGTGAAATAAAAAAAAATACCATCAATAATGACACTGAACAGATTCAACAAAATCACAAAGGACTTGTGTCATATAGAATGTTGACACATTGTGGTTGAAAACTGTACCGTTGTTTTTTATTAACTATTTGGTATGTTATACAGGGTAAGTGTCAGATCTCACCTTTCCATCTTGTTGGAGGCAGGGTGTGGTAGTATCCTAATTGTACTGAAATGTGATTTTGATTGTATGTTAATAAATAAAGTTGCCCGGGGGTCAGAGCTATTAGAGCCATAGACAGAGTGTGGCGGTGGTGGCACACGCCTTTAATCCCATAGATCTCTGTGTGTTCAGGGATACAGCCAGCATTGGAGACATATACCTTTAAGACCTAGGGGGCTGTACATTCAGACAGTGACGAGGCAGTCACGTGTTTGGGTTTACAACCAATGAGAAGGCAGAATGACTATGAAACGATTTACACACAGGAAATAGCTCTCTTTTCGGGAATCTGGGACAGCAGGAGGAAGGGTGAGATTTTAGCTCTGAGTTCTGACCTCTTGGCTTTCTCTTTTACATTGGTTCTGTGTTTCTTATTTAATAAGATGGTTGGATACATCTACAGAAGGGTCTCTTCCCTGCTTCATTAGCCAGGATTGCTCGTCCCCAAATTGCTGGAGGTTCTCTTATCACTATCTCCAGCCTCCCCACAGGGGTGTGCTTCTCCTGCAGAGGCATGGACTCTGGGAACACCAGCGCAGGTCATCATGCTTGCAGGACAAACATTTTTACCACTGAGGCATCTTGCTTCATTTTAGAAAAGAGTCTCACACAGAATGATGTTAATTGCTGCAGTGGTATGGTTGAAGTTTTAATCTATACCTTTCATCCATTTTTTGATCTGAGCATTATTTGAAAAACTTAGGAGTTCATGATATGCTTTTGTGTGCTATGGACACAGCTTTGTGAATAAGTAGTTCTTTATGTTCTGCCTAGCATGTAGTGAATATTGGACAATACAGATTCTAGCAAACATTTTTTCACTCTGTGTGTGTTGGTTATGTGTGTTGAATGCATGTGTGCATATTTACTTCTTTTCTTCCTTCCTTCCTTCTTTTCTTTTTTTCTGCAACAAATGTCTCCCACAGAACCTAGAACTTGCCATTTTGGTTAGATTAGCCAGGCAGCGTGCCTCTAAGATTCCCCGGTCTCTTCCCTCACACCACTCCCACTACTTGGGTTCCAGGCACACATTCCTATGCCACCTTTTACAGTGTGAGTGTGGGAATCTGAACTCAAGTCCTCACATCCGCACAGCATGCACTTTGCCGACTGATCCCTCCCCCTCATTTGTCCACATGTTTTATTTAAAGCATTTCATCATCTGCGAGCCAGAATTTGTCTGGAAATTGAGACATTAGATTAAATTTGATGATGCATCATAGTTTTATTGGCAGCATTTTCCCTTTCTAAACAGAACATAAAATAATGATGAATGTTACAGTTGATGGTAACTTAGAACCGGTGAAATATCGTACTTCATATGTGTGGCTTGCAAGGCAGATTTAATTGATTTGGATGATAAATATGCAGCAACTGTGGTAATTTTTTGTCAGTCTGGGTAAATGACTTTGAAGTAGATAACACTTTCCTCTTACATCTTCCTTTTCATTTTTGCAAGGTTATGATGCACATTAAAGCTTGGTTTCAATTCAGCTACTGTCACCTGTCTGTCTCATTTTGAAACAGAATATGAAGACAGGAACATGTCCAGGTTTAGAAGGCAGAAACAGCAGACTGCTTTGGTAATTTTCACATAATTTAACTAGTGTGGGAACTTTTTGCAGGAAAGAACAAAGTGGAACATTTACACCTAACTTTATTGTTAAATCATAGTATTTCATAGATGCCTGTAGAATTAGACCCAGTGAAACATGTCTTGAAGAGTCAAAATTAGTCTCCAGTAATTAAGTTCGATCTGTGGGAAACTGCTGCCAGAAACTGAAAATATTTTCTGACTTTGTACTTGTTTGTCAATGAACTTGATGAATTAAATTTTATGGTCTTTTTAAAAATAGAGTATTATTGAATAAGAGACCTCATGTTATTTTAGAAAATTTGACTTGAAATACACATTCTCCCATTAAGTAAAAATATGTACTTCTAATAGCACTGTTTAGCAATAATTACACATTCTCATTAAAGGAAAACAACTCTTCTGGAAACTGCAAAGGGAATGAAACACTCTCCTAATAATGTGCAGCTGGGACCAGTTGATTTCTAAGAAGAATGAAATTAAAGAATGTTTACTTAATATAACCACAGAGATTAGAAAGGAATGAAAGTTGCAGTAATAAAGTCCAGTGATATTATCATTTATTATAATAAGGTTTTTATTGTTTCGAGACTTCAGATTTAAATAGAATTTGGAACTTGGGATTTCTTAAATATTCATTAAATCTCCTTCTATGTTTAAATTTAATAAAACCTATTTCTTTTTGCTCTAATTGTAAATCCCTGTTGCCATTGCATTTTGTCTAGTGAATAATTATGTAATTGCAATAAAACTGGGCCTGTTTGATTGCCTCCTAAAGTGGGACAAATAACTTGAGTTGACAAGAACTGAAGGCTCTAGGCGTCCCCCCTCCCTGAGTAGGGGAGGGTACACTCATTAAAAACTGACAATTTGCTCGCCACTAATGAATCTATAAATCTATGACTATTTCACTAAAACCTGCTTTTAAAAACAAAATCTATTTACTGTTCTTTGTCCAAATGTCTTCACTGAGTTCCAGTGAAGGACAGGTGAGTTAAACTGAGTTCTGAGTTCCTTACACTGTCAGTTTTTTAGACTTTTGCATCAGAATACACAGGTTAGTATTCTTATAAACTTTCTATGGTGTTGAACTTAAGCCTAACTTATAACTAATCTTAAAGATGTTTGAAAAACCTCATTCCTCAAATCCCAGATGGTTGACAAAGTGTTTTCAGGTCAACAAAAGTTTTAGTGGTCTTCTTTATTTATTACCTTTTAGCCCAGTTCTTTCTTTATGCATTCAAAGGAGAAATAAACCACAAAGCCTTACCCACACCAACCTTTTCTTTGTTAGAGGGAAATAGCTAAGGAATTTGGAACTTAGGATTTAATATTCATTAAATCTCCCTCTATGTTTAAATTTAATAGAACCCATTTCCCTTCCTTTCTTCTTGTTTCTTGCCTTGAATTATGATTTTGTTCTCAACGTTATGGTTTTGAGATACTGGTACATTGACAGACAGCTGTAAGAAATAATGCACACCAGGTCAACACATACGTCTCTCAGCTTCCTACAATGGGAATGTTTTACAACATACAATTCAATATCACAGGTAGGATACTGACTTCAGTACAATTAAATACAGAAAATTAGCATTACCATGAAGGTATTTTATAGGCATGCCCATAGTTCTTGACTTGGCAACCATTATTTTTCTCTATTTCTCTAACTTTGCCATTTCAAGAGTGATACTTCAATGAAATTATGTAATATGTCATGATTTGGGATTATCCTGTTTTTCTTTGTAAACTCCACACAGTTTCATTGAGAGTCATCCAAACTGCTGCACATCTGTATAGTTCATTTCTATTACTGGGTACCATCTTATGGGTATGTAAAACCTCAGGGTAGAATAGTTACTTTGTGTGGTGGTATTGTGTTCCCTGAAATATTGTGCACCCTAATAAACTTATCTGGGGTCAGAGACAGAACAGCCACAATATTAAACATAGAGGTTAGGCAGTGGTAGCACACGCCTTTAATCCTAGCATTCCAGAGGCAGAAATCCCTCTGGATCTCTGTGAGTTCAAGGCCACATTGGAAACAGCCAGGCATGGTGACACACACCTTTAATCCCAAGAAGTGAGCCTTTAATCCCAGGGAGTGATGACAGATAGCAGAAAGGTATATAAGGTGTGAAGACCAGAAACTAGAAGTATTTGGCTGGTTAAGCTTTCAGGATTTCTCACAGCAATTCAGCTGAGATTCATTCTGAATGAGGACTCAGAGGCTTCCAGTCCAAGGAAACAGGATCAGCTGAGGAATTGGCGAGGTGAGGAAGATGTGGCCTGTTCTGTCTCTCTGATCTTCCAGCATTCACCCCAATACCTGGCTCCAGGTTTGCTTTTATTAATAACACCTTTTAAGATTCCTGCTACAACTTTGTGTTCATATTTTTCTCTGTTAAGATTAAGCATTCATTATGCATTCAACATTTAAGTGCAATTTAGTACAAGCAAAAACATCGGTTTTTATGCGGACATCGTTTCATTACTCTGCTGTAAATACTAAGAAAGCAATTGATGACTCATAATTGCTCATTTAGTTGTATATGTATAAGAAAATACTGAATTAAAGTGTTTTTGAATGGTTCCACAATTTTACATTCTCACCAGCAACGTCTGAAAGACTCCATTTCTGAGCATCCTTTCCATCATTTTCAATGGCGGTGATTTTTTTCACTGTAGCTCTTCTGACTGGATAGGTACTTACATTCTGACTGTGGCTTTAGTATATATTTGTCTTGTGAGTAACTGCTGAATATCCTTTTGCACTAGTCCCAGCTCTTAGGTATTTAACCACACAGGTTAGTAGCTGATCACAATTAACATGGTGCTATCTATCACATCCCCTCTTAGTTTATCTACTTAGCCTGTGTAGGATTTAGGTGATCTTAGAAAATAACAAACTCTTTTTAACTTTATCCATGGTCAGAACAATTCTGATGTTCTCAGATGTGATATGTTTGTGATGTTTCAGAAGTTAGCATAATCCCTTTTAGTTGTTGTATACCTATTGACTTTGGCTAATGATTTTTAATCCATGCTAATTTTGAAGTTATCAACAACATATGTGAAATTCGTTTAATGCTAACTACTTTATACCCACTGTCATACTTTAAAAATTGTTTTGTGGTGGCCTAATACATATTTACTGAATTGAGTAGAAATTTCACTATTTTTAAATAATATGTAAACAATAATAAGAAATGAGTGAATTTACTCTGTGAGAAATAAGGACAAAAGAGATCAAAATCAGATCAAAATATCTAATGCTTCTTAGTGAGTATACTATGGAGATTCAGATGGTGATATATGAAGTCACCTTTATGACTTAGGTGGGGGATCTTTTCCATACATTCAGAAAGACAAGTCATTAGCAGAACTTTCTTGTTTACTGAGCAAAGTCCCTACAACTGACCACTGTTTCCTGTATTTCTTACTAGCTGTGAAAAGATTTCTGGAAAGGTAAGCAGTTATGTTCCTGGAAATAACCTAGAAACTTCAGGGAGGAACCATCCATACAAGATGCATGTTTCCAGAGTCCAACTTTTCTATGAAGCATTTTAAATGTAAAAATGAAGTACATATATTTGAAAATTATTATTGAGCCTTAGAGGAAAAGTTAGCTTCTTCTGTATATGCTCTCCCCTCTGTCTCTCACCTTCATCCTAGTGGCAACCCTCTGAGGGAAAATTGCGCTATTAATATTAAGCACCATGTACTGTGTTAATGAAATGGCAAATATAGTCCATGCCAGGACTTGTTAATGGGTGGATTGTCATGGCCATATATGCCCCAGAGAGGAGATAGGTGTGCTAACACACTGATTTCTTTAGTCCCAGGAAAAATCTGCATAATGTGGTTACACAGGGTTCAGCTCGTCTTGTTCCTTTAATTCTCTGTAAAGGATTAACACTGTGCTCTTTAAGAGGCTTCCATTTTGCAGGACTTCAAGTAGCATTCCTGGGACACAGGCAGGCATGAATAATGTAGATAAAGATTTAGCAATCTCAGAGAATAATTGGCCGACATGAATGAATTTTAACTTATTTGCAAAGCAATCTCATGAGTGTGTAACTCAGAATAGCATGTGGCAGGATAAATCACCTGCAGAGTGCTTTGTAATCTCTCTTGTCTTAATGGAATAGCAAATTTGCTTATAGGTGTCCCTGAGATATGGCTGCAAATGGAGATAAATGATATATTTGGATTTCTTTCCAAAAATGGCCTTTTCCATCCTAAAAGTTATCAGGTATATTGACTTTTGTTTAGTCTTTAAGTGATCTGTGAATAATTCCAATATGTTACCCTAAATTATAATATACTACAACAAAAATAAAATTTGAACGTTCATATTTTCTAAGTTATAAGAGCTAAGTGAAAGGCTGATTTTTTGCTAGGTTTTAGTCAGTTTTGACTTTTAAACATTTCAATAAAAATTGAAATTTACACTAAATATATAAATGTGACATATATAAAATATATGACAAAAATGAGAGTATATTCTTTTATTCTTCTGAGTTCACAGTTAAGTGGTTGCTTCCTCCAGGTTCCAAAGCCTGTGAGCTTTTTACCTATCATTGGCTCTCTCATGGTCACAGGGTAGCTGCTACAGCTACTGGCACTTCATTTTCTTACAGCCACAGGGAAAGCAGGACATATGGGTTCTTTGTGAGCATTCCCTTTAGAAAAGAGGGAAGCCTGTGCAATTGGTCTCCCTGTTGATTTTTCTGAAGATCAAAAGGGATACAATGTGACATTTGGTATTGATCTCTTTTTCAAAGGCATGGACAAGTGCTTGGATGGACATGTCCAAGAAACATTTTATTCATAAAACAATTACTAGCCACCAATTCTGTCTAGTGAAGGTGAAGGAGGCAAACCTCAGGCTTCAAAGGAAAACATTCTTGATCATTCTGTCATTTCTACTAATCATTTTAGTATTTTCCCAGGTTACAAATAAAAGTCCAGTCAATAGTTATGCTAGGCATCATGACAGTACAGTTAAAGAGAGTTTTAATTCAGTGTTTTGTATTTATGAAATAGAATACAACTTTGCAAGTGAGAATTCAACTTTGCCTATGTGTTTGGAAGTCAGCTCTTTAGCATTTGACTATACATGTGGGTCTCAGGCACAGTTTATTGGCCCAGAAGAAAAGCACAGTAAGTTATGCAAGAGCAGTCTATGGGAGGGTATTAACTGAGGAGGAATCCTGTGCAGCATGCTTGAAGAGATTGTTAGCATTCAAATGAGACACAAATACACTTCAGCTTTGATTGTTTATCCTAAACCTTGTGCCTGACACTCTAATGTTGAACAATAATGACCTACTATTAGTTATATTGACAACAAATGTCACCTGTGTGTTTTGATGTTACTCATTTCCTTGAATTGCCATGACAAATTTCCAAGAACAAGCTGGCTATAAACAAACATTAACATCTATTCTTTGACAGTGTAGAGGCAAACATCTACACTCTAGAATGGTCAAGCTGGCCATGGTGCTACACACATTTAATCCCAACACTTGGGTGGCAGAGGCAGGTGGATCTTCGAAAGTTTGAGACCCACCTCATGTACCTAGTGAGCTCCAGGACAGCCAGGCCTATGTAGGGAGATCCTATCTCAAAAACAAAAACATAAAGAAAAACAAAAACAAATCAAGAAGGTAGATTTCTCTAGGAGACTTGGAGCAAGGGGCTCTCCCTGCCTTTGGTCAAGCTTCTTGTAGGTTGACAATCTAAAGCCAGAATTCCAGTATCTTCTCCTATCCTTGCCTGATCATTTCTTTTAGTTTTTTTATATTTTCTTATCATAATGACACTAGCTATTGGATTTAAGATCTACAGGGTGATCTCATCTCCTGATTATGACACAGACTTCACATGGACACATGTTTGTGGATGGATAGAATGATTGCCACCATTTAGTCTAACATAGGCATAAAATACATTAACAAGAATTCTGAATTTCTTAGCAACTAAATCTAAACCATTTATGTAAAAGAGAGCATGGAATCAGCTGTTAAACTGGTAGCTTCTTAGCCATTTTCCAGCAATCTAACTGAGTGACTGAAGGATACAGAGATGTCTGGGATGCACCATGTATGTTTCCTGCATACTGAGGCACCTTTGAGCAGCACACTCTAGTAGTAGATCAGAAGGGAACATTCATGAAAACCACACTTGAGAAGAGGTGGTAGTATTTTTGTAGCTCCACATGCTTGTGCATGCTCCTGCAGACTTTTCAGGTTAAGAATGTTTTAACCTTGAAAACTGATGAGCCAACCTAAGCTTTGTGTAAATTCACACACTACAACACTTAATTTTGAGATATTTACATAATTAATTGATTTTTTTTCTGATTCCTTTCTTGGTTTGCTACTCTTTAAAGACAGAGACATGCTGGTCTTGATTGCTCTAACTGGAACAGACTGGCCTTGAATGTGTAGTGATCCTCCTGCCTCAGTCTTCTTTCTAAGTGTTGAAATTGTAGACATGTACCATATACTCAGCTACCATTTTTCCTAATTTGTAACTAGTGAGTCTAAAATCATTAAGTGGTTGTTGAGATCTGGCATACACTACTGTAAGTTGTTCATGTTGTATAAAACCGTGGTTTTTCTGCATGTGCTGTATCAAGCTTTCTTGTCAGACTACAAATAATGACACAGAGACTTTTTATTAATTATGAAAGCTTGGTCATTAGCTTAGGCTTGTACCACTAGCTCTTGTAACTTAAATCAACCTGTTTTTATTAATTTATGTTCTGCTGCATGGCTCAGTTACCTCTAGTCTGTACTGTAGGCATGTCAGATCTTTTCAGATCTTTTTCAGTGTCTCCCAACATCTTGTTAGTTTCCTCCTCCTCTTCCTCTTTCTCCCTGGAAGTTCTACCTATTCTCCCTGCCGAGCTATTCACCTTTGAGCTCTTTATTACACCAATCACAGCAATAAATCTTCACACAGTGGGCAAATATCTCACAACAGTGTGCCTTGCCCCAGGAGACTCTGTTCTACAAGCATTCGATTTCCTTTTGAGGGAGAAGGATAACTGCAGCCCTGGGTGGACCCTGAACTGTTCAATCTGTCAGGTGCTACCATCTAGCACAGACTGACAAATGACTGAGTTCTCACCTACCCTGTAAGTTTATCGTGGCGAATCAAAACTGTGGGGACACATGAGCACATTAAGAAAAACAAGGCCCAAGAACTAATCAGAGATGCCAGACAAAGGAAAGGGTACCCCTTCACCGGGATTCCATATAGTGATAGACAACTAGCACCCCAAGTGCATGGCTCTAAGCCACTTGATACTTGGTGTCCATGCTAGGAGCATGAGTATTCTAGGGTTTTGGCTTGCCTTGGTCCCCCACTGATGACACAGTGTACTCAATTGTCTATTTACCTGTTCATTTGCCTACCTGTTTACCTGTCCACTTCTCCCCATCTTGGTCTGGACATGACCTGCCATTTTCTGCCCCTGACCTGTTCTCTGCTTCTGGACTTCACTTCTCCTCTGAAGAATACTGTTTTGCTCTTAACCTGACTTGAGCAACAGCCCCCAGAAGCTCCATCCTTGCATTAGTCTGGTTATTTTATAAGTACAGATGTTTTCTTAACCCATGCCTGAAACCTTCTGAACTCTACTGCAGCCTCTTAACCTGTATTTATTCTTCATTTCACACACACACACACACACACACACACACACACACACACACACACAGACACCCACAGAGAGAGAGAGAGAGTTACTTTTTGTTGTGTGATATGAGAATTCCTATTAGTAATTATGATTAGAATTTAAAGAGCATGCATTTGTTTCAGACAGGCCACCAAGGTTGGTGGATTATAAGATAAATTGCTGCTACTGAAACTACAAAATCTTGTGAATTTATTGTTATTCCGTAAAGTCTGACACTGCAGAAGGAAAAACATACACATGTTCATGTATGTTTCTGGTATAGTATACCATGACAGTGAGTCTGGGAAATGAGAAGAATGTGCCAGAGCATGGAACTCCTAAATGTCTCTCTTGTGATTTTCTTCATTGGCTTCCATAATTGTGTTCTGGTTCCAAATCCTGTTCTGTGTTATGATATCTCTAATGGCCCACATTCTCATATGTCATTATTCCAACTTTATAGACTAGAAATCTAAATTATCAAAATTATCATCCTGGAAAGGAACTTTAGGAATTGTTTATTTGCTCATAACCATTCCAGGTTGTGTGGGTAAGGGAAGGTGTGTGTGTGTGTGTGTGTGTGTGTGTGTGTGTGTGTGTGTGTGTTTCCTTGATGTGTTTGTCAGTCTGCAATCCTATGACTGCTCCTATAGGCCCAAAAGGTATATTATAAAAATTAAATCAACTATCAACACAATGTATTTCATTCAAAACATTAGAGCAATATAGTTTTTTAAAAAATGCAGATTGCCAGGATAGAAGTTTAAAAACAATGGCCTGATACATTCTGACCCTCTCACTGGCTGAGAATATGCCATGAAAAATCAGTTTGCCTATAAAGTGTATTGAGTTTATACAATTAAATTTTAGAGAAATAAAAGTTGGTTTGTTGCTTCCAGTCCAAGGAAAGCACCCAAGGATCCATGTGAAATTGATAGAATCCTTATAAACCCTGCTAGGTCTCTCACAAAACTCTTTTCTGAGTGATTCTTAACTTAAGATAGTGACGGTTGAGTGTCTGCATGTCACATATGTAAGGAGACAACTTGATGAATAGAGATGATTTCCTGTGTAGTCATTAGGATAATTCATGGAAGATGACTGCCGTCAAGAGATTCTTTTCTCTTTCTTACTTCCTGGTATCTTGCATGTGAAAGAGGAAAGAATTTGAATACTTTAAAGCAAAAATGCAGTTAGTCAGTCAAATGTGAATGATCTCTTAAGAGATCAAAATACAGCTGTATATACATTATAATGTGTCCTATATTCTCAGATGTTTGAACTTGAACATTTTATTATTGATTTATTTATCTGTCTGTCTATCATTTTTTGTTTTTTTTTTTTTTCAAGACAGAATCTCTCTGTATAACAGTCCTAGCTGTCCTGGAACTAGCTCTGTAGACCAGGCTGGCCTTGAACTTACAGTGATCCTCCTGCCTCTGCCCCCTGAGTACTGGGATTAAAGGTATACCACCACACCATTTTATATTGATAATGTTTTTGAAATTGTATTATCTTAATTTCCTAAATACATGCTTTACAAATATATTAAAATCAGTTTACATTCTTAAAAATAGTAGTCAATAGAGAAAGTGAGATTAGACATAAACTTATAAGTGTGGAGAGATGAGTTAAAGTAAACTTATATGAAAGTAAATACTGCATTGCAAATAAAACTTTTCCCTCAAATTTTCAGAAGAAAACTGATACTATCACCAAAAGTTAACATATTATTTTAGAGAAATACAAAATTGTAGCTGTAGTGTAAATGTCTGCTCATACATTCAATGCAGTGGAAACTAAATCTAATTTGTAGCTATAATGTAAATTTTATGATGTCCAGAGTCTGCTTGCACATTGAAGACTATGGGAACTAAATTAACTTGCTATTCTGTTTACTGCAGATGACTTTTATTATTTCAACAGCACACTATCAGGAATATGGAGATTAGATGATCCTGACCTGCCACAGACCTAGTTACTTAAACCCTTTCGGCTTAGGTCTGTCAGCTGTAGAAGATTGTACTTAGCCCCGAGTTAGTCCTTTGTAATTTTAAGGATCCATAATGTGGATCAGATGTGCTAATCACCTGCATACCAAGAATCAGTGACACTGTCTGTGGAATCTTGAACAGGGGTGGTTTTCTGGAGTTTGATCCTACAAAGTCCACACTAAAGCCAACAAGGGAGCCACAGGGCAGGCATTAATAGGAAAAGTCTCTTCAGGAAAGGAAAAATAATGGGCGTATATTTAGAATCCATTTGTCTACCAGAAATCAAACAGAAGGGGCTGCAGAGATGGCTCTGTGAATCAAACACTGGTGTCTCAAGTGTGGTGGTCTGACTTTGATGCCTCAAAGCCCTGGAAGCCAGCGCAGAAGTGAATATAAACCCTGTGCCTCTGTGGGATGGAAGAAGGAGAAAGGAAAATTTACTGAGCTCCCAAGCCAGCTAGCCTGGCATGTGTCCTGGGGAGCAGGAGACTCTTTCTCAAATGAGCTGGAAGGCAAAGACCAGCAGCTGAGGTTTTACTCCAAGCTCGGCAAATGTGGCATGGTATGCATGTGACTGCATTCACACACAGGTGCACACTCATACGCACACACAGCACACAGAAAGATAAAGAAAATCAAACACAAAGTATTAGAAGTTCATAAAGTTGCTGTCTAAAGTAAGATGACCATATGTGGGTGCCTGCATGTGCCAGGTGGAGAAGACTTTTGACTAACTTGCCATGAAACTACAGGGCTTCCCCATCACCCCAAGCTTAAGTGATCTGAGCTACAGAAGTTAAGTCATTTGTACAGAATTAGGGGTTTCATTCTGGACATGTCCTAATGGTTCTACTGACTGTTTCCAACAATGACTGTCAAACCTGGCTGGGCATTTGTGCTCTGCAGATGGATGTTGCCAGCAGTCAGTGTAAATGACTGGATCAAAAGTCAAGGAAAGCTGCTGGGAATGGAGCTCACTTGTCCATCAGGGAAAGGTCCTTGGCTCAATTTCTAGCTCCCTTCCTTCCAGTTGTAGCAGGAATCTTAGAGAGTCTTATTAATAAAATCAAACCTGAGGCCAGTTATTCGGGTCACTGCTGGTAGGTCAGAGAGACAGAACAAGCCACAGCTATCTCACCTTGCCAATCCTCAGCTGGTCCTGTTTCCTCAGACAGGAAGCCTCTGAGTCCTCATCCAGAATGAATCTCAGCTGAACTGTGTTGCTCCAAAGCCCGAATGCTTAACCAGGCCAAATACTTAACCAAGCCAAATGCTTAACCAGGCCAAATGCTTCTAGTTTCTGGTCCTCACACCTTATATACCATTCTGCTTTCTACCACCACTCCCTGGGATTAAAGGCTTGCTTTCTGGGATTAAAGGCGTGAGTCACCCTGCTTGGCTCTCTCCTTGAACACATGGATTTCTGCCTCTGGAATGCTAGGATTGAGGGCGTGTGCTACCACTGCCTATCCTAAATATATCTAGTGGCTTTTCTGTTCCCTGACCCCAGATAAGTTTATTAGCATGCACAATATTTGGGGGAATACAATACCACATCCAGTATCGGGTATGGTTGCTATTGAATCTGTTTTACTAGAGGGTGCTCTAAAACCATCCCTGAGTCCAGAAAGGTACTAAAGAAGAAGTGGTATGTACCAACATCTATGTTTGACTACCAAGAAAGTTCTACTACTGAGGGAGTTGAAGATTAGTTAGTTATGCTTGAAGATTAGTTATAGTTGAAGATTAATTAGGATAGAAAGTGAATTAGATACATTTTGAACTTACCAAAATAGGATAGATAAGGGAATTATTTTCTCTGATTTGTCAAATACAAATGGACTAGACATCTTTTAGGTATTTGTTACTTGTATATATTGCATATAGTTATTGTACTTTTGTATATAGTTTTTCTTTTGTTAGTTATAACCTTTTGCTTTTTTTTCTTTTTATTAAAATAGAAAAGGGGAAATGTGGTGGTATTCTAATTATACTGAAATGTGATTTTGATTGTATGTTAATAAATAAAGTTGCCCGGGGGTCAGAGCTATTAGAGCCATAGACAGAGTGTGGCGGTGGTGGCACACACCACCCATAGATCTCTGTGTGTTCAGGGATACAGCCAGCATTGGAGACATATGCCTTTAAGACCTGGGGGGGCTGTACATACAGACAGTGATGAGGCAGTCACATGTTTGGGTTTACAACCAATGAGAAGGCAGAATGACTATGAAACGACTTACACACAGGGAAATAGCTCTCTTTCGGGAAGCTGGAACCACGGCAGGAGGAAGAGTGAGATTTTAGCTCTGAGCTCTGACCTCTTGGCTTTCTCTTTTACATTGGTTCTGTGTTTCTTATTTAATAAGATGGTTAGTTACTCCTACATACTACCCCTGTGAATCCTAATTCTATCCATCCTACAGACTATAACCTTTCCCTATTTTACTACACTGAACTTGTGGATGCTCAAACAAAATTTAAAAAGTACCTGCTCCTTTTTTTACTTTTCTGTCTTGGAAGGAGGCCTAGTAAATTATAGTATAAGATGTTCAAGTTTCAAAGTATAATCACATTTACTGATGTGAATGAAATGCAAACTCCACATGCAAGAGTGTGTTTGTTCTGTGAATATGAAGTTTATTGATAACTGACAAGTTGAAAAGTCTAACATTACCCATTTGAAGATAGGGAACACAGGAAAAATGGCTTTAAGAGCTATTTGCAACTGGAAAATATGGAAGTTGTGAATAAGAGAAAATAGCTGTGAGCTAACTCAGAATCTATTTAGGAAGGAGAACACACTGTTTTATGTGCACGTTAGACTTACCCACTAGTGGAAAACTTTTACTGACTGGCTGTGCGTTGCTAACTCTATAGCCTACAGCCTTTGTTCTTCCATAATGTTAATTAGCCACTTCTTAAAGAGTTTCTTCCTTAGCTGATTTGGATGAAATAAAAGATACATGAGACCAATTTGGTGGCCACAAAATGAGAGAGTGGTGACTTTTTTTATTATTAATAATTTGAACAATGGGGCTATTTTATTTAATAGTATACTTAATAGGTAGTTATACATTTGAAAAGCTATTTTTATAACATATCAGTTATAATTTTAATTCCTTCCATTGCCACATTACTTTTAGTGCCAAAATGGGTTCTGTGTGAATAAAGGAAACAACAAATAATAGAAAGCTTTAAACAGGATCACTTTATATGTCAATAATCCAATAATTTAGGCAGAGTTTCTTCAATATAAAAACTAGTGATACATAACTATCAAAGAGGTAGGAAGTAGAAATGTCCTGAATTTTCTCATTTAAAAACAATGTAGAGTTATGGGTATTTAGAAATAATGTGGGTTTTCAGGCCAATGCTGGTCAAAGGATACACACTTTCTGACAGATCAGAGGGATAAATTCAAAAGACTGCATTGTACACTAATAACATAGAAATGTATGCTATTCTTTAAAATTGAAAAGTGGATTGAGTGATCTCATTTCATAAGGATTATGTAATGCAACTCATACTTTAATTAGCTCAATGTAGACATTCTATAAGGCATAATAAATATTTCTAGATACATCATAGCACACTATAAATATAGTCCATTTTTACCTATGGGATATTATTATTAACTGGAACATCAGATATGGACACTATGGGAAGTTATAGGTAGGGAAAACTAAAAGAAATCTAAAGAAAGAAAACTATCTAAAAGGAGTTGGGAAAAGGGAATTTTGTGTCCCTGAGCATTTCTAGAGAGCACCCGGGTGGCATTTGGGAAGAGGCTTTTCAGTTTCAAAGGCGTGCTGCGAAGGAGAGGAAGCACACAGGGCTCCGAACACGGGGCGCCGAGCACCCAGATGACTTTGCACCTGTAGGTGTCAGGGAAAGTTGTGTGTAGCTGGAGCCCGCTGAGTGTCACAGCAGTGGAGCAGTGCGCCTTCCAGACACTGTGACAGAGTTAAATAGCTACACCAGAGCATCACATCAGCAGGGGCGAGGCAGAAAGCTCCCGGTGCCCACTATCTGGCCACAAGCAACTGGAAGCCACCGTTGAAAGTGTGACCTAGATACATTGAATATGTGTATTATTCTTCATGTCATGCTCTCTGCAGGTTTCAGATTCAGTTGAATGCTTACCACTGGAAGCCCTGGTCCATCTGCATTTACATTGTTGTTTCTGCATGTGAAAAGACATACATCTGTCTCCTTTTGCATGAATTATTTTTTTTATTCAACCTCATCTTCATTCATTACTCAGTCTTTTGGAAGGAGAGTTCCCCCCTCAGGCATGTGTTTTCCCTAAAATAATGTGAGTAGACTCTTGCTTCTTGTCTCTCTAGGCACCATATGGATTCCTCTACTATAAATGACTGAAGGAATGGGTGATATTGGATTCCTTTTAGCCACATAGCTGTCAGGTGGGGGTGGTGAGAATAGTGGGTGTCACTCAAGGTTTGGAAATATGGCTCATTTTCTCTATTTGTTTACTGAAATAAGGCAAGTGGAGTTGAGCTCAGCTAGCCAAGATATTCCTAAAGATCCAGGAAGGAGACGCCACACACTGTGTTCTCCCAATTAGCAGTATCTTGATCATGTTGGGATGGAGTTCTCAGGTAGAAGAAATTGCCGTAGGACCTATTAAAGACTTTCTCTTTGGTGAGCTGCTGGTATGTTCTTCTGTACTGCTAATTTCCATGGTAGTTACTTATGCATTCTGTGTAATTGGCTCCTCACTTAGGGTAGACTGTATTCCTTCCCATTTTCTCATGGTGTTGGAAATTTTCAGGTCATGTGTCCATGTCTTCCTTACTGTGTCAAGTCCTTTTGTGATGAAAGTTGGTTAGAAAGGACAGAACGGCAGGCGCTGTGTGTGCTGTGAGCTTTCTCTTCTCACTGCCTGTCTGAGTTTTCTGAAAAGCTGTTGATTTATGGGGGGAGCACCTGCATGCTTCCTTTTCCTGCTGCACGAATTCCTGACACCTGTGATCCACACGCAGCAGGCTAGTATGTGGTAGTTTAAAATATGTGCACAAATTCTTTGGCCTTCCCTTTAAAGGATGGAGTCTTGATTTCTCTCTCCTTGAGTTTGAGCTGGACTAGGAACTTGTTTAAATAAACAGGTAAGATTTAGCATGTGGCTTTTGTGGAGCGATACTGTGGCATATCCCTCCCTCATCTTAGGTCAGGTATGTGGGTGTGAGTCAGTGGCCCTGATGTATGCATGCTCAAACACTCCTTTAAAAGACATTTATATAGCAGGTGGTTGAAACCTGTTGTCTATAGCAGCTTCCTACAAGCAGATTCTTGAGCTTGCGCCAAGCCACTAAAAGACAGCCCTGGCCAAAGCCTTAACTGCAATCTCAAGAGACCTGGAGGCTGACCACATGGCCTTTCTTGTTCTCAGGTCCCTGGCCCACAAAAACTGTGAGACTGGCAGAATTTCTTTTGTTTTTGTTTTACACTGGTAGCTTTTGGGACATCTCTCATTCAGAACTACCTAGTATCACACTGTTTACACTTGTAAATTCCATAGTCACGTTCCTCTTGTCAGTTTAAATCTCTCTGACATGTAGGAGAGTTATTGTTAATATCTGAAAATCTTCCTGAAATTTTGATTCCTATCTTGCTGTGTTCCCAAAGTTGGATGTCTGTATTTTACAATCGTGATTTTCTTTCTTTCTGTAATCTACCTTTTATTTCTATTAGATTTACTTCTAGAAGTCTTTATTGTAAAATACTTTTTATATCACTTAAATGTCTTTTTTAATATTTTATGTCTACTTTTAAAATATTTCCTATATATAGTTGATGAATTTTGACTTTGAAATTTTATTATTCAAAGCAAAATGGAAAAATGTTGCATTCTGTCTTGCAGTTATTTTAATCTTGAAGCAGTCATTGGTGATGGTCATACACTATTACCCACTGTTTCTTTCAGAAGTCACAGTGTTCTGTGCCAGCTTTGGATACCTTCTGGGACTATAATAGCCTCTCAGCTAAATGTTTGCTCTTTCTAACCAGAACCTGTGTCCTCTTCTTCATCTGCTCAGATGACAGTCCTGTCACCACCTCCCTTTGGAGCTGGTGTGTACTCACACATGAATTTGTACGAGTGCTGTGCAGTTCCTGACACTAACTACTCTCATGTGTGTGCTCTGGACTCCCAGTTGTGTGAGGATACAGAACCATGTCTGAGTTGGGGCTCAGTTTTTTCACGGATTACCTGCACAGGATGGAGGGCTGTGTTGGTTCTGTGGGATTCACTTGTGCATCCACGTACCACTACTTTAAGCTCTTAGAGTTGAGAGTTTACATCGTGATATTGGTCTGTAGCTTTGGGGTGTCTCCAAGAGCTTCGTCACTAGTGCTTTTGAATGCCTTTGTACCCTTATTGCTGGGCCCTGCCTTTATATCAATGAAGAGTTCCAGGATTTTATTGAGCATTAGTATTTTAATGAATACACTTTTGTCACAATTAATGTCAATCCCTAAGGTGTTCTTTTAAAACATCTCTCAATAGAAATTATATACATTCAAACAGGTTAACATTATTTCTGCCATATTAAGCATATTAAGGAAATATTGTTGCTTTCTCTTGAATGGGGTTTTGGAAGCATCATGAACACTGTAGGCACTTTTTTCATCTGAGATGTAGCCAGAGGTCTGGTCACTGACAAATATGAGGGTCAAGGTAGGTTAGACCAGCTCATGCTGAGATTAATTAGGAAGTCTCTAACATTATAGCATTGCCTGAAGGCATCCAGGAACTGGCATGTTAATACAGAATTATTGGGCCGAAGTCCAGGGAAAAGTAAACCCAGGATGGTAATATTGGTTTAGAGAATCTTTTGCCTGGTGTTCCCAGATCCAGGAAGAGGCAGCTGAGGGGGTAAAACAGAAGTTGGACTCTTTAACGGGAAGAGGGGTGAGACTTAGAAGTTAGGACTCACAAGAAAAGGGGTCAGACTCCAAATCTCTGTTCTTTAAGAACATGCTTAGAATAGTAGATAAAAATAATTTCTCCTTGTAGTAGAGACCATCTATTTGATAATTTCAATTCCTGACTCCATTGGGTTGATATGAACTTTCTGACATTCTCTCTCAAAACTTGAAAAATCAAAAGAAAATACTTGCTGTGGAAATAAAATCACCAAGGACTTCTGATATTTTTTTTTAAACTGTTCTATTCATATCATCTATCAGTTAAGCAGACACAAAAAGTATTTTAAACATGATAGGAAAACAAAGATACAAAAGACACAGATTTACATGTCTCAGATAAGCGCATGTCAATTTTTCGCCTTCTTAGGTGACATTTGTAGGGGAAAGAAAAGAATGGAATTTGGGGCAGTATGAGTTTGACTTAATATCCCCAAATCACTTAATATAATTGTATAGTTTGAGAGGCCAACGGGGTGGTTATTATAGATCATTTTAGCATCAACAATCACTACGTAGATGACGTGCAATACATTGTGATCAAAACACATGGTATCTGCTCTAAGAGTATTTGACGCAGTTGACTGACAAAATGACAATGTCGTATTTCATAGTGAAATGGTGAAAGCACTGCCTTTCAAATTGGAAGGAATCAGTGATACTGTTTTAACTTTCAGCAAATGCTTTTTAAAAATGTATTTTATGTGTATGGGTTTTCTGCTTGCATGCATGGCTGTGTTCCACGTAAACTCCTGGTGCTATGCAGGCGAGAAGAGGGTATTGGATCCCCTGAAACTGGAGTTATAAACATTTGTGAAATGCTATGGGGGTCCTGGGAATTGTAAGAGTAGCCAGTGCTCTTAACCACTGAGCCATTTTCCAGGTCTCCAAAAAGATTTTATTAGATGTGTTAACACAAGTAGGTAAGTAGAAGAAATAAAATGTCTGTAACCAGCAAAAAACTAATAAAACTGTCGTATAATAGTCTGTGTATTTCAACTACCTAAGTTAATTTGTAAATTTGTCAGTCATAGATAAAAGTTCAACAGTAAAAATTACTTTGATATATCAATACTAGAGTTTGACAACCCTATAAGCTAAACCCCAAATATGCCAATTATAAAATGAATTCCAAAGAGGGATACCATTAATAAAAAGAAAAAAAGTATTGACTATCAAAACCAGTCAGTAGTACTTCAATGGAAGATAGGACTCAAAGATGGTCCATAAACTCAAAATAACTGAGCCAAAATGTTGTCATATTTTTAGTAGAGATTGCAATTTAGATATTAATTAAAAGAGACAGAAATAAGGAAACTTAGAAAGTCATGAAGAGGTCAGGTTTCCTGTATGGATGCTTGCACTAAGATATACACCTGACATGTGGTTTTTGGGGGACGTTGAAGAGAACATATGCATAATTTGTAGCTTAGGTCTCTCTAGTGATTTCCATTTGTCTTAGTAAGGTTTCTATTGCTGTGATAAAACATCATGACCAAAAGTAACTTAGGGAAGAGAAGGTTTATTGTGCTCACAATTCCACATCACAGTCCATCATCAAAGGAAGTCAGGCAGTCACTCAAAGGGCAGGAATGCAGAGGCAGAAGCTGAAGCAGAGGTCATGGAGGGTGCTGCTTGCTGTTTGCTCCTCGTGACTTACTTAGCTTCATTCTTAGAGAGTTCTGGACCACAGGCCTAGTAGTGGAACCATCCACATTACATGGGATGCACCCATATCAATCACTATTCAAAAAAGTCCCTTTTAAAACTTAGATTGTTGTCTCATGGCTTTACCTTAAGCATGATAGAATAGCAATTTCATGGCTTACAAACAGCTCAATCATACCACAAGGTCACTTGCTCAACCATGTTCATAATTCATAATATTATTCATTATTCATAATAGCCAGAACCTGGAAACAATCTAAATGCCCCTTAACTGAAGAGTGGATAAGGAAAATGTGGTACATTTACACAAAAGTCTCTATTTTTGTTTGTACTTATTCATTTTCACATTTATTCAGGTATTCACTTATGCACATTATTTTTTTTAAAAATGTATATGTGACATGTCTGTGATGCATGCACAATATGTGTGTGTGTGTGTGTGCACATGCACATGTTTAAGTTCCTTACCTTTTAATTAGTTCCTCTTTTAAATAGAGTATTTGGTAAATACACAACTTTATGAAAAGTAATGGAAATGAATTTAAATATGTGTTTAAAGATTTCAAGGTCACACTTGTGTTAAAATGGAATGTACTGGTATTGATAACATTATGTAAAATGACTTTCTTTAAGAAATAAATATATGGTGTTCTGCATAAGAAACTGTCCTCTCCACTGAGCTATCAAATCAACTTTCTTTCATCTGTCCCCATTTAGGTAGACATTCAGCAAACAATCTGGAGGGCTTCCCTGATCATTCTGCTTTGTGAAACATTGGCTCATTTTTATACTGTGTGTTGATGTGTCTTGTTAATTGCATTTACTTTTTGAGATATAATCATTTTATTATGTTTGACATTTAGCTACAGGTGAATGCCTTTTTTTCCCTAATGAGATTATAAATTCATGAGGATAGGAAATACCTTTCCTTATATCAAGCACCTCACAATGTGCCCAGCACCTCTTTATCAGACTGAGCTGCCTGGGTAAGGATGTAAGCTTGTATGAACAAAGTGTAATAGTTTCAGGCATCACTGTTTATAAGACTTCTCCTACACTGTGTACTTTCCTTGCTCTGCCGCTATTAAAGTAATGAGATTTCTGGTTGAGTACTCATAATGCAGAACCTCACAGTAGGAAGTGATAAAGAAGTGCCTTAGATGAGCTCCAGTACTAGCCCCACATACAAACCACCACAGATCCTCCATGCCGCCTCACACAGAATAAGTGTATTTAGAAAGCTAAATTGACCCAGGGATGCTAATGGCATTGATGTACCATTTACTGGTACAGAGAGAAACATCATTTCACCTACAGGTGCATTGCATTTTCAAAGATTAGTTAATTGGAATTATCCAGGAGATATCTGTCTACAGCCAGCAGTAAATATTTTTAAACTTCAAATTTACATGATGTGACCTTTAAAGTTAACTTTCAACATTCTGCGCATGTGCTGCCTAACTGCAGAAAGATTCAGACTGTGCAGCAGAGAGGGCTGCTGGAGACTGGGCTTTTGGATTCAGTCACACTTGTGTTGACTTGGTAACCTTGGAGACGTTCACAGTCTCTGTGCCTCACCTTCCATATTTAAGTTGATTTCTTCCCCTTGGCTTTACTCAAGTTCTTGGGACATGATGGGGGAATGTCTTTCTTTATGCTGTGAAAATATGTTGCTCTGATTGGTTGGCCTATACCAAGGCAGCTTAAACGGCAGGCAGAAAATCCAAAGAGATAAACAGGAAGATAAAGGAGAGGCAAAGCAGATGCCAGCCGCCACTGAAGGAACAACATGCCAGCAGACCCGTAGGCCATGGCCATGTGGCAATTTATAGATTAATAGAAATGGGTTAATTTAAGATACAAGAGCTAGGGTTGGGGATTTATCTCAGTGGTACAGCACTTGCCCAGCAAGTGCAAGGCCCTGGGTTCGGTCCTCAGCTATGAAAAAAAAAAAAGATACAAGAGCTAGCTAGCACGAAGCTTGAGCCATAGGCCATGGCCATGCAATTTGTAATTGATATAAGCCTCTATGTGTTTACTTGGGTCTGAGCCATTGCAGGACCAGGCGGGACACAGGAATTTTATAAATGGCTATGGGACTTTGGTGCTGGGCAAGATCAGCAAAACTTTTAGCTACAGGGACACATCATGATGATACAGTATAAAGATGTCCTATGGCTTTAACAATATCGAGCATTGATTCTCCTAGGCTTGAGATGAGGTTAATTCCTGATAAATAGTATAAGTTGCAAACAATGGAAATGAAATGCATTTAATATGGCTGGATTGCCAAACATCACAGCTTAACATGATGGTGAAGTGTAGAGCCCAAGTTGCATGCTTTCCTGGTTGTGTGGCCGATGGAGGTTGTGTGGCCGATGGGAGCTCTATCTCACCAATGTTTCCCTGAGACAAAATGAATCTGCCAACTACTGGCCCAGGAGAGGATCCAAGTCCAGCTTCCAAAGAATTCCTACTTATGTCACACCATAAAAATTTAGAATGTTATAAACTAAATAATCTTAAATTTGAACCATATGTACCTTACATTATGTCATTATTTTATGATTAAACTTACCTGTATAAATAATCAAACTATTTCATGTCTGTGTATGAGAAACAGTGTATATTTTTTGCTAAATTTCATGACTATGGATATCTAAAGAAAGATCATTAGTAAATGCTCTTCAGTTCTATACTGTGTTACTTTGGAGTCTGATAATCTCTTTGTAATATTTCAAATAAAAACTTACTTTTAAAACTATAATGTTTTAATTTACATAATATTAAAATAGCTTATTAAATCATCATTTTATAGCTTAAAATATACTAAATATATATGGGATCTTTCATATCCCCTCCCCTAAAACTCTTTATTTATATGAATCATGGATGCATTTAGAGATTGAGAAGAATTATTTGATAACTTGAATTATCAAAACACATCAAATAAACATATATTAACATTCCCAACATATGTAAAAAGAATACTTGAGTTAGATCTTTATTTTCTATTATAGAAACTTATCTTAAAGTATTTAAAGACTAATGATATTTTCAAACTATTATTTAATATAATGTTTAATTTCTCTCAAGCTTATTAACAGTCTAAAAATCGAAATGATAGCCATGGATCTACAGGGCATATGCTTTCCTATTCTAATTTAATTAATGATCATACTTGTACATGTGTATTTGTTTATGTTAGAACTATAAGAACTTAGCATGCTTCTTTGGGTTACTATTTGCATACATGACAATTTATTCTGTCCATGTTAATATATAAGTAAATTTAGCAGTAGTTCTCTGTAAATTATAAAATTTACATTATTGTAAAAATCATTTTATCTTCCCAAAACATTTATAGTTCAAAATAAGTGATATTTGTCATCCTATATATGTTATTTGTAGTAAGATATGCATTTATTTATTTAGAGTAGTTATAATCATTTTAAGACCATAAGAAAGATAAAAATAAATGTAGCTGGTAATTTATCTTATTAAAAAACATATTAATTCAGTTTTAAAGAAGCTCAAGTAGAATGTTTCCAGAATATTACACACACTCAGAAAATTTCATATTTATGCATACATTGATGCATTTTGAAATCAGTAAATATAAAATCTAAAAGCACCTCCACATTTTGCCACATGTTGGCGATCAGAACAAGACCATGAAACGGAGCTGCAAATGTGGTCTTCACTCCTCTCCTGACTTGCCATGGGCTTTGAAGCATGTCTCTTCATTGCTAACACTTCCTGTTCAGAACTTTCCTTCCGTTGCTTTTCACTGATATTTAAGGTTTTGATATGTTGGCAGCACTAATGTTTTTATAATATAATCCAGGGGAGTAAAAGTTCTGTGTGACAGTGGCCTGCCCTTTGGTGGTTTGTAAATGGAGGCTTTTTTCTGTCCCGCCTCATTCCTCAGCTGCCTCCAAATACTCCCTCAGAGGCATATTTTAATTATAAAACTTTGGCCAATGGCTCAGGCTTATTACTAACTATTTCATACACTTAAATTAACCCATTTTTATCTATGTTTAGCCACATGGCTTAGTACCTTACCTCAGTGCAGCAATCTCATCTTGCTTCCTTCCTTTCTGTCTGTCTGGCAACTCCTTGACACCTCCCTTCCTCCTCCCAGCATTCTTAGTTTGGTCGCCCCGCCTACACTTCCCACCTGACTGCTGGCCAATCAGCATTTTATTAAACCAGTTTGAGTGACAAAATCTTTACAGTGTGCAAGAGCATTATCCCACAGCAGTGTTTTTTGTTTGTTTGTTTGTATCTCTTTTCTTCTGTGTACTTTTGGCTTTTGGGCTGCACACTTTTGAATGTTTTTGATTCCTGGGTATAAATTCAAGTAACAAAAATCATTAGGAACAAAGGGAATGAGATGCTTGCATTAAATTAGTACTGCCTGTCATAACTGCTTTATTTTACACACATTTCATTTTTCTCCTTTTTGAACCTGTTTTTAATTTTTGCTCATTTTGTCTTTCTTATCCTCTGATGTCCATGTGCTAATCACTGAACACAAACCTTTATTATTTTTCAATTATTTAAAGTGTCAGCAAGTTAGTTTCTATGATTTCACCTCCCTTGAAAATGAGTAGTTTTAATCATCAATTCTAGAGGCAGACAACTGGGACCAGACTCTTCTCCACCTCTTCCTAGTTACAGGATTCGCACAATTTACTGAACTTCCCGCAGGGCCTCTGTTATCTCACCTGTGGGATAGAGATAAGAAAATATTCCAGAAAGGGTAGTTAGGGCATTACAACACTGATACATGTGACATTCATGGAAGAGTATCTGATACTTCAAAGAACGCCCAATGTTTCCCACAGGTGCATCCTAGTCTTGCATCCCACCTCAGTAGGAGTAATGTTTCTTCAATGATGCTAGACCTTCAGGCTGATCTTGTCATCAGTGCCCCTTACCTCCTCAGGGACCCATCTGATTTCACAAATGTTCCCGTGGTTTGGAATATTTCTTTACTTAAAAGAACAATTAGTAATGAAGAGCAAGGGTCAAGGGAAAGAGAGCCTGTGGGAACGGGAGATCCCAGCTGGATCAAGAACAGAGAGGGAGAACAAGGAATAGGAGACCATGGTAAATGAAGACCACATGAGAAAAGGAAGAAACAAAGTGCTAGAGAGGCCCACAGAAATCCACAAATATACCCCCACAATAGACGGCTGGCAATGGTCTAGAAACAGTCGGAACTGATCTACTCTGGTGATGGGATGGCCAAACACCCTAATAGTCGTGCTAGAAATCCCATCCAAGGACTGAGGGATTTGGATACAGAGATCCACGGCTAGGCCCCGGGTGGAGCTCCGGGAGTCTAACTAGCAAGAAAGAGGAGGGTTTATATGAGCGAGAATTGTTGAAACCAAGGTTGGATAAAGCACAGGGACAAATAGCCAAACGAATGGAAACACATGAGCTATGAACCAAAGGCTGAGGGGCCCCCAACTGGATCAGGCCCTCTGAATGGGTGAGACAGTTGATTGGCTTAATCTGTTTGGGAGGCATCCAGGCAGTGGTACCAGGTCCTGGGCTCATTGCATGAGTTGGCTGCTTGAAACCTGGGGCTTATGCAGGGAGCTTGGCTCAATCTGGGAGGAGGGGACTGGACCTGCCTGGACTGAGTCTATCAGGTCGATCCCAGTCCTCGGGGAGACCTTGATCTGGAGGAGGTGGGAATGGGGGGTGGACTGGGGGGAAGGGGAGGGGGGAGAACAAGGGAATCCATGGCTGATATGTAGAACTGAATGGTACTGTAAAATAAAATAAAAGGAAAAAAAAAAACAAAAAACAAAAGAAAAGAACAATTTTATTGTGGTAGGATGGGATATTTGTAATATAATTACTGAGGATAGTCTGGAAACATATTTTACTTTTGAGCCTTTTGCATATAACTTCCCACTTAAACACATAATTGTGTTTCCCGTTATTTTCCTGGCTTAAATTGACTCAACCCCATTCCAGTTCTGACAGCTATAGCTTTCTCTGCTTCATGTGCAGCCCTCCTCACGGCTGTTACCACATTGACCTACAAACGTTTTCTGTGCTGGGACCCAGAGGACATGGCTGCATTTGAGAGTCATGGTGTGTTCTATTCTATGATCTCAACAAAATCATTGGTCCAAAGTACATGCTGTGGTTTCTGATCAGTGAATAAATTATTTTTTGAATTTGATTGTCAATCTATCCTATTTTAGTAATATAATGTATGTCCTGATCAATAACAAAAGAATTTCCTTCCAACCAAGAGCAATGTGGTAATATTCCTTCCCCAAGAATTTAAGAAATAAATATTACCTTACAGGATAGATGACAAGGACAACTTTATTTTTGAACAAATTCTGATGTCAGAGCCTGATATTTTGTTTATTAGACAATTAACTGTCCTATATCTTGAGATGGCCAAGAACTGAATACATCACACTGTAAAATTTTTGTTCCTAGCTTTTTCTAGGAATTAATTTTCTCTTGGAGTTAATGCACATTAGATTTTCTGTCCAGTGGCAGAGGATTTAAAAAATTATGTTATGCCATCTTATTATGGAAAAATAGTTTTGAAAGAATATGATTAGCTCTGTGACCCCAGTGTTTGGACACATGTCAATAGTGTGTGGCCTCAAAAGGAGGCTTTTAAAAGCTCCTGGAGGTTTTGTGTGTTCAGTTCTGAGATATTGAATGTATGGTTGGGGATTTCTCTACAAGGAATTATTGTCCCATTGATCTTGGCTATCTCTGTTTACCTTGGGTAGGAAATCGAATTGACACAATTGTCAATGTAGTTGGAAGCATATTTAAGTTGTGTCTCTCCTTGGATTAGTATAATTGGCCTTTAAATATTGATCTGTTATTTTGTTGATAAACCTGTCAAGTCCATTCAGTAATTTAGTTTTAGACTACCTTATGCCTTATGCTCCCTAAGTAGTCAAGACACTTCAGTGAAACCTCGAAACAGATATTTTTTTTGTTTTCCTAACTCTCAAGTAGGATGCTTCTTCATAATAACTAGTCATTTTAATTTTCAATGTATGCTTTTAAGACTATAAATATCCTTTAATACTATTTTAGCTACTTCAAACCAAACTTTTACCCATATTACTACCTTGATTTTTTCCTTCAATTTGAAGTATTTTGTAGTTTTTACTATAATTCATCTTCTACCTCTGAATTGTCTATGGATGTGTTTTAAGTTTCAAATATGAGTTGTGTCCCCTTCCTGTCCTGGGCTTCTCTTGCCCTTATGTAGCACAGCTGTCTGCTGTAAACATCCTCATTCTCTTCAGTGTCTGTGCTTTCCTAAACTGCTACCTAATCTTTCTGGAAAGCATGTGAATGTGTTCTAGTTTAGTTTACATTTCTAACGATGTGAAGGAGACATTTTGGCCCCAACACATGCCCTTGGTACAGCTCATTCTTTGCTCTACTTTACAGCAAGAGTCTCAAAGGAGCCCTTGGGGACAGTGCTGCTATTAGTACTTGGTCACCATCCATTCTCTTCCACACCACGTTAGCCAGGATGCTACCCCAACTATTCTCCTACATTATGTTAATGATCCCCATCTTGCCAGATCCAAGGGCAATGTCTTGGTCTGATTACTTCACTTTTCTGTCAGTTAGTGAATTAAGGGAATTAAAGTCTCACACGTTAATTACAGATATTTATTTCTCTTTCTCTTTTCAGTTCTCTATTTCTTTCTCAATAGTTTGAATTCTGTCATTAAATGCCTGAGCATTACTGATCACCATGACACCCTATGGAACTTCTATGCTGATTCTTTTTATTTATTTATTGTCTTTAGGGCAATTCACATTTACTGTAGACAGTGTATAGTTAATTCTTGTATTTTGTCTGAGCTGTTACTATGTCTATCAATTAGTATGTATATTCCATTCACATGTTATGAGATGAAATATGGTTAGGTTTAAATGTATTATCAGTTTTAAGGTCTTTCTTGCTTATTTTGTTAGTACTATGTTGGGTTTTACTTATTGTTTTTGTTTTATAAATTTAGTTGTGTTTTCCTTCCTCTTTGCATGTCTGGATATTTTTTATTGTTTAATAAAACGACAGTCCTTACAAACATTTTCTTATTGAGTGTTGCATTTCTTTCCTTTGAGTGTTGTGATTTGTTTTGTAATCTTGGAAAATTTGAAATTTTGAAGTTTTTCTTTTTTCCTATAAGATGGATCAGAGTTTTGCTTAGTCTCGGGTTAATTATTCTGTATCTTGAAGCAGTAGCCTTCTAAGTATTCCATTCAATTTCCCATGGGTTACAAGATTTTCCATTGTTTCTGGTAGAAACAGAGGCCATCTCTGCTTCGAATGCTGGGTTTCCTGGTAGGATTTTTATGTGTAACTTTCCTGCCCTTGGTATTGACCTTGCATCTGGGATCTAATCAGTATTCTGATGAACACTTGGGGAGATTCTCCGCTAGTCCCAGGAGTTCTCCTTGGCCTGTGTAACTGCCTCCTTCCCCACTTTCTATCTTGTAGGCTCTAGTTCCTCCAATTTCACCAGAAGCCAGGTACTTTCTGCCTGGCTCCATAAAGCTTCCGGACTCTGCATGGCTCCCCCTAGCAAGCAAGGCCTGCTAACTGTGTCTATTGGGAGACTCGTCGTCGTTTTTTGTTAAAGACAGTGTTGCCCAGATTGAACCACAATGAGAAAATACCTGATTTCCCAGGAGACAATGATATGGGACATTTTCTTAATGATTGGTTGATGTGGAAGGGCTTAGCTATGGGAGCCCATTGTCAGGTTCCTCGTGGCTTTACCCAGCAGGTCCTCATAGAGAGTATGATTAGAACCATGGGCCTGAGTGCAGGTGTCTGAGATGGTCTGCACTTGGCTGTGCTGGGGAGAGGTCTTTTGCTCTACCCCCTTGGTGTCTCTACAAATACCCTAGGGCAGAGACAGTCAGGGCCAGTTGGAAAAGGTTCCAGGCCCTCTTGAGGCTATCCTTTATTTTCTATTTGTGTATCTCCACAATCTAAATCCTTCTATCTAATATTTCCTGCTGCTCACACTCAAGAAAACTGGGGAGCTGTGGGGTTGGTGGGTAAACGCCCCGCACTTAGCCTATTGTAGGTGGTACAAGCTCTAGGGAGGTGATCCTGGGGTGTATATGCAAGCAGAATGAGCAAGCCATGGGGTGTAAGCCAGTGTAAGCAGTGTTCCTCCAAGGTCTCTCGTTCAAGTCCTGTTTCCCTAATTTTCCTTGAGTACCTGTTTGACTTCCTTTGATGATGGAGAGTAATAGGAAAGCATAAGCAAAATAAGTCTTCTCTATTCAAGTTGCTTTTTGTCGTGGTACTTTATCCAAGAAATAGAACCCTAGCTAAGACATTCACCTTCACAGCTTCATGCAATAGTTCTTTTGGGCCTTCTTGCACGGAGATGGATGCTGACACATATTGCCTGAATTTTGACGCCTTCTAGAACTTAACGAAAACTACTCCCAACCCCTGACACTATATCTTTTTGACTGTTAAGCCAGCATTATGCACTGACTGACTACCACATGCTGCTGCCCACTTGAGCAGTAGCCTGTTCCCCTTGGACAACAGTCACATGGTCTCTGTTTGCCCTCCAGGCAGACCCTGAGCAAACATCTCCCTAGGCTGTTGTTTTTGAACAAAGAAATCATCCTTTCTAATTCTCAGTTTAGTCTCACTCTTACATGAATTTGGATTTCTGCAAGATGGCATCTTCAGGGGGTGACAGATTGCCCCCAGGACACCTTTCCTAGTGTCTCAGTACAGAGCTGTAGATTTTTGTTCAATAGTGCTAATCTCTGTGTTAATTATAGTGGCCTTCTCTGTACTAGCCTCCTCTACAATCTTAAATGATCTTCTTCTTGCCAAAGGCTCAATTTTATATCTTTTGCTGTACTTGTGCTTGCCCAAGGTGGACCTGGATAAGAGTAATGAGCAGTAACCGTGACACCGCCTTGATGCCATTGTTCTCCTCCGCCAAATAAATTAGTTCAATGCGTCTCAATTCAGCCTCACTGAAGGTCTCAGAACATGGGGAGAATATAACCAGTTTTTTTTTTTTTTTGCCCGAATATAACACAAATAGCTCATGACAGTTCTCCAGAGTTTTTATTCACTTATCAAAACTAATGAGCTAAGCCCCACTGCCTTCATCTCTTGGATGCTCATCTTCCAAATGCCACCAGCAATGAATAAGTGCTTCTTCTTCTGCACCCTCAAAATGAGGCTAAGCCGGCTGACTTCCACTCCGCAGGAATTCTCTTGTCTCCTCAGCAAGGTATTACAAGTGTGGACTACTATGCACATTATTTCTTGGGTTTGGGTTCTGGGCATTAAACTCAAACCCACAACTTGTGAGGCAAGTACTTTCCCAAGGAAGCTGTCTCCCCAGCCACAAATGTATTTTTCTCTGATGACTAAAGATGATGAATACTTTAAGAATGTAATTGTTGGCCATTTGTACTCATTCATTTGAAAGTGTCTATTTAGTTCACTCACCCATTTATTGATTGGCTTGTTTGTTCTTCAGAATTTTTTTAGTTCTTTAAATATTCTAGACATTAAGTCCATATCAGATTAACATCTGGCAAAGATTGTCTCCATTGGTTGTTTGTTTTGTTGTACAAAAATTTGTGTTTTCAGCTTTATGCAATCCCATTTGTTTTTATGACTTCCTTTTTCATGAGCTATTAGAGTCATATTGAGAAAGTCACTGAATAGATCCTGAAGCATTTCCATTATCTTTTCTTCTAGTAGCTTCAGAGTTCTTGGTCCTATACCAAGTCTTTGATCTACTATTTTATTTTGATTTTTGTATAAAGACCTCTGAATCTAGTTTCAGTTTTCTCTATGTGACATCCAGTGTTTCCAGTACTAATTGTTAAGGAGGCAGTTGGTCTCCCTTTTTTTCCATTCCACTAAGATACATTTTTGGTTTCTATGGCTCTGTATTATAATTTGAAGTCAAGTGTTGTAATAGTTCGGGTATTGATCTTTGTGCTCAGCTCCTCTCCATTCACTGCTCTTCACTGTCTAGCCAAAAAGTAGTATGGTAGATCTCAAGAGGGAAGGCAGGTACAGCCCTTCATCTAGTAGATACTTTCTGTTTTCCTGAAAGGTTTTAAAAATTATTGAAATTTTTCTTTCTCATTTTTATTAGTTCTTTGAAAACTTCATACAATATGTTTTGATCATATTCATCTCCATCTCCAATACCTCCATGCCCACTCCCTTTTCATACCCAACCAAATTTGTGTCCTCATATTTTAAACCTGTAACTGTAATTTGTACTGCCTATATATTTTTGGATATATGTCCTTCTACTGGAGTGTGGACCTTCTATCAGGGTTTACAGTTTGGAAGAAAATCAGCCTTTTCTCTCCAAGCAGCTACCAGTTGCCAATAGCTCTTAGCCGGGGTGGGATTTTGTGTCCATCTCTCCTCTTCTGCGAGGTTTGTCTGTGGTAGATACCACACCAACTCACAACACTCTTGAGTAATGAAGTAGTTTCTTCTTTCCAGAAATATATATATGCCCCACAGTCTTCTAGGTACTGTAAGCACCTGCCCCAGATACATTGGGGTCCAAGTGTGGGGTTACGACATATTGTCTACTTTAGTGTAGCAATTATTTTTTTCCATTTTTTATTATTACATTTTCTATTCATTTTACATACCAACTACAGATCCCCCCTCCTCCCTCTTCCTGCTCCCCAGCCTCCCCCTCCCACCCCCCCATTCCCACCTCCTCCAAGTCAGGGTCTCCCATGGGGAGTCAGCAGAGCCTGGTACATTTAGTTGAGGCAGGTCAAAGCCACTACTCCCTGCACCAAGGCTGCGCAAGGTGTCAAACCTTAGGTTCTAGGCTCCATAAAGCCCATTCTTGCACCAGGGACAGATAACGATCCCTCTGCCTGGGGGACTCCCAAACAGTTCAAGCTAAACAACTGTCTCACTTATCCAGAGGGCCTAGTCCATTCCCATGGGGGCTCCACAGTTATTGGTCCACAACTCATGAGTTTCCACTAGTTTGACTGGCTGTCTCTGTACATTTCCTCATCGTGATCTCGATGTTCCTTGCTTATAGACTCCCTCCTTTCTCTCATCAACTGGACTACTGGAGCTCAGCCTGGTGCCTGGCACTGGATCTCTACTTCCATCAGTAACTGGATGAAGGCTCTCTTAGTCCAGTCAGTGCTCATGTACCAATTATTTTAGAGAAAAACAAATCATTACTCATAGTAAAGTCCAAAGTAACAATCTTGTGTCTTGACTTGCATTTTTCCATCTTTGCAAGATAATAAGCAATTAACCCAATGATTAGAGTGCAGGAGATAATTTGTAATGATGGATATAATAATGGAATTTAATTAACTTCAAATAAATATTTTAGTGAGGATTCATTTGTGCACTCAGATACTTATTTATACTATAATAACTTCTTTATTTTTATCACTAATCATTGCATCAAAGTCATGCAACAAAGTGACTATGAATGTAAAAAGCATAGTCTAAAATGTCATAGCTTTTTAGTGTTGATTCATATCATGATCAGTATGCAGGCCACAAAGACTATCAGTCTGATGTGGTTCTAGTTCCTCAACATGTTGTCTACGTTCTTTCAGATAGGCTTTTATGTGATGGTATATAATGTCTGATACAGAATATTTTTTAATATATTATTGATTATATATTATATATATATGATTTTTAATATATTATTGATTTGAAATCATTATAAGGTATAGTATAAGAAATCAAATTTTGTAATTATTAAAAGAAATACACATTCGACTCATCTGTTTTTTAGTTTCAAACAGACAAGAGCATATTTAGACAAGCATGGAGTTAAGGAATTGTTTTCAAACTTGTATTTGTTTAAATCTACAAACTTACATGGGCAAAAAATACTCTTGTCTTTGAAAACAGCCACAGTAATACATGTTTAGAAGCCTTGACCATGACTGCATCAATGAGGTGGTTGACATTTCAAAGAAAACATTTGATGATTTTTCTCATTGCCAAGGGAAATACCATGTGACAGAAGAGCTTGCCTTGGTCTCCTCCTTGCAGCCAGAGGGCAGCCCTAGTTCAGATCAGAGTGAGATCATTCTTTCTTAAGCCAACTCTCACCCAGACTGCCTGGCTGGGAAGAAAGACTGTGTGTGAGATTCTAAGGCGATCTCTCCTTCATACTGTAAAGCCCTGACCCAGGCAGTTGGCTCCAGGGCTTCTGAAAGAAAGCAGATGTCTCATCCTGAGCACTGGCAGTCTGTTCAGTTCACTGAGCAAGGGGGAAGCATTGACTGTCATCTAAATTTCCACCTGTGTTTAGTTTTAATGAACACCCAATATAAAAATCTGGTTTGAGTGATGGCAGAAGCACTCCAGGGCCCACTCCAAACAGTACGAACTTCCACTGGGACCTGTGATTCCTGTATGACCCTGAGGCATCTTTGTAGGATGCTAAGGCTGTGTGATCCACATGTTACTTATTTTGAGCTTACTGAAAGTTTTTATTTTGTAAAGATTAATGTGAATTGATTCATAAATATAGGCTAGTTACCTATATATTTCAATTTTGATGTGACTATTTGAAGATACATTTTTTTGTACTAAAATTTGGGATCAAGTAGAAGGTAGTTTTACCTGAATGAAACCTAATTTTAGATTTCATGAAACATGTAGATGTGTGAAAATGAGATTTCGTTTTTCATGTATCAAAAGGGCAACGAGGCTGCTAGACTAAGATTTCTTTAACTGAGAGCATCATTTGACAAGAAAACTGTCATTAAAAAAATCACTTTGGGATTTAAACAAATACTAGCAGAAGAATGTTAATCACACTGATTTCAAATAAACATTTTTACACATTTTGAACTTTTTCTTTGTATACAATAGTTGAGGACAGATATATGGATTCCTTAACATTACATGTGGCTGAGACACTTAATGCTTCTCTATCAGTTCTTGTTTCTGGGCAAAAGGTCACCAAAGACTCAACAGTTCACAACAGCACATTTATCATCTCAGTTTTTTTGGGGTCAGGAATTCAGAGGTGGCCTCAGTGAATCTGCTGCACAGGGCTGTTCACAGCAGCATTTACGTGTCCATTGGGCTGTGTTCTCTTCTGGAAGCTTGACCAGAGGAAAAGGCACTTTCATGTTCATTGCAGCTGTGGAGTGGTTTGGTTCCTAGTGATTATAGGACTCAAGGCCACAGTGTCTTGCTCCTTCCTGTCAGCAGGAGGCCACCCCCAGGTTTTAAAGTGCGGCCTCCTCACCCCTTGATCTTCAGAGGTAGAGCCATTCCTATGGTTTGTCTGTACATCCTTCCTGTAGCAACTTGAACTTCCTTTATGTAACATCAAATCTCATGGAGCTAGAAGCTGCAGCTAGGGGATGCTGATCAGGGAAGACAATGTTATGAAATTGAACTGAATCTCATGGTGAGAGTCTGTTATTACTTTTGTGGTTTTGTGTGTTTGTGGGTGTGCAGGTATATTTGCACATTTGTGCACTCAAGTGGAGAACAGAGGGCCACCTTGGGTGTCAACCCTCAGGCAATATCTACCTTTTTTTTTTTTTTTTTTTTTTGAGACAGGGTTTCTCACTGGCCTGGAATATGCCAAGTAGGGTATGCTGGCTGCTCAGTTAATCCAAAGGACTGACTTCCCACATCGCTAGCACTGGGATGGCAGATATCTGCCTCCATTCCTCTCTTTGGATATCGGTTCTGGATCTTGAACTCAGTTTCTTAGGCTTGCTGAGTAAGCATATTACTAAGCTGCCTCATCAGCCCAGACTCATTTACTTTTGCCACGTTTCTATGCTTAGAGCAGTTCATAGCCATTGTCTACACTCAACAGTCAACAGATGGGGATTACACGAGGGAGTGAAGAGTAGGAGGCGGTGCTTATGGAGACCATGCACTGGTCAGTATAAGTGCTTTGTAGTTTAACTAGAACATGTTTGTGTTAAACAATGCTTCCCCAAATACAGCCTGTCAGATATGGGGAGAATTAAATATCTTGTCTACAGAATGTCTGTAACATTTTTGTTTAAAATATTTATTGCAATTGTTTTTCATTTATCTTTTTTTGTGACCATGTAAATCTTTTCCTACCAACTATCCAAGAGTATCATGCATAATAATGGATTTATGTCATATAGAGTTAATCATTGAACTGATTTAATTGATGCCTATTCCTTAGCAGAAGGTGGAATGGAATGGAAGCTTTCCTTAATGATGACTTAATGATCACTTGAAAGATCTTCATTTTTAGGCAATGAAACCTTCTGAGAAAATATTTGATAAACCAAACAGACAGCAAATACAGGGTTCCATCTTAGCATATCAATGGTGACACTAAGTGGACAGAATGAAGAGTCACAGGCCGTCTTGACATATTGTCGGCCGTGAATACCTCAACAATCTGTGCTTGGGTAGGTGCTGACTAAAGCTTAAATTTAGTAAATCCTAACTTTTTAGAATCAGATTTCGGGATATGCTGGAAATATTTTTTTCCTCAAGCAAATGCGATGATATATTCTTGTCACATATGCTTTCCCACATGCTGGGAAAAGCGCTTCCACCTGCCTAATGTGCTTCCCCCGCCAAATGGGCAGAGGATGGCAAAGTAAACAAGAGTCTCCCTCCATAGCAGTCAGCAGGAGCCACACGCAGCACACAGGCTATTATACTGTTCATGAAACGATCTTTTGGGATGAGAAGTAAATGCAAAACACCTCTTATTTCTGTTCTATGTCTAAATTTATGCAAAAGTTTTTTATATGAAGTAGCTTAATTACATAAATAAAAGTTTCATTTCCCGGTTGGCGCCAAGCTTTTCTCTTTGGCTGCTATTCGTGTTGTTTTGTTAATGTAGGTTAGCATTCGTAGGCACCTTAGACACTGGAAAGCTTCCCTCTGAAGACACGAGAGGAAGCCCACAGTTCATATCTCTTAGCATCCATAACCCAGAATCATGGAATAATGAAGGATAGGTTTTTAATTATTCTCCTGTGGAGGAATTAGTTAGCATCAAGATAGCAGGCTTGCAGTTACAGTTAGTGGTGCTTCAGAACATTTTCTGAGTTTCCAAGTAATGCAAATTCTCACAGCATTTTTATTTTAACAAATACTGTCTTCGAATAATACATTTATTTTAATGATTTTCATATAGGAAATTATATATTTTTAATAATATTAAGCAAATTCATCTGCTTTATATGACTTCTTAAATGACCTTTTTCCTTAACAATTCCTCAAGTGATATGTATGGGGTAACTGGAAATAAGGTAGGAAGTACTGTGAGTTCCAAGGGATTCATTAATTATTTATCAATCATTTATGCAGCATCCACTGTGTTTTAAGAGCTAGAACTGGAATAGAATAGAGACCAAGAAAAGCATGGATTTTTCTCATTAAAGATCAGAAAAGAGGTTATTAACTTTATTTTTCTAGGAAAGATGCTTATAATATTTTCAGCATAAAATTTGATCTGACTTGAGGCTGTAAATGATGTTTGGTTTTTCTGCATGCAGGTTTTTCCAGATACTGAGCTGTACTCTGCACTCCCACACGTACCCCGTCCCTTGTGGGCACCTTGTGATTGCAGCTGCAGCAGGCTCTCCCTGTTATAGGGACAGGCTCTGGTTTCAGAGGGAGCACACACTCGCAAAGCAGCTGGCACACATGTGCCTACAGTCCTACATTTCCTAGTGTATTTCAAGTGGCACAGAGTACTGAGCTGACAGAAAATGCTGTGGTTGAACAGATGAGGGGCAGAAGAACTAGAAGCTTGTGATTCGGATAATACCGAGTCTTGTACATTATGGCTGAGAAAGTCTTAAACTGGGACGGGCTAACTGCTTTTAGTGGCCTGTGCTGTTCCTGACTAAATATCAGTCCTGTGTGCTTGCTTTCCTTCTTCATCATGGATGTAGATGCAGGTGATACAGCTTAACCTTGTCTGTTTAATAGTCATGTCCAAGAACATAAAAATTGCTTAGGACAATGTGATGGTATTGTGTTCCCCAAAATATTGTGTACCCTAATAAACTTATCTGGGGTCAGAGAACAGACCAGCCACTAGATATAGAGGCCAGAAAATGGTGGTGCATACGCCTTTAATCCTATCACTTGGGAGGCAGAGATCCATCCAGATCTCTGTGGGTTTAAAGCCAAACTGGAAACAGCCAGGCATGGTGACTCACAACTTTAATCCCAGAAAGTGAGCCTTTAATCCCAGGAAGTGATGGTAGAAAGCAGAAAGGTATATAAGGCATGAAGACCAGCTTTTGGCTGGTTAAGCTTTCAGACTTCCGAGAAGCAGTTCAGCTGAGACCCATTCAGATGAGGACACAGAGGTTTCCAGTCCAAGGAAATAGGATCAGCTGGGAAATTGGCAAGGCGAGGTGGCTGTGGCTTGTTCTGCTTCTCTGATCTTCCAGCATTCACCCCACTAACTGCCTCCAGGTTTGTTTTTATTAATATGGCCCTTTAAGATTTCTGCTACAGGACAATTTAATTAGGATATTAATGAGTCAAATCCAGTACAACAACTGTGTGGATCTGTGTCATTCAGGTATGAATTTGAAGTTTGGACAGTAACTCCAGCTTACCAGGAGGTATTACAGTGTCCTGATCAAGCTGGGATGACCTGTGTCTGAGGTATCTTGACCGAGTGGAATATTCCTTGGAAAAGATGCTATCACGAAGACCTGAGAGCAGAGTAGCTCTCCCAGCTTAACAGACCCTGAAGAGACACTGGGGGTGAGGACTCAGAAAGCCAAGACTGGAGGGAGGAAGCCAGTGTGGTCAGTGGCTTCTTTTTGACAATGCTTGGGATAAACTAATACAGCAGCCAGCAGGAGAGAGCTGTGAAATAACCAGAAACAGTCTGAGAGGTACAGATCAAAGATACTTATTTGGCAACAATATCTATTTGTTGCCAGGATTTTTGTCTTTATTTAATCTTTGCTCTTCTGTGTACAAGACCTGTTATATGTGTCTGTTTTATGTGTGTGTGAAGCCCCGTGGCAGGCCAGCCTTGTGCTATCCTTTCGAGAGTTATAATTGACAGTTATTAGTAGCTGGTAGGCTGATCATTACCCGGAGGCTGCCTCTTCTCATATATCATGTCACCTGCTGTGTCAAAACAGTGTATGAGAGTACTATTATAATTTAACTTTGAACAGATGCAGAGCACTGTCCAAGGATGTGCTGAGTGTGGTGTTAGGTCAACTGTATAACGAGATGAATTAACTCAGTCTGCATCTACTCAGTCAGCTTTCTGCTAGACAACATTACTCTCTGGTGTTGCTTCAGTGTACATTGTGAGCAAATCCATGTGCCATTTTACCAAATACTTCTGTCTTATGCTTTGTATATTTGAAAAGCCAAAGTTAACTTATAGTCAGAGTTAAAGTATGTCATGCTTCATCAATAAGAACACACCAGGTGAGCTATTTTTAAATTTTCTTCCCTTCTGAATCTCCCTCCTCTTATTTACCATCTCAGTAACTGTTTACCAGCCTGCATGCTGATGATGATTCTAAAACACAAGTGTCTAAGACATCTTCTCCAAACTTCTTTCTCTACTGTATCTGTTGAGTCCTGCCAGGAAAACAGAAACATTTCATTCCAGTAAGGGGACGTTTTGTGTAGAAAATCTGTCCTGGAAGTATGGAAAGCTGGAAAAACAGAAATGAGAGGTTAGTTGTTGGAAGCCTGGAGATTGATCAACGGACAATGCAGCTGCACTTGTTCCTTTTCGTGCAGTTGGCAAGTGAAAGAAACAACTCGAATTTCCAGGGACAGTGTTGGGTCTCAGTGTGGAGGGGATGCTGGCTCAGAGTCGGCAGCAAGGGAAGAGGAAGGAGGATGAAAAGTGGAACTGAGACTCTCCTTCGGCATAGGTTGTCTCACTGTCTCCTCTCTCCCATTATTCCCCATTCCCCTCTCCTTTTCCACCTTCAGTATTTTTAGGTGGGAGGGAGGGAGATTCTCTACACACAAAATGTCTTCTCCATTCTTAAGAAAAATCACAGTAAGAAAGCAGTTGGTAGAAAATAACTGTTCTACTCAATAGCTTACATCAAGACATAGCCATATCTTAAAGTGCTACGAACGTCTCAGGTCCAGTTTGAACAGTCATGTTGTCAAAGGGATGGTGGTCCACAAAAATGGCCAGGCAGAGTCAAGTGAAGATTTCTGAGGTGTTCAGAGGCAGTGATACAATCATGGGAGTGGGTTTCCACAAATGAAGAGATGTTATCCAAGCAAAAACACCACATGTGCACACAATACTGTAATTGTCGATATTGTTTATGGAAAAAATAAGGATGCCCTTATATACCATTACAATATCCTAATTCTAGTTACATATTAATAACAGTTGAGCTACTATAAAAATGTTTTCATTGGTTCATTTTTTTCTTTTTGTGGTCATCTCCTTTGGTTATTTTCATATTGACCTTTAGAGTTCCATATATTTCTTATATATAAACTTACATTTTGTAAATTCAAACCTCAGACAAGCTGTGTACTAGACCCCCTAGCTGTGTGTATTCACGTGGAACAACTCTGCCTCTCCATCTTCTTTTATTAAAAACAATATGTCAAACACAATTCATTTGTTGAGTATCTACTGTATCTTTGATCATCTGTATTTTAAATTAAGCATGTAGACCTTTTAGTAACGATATTGAAAGATACATCCTTGTTATTAACTCTTTAAAGCCCCCTTGTTTGGCAGGTTTTACCATCTAGCAACAACCACATGATAAGGTAAGGGCTAAAATCGTGTGTTGGTTTTTCCTAGACGGTAGAAGGCTCTGAACAAATCCAGGTGAAGTATCATCTGTGCACCTTCCTTTTATATCAGAGCTGAAAGTTCCTTAAAGCATTCACCTCTGGCTTTTGGACCCCAGGGAAACTTTATTTTGTGGGGTTTATTTATGTAACGTGCACTGCTTTTTTTTCCTTCTTCATTCATTGGCTGCTTTAGGGGATTAAAGAATTTGCAAGGAGAGTGGAGGCAGAACTTTTTATCAACATAGTAGGACACTTACCCAATACTTTAAAAGCCTGGCTTCCATCTCTATCACCATACAAAACAATACCCCTTCCATGTCATCTGAGCAAGTGTGCAGGTATTAGTTTACATTGGGTGTTCACTTAGGATACTCCAGTGGAGAGTTCCTATGAAACTCAGGGCTCCTTGGTACTCAAGGTCAATGACACAGTCTTACCAATCCCACAGCAAAGTTCACTGCCACATGGTTGTACTGAAGCATGTATTATTTATGGAGACCACAGACAAAGCCCACACTATTTCAAATAGTTCTGTTTTCCCCAGGATGCTGCACTATCAGTACGTTCTAACAGAGGGTTACCAATCTGAGATGTGATGTGTGAGGCCATTTTGGAACCTGTCCACTCGCACAGCTGTACATACACATTTGTTACGTGGACTGAATATTTTCAATGTGCTCAACATAGTGCCATTGGTGGTGATTATTATTAAGTAAATGAGCATTAACTGGAAGGGTACCAGTGTGTATGATCATCAAGGTTTTCATTTCTTACTCAATGCTTAATGACAGTGGATTCCTCTTAATAGTGTGATAACAGCAGGAAAAAAGTGCTTATAAAATACTTGCACATTTGCTGAGTCCAAATTTTGTTCTTAAATCCCACATTATAAATCTCATAGAATTCCTTCTGCTCGGTAGAGCAGTAAGCAAAAGACCTGTGGTGGCTTTTGTTATGTATGTATTTATTTTCTTGATTTCAGATGTGTTGTATTTATTACTGCATGTTTTTCTTCTATACTTCATTTTTCATTGCATTCTTAAAACATCAGAACATCAGGTTCCTGTTATCTTTCCAGCCTTCATTCTGGGTGCTGATAAACAAAGAGGCAGGCTGTCAGGAGAAGTCGTCATTACGTTAAAATGTGACAGGACTTCTGTGGCCATGCTGACATCCCACTGAGCGTGCATCAGTGAGTAGGGCTCCATGTCTGAAATTTTCATCTTCTGGTTGCTATCATTTCCCTCATCACCTTGCTGTAGGATTGACTATATCCTTTTGTTGACTTCATTTAGATCTTCAGGAACTTACTCATCTGTGATCTTTAGAAAATATACTGTTATTAAGAAGCATCCTAGACCTGGAAAATGGATATGACAAGTGCTGTTTTCCAAGTGAGGATAACAGTAGTACTCTAGGTATTTCTCCTCTTATACAATGGTCTCCAAAGTGGAGAGGGGTCTTAGTGTTGGATGTGTGCTTCAACTTGAAAGCTTTCCATATGGAGCTGGGTGGATGGCTTAAGTGTTGAGACATGTCTAATTTTGCCTCAAGTTAAAGGGTAAATTTTACCCAGTAGATGGAGATTATAATTCTATTCTCCAGTAAATGAGGTTTTATAAGTGACAATTTAAGATTTGTTTTGTTTCCTCTCTCTCTCTATAGCCTGTCTGTTAGAAATTACAAGGGAGACTGAATCTCACTGGGTGGTTATGAAAAACTTGTCAGCTTAGTTAGACTGTTCAATAATATAATGGCATTAGTTAGCTAAATTGCTTCTTTAATGAGGGCATATGACACTGGCTTTTTAAATGATAGCCTAAGATTTTAGAGATATGTAGATTAGGAGACTCACCAAATGGGAGTTGGTAAAAGAATATGAAAATTCTCTGCCAAGCTATTATGAAGCATATTGCTGTGTGAACTTCTTTAAACAATTGTAAGTGGTCAAGGCTATTAGAATGAAATGGTAACAAGGTTTTGAGCCAAGATCATGCTTAAAATGATAAACATCTATACATCCATCACCATGGCCAGGTTCTCCGACATCTATCACCATGACTGGGTTGCCTGATACCCATCACCATGGCCGGGTTGCCTGCTGACTGGAATTGCTGCTGCCAGCTCCACCCACAGTGCTCGGTTTTTAGTCGGGTATACAGCAGGAGACTGCTGGGTCATTTATGTGGCCAGCAGTCCACTTAGTTGGACTTCCTTGTACCGCTTGAAGTTAGAACCTGCTCTGCTTGCTTCTTCCATGCCAGATGGTATCTGAGGTCTAGCCATACTCAATAAGGTGTGTTCAAGTTACTTGAGCTCTGCCAGGGAACACAGTAGTGGTCTGTTATGTAATTATTTTGCCTCTAGCTTTCATTGTTAGTTGTATTTGTTCATAACTTGCGAATCTTCCTATCTCCTACAATGGTTGCAAATATTAAATAGATAAATGAAGGTTAAGTTTTTTCAAGGCATCTCTTTTAAGTGGTATGAACCTCCTCACATGACTTATTATGAATGGCGGATTCTCTCCTTTGTTTTTGTCATATACATGAGTCTGTATAGTTCTCTAAGTACAATATGTGAAATGTGAGCTTGTAGGGCTTGTCTTTTCTAAGATCTGTACTGCACACCCTTCTCTGAAGGCCCCCAGACAGGCTGCTGAGCTGAGAGTTCTCCATGTCTAAATGTTCTTTCTCTTTTACTGAATGTATTTCCTCATGACTCAGTAATAAAAGCATTTTGTGAAAAATGTTGATGACTCATCATCTTTTAAAGATGACTACTGATTTTTATTTTATATGTATATGCATTCTTGCCTGCACATATGCATATATACTACATGTTTGCCTAGTACCTGCAGATTCCAGAAGAGGACATCAGAACTCATAGCATGGTAGAAATGATCCAAGGTTCTCTACAAGAGCAGCACGTGCTCCTAACAACTGAGGCACTTCTCTAGCTCCAGTACTATCATCAGAATATATCCATTACCAGTCACTTCTTATTCCAATTCTTTTTAGAATCAAATATCTAAAGTAGTGAACTGTGGGACTGTGCAAATAGGTTAATCTGAGAATCACATTTAATTATTAATATTTGAAGTTTAGGGAGCCCAAGAGAAAACTAATTGAATTATACCAGAAAAATATGAGTTGGTCACTCCCACATGCTTTGTGCCATGATTGCTCTAGTATATCTTGCCAATAGGACATGATTGTAGATCCAAGAGTTTGTGGCTGGGTTGGCATCCTGGTTAGTTTTATGTCAACTTGACACAAACTAGAGTCATCAGAGAGGAGGGAGCCTCAATCGAGCAAAATTTCTTTATAAGATCGGGCGGTAGGCAAGCCTGTGGGGTATTTTCTTAATTAGTGTTGGTGTGGGAGGGCTCAGTGCTATGGGATGTTCTTCTGCATGATGTGAATATGTATTTCTCTCATTTGTTGATAATCAAGTTGTTTTGGCCTATGGCAAGACAGGATAAGGTTAGGCAGAAGAATCAAACTAGGACTCAGAGGAAGAGGGGTGGGGTTGGGACAGATGCCTCAAGCTTCCCAAGAAGCAGGATGCTGGAGGAAGCAGATGCAGAGACCCACAGCCAAGTACTGGGCCGAACTCCTGGAGTTCAGTTGACGAGAGGGAGGAGGGATTATAGGAGCAAGGGTGGTCAAGACTGTGATGGGTAAAACCACATAGACAGCTGACCTGAACTAGTGGTAGCTCACAGACTCCGGACTCACAGCTGGGGAACCTGCAGGGGACCAAACTAGTGCTCTCTGAATGTGGGTGACAGTTGTATGGCTTGATCCATTGGGGCCCCTGGGAATAGGACCAGGACTTATCCTGGGTGCATGCACTGGATTTTTGGAGGCAGTGTGAATGTTTTTCTCTCCTTGGTTGATAATAAAAACTGATTTGGCTTATAGCCTGGCAGAATAAGGCTGGGCAGGAAGCCAAAAGGGGATACAGGGAGGATGAAAGGTGGAGAAACAGAGTCACCAGCCCGAGGCAGAGGAAGCAAGATGAGAATGCAGTACTGAGAAAGGGTACCAAGCCACATGGCTAACCATAGATAAGAATTTTGGTTTAATTTAAGTGTAAGGGCTAAGTAGTAAGCCTGAGTTACTGGCCAAGCACTTGTAGTTAATATAAGCCTCAGAGTGGTTATTTGGGAATAGGCGGTCTGGACAAGAAACATCCATTCACAGCTCAGCCTGTTGTGGGGAGCTATTCCTGGGTTATTTGTTCTGGCTTCTATAAGAAAGCAGGCTCAACAAGCTATGGGGAGCAAGCCAGCAAGCCTCTGCATCAGTTCCTACCTTCAGGTTCCTGTCCTGTTTAAATTCCTATCCTGACTTTCTTCAGTGATGAACAGTGAAAGGGAAGTATCAACCAAAAAAAAAAAAAATCCTTTTCTCCCCAGGCCACTTTGGTCATGGTGTTTCATCACAGTAATAGTAAGCCTAATTAAGACAGTTGTTGCTTACCTTTCTCTTCTGCATGCAGAGTGCCTTCCTGTTCCAAAGGCTCTAGAACACAGAGGTGACATCTCTATGGAGGTACCAGCTGGACTTGTCCATGTTCAATGAGTTGTGTAGGTGTTGTCTATTTTTTTGTCTTTTTTTTTTGTTGTTGTTGTCTTTGACTTAAATCCCACTCCATGAGATGAACTCATATATGACACTGCTTGTGTGACCAAGAACCTGAGACTAGATAGCCCAGGGACCTAAGGTAAAACAAAATACTACTGCTCTTAAAAGCATAAAAGTAGCAGCAAAAGGACTCCTGATGACATTGTGCTGTACTCATCGATCAGCGCCTTGCTCAGCCATCATCATAGAGGCTCCTTCCTGTAGCACATGGGAGCACATACAGAGATCCACGGGCAGACATGATGAGAGTGAGACCCTGGAACATTCAGCCCTAAGAGGACGGCTCCATCAAATTCCTCCGCTCAGAGCTCAGGGAACCATGCAGAAGAGGAGGCAGAGTGTAAGAGCCAGAGGAAGTGGAGGATACCAAGAAATTAAGACCCTCTAAATCAACTTTATTTCAGCCCAGATGACCTCACAGAGACTGAGGAAGCATGCACAGGGCCTGCACAGGTCTGTACCTGGTCCTTTGTGTATATGTTATGGCTTCCAGTTAGTGATTTTAATGGGATTCCTGGGTGTGTGAATGAGCAGGTCTCTTTCTTGTACTTTCTCTTGGGCTCTTTTCCTTTTGTTTGCTTGTTTTCTCCAATTTCAATGTGATATTATATTATAAAGAAGAAATATCACCAAAGCAAAGTTAGAAATTGAGTTGTCTAGTACTGGTGGGGAAAATGAACAAAAAAACCCCTGTTGCATTAATCTCTAGATATGCAAATTTGTAAGGGGGCATAGGTTGCCTATAGCCTGTGAAAGACAGCGTGTTTCTGTGACTCTGAAGTGCTTATTGTTAAACTATTATGGAGCTGCATACCATAGCAATGAATTCTTTCACTGGATTGTCTTAATTTTAAAGAATTAGAACTCCAGTGAACTATTCAAAGATACCTTTCTTCAAGCTAAACAGATCAAGACTCAGTAAAATGACTAGAAATAGTAGCTATTAGGCTAGAGACAGAAAATAGAAATGCCATCCAATGCTTTTGCAAAGATATCCCCAGGGCTGATGAACTATGGGAAAGCCTCAGGAGCCTAGGATTAAATGCAGATTATGTCATTAGGAAGGGTAATTCAGTTTCTAGTCTGCTATGTCTACCTGGTTATTTTGCTGTCCTGTATTCATTAAGGAGTTTTATGGCTTGTAATTTTCCTTGCTAAATTTAATTGTTTATTCGTGTTTTTTTTTTAATGTCAGTATCATTTTTAAGCATTTAAGCTTAACAGTTTTGTCAATTCCTGCTTATAAAACTGTACTTAGAGTACTGAAAATTACAGATCATATATTTAATTGCTATTGATTTGAATTTTCATTATAAGCAACATTTTATGAAGGTCTAAATAAATTTAAAACATCATTATCATAGTTTTTAATTTCAACAGCTTTCGTGATTCCTCTGCCATGTTCCTTGAGGCTCAGGTTCAGGAGTTTTGCTGTAAACGGATCAGTAGGGGTAGGGCACCGCAGGATCAACGGTTCTTCAGTTGGTTTTCTCCTGTTACAACTTTCATTGTTGAAGAATAAAAGTTATATTTATCTGTTGTGGAGGAATAAATGTTTAGAATACAGTTAGGAATTGTGCTGAGTTAATGAAGTGGTGGTTGTAGGGTCTACTCTATGATCCATGATCTCACAAGCCCCTGGGAGGTTATTTGTTTCCAGAACCAGGTATGATTTCTCTCTTGTTGAATGGGACTTAAGTCCAATTAAGGAGATACTGGTTAGCCAAGATATGCCTGCCACTACTGTACCATAAGGTTATGGTGCCATGCTGTTTTGCTGTGGTTCATAGGCATCATGGCTGGATGGGGCTATTAGTTGCTTCCCTCCCTTAGAAACCTGCATGTTTCCATCTTTTACTGTGAAAACTAATCCTCAGGGAGGAGGCTTTCAGGTCTGATTCAGCTTGGACCCTCCAGGTTCTATGTCCAAAGTGCATGCTGTCTATACTGATAGGGACTGACCTTCAACCTCTGTCAGGTAACCAAAGGTGACCACAATAGCATGGAACATTTTAGGAGTCTGTTGGACTCCCCTGACCGACAACTTGAAAGGACATTTCTTAATGTTGTTATTAGAGTTTTGGCAGTCCGTGGAAAGCATTGTCAGCCCAGGATGGAAAATTTCATTTAAAATGTAAAATGTACATGTATTTTTATTCACACACACACACACACACACACACATACACACACACACACACACACACATACACACACACACACACCTCATTATGATATTTTCAAACATCATTCCTGTTTTTGGCAAGATATATATAATAAATATATATCTTATAAATATAATAAATATATATATTTAACTTAAATGGTATTAGTTTTTCATTTGCCAAGAGATTTTATTAAGATTAAAAAATATAATCATATGCATTATCTGGATCTTTTTCTAGTACTAGACCCTGTGGAATATTTCCTGGATATTTTATGTTCTTTTACTTTACATTTTATTTTAATTTTTGCTAAGGATAGAACCTAAGGCCTTACACATGCTAACAAATTCTCTGCCACTGAACTCTGTTTCCAGACCACTTGTCCAGTACTTTTTGTTTACCAAACAGTTATGACTGACTATAATACATCTCAGTAGAGTGAAGTAATCAATTAAATACCATCATCCTTTATTTTTAAAAGGCTTATATATGTGTTGAGGAGCAAAACACTTAAAGTTGATTATAAGTCTGTGAATGATTATTTTATTAAGACTATATGAGATAGTATAGAGGAGAAATTCATTCATTCATATAGCTTAAGCTGGAGAATACAATGTAGAGAAGATAGTGAATTTTGGCTTTCTGAATAAATAATTTTCTAATGTTTTTATTTATTTTTTGAAAATTTCATACAGTGAATTTTGTTTATATTTTTCTTTTCCTCAACTTCTTACAGATTTGACCCTTTTCAACTTCATTTTCTTTCTTTCTCATAAAAAATAAAAATAAACACAAAATCAAATCAAACAAAAAAACAAGAAAAGAAAGCACACACACACACACACACACACACACACACACACATACACACACACCACTGTGTGGTCTGATTTCTGTTGACCACACATGTGATCATGAGGCTTGTCCTAGAGTATGTAATTAAGGTGGCCATCAGAATCTGGTCTGGTGTGAGAAAGGTTGTTAATGAAGAAAAGGCATCATGAGCAAGGCATTGCATGTGGATGTTAGATATAAACAGAGTTTCTAGAAAGACACAGAAATAAATATGAAGTAAAGTCAGTTGCAAAGATGCTTGTTTAGGATTCTAAGATGTTTCTTTAAACACTTGACTAAGGACCCTTTCATGTACTCTTCACATGTGCGATTCTTGTTGACAACATCTTCATTACTTTCTTTTCTTCTTCAGTACATTTATTTAAACATTCCTTCTAGGTGCTAGGAACAAAGTAAGGAGCAACCAGGAAAAGTCTTGTCAGCATCAAATTTGCATTATAGACCCATACTTATATCATAGATCAGTCTGGAAGTTGCTTCTGTCAGTAGCAACATAATAAATATTTTAGACTTTCTAAGCCGTTTAGGTCTTCCTGCAGCTACCTCACTCTGCTTTGGCAGTAAAGGAACATCAGTAGACAATGCATAAATATACTAAAGTTTGAATTCCACATGCTTTATGTCACAAAGTATTCCTCTGCATTCTTTCTCTTAACTCAATTATTAAGAAACGTAAAACTCATTCTTTCTTTACAGCCCATACAAAACCGTAAAGGCAAGCATCGGTTCACCGGCTATATTTTGTTCACCCTTGCTTAAGATGTTTCAGAGCAGTGGAGACATTAGACTCCATTTAAGTAAACCTAAAAAAATTGCATATTTAAGTGATTCTAAAAATACAGTTTAGCAACCAGTTTATAAAGCAGGGAGCTGCTGCAGGAGAGACATGGGGTGCAAGGGTTTGGGCCTTGGATCCTTGGATGATCATGAATAAGGGAGTGTGTGTCACATGAGTTCTTTTGGAAGTTCATATTCCTTATTTCATACCTCTGTATATACCCATGGGACAGTTCTATACACAAGTGATTCTTCTGAATTCCTAGAGCAGTTGAGCTAAGACAGGTCCCTACCATCAATATTGGTGTTATAGCATATTCAGTATGAGTTCAGGCTTTTATTAGACAGAAACGCCTCAGGTTTGATCACCATCCCTCTCAACCTCCTTTGGTGAGTACAGCCAAGTACTTGTGATGTTCTCAGATGAGGCATAGACAACCACAATGTGGAGTTCTCAGGCTGCTCCTGGAGTGAGGGGGTGGGACACTCGGACATCAACCATTCTTGCACCTACATCTTAACTAATGTTCTTTTCCTCAGCTGATGAATTTCTGTGCTCCACTGTTGGCCCCTAGCATCCAGACTTGCTCTAATGTTGTCAGCTATTTGATACTGATATTGGAGCTTTAGGAACCCCAGTTTCCTCATTTTGAAATAGGAATGAGGTCCTAACTAACAGGGGTATCATTTTGAATGAAATAACTTTTAGTCCTTATAAGCACACAGTGATGCACTTGGTATGTAGAAAAACAGAAAATAATTGACTGTCACCACTATTATTGAGATTATAGAAATAGATAATTTGTTTTCTACTAGAGTTTTGGGTACTTTTTGTAAGATGGGATAAATATTAGAAAGTGGAGAAAATTAACTTAATTCAGAAAAAAAAAACGGTTCAAAATTCTAGGCTAGTACAGAGAGCTTAGTACAAGACGAATTTAATGTGAGCTTATGAAATTTTGAAAGAAAAAAATAACTATTTAACATTTAAAAAAATTAATTTATGGAAGGTTAATTTCTTTTACTATGTCAACTACATGTTTTTTTAAATCTCAATTTTTTTAAATTTATTTTACAACACCATTCAGTTCAACATAATAGCCACAGATTCCCCTGTTCTCCCCCTCTCACCCCCCTCCCCCTCCTCCCAGCCCACCCCCCATTCCCACCTCCTCCAGATCAAGGTCTCCCCCAAGGACCGGGATCGACCTGGTAGACTCAGTCCAGGCAGGTCCAGTCCCCCCCTCCCAGACCGAGCCAAGCATCCCTGCATAAGTCCCAGGATTCAAACAGCCAACTCACGCAAAGAGCCCAGGACCCGGCACCAACGCACAGCTGCCTCCCAAACAGATCAAACCCCATCCAAGGACTGAGGAATCTGGATGCAGACATCCACGGCTGGGCCCCTGGTGGAGCACTGGGAGTCTAATTAGTGAGAAAGAAGAGGGTTTATATGAGCGAGAATTGTTGAAGCCAAGGTTGGATAAAGCACAGGGACAAATAACCAAATGAATGGAAGCACAGGATCTATGAACCAAAGACTGAGGGGCCCCCAACTGGATCAGGCCCCCTGAATGGGTGAGACAGTCATTTGGCTTGATCTGTTTGTCAACTACATTTTAACACAAAATATTCACAATCCTTTTGAAAACATGTCCAAGACACCAACATTCTTTAGTTTAATACAGGGTATAGTTTGGACCCTTGACTCCTATACAAATAGTGCAAACTACTGTAATATATCTTGACTTTAAGGTTCACCACAATCACAATTGCTGCTAAAATGATAATATGTTGTCTGTAACTTTCTGCAAACTATTAGAATTTGCCTTAGTCTGATACAAATAAGAGTCATTCTTCATATTTACTTTCCATTTCTGGAAAAAGACTAATTGGTTCCATGGGTCTTTGTGAAAAATATCGTATTTTTCTCAACAAGTGATACAGACATGTGTTGAGGAATGCTGTAATTTAATAGAAGACAAACTTAGAACCTGTGAATGTACACACATGTTAAAGCTGTCGCATCAAGAGAATGAGGCACTGATCTTTATGTGTGTGCCTGGAATGCTCTCAATTCATCTTTACGGGGTTTTGCTTTGAATTTTTTCTGCAACAGAGAAGAAAGACTAGGTTGATCCAGTTTGGTTTGCTTTTCCATCTGTCTTATGCCTATAGCATGTATTTATAAATGTACCTTAATATAAGTCCAATGTGTACATTTAATATTTAAGACTTTCAAATTGTATTGATTTCACATATGGCCACTGAATCTACCATCAAGTCCTACATTACTTACTTATCTTGGTCTCAACTATCTCATCATTGATTAATAAACTGTTTCAAAAGGGGTTGTTGGAAGAACTGAGAAGTCAGGAATACAATAACTAGTGTGAACCTTGTGGCGTAGACACCCAATTGCTGATTTTTCCTATGCTTTTATGCTGCCTAGTCATGCTTTAACTACTGTCAGATCTCTTTTTTTTTCTAAAGTCAGTCCCATTTTTAATCTCATGCAGAGAAGTATACTGAATATGATAGTACTGACTCTGAGATTTTTCTGTTTGTAAATATGGAGCAACCTTAAGGATAAATATTAGCCAAGTCAAGATAATCCTATTGAATTGACATTAGTCTACAGTCTTATTAAGTTTGATCATGGTAGTGTGCACATCCTACCCATCAATGGGTGAGTTTTCATAAAATGACAACTATTTCTTCTTTGGTCACCTATAAAGGTTGGACCTCATTTCCTGGTTGTATCTACCACATGGAGAGCCTTCTATTTTGCCTCTGTCTAGTGAACTTTTAGATTTATTTCTCTGTAGTATCATTTCCCCCACAAGAATATTGACTTAGTTCCTCATAATTCTTCTCTCCTACAAAATGACACATCTTTATTGATGTGTCTCTGCCTGTATTGAACACCAAACCCTGTGGACTTTTCCTTACTTTTAGTGCCTTGGTTGAGAGCAAGCCTGTTCTGTAACTTTTATTTAGAGTTATTTGTAGATGATACTGATGAAATGGTCTAGAAGTTGGAGTGACTTCACATATGCATCATCATAGAGCATGTCTATTGCTTTGCAAATTTGGGAATTGTTTTGATATATTACTTCCCAGAATACTGTCTTGAGGTTGCCCAAAAAATTTTACAATAGATATTTCTGAGGAATATGTAGGCTACTCTTTGGTCTGGGACTAAATTATTATGCACAGATATTCACATCCCAAAGACCTTTGCCCATTATAGCTTCAGCAACTAGAAGAGCTCTTTTGTCACAATCTTCTGTGTGAGAAGCAGACATTTCTCTTCCTAACACCACCATGACTCAGTAGCTTCTAGTGCATTAGGAAGTGGGCTTTGAAGGAAAACAAACCTAAACATAGTTGGTCTAATGGTTGAATGTAATTTTTCTACCTTCTGAAAAAAAGCTACAAGTTAACAAATGGAAACCTGTTCCTTTCCTGTCTCAAAGCCATGGCTTCTTCATCCAATGACAACTACCTCATTTCCTACCTCTTCATTCCATCACTGAGGGTCACATGAGATCTAGGAAACATGTCCATGGGACAAAGCCTGGGCAAGCTCTTGTTCCTTTGATTCATGAAGCAAGAATACATATTATAGCTCATGAGACGTTCCAGGGATTCTTTTCAAGAACTATGAGAACACAAAAATCTCTTTCCTGGTTGTGTCTGACAGAAGAGAGTAGAATCTTGGAGTTACTGACAACCATCTCCCTTCAGGAAGGGAGAGCCTGCTTGCCAGTGCAGGCAGCTGAGAGTGTCTTGTGGTGCTAAACCTGTGATCTTTCCATACTTGGCAGTTTACCAACTAATTAAATACTTTCACATTCATTTTACTTGGAGAAGGGTATATTACTATGCTGATGCGAATCATTTTATCAAACTCCTATCATTTATTATTTTGTCTACAATCAGTAATAATGTGAATTATTATTAGACACATTTAGTATATAGAAAATGAGGATTGAAGGTAAACATCATAAACGTAGTTGGTCTAATATCAATTTTTTGTTAAGATGAATATATTTTCTTCTATAAAAAACTAGTAGTCATGAAATAGAAACCAAATAGAACAACTAAAATGAACATTGCTACTTCAACACATGGGATGACCTTTTATATATTTATACATACATACATCTATATGAATGTGTTTAGGACTTTGTTCCTTCCTCATGTATAGTCTTTAGGAATTATATAAAAATGTTTTAATGTGGATTGATTCAATGAGCATGGAGAAAAAGATTTAAAACTAAGGCAAGAGAGCTGACCTATTGCACAGCAACCACTGACTGTGCACAAGCCGTGTATCTGTCCTGAAATACTTGCATTCCTTTGGCCATGACACAGCATTGTTGGGTACCAGCTATACACACTTGAGTTGGGGAAAGTAAAAGATGAATGTTGGGTCCTCTCTTTTGGTTGCTGTACTCCTTACCACTCAGTGGTAAATAGAGGTTAGCAGAGTCACCCTTCCCATACTGCACCACCCCTTCCCACATGACCCCCACCTCCAGCACGTGCTGTGGCAATGGTTGTGCTTCTCGACTGTCGCCTAGCCTCTATTAACATGTCAGTATGCCGAGCTAGCACTTATGACTAATTTGCCCTAAACTGGTATGCAGTGAGATTCCTGAATGCAGCAGCCAAGCTCGAATAGAGTGTGCCCATCAGCCGTTGTCACTTGGTTCTAGCTGTCACTTTCAGTGTTCGTAACTGTTCTCTGCACTGAATCTTCTCTGGAAATGATCACTCCTTGTTTTACCTGGCTATTTAGGACTTTGATTCCTTCCTCATGTATAGTCTTTAGGAATTACATAAAAATGTTTTCATGTGGATTGATTTAATGAGCACAGAAATATGAGAAAATGATCATCACTACAATTATCTCCTATCTACTGCTAACTTCTCCCCTCTCACATCCAAGTACTCCCAGGCTAAGCCAAAGGAATTAGCTTTGTAGGTGAAGAGGTAATAATTGTGCACATGTAAGTACAGAAAGCCCGTTCATTGTACTGGATACCTTATAAGCCCAAAACAAAAAATGGATTGTGTAGAGGAAAACACAGTAACATTAAAAAAGGAGAAAAGGAAAAAGAATCTGGTTCTCATAACCTGTCTCACATATTATCTGAGAGCTTTTTTCAGTTGCTTACCATTTCTCTTCTCTGTCACTGTTTATGACTAAGGAAACCAGAAAAGGGAATCGTCTTCCAAATCCCTAGACAAGAAGCCAAGTTGTATAATGCCAAAGGAAGGTGACCAGGATTCCCTATGTTCCCACCACTCTGGCACCAAAGTTTTTTCTCTGTCCTAAGTCCCATAGCAAGGAGTGATAATTTCCAGAGAAGATTCAGTGCAGAGAACAGTTAGGAACACTGAAAGTGACAGCTAGAACCAAGTGACAACGGGCTGATGGGCACACTCTATTCCAGCTTGGCTGCTGTGTTCAGGAATCTCACTGCAAAACAATTTAGGGCAAATTAGTCAAAAACAAAACACTCTCCAAAAATGTTCCTGCAATTTATAGAAAAAATAAAATAAAATAGTAGATGATTGCAAAATGAACAGAATGAGACTAGACTCTGCTGTGGGATGTTGCTCAGTATCGTACCTAGGAAGATTCAAGAGAAGAAGTAAAACCCAAACAAAAACAAAGTGTTGAAAATGATGAGGAAAGAATAGTTGAAAAGGAGCTGCAGCCTATTTCACAAAGTGAGTGTTAGGACTCACGTAAAACCAAGTTTAGATGGAAATGAGGCAAGTTATATATTTTTTAAACAGAGAGTTTTACAGATAAGAGACTTGAATATACAGTTTTAAAATTCCCACGTGCACTAGATGCAAAGTCCTGACAGAATTCATGAACTTTAAGGAGTAAAGGGAACAATCCAGGGCTGTGGGTGAAATATACTTCATAAATATAAAAGGATTGGAGAAGGTGGGCTTCATGTTTGCGATACTGACACTGAAGGTTGTGTCAGCCATTGCTTCTGGAGAGAAATGCACCATATCACGAGTCCGAGGCCCAGCTGGAATGTAGGCACTTGCTCAGCTAGTAGTGTATACAGTACAGTGTAGATGTAACCAACCGTCTTATTAAATAAGAAACACAGAACCAATGCAAAGAAGAAAGCCAAGAGCTCAGAGCTAAGAGCCTTACCGCCTGCTGCTAGCCTCTTAAGCCAAGAGACCTCTCCAAAAAAGACCTACTTCCTGTGTGTTTGTCTTTATATAGACTTTCTGTTCTGCCTTCTCATTGGTTGTAAACCCAAACACATGACTACCTCGTCACTACCTGTTTGTACAGCCCTCCAGGTCTTCTATGGTATTGAGATTAAAGGTATGTGTCTCCAATGATGGCTGTATCCCTGAACACACAGAGACTTACCTAGCTCTGCCTACCAAGTGCTGGGATTATAAGGTACGCCACCACTGTCCTGCTTTCCTATGACTTGCTAATAGCTCTGACCCCCGGGCAACTTTATTTATTAACATACAATTAAAATCACATTTCAGTACAGATAAAATACCACCATAGTACAGTATGCTGAGTGTTTAATGATCTAGATAGTAGATCGGCTGTATGTCTACAGGAGCTGATTGCTTGAAAATGAACTCAGGAAAGTGTTGTATCTACTCAGAAATTCCAAGAAGCAGGAAAAGGATGTGAGAGCAAACACTGGTGAGTACTAATTTGGTGTACCTCAGTGTCTGCAGACCTACCAATCTGTCATCTGTGCCTATCTACATTGGCAATAATCATGTAAGAGAATATTTATCAAAATTAAACAGATCCAATAGAAGTATAATATATCAAGGAATTATTTGGATGATTTCAATAATCATAAATTATGACTAAAAATTTATACTCTTAATAAACTATGTTCTTTTAGACATTCATGAAATATTCCTAATTGGCTGTATACCTGCCTGTAAGGAAAATAATAAAACTTTTTTTTTTTAAAGTAAAATTTAGCTGTGCAGTGGTGGCACACACTTTTAATCCCAGCACTCCGGAGGCAGAGGCAGGCAGATCTCTGTGAGTTCGAGGTCAGCCTGGGCTACAGAGCGAGATTCAGGACAGACACCAAAACTACACAGAGAAACCATGTCTCGAAAAACCAAAAAAAAAAAAAAAAAAAGTAAAATTTAATGTGTGTGTGTGTGTGTGTGTGTGTGTGTGTGTGTGTGTGTGTGTGTGTACACAAGGATGAGCCACTGTTCTTCTGTATAAAAGACAGGACAACTTGTACTGTCAAGTATCTCCTCCTCCCCAGGTCTTCAGGCGCAGTGGCAAGCACCTTTACCTGCTGATGCTTGCTTGCCTCACAAATTCCATTTTTTTTTTTAAAATTATGAAAAATAAAATTAGTGATAGATAAGACTTATTCAACTATTCAAATTAAAAACCATACTTAAAAATTAATTATGAGTCCATCATGAATTTGAAACTACATTTATGAAGGAAATATTTATAATCTGCAAACTATTTGGAAACTATAAAGGAAAATGGATTTCAAAACCAAATAGGCTCAGTTGAACTCTACTCTGAGAAACAGTCTCAACTGGTGACCCATAGAGAAGGAACTTCATTTCTTAAAAACAAAACAAAAAAAAAGAGTGGGACGTTAATCACACAGAAAGGTGGTAAACGGGAAGGACTCACTTTAAGTCCTGTAATGAAAATGAAATGGGATAATGGAGTAGAACCAGTTTTCTTTTTTTGGATCAAGCCTTGCTGATGCAGAGAACAAGGCAGCAGTCACAGCATACAAGCTTAGGTAGAACAAAGGCACGGAACTGCACACACTGAGCACAATGATGTCAAGAAACACATCGTGAAACACAAAACTCCACAATTCTAGAAGGAGACTAGGCCACTGTATACACATTCATACAAGGTCAACAAAGACAAGAAACTTGGAAGGTGTTAAGGAAAACAGGTTTTTTTTTTTTTTTAAACTTTTATTGATTCTTTGCGGTTTTCACATCAGGTATTCTGATCCCACTTATCTCCCTTGTCCCTTTGAATCTACCCTCTGCCCTTGCAACCTCCCCCCAAATCAAAAGCAAATTTAAAAGAAAAGCCCCAAACCAAACAAAACAAAGAAACAAAACAAAAGTTAAAAAAGAAATTAAAGACTAATCTTGTCATGGAAGCTGCAATGTGGCTCATTGGGTCACTGGTCTGACTGGAGGCCTCTGGTCTCTGCCACACCACTGATAATGGGTTCTCCCTGGGGCTCCTCTTGGATGTCCTGTTGTCCTGTGTCATTTGGATCTGTAGATTCAGCCCCTTCACGTGCTCCAAAAGTTCATAGATTCGGTGGATGTTTGGGTGGGCCAACTCATAGCCTGGTTCTGGGCCTGGGTGGTAGCTGGGTTGGTCAGCTTACCAGCTACCCCTCATAGTCACTACCTGGGTGAGCTCTCCAGCGCTGCCTAGGTTAGCTCACCCAAGGCAGCCTGCAGCAAGGAGTAGAGCCAGTTCCCGGCTCTCACACCCTCAGGGCTGGCTCACCTGAACCTCAGAAAACAGGGTCAGCTCTAGTGTGCTGCCCAGGTGGGATACAGGAACAGCTCTCCTGTGTGCTGCAGCTGGTGGGTCATAGGCCTAGTTGTCTCAGTCTCTCACCCTCTAACCTGGGAAAAATTAAAAAAAAAAAAAACAACAACTGAAAATCAGGTTATAATTTGGCATAAATGACAGAAGAGAAAGTGAAGGGTTTTTTTCTTTTGTGAAGGGGCCTAAAAATGTGAAGGTTGCATGCCCTGGACTATTGTCATTGATCCCATAGTGCTAACAGAAAGAAGATTGGGTACAGAGAGTAGAAGAGTAACTAATGGAGTAAAAGAAAGTGGAAAAATCTAATACATAACCTTTAAAGTGAATTCCTTAAATCAAATTAAGTGACTAATGGGAGAGAAATCTAGTATGAATAGATCTAAAGTATGTAAAGCTTAATCAAAATTATTCCTTTAGATCTATTTTTTTTCCCAGAAGAATGAACTGGAGACTCCGTTGACAATCTTTGGCATACTTCTTATAAATGGAATTATAATATAAGCCTGGATGTGTTCTCCTAAAACAATAGAGTTCTTACTGAAAACAGTAATATATCAGTCCATCAAAAGTATCTTATATAGTTTGTGCATTTAAAAACAAACATTTTTCTTTTAACCAATATGAATCTACAATCATCCAATCATCCAAATCATCCAATTTATGTAGTTTTTCATAACACTTATAGCACATATTTTCAAAATAGTAATAGCTGTATTAGCTACTTGATACCTAGCCAGAATCAAATAGAATTTATTATAAAATGAATTTTAGCCTGTTTCTTAAGAAACAATGATTAGTTTCCTAACAAAGCATTGAAGTATTTTGACTATTTTCCTTTCCCATCTAAAATTGGAAGAATCCTTAAGTTCTCTTGGTAGCAAGGAATCCTTTCAAATCCTGTGCTTCAAGGTCGCTTGAATGGAAAGACATCTGTTCCACTGAACACAAATCAACATCATGTATCACTTTGACATTGAAAGTCAAAAACACACTTCTGAAACAGAAGCTCTGTGTCAGTAGAAATAAAGAAAATGGGGCTAGATTCTACATAGATGTTTGTTAACTACTATTAGGTCTAGGGCCTGTATCTGATTTTCTCTGAGTTTTATTTTATATAAAGCAATGGATTTCAACCTCCCTAACTCTGAGACCTCTTAATACAGTTCCTCATGTTGTGGTGACCCAAACCATAAAACTATTTTTGTTGCTACTTCACAACTGTTGTTTTGCTACTGTAATTAATTTAAATATCTGTGTTTTCTGATGGTCTTAAGTGACCTGTGTGAAAGGGTCATTTGACCCCCAAAAGGGTCATGATCCACAGGTTGAGAACTGCTGTGAATGTGTGTGTGTGTGTGTGTGTGTGTGTGTGTGTGTGTATGTACACATGAAATATCATTCCGCCTTCCCTTCCTAGGTATTTTATGGTCATGCTCAAATGACAATAAAAACATCCTTGTAGTAAGCTATCTATTCATGAAAATTTCCCATTATAATTTCTGCTCTGTCTTGTGGCCAGCATGCCTAAACTACTCTAAATATTTTTAACAGTGTAATGGGGCACTTTCACCTGCCAATCTGTCCATGCAATCCATGCTAGCCTTGAACTTGCTATGCAGTAGATGATGCTGAAGTTCTCCTTCTCCTTCTGCCCTCCAGTGCTAGAATGGCAAGCACACATGCGCCACTGTTCTATTTTATGTAGCACTGAAGAGCATGCTGTGGCTGCATGCATGCTAAGCAAGCTCTCTTACTGCCCAAGTGGCATCTCTAGCCCTGTCTTCTTATTCTTGAGGAAAAGTTTTCACAAAATTTTCTGTAAGAACTAAGCTTTCACTTGTCTTTCTCCAACTACATCTGTGAAGGGATTTTCCAGCAGTGAAAAAATAGCAATGTCTAGAGATCATATAGGAATAACAACCAAAAGATTGTCTTGGTTCTTGGCATGCAAGAAGTATTAACTTTAGCAGATCTACAAGAGGGTTAGATGTTGAAGCAGGTACTTAAAATATTTAAAAAAAAGTTTGTCTACCTGGAATCATTTAAATTCTGTAAAATGTGGTTTCATAAAATGACTAAAGACACAATTTTCAAGGAGCAATAGCTGCTATGTAGCTTTCTGGAGGAGATGATGTAGAGCTATAATAAAATATTATGTTCTTTCTAATAGTATCCTTCAGCATTAATATATTGTATAATTCTAAAGTAATTACCACAAGTAGATGTTTACCAGGGTTACAGGAATTCTCTCTCTCTGTATAGGAAGGGAATTACTTGTTACCAACACTCTTGAACGTTATATACTTATACCCTTTTCTAAATCATACTTTCTATAATTCCATTTTTATATATTTTTATATATTTTTTAATCTTTAAGGGACTATATGCATATATAAGGCAATTTTTTTCTTTTTTTCTGTGTAAATGTATAGTTGTGTATGTATGTGTGTGTTCATGTAAGTGTGGAGGCCATCTATCTTGCTTTTTGAGGTAGATGTCCCATTGGCCTGGGGATCTCTGATATAGGTGAGGCTTGCTTAGATCTTCTGTTTCTACCTCCTGGCATTGGGATTATAAGCATGTACCCCTGCACTTGCTGTTTTAAACATAGGTTCTGTGGATCAAACCTATGTCCTTCCTGTTTGGCTGACAAGTGCTTTATCAACTAAACTCTCTTCCTAGCCTATAACTTTCTTTTTCTTGTAGTCCACATTTTTTATTAATTTTATCTGTGTATACATATGTGTATCTGTGTTTTGAGTTTGTGCAAGTGAGTACAAGTGCCCAAGGAGGCCAGAGGCATTCAATTCCCCTGGTGCTGGGAATGCAGGGAAGTTTTGAGCCACCTGACAGGGATAATGGTACTTGGACTCCAGGCCTCCACAAGCCATCTTTCCTGTCCCTGGAAACTTCTCTTGATAAAAATTTCACCATTTGTGTTGATTGTTTTGTTTTAGTTTTTAACATTACCTCAGAAAACCTTCTATTTCAGCATTTAGAACTTTGTTATAGCATGACTTGATTATAATGTATATCATTAAGATGTTTTAAGTCTTAGTTAAGTGCTTGGTCCTAGCTACAGATTTAATTTTTTCCTGGTAGTTCATCATCATGACTTATACATATTATTACTATTACTGATTTATTAACAAATGAAAAATTGCATTGGCTGATTTGTTAATTGCTGTAGACTTTTGAATATCATAATCTTAGCTAAAACATGCCATGTAGTTTTCTTTATTTTGAGATTTATCATCTATCATATATCTACCTATCCATCTATCATTAATCTATTTAAGTATCTATCATCTATCTGTCTATCTATCTGTCTATCTATCTATCTATCTATCTATCTATCTATCAATATATCATATAGAAATTGCAAGAAAATAGGATGCAGTTCCAATTGGTGAATAGCATGATGTGGGGAGATATGAGCTTTGAAATCATATAGGATTTGGCTCACCCCAGTTCTGCTAATTACTGTTTTGTGGTTACTTTTCATCTACTAAATTTCTGTTTCAGTTGCTTATCAATGAGCAACAAGGCATTGCCTGAGTCTGTATTATTTTGGGGAAAGACTTATTTTTATTTTGTATGTACATGAATGTTTTTTTCCTGTATGTAAGTTCATCATGTATATGCTGTGTCCATGGAAGCCAAATAAAGGTGTGTAATCCTCTGAAACTGGAGTTATTGATGATTCTGAGGCATCATGTGCATGTGAGAAACCGAACCCAGGTCCTAAGAAAGAGAAGCAAGTGCTGTGAACCCTGACCTCTCTGGTGCCTCAAGTCTTTCTTGATTTGAGTGTGATTTCATGTGCCGTGTGTGTAAACATGCCTGTCAACTCAGTGGGGATCTTGTCCTAATGAAGATTCAGATTGCTAAAGACATGAGACCGGTTCAGAGATTTTGTATTTCTAATGGTACATGGTCTACCTGACCCATTTCTGGTAGCAAGGCTCTCACTTACAGGGGGATGCAGAAACACTGGCATCCGTGGGCAAGTGGTCTTGGCTGTCTAAAGTGGGGCAATACCCTGGGAAGAGTCATCCTGGCAATTAGAAATGTGAAATGTATAAATGACCACCCTGGCTCTGTTACTTGGAAGGGACTTAGGAGGCATCCTCACCCTGATGCTCTTCTTAGGAACTGTCATTGTATAAACATACTGTTTGTGTTCAGTTCTAAAGCAGATCTCAGCTATGAGAAGTACATGAACGGTTTTGCCTACCCTGTAGGGGAAGAAACTAAGCCTTCTATAAAACTAGTTTCCCAAGGCTAACACTCCTTCCCTGCTTTTGTGTACCTCCCTTCTCATAGAAGCAGAATATATTTGAAATCTGAAAGTGGCAACTGGGTGTGATGTAAATGAGTTTAGGACTGAGAAAGCTTTTAAACATACAAAAGGAAATTAATGAGAGAAATCCAGGGGGTTTGCTTAAAGGGCAAAGGGATTTATTAAGAAAGGGAAACTCACAAGCCAGAACAGAGGACTGGTCACAGAAAAGGAGAGGCATGATCCCACGCTGTTCTTCTGCGTCTGAGACTGTTCCAGCATCCAAATCCCACTAGGGAGCGAAGAGAAACTGTATATGTACATCTCAGGTCTGACGGGTAGCCGAGCATCTCAGGTCTTACCGGTAGCTGAGAGTCCATGCCGCAGGGGCATGTACTTCAAGATCATAGACAGGTAGAGCAGTTACCTGCTATATCTCTAGGGCTGTGCTTCAGAACAGGTATCCACTACAGGAAATTCTAAAAATGTTTAAAAATTACCTGTAGAAATTATGGTTATTGTTTTTTATTACTCCCTCTGTGACTAAATGTGAAAAGAAATTGGCACGCCAATGAAAAACACCTTTGCACACTGTATAGGGAGAAGTCACATGCAGTCAGCCATGTGAGCCAGGGCCATCCCAGAAGTGCCGGCCGGAGGTTAGGATGGGCATTTTGAGTCACAGATTCTAATATACATCTTTATATCAAGGCTCAGAATCTACTCTCACCTACTAGGTTTTCTCATTCCAGGGAGACAAGGTTTGACCGGTTCCTTCATAGTCTAGAATTCAAAGAGTAACTTCATCAGCTGCATTTATATTAATAATAAAATGCAGCAGGCAGTACAGGCAAAGATTAAAGAAGATGTTGCTGCTCATTTTTAGGGTCTCCTTGATTTCTCTCAAGTAGTGTTATATCAGCTCTAGCTGTTCTATGTCTTGAGAACCCTAGCTTCTATTAATCTTTAGAAATAACAGTAAATAACAGCCTTTGTAGGATTATTTTTGAGAGAAGGTTTTGTGGGACTTATCAGTGGTTTAACAAAAGTTGAGAAAATATAGCTCAGCTCCCTCCTCCTTCCATCCTTTTGGTGTCTGTTGGACTCCAGGTACCATCTACTCTGCTTTGTTATTTTATGGCCTAAGACTTACAGAGGAACCTCTCCTAGGAGAAGATGCTGATCACACAGCCTTGCCAGTGTTTGCTATTTCCAGAGGGAAATGGTAGACACACTTAAAATATTGAATTACCAGACCTATTAATTTGTTTCTCAAATCTCCAAGGTTAGTAAGCATAAGGTACTTTAGTAAAAATACAAGGATTTCAGCTATTAAGTTAAAAATTTAGGCACTGATACTTGTAAAAATCTTGATTTCCAGTGCCAGAAGACTTTTGAACTTGTTTTACACCAGCATTTTTCTGGGGTGGGTAGTAGTAGGAAAAAAACCGAGACTGAGAAAGACTAAGATACTGACTGAAGACACACAGTTGACTTGTGGAAGAATAATTTTATTTTCTTTATTCTAATCTTGGCATAAGTCAAACTTATACAGATAGCTGAATTAGAACAAAAATAAGTTAAGACTGCCACACCAGAACCCCGGGGACTGCTTTTAAAACAACTCACTTCGTTTAGCTCACTCTTCCAATCAAGTGCATTCTCGTGTTTACAGCACTCTCTTTACACCTTTGAGAGTAATAATTCTTCCTTCTTTCCCTTGATTTCTTTCCAAATTTCTACTGTAGCTTGAAATTAATATAGCTTTGTACACCAGTGTTCCCAGTTATGTGAGCATCGTGATGGCTGTAGCACTTAACTAATGTTGAAGAGCAGAAGAGAAATAGATTGCACTGTTGGGAAGGGTGTCCCTTTAATAAATGCATTTGATTAGCTGCAGAGATAGAGCTTGTTTTAGTTCCTTCCACTCACTCTCATCCTGGGGTCACCAAGATTCCTTTCAATATCTATTGGAAATCACACTCAGTAACTCCTTGTCTTTTCTCATCTCACCGTTGTGTTTTCATTGCAGAATGTATGCTTTGCAATACATTTATGTGCATTCAATGTCTTTATGTGTATTCAGTGAATTTCAGAGGTGTAGAAGGCCTTAGAATAAAATCAAAATGGAATATTTTGAGAAAGCAGGAATTGCTTTGGCTAAAGAGTTGCATGCCCATTAGCAAGTGAAGTCAGACTATGGCCTCAAACTCCTGATTAATATTTCAGAGTTCTGTTTCGTGTTTAATTGATATATTTCCTGGAAATAATGTCTCATCTTATTTATAAAGGTAAATGAAATCCATGTCAAAGATCCCAACCATAGAGAAAAACTAAAAATGCAAATACAAACATTGAAATTCTACAATTCTGAGGCAAAGCACACTAACTTCCTTGTAACCTCTTCAGGTTTCTCACTTTGAATTTTTGAACCTTTCATCTTGGAAAGTTACTCAAATTAATATGATTACCCATGCACACTGTTGAAATAGCATCCTGATAGCACATTTGTACAGACACCGAACTAAGTTTTAACATCCTTATGCTTAAGCATAATTTCACCACCAAGACTTTCCATTATGTCACTTATTTTCTATAAATAATAATTCATATTTTTCTTACTGTCTTTACAATTATACTGAAGCACAATGACGTATCTTTAAATTTTCTGCAAAGTATTAGAGTAAATGATGAAGGGTAGAGTTCCAACTTTAGATTCCCTGGGAAGATATTAATTACCAACATTATTTACATGATTGCCTTTTTCTCCTCCACTAATGTGTTGGTGCCAAGTATTCAGAAGTTCATACTCACAGATGAACTTTAGAATTACATTGTCAAGTCTTTATTTTCCACCCACTTGGGATTTGTTTGAATTTATAGATTTCATTTAGCAAGGAAACTGACATTTTTACAGTATGGTTTTCCTAGTGAAGAAAAAGGCGGTATTCCGGCTTTTATGTGTGTCTTTTTTTATCTCCTGCAGTAGGTTTACAGTTGTTTCCTCATTATAGTTTTTTTTTTTTAAATTCTTATTGCTTATTTCCTATCTGGGTTGTTATTATTGGATAAATATGATTTATTTATATTTGTATTTAGCAGTCTTAGAGATTCTACATATTTCTAAGTGTCTGGGATTTTTCACATTATACAGTGACATCAAAATAATTATTTCTTAATTATTTCAATATTCATGCTTCCATGTTATTGTTTTAAATCATGCTATAATATAATGCACACATTAAATATGAGTGATAGCCCTGTTTACAAGCATCTTTAACTTCTAATTTTAATAGAAATATTACTCTATTACTTAGCATGATGACTATATCAAGCATATATTGAATTCAGTATGTGACTTATAACTTAGAGAAGCCTTATTTCCATCAAGTCACATGTAATGTGTGACTCTGCTTACATGTAGGTATAAATTATATTTGCTATGTATACATTATCTGTGTATATAGATATATATTTATTTTTCTCAAACAAAATCAAGTGGCCACTGAGTAACTTTTATCTGTAATCACAGAACACATCGCTAGCTGTTAGTATCATGGCTATAACAAGGATAAATGAGAATAATTTGTAGGTTGAGTGAGGCGATCTCTTCCACTGTGCCAGCTACAAATTGGCATGTTATGCTTTGATACTAAAACCCAACTGAGAAGGTTTCACTTAAAATTAATTGATGAATGTGCCCGTGATCAGTGACTCCTTCATTAATTTCAATTAATGTAGTGAGTTACTCAAATACTTTTGAGACCAGAGTATAAATTAGAAAATCACCTTGTAATATGTTATAGAAATGGTGACTGAATGGGCAGGTGAAGGGACAGGAAATCCTCCTACCTAGTATGTCTCCAGACTTCAAAATGAAGGAGCATATTGGAGGTTGATAAAAGTGTGCTAAAATTGGATTTGAGACGAAAAAGCTGTATGTTTTCTGAAGTGTATTTAATTATCTAACTTCATCTTTAAGTATCTTGTCCCTTCAAGGATAAATCCGTGCTGAAGAGATTCTCAGGGAAGTGGTGGAACTGTTTGTTATGCACACTGTCTGTAGGCAAGGCACACACAGTGGGAGATACTGCATAAAACATGGAGGGAATCAGGTACCAAACAAATCTGTAATTCTGGAGGAGGAAATAAGTGACCCAACTTCAGAGAAATCTCCAACATCATAAAAGGCAAAGAACAAAGAAATGTAGTGGAAAGGTCTGGGAAACAAGGTCAAAATAATGTTAAAATGGTGTAGCTAAATGTTCAAGGTAAAGAGTAAAAAGTTATGTTAAAAAGTTATCATTTTGGAAAGATCTTTGCTACTTTGGTGAGAAATGCAATTTTGACCTGAAAATTTTAGTTTCTAAATTGAGTTTTATGTTCTAGTTCTTCCTTAAATGTGTACAGCGTGGACAGTTTGGGCATACATTCAGTGATAGGCTTACTATCACCAAATACTTCAGAATATGAACTATATGAAAGTAACTTACATTCTAGAGACAAAATGCCTGGTAATCTGGGAATCAGGATTGGTGTGGTAGTGATGATACTACTTTGCTGTGGGATGTTCTGTATGTCCTGTGGGAGCCCTTCTTGGGTTCTTTGTGGCGTTGCCCAGCAGGTTCGTATAGAGGATGATTAGGACCATGGGCCTGAGTGCAGGTGTTTGAGATGGTCTGCACTTGGCTGTGCTGGGGGATGGTCTGTATGTCAAGTTGTTCTGATTGGTTAATAAATAAAACCTGATCGGCTGTGGCTAGGCAGGAAGGATGGGCGGGACTAACAGAGAGGAGAAATAAAAGGACAGAAAGGCAGAAGGAGACGCTGCAGCGCCGCCATGACCAGAGGTTGCAGCCGCCGCCATGACCAGAGACACTGCAGCCGCCGCCATGACCAGCAGCATGTGAAGACGCCGATAAGCCACCAGCCACGTGGCGAGGTATAGATTTGTAGAAATGCGTTACTTTAAGATATAAGAATAGTTAACAAGAAGCCTGCCACGGCCATACAGTTTGTAAGCAATATAAAGTCTCTGTGTTTACTTGGTTGGGTTTGAGCGGCTGTGGGACTGGCGGGTGGCAGGGATTTGTCCTGACTGTGGGCAGGGCGGAAAACTCAAGCTACACTACTTGCTGCCCCTTATAACTTTCCTGGAACCTATGAATCAACTTAGAATTGATTGGCATCCTTTACAACCCTTTCCCAACTTCAATTTAACTCTGTTGTTTCCTGAATGAAGAAGTCATACAGTAGACAAAGTCATAGAGTGAGAATGTCAGAGTTAAATCTGAGCTGCAGGGAGCATCAGTCAGTCAGTCAGTCAGTCAGTCCGTTCCACCCCCAGTAACTGTTCTTCCTCATTGGAGTGCAGTCCTGGGGGCATGCAGTAGCCACATGGCAGTTCTCAGTTCTTTCCATGCACCCACCATGTTAGTTAATGCTAATTCTAATTCTGGAAGTGGGCTTTCTTATCCCTGTTGTACAGGTAAGGAAAGGAGAACAGGAAGAATATAGGAGGCCAAGAATTCAATGCTAGTCATGCTCCAGAGTTCTTACATCTGTTCAACATTTCAGCATATTATTCCTTTTCTGGAATGTTTTAATTCTATTTTTTTCCCAATGGCCTCCCCCACACGCTCAGGAAATATAAACCACATACATAGAAGTTACCTTGTCATTATTTTTACTTATTTTTATTTTTCAGAATCATTATTTTATTGATATCACTATATGTGTATAGGTGTGTATTCTGTGCAGCACACGTGGAGGTTAGAGAATGCCCAAGTGGAGCCATTTCTCTCCTTTGACATTACATGGGGTCCGGGGATTGAACTCAGGTCCTCACGCTTGTGGGATAGGCACTTTACCCAAAGAGACAGATGGCCAGCAACAGACCTTCCCATTATTTAAATCAATTGGAGGGGTATTGTTAAATTTATAAATATTAATGTAGCATTACATTTATATTAAAATTATATAAATATTTTCCAAAAGTATGACATAAATAATATTTTCCATTATAAAACATGATCTGTCTAGTACATGGTACTATAGCTTATCCTTGGCCATATACACAGTGTAGATGTAAGACTATGATGTCTAGACTAAGGCTATTCAGAGATTTCAAGGGAGTTTTGTTGAAAGGTGCAGGAAAAAATTGCAGGATTTTGCTTTGGGGTTGGACATTGAACACTTGGGACATTGGTTCCTTTAGGATAGGCTAGTCAAGAAATAGTGAGATTGAATGTAAGCTGACATTGCAGATGGATCGGACAAAGTGTGCACTAGAGGGTAAAGTTGTAGGGCTGACTTCAAATACAAGAGAATTAACCACACACTTATGGTTTGATTAAAAGATATGTTTTTTGATACAATTTTATTTATTTTTTTGTTTTTTTTTTTAAATTTTACAATACTATTCAGTTCTACATATCAGCCACAGATTCCCTTGTTCTCTCCCTTCCTGCTCCCCTCCCTCTCCCCCCCAGCCCACCCTCCATTCCCCACCTCCTCCAGATCAAGGTATCCCCTGAGGACTGGGATCGACCTGATAGACTCAGTCCAGGCAGGTCCAGTACCCTCCTCCCAGGCCGAGCCAAGCGTCCCTGCATAAGCCCCAGGTTTCAAACAGCTAACTCATGCAATGAGCACAGGACCTGGTACCACTGCCTAAATGCCTCCCAAACAGATCAAGCCAATCAACTGTCTCACCTATTCAGAGGGCCTGATTCAGTTGGGGGCCCCTCAGCCTTTGGTTCATAGTTCATGTGTTTCCATTCGTTTGGTTATTTGTCCCTGTGTAGAAGATATGGTTTTACAGAAGGACCAAGTCAATATTTCAAACACAGCTAAGACATATCAAGAAGGAGATATATGATGAAAAGTTTGATTTAAAGATGAAATCTGGTGATTTCAAGAGTGGTCTAGGTGGGTTAATTTGGTTTTAAGAAACATCAACATATAGATTAAGACTTTCTAACCATCAAGGAATAGGATGCATGTTATATGGATATGTACTAGTTATTTCCTACTGCTGTGCTAAAACACTATGAACAAGGCAACTCCCAGAAGAGTTTATTTGGCTATGGTTTAGAGTGATAATAGTCCATGATGGCAGAGTGGAGGCAGCAGGTGGCAGGAGGCTGGCACAGTTGCTGGGAGAGCACATCTCAGTCCATGAACAGGAAGCTGAGAGAATGAACTGGAAATGTTTCCAGCCCTTTGAAATCTCAAAGCCCACTACCAGTGATATATTTTCTTCTGTAAGGCCACATTTCCTAATCCTCACCAAACAGACACCAGCTGGAGACCAGGTATTCCAATACCTGAGACTTGGGAGGGCCATCACATTCAAACTGCCACAGCATGGAGGTACACTCTGTTAAAGATGAGAACCTAGGTTCCATTTAACATAGAATGTATGATAAAAATTTGAACAAACACTGATAAGGTGGGAAATGGAGGTTGGTTTAGATAAGTCACAAAGGGAGGGATAAGATGAGGTCTCTAAGCACAGTGAGGTGACTTTGAACTTAAGAATGAGGAACTGACATTGACTTCATACAGAAAGTATAACACACAGAGTTCTGACTGGAGAGAAACCAAGAAGTGATCTCACAGAAGCAGACAGTGCGAGTGCTCCAAGCATGATGGAACATTGCTAGCTCCCACAGATCTGCCTGGATAAACTTATTAAGCATCTGTGGAACTGGGCCTATGAGGGTGATTGATGACATGGGAAGTAAGAGTGATGGAAATGATAACTACAAGGAATCTTAGATGAGAAATACAAAGGAAAGAAGAGTTAGCAAGTGATGAGTTGAAGGAAGAACTCTGCTTTGTCTTGATGGATAAGTGTGAGCACATTTAATTCTGAGGCTATGGAAGCATTTGAAAGGCGACTGTTATCAGGACACAAAGGCTAGGGCACTGTGATTGCTAGCAAATGGGGCATAGAGGGATCCCATACAAATATCGAAGTAGGGAATTGCTTTTTGGATGAAGAGAGAAATTCTTTATTCTCTGAGAGTAGCAGTTGGAATCATAGTTCTGGATTAGGGTGGGCTTGTGGATGTCACAGGGGGATGTTGGGTCTTTTGAACTGAGGGTTCTTTTGATAAAGGCACACTTAGCATGACAGTTCTCATTAATGTAGCACAACCTGAGTGTGGGAATGAGAGAGATCAAGGATTGGATTGGTTCTGTGATGGGGGTTTAAGGCAGGAGTGACAAAAGACCTCAAGGAGACTAGAGCACTAAGTGGCTAGCTGAAGGAAAGGCCCAGGCATTTGTGGTAGCTAATCTTGCCAACCTGACTGGATTGGGGGGCCCCTCTGGTGTGTCTGTGAGAGCATGTGCAGAGAGGATTAGACCACAAGGACTCTGATCAAAAGACTAGATATGTCCCTTAATGGATTCATGGTGGGATGACAATACTGGGAATGGGGAATGATAGGAGGTAGACCTACCTGGAAGAAGTCAGTCACTGGAGGTGTGTCTGTCTTTGGGGGTATATCCTGCCCTGACCTCTTTGGATGCCCCCTTTCTATGCTTTCCAGCCAGCCTGATGTAAACCGTTCTGTTCCATCATGCCTTTCTCACCCAAATGAAATGACGCTTCTGAAGCCACAAAGTAAAACAACCCTTCTGTTTAAGTTTCTTTTCTCAGGGAATTGGTCACAGCAATGCTATGCATAGCCAGTACATTAGACCAGGCAGACCAAAACTGAGATTGGTAATCAAAACAACAGTAATACCAACACCAGTTAATATCTTCTGTGTCAGCAAAACCTCACGCCCAACCTAGAAGCTGTTTCCAGTTAATAACACTCTCAAAGAAACTTAGTTTTTCCCAGGAAGTCTCCTGGGTATACAAACCACACTTAAGGTAGGCCACATGTCCAGCTGTAGACAGCCGACGCAAATTGAATTAGATGGTATTTTGGGAGATTTTTTTTGTCTCATAATCTTTTGTCAAGGCACTTTTGTTCTTACTTTAAAGGTCTTTTGCTTCTAGATTTTGGTTTCCAAGTTTTGTGTTTTATGGGACCTCTGTCTGTGCAAATGCATATGTCTTGAGTGTCTCTGTGTCTGTATGTGTTTCTTGTACTTTTGGGGGAGCTCTTTTTTTCTCTGTTTTGTCCTGTTCTTGTTTGTTTTATTTATTAATTACTACTACTACTACTACTACTACTACTACTACTACTGTTATTGTTATTATTTAAATGCCTATTTGTTTTCTATTGAGAAAGAGAAAGAGTGTAGATTTGGGTGGATGGGGAGTTAGGAGGATGTGGATTAGCTGGAGAAGGGGAAACAAATTATAATATGTTCTATGAAAAAAATCTATTTTCAATAGTGATATCTATATCTTTATCTATCTTTTCCGGGGTCAGGATGAGAGCATAGGTCCCTAATGATGGAAACTGTGGCCAAAGAATGGAAGTGGAGGATATTTAGCTCCATGACATAGTTCAAGGCTTCCCTGGTAATCCTGGAGCTACTACTTGTATTTACAGAACACTTGAAACATAACTCGAGAAAACTGAGGTGTGCTGAAGTGTAAAAAACACTCCAGATTTTGAAGACTTTGTATACAGATCAAAATATGAAGAACTTCTTTCTAAACTTTATATTGATAGCATTCTAAACTGAAGACATTTTGGTTCACTGGACTCTATTAATTTGTTAAGGTTCCTGTAGCAAAGTTTCATACACTGAATGGTGTAAACAACAGCTATTGATTAATTCACAGTTCTAGAGACTAGGAGTCCAAGAAGTCTTTTGTCTGCTCCTTCTCCAGTTAAAACGATACATTCATAGATTAATTCCACGGAATTCTTTTACTTTTTAAATTATGGCTATTAGAAACCTTAAAATTGCGTCTGTGGCTGGAATTATCTATAGCATGGTGCCTTTTCACAATAGTGAACATGAACAGACATTTGCTATGCATAGGCACTGTTGTAAAACTCTCATATAGTAATTGAATGCTGAAGATTCACCTATACAGTTTACCTCTCATTATAGATAGATGAAGGTATTTGCTCAAAGTCACATAGGAAATATCGGCTAGGATATGATGGTGATTCTCTTGGCTTTAAAGTTTATCCTCCGATTTTCTCTTTATTAGAGTGTCTTTCTAAAGAACTTGATCTATTTTGACATTATTAGGAATGTTAAATTATGATGTCATTATGTTACATGGTACTGCATCTGACTCTGATTGCTTCAGTTTTGTTTCCATTTACTCTGGTTTCTTTATTTTGTTATGATAACTTTTTACTTCTAGTATCCTTCTCTAATCAATATCTATGATTTTCACTGTTACCAAAATGTATGTGTTATGTGTTTGACAGATTTTATATTTCCTTTTGATAGACATGTTTCTGCTCTTTAAACTTGTCTTTTGTTTTAAAACATTTCTAGTTATTATCAGATAACAAATATTCTGCATGTGTAGAATAATTTTAACAGAAATAAAATGCAGTATGATCTAAAATACTTTTTATTTATATATTATATATATATATATAATATATATATTAACTGTCTTTATGAAGACCATGGCTAGAATCAATAGAATGAGCCATGGCAAACAAACTACCATGTATATTAAAAAGATGATAATTTAAAACCTTTCACTCAAGGTAGGAAGATACTTTAAGTGAAATATTCTAAGAAGTGGTTATTTCAATGGTTTTAGATTAAAGAAATACAAGACTTTATGATCATAGAGATGTCTCCTTATTTATTGAAATATTGAAGACTGGAAGAATTTGAGAGTCTGCTTTCTTTCATTAGGTTCATGATTTGTTGTGTGTCTTTTGTTAAGATAAAAGAAAAATGAATCTGCAAATGTTGAGTGGAAGTCTCACCCTGCAGGAAGCTCTTAGGACCCCTGCATTTTTATTTGGCATTAGATTAAAAATCCGTTCCCCAGTTTCTCCACAGCATTGCCTGTGATTCCGAGTCTGAAATCTGTGCTCCATTTCACCTTTTTCTGGCCCAATTTTACCCCGAGAGTTTGATCTCTGGTTTTCTCTCTGGCACAGCAGTTTGGTTTTTGCTTTCATCAATCTTTTCTTGGTGATCATCTGATAGCCTAACTTCATGATATTGACATATAAATACAGTTAAGACTTTAAACCTCACCAGTGCAAATCAATAGTTAAACCCCAGATATGGTCCTCCTGATTATGGGACCCTTAAGTCCTTACCTAAGGGCCTTCCTCTGAGTCTTCACAAGAAAAAAAATTAGGACCTGGCGGTGGTGGTGCATGCCTTTAATCCCAGCACTCAGGAGGCAGAGACAGGCAGATCTCTGTGAGTCCGAGGCCAGCCTGGTCTACAGAGTGATATCTAGGACAGGCGCAAAGCTACACAGAGAAACCCTGTCTCGAAAAGCCAAAAGAAAAAAAATAGAATTTATTCCAAATGCTTAAAAAATCTGTTCCAGAAATGTGTTTACACACTGCAGAAGCCTTTACAAGTAAAGAAAAAAAAAAGGTAAGTTTAGTAGATCATCCCATGTTTGTTTCTGTGTATATTTATCCTCAAATATTGTATACAAACAAGTCATCATACAGACTCCTGGATCATCAGCCTGCAGATTTTAATTCAATACCTGTGCTGGTGTACAGACTCAGTGTTTATCAGTCCCCTGGTGATGCTGATGTTGTGTGGACTCATGGACAGCCGTGTGCAGCTCATTGTGCCAGTGATAGTTTTGGAGGAACAAATTGGGAACATGTCAGTAGTAGGTAGCAAGTGTATTCACCTAACGTTAAGTAAAAATGACATTAGAGCGTTGGTCATTGTGTGGTTTGCAAAGCACAAAACAGTGAAAGAGTCTGAACCCAGCGTGGTGCTGGTCAAAGGCTGTGTAGAATGTGGAGGAAGAAGACGTCAGCTCTTTGAAATGCACAGCTTACAGACTTTCACTATAGAACTGAATTGATTCTCTTCACCATGCTTGCATTTGGACACCAACCTTCAAGCTACTTTTAACGATTCCTGACAAAGGAATCTTTATTATTGTATAGTCATTCATGTTTAAGAAAAGGTGTTCTTACAGTCTATTTTCTATAATGTTTACATTGATATAGATTTTGTATTTCAATATAATTTCTGTTTTCAGAAAATTAACTCTATACAACACTCAGATATGGCTATCGACATTTAGATTATAGTTATCAAAAGATCTACCTACTTTATTTTAGTGATGCATTTAAATAAAGAATTCAAAATTATTTTAATACATGACACATATGTATATACATACATGCACACATTATATGTATATATGTGATATATGTATACATATATATACAAACACACACATTATATATACCCTTAGTGAAAAAAACCAAAATTTTTTGAGTATATACTATGAGCTCAGGAAAGTAGGCAATCTGATACAAATCCATAGAGGACATTTATTCTTTCAATCCATGTTCATGGTAGAACATATGCATACTTCCAAGCTCATATGTATGCTTTATGTGTTTGAAAAGAAGAAGAAACATCATCTGAAACACAATGAGGAGCCGAGCTGAATCACATGTCCAAGAGGGTGGGTGGGTATATGCTTAAGTGGAGAGGAAATAGGGGATTATTGTAATTCATCTTTTCAGTCTTTAAACATTTTGAAAATATTTACTGTTCATCTTCATGTCTCATAATTTAGGCATAAAATAATTATCCATTGAAATTAAGAGAATATTAAAATAATGAAAGAAACCACTCATGAAAGAAATGACATACTAGCACATATCATAGTATATGAATGTGTGTGTGTGTGTGTGTGTGTGTGTGTGTGTGTGTGTGTGTGTGTTCGTCCCTGATCCTTGTGCATGGCATTCACCTGGCAGGTATATCAAGAATAAATATAATGGAGACCTCTGGATAGATCATCCATGAGAAAGCACAAAGTGCTGGAGGTTAACAGGTTCACAGACAGCAGGATGTGACTCTCTGCATTTGACCCTATTATTACAATTAGCATTTCACATGCTTATTTAAAACAAAAGGTTATCTTTGAATACATTATTTAGCTGACCCCTTTTGCTTTGCATTCTGTTTGCAGCAGCAGTGGCAATGCCCTTGTTGACCTCCTGCTAAGGGAAGCTGCCCTAATCAAGAGCCTAGACCTCAAGCCCTCACATCAATGACTGCATTTCTGCTGAGGGCACACCTCCCTTTTGTTAGGATGCACAAATGCTGGCAGGGAGACAAGTCAAGCCTCTCTTTAAGGGAAGTGAGATTCAATTGACTGCCGATTCTGGCTTTCAAGTGACCTTACAGCCTCACCTACTCCTTCTTAACCTGCACAGCGGACCAGCATACTTTTACAACCTGCCCTTCTCTCGTGCACTCTGATCAGACTTACATAATGGTCTGAGAACTGCCCCAGTTTTGCCTGACTCTTGGTTTGCTCTCGTTGGCACATCTCATAAAGTATCCTTCTGAGTGAATCCTATTTTAGTGCCTACTTCTTTTTGACATGAGCATCTTCTCTATTATATGTAGTTGTGGCGATTGAGTCAACAGTCACAAGGAAGAATATACATTTGGGATGTTTCAAACCAGTGATGAGAGCCTATCTCATCCTGTCCTCTGATTGTGTGTCAGCCAGGAAAACCCCAAGGGCCTGAACACTGCTGGGATTGTGTGCTCAAGGAGTGCCTTCAGTGAAACTTTCCTTAACATTTTATTTACTCAGAGATGAGTTGCTTTTCTTTGAACTTCTAAGTGAGTGTCTATACTGGTATGGAGACTTGTCTGCACCAGGCTATTCCTATGCTAGGCTTTCTCCTTTCAGCCTTACCACTCATTTATCAAGCATTTATTGCAAATTGATTTTATGTCAGGTTTGATCTTAGACTCTGAAGCCCATTGCAATGTGTTAGACATAAAGATTTATTTATTAAAGGGAATAGCATAATGTTATCATTATGTGAAACCAAAAATAAATATTGCCTTCAGTTGCATTTAATTTTTGACTTTCTTTTGTAATGAAGAAATGAATTAAGTGTCACTGAATAAAGTAAAACAAATAAAAAGAATAAAATATAAGATAAAATCTGAAATTGCCACTTCATTATATATTAAGCATTGGGAAAGTCAGCTTTACTTCTGGTTCATCCTTCATAAATTAGACATTAAATTATCATCCATTGGAATGAGAAGATGCAAAAGTATTTATGGGAGAAATGACATAATCATGTAGTATAATATATGTGAGCGCCTGTGTGTTTCAAGGTGTCTATGACATCATTCAAATGTCTAATGGCTTCTCTGGTGTCAGACAAAAGTTCATAAGGCATCTTAAGTCTGTCATAATTTTTATTTTTTTACTTTGTAATTATAACATGTTTACTGTATAACAGAAAATATAGGCTTACAGAGAAAAATAAATGTGAAGAAGTGCTCCATATTTTTTTGGATTCTTTAATCCATAACACATTCTCTTTATCTTTCTTTGTCTTTGTCTCCCATATTTTTGTATGTGTGTGTGTGTGTGTGTGTGTGTATTAGTATAAACTGACACTATATATCCATATCTATCTATACATAGTGAGAAACATTATTCTAAATCCGTATCTATCTATACATAGTGAGAAACAGTATTCTAAACTGTCATCATACGACTCTCAAATATATTACTTGCGAGTCATATACATCTGTCTATCAGTGTGTCTACTTAGAAAGAGAGCGAGAGTGAGATAGAGAGAGGGAATCTTTTCTGTGTTAGGCATTAGTTGAGAGGGCTCTGGAGACTGAGAGCTAAAGTAAGCCTTGCTTCCACTCTGCGGGGACCTGAGATATAGTAGCAAGTCAACCAAGTGTGGAGGCACTGGAGAGAGGCCACTTGGGTGTCATCTTTTCTTTACTATTTTTTTTTTTTTGGACACAACTCATTACACAGCTGAGATGGGTTCCACATCTCCCAGATGGAGTGGTTGCAGCAAGTACCACAGATGCTCCTGGTAACTGCACAAGTGTCTTCCTCCACGGGAGTGCTGGGTGACTGCTTTCATTGTCCTGCTAGTTGGCACTTCCTGATAAGAACGCAGAAAGATGACTGCCTACTCTCAGGGTGAGCAGTCCTCAGTGCTGGACTCTGCCTTAGGCTGCCAACTGCCTTTGTGTTTGCGCGTAGTGCTCACATTTGTAGCATTGCAGGCTCTTCTGCTCACAGTGAGTCCCTGTGCTGGGCATGTGTGCAGAGATCACAGTCTCAGCAGCCTTTTGCTTACCTGAGCCTGACTGTCTTGTGTCTACATTCCACTCAAAGCCTTCTCAGATGACTTCTTTTATAGTCTGCTTGACTCAGATTCTCCTGATTGTCTTAAACACACGATCCAAACTATGGGACAATTTCCAGCCTTAATAAATCACTAGAAATATAATGCAGCTGATTACTATAGTGAAGTTTATACAAATAAACAAATTTATATCTTCATTTAAAAATAATTAAAAACTCACAGGTAGTCATAAATATAGAGCACAGAGTCCTATAAACCTGTCACTCAACTTCTGGTTGATGACATCTTGCATAATGTGGTGTAATAACAAAGCCAGACCAATGGGACATTGCAGTTTATTGACTTCAGATCTCACTCAGACTACCTTACATACTGATGTGTGGAGTGTTAGGTGTGTGCATGCCATTCAGTGCAACTGGATCATTTGTTTGTGTTTGTGCAGACACCACCATGATCAAGACACAGCAAAATCCTTCCTTATAGATGCACCTGTCTCTCACCTGTGGCCCTCTTCTTAACTGCCAACCCCTTTTACATTTTTACAGTTTATTTGAAGAAAATAGCATTTCTGGAGAACACGAAACATTACTTTAAGAATTTTATAGATGGGATTTTGTAATATGCAACATTTTGAAATGGACTTTCTTAATCTTATCAGTATCTTATTTATGAATATTATTTTGTCAGAGTTTTGTAACTATAACAGATTACATGAGAAAATTATAAAGAGAAAAGGTTCATTTTCACCTCTGGTTGTAGGGGTCTCAACCTGAGATGCATGTGTCTTATTGCTTTGTGTGCCTTTCATTTTCAGTGAGACAGAAGCTCATGGCTGGAGAACATGCCAAATAAGTTTTTGTGTCATGAGTCACATAGCAGAAGGAAAACAGGAGATGTTGGAGCCACAGTTCCCTTGAGGCATACAGTTTAGTACCTACAGACCTTTCCCTCAGCCTGCCAGAGGCTCCACTCAGGGGCCAGTCCTTTCACACATGTGCCTTTGCGGGGGGCATTCCGAGTCCAGTCTTGAACAATTGTATTCCAATTAAAATTAGCTTTCCCTCTGTTTTCACCTCTTCTTTTAGATAGGAAAAGAAAACAAAAGGAACACAACGGAACAGTACAAGATGGTGTTTCAAAACTATGAAGAAAATAAAGTTGCTGGAGAGTCATAAACATAATGGAAGCATTTGTTCTTTTTTCACCTTTAATTAACACCAATAAAGGCAATTTTAACTTCACCTGAAAAGTAAAAGGAGACATTTGCGCCCAGTTAGCTCTAAATTCATATTAGTCTCCAGGGAGTATGACTATAAAAAGAACTTTGAAAATCCGTGAATAAGATTCTCATGTGCTTTTTAAATGCAGAAGGCTAGCAAGTATTTGTTCTGCACTAGAAAGTTATTTTCTTAATTTTAGTGAAATTATCAAATTCCATGATGAAACTGAGAGTCACTTTCAATTACCATGGTGTTTGCTATCTAGAAATTTTAAGCAGTGACTGTCCTTCAAAGTCATTGTTAATACCAAGTATATTTCTAACATTGCTGAATATTCAGTAAGTCATTTGATATAAATTCAAGTAATTCAAATGTCGGGCTGAGTTCGCAGTAGTGATTTACATCGACAGGAATTTTATGAGTGTGCATTATTAGTTCTCTGACTTCCTTAATATATAAAGGTTATAAAAAGAACGTTTCCCACAGTTATGAATTTTAGCATTTCATCAGGTAAATGTAAATACCCAAAGATTGCAAGCAGCCTTAAGATTTCCACAGAAATGGTCAAAGAGTGATTCAGCTCCTCAAATTATGGACACTTGCTTTTCATTAAATGGTATTTGTAGTCTTCTCACATTCTGAATGAAAATGTATCTGATAGCTATTCCAACAGGGTTCTGTAGTCTGCTGAGTGATGCTGGTTTGTGAGCACCACCCTTCCGCAGTGGATATCTGATACCTCTGTCAGCACCTGGATTTAGCCACATGTACATTCTGCATTTTAAAGCCATTGATGTAATTCTAACTTACCTCATTTAAGAAACTATTGCTGTTTGTCCCTGTGCCTTATCCAATCTTGGTTTCAACTATTCTCGCTCACATAAACCCTCCTCTTTCTCGCTAATTAGACTCCCTCCCGGCGCTCCACCTGGGGCCTCGCTGTGGATCTCTGCATCCAGATTCCTCAGTCCTTGCATGGGGTTTCTGGCACAATTATAAGGTTGTTTGGCCATCCCATCGCCAGAGTAGGTCAGTCCCGGTTGTCTCTCGGCCATTGCCAGCAGTCTTTTGTGGGGGTATCTTTGTGAATTTCTGTGGGCCTCTTTAGCACTTTGTTTCTTCCTTTTCTCGTGTGGTCTTCATTTACCATGGTCTCCTATTCCTTGTTCTCCCTCTCTGTTGTTGATCCAGCTGGGATCTCCTGCTCTCTTTCCCTTGACCCTCGCCCTTCCAAACGAATGGAAACACATGAACTATGAACCAAAGGCTGAGGGGCCCCCAACTAGATCAGGCCCTCTGAATAGGTGAGGCAGCTGATTGACTTGATCTGTTTGGGAGGCTCAATCTGGGAGGAGGGCACTGGATCTGCCTGGACTGAGTCTATCAGGTCGATCTCAGTCCTCAGCGGAGGCCTTGATCTGGAGGAGGTGGGAATGGGGGGTAGGCTGGAGGGAAGGGCAGGGGGGCAGGAAGGGGGAGAACAAGGGAATCTGTGGCTGTTATGTAGAACTGAATAGTATTGTAAAATAAAATAAAATAATAAAAAAAGAAATAAAAGACTAAAATCAATACTCAAAAAAAAAAAAAAAGAAACTATTGCTGTGGATATTAGTTAGATGGCACAAGCAGTCTCGGAATGGCTGTGTTAGATTTGTTGTTGTTGTTGTTGCTGCTGCTGTGTAAAAATACCCAAGAAAATATACTTACAGAAGAAAAATATTTTAGCTAAGTTGATCCATGATCACTTGGTTTTATTGTTTCTGTGCCTCAGTGAGGCAGAAAAGCATGGTGATGAGCATATGGTGGCCACGAGAAAGGGAAAAAGGCAGGGCTAGAGGTAAGCAGTACTTTACAAAGGAATTATCCCTGTGACTGTGCTGGCAAGTTTTCATGGTCAACTGGGCATAATCTGGAATCACTTGGGAAGAGGGTCTTAGTGGGGAATTACCTATATCAGGTTGGCCTGTTGGTATGCTTGTAGAGGTTGTCACAATTATTAATTAATTTAAAAAATGATGTAGTCCACTATGGGCAGCACCATTCCCTAGGCATGGTCCTGAATTGTGTTAGAGTAATGAAAGCTAGCTGAGCATAAACATCAAGCAAGAAAGGATGTTATCATTCTCTTTGCTCTTGGCTGTAGAGGTGTGTGACTAGTTGATTGAATTCCTGCCCTGACTTCCACTTCATGATGGACTATAGGTTGAATTTATATGCCAAATGAACACTGTCTTCCCGTAAATTGCTTTCAGTCAGAGATGTTTTCTCCTTTAAGAAGAGATTGTATTAACATAAATTTGTGTTTTGTTTATGGCAACAGAAATCAAATTAGGACAGTGACCTACTTCTTTCAAATAGTCCCTACCTCCTGGTGTCCTAACCCACTATGAGTTCATTCAGTTATGAACTTGTTGGTGGAGTGATCCACTAAGTAGATTGCCAATCATAATTTTATTTCATCTGTCAGTATCTCTATGAATTTTTAACATAGAGTATCTCTAATAATTTTTAACTTTTTCCAGTGATGCTTTGTATCTAAACCATAACTATAATTAAAATTTGATGTTCTACCCCATAAGTTTGATTCTTACTTACATGTCAAGGCACACAACTTTATTAGTTTACCCAGAGTCAACCAGTTTGGTGCTAGACATAAACTTATTCATAAACATCAGGGTAATATTTTAATTATAGAGTTCCAACTGTTTTTATTCAGATATCACACTCTGATGGTTACCAGGTAGGATACTGCCCCTCAGGAGCATGGAGAAGCTGATTTGGCAATGAATCAAAGGAATTTTGAATTTTTCTTAAAAAGCTGGTTCAATGAATAGGAGAGGGATATAGCTGCTTGACACTACTACAAAAATATTTATTTTAATGTCTCATTTCTTGTATTATTAATGGGCTTATCAAGCTAATTCCTGTAGCAGGAATATTAACAGTTTTTATTAATAAAATCAAACCTGAGGCCAGTTGTCGGGGTGAATGCTGGTAGATCAGATGCAGAACAAGTCACAGCCACCTCACCTTGCCAATTCCTCAGATGGTACTGTTTCCTCAGACTGGAAGCCTCTGAGTCCTCATCCAGAATGAATCTCAGCTGAACTGTGTTGCTCCAAAGCCTGAAAGCTTAACCAGCCAAATGCCTCTAGTTTGTGGTCCTCACGCCTTATATATCTTTCTGCTTTCTGCCTCACTCCCTGGGACTAAAGGCTTGCTTTCTGTGATTAAAGGTGTGAGTCACCATACTTGGCTGTATCCTTGAACAAATAGATTTCAACCTCTGGAATGCTAGGATTAAAGGCGTATGCTACTACTGCCTATCCTCTATGTTTAATATTGTGGCTGTACTGTCTCTGACCCCAGATAAGTTTATTAGGGTGCACAATATTTCGGGGAACACAATACCACCTCAAATTCCTATGAAGTTAAGTAAAGAAAAATTCTTTTAAATTCAACAGATTGATGGGCACTGTCTTTTGGAAAACTAACTGTGACACTATGGGAATAAAAAAAGACAGACAGACATGTGTAGAGAAGCTGGGAATGGGTGGGCCATGCTCACTCTGATGGAATGGCCCCTGTTAGATAACAGTCTGTAACCTCGGCATGTCTGTGTTGGACGGCACAGGGGGAATGGTTAGCCATTATCTGTAAAATATCTCTGTCGGGAAGAATTCTCAGGCTGTCAACATCTGGAGAAGGAAACTATGATCAATGCTTTTTCCTATTCTGTCAACATTCACACAGAGACCAGAGGAAGGTTATGCCAACTTTCTGAGCCTGACCATGGTACAGTTTGCTCAATTCCCATGAAGTCTGGGTAATTGGGGTCCTTGTGAATGATGCGCACTCAGAACTTGACTCCTAACATACCCACTCAGGTTTTCTTTAGCTCCCCAAGATAGGCTCTGTGTTTTTAGCTAAATCAGAATATCTCGGCAGTTTTATTAGTATTAGTCAAAGAATCCTTTTCCAAGACAGTATTTCCCCTAAAGGATGAAATATCTATAGAGTAGGTAATAATAAACAAACTCAGCTTAATTCTATCAGAAAATAAATTAACACTGCCATGCTGACTTCATTGACAATAGACTTCTTATTCTCAAATGGAGTTGTTTTGTTTTATAAAGGGCAACCTTATATCTATTCTTTTCAAAGGTCTGTCAGTTTGTAAAATTTACTTAATAAGGGCAACTAATTCAGATAATTGATTCTAGAATAGAAACTTTTGATCCAATTATCCACTCCAATTGACCTTTCTTGTGAAATACTGCTTGAATTGCTCTACCCAGCTTATGTTTAATTACAGTATCTGACTATGTTTAATTATCAAATCTGAGTAATGTTTAATGAGCTCCCTTGTTTAATTACTGTATCTGACTAATATAATTACTCTTAAGTAATCTCTGTCATTATCAGCTGAGCTCCCCGAGCTCCGTGCCGTTGTCCTCAGCCTGATTCTCCTGTCTTTACCTGCTGCTCCATGTGTTCCGTGTCTGCCTCGGCAGTTCTCTCAGAGCCGTCCGTGGGCCCAGCTGTCTGGGACCTTGGTGCTTTCTCTCTTCTTCCTTCCTTCCTCGTGCTTTGATCTTTTCAACCAAGCTCATGACACATGCTATCTGCAGGACCATCTTTCTGGTTTGCTGAAATACTTTATGGCCCCTGCTCCTGTTCCTGTTAGTATTACTATACCATGTGTTACAAAGTCCTTTGTAAACTGTAACCTCTGTTTATGTTATTCTGTACTTCCGTATCTAGAAGCAGTTGATCAAGTTACACTCAGCACTATTTGATGAATGAATGAATAAATTAATGTAAATGAATGGATGATTCTGTCTATCAATCATAATTATGTGTAGGCATTTGATTAACAATCCTTTAAACATATGGGTTTTTTTTTAAGTCATTACATTAGCTCAATGATTGAAAAGACAAATGAATATGAAAATCAAAAAATAAAAAAATGAGTCAAATGCAGGTGTGAGAACTTGATGAAGACTTTCAGGACAATAAGAAAATGGACAACCCATAGCTTGACCTTCTGAGCACAGTGTTTTAACATGATGGATGTTAGTCAATAATAACAGTATGCTCATGGGTCCAATGTGTTTGTTTTTACAATATGGGGACAGAGGTGGCCCATGGATAGCTGGCTATGGAAGCCTTGCATAATATTTCTTAGATGCCACTGGCCTGTGGACCATGCTGTGCCTATAAATGTTCAAAAGTATAGGTTTATGAAGTAGATGATGTATCTTTGATGATAGCCAGATCTGTGGTGCTGATCTTGCCCAATAGTCCTGGCACGAGGAAAGCAGTGTTGCTGATAAATGCGGAGATACAAGAGGATTTCCAGGTCAGCTTACTCTAACTTCACAAAAACTCCACTGTAGAGAGCCAGGTCAGTGAAGAAAGTGAAAAACTTCAGGATGTATTTTCTCTGGAGAAACAAGACCTTCAGCTGGCTCTTGAGACAATATGATTTGTTTCTGAATGGGCACTTATCACAGTGTAAAGCCAGAAGCTTTGCAGAAGCAATTAAAGGTATTTATCTTCCCTGGGAAGAAACAGAAGCGTTTCTCAGTGCTTGGTTAGCCATTAGGCAAGAAACAGCAGAAAAGTTCAATTGTGTTCTCTCTAAAGATGTCATATTTATCTGAGCACTGTTAAGTTACAATACGCACAAAATAGAATAAAAAGGGCGACAGCATTCTCTTTTAAGTACTGTGTGCTGAATTGACACAAGCTTGTGTCACCCACAAAAAGGTAACCTCAGTTGGGACATTGGCTCAATCAGATGTGCCTGTGAGCATGTTCGCAGGGCATTTTAAAAATTGCTAATTGGTATAAAATGTCCCAGCCCACTATGGGAGTTACCACCCATAGGCAGGTGGATTTGAATTGTATAGGAGGGGAGCTGAACAAGCCAGAGGGAACAAGCTGGTAAGCAACATTCCCTATAGTCTCTACTTCAATTTCTGTCTCCAAGTTTCTGCCTTGGCTTCCCTTGATGGTGGACTGTAAACTGTATGATGAAATAGTGTCTTTCCTCTCCCAGGTTGATTTTGGTCACTGTTTAATCACAGCCACAGGAAAGCAAACTAGTGAATCATCTAAGAAGAAATTTATACTTAAGATTCCAAGCAGACAAGATTCTATCAGAAAAGAATGTTTTTCAAAGAGGTGGGCTATGACATGGTGACTATCTTTATTGGGCCCTCAGTGAGGCCAATTTGGTATTTACAGCCTTGGGCTATCACCAGCCACTTTACCATAGGGTGGACTTATTGGCTAAGTTCCAAACGAATTAAACTACTGCATTTTGAGTGTGGAGATTTAGAAAATTACCTAAATGAGAACAAACAAAGACTATTTCATTCAATACAAGGTAGGCTGACAAACATTGCCAATATTTGTCAATAAATTACAAGCAGGCAGAAGAATAAGATCTTAGAGAGGAAAGAAGGGAGTTTTCATATATGTCTTTGCTGGAGTCTGTTGACATGAGACACCAAGGGTAGACGAACTAGAAATGAGCCATTTCATGTATTGGGTAAGAGATGATATTTGATCATCCCTGGAAAATAGGTACAAAAAGCAGGGGTAGTCAATGATTGATCAAATCTTGGCTGTTTGGGACAGAGTACTGCAAAGACTGTGGACCAGAAGCTCTTTTTCCATAGTTATGGTTTAGCTTCCTTGACTGCTTGTGGGTTGCAGTTATCATAGAATGGTCATTCTGTGTATATTCGCTTTCTTTGATGACGTCCTTGAGGGGAATACTTATGTAAGTGAACTCAGGAGTGAGTTTTCTGGAGTGTCGATGAGCCACCACCCAGCTTCTTTGCACATCTGTACACAGGCAGGCTGTGAGGTAACCACAATCCTAGGGGTCCTCCAAGCACAGTGTTGTGGACAGTCCTTGGCAGAGCCTTGTCTAATCATTTGCACTTGATTTATGACCTGCAGGAACTGTGGGATGATAAACACATGAATATTTGTCAATCACAACTTTCGATTCAGAACTTGAATAAGTTTGTCTGGAATACACAGGCAGTTGTAATCTCAGAAGGAATCATTTCTTCTTTAGATGTAAAGCCAAGTCAGGAAGAATTAAGGCACACTTCCTTCTTCCTAAGCTTACTTCTCCATCTTCACTATGTATTTTATGTAATGACCAAAATCATCTACCTATCCCAATGTACAAAATCTCAGAAACTTTCATTGACTTTTAAGCAAATATTCTTTGACTATATACTGTGTATCAGACACTATTCTGTAATTTGGGAAACAGCAAAGTTTTCTTTTCTTATAGAGCTTCCATTCTGCTGAAAAAGATGAGGAAAAATCCTTTTCTTGTGGTGTGACAGAACACTGGACAAAAGTAGCTTTGAGAGGGAAAGGTTCATTTCAGCTTAGAGTTGGAGAGTACAGTCCATCACCATGGAGAGAGCATCGTAGTCGGTGCATGAGGCCCCAGTCACATTGTGCCCACAGTCAGGAAACAGAAGGATGGATGCTGGTTGTAGATGAAATTCTGACTTGTGCTGATGCTCAACCTGTTGCCTCCTTTTTATGGGACAGTGATACCCACATTTATGCAGGGTTTCCAGTCCTCAATGAACCTCGTCTATAAAGTCCTTCACAAACATTCCTGGAATATTAGCCGTTACAGAAAAATATAATTCTGGATATGGAGAACAAGGATAGATCTTTGTTGTTGCTGTTGTTCTGGGTCATAGAGAATAGGAATTGACAACGCACACTACAGGATCAGGATCAGCAAGACAAGCATGGGTTCTGTATTTCTACTACAGTCTGACAAGATAGGAATTGGTGAGGGGCATGCTGGTGTTCCAATGAAAAAGTGTTTACCTTGGATCATTGTTTTACCTCAAGACCATGGAAACAATGTTTTTTGCCTGTTACAGGAGCTAGTTGAATGCCAAGTAAGCCTGGACAGTGATTAGAGCTGTGGTCTATGGAAGTCAAATACTGACCACTGGAGATACTTGGGCAAAAAATAAGGCTTCTGTTACAGCAGAAGAATCCACCAGGACCATGGATGTTCATAATTTGACTTTAGGTGCAATTCTCCCAGTTAGCTGTAGGGGGCTCCCCAATCCATTGTTTTATGCTCTTGAACACACTGTAGAGACAGGAAAAGTAAGCTCTTCATTCACAGTTTCATATGGTAAATAGTATAGGGAGGAAAGGTAATGTATATTACACAGTACAGGTAGTGTCTTATTTTAAATTGATCTAGAAAGAGCTTTGTTGAGCAGGAGATGTTTGCACAAAAATTTGAAACAGGAGTATCCATGAGGACATTTAGGGAAGAGCATTTTTACTAGGTAGAAAAACACTCCAAGTCATGAATGTGCACACTGTGCTTTCAGAATCATGAGGGGACCAGCACAGGTAGACTGCACTGAGGGGAAAGAAGTGAGAGAGGATTGGTCTAGTCCAGTGGCCCTCAGCCTTCCTAATACTTCAGCCCTTCAGTACAGTTCCTCATGTTGTGGTGACCCCAAGCTACTGTTATGAATCTTCATGTAAATATCTAATTTGCAGGATATCTGATATGTGACTACGTTGTTTGATCTCCTGGTGGAGAAGTCCTGGTCTGGTCATTCATACCCTCCTTGGACTTGAAACTCCTCATTTTTATTTTGAGTGAAGCAAATATCAGTGAGAGCTTTGAGCAATTAACAGAGTTGGCTTTATTTTTAGATAGTTTTCTTTGAGCATAGCCTAGACCTGTCAAGAGCAGGAAGATCTGATGCAGTTATATGAGGCCTAAAGTTATTACTTATACTGCTTAACCTATGTGATGGAATGAGATCAAAAGCAAGTATAGACAGAACTGAGGTGTAAGTTCTGAGACCCCCTAAAAATGAGAAGAATGGAGGAAGGAGTGGACAACAGGGAGACTGGGAATGAATGACCATTGAGAAAGGCAGAAGGAACCCTAAGGAAGTATAGAGTCCTGGAAAACAAGAAAACAAACCGAGGAGCAACCCCCGAATACTCACGACATATTACCTGCGATAGGAGTAGAATTCCTTAATGGATTCAGAAACCAAACGGAAGTTACCAGAGAAGTTTTCAGAAATAATTTGGTGGAGTACTGGGGGAGAAGTCATAGTAAAGATGAACTATGTGAGGGACTGGAAATTAAAACTGCAGAAAAGAAAAATATAAATCCTGATTAATGTGTTAATTTTGTTTTCCAGCATTGCAGAGAATGGAGGCAGTAGCTGGCAGTAAAAGGAGGGGTTATTTGTATTTTCCTAGGGGTTTTCCTAATGCATCTCTCTTAAGCCCTGGAGACGTTTGGATATCCAGTTTTGCTCTCTCTTCCATGTTCAGCATTTCACACCATGATCTATATATTCTACTGTCACTGTCTTATTGACTTTCATCCTGTTCTTTAGTGTCTCTCACTGGACTGTTACCCCAGCATCATTATGCTCGTCATTACTGTATTTCCACTGTGTGCTTCCTGTCTCATCTTCCCGCTTCCAGTGACTGCTTTATCACTCCTGCCAGCACACTCCCTTCAAGACACATTATTTGTGATGTCATTACTCTGCCCGCTGTAGTTACTTAAATGGCTTCTCAAACTTCACTTGGCTCCAGCTGCTAAGCATGCTGAAATGTCTGGAACACAGGGAAAATGATGGGTAAGTCAAAAGTGTGAAAGGAGGCCGGGACTGGACCATGCTGGAAGTCTGGCAGAACCATTGATAAGATGTCTTCAAAGCTTTAATGTCATGACATGGAAAGAATTGTTCCTATCCCAGATCTTGTAGAAACCAGGGCTTGACTTTTCCAGATGAGAAGGTGCAGCTACTGACTGGTGCTTCACAGTGTGGTTTACCCTGGAAGGCTGAGGACTGAGTTCAGAGACATTGATGCTTTTAAGGTTCTGCCATCAGAGAACAAAAGAATCTTGTTACTTTGTCAAATTTATTCCTCATTGTTTCATTATGGATCAAAGGCCTTCAGATAAGTGATATTTGTTATCTTATTTCATATAACAGGAATTTAAAAATATGCTGATATATGCATACACAATATGAATATACTTATATGATTCTGTATAAAATAAGTATATATTGTTTTCATTTTTAGCATTATATATTTTTTTGTTCTGAGATCAGATTTAAACTGATTTTACTTGGTTTTACAAATTATAAAAACCACAGATCTGCTTACTGAGATATTACTGCTGTATTAACATGTTTAACTATTGCCTGATTTTATTTTTAGCATATAGTATGAACCAGGCCCTTATATAATTGCTATAATTTGATGGAAACATGATTTATTGTTAAGAGATTCAGTGTCTTGAGATTAGACATGACCTTAGGCAGTAATATAACCTATCGCACAACCATAGTACATTTGTTGACATTTTCAAAGATGGTAACAGTATTGTCAAGTTAATTACACACACATACACACGAGAGAGAGACAGAGACAGAGACAGAGACAGACAGACAGATGTGGGGGAGAACGGGAGATTGAGAGAGAGATTGGTTGTTCTTGTCACATGATGATGGCTTAACTTCTACTTCAGGCTCATGAAAAGTGATTACAAACTTCTCACAAACACACACGGAGCACCCTGGTAATGTATCCCTGCTTATGTGATTCTTCCAGTGACACTCAGCTTTTCTTCAAGGTACATTAAAGAGAAGCAGCTTTGTGTTGGCCACTGTCTCATCAGGGACTTTAGTTCATGGTTGATAACTCTATGGCCCTTAGACTTGTAATTAGGCAAGACATCCTGAAAATAAGGATGGTAGATGAAAGGAACTTGTCTCAAAACTATCAGGACATAACAGGAAAGAAAGACAAAGGGACTGTGGGTGCGATACACCACTCACAGTCACACTACACTGTCTGACTTCCTCCCAGTGTGTCTCAACTCCAATCAAGCACTTATTGATGGATGAGGTAGGACAGTCACTCTCTATTAGTGCTGCTTTGGAGGATCAATCTTTCAGCACATAAGCCTTTGGGGTCGAGTTATATCCAAACCAAAAACAGTGGTGGGCTTACTGTCTTTTGTGCTTCATAGTCACCTCTGTGACTGCCTGTTTGGAAAGTGTCTCACTGTTCTGTTTTGAGTTATATTTTGGTTCCTTACCTCTCTCAGAAGCAAATTACTATGCAGTTTTCCTTTTTCAAGTTTTAAGTGATGGTGTTTCTCTATATTTATGTCCTGTCTCTAAACAGATTCATTCATTTTATCTGCACAAGATCTGCATCACTAAACACTTCTCACACATCTTGGTGAAAGTCAGACTAATATTCCATGCTCTGGCATTGAGATTAAGGTCTGTGTGTTGCTTACAGTTTATGACAATGGAGACAGGGTCTCATTAGTGTTTTTCCACCATTCCGATTTTACACTAACTCCCTACCCAGAGGTGAAAGTAAACTGGGACATTAACCACAGACTTTGGTTATAATTCTTAACCTGTGGATTCTCATGATGCAAATCATGTGCTTTCCCTGATTGATGTGCACATTCTGAGACTGAGCTGGAAGGTGCCCACTTCATTCTCATATAATACATGCAGTTAATTGGTATTTTGATTGAACCAGCAGAAGAATAAAAATGCCTATGAATCAAAGGAATTATTCTCATTAGATATGAAACAAAGAAAGCACTGGTTTCCAGAACAAATATTATTCAAAAATATTCTCATTAAAAGAAATTGCTCTCTTTGGTATAATAAAATTCTTCTAAAGAGAAGCATCTGGCAGAATCATATAACTTAGTGTAGCATAACATTTGGGATGAATTAAGTTGCTTCATGCAACAAAATGCTTTCAAGGCTTCTCAATATTTTTTCTTCACTTTAACTTATCTGTGTCTTACAGTTCTGCAATTAGGTCATTTTTTACTTCACATTTTGTTAAAGGTATCACACTATGGATATTTTATAGAAATTACTGTCCCTTGAAGGCTAGAAACATTACTAACTGGAATTAGTTCAAGCTTTTGTATGGAATGTGAAAGTCTTTCTATGTTAGATCCACTTGTACAATTTTTCATGTTAACAGTTGGGCATGACGAGCTACACGTGCTAAGACGAGTGAGCTGTGGGCACTAGAGAGAAGGAAGTCATTTGGGTTCATGTGCTGGATTACCAACCTACTGCCAACCAACTCTTGAGCATGATAGAATTAGTGTATGCCATTGAAACACTGAAATCAAACTTGTCAATGGATCTCATAGCCAGAAGCAATTTTAGCTATTATCCTGTAACCTCATTACCACCTCTGATCAGTTGTTTAATGACCATTTATTAGGAAACATTACCTTTGTAGAAAAACCCATTCCATCTCCAAAGACCTTTATGAAAAGGAGGTTCACCCTCTGTTTATTTCTGTAGCTAGGAAACACTTTGAATCAATCCTCTATATGAGGACTTTGCTCAGCGTGATTTCCACATGTTCTCAAAACATTATATATTATGTTCATAGCAATATAGAAACCCTGAAGAACACTGGCATACTGGCACTGGTGCTCAGGTGAGTCATTCAAATACATGTAATTATGGATTTGAGACATAGTAGAGCTAGAACTTCTGCTTCAATAATTGTAAGGTTCAAGCATTGTTTTGAAAATACATCTATCAATAAAGATTCTATTAATGAAGTTATTTTTAGCAGGTTAATCTGCTAATGTAGTTTTGGGCCATCAATAGCCTGTAACTTATATTGTATATAGTATTTGAAGAGTGAGAAAGTTAACCCCATCCAATGTTGTTTCTTTTATTTTTAGGAGGCCATTCTTAGATATTTAATTCAAACAAAACATAAATTTAAATTATATTTTTATATAATTCTTTTATAAGAATTGATAATTTATCATATAAAGTATTCCTAGTTAATAAAGTGGTATGTTTTCTATTATGATTTCTGTTCTATATAGTGTAATAGTCATAGTTTTTAAATTGATTCAAGGATTCTAATTTTATTCCAATATTTTAGTATTTATAACTTTTGTACATTAAGTCTAGTTTTTATTTTTCATTAGGAGGTTAATGTTATGTTATAAAACCTAGTGATTTTTCTTTCATCTGTCTCCAATTGCTAACATCTCTTACTTTTTCCATAGCATCCTACAAGTTTTTAGGTAAAAATCACCATATAATATTTTATCATTTCTGTTCTAATTTACTTGATTAGTGAAAGAAAACTTAAATGTAAAGAGCAAGGATAGGTCCTCCACTGCCACACCTTCCTTAGAATCAGGCTTGCTAATTGCCTCTGAGAATAACTCTTCTATTGCTACTTTATTTGGTGTTTTAATGACTTAAATGGTAGAATTCTATCAGGAACCTTCTCATACCTGCCAATAGTAATAATTAATAATAGTTTATTATTATTGTAAGACTTTAATTTATTGGTATTTTTGGTAGTAGTAATAAAAAGATGGTGTGTGGTTTACTCCTATATCACAGCAACAGAGAGACAGAAATAGGGAAATGGCTGTGACTTCAATGCCAGACTGGACTACAGAGTAAGAATTTGTCTCAAAGGACCACCACCACCACCACCACCACCACCACCACCACCACCACCACCACCACCACCGCCACCACCATCCTATCACCACCACCACCATCATCGCCACCATGACCAATACATTCTTTTAGAGATTACTTTTTGCCCCTTGGTAGTAACATTTGATATCAGTCTATTATTTGCTTTGTAGTAATTGGGGTTCTAGTTAGGAAATAATCCTTTTATTAATGAGTGATGGGTTATTATTACACATGCACACACATGTCCCTCACTCAATGAAGTTATAAGACTTTTAAACCTTCCCATGGAACAAAAGGTTTCCATGCTCAATACTTACTAGACTTTGAGATTTTTATTTGGATCTTGTCTGGGCTAGCAACATGTGATTATCTCGTCTTGCTGGGCAGCAGCAGCTGGTCACAGTTCCTAGTTAGCCACAGAATCTTAGAACAAACAACTGGGTTCTCTATAGCGAACTTACTATGTGGCAATATTGTGGCATGTGATATGCATAAGCACCAGATTTTATCATCAAAATATTTTCACTTATGGTGGGATTATCTTAGCATAACTCCATCCTAAGTCAAGGATCATCAGCATATTTGGTTTCTACTTATCCTTACTTCATATTTCACCTTTGAAAATGGTTCCTCCTAATCTATAGTAAGGCTCCAATAGTTTTATGAAATGGAGAACTTGAGCATCATGGATAAGCGGAGGCATCCTGCCTTTGGTGAGATTGTTGAGGTGATTGTGACTTAGAGCTGCAGTAGTCAGATTTGTAGGATGAGGATGCTCGAGATTATTGGGATGGGAACTCATAGTGGGGTCTTTCGGTCCACTGGAGTCCATAGCCAAGGTTTTCCACCTTGTTTATACAGCACTTATCTAAATTGGTCCAAGAAGTAGTTTATTCTGGAGCAAAATATGAGTGATCATGGGCTAGGGAACACAGGTTCAAGAACTTTAATGTTTCAATGAGGTAACAATTGCATGAGGCTTTTATAGTAACATAGTAAAGAAAGCCACAAATCAAGGCAATTTTTAAATAAATAAGCAGATTCAAGTTAAGACAGGCTGTCTCCTATAGGCCTTAGGCACTATCTGAGGACACTCATAGCTTTCTGGTTGGTAGATGCTAATAGTCTGTTAATATGTTTCAAAAAATTTTTACCTGTTAATCAGCAGATGTTAGATAAGACAGGGATGGAAAAGGAATAGGGAATAAGATGGGGTGAAGATAGCCCAAGATAAATTGTAGTTCGGTTCTGCACCTGTAACATTCCAACCTTCCTATAGTCAGTGAAGCTGTCAGCAGTGAATCAGACTTCCAGAAGACTCAGTGGAAGAGAATGCTTCTGTGCAGAGCCTCCTGTGTATACCTTCCCCCGTATCTAATTAAACAGGGCTGTGGCTCAAAGAATTTTAGTATGTGAAGATCCCCTCACAGCATCTCAGTTTCTAGTTCCATCTAGCATCAGATCCACATAGAAGTAACCATCTTATTAAATAAGAAACACAGAGCCAATATAAAGATGAAAGCCCAAGAGGTCAGAACCAAGAGCCTTTACCTTTCCTGCTTCAGCTATCCTCTTCAACCAAGAGACCTATTTCCTGTGTTTTTGTCTTTATTAAGACTTTCTGTTCTGCCTTCTCATTGGTTGTAAACCCTACCACATGACCGCCTCATCATTGCCTGTCTGTACAGACCTCCAGGTCTTCTATGGTTGGTATTGAGATTAAAGACGTGTGTCTCCAATGCTGGCTGTATCCTTGAATACACAGAGATCTACTTAGCTCTGCCTACCAAGTGCTGGGATTAAAGGCATGCACCACCACCACCCAGCTTTTGCTATGACTCTAATAGCTCTGACCCCAGGCAACTTTATTTATTAACATACAAATAAAATCACATTTCAGTACAATTATAATATCACCATATTTCCCCTTTTCTATTTTAATAAAAAGAGTAAAGGAAAAAGGTTATAACTAACCTAAGAAAAACTATATACAAAAGTGCAATAACTATATACCATATATACAAGTAATAAATACCTAAACAATGTCTAGTCCATTTGTATTTGACAAATTCAGAGAAAATAATTCCATCATCTATCCTATTTTGGTAAGTCCAAAATGTACCTAATGCATTTTCTATCCTAACTAATCTTCAACTATAACTAACTAATCTTTAACTATAACTAATTAATCTTCAACTATAACTAACTAATCTTCAACTCCCTCAGAGACCCAAGAAAGGAATAATATTACCTAACAAAAATAAAAACAGGAAGTACATACAAGCAACTTCCAAAAAAATTGTGAGTTGACAGAAACAGCCACCTGCCAGGACAGTCACCTGAGGTTTCTCCACAGTGTTGGGCATCATCTTCAGCCTATAGGCTTAGTGTATCTGACAGACTCATTTGTGAAGTAGGATGTACACAAGATCAACAGTTCAACCTCACATTGGGTGAGAGCAGTCCATGTACCAGAAACACCTGAATTCCACTAGTGTCATGTCGTGATTCAGGATTTTAAATTCTGGAAATTGTTGACAGTTTTTGAATTCAGCTGTCCATTCTTCTTGACTGTGTATATATGGCTTCATCTCAGCATCCCCTTCTTCTCCACATCCTTCTATTAAATGCCAGTCTACTATTGAGAGGCATGAGCTTTCAGCTGCTGTTCCATTGCACAACAGAAGCCATCGGCCCACTGCCTGTTCAGCTGCCTTCGAAGAAAAGGGCACTGTACCTTTTCCGGATTGTGAAGGCCACTTCAGGGATGGTGCCATATTGTCCTGGCCTCAGAAGATGCCTTTTGATAAAGCCATAACCACACTTGTTTTGGCAGGAATCAGCAGTCCTTTGTTTTGTGTCCTGCCTGTCCATTTTTTCCTGTTGATTTGAGGATACTTTGTTGTCCAGTGGCTAACTTTTGCCACAATGAAAGTTAACTCTATATGCAGTTTCTTCAATGCCCATATTTTATCTGAAGTAGATTGGTACTGCCAGGAGCCGACATGTCTCAAAAAAGAAAAATTTTCTAAGTTATTAAAACATTTTAAATGCCATATTCTATAGATCTCTGAAGGGTTTGAAGATGACCTGTCTAAAATATATCTGCTCAATTTTTAAAACATATCTAATGTGACTACAAATTCTATTGTAATGTATAACTACTAACTTTCATTTCTTTATATCCTAATAGTTGGTAATAATGTAAAGTATTTAAAACTAGTAATTGTCTTTTTCTTTTCTTTTCTTTCTTTCTTTTTTTTAAAAAAACAAGAACCTTAAATCTAATCTCCTTTGCTTAGCCTTTTTGCTAACCCTTGACAACAACTTGTACCCAACCCCCCTAAACAATGAAAATTATTCCAGACCCCAAACCCATTAAAAGACCAAAAAACAACCTGCCCCACACCACCTCTTTGGGAATGTGGGCGTTGTATTCTTAAAATTGCTTCCAGCTGGGTATGGGTGAAGGTATCTTTATCCTGAAAAGAAAAAATTTAGGTTAATTGTCAAATTCTAGGAAAGGTAACTATATCCTTTGTTATCCAGTCTGTGTATAATGCCAAAGTTCAGGGTTATCTCAAGTCCTTATTCAAGTGGTCTTTGAGACTGGATCATCTAAGCTAGTCCTCTTAAAATTGCTCTGAGCACTTTGTAGTTCAAAGCTGATCTGTAGATGATGTTTGTCAGCTTAATGATATTATTATTGTCCATGTGGAATTGTTGTTGTTCTGGGGCCCCATTTTCTTCCTGGAAACTTGAACACAAAGACATATATATGCAGCGAATTGAAGCTTTTTTCCAGAATTAGTTAGTACTCTATATGACCATTCATATCTTAACAAAGTTTAAAAAGTATATATATATATATATATCTTGTAAATTTTGATATAAAATTCATACTTTAAGAAAAGTTTAAAGAATCAGAATAGAATCAAAGAGTTGAGATTAGTAATAGAATAGTCCCTTAATTAATTTGGCTTTTGTCCTGTCCCATAGCAGAAGATGGCTCTTTTCTTCTGGCATGATACAGGGAGTTTGCATTTTCCTTTTAACAACTTGCTTGAGTTTAAAGAAGGAGAGAGCCATTCTCCAATTGCAAAGTCAGCTTTAAATTTTAATTGAACTGGGACTATTAGAAGACCAATAGTGTTAAGTTTCTTTAGAGAAGAGCAGAAACAAACATTTAGGAAGACTTATAAAATTTTATAGATGTTATACCAATAGGCCATTTTACTCTGTTTCCTGGGATAGATGATTTTTCCTTTTTCTTCAGTTGTCTCATTTGTCCAGTGTTCTTCAGATTCCTTAGCCTTCATTCTCCTAAAAGATAAAAACAAAATCCTTTTCCCAAGACTAATTTTGGGGAGGTTCCTTTTTGGCAAGTTATTATCTAATTAAATGAAAAGGCATGTGTTACTGGTATAAGTTAGTTTAAATTGGATGTTCATGTTGGTTGATGAACTATCACCTCCTCTAATTAAGAGGTCTCTCTTGTTCAAATTGAACCTTTATCAATTTTGATGGTACCCAAGCTTATCTACTCCCATATAAACAAAAGCAAAACCTCATCCCCAACGTAACACATATCCTGGTTTCCATTCTGAGGTCAGAACATCCTTAAAACATATAGGCCGATTTAATTGTGTAGTTTTTTCTATTATCCAATGTCTCTCTGCAGCTGTTGTTCCTTTCTTATTGGCATTGAGAAAATTCAAAGTTAACAGAGCATTATGCAGTTTATTTCTGGGGGTTTTTGTTACCCCTTTCTGTTTATTTATCATATCATTTAGAGTTCTGTTTGATCTTTCTATAACTGCTTGGCCTGTAGGATTATGTGGTATACCTGTAATATGCTTTATATTGTAATAAGCAAAAAAAAAAAAAAAACTGTTTCATTTTAACAGAGACATATGCTGGAGCATTGTCAGTTTTAATTTGTGCAGATATACCCATGATAGCCATAACTTCTAGCAAATGAGTGATTATGGAATCAGGTTTTTCAGAACTCAAAGCAGTTAGTTGCCCATTGAAATCCTGAATAAGTATCAATGGTATGGTGTACATATTTCAGTTTTCCCAATTCTGCAAAGTGAAACATGTCCATCTGCCAGATTTCATTCCTCTGAGTACCCTTTGGGTTATATCCTGCTGGTAATAGGGTTTGATTTTAGAAGGAACAAGTAGGACATTTCTTTACTATTTCTTTGGCTTGTTGCCAGGTTATGGAAAAATCCTTTTTTAAACCTTTACTATTGACATGATTTTTTTTTTATGAAATTCTGAGGGATGTTAATCTGAGTATTCCATTGTTGCAACAGGTCTTGACCCCACAAGTTCATAGCTATGCTAGCCACATATGGTTTTAATTTTCCTTTCTGTCCTTCTGGACCTATACATTTGAGCCATCTTGTACTCTGTTTCACTTCAGGTAATGTCCTAATTCCTTACAGTTGAATGTTTACCTCCTGAAGAGGCCAAGCTGGATGCCAAAATTCTGGTGCAATTATGATAACGTCCGCACCTGTATCTACCAGACCAGACAACAAAACACCATTAATTTTTATTGTTAATTTTGGTCTTAGTTCATTTATAGAAGTTTGCCAAATTTTTTTCTTTATGTTTTCTCCTGAATTCTCTATTCTCTCTGTTTCATCATCCTGACCAACATGATTTATTCCAATAGGCATATTGGTTATTTAATTGCTCTGAGCAGGGTTTCCTCCACAGCTGCAGGAAAGGTTTGAACTGGATTTGCTATGGGGGCCTGCATGAGGCCCCTCTGGGAGTTTCCTGAAGACTGAGGCAAAGGATTACCTTGCCTGTCCTTTATTGATCTACATTCCTTGGTCCAGTGTTTTCCCTTACCACACCTTATGCATACTCCAGAAGGAAGGGACATTCTCTTGCCATTGTTCCTTGAAGAAACATTGTTCCAAGAATGACCTGTTTACAGTTCCTTTTCAAATGTCCTTGCTTTCCACATCCAAAACATCTAACATTTTTCAAACCTTTTGAAATTGCTTCTCCTACTCACATATCGTCATGGCCATGAGCCTCAACATTAGCTATGTCTCTGATCCAGTCTTCCAAATGTTCAGATCTTGCCTTTAATGGCCTGATTATTCTTTTGCACACTGCATTCACGTTCTCAAAGGCCAAAGATTCAATTATTATCTGACTAGCTTCTGAATTCGGGACTATTCTCTTTACTGCTGAAGCCAGTCTTTGTAAAAAAAAAAAAATCTGTGAAAGATTCTTTTGGGCCTTGTATAACCTTTGAAATTACTCAGTTTTTTTTTCCTGGTTCCTCAACTCTGTCCCATGCATTCAAGACTGCTGTTCGGCATAGAATTAGGGTTTGGACATCATATAAACATTGTGTTTGTACTGAAGCATATTGGCCTTCTCCAATAAGTTGATCCTGGAAGACTTGTATTCCTTTATCCCTCCATTGTTTTTCTATATTTTTAGCCTCCTCTTTGTGGCCAATGGAGCCTCTATCCAGGTTCTAGAACAGCATGTGCCAGCTCCGGCCAGTCCTGTGGTATAATCCTATTATAATTTGACCAGGTGTTTAACATTTGCTTTACATATGGGGAATGCATGCCATAAGATACTATTGCTTCCTTAAATCTTCTTAAATCTAACATTTCAATTGGAGCCCAAATATTTTATGTATTTACTTGATCAGGTAACTGCTGTATGGTTACTGGATAAATTAAGTGTGATTGTGTGAAAACAGGCTTTCTTTCTGTAACCTTATGATCCAATCTTGAAACAACCTCATTGTTAATTTCTTCTGTATGAATTTGAATTTCTCTATAATTCATTTTAATAGGTTTAACAGGTTTTTCTAAAACTTTTATCCTGGCACCTAAATTGACTATCTTTTTAAATAGTAAAATGAGGATAAGAAAAGTAATAAAGTGCATAATTCTATCAATATTAATCTCATATAGTTGTTCCATTGTCAGACTGCCTAAAATTTCAAACAAGGCCCAATTTTCTTCCAATGTACACATAAAACCCATTTTTTTAATGTGGAAAAAAATTCTCAAATAGTTTCCTTTAAAATATCTGATATCTTAATTGACTTACCAAGTCTGCGTAGAACAGTAGAAATCTGAGGGAATTTCAAAACAGCCACCTAGTGTCCGAGGTGTGCATCCAAAGAGAGAGAGAGAGAGAGAGAACAAACAAGCAAGAAAGCGTAGCCATGAGTTCTCACTAAAAGCTAAATCCAGCCACATGTTCCTGCTTGAGTTGAGTCAAGCCTGGGCTCCAGCTTCCTTAAGCTCTGACCACGTGCTTTGGCTTTACAAGCAAGGGCCCTGTTCAGCAGGGCAGGCCTCAGTTGTTTGTAGCACTGGCTTTAAGCAAGTAGCTCCAGCTGTGGGTAACTGCTTGGGGCTACTGTCAGTCTGGCCTGAGACCTAAGCCCAGCTGGGCCCGAGCTAGAGAGTCAGGCTGCCCAGGTGGGAAACCGGACCTGCCAGCCAAGCCTAGCGGGTTTTAATTGATTCTTGCCGCATGGGCACCAATTGTAGAAGTAATTGTCTTATTAAATAAGAAACACAGAGCCAATGTAAAGATGAAAGCCCAAGAGGTCAGAGCTAAGAGCCTTACCCTTCCTGCTTCAGCTATCCTCTTCAGCCAAGAGACCTACTTTCTGTGTTTTTGTCTTTATATAGACTTTCTGTTCTGCCTTCTCATTGGTTGTAAACCCTACCACATGACCGCCTCATCACTGCCTGTCTGTACAGACCTCCAGGTATTCTATGGTCAGTATTGAGATTAAAGGCATGTGTCTCCAATGTTGGCTGTATCCTTGAATACACAGAGATCTACTTAGCTCTGCCTACCAAGTGCTGGGATTAAAGGCATGCACCACCACCACCCAGCTTTTGCTATAGCTCTAATAGCTCTGACCCCGGGCAACTTTATTTATTAACATACAAATAAAATCACATTTCAGTACAAATAAAATATCACCATAGGTCCATCTCCAGGTGAATATGTGTCTACAACCCAAAGGGAGCAGGGCATGTGTTCAGTGGGTCTTCACTCAGGTTGCTCTTATGTGGTATAAATCTACGCTGAAGAGAACTCATGCCCTGAATCCCAGAGACTAAAATCTTGAGTCCTAGCTAAGGCATAAAAAACTACCACATTGACAGCTACTGCATCTGAAGCCGTGGAACTCAGAACTTATAAGTCTACCTGTTAGCCTTATCAAATGAATTGTGATGACTTCCAGCTTTTAATGAAGGTAGGAATAGAAATATCTGCGATTTAGATGTTAGATCAACTTAAGTCATGACTCAGCCTTCTCCTTTTTTCTTTTTTTTTCTCAGTAGTCCCCTGTCTGAAGCCATGCTCTGCCATTTGTGAGTCACATCACTTATGTGCAGCACCACAGTTAGAGCAATGCACACACAGTAGAGGAGAGTCTCCTTCCTCCCAGGGTTTTTTTCAAGTGCTTGGGTGCAATGTAGCTCAGCATGTGCCTCATTCTGTTTCACAGAGAAGTGACCTAAACAGCAGGAGCCTACAGCATTGACATGGAGTGACAGCAGGAAAGCTGTTTCACTACACTGCTGTCCCCTCATTGGTTAAATGCTTTGATGCTGCCTTCCTGTCCCAGAGTCTCAAACACATAGCACAGTCACTAGAGTGTTTGCATTATTTTTGGTTACATTTGTCATTTGGTTATAATTGTTTTGCTATTCTCATTTTAGGAGGACTTAATACTTCCACATGCTTCTTGTCATGCTTCACTTTTGACATATTTCTCTAAAAACGAAAGATAGTGGAATGTCAGGACAATGAAATGTTCTTGTCAGAAATAAAAATAATTGCAGACTACATCAATGATTTAAAAGTCAAGCTGGTTGTTAATATTAATATGCTGTTTATGGGAAGACCACTGACATCCTAACAACTCCAAACATAAGCAATAAAACAGGAAATATTTACTAAGACGATCTTAATCATTGTTCTATATCTTTGCAAATGAATGCAGTAATAGCAGTGGCATTTTCTAACAAGGAGTATTCAACTAATCCATTCTTATAAAGTGAAAATAGACGTCAGGGTAAAATAGCACACATTGATTAACTACTTAATACGCCATTGGCTTTACAAGGCCTAACGGAGGAGTGCTTCCAAATGACAGTGCTTAGATAAAAAAACACACTGTGATCCTGCCTGGTAATTACCAATGCATTAGGAAGCTCAGCAACTGTGCTTAGAGCACTGACAGAGAAGATGGGGGAATGTGCTCCAGGACCACGGTTAGAATGCTGGCCTCAGACAGGAGGAGACTTTGCTGCACAAGCCAATGATAGTCATATTTTGGTAGCACAGAAATTGCTCATTACAGTACCCTGTTAGCAACAGTAAGACAGAAGCATGGTTCCTTCGGAGTATGGCAATCCAGTTCTGAGTAAGTTAGCAGTGAATGTAGGAAGAACACAGTGATTCTGAATGCAATTTTGATTCCTAGATTATCAGAAAAAAAAAAAAACCCACACTGGAACACAGTTGTGAAGGTTACAGGTGTGACTCGGTGGTTCTAAACACACACTAGCTTAAAGTGGTGCATCTGGCTCAAATAAAGGTGTTAGGATTTTAGCACCTTCCTTGTTAGTCAACATATCTCCCATGACTTCTTGTCTTTTCCTTTCTAAAGATTCTGTCTCTGTCTCTCTGTCTCTGCCTTTCTCTCTTTCATGTGTGTGTGGGTATGTCTGGTAGAGTCAAGAAGACTCAGGAATCAGATCCTCTGGAGCTAGGGTTACAAGCAGTGAGAGAGGCGGGTTTTATTTTGGTTCATGGTTTAAGCCTATCACAGCAGGGAAGAAGCAGCTGAGAATTACGAGGTGACTGGTGGGAATGTTCGTAGTCAGTGAGCAGAGCAAGAAGAGTGCTGGTGTCCAGAGGCTCGCCCCACCCCTGTTTTTATTAAGTTTAGGATCCTACCCTGCGGTGCTGGCTCAGTCAAATCTCTGTGGAGACATCCCCACAGACAAACCCACAGGTGGTTCTCCTGGGTGATTCTCAGTCTAATTAAGTGGACAATGATAGTCATTTTACAGCTGAGGCAGCAGAATGCACGTAGGACAGACTGACTTCAAACTGAAAGCATGAGATGGGTGCTTTTTACGAGAGATGAATCAGAGGAGACTCTTCTCAGGGTTAGCATTTGTTATTGTGTCAGTAGAAGGTACATTTTCATCAAAACCGTAGTTAAGTGTGATGATATTTTATCTGTGTCCCCCAATAAGATTTATCTGAGGATCAGAGGAAAAAGCCAGCCACTATAGTAAACATAGAAGTCAGGCAATGGTAGCACACACCTTTAATCTTATCATTCAGGAGTCAGGAAGCTGTCTGGATCTCTGTGAGTTCAAGGTCACACTGGGAACAGAGCCAGGCATGGTGGCACACACCTTAAATTCCAACACTAGTTAAACACAGAGGTCTGTAGGTCTGTACAGATAGACAGGAAGTGACAGAGCTGGACAGGAAGAGGAAGTGATTTAGCTGGACAGAAAGCAAATGGAGCAGAACAGAAAGGCATATAGGTGTGGGTATGCAGGAAGTAGGTCTCTTTGGAACCTGAGGTGTCGGTGAGGCGAGGTTGGCTTGTGGCTTTTCCTATTCCTCTGATCTCTCAGGTTTTCACCCCAATATCTGTCACTGAGTATTTTATTTAATGATATCATTCAGCAATTCCTCTACAGGTAAGAGCTCAGGAGCAGCCATTCATACTGAAAACTCAAAAACTACAGTGATACCAAACCCATTTAATATGAAGAAATGTATTTCCTGGCATGTGTGTATGTGTTTGAAAGTAAGTTTCCAGTAGAAATTTGTCATTAACACATGAAACTCCCTACTTAGAAATAACTTACTCCTTATAACAATAATCTGCCTTTTGATTTGAGCGTATCTTGCTTTTAATTTTATTCTGCAATGTTAGTTGCTAGCTTCTCAGTTTAGCAATACTAATTTCTTCTTCAGATCTAGTGGATACAATGCTGATACTATTTGAAAATCAGAGAGAGTGTGCTGACTAGCTAGCACAGCTATTACATATTTTGGTAACCCACTATGATGGTTTGAATAAAAATGGCCCCCATAGACTCATATATTTTAATTCTTGGCTCTCAGTTGGAGGAATTGTTTGAAAAGGATTAGGGAGTATGGCCTCATTGGAAGAGGTATGTCACTGGGTACAGGCTATGAGGTTTCAAAAGACTCACACCATCCCCAGTTAAGACATTCTTTCTCCTTGTTTCATGTGTGTTCTTGTAGATCAAAGATGTAAGCTTTTAGCTACTGCTCTAGTACCATGCCTACCTGCCTATTGCCATCATGCTCCCTGCAAAATAGTCATGGACTCACCCTGTGAAACTATAAGGTCCAAATGAAATACTTTCTTTTATAAGTTGCCTTGGTCATGGTATTTTAATTACAGCAATACAAAGTAACTAAGACATCCTAATTACAATTTTATGAGTAATTCATCTTTAACCTTTGTTTCTAAGATCTTAAAATATCATGTATATCAATTGTTTTCATGAACATTGAAGAGATGCAGAATAAAACAAGCCTCATTGTAGAATAAACTAGGATAGATTTATAAGAAATGAGATATTAGCAAGGTTGTCGAGAACAGTGAAAGATTTATCAGTGAGAATAGAATATGTTGGAACTTGATGGGAAGTGTAATGGGAGCTCTAGACTAAAAGCTTTGAGTGTCAGCCAACTGCTTCAGTTTATTCTCTGACAATAAGAAATCATTCTATACTGTGAAGATTGAATATATTCTATAGTATTTGGTGATTATAGATTCATTATGTTGGGATGAGAATTTGGAAAGAATATATGCAATAGTGAGTATGTTTCAATTATCAGAGATGTGAATGTATAGACTACAGTGGTGGCTATGGTATAAAATGTAATAAATCTGACCAAATTATATGATATTACAGATAAGAATCAAAGACAATTTTAATGTTAGTGGGGTTATACAAGTGCAGGAGATAAATAATAAAAATGTAGCTCATTTTTGAAAATTAAATCAATGCAAAACTTACATCATTCTATTAAGAATTAGAAAGACAAGTCATTGGTTTTAATTAGAAATCTAAATCTGCAGTGACTCCAGTGATCCATCGGCAACTGTTGTGTTTCTCCTTCTCATTTGTACCAGTCAATAATCTTGAAAGCTGTTGCTGAGGTGAAGCCCATTTGAGAGTGTAACATAAACTCTGCAGTATAACTGTGGAATATGAAATAATTTCTAAGACTATTCTTTAGTTCCTGGGAATAGCTTCAGCATGATTATCTCTCCCAGACTGCAGACAATTTTGAAAAATGAACTAGCTTGGCATGAAATTGCCAAAATATTTTCTCCTGTAAAGAAAGTGATAGGGTGTTTTAAAAGTGATTGGATGTTTCACTTTCCTGGAGTGAAAGCATCCAGAAAGGCATTTTGACAGCTAGGGTTCATGCCGTTTGGTATTTCTCTCTATGTTTGACATTGGTAAGCAATTAAATCCCAGGAAGTGATCACAAAGGATAATTAGAGTTAACTTAGACATCTCAATGAGCTTTGCTTTTGATATGTAGGCATAATTAGTGCACTGAGCACAAGTTAACCCTAATTAAGTTGATTAACTTTGGCAATATTTGCCTTGGTTGATATAATTAATATAAGCCCAAGGATATATTTTTGGTTTGGTTTATTTGTCACCTCTGCTAATTTCATATTTTCATGTTCACACTCAACTTCAATGATATGTTTTACAGTTATGCTAGGTGATGGGAATAGTCTAGAAACATGAGTGACATTATGTTTTGAGCTGCAACATATTTAATCAAAAGGGAATCCCTATGTTTTCATACTTTTTCTCTCAAAAATTTAACTTTTTACAACATTTCTCAGTGACTAAATGCTATCAGGTGACTGATTATCTGTCTTGAACTTCTGTGCTAACAGAATTCCTCAAATAAATACCAGATGTTAACTTCATTCTTCTCAGGTTGAATTATGATCTGAGTCTTAGTTTCTTTCCCTGTTGCAGTGATAAAATATAGTTCAAGGTATAGTCCATCACGATGAGGAGGTCAAGGCAGGCAGAACTTGGAGCAGCCAAACACATTGGATCTATAGTCTAGAAATGGAGAATAATAGATATTTGTTAGTGCTCAGCTAGTTCTCCCAACCTAGGTAATCCAGGATCCCCTGCCCAGAAAACAGTCCCACTCAGTCAAGCTGGACCTTCCTACGTTAATTCATATAACTGAGGTAATCTTCCAGTCATGGTCCTACAGATTATTCTCTCCCAAGTATTTCTAGATTCTTTCAATTTAACAACTTAACCATCCCAGTCCTTCTTGAGATACTATAATAAAAAGTACCCCAAAGGCATCTGAATTATTTAACTGTTCTTATAAAAAGTGGAGAATCCAGTTCTTTCTTGGTGTGCTTCTCCTGGGGATGGGGGGTTGTTAAAGCTGTAACTGTCATACTACTGCTCAGAAGAGGGCCACTGCTCCCTGTTGTTGCTTCATTATCTATTTCTCTCTCTCTCTCTCTCTCTCTCTCTCTCTCTCTCTATATATATATATATATATATATATATATATATATTTCTTTAACTGTCATGTCTCTCCATAGAAATCTTTGATCTAAGATTTAGCACTTGACCTTCATGGGTACTTAGGGGCAATTATTGACTGAAGATAGAATCAAATACTGATTCTCCTGGCAAACAAAAGAAATCTAACAGCATCATTGCAGTAATGACCATTTCTTCTGTTGTCTTTCACATCTTTCATTGTTCTAGAATCAACAAAAGGGAGTTTTTTAAGTCACTAGCTCTCCCACACTAATGTTTCTTATAGAATAATCTAGAGAATGACACTTTTAGTTAATTATTTTTAGTGTTACCAATTTAATTTTGTAACAGAAGCCATATGTATGCCGCTCAATTTTAGCTCTAAGAAAGGACAATCAAATCTTCTCTGTTATTTCCAAATACTGAATGTTATGAAGGTATAATGGTTAATTTTATGTGTCAAATGGCTTGCCTACAGGATACCTAAGTATTTTGTTGAACATTATTTCTGGGTGTTTTGTTGGAATGTTTCTTAATGAGACTAAAATTTGGATAAGGAAAATGATTAACATAGATTGCCTTTGCCAATATTGGTGGGTTTCATCAAATCATTGAAGGTCCACTTAAAATAAAAAGCTGAATAAGATAGACTTATTTCTTTCTGTGTGATTATTTTTTAGTAGAAACTCAATCTTCCACTGCCTTTGGACTCTGACTATATATGGTGCATATATTCATATATATGTGTGGATGTATATTGTATGTTATGACTGTGTGAAATGCTGAAGTCATGTGTGCAGGATTGCAACATTAGCACAGAATCAAAGTCAGCTAGTGTGGGGAGTGATTCTGGAAGGGGTATCTATGAAGTGATTGAGAGTTGTGTGTAAGGGTCGGGGTTTGCCACACCAGAGGGGAGTTGTGTGTGAGTAAGTGTCAAGGGTTTGCCACACCAGAGGGGAGTTGTGTGTAAGTAACGGTTAAGGGTTTGCCACACCAGAAGGGAGTTGTGTGTGAGTAAGGGTTGAGGGTTTGCCACACCAGAGGGGAGTATAAGTAGAGTTATGTTGGCTAGGGACAAATGGAGGGAAATAAGAAGGAGTCAGAATTTTTGAGAGATATGTTAAACAGCAGAAAGATTATTATATCATTGCATTGGCAATTAAATCCAATACCACAGGGTGGCATTGGGACACACCTGACACCACAGCACTGGAGAGGTTAATGTGGGATTATTGGAAGTTTGGGACAGTGTGAGCTATATTATGCATTTGAGGATGGCCTGTGTTACATCGGCCCTGCTTTATTAAAAAAAAGTGAAAACAATATCAGAGTCAACATTTAAAAAACAAGCATAGCCCAACTCAACAGAAATGTCAAAGCAATCAATAAAAACACAGGCAGTTCTGAACCGAGCTGAAAAAAACAGATCAAAAGAACTCAGACAATTTTCTTTTTTCCTTTGTTATTTTGATAATCTTTTGTGGTAAAGAAAATAAAATATTCATAACTTTCCAAATCAAACCCTACCCTTCAGTTTCTCTCTTCTTCAGAATTCACTAAAGCGGAGCTTTGACTCCCATTAGCCAATGTGGCATTGGAATTCGGGGAGTGACAGCAAAGATCAGTGATGAGTGGCCAACACCAGTGAAGTCCCTGCTGGGCATATGTATATCAGCCATTTCTTCTGGGGACACCTTGGCGCTTACTCTCAAGCATCTCACAGCTGAGTAGAGTGTTGACCCAAGCACAGCCCTCACTCCAAGTGGAATAAGAGATTATTCTGTGCCAAACCCAAGTGATGCAAGTGATTATGGTCCTGTACCATGGCTTTAGCATGACCAAATGACAAGTACCACTATGGAAGCTATTAGGTGGAAGTCTTAGTTTGGGTTTTTATTGCTGTGCAAAGACACCTTGACCATGACAACTCTTACAAAGGAAACATTTAATTGAGGGTGACTCACTCACAGTTTCAAAGGTTTAGTCCATTATCATCATGGTGGGGAGCATGGAGGCATAGAGGCAGATGTGGTGCTGGAGGAATAGCTGAAATTCCTACATCTTACAGGCAACAGGAAGTCAACTGACAGTCACACTGAGGGAAGCTTGAGCAAAAGAGGCCTCAAAGCCTCCCCCCAGTGACACACTTCCTCCAACAAGGCCACACCTCCTAATAGTGCCACTCTCCTTTGGGGCATTTTCTTCCAAACCACCACAGCTGACTTTTTATAGTCACCAAACAGAAGAAAGTCATATACCAAGGTACTTACTAAATTCACTGAGGTGAGGATATCAGATAGACAGAATGGAGAAAAATCAGTTATAGTTTAGTTTTCTAGTTTATAATAATTTTTAATTTTTGAACTTAAAATTGCATCATTTCCTCTCTTCCTTTTTCTCTCTCCAATTCTTTTCATGTACCCACTTTGCTATCTCTCAAATTCAAGTCCTCTTTTTATTTTTGTTACATATATTGTATATTATATATATGCATGTTCTATATCTATATCATATATATATATATATATATATATATATATATATATATATATATATATTATATATATATACTGAAATGTCAAAACTATATAAAATGACCAAGAAAAACATAGGCAGTGCTGCACTGAATGGATATGCTAGACTATATGCTACCTGGTGAGATTCTTAGCTTTTGGTTTTGGTATATCCTAGTGGTTCTCAAAGACTATATTACAGAGGTTTTATCTGCCTGTCAAAAGGATATTACATTGATGGGAAATGAATGATTACTATGAGGACTAAAGATGTGACAGTTTTGACTGTAGATCTGTAACATTCCAAATTTACAATCATGGACTTCTAATCAGTTATTGTTCCATGTAGAATCTTTAACATAGGCTATCTTTGGGGGCTTCAATTCATAGGAGGGCCAAGAAATGAATGAAAATAATGATGCATGTGAAGAACACTCCTTCAGAGGGCACTGTGTGTGGTGTGGACAGTTTCAAATAGGGAAATTTTTCTGTATTATTTGATGGTCCTTCTGTGTCTTTCCTGATGTGTCCCAAAGGAAGAACTTTAATTATTTTCTCATCCTAGAATTTATGATATTATTTTTACATTTTCATTCCTATTAACCATGAGATGGAGCAGAAAGATTAGTTGATAAAGAAATAAAAACACGTCACATTGGGTGATAATATTATAACATTTAATTTTACAGTTTGTGCATAAAAATCCAATGAGCCTCATGCCTGTAATATTTGTAAGTGTAAATGCTTTTTATATACATCAAAGAGGGAAGAAAATTTGATGTAGCAGGTAAGTTTTCTTGAGGACCTTTTATTCTTCTTGTATTAAGAAAGATTAGCACTTATAGGAATTGACTGGGGTCCTTTAAATTATGGTTACCTGACCCATCCATAATTTCAACCCCATGAAGTATGCATAGTCTCTTTTACTTCCTTATAAAGGTAGAAATGGTACAGAGAAAAGTTAAATAGCTTGCCCAAAGTCCAGGAGGTCAGTGTAATGTTAGTGATGAACACAGGGTTGTGGAGTCCCAACAGTGAGCTCCCTGCCCATCGCCCATGTGTGACTTTGATCTTCTGCCTTCTAATTGAATAGGAAGCTCAGTCCACTGTTTCTATGTATTTCCAGAGAATGCATGTCCACATCACTACTTTGTTCTCTAGATTCACAATCCAGCTCTGACATGAAGTTTGCCCGATGCCACCCTTTCTGCAGATACTCTCCTGTCTTTACTTCCATGATGCTAGATGAGGGAACTGAAGACTTTGTTCTTCAGACCTACCTGCAAACCAACTCAGTATGTCTGTATGAAAGAGCTTTGCTGAACAATTGGAGACAGTCTAGTTAGTGGTATGGTAGCAAAGCACAAACTTCTGTCTCTAACATATTTAAAAGTCATTCTTATCACTCCAAGCACATGCTCCCCTTGTGACTCTCTTCATATATTGATATTTCGCTGAAGTCACTTTAACTCTGAATACTTGTGGGTGTTACACTTACCTGTGACATCTTACTTGTTAAACCAATTAAGCTGAGAATATCCCAATACACTTTTCGTATATTTAAATCATCTTTAGATTGCTTTTAATACCTTGTGAAATGTAACCACTCTAAAAATTGTTTAGGGGTGAGTGACAAGGGAAAATGCCTGTACATGTTCAGTACAGGCAAAAGTTCTTCAAAATATTTTGATGCACAGTCCATGTGGTTTTGGAATTCATCAATATAAAGAGTCTCTGGGATGACAGATCAGCATGCAAAGCCTCCTGCAAAAGATGCTATTTGCTCTTAGTGACAAGTATGAGTGCTCTATGTAGAGAAGTGAAGAAGAAGAAATGGAAATGTATGAAGACATGACAAAGCCAACACAACACCACTTGATGGTGATTGCAGCATCAACTCCCTGTGCGGTATCACTGAAAGATTACAGGTAGAGAGAGCTAAAAGGAAGAGGGGGAAGAGTAGAAAAGAGACTGGAAAAATGGCTTAGACTCTACCCAACAAAGAACACTGTGTATCCTCATAGGGAGTCTAGACTTTTAGAAGCACCAGACACCAGAGTGTCATATGCCTGAGGAAAAGAAAGATTCATGAACCTCATCCAAGGTACACTGAACATGAATGTCTTGATGTGACTCAAAACTGTTAAAGTGTGGCCATGAAGAGATTTGTCTATAAGCAATTGAGGCCTTTGGCAATTTTAATATTACATAATGTTTAGTCATATCTGGTACTATAGAACTATATTCTATAATGTATATGATAAATGTATTTAGAGACATTATGAAAAATAGTTTTTTAGTGTACTCTGAAATGAGGGTGGTATCCTGTGTAGCAACTCATGCATGCCTACTGAAATGCTATTGGTTAAACTTTACCAAGGTTTTTTTTTTCCTTTAGTAGCCTCCCTAAAGCACAATAAATCCTCTTTGAATAACTTAATCACACTGAACCTTATAAAGGGCTTGATGCATTGAAGATAACTAAGGATTTTCCTAACTGTATTGTGGCTTTGAAAGTGCTGCCATAAGCTCTATGTGGGCGCAGGAGATGACGCAGCCGCAGCTTCATCCAGAGAGGGGTGTGGGGAACAGACTTCACTGAACATGACAGAGTGGGAAGTGAGCTGGCCCTCAGTTTCCCAACATCTCAGCACAGAGACCACTACTGTGAGGCTGTTGCTGGATTCAGGGACACAATCTGGGTCTGCCTTGCGTGTGGGCAAGAGGGAGCTAACTAATATGTTCATGTTGTGTAGAAGACAAATTCATATGAAAATTGAAACAAAATCACAGTTAAGTGCAGCTATAAGGAAGACTTTTACTACAAACAGCAAGGAGAGACACAGTGTCTACATAAATATTGCTTGCAATGGTGTTAGAAACCATCACAAAAGTGGCATAGGATGCACCACGGGTAATTCTCTCAAAAAGCTCGGTGCTAGTGAAGTCATGGATCTTGGAAGAGAACCTACAACCATCATTTTACTAAACCAACATAATCCTCAACTATAATCTAAACATTTATCCTTACACCTACAAATAAGTGCAGTCCTCACCTCTGATCGATGAAACTTCTCTTTGTAACAGATGGAGGCCATTACAGAAAACTACAACCAATCAAAATGCAGAGTTGTGGAGCCCAATTCCAAAAGACACATCTGTAATACCACTCCTCCTGCACCTAAGGCTTGGGAACATTCTGGGAGTGGGGGTGGGTGGGTGATGGGATTGAAAGGCCAGAGGATTAAGGAGTTTGCTATGCAATTGTGTCTTCTAGTAACATAATAAACTACATCCATAGAATGTCATCAATTGCCCAAATGTGAGCTGAACAGTACTAACACTGACAGACAAGCCAAAGTGGACTTGAGATAAGCCCTGGAGGCCTCAGCCCTCCACAAAGAACTACAGGAAAGTAAGAAATGCTTAAAGCAGGAGAAAGTCCTCTCCAGGAAAGGTCACATCAGTGTGTTCTCCAATACCTAATAGTCAGTCCTGAAAGCATACATCTGAGTAACATTATACAGTCTGAGCAGGTTATATTTAAGAATATATATGTATATGCATATATACATATAACAATTAATGAAAAAAAGAGGCCATGCATTTGAAAGAGAACAACAAGGGTATATTGGAGGATTTGGAGAGAGGAAGAAATGATGAAATTGTATTATAATCTCAAAAATTAAAGGAATCCAAAGTAGGGCGATGCTGAGGAGCTGTATAGGACTCAGTGAGATCCTTAAAGTTCCCACTGATAAGTTCCTTCCTCAGTGACGCTGCCTTCATTGTAATGGCTTTCAAATTTACACACACACACACACACACACACACACACACACACACACACACACACACACTTTAAGAGACAGATTTTTCTCTTACTCCAGGTGTATGCGGTTTGATATGTTAGCTACATAGCCAATGTTTGGGCTGCATTAACATGGCAGCATGGAGTGAGAACAGTTAGGAAGGTTCAATCTGTATGGAATAGAATGGAGACCAAAGTTCTGGGGCTGGTGATGAAGGCCTTGGGGGTGCTGTGTTCTGTATCTGTTAAGTTCTTTTCTGTTCCTACACTGCAAACACTTTGTCGTTACTGTGTTAGGCAGTAGCAATTATAGCTTTCCACCCTTATTTTAAAACCAATAAAATGGAAGGCAGTTCCTTTTGAATTGAGACATTTCTATAGAAAAAAAATCTATATTTCATATCATTGAATTCACAATTTAAAATTTAGATTAATAAAATCTAATATCTTTGAAGTATGTTTTTCAGTTTATAGCTCAGGCTGGTGAGATGCATTGGTGGGTAAGGCCACTTGCTGCCAAATCTGAACACCCTGAGCTAGCTCTCCAGAGCCTGCATGGCAGATGGAAAGAACAGATGTCAGCAAGTCCTATGACCTCCAGATATGGCTATTGTACATGCATGACAATGGATAAGCACATGTACACACACGCACACATATACACACACACACAAACACTGTATAATACATTTAAAAAATGAAATAAAATTTAGATTTCTAGTGAATTTAGAAAGAACTGCCCTCAGCCTAATGTTAATCACATAATTCTAACTCTCTGTTCTTTATACTTTTGACTGTGCTTCTGGTGGAGTACTTTGTGGGAACAGCTATGAAAGCAAGAATGCATTCTGTAGTGAAGCGGACTCCTCCTGGTCTGATTGATTTTGTGCTTTATAACCCATTGCAGTTATCAGAAAGTATTGCAATTTTTCCTCCTGCTATTTGGAAAGAATGTAATGGTCTAAAAGATTGCCTGGCTTCTGCAGGAGTCTCCTGTCAAGGTAGTAGCAGTGTATTTATTAAACTGTCTGCAACTCAGTAGTGGATACTTTCAATTCTTTCTCTCTCTGTTTTCTCACCTGTAAGTTAGGAAGCACTCAAATGGACTCTTGGCAATGTGATCTAGCAGATCTGTTGGGGTCATGGCCAAGATGTTTGAAAATCACCAGGTTCCAGACTGAATTTAGAGAACTTTTCAAAGTTTCTGTGTCATGTTTCAAAGGCATGTGAGTACTGGAACACATCAATACTGAGGTTCAGTAAATTCACATGAATTTTCATATGACATAGACTTTCCTATGGCTTCTTGTGTTGTGCACTTTAACTCCTTAATGTTTATTATAGCCTAACAGGAAAAGACAGATGTGGTTTTTAACAGCACCCTGTAAGGAATGTTCCAATAGCCGTGGCATGAACATGAGGAAGGTATAAGAGATTATGATGCATTTTAGTAAAATGCCTTTGGGAAAATTATCCACAGAATTTTCTAACACTAAGAAGCACATATAAATTAATGATAATTCCTCAAGTGGAAGATATTATTTGTAACATTTGTGTTCATCTAAAATAAATATGATGGCTAAGGAAGTTAAACAGAGCAGGTGGTGGAAGACACTAGGAGTGTTTAGGTAGAAACTGTCCTTTTGTGTATCTGTTGAATGTTAGTGTAAAAGGAAAGATTGAGGTGAGTTCTTATGTAGTAGGAGGGCATATGTCAATCTAGTTCATATCAGTTTCCTTTCAGTTTAGAATGCCGTGCATTGCACAGTGCTATCCTTCCTAGAATCCATCTATCCTTTCAGGTATGCTTTGAAGATCTCATAATGCACTTGAAATTCTTTTGATTGTCTCAGGTTTATCCAGTTTAGATATGGTCCTGGAGTGAACCTGCACTTAAATACATGGGGAGAACTAAAAAAAAGTAGAATCTCAGTGCTGAAGTGAGGGAAAGTTGGCTGAATGAGAAGTGGGAGCACTTGAGGAAACTAAAAAGGATATTTATTGATGACAAAGTAATTGTTGGAAATAAAAGTTAAAGGATGGTACTTATATAAAAAATAAGGCTTCCCAAAGGTATGGAGGCTTGGTAGGGGGTCTTTGGCAAATGAGAAAGATAGTCCAAGTTATTATATAAAATTTTGAAAGTGGTTAGATCTCAGATAAAGATGAAAGCCTCTGAGAAAAGTCTTGAAATATTATGTAGTGCTCTGGAGACCCGCCAGGATACCTGTGAGATAAAACATGCCTTAATAATACAATTGAGCCATCTACTGGGGTTTGGCACAAGCTAAATTAATGGCTCCAAACCATGATGGAGATCTGTATATACTTTATACTGAAAACAATGTCTTAGTTAGGGTTTCTATTGCTGTGAAGAGACGCCATAACCATTGCAACTCTTATAAAGAAAAACATTTAATTGGGGTGGCTTACAGTTTTAGAGGTTTAGTCCATTATTGTTATAGTGGGAAACAAGGTGGCATGTAGCCAGACATGGTGCTAGAGAAGGAGCTGAGAGTTCTTACATCTTCACTGACAGGCAACAAGAAATTGTCTTAAACACTGGGTATGGCTTGAGCATACATGAGACCTCAAAGCCCACCTCCACAGTGACACACTTCCTCCAACAAGGCCATACCTACTACAACAAAGCCACACCTCCTAATATTGCCACTCCATTTGGGGGCCATTTTCTCTCAAACCACCATATAGAGTTTAAAATTGCAGTTTCATTTGACAATATCCTTATGAACAAAGAAATACTATTCATTTTGCTAACTATACACCTTCGGGTCCACTAACACATTTTTTCACAGTGGGTGTGATAAAATGAGAAAAATGCATAAAGCATATCTGTTTTCTGATCAAACATAATGGATATCTCAACAAAGACCACTTTTACAGTTATTTGAGATGCTGGTTCAACTAACCACCCTTTTGTCACAAATACCATTTTATTTCTTCAGAAAAACCAAGTTATAGTGACTCAAATTTGTGATTTGGCAAACATTTTCTTAAGATTGAACAAATGAGTTTATAATTTCAAGGTAATAGACTCACTCTATATTTTGTTAATGATAGTTGTATTCAGTAGACCTTTTATCACTATAATGAAATAGTTGAGATATCTAACTTAAATAGAAGGGAGGTTTATTATGGATTGTAGTTTTGGTGGTACAAGTCCATGGTCACGGGCCCCATGTTTTGGGACTGAAGGAAGTCACACATCCTGGTGGGAGTGGATATCATAGCAAAATTGGTTACTGCATCAGCCATAGAGTCCCAGATGAGTATGTATGGTGGTGATGGGGCTAAAGCCCTACAATGATCTTCCCTACCTCATTTTGTATGAACTAAAGACTTCACCAAAGTCCCTTTCTTCCAAAGATGACATTAAGGTCATCCTGGGAATCAGGTCTTATTTTATCCATATGAGGGTTTCGCCTGAATACAGGTATGCGCAGTATGTGAATGCAGTGCCCACAGAGACCAGAAGAGGGCATTGAATACTCTGGAACTGGAGACATGGACAATTGTGAGCCATCATGTGGGTGCTAGGAACTAAACTTTGGTCCTCTACGGAGCATCAAGTACTCCTAACTGTATCAGGAATCTTAAAGGGTCTTATTAATAAAATCAAACCTGAGGCCAGGTATTGGGGTGAATGCTGAAAGGTCAGAAAAGCAGAACAAGCCATAGCTACCTCACCTCGCCAGTTCTCAGCTAATCCTATTTCCTCAGGCTGGAAGCCTCTGAGTCCTCATCCAGAATGGCTCTCAGCTGAACTGCTGCTAGAAGCCTGAATTCTTAACCAGCCTAGTTCCTGGTTTTCACACCTTACATACTGTGGGTAGCCATTCCAGCTTTGGTCTGGAAGTTCCAACCTCCATTGAGGCTTCAGTAACTGTCATGCCTACAAGGTGGGGCCAAGGGAGGACCCTGAAGACCCAAGATCCAATGTGCCGGCTCTCTTGGTTCCTGGAGGTAGACTGAGCAAAGTTCTCCAGAGAACACCACCAGACTTTGCTACACCTTTCCCAGATGCTGTAAACAATCTCTTCACTTGTAAGTTACCCCACAAAATAAACCTCCCTTTTAACTACGTGGAGTGGCCTTAATAATTTCACCAATAATATACCTTTTTGCTTTCTGCCCTCACTTCCTGTGATTAAAAACTCACTTTCTGGGTTTAAAGGCATGTGTCACCATGCCTGGCTGTTTCCAATGTGACATTGAACTCACAGAGATCCAGACAGATTTCTGCCTTTGGAATGCTAGGATTAAAGGCATGAGTGCCACCATTTTCTAGCCTCTGTGTCTAGTGACTGTTCTGTTCTCTGACCCCAGATAAGTTTATTAGGGTGCACAATATTTTGGGGAACACAATACCACCACACCTAACTCCTGAGGCAATTACCCAGCCTTGGAGAACAGGTCTTTTATACATGTACCTTTGGGAAACATTTATCCAAACCATAGTGATCAGAATTCAACTTTAAGATAAACTTGAATATTTAGATAATAAATTTATTTTTCCCATGATAATGATTTTGTCATACTTACAATGTGGCAAAGTATGTCAACTTTAGAGAAATCTACATAACCTGTGTACCAACATTTTCCAAATGTCAGTACATGACAGATCTTACCCTGAATAACAGAATAATTTATAATGCAAATAAACAAAATGATTTTAATTAACATAGTAAAGAAAGCCCATTCCTAGACTTTAATGTTGCATCTAACCTTGGACAAACATCTAATAACCTTGTTTTTATGTAATGCAAAATAATGTTAACAAGTCTTAAATAATGTCAAATATCTATGTGATGTTGAATTTCTTTTTCATATATCTCAAGCAAAACAACCAACTGTTAGAGTTTCCATCAAGTCTTTCCCAATAAGCCAGACATTACTGAAATTTGCAATGATGTAAAACAATGAGTGCTCTCACTAAAGTTTTCATTTTTGAAAAGGTAGACATTTTTCTTTATAAAATAAGTAATCTATTTGTTATAATTTGAGTTTGCCATGCCCCTCTCCAGGATCATTTGAACCTTTACAAGGGCTGGCCTACCTGTTACAAGTAGGTCTCAAAAGCCTGGCTTTTGATAGCTACCAGATACCACCTGCTCTTTGTTCTGTCTTATGGGAGTGTAAAAAGTCTTGGACACAGGCTTCTGCTGCCATAAACTCTACCATGTCTTCTCTACCTCCTCCTGTAAGTTGTTCAGTCATGCATTACGCGTATAGAGACTCAAAAGTAACTACTTATTCTTCTAATGCAATTTACATTTACTTCCCTTTCTAGTTTGAATAAAATTTTAAGTCGCATGTACACACACACACACACACACACACACACACACACACACACACACACACTGGTTAGTTTTTACTTTCACTTGACACACATGGATTCACTTGGGAAGAATCTCAAGGAAGAATTATCTAGGTTGGATTAGCTTCTGGGCATGTCTGTGGGGGATTGTTTCAATTGTTAGGTGACCCAGCCTATTGTAGGTGCATCTGTTTCTCTCTGCTCTTGACTGTGGATGGAATGTGACTACCTTCTTGAATTCATGGCTTAATTTACCCCCAGTGGTGGGCTGTAACCTTGTATTATAAGCCAACAAGCAAGCAAGCAAGCAAACAAACAAACAAAACAAACAAAAACTAAAACAAAACAACAACAAAAACCCTTTCTTTCATAAAGTTGCTTTTGGTCAGAGTATTTTGTCATAGCAATAGAAATGAAATTAGAAATATGCACATATTTATATGAATGCATATGTGCATATGCATACATCTCACTGGGACAAGATGACTTCAAGCTTCTTGATAAATTCTTATAAACATAAGAGAACCTGAGATAAAGAAAAAAACTCAGAAATATTAAGCTACATTTGTAGATGTAGAAACCAACAGTTTGTAGTATCATTTGATATTATAAATGAAGGACTAGCAAGATGTCTGTCTTAGTTACTTTTCTGGTGCTGTGATGAGACTCCATGGCCAAGGCAACTTATTGAAGAATGAATCTGTTGGGGGCTTACTGTGTCAGACAGTTGGGTCCATTATCATTATGGTGGGGAGCATGTCACCAGGCAGACAGGTGTAATGAAAGAGCAATCACTGAGAGCTTTTATCTTGATCCAGAAGCATGAGGCAAGGAGGATGGCACACCGGCAGTGATGTGAGTCTTGAAACTTCAAAGGTTCCCCCAGGTGGCATATCTTTTACAATAATGCCACACCTCTTAATCTTTCCCTGTACAGTTCTACCAACTAGGGATTAAGTATTCAAATATATGAGCCTATAGGAGCCATTCTCATTCAAACACCACAACCACTCAGCAGGTAAGGAAGCTTGTGTGCAAGCTGAAGATTGAAGATTGATCTCCAGAACCTATGCGAAGATGGAAGTAGAGAACCAGCTTTGTAAAGTTGGTCTTTGAGTTCCACATGCATGATATGGCAGGTCTGCCACCCACATGGTGCACATGCATCCACACAATAATAAACACAATATTTTTAAAGGTGGTGCTGTGTTTTAAAGAAGATGATATAGTTCCAAGACTACTGCTTTTAAATGCTGGCTAAGGAAAGGAATAAATATTTCATGATTTCAGAATGTAGTATGATCATTGGCTCCAGATTTAAAGGCTGGAGGAAATAGGGGAATCTGAGTTTCTAGAAGTAGCTATTACATTTGGTAAGAAACAGTGCCAGAAATCTCTTGAACCAATTCCATAGTTGAACACATTATCAGATTCTCTTTCCTTTAATTCCCTTGCTGTCAGTCTTGGCAACTTGTACACCTATGGAATGTCAAATATTTGCATTTCCCATGAGGGTCTAGGATCACATCTTTTAGCTTATTCAAATGATTTTCATCTCGATTCCATCTCTACTGCTCAGTTATCAGTTTATCCCCGGAGAAGACTGAGGAAGATTGACCCTTCTCAGAACAACAAAATCTTTGACTACAGATCCCTATTGAGTGCTTGCCTTGGCTCTATGTCTCCACAGCCAGCACTTGCTGGAAGCGTCTGCTCTCTTTTTTGTGTTCATTTTTCTGGGCAGCTCTCACAGGAGCCAGCCTCTTGTCAGCAGTAGCCAGCTGTTGGCACTCCTTATCTCAGTTGGCCTTGTGGCCTTTGATATGAGAGACAGAAGAAGAATTTCCTTCCCTTGACCCCAGGGATACTCTCCTTTCTGTGTTTTTTTTTCTTTTACTTTGTTGACTTCTATTCTCTTTCTACTTTCTAGTAATTCATATTTTCTTTTCTTTTTTTTTTTTTGGCCTGTCTTTGAGTTCATCTAGTACCATGACATTGATTGCTCTCTCATTACCCAAATTTGTACAAACAGCTTCAACTTCTCCCTTCAAACTTTTATTATTTTCCTTCAGTATACACCAATAAACTTCATTTCAATTCCTGACTGGCATTTTAATCTTATCCTCGATTTTCTAACTTGGATATGGTGTCCCATAGTTTGGCCTTTCTCTGTAAATAGTACCATCGAGAATCCAACTGCTCAGGCCTGGGCTCCAGAACATGTGTTCCTCTACCTCTTTCTCTTATACTCCTCAGAACAGAAGCAAATCCTTTTAACTATATTTCACATATGGCTAATGTGTTCTCTTGCAGCTGTGCATCCCACCACCAAGAGGATAGTCAAACACACAGATGTGTGTCACCCAGAATTGTAGCTAGAATTTTCCTGCCTTGCCCACAGTCAGGACAAATCTGTCACCGGCCAGTCCCACAGCCGCTCAGACCCAACCAAGTAAACACAGAGACTTATATTGCTTACAAACTGTATGGCCGTGGCAGGCTTCTTGTTAACTGTTCTTATAGCTTAAATTAATCCATTTCTATAAACCTATACCCTGCCATGTGGCTTGTGGCTTACAAGTATCTTCACACACTGTTTGTCATGGCAGCGGCTGGCTGGCAATGTCTCCTTCTGCCTTTCTGTTCTTTCCTCCTCTCTGTTAGTCCCACCTATACTTCCTGCCTAGCCACTGGCCAATCAATGTTTTATTTATTGACCAATCAGAGCAACAGATTTGACATACAGACCATTCCACAGCACAGAATTCTGTCACCTTTAATTGAGCTCCCTGTTTTCCCATGCCGTGGCTCTGGTGGTCTATACTTCACCCTTAAATCCATTAAAACACAAAGCATGACACTTTGCTTTTCTGTAGAAAGTTTTCTGGTAGCTTCCATTGCTCATCTATGGTCTTTACATCTCATAATAGGCTGCGAGTCACTTTGTGATCTGCCTCCTGTCTGTTGGTTCACTGCTTTCTCTTGCTTTTCCTTTCAGGGCATCAATCACATTGATTATATTCTGTATGTTCTGGTGATGGGTTTCTGCACACCTCAAACTTTGAGTTCCAGGTCCTCTGATCTTGCCAGATTCTTATCTTCCTGTACTAGGTTCTTTCCTCATGAAAATCCCCTCTCAAATGCTACATTCTTAGAGAAAGCTTTCTTGTTCATCTTGTTTAAGATAGCCATAAAGCATAAAATCATTTTTGTCTAAATTCATTTGCATTAATATATATTTAAATCTATCACAGGAATAAATATTATGTGTAGGTTGAGTGTATTTGGTAAACTCAGAAAGTTTCCTACTTCGAATAGTTTAATGATAAATTGACTTAGAGCTATTTCCTGTCACATTTGGGGTTTGCTCTTTGGCTTTCCCTGTGATACTTGACAATAGCCATTTGTTTGCCTTTCTATTTTTCTACTCTATAGATTCTAAACTTTCTAACACGTAAACGTGTATGGACTACTCAGTGTCTAGAACACATTCTAAAAATAGTGGCTCAGTGGATGAATGAAGGAATGAATGTCAAAAGAAATGAGGTTTTAATGTATTTGAGGAAATGGACAAAGTGCCAGGGGAAGCCAAACATTTTATGTTTTTGAGATATCAAAAAGAGAAATGAAGCAGGAATTATGGTTTGTTAAAGTGGTATATTTTGTTTAAATAAAAGAGATCTATGTCCTAGAGCATGAAATTAACCAAAATTACAAATTAGAGAGAGGAGGAAAGCCATCACTAAAGGTGCTGGGTATTTGTTCTCTTAAAGTCCATATTATATAACTAGCAAGAAATAGTTTATTTGAAGCTGTTCCTTGTCTCTGTATTGTTTGAGTGTATTTTAAAACTACTAGAAAATTTTATTTAAATTCTTCATTCTACAATGTGTGAAGTGATTGTTTTTGTATACACACACACACACACACACACACACACGTGGTCATTTGGCTCTATGCAAGTGCTTTATTAAGTATATTTTTTACTAGAATCTGTATTAACTTTCAGAACATAAATGAATGCAGAACTACTAGAAGTAAGTGTAATGCACTGTGATCATCAAATTAACAAAGAGGGAAATAAAGGAAGAAAAGTTGAGAAAGCATTTTTCCTTGCAGTGCTTGTCTTAGTAGATTAATGACCAATATGCTAATTCTTAGTGATGCAGATTAATATCCCAGTCACTGTTTATTTATACAGATGACTAATTTCTGAAGAATTATATTACAAATCATAATGCATAGCATTTAAATGTCATTAAATCAATATTCCAGAGAACATTTATTACACATTTTACTTTCCTGAAAAACTTGAGGAAATATGCAAATGGAAGAACAAATTCATCATAAACATTTCCAAGCTGGAAAAATAAGTAATTGCTGTGTTTTTATGTGAGTTCTTATGACAACAGTTCTTATACCTTTAGTGCTCTTCAGAAGAGTAAAAGGATTATTAAATGTGGTACTGTTGAAATCATTGGAAAGCATTTTCTAAAGCTTGAGATAGAGTTAAAATTTATTTTAATATATGCATGATAAAACTATTGAGAAATTATTCTTAAATTCTATCCATCTGTTTGTCTCTAAAATGTAATGAATGGGGATGCATATCAGAAGGCACAATGCAGCTTGGAAGCAACTGAGTAGTAAGGAAAGTTTTGTTGCAGTTACATATTCTGGGACTTTGGAACTCTGATGCGCAAAGATGTAAAGTCACTCTGAAAATATCTCTTTAACCTAAATACACATGCTAAGCATCAGCTGATTCTCCGTGGCTGACGTGGTTTTATCTCTTCTCATGTTTCATTGCTCTAGCTGGGGACATCTGTAGTCTTACCTTGGAAATAACACTTCATATTTTGTGTTTTAACACGTTCAAAGGCTTAAAAATTAAAATGTATTAAGACCCCCAAACTGTCTCTTCATGTCATGCTGGAGAAGTTGTTGAAACTATTGTTTTGTGATTGTTACTTATAAAGCTAATTTATCTTTAAAATAATAAAAGCCTCATGAAAATTACTTTTCTCTTGCTGCCTAAAGTCACTCACATAAGAGTCTTTATTGACTTCAGTTTGTTAAATTTAATTTCTTATCAAGGTCACCTGACTTTATTTTCAGTATTTAATTTGAATTTAAATTCTTGGTTTACATGTCAATAGTCATTTACATGTATGATAAAATACTTGTGATGGGGATGGGGACTGGGACACCTGAAGCAAAGTTTCTATACTTGTGTTTTACCATGCAGTTATCACAGAATGCTAACACCAATAATTAAAATAGAAGTACATGAACTTCAGACACTTACCCACATGTCTCTGTGAGATTATACACAAATGGGTTTATGTTTAGATAAGTGAATTTTCCCATAAATTTAGGAGGAATTTTATTTTTTAATCAAATTGTAATTAGGTTGCTACCTTTCTTCTTTCTACCACTTGGCATTAAGAAGGAAACAAGATGTGATTTTGGCTTCATAGATTTCATCTGATTTCACTGGGAAGAGATGCCTACTGAAATACTCAATGGCAAACACAAAGCAGAGAAGGATTTTGGGTAATTTTCCCACTAAGTTGTAATTGGTTTTTATTTTCATTCTTTGGAAGCCTGTCACCCAGTTCTCAAATAAATTCACTAAGACTTATTCTTACCTCTAAATGCTCAGCCTTATCTTGGCTTGTTTCTAGCCAGCTTTTCTTAAATTATCCCATCTACCTTTTGCCTCTGGGATTTTACCTTTTTCTATTCTATATACTTTTCTTTCCTTTTTACTCCATGGCTGGTTTTGTGGCCAAGTGGCTGGCTCCTGGCATCCTTACCTCCTTCTCCTTTTTTCACTTGCTCTCTCTTCTCTTTTTCTCCTTCTTCTCTCTGCCTGCCAGTCCTGCCTATTTCTCCTGTCTAGCTATTGGGCCATTCAGATCTTTATTAGACCACTAGGTGTTTTAGACAGGCACAGTAACACAGCTTTACAGAGTTAAACAAATGCAACTTAAAAGAATGCAACACATCTTTGCATCATTAAACAAATAGTCCATAGCATAAAAGAACGTAACACATCTTTAATATTCCACAGCACTAGGTTCCTTAAGCAAATGTGGGCAAATGTTTATTTTTTATTTGAAAAATTTAAAAAAAATTATTTTTTTCATGAATCATTCCAATGTATATCACAAAGATGGAAAGATACTGCTTGCAAGACATCCCTGTGGATTTTTCACATAAAATAAAATTTTGTAATATAATATGCATCTTATTCTTCACAGTTAAGCCACTAGACAAATTACTCAGCACCTAACCTACCTTCTGTTCACACTGATATTATGTAAAAATTCTTTTGCAAGGCAGCAAAAGTTTTGTTACATGTCAATTACATTTAACATTAAAATTCTTGGTAATACCACAGTGTCAGTTCTAAAAAGAAAAGTGTTAATGCTTATTGATAAAAATTGTAATTTTGTAAATTCAAAGTTAATACATAGAACTAGTTTTTATAATCTCACCTTGAGTTTACCCAACATTAAGAAAAATTATTGATCAAAATCATCTAATGGGTTGACTTTTTAAGTTGTTTCATTTTGAGACAGGATTTCCTGCATAACTCAGGGTGGCCTGGGGCTTGACATTTAGAAAACACCAACTTCAAAATCATGATCCTCCTGTCTGAGGTCTTGGCTACTGGGATTATGAGGATTTTTTTAATGTATTTTTATATGTGAAAATATATAGAAACTAGGCTAAAGTCCAATCACTTTAAGTATTGGATATAATACAAATTGAAAGCAAAATAAATCCCTATGCTGTGGTCCATTAGTAACATTGTGAAAAACTAACACAAAAAATCAACTTCAAAATTTCATTTTGTTTAGACACTTAGAAAATAGCAATTAGATCAAAGGAGAACTACCCTAAAATAAAATACAACCAGGATTATGTAGTTTATTTTTAATGGCACACACAAAAGGTAGTCAAAGTTAGTATGTTGTCAATAGTACAGAGTGAATTCAATAAACAAAGTGTTTGGATGCACTATACTTACTGTAATGGCTGTAACAAATACAGTCCCTTGAATTTTGTTTTCATAAAGTAAGTTAATATGCAAAATATATAGTTATGGATATTCACCAGTAAATTTTATACTGTCTTAAGTCAGTAGCTCCAAATGGATGATGTTAGAATTTGAAAAGAAATATTTTATATTTCACTTTTGGCTATTAAAAACAATCACTGAGATTTCTTTTCAAAGAAAGGACAAGGCATTTGCGGGGCCAGGATCAACAGTGTTGATCTTGTTGAAATGTCATTCAACTAAGAGTACTATGGCTGGTGTCAGTTTCCTGAACACATCCATAACATTGTAAAAACCCTATGTGAAAAATACATAGAAATGCATGTGATATGGGGGTGTCTTTTCATCTAGTCTCATTTATCTTAAAAATAAATTAACTTGTAGTTATTGATGTTTAAGTACTAATGTAAATATAATTGCTTGTGACCTATGTCATAATTAATTTCCACACACAAGCAACTGAGAAAAGTGGGCCCATGCTGTGGAGGAAAGGGCAAACTTAGATGCCTTATTCTAGTTCAAGCCCCGAGTTCATTGTGGCATTCACAGTCACTCTGTGGGTCTGGGACAGCAGTGTCCTGGTTGAGATGCAGCTGGAGGGTGGGGTTGTCCTCCTGGGACAGGTCCTGACCCTCTCTAAGAGCAGGGAGGGCTGCTTACCTTATTGCAGTGTTTCTATGTCTGGCCATGTGGGAATCACGTGAGCTGTGTGCCTGATAGAAGGATTGCTGGACTAGGACAGATCTCTGAAGCGGTCTTGCAGCCTGCATGGGCCTTCATGCAGACCGTTGGTTTGGCCATTTGGGGGAATCTGGTATTCATGGTGGCTCCCAGCCCACTTGCATTCCCTCCCATGTTCACTGAGTTGCTAGAACATACTTGATAACCTGTATCATATGACAGCATATGAACAACCGAGTCCTACGTCATTAGCAATCTAGAGTTTGTAGTCATCCGTTTGAGGGAACACAGAGGTGCAGTGGCCTTTCACAGCAGTTGCCTTTGACTGCAGGGTAGGCATGCCCTGATAGTTCACACTGACGTCTGAAATGCAGTTAGCAGTCAGTCTCAGAGAAATTCAGAATACGCTTCACTGCTTTCTCCCCTTTTTGCGAAGACACTATTGCCCAGTCATGGTACAGTTCTGCTTTCTTAGGAGTCACCCCTTGAATATTTGCTTTTCATTATTTCTTCTTTACTTTTTCTCCATCTCTTTTATAAGATGCTCAGGCAGTGATTGGGTTACTGAATTATGACTGTGGCCTTTTACAACCTAATTAAAAATAACTATGCGGTTGTTGCTATGGGAGATAATTTTATTGAATATATTTTATAATTAATTATATATCAATATAGTCAAGTGTCATTAATTAGTCTAATTATAAAATGTAATTACTTGAATAGTCATGGTGGTTTACTGCTCTTTAATAGCCAGGGTTTGGAATTTCATTTGATCTCAATGATTACTCCAATCTCTTCCTTTTAGATTATTATCTCTTTCTTTGTGACTACATTAGATTTGGTTGGCTGGTCTTAAAACATCAGCTACTTAGGTAACAAATAAAATATCTCACAGTCAGCCTTTTGAAGAAGAGATTAAGAACAACAATGTATAATGGATAAGAGGGTTCCAAATTACTGTCTTCAGGTAGCATCACTTATATTTCTTACTGCTTAACAAGGCATGGCAATTTACAAGGAGTGAAGGAATATGGTAGTGGCATATTTTAATTATGTTGAAGTTTGAAAATATTAAAAGGTCTGTGGATTATCAAGCTGTTCTTTTGGGATCTACCTGCCTTAGGAGTAACTAATATATAATCTACAAACTTTCATTTTGAAAATAAAGTAGGATGGAAAAACTATGAGAATATAGTAGAAATCAAGTATTAAATGCTGTCGTGTTTATAAGTATTGACTCCAGGATATGAAACAAAACAAACTTCTTATAATCAGACTATGAATAGCTATATAATAAAAATTAGCTGGAAACTACCACCCTGTGTAATTAACTTTTGGTTTCTGCACTTTTCAGCCGGCTTAGATACATTCCCAGAATGCATTTGGTGTGTACTGGCATTATCATGCTGCCATTCTCCTTGGAAAAATCAGTTTGGTAGACTGTGCATCAGGGTTTATCTTGGGCTAGTTATGATATATTACACTCACTGCTGCATGTGACAGATGGACCAATGTCTTGACATGAGTACTAAGCCTTCTCCTTTACCTTCACTGTGTTACAGAGACCCTGGAAACCCTCATCCGACAAGCAGAGAATTATACCAGTATCCTTTTCTGCAACACCTACCGGAACATGGCATTGGAGGCTGCTGCTTCTATTCAGGAGTTTTTCACTGAAGTAGGGCTCTATTTATTTGGTGCAGATGTTAATCCCGAAGAATTTGTAAACAGATTTTTTGACAGTCTTTTCCCTCTGGTCTACAACCATCTCATAAACCCTGGTGTGACTGACAGTTCTCTGCAATACACAGAATGTATCCGAATGGCCCGCCAGGATGTTAGTCCATTTGGCAATATTCCCAAAAGAGTCATGGGGCAGATGGGGAGGTCCCTGCTGCCCAGCCGCACATTTCTGCAGGCCCTTAATCTGGGCATTGAAGTTATCAATACCACGGACCATATGCACTTTTCCAAGGAGTGCAGTCGAGCCCTCCTGAGGATGCAGTATTGCCCACACTGCCAGAGCCTGCTGCTCAGCAAGCCCTGTATGGGGTACTGCCTCAATGTTGTCAGGGGCTGCCTAGCCCACATGACAGAGCTTAATCCACACTGGCATGCTTACATCCGGTCTTTGGAAGAGCTGTCAGATGCGATGCATGGGACCTATGATGTGGAACACGTGCTCCTGAACTTCCACTTGCTTGTCAATGATGCCGTTCTGCAGGCACACCTCAATGGGCAGAAGCTACTGGACCAGGTAAGCTGATGTTCTGTGCCTCCCAGCTAATTTCCTGGAATGCAAAGACTAGTCAGGATACACCCAAAATTATGTGATATTTTATTGTCCTATTCTTCACGTTTTTTTTCTTTTTTATCAGCATAGTGAATTCATTCTCTGAGAAACAGTAGCAAGATAAATGGATAGGCATGTTTGATTCAAAGTATCACATTATATCTATTTTACACCAAATTTCGAACAGCTAAAATAACACTTTACTCATTAAGTACAGAGTTTCTCCAATGGTTTTGTGAAATTGGAAGTGCTTATGTTTAAATCAAGAACAGCATCGATTTGAGTCCAAATGCAAAATTAACTAGTAACATGAAAGGAGGTAAGAGTTTTCAGTCTCTGTCCTTTAATATCCTCATTGCTTGGGAGACAACACCACTGGTGTCCTTTGCAGCATTTCTTTCCGAGAAGGTCTTACGTGTGCAAACTGTATCTAGACCTGTGTATAAAAAGACAGGTTGGCGTTGCAGGGCTGCTGTTGTAGCTTCCTAGCTTTAGAGTGGGAAAACACTGCTTATGTGTTCATGAAGTTAAGACGTGATACCTCGGTGTGCACAAGCAATTATTAGGATTTCGACAAAGTGACGGAGTGACAGTCTGTCAGAACCCAGTCTATACACCTTCTTGTTTTATTTCTAGCAAAATAAGAATCTTTTGAAACAAAACCATCAGGCAAGGGATGCAAGAATTTTCTCTTCCTCCAGCTTCCTGTGGAGCTATTTAAAAACATTCTCAGGCTCTGTCAGCAAAGTTTCTCATGTTTCATAGAGTGGAATAGGATGCGCTGTGAATGTTTCTCCTACATCGTTTCTCCTGAAATAAACGAACACTCCCCAGTACCAAGACAATCCATCTTCCTGTATTGACATTGATTTACTGACTTAACACATATTCTCATCACGAGATCTGAATGTCAACTCTTCATTTCTGGTAGAAGGTAGACGTGAAAAGTTTGAGTTTAACCAGCACCTTCAAGTTTTTTTTCTGTAGCCTTTGTGAGCTGCTTGGGTGCCTTTAGAAAATTAGAAATGGCGCCCTCTGGTGGTTGCATCATTAGCATGTGGTATTCACTGGATTTCGACTCACAGATTGTGTTCTGCCTAATGTCCCTATCCAGTGACACCTTTATTTTGCCATTTCACAATTAGTGTTCAAAATAATGGGTTTCATTATGACATTTTAGTAATATAATATAAAATATCAACATCTATATCTACCTGTCATCTATCTATCTTTATCACTGTATCTTTTTCATAGTCACTTTTCAATGTCCTCCTATTTGACTTGTTCTCTGCTTGATGTAATAAGCCTCATTTCTTGGCCTTCTCTCCTCTATTTATGTAAATAAAATATAGGATAGACTTCTAAAAGGACTTAGTAAACCAACAAGAATTTATAGTTTTAAAATTTGGACTTGAAATATTATATCCATATTATGATGACAAGTATGTCCAGAGGGAATATATGTATTTAGAAATCCGAGGTCAAGTCTAGAATTCATTTTTTTCTTTTAAAGATGTTTACTTATTTTATTATTTTTATGTATCTGAGCGCTTTGCCTGCATGTATATGTATGTACTATGCATGTGCCTGGTGTCCGCAGAAGTCAGAAGAGGCTTCTGGAAGTAACAGACATTTCGAGCTGCCATGTGGGTGCTGAGATTCAAACCCAGCTCTTTTCCAAGAGCAACAAGTGCTCTTCACCCCTGAGCCATCTCTCCAAGTCTCACATTTTATGTTTAATTTGTGATATTCTCGTTAGAATCGTGGGCCAGAGATTTCTGATACATGTAAGAGAATTGACACTTCAGGTCCTTTTTGTCACACATTTTTGGGAGCCAGAGTGCCTTTTTTGTCCTTAAAATCTATCATGTAGAAATTCATCTATTTTTCCTATTTCAAAGGCTGAAATCACACAGGACTCCAGTGAGCATGCATGCTTTTAAGTTCAGCATTTTCTACCAGGAGCCTCGGCAAACTACTAACAGTGTGAGATCTGAATTTGGCTTGTGTGACAAGGACGGTAGGTAGGGATGGATTGGTTGGGGTAATATTGGTCAATCGCTGGGGCTGGATAATGTGACCACCTGCTATTTTCTTTCCCTGGTCTGGGCAAACCTTGGTTAAACAGTTTACTTTTGTATTTCAAATTAATACTATCATGTTTGTGCTTTAAGAATACATTTTATAGAAAGCTTTCATCCTGTGAAAAGAGGATAGGAAGAATGTACAAGGCAGAGGACAAGAGCTGCAAAGGACACTACAATTGTGAACTCACAACCTCGGTTACCTGCACCGGGCCTTGTAAGGTTTGCCTTGTCCACGATTACAGCCGTCACCCCCTCTCCCTCCCTCTCTCTCCTTCCCTTCATTCTGTTTAGTAGTGGAGTCTGCTCTTCAATGATTTCACACAGTAAGGAATACTGAGCATTCTTGCCGCCACTTTCCCTCCTCTCTTGCCTGTTGTGTCTACTCTTCCTTCCTACCAATCTGTCCCACATTCCTGTCTCTCCATTTGTTTTGTGAATCACTGAGTTTACCCAGGGCCGTCGGTATGACCATGGGTTTGGAGATATCTGTTGGAACTTCAGCAGACACTGACTCCCTTTGTCCCAGAATCTCAAATAGGCAATGGTTCAGTCCACAAGGGGTCAGGTTCTGTGCAGCTCTCTCCTTTCCATGACCGACTGTTGACAAAGCCAGTGTTGAGCTGCCCCAGGGAAGGCAACTATGGTTCCACATTCGTGGTTGCAAGAGTTGTACTGGGCCTTGAGAAGAGCATTTCACAGCTCCTCCCCTAGTCACCTGACTCTTGCCTCATTCTGTCTTCTCTTCCACAGGGTTCCCTGGATATTAGAGACAGTGTTGGTAGCATAAATGTGCTCTAGGGCTGAGGGCTGGACAGTCACTTATTTTTAGTGTCTTGTATTCTTTATCGTTCACTGAAAAGATAGGCTTCTGTGAGGGAGGTCGAGATTAAGGTGTGTGTGTGTGTGTGTGTGTGTGTGTGTGTGTGTGTGTGTGTGTTATAAACAGGTACTTAGAAGGACCTTTGATGCTATGTCTTATTTAAACTGCAGTGGTACAAGTTCCTCTCTTGACTTTCTAACTCCCCAGGCATAGGTTGTTGTTAATCACACAGCCAGGCGTGGGCTGGGCCTCAAATACAATCATCAGGCTGTTGGTTACCCCCTACCCCACAGTGGTGCCGCTATTGCACATGTGGGCACAACTGGGAAGAGATATTGTGTACTATTGTGTACCCTAATAAACTTGCCTGAAGATCAGAGGACAGGGCCAGATACTGGTTCTTACCTCTACAGAATCCTCAGTCTAAGGAGAGTGAGTTCCTGTTTCCTCACACCTTATCTACCTTTCTTCACCCTGCCATAGTACTTCCTGGTATTAAAGGCACATGTGCTGCCCAAGCAAGGGCATGAGATCTCAAGTGCTGGGATTAAAGGTGTGTGCCATCACTGCCTGACCCCAATATCTAATCTAATGACTGGCTCTGTCCTCTGAACCTCAGTCAAGTTTATTAGGGTACACAATATATCACCACACACAACTTTCTGGGTAAGTTGGTTTTTTGGTTCATATAGTTCTCAAGTGGATAAGACCATTGCTAACTTTTTTACTCCTATAGCCCACATATATCTTCTGGCATCTGAAAGCAAGCCAGCAGTGAGGAAGTTTCCAGCTCAGTACGAGCTTTCTCTCTACCTTATAATGAGGTCTGTGGTGTTTCAACAGTAGGGTCTGATCCTGTAGTCCTGATTGGCAATCAAGAGGACTAACAGGAGACTTCTGTTTCAGGAACCTAAAAAGAAAAAGTCTGATTTCATATAATAAAATGGTATGATAAGTATCTTAAGGAACATAATTATTACTAACAAATTGTGGGTTATTTTTCAAATAAAACAACTGAGATCCTCATTTTCATTTATTTGGAAAGAAGAAGAAGAAACTGACTTTAAGATCCTTGTAAATTGACTCATTAATATTTATTTGTGCCAACTTCAAAGTGATTTATAAACTGTTTATCAAGCTTTGATAACCAGTTCACACATCAGTGATTTCAACAAATTCAAAATAAATTGTTAAGGAGCAACAAATAATGGTTCTCTCACATTCCCAAAGCAATCTATGAACTCAAGCACATCTCTGTGTATTTTTCAGTAAATACATATTTCCTCTTAAAGAAATCCACAGAGGTGCCTCATGTATCATGCTCTGTTAAAGGAATTTCAACCTGAAATAAAAATAAGTTCTTAGGTTATTGACAAAATCATAAGTATTGCACACAACTTTCAGTAACAGAAGCATGTTTAAAAAGACTGTTCTTCTGATGGAAGCAGATGCAGAGATCCATAGCCAAATACCAGGCTGAGCTTCAGAAGTCCAGTTGAAGAGAGAAGAGGGATTCTATAAGCAAGTGCATCAAGATCATGATGGGGAAACTTACAGAGACAACCAAAGCAAATGAGTGGGAACTCATGAACTTTCAACCAACAGCTGTGGAGCCTCCACAGGACTGGACTAGGCCTCTGCATAACTGAGACAGTTGTGTAGTTTGATCTACTTAAGAGGCCCTCAGACAGTAGGATCAGGATTCATGCCTGGTGTATGAACAGGCTTTTTGGAGCATGCTACCTATGGGCTTGCACAGCCTTGAGGCAGGGAGAGGGGTTTGGACCTGCCCTACTGAATATACCAGGCTCTGGTGACTCCCCATGGGAGGCCTTACCTTCTTGTAGGAGGGAATGGGGGTGGTTTAGGCGGGGAGGCTGGAGGGACAGGAGGAGGGAAGAGGGGGATTTGTGATTGGTATGTAAAATGAATAAAAAACTTTCTAGGACTGGAGAGATGGCTCAGTGGTTAAGAGCACTGACTGCTCTTCCAGAGGTCTTGAGTTCAATCCCAGAAACCACATGGTGGCTCACAGCCATCTGTAATGAGATCTGGCATGCAAGCAAAACACTGTATACATAATAAATAAATAAATCTAAAAAAAAAACCTTTCTAAATAAAAAAATTAGATGATTGCTCAGTAAAAATATAATAAAAAGTTAAAGACTATTCTTAAAATTCTATAGGGTTTTTTTTTTTGTAGATTAACTCAAATTTTAACTTAAAAAAGTAGAAGCTGAACCAGAGAGACTGGGGTTAAAAACACAGGCAGTTATGTGAGGCTGGATCATACATCTATCTGCACCGTCTTCTAGCACAGTGGTTCTCAACCTTCCTAATGCTGGGGCCCTTAATACAGCTCCTCATGTTATAGTAACCCCCTTAACCATAAATTTATTTTAGTTGCTACTTAGTAACTGTAATTTTGCTACCATTATGAATCGTAATGTAAATACCTGATATGTGACGCCTGTGAGAAGGCTGTTTGAACCGCAATGGGTCATGACAACAGGTTGAGAACCACTTCTCTGGCAGCAGCCTAACATTTCCTTGTTAGTTTAGATTGCTCTCAGGTTAAACGTGGCGGTATGGGCCCCACATCCAGAGTGTCAGGGAGCCTCAGATGAGCACTCCTGCTTAGTGTTTGCTACAAGCTGGTTAAGCCCTACAGAGTTCTTGTCAAGTTACCTATGCAGTATCACTAGTGATTTGTCTGGTTGCATCTACATTGCTTTAGAATCAGTATATGATTCACTTTAGAATTACAAGTCATTTCAAAATCACAGTTAAGATGGGTTGTGCACAAACTTAAGTCCAAGTGGATCAAGGACCTCAACATAAATCCAGCTGCTCTGAACCTGCTAGAAGAGGAAGTAGGAAGTAATCTTGAACACATTGGCATATGAGATCACCTCCTAAATATAACACCAGTAGCACAGACACTGAGAGAAACAATCAATCAATGGGACCTCTTGAAACTGAGAAGCTTTTGTAGAGCAAAGGATACAGTCAACAAGGCAAAACAACAGCCTACAGAATGGGAAAAGGTCTTCACCAATCCCACATCTGACAGAGGACTGATATCCAGAATATATAAGGAACTCAAGAAATTAGACATCAAAATGACCAACAGTCCAATTAAGAAATGGGCTATAGAACTAAACAGAGAATTTCAACAGAGGAAACTCAAATGGCTGAAAGACATTTAAGGAGTTGCTCAACATCCCTAATCATCAGGGAAATGCAAATCAAAACAACTCTGAGATACCATCAGAATGGCTAAGATAAAAAACACTGAAGACACCTTATGCTGGAGAGGATGTGGAACTAGGGGAACTCTCCTCCACTGCTGGTGGGAATGCAAGCTTGTACAACCACTTTGGAAATCAATATGGCGCTTTCTTAGAAAATTGGCAATCAATCTCCCCCAAGATCCAGCTATACCACTTTTGGGCATATACCCAAGAAATGCTCAATCATACCACAGGAGCACTTGCTCAGCTATGTTCATATCAGCATTGTTTGTAATAGCCAAAACCTGGAAACAACCTAGATGCCCTTCAACTGAAGAATGGATAAATAAATTGTGGCACATATACACAATGGAATACTACTCAGGAGAGAAAAACAATGACATGATGAGGTTTGCAGGCAAATGGATGGATCTAGAAAAAATCATCCTGAGTGAGGTAACCCAGACTCAGAAAGACAAATATGGTATGTACTAACTCATAGAAGGATACTAGATATGGAACAACGATGACTGGACTGCTACTCACATCACCAGGGAGGCTATCTGGAAAACAGGACCCCAAGAAAGACACGGGGATCGCCCAGTGATGGAGAAATGGCTGAGATCTACATGAACAACCTGGACATGAGTGGGAGTAATGAAGGGCAAAGGTCGAGGGAAAGAGAGTCTGTGGGAGAGGGAGATCCCAGCTGGATCAAGAACAGAGAGGGAGAACAAGGAATAGGAGACCATGGTAAATGAAGACCACATGAGAAAAGGAAGAAACAAAGTGCTAGAGAGGCCCACAGAAATCCACAAAGATACCCCCCACAAAAGACTGCTGGCAATGGCTGAGAGACAGTCAGAACTGACCTACTCTGGTGATGAGATGGCCAAACACCCTAATAGTCGTACCAGAAACCCCATCCAATGACTGAGGGATCTGGATGCAGAGATCCACAGCTAGGCCCTGGGTGGAGCTCTGGGAGTCTAATTATCGAGAAAGAGGAGGGTTTATATGAGCGAGAATTGTTGAAACCAAGGTTGGATAAAGCACAGGGACAAACAGCCAAATGAATGGAAACACATGAACTATGAACCAAAGGCTGAGGGGCCCCCCAACTGGATCAGGCCCTCTGAATAGGTGAGACAGTGGATTGGCTTGATCTGTTTGGGAGGCATCTAGGCAGTGGTACCAGGTCCTGTGCTTTTTGCATGAGTTGACTGTTTGAAACCTGGGGCTTAGGCAGAGACGCTTGGCTCAATCTGGGAGGAGGGGACTGGACCTGCCTGGACTGAGTCTACCAGCTTGATCTCAGTCCTTGGGGGAGGCTTTGCCCTGGAGGAGGTGGGAATGGGGGGGGGGTGGGCTGGGGGAAGGGGAGGGGGCCAGGAGGGGGGAGAACAAGGGAATCTGTGGCTGATATGTAGAAATGAATGGTATTGTAAAATAAAATAAAAGGAAAAAAAAGATGGATTGTGCCCACAATCATGTAACTTAATTAGGTGGTAAGAAAACAAATTATCTCATTCCTCCTATGTACACTAAGACTTAACCTAGTTCTGAAACAGCACAGTAACGTATTATGCTCATAAGTATATCAACCATACCCTTGTAAAAAATGGAAAGTAAACATTTAAATGGTAACTTGGATTAATAGGAATATCTGCTCCCTTTCCTATAATATGTGGCACTCATTTTTGTATAATTTCATTGTCCATGAGGCTGTGTGTAAGCTGCTGCAAAAGATCAAAGAATGTACGAGCAAGCTACAAAATAGTTAATACCTGCTGGGTGGTCGTGGCACATGCCTTTAATCCTAGCACTCCGGAGCCAGAGCCAGGTGGATCTCTATGAGTTCAAGGCCAGCCTGGTCTGCCGAGTGAGATCCAGGACAGGCACCAAAACTACAAAGAGAAACCCTGTCTCGAAAAGCAAAACATAATAAAAAAAATAGTTAATTCCCACAATTACTTAAATAAAACAGGATGCGTCATCATTTCATATGGTTTAAATTACATATCTTAAATGCAAACATGGCATTTTGATACTTGTTCTAATGTTTGCTCAGGGGCAGTTGATGTGGTGGAGGATGGTGGGTTTCTAAGTGGTAGGAGGGAAAAGACAGATGTGCGCATGTTTTGGGTGTACTGTATTCACTAACAGACTGTGGATTATATTTCAAATAAAACAACTGAGATTCTCATTTATATTTATTTGAACCACAAAATCCCAATAACCCTCTCTCCTTAGAAGACTGAATACATGACATACAGATAAGTAAAACATTACATGTAATATAAAAACATTATTATACCTTTTTACAAGGTTAAAAACTACGGGAGAAAGACCTACCAGTAAAACACAGGTATCTTTACTTTTAGGATAAGACATGATGGTGCCAAAATTTGGCTTATAGATTTTTATTAAAGAGATAATTAAACATGGCTTTCATTCTGCAGTTTGTTTATTTTGGGTATGTAGTGTGCCCTTTTGAACATGACACATAAGAATGTACATAGTTCAGATGGAGAGGAGCTCAGAATAAGTAGAATTCTGGGGTTTCTCTATGTATTACCACAGTATATAAAAAGGTGACAAGGTGGCAGTTAGATGGTTCAGTTGGTAAAAGCAGTTGCCTCTAAGCTAGACTACCTGAGTTCTATCCCCAGAACCCACATGGTAGAAGGAGAGAAATGGCTACGGAAAGTTGACTTCTGACCATCCTAAGCATGCCATGTCATGTATATGCTTTTCCAAAATAAGTAATTTATAACATATAGGCTGCAAAGTCATTGTTCACTGAAGAGCTTTCACTCATGTACACGTTGTTCTTTGCTGCCAGAGTGGAAGTGGTGATCAGGAGTTCTGTATCAGTGACTTGACGGCTATGAAGTTCATGCATAATATTTGGAGGATATTATTTTTACACTTGATCTTAGCCAAAAGGCCGAGAACCGATCGGAGGATATTATTTTTAATGTGACAACCCACAGAGGTCTATTATTAATTATGGGGGTACAATGGGGATACAGACTCACTATTACAGAACAAGAAATATACCACTGCTGATCCTGCTGGTACAGCTGCCACTGTCCTGTCCCCCTGCCCCTGATGGGATTGGGACCAACCACAAGCTGCTCCACACCACTTGACCCAGTGTGGCCATACACATGGTTGAGAACTACTGTTCTATAGTGTTTTCACTCTCTGGTGATGGGCTTTCTTTACATGACTGTACACATATTCCTCACTTTTTGAGGATTTCTCATCTGCACATGGATGTGAAGACTAACAGCAATGGGTGGATTCAATTTAATCCTTTTGTTGATACTTTTTGAGATAAGGTCTTATGTAGCCCTGATAGTCCTGAGCTCATTATGTAGCCAAGGATAACCTTGGACTTCTGATCTTTCTATGTAGTGTAGCTGGAGAGTTTCTCTCTGGGTCCTGCCAAGCCTCTGCAGTCCTGCAGCCCACTTACAAAATAATCACTCAGATGCTTATATTATTTATAAACTGTATGACTATGGCAGGCTTCTTTGCTATTTAGTTCTTATATCTTAAATTAACCCATTTCTATTAATCTATAAGTTGCCATGTGGCTCATGGCTTACTGGTATCTTAACATCTTACTTCTCATGGGGGGGGCGGTTGGCAGCATCTCCTCACTCAGTCTTCCACTTCCCAGAATTCTCCTCTCTCTTTGTCCTGCCTATAAGCATTTTATTTATTAACCAATCAGAGCACCACACTCAGAGCACACAGAACATCCCACAGCAAGGCCGTACTGGCACTGCAAGGCAAATGGCTCCTCCACATTAAACTCTCATCCTGACCATTTGATAGCTTTTTAATTGTTGAGATGATTGACAGTAAAGGCCAGTCAATATTCAAGTTTCTCAGTCATAAAATCTAAAAATCTTTAGAAAGACATTAGAAAATGAGCTTGAATAATTTTTGAATAAACATTCCAGAGGAATTTGAACTTGTATGGTTAATTTATGAATTTGTCTTTCTGAGGAATATTGTGACATGAATTTCTTTAAAATCAGTAATGACAGTCATGACTTTTTACTTTTGTCTGATTTCCTAAGAAAAGTAAAATGATTAAGAGTCATATGAGTGCCCTCAGGCCTGTGTACCTGTCAAGATAAAGATCCTCTGGAAGAGTAGTCTACCATGTTTGTGAGCAGTGACAAACGCCAGAATGTTCTGTGTGTATGTTAGATGATATCTGGGATACACTGGAATATAAAGCTTGAAGGCAAGAGGCAGTCAGTCATGGCACCTTCTTATTGCAGTACTTGAGACCCATTATTCACTTTCTCCTCAGACACCAAATTCCCTGGCAGTGTGCTTCAATTTCATTTGAAATACAACAGGGGATATAAATTATCACTTATATTCTTCCCATCAATTTTAATATTGTTTACCTATTTATTTTTATTAAATTGTAGAGGTTTCCCTGAGATATCCAGGTATTATGATCCTTTATTTTAGCCCAAAGACTTTTTTATTCCTGTCACTTTTGTGTTGATTGATTGCATCAGTGTCGTAATAAAATACCTGAGACAACACTTAGTGGAAGAAGGACTTATTTCAGCTCACTGCTTTGAAGGGGACAAGATCACATGGTCTCGTATGATTGGATGTAAAAGCCATGTTGTTAGGAGTGTGTGGAACAGGGCAGCTGTTTTTATCATGGAAGACAGGAAGGAAGAGAAGACAGAATTCAAACAGGAATAATACGATGGCAAGCATCTGTCCATAGTGACCTACACCCAAGGAGGCCCCAATTTCTAGGGAAAAAAAAAAAAAACATTTAAAAGGTGAGATACGCCAGGGCGGTGGTGGCGCACACCTTTAATCCCAGCACTCGGGAGGTAGAGACAGGTGGATCTCTGCAAGTTCGAGGCCAGCCTGGTCTACAAAGTGAGTTCCAGAAAAGGTACAAAACTACACAGAGAAACCCTGTCTCCAAAAAAAAGAAAGAAAGAAAGAAAGAAAGAAAGAAAGAAAGAAAGAAAGAAAGAAAGAAAGAAAGAAAGAAAGAAAGAAAGAAAGAAAAAGGTGAGATACAAAAATCGGCATACAGTTAGGATCAATTTATTCAAACCATGAGCATATGTGGGACATTATATTCCAACTATAATAAGATGTGTGTGTTCTTCAAAATAACACATTTAATGCCTTTGGATCAAACCCATTGCCCGTTCTCTGTCTTCCCAATTCCTCTTGTAAACTCAATCCAATCCCCCTTTCCCTCCAGAACTCATGTGCTTTATTTCTTTAAATTATTTTTATAATAACCACTGATTCCATTTAGTACACACACACACACACACAGAGAGAGAGAGAGAGAGAGAGAGAGAGAGAGAGAGAGAGAGAGAGAGAGAGAGAGAGAGAGAGAGAGAGACGTCTTGGACTATCAGCTGGAACGTGAGTAGCATGAGTAGCATATAGGGTCTGTATTCCTGAAGAAAATTGATTCTTTCGCCCCCTAGAGGCCATCAGTTACCAATAGCTCCCCAGGTAAGGCTGGGTCTTCATGATCCTTTCTCCATGAAAGCTGGGAGTTTGGTTGGCTTGATCTTATTCAAGTTTGGTGCATGCAGCCACAGACACTGAATGCTTATGTGAAATTTCACTGTCATATCCAGAAAAGACTGTTTCTCTACAATACTACTCTCTCAGGTTCTTATAATACACCTCCTGACCCCATTCTGTGATGATTCTTGAGCCTTGTATGGAGGAGTATAATGTAGATGTCCCTTTTAGAGTTCAGTACTCCAGTCTCTTGTTCTCTCACATTATCTGGTTGTAGGACTCTGTATCAGTCACCATCTACTGTAAAATGAAGCTTCTCTGATGAGGGTTGAGGGGTGTACTAATCTATGATTTTAAAGATAAGAACATAGATGACAGTTCATTACTTTGTTCAATTAATAGAATAATAATGAGGGGTTATCCTTTAGGGACTATGACCTAGCCAGTCACAAATACACACACACATACACACACACACACACACACACACACACACACACACACACACACACACATGACCCTGCTAACAGTATTAGGTCTAGATTCCGCTTTATGGAGTGGATTTTAAAATGAACCAGAATCTGGTTGATTACTTCAATAACATTCATGCCACTATTGCAGCACTATGCATATCTTGCCAGGCTAATCATTAATGTGGCTCACAGTATTCACACATAGGTAAGACTTTGATTTACTTTTGTCCCCCAGTGGCATACACAGAACACCTTCCAGTATTATGAGAAAAAGCCAGCAGTGATGAAATTCTCTGTTCATACAAGCTTGATTGCTCCACAACATAAGACTCAGGTATGCAGTACATTCAGCAATAGGGCCTTATCAACTCTTGATTGATAACTGAGAAAACTGGCAATAGCCTGTAACATTTGGGGGGTCTATTGAAACTTACTGACCAATTATTTGAAAAGTGTTAGCCTATACCTTTCACTGGATGTTTTATTGGCTATTCTGTGGTGTTTGGAGGAAACATTGTCTTCCATTGTGGCGTAACTCCATTTAGACCCCTTTAATATGTGTATGTGCTTATATTTTTGGAAGCTTATACAGTAGTAGGTTTCTATATTGTAATTTTTAAAGTTGTTTTTTGAAATTAGCTTACTAGCTAGTGGGTTTCCATAAGGCATATTTACACATCTTAAGTTATGGGTAACCAACCAGCCAACCATTTCTCTTTCCCATCCCCCCAAATTTAACTTATTTCTTGTTTGTTTAATTTTTTTTTGTGTGTGTAGAAGTAGATGCAGAGTGTACTGAGTATAGCTGCAGGCAGAGGTCAACTGAGGGCACCAGATTCCCTTTGAGTTGCAGTTACAGGAGCTGCCTACCCTGGGTGTTGGAACCTTGCTAGGACCCTCTGCATGAGTGGGAAGTGCTTTTAACCACTGACTCTCTCCTGCCACGGGTGAGAATCTCCTTAACACTTTATGTGATACCTTTGGCACTGAATTATCATTAGAACATTATGGATTCTTGTACAAGAGTTCAACAGTTTTCCAATAAATTATTGACTACAAAGTTCAGATATACTGTTTTAAGGCTAATTCAGTAAATGTTGGTTTGAGTTTGAAGGTTCCCAGTGGGGGGATCTTGGAGTTGATAATTTACATTGAGCAGTGTTGGCAACACGACAGATCCTCTAGAAACAAACTGTGCTGTCACTGTCCAGTGTCATTGTGAAGTAGTTTAAATTCAGGTGCAGCATCTGTCTTCTCTTCAGTTTTCTGCCCTACAAAGTGAATGAATTTATACCTATCTATCCCTGCCCCCAGCCTGTGCTGACACTTCAAGGTCTGTGTTAGTGGTCTGAAAACTACAAAAGAGTAAAAGTCACCACCTCTGTTAATCTTTGGAGGAAGTTTTGGTAACTGATCTCTATTTTCAAATTATACATTAAATAAAATATCACAGAGATATGACTGGAACTCAGTATCATTTATGTTACAATTGCAATATTCCAAAAAAGAAATAAATTTATACATGTAAAATAGAATTTCTATGATTTCCGAGCAGAAAAAGGAGAAGAAATACTGGAAAAGTTTTTATGTGTTTAAAAATTTAGATGGTAGGAGACTAGTTTCTTGTATAAGAGAGCAAAAACAACATTTTTAAGGTACAAGATGGTTCAAAGTACTAAAAATTTATTTATTTAAAAAATTTTGTTCTCAGTGTAATGTTTCACTCTACAGCCCCTGCTACTCACTAAGGGTTCTTTCAGATCATAGGAAAGATGAAATCTCCTAGGCTCTGGCTCATTGCTCTGGTTTCGGGCCATGGCACCTGCCTACATCATCCATTGATGTTCTAAATTGGCATTCTTGAGTCATGGGCTCACTGTGGGCTCATGTATGTGCTCTGCTGAAAGCATCTGTGTCAACTGAGAGTCTGGTAGTGTTGCCAGAGGGTAAACCAAGGGCAAAGATTAAAACAAGAAGAATACTGAAGATGCATAATTTATAGGTGTGAAGTATGCAATCCACAAATACTATTAATAGTTTGCCAAATAGTACTAAAATATACTTAACAATAAGTTATGATAAAGCATAGAAATAAATACAGCAATTGAAGCAAAATTAGTAGAAAAGACAATTTTGAAAACACAACCCTAAAAGTATAGTGGAATGATTAGAAACATTTTTTTCCAAAATCATCCATCTTATATATCACAAACTATAAGTTAATATTTATGTGACTCTACTGATTGATACAATTATAAAATAATTACAACTCACCATGAAAGAAAAAAGAAGAGTTAAGTAAACATCTTCTAAGGAAGGTCTACAAGGAGCCAGTAAGCTCCATGAAAAAAGTTTAACATCTTTACTCAGTAGTGACCAGGCCATAATAAAGTATCACTTAACACTCTGTAGGATGACTATAAAGGAAATACAGAAGAGCAGTGTTAGTATGGCTGTGGAGAAGTTGGAACACTGAAACATTGCTGGAGGCAGTGTGAAATGAAGGCTGCATGAAATTTGGAAAGCTGTAAGGTGTCTCCTCAAAATGTCATCCAGAGTTACCATATGATTCAGGAATTCCATGCTGAATGTATGTATATACAATATATATGCATATGCATACATTATATGGTGATGAAATATATATCCCACCAAATACAGATTTATGATCATTGTATTAGTTACAAAAGTTGAGAAAAGGAAACTACCTGAATGGCCATTAAGAGATGAATGGTTAAACACAGTGTCTTTCATGCACATGCCAATATTTTCCAGCGATAGTAAAGAAAGATACAGGCGAAGGCACATCACTGTGTGGCAGGACATTGAAAATCTGGAAAAATCAAACACGTACTTGAGAATTTCAAAGAAGTTATTTGAATCAGAAATTCTAGCCTGCAAGTAGCTGAGTCTCCAATGAAGGATTTCAAAGAGAAAACATAGACAAGATGCTTATCATAGATATTAGACAATGAAATATTTTAATGATTAAAAGATAAAAAATAGCCTTTGGTGTTAGCTGAGTATTTCTGATTGGCGAAGCTTGAATTTTGTTTTTGTGAGATAGGAATTTACTGAGTTCAGGCTGTTTGTTTACATCGGAACTGAGATGGCTGGCCTCAGGCTAATGTCCTCTCAATTAATTACTTTAATGTGTGCTATTTGAAATAAGTCAGTCCCCAAAGACCCTGCATTGCCTGTTACTGTTAACATGAAAAGCCTGAGGAGGAAGCCCACTGAGATAGAACAGCTTCATGGTTCCTCGGGGTTGGGAGGTGGGTAAGAGAATGGAAAATTACTTCTTACACAAAACAAGATTTTTTTTGGAAGGGGTTAGAGGTGAAATCATAAAATTTGATAGTATAATGTTATACAATTGTGGATATAGTAATATTCACATTTCAAAAATGAATTTTAGGGAACATAAATTACATAATAAAAAGCTTATAAAATCATTGGAGTTCATAGTAAGTAATAAGAAAGTGATGGTCTGATTTTAAAAATAAATTCATAGAAGTGGAAAACCACTACAATACAGTGAATAATTTCCATTTTGATGTTTGTTCTTTTTGTACTTTGTGTTGACATGTGTTCGGGAGGATTTGTGAACTCTTTTCATCCTCAGTGACACATTAAAAATATTTTTAGAAACATCTTGTTCTTAGTGCTTCAAAGTCTCTTAGAGGAAGCATCTCCTTGTATAGTGAAGGTTTTGTTTTTATTCAAGCAATAAACATTAAGTCCCTGGAAAATGGCTTTTATTACTTAAAAAAATTAGGGGTAGGATTTAGTGGGAGGATGCTTTCATTCATACCAGAGTCTAGCGGAACCGTATGACACGCTTTTAAAGAAGGATGCTCAGTGAGACACTGGATGTCTACCCACCGGATAGTGGAGCTGCAGAGTTGGAACTCAGGAAGGATCACCTGGCATCTCTCTCAGTGCCTCTAATCTAGTCTAAACAGAAGTCAGAATGCTCTTTCCAAATGTAAAATGAATCATGACTAAGACCTTTCAATGACTGTCCTTACAGTGGAATCTAAAAGTTACTTTGGCTTTCAGATCTCTGCCTGCTCTGGGTTGTCTGCCCATCCTGCCCCCATCAGATGGACTCTTAGTGCTCTGCTCTGCCCTGCTAGGGTGCTGGAGGCCCCTTTGACACGTAATCTTTTCCTTTATATTCACTGTTAATGATAGTGAATGAAGCAGGATTTCCTCTGATCATCTCCCTTTAGCCTCTTTAACAGATCTTAATGTTGCTTCTCATTTTTGGTTTCATTCTTCATCTGGACGAGTGTGGAAGGCTTCCTTTTCTTTAGAAGAAAAGGGTAGGCAGCCCTCTAATGAATATACACTAGTAACATGGCTCCTTGTTGCTTGCAGTTATTTTTATTTGTACTTTGTGTTTAATTCTAGGTGCCACAAGGGCAGAGGCTCTTGCTTGTACTTAGTGCTCTATGTCGAGAGTCTAGGTCTTGCAATATGTGCTCTTTAGTAAATTTCTATTGGCCAACTAAATAAATATTGCTTTTCTAATGCATTTCCTCAACAAGGGCAATTCTTTCCAAGTTAATTTTTGTCTCTCCCTTTGCCTTCCTTGTGTCTATGTGAAAACTCTGAACTCCTGGGCATGGTCTAGAGTCCTCTGAATGGCAATGTCACACACTGTCATCTGCTTCCCTTGTATGCCTATCCTCCACCTTCATGCCTACGCTTCATTCAGTACTCCTTACTGTCTCCATCTCACCTGTTAAGCTGGCAGCAAAGGAATTCATGGTATCTTTCGTATCTCTTTAACCCCAGTGCCTATTAAAATGTTTGACAATATTTGTTGAACTGAAATGACCTCAAATTTGATAGTAGAAGCATCTTGATTTAATGTACTAATTGGATTTCATTACATTCATTTACAGTTTTTCACTGAAACTTAAATTACTAACATTTACTGTCTCCTATGAGAGCACATCCAGAGAATGTTATAATTCATGATTATTTTAATGAATACACAAAGTATAACATTAAAATTCTTACATCAATACCTTGATGTTATTGATATTATATATGCATTTTCCTTTTCTTTCTTTCTTTTTTTTTTTTTTTGAGACAGGGTTTCTCTATGTAGTTTTGGTGCCTGTTCTGGAACTCGGTCTGTAGCCCAGGCCAGCCTTGAACTTACAGAGAGCCGCCTGGCTCTGCCTCCTGAGTGATGGGATTAAAGCCGTGCACCATCACCGCCTGGCTACGCATTTTTCTTAATCCCTGTCAAATATCTTATCTATCAGGTTGTTATTAAGAAAAAATAATGAGCATGAAAAATAAATAATAATGTTCCATGTGATTTTCTGTAAACAGTTCTAAGTGAAATTCTGTGTCAGTCTTCCATCCTCCACTTCTCAGCCCAGGAATGACAAAAATAGGCAGTTAGCTCTCCATGTTCTGGGTTAGCCAGTTTTCCAGGCAGACGATATTTCCAGGGGCTGAAGAAAGACTGAGTCAGTTCACTGTCAGCATACGTGTCTGTTAGATGCTGTGAGCTTATGCCTCATTTATAGAATTCTTCTGGTTCATCTTAAGAATTCTTAAAACTATGTTTTTGGAGTGCACTGATGTTTTCAGATGCTGGTAGCTAATCTTCAAAATCTGTATACTCTTAATGTTTCAGAAAGCTATGTTTAGTAGCCATCTTTACAGATCATTAAATGTTGTTTCCATGCAGGTTGTATGTTAAAAGCTCTAGTCAACTTCTGTTTAAAAATCTATTAATTATATTTACTTGAACCATGAAAATTACTGGGTACCTCATTTTATCCCTAAAATGCTTTAAATAGTGCTCTTTAGAGGTATTCTGTGATTTTTCGATTGGAAAGAGTTAATGGAATCATAGTTGGGTATTTAGACATAACTTCAAGTTCAGCTGGTATCTTCCTCAGCATTGCAGAAGAAACTTTTAAAGTTACTGTGGAGTACATCCCAGAAGCTGAGTTCCTAGGAACCCGACCTGTGCATTTGTCTGAATTACATTTTTCCTGGGCAAAGCACTATGAAAATGGAAGGCTTCACATGGGGACCTGTTACAGGTTGTCTTTTCCTGGGAATGAGCATATAGGATGCAAACATCCCTCTCTGAAAGATGCAGCTTCACATTTCCTATTCTCATTTATGTTTGATAAGTTTTACATAAAGAGTAAAAATCATGATATTCACGGTGTGTGTTTGGGACATTTCTCAAATATCCTGAATAGTAAGCATCAGCATGAATTCTACAGTTACATGAAAGAGAGAAAGGAGAGAGGAACAAGAAGTTGAGGGAGAGAGATGATCAGGGAGAGAGAATTACCTATATCCTCATCTCTTTCCAGAATTTAATATTGTCTTTACAGTAATTTTCTAGTAAGTTGTGTGCAGTTATATTTAATTTCACAGTAAAGTATTGCAATACATTAAATTTCACATTTATTGTCCTTTTAATGTTATTCTGTTTTGTATTTTAAATTTTAATTTTTTTTAAAATGTCATGCATGAGTACTGTATTCACATCACTTCCATCCTCTTCTCCCTCTTCCATCTCCTCCCATGACCCCCACTCTCTCTCAAAAGTAAGTGTTGTTGTCTTTAATTATTATTGTTTTATACACACACACACACACAGGCATGCAAACATGTGCTCTGTTAGTACTGCCTGTATGTATACATGTTTAGGGCTGACTGCTGGTTTTGGATAAACTATCAGACATCGTTTTTCTTTTCTTTTTTTTTTGAAGAAAATTGAATCTTTTTCTTCTGCCACTGTTGACTGCCTACGGCTCTGCATCTAGGCGTGGGACCCCGTGAAATTTCCCCATTTGCACTAGCATTAAAACCTTTGTCCATTTATTTTCCTGACTAGTTTTGTTTTTGTCTATCACCAAAATTTTCAAGTACTCTCTGAATAAAAAAGAATTTTTTCACTGTGGTGAAGTTATTCTTCCCATCTACAGTGTCTTTCCTGAGTATCCCTCACTGTGTAATTTTATGTTTGATGAATATTACATGGAAGTGTGTTTGTCAATCTTTAGATGTGAAAAAATAAGAAAAGACAGAAAAATCTGAACAGTTGTTATTGTGTTAAACAGATGGAAAAAAGGTTGCTCCTTGAGTGCTCTTTGGAAGGAGGCACTGAAATTGTCCCCTGTACGATCACTTGAGGAAGTTAAAAACATCAATTCACTGTATTCATTTGTATCAGCTATGTTGAACAGGACAGAGCCATAGCTGTTGATAATTAAAAGCAAATACAAAAAAAAAAATAACGAAAGAAAATATGTCTTATGTTACACTTTCAAACTTCTAAGTAGCATTCCTATTGGACATGCACAAACCAAAGGCGTAAAAGGCTGAGAAATAACCTGAAATTGAGAGATCAAGGGCTGTTTCGTTGTGCAGGTGATACTTTAGAACCTTGAAAGATAGCAATATTTACACATTCAGGAAGAAGTGCAGACACAGGAAGGACAGAGTTCCTCTGGAGACCAGACTGTAGACAACACAATTTAGCAGAAGCATAGGCTATTGAAAGTGGAGTACGCGGAAACTTCATGTTTGAGCTGTAAATTCACATGAAATGCTTTGGTTTGTATCATTAGGAAGTGGGAAGAATGACCAAAGGCTCAGGATCAGAGAGGCAGTGTGATCAGAGCTTTGCTTTAGGAAGATTAATCTTGGAACCCAGAGGGAAGGATTAGAGCGGGGAGATTGCTGGGAGGAGAGGAAGCAGGGCTGCTCTTGCATCTGAGAGGAGGCTGTGAGGGCTCACACCTGAGTGATAGAAATTCCTGCACAGGGAGGGGGTGGAAGGCCAGGACACCTGCTGGAAGCAGATAGCCTTTGTTTCAGTGCCTCAACCTTCAGACATTGCCATTTTTAAAACATCTCCATACTTCTCAGTTTTCAAAAAGAGAGAAAAATAGGGTCACTCTGATTCGGTCTCCTTTTTATTTTTATCTATTTCTTTGTAAAAAATCTGACTTCATCAGTTTAGGATGTTCACTCCTTTTGATAAATACCAAGGACAACTGTTTGTGTATGGATGTGTTATTCTCTTTCAATTTTCCTTTGATTCTCAATTGTTTTTCTTCTTGTGATATTTTGTCATCTGTGATATTGTGGTTGCACAGGCTGACTGTCCCCTTCCCCTTTGTGATAGAGTACAGTGGTTTGTAGTGTGCCATTCTGGCTAAGTCACAAGACTGTAAATGTCACAAAACCCAATGCATCATAAGTGTTCCTATTTATAGGTCACAGATGTTAGTTCATACACAAAGATGGGCAAGGAATGGCTGTTCCAGAGGACTAGAAGTAGCCCAAGATATAGTAACTAACATATAAACCTGAAAAATTCCAATCTCTCTATATTGCTGACATTTGAATCAGCAAATCAGACACAGACACCTTTCAAGAGTTTTTGTTCACATCTGGAATCTCTTGTTCTCCAACTAGCTATTGGAGGCCAGGCAGGGAACACCCAAGGCCCAGTTCTAGTTAGTACTGCCTTCATAATCATGTCCCAGGCCCAGTTCTAGTTAGTACTGCCTTCATAATCATGTCCCAGGCCCAGTTCTAGTTAGTACTGCCTTCATAATCATGTCCTAGGCCCAGTTCTAGTTAGTACTGCCTTCATAATCATGTCCCAGGCCCAGTTCTAGTTAGTACTGCCTTCATAATCATACAGCTTATGGAGTTAAATAAATGTACCATCACGGGAGTGGTATTTTTACAAAGTCCCCACATCGATATGCATAAGTATGTTCATTTTACAGATGTCACAAGTTTAAAAATTAACTGCTTAAAGTTGACCGGTACATTTTCTCCTAAAATACATATTGCTGATGGTTCTAATGGACCCAGTCAGCCGACTCTGTACTTCCATTACTGGACTCTTATAGAAAAAGGTAGATCATTGAATCTACTCTGAAAAAAGGGAAGATATAGAAATGATAAGATAAAAGGTAGGGTTTTGAATCTACTCAGAAAAGAAAAAAAGAGAGTATATGGATATGATAAGATAAAAGGTAGATTATTGAATCTACTTTTAAAAAGGAACTACTTGTTTTAAATAAGATACGAAATGAAATTTTTTTGTCTGAATCTGTCAAATGTTAATGGGCTAGACATTGTTAATGTAATTCTTGACTATATACATTATATATACTTATTGGATTAGTTTTTCTTGTATTAGTTATAAGCTTTTTTAAAATTTTAGACAAAAAAGGGGAAATGTGGTGATATATTGTGTCCCCCAATATATTTTACACCTTCATAAACTTATCTGGGGTCAGAGAGCAGAATAGCCACTAGATAGACATAGAAGCCAGAAAACGGCAGCACACACACCTTTAATCCTAGCATTCTGGAGGCAGAGATCCATCCAGATCTCTGTGAGTTCAAAGCCACACTGGAAACAGCCAGGTATGGTGACACATACCTTTAATCCCAGGAAGTGATGGCAGGAAGCAGAAAGGTATATAAGAAATGAGAACCAGGAAATAATGCCTGGTTAGGCTTTTAGGCTCCTCTGAGTAGCAATTCAGCTGAGATCCATTCGGATGAGGACACAGAGGCTTCCAGTTTGAGGAAATGAGATCAGCTGAGGAATTGGCATGATGAGGTTAGCTGTGGCTTGTTCTGCTTCTCTGATCTTTCAGCGTTCCCCCCAATACCTGGCTCTAGTTTTGTTTTATTAATAAGACCGTTTAAGATTCATGTTACAGACTCTCAATATCTCAAGACTGTTGGAGTCTCCAGAATAGTCAACCAGTCAATCATACCCTATTTCTCATCCCTCCTAACTTTGTCAGCCAATGTCCAGTCATTAAAGTGTCTCTAAGATTGTCCATCAGATCTCTCTTATCACAGTCATCATCATGTACCACTCTAGGTGACTTGTATTGATAATTCCAATATAATGTTATAATATGGAACTGTCAAATACACTTTTCTCATTCTTCCTTTCCTGTTGTTTCTCCCCCTTGAATTTACTTATTCATCTCTAGGCTACATTCTGTAATACACCACCTCCAATCCACATGAATGAAGTTTTAAGCATCTCTGGATGACCATATACAAAAAAAAAAATACAATTTTGCTTTATTGTTTGAACTAAATGCCTCATCGGTTCTACTACTCTGAAGCATACTAAAAATCTTGTGTTGCATTATTTTCTCATTGGGTCAAATTATCTGAAATTGAATGTCTGCCATCAAATATAAAATTGTTTTAAAACACTTTTGTCTTAAAACAAAGCAGAGTGTTAATACATTTCATGGATTCTCTCTAAGTTCCCTCAAAGGGGCCTCCTTGCCTTTGCTACGCCTCTGTGAAATGAATATAGCGTGTTTCTCAGTATTGTCTTTCCTATTTATTTTTCCCTCTTGTGTCCCTGTTAACAATCTGCTCTTTCTTTCCAATGAAACTGTTCCCTTCCCAGGGACACAAACTAGCTTTTCCTCAGTAGACTCAGTAATTAGTTTGAATTTTTATCTTACTTGAACTTTTAGCAGCTATGCTGGAAAGTTTTATGTCAACATGACACAAGCTAAAGTCATCTGAGAGGAGGGAGCATCAATTAAGAAAATGCCTCCATAGGATCAGGCTATAGGCAAGGCTGTAGGACAGTATCTTAAATAATGACCTGTGGGGAGGGCTCAGCCCATTATGGGTGATGCCATTTGTGGGCAGGTGGTCCTGAGTTCTATATGAAAGCAGGCTGAGAAAGCCATGAGGAGCAAGCTAGTAAGCTGCACCTCTTCATGGCCTCTGCATCAGTTCCTGCCTCCAGTTTTCTGCCTTGCTTGAGTTCCTGTCTTGACTTCCATGATGATGAACTATGATATGGAAGTGTAAGCTGAATAAACTCTGACCATGTTGCTTTGGTCAGGGTGTTTCATTACAGCAATAATAACCCTAACCAAGACAAGTTGGTACCAGGGTAGTAGAGTATTTCTGTTACGGACCTGAATGTGTGTTTTGGATTGTGGTAGGTAGGACTTTGGAACTTGGGACAAGACATTTGATTTCTCCACCAAATCTTCATTTCAGTTTTCTCTTATTGATACTTAAATTTGCCTTATTTCTTCATATAAAAGGTGCTAGAAGTCAGTTATTGAATCCTGTATTCAAGTCCTGTTGTCTCCATCATTAGGATATGTGGATCTTCTACCAACACGTAATCCTCATGCACCACTTTTAGTAAAACCACCTCTCACTCAAACCCCACCAAACTTCCATCTGGACCTACTCTTTCCATTTTCTCTACCATTGTCTCATCCTTTACACACACTTTGCTACTTGTAATAGCCAGTTGGTATATTTATTTTTAATATATTATTATGTGTATGCATGTGTGGTATGATTGCCTGTGTGCATGAATCTTGGTGTGTCCCAGTGAATGTGTTTGCATTTTGCATGTGTGCCAGTGCATGTGGCTGTGTCTGCATGTACCCGTGGAGGCTGGAGCTTGATACCGAATGTCTCCTTGGATCATTTTCCACTTTGGTTATAGAACCAGGGTGTCACTGAAGCATGGGCTTGCCTGTTCAGTTCATTTAACTACCCAGCTTGTCCCTACCTCACATGTACTGAGATTAAGGTTCTGGCGATTCAAGCTTTAGTCCTTGTACTTTTCCCTCTGAGCTGTCTTTTTAGCTCTGTCCAGGTGTATCTTAAAAGATGAACTAACTTGTGCTATCACTATGCTCAAAACTGCTCAACAACAGCACACACTCAGCCCTTGGCAGAACGTAGGGGGAACTGTGGGATATGGCTGGATGGTCTCTGATGTCGCCCATTACTCTCCTCCCCTGTACTATGTGGCCTCCTTTCATGTCAGAGTTGTTCCAGTTTCTGTTCTCTGCAACTGAAACTTCTCCCTGCAGCTTACAACACTGCTTCCCTCCCTTCCTCCTTCCCTCCCCCCTCCCTCCCTTCCTTTTTCTTTCCTTTCCTTTTAATTGCTTTCTTTCATTCATTCCTTTATTTCTTTCCTCTTTCTATCTTTTTTTTCTATTAATTTTTTCATTTATTTTACATCCTGACTGCAGTTTCCATTCTCCCCTCTCCTCCCCACCTTTGCCTCCCCTCTACCTCTCCCCACCTCCTCATCCATCTCCTTTCAGAAAGGGGAAGGCCTCCCATCAGCTTGAATAAAGCATTGCACATCAAATTGAGATAGGACCAAACTTCCACCCTTGGATCAAGGCTGGGCAAGGCAAACCAGCATGGGGAATAGGTTCCCAAAAGCCAGCTCAAGCACCAGGGATAAGTCCTGATCCCACCGCTACGAGCCCCACAAACAGACCAAGCTAAACAACTGTCATCCACATGCAGAGTGCCTATTTTGGTCCCATGCAGACTCCCTAGCTATTAGTCCATGAGCTCCCATAAGCTCAGGTCAGCTGTCGCCATGGATTCCCCTGGCATGACCTTGACACACACACCCCAGCTTGTACACTCCATCCTCCCTCTCTTCAACAGAACTCCTAGAACTTGGTTCAGTGCTTGGCTGTGGGTCTCTGCTTCTGTTTCTGTCAGTTACTGCATAAAGGCTCTGGTGACAATATGGGTGGTCTTCAATCTGATTTCAGGACATGGCTAGTTGAGGCACCCTTTTCAATATTGCTATGAGTCTTAGCTAGGGTCATACTTGTGGATTGCTGGGAGATTCACTGGCACCAGGTTTCTCCCTAACCCCAAAATGCACACCCCCATCAAGACATCTTTCATTACTCTCCCCCTCCATCCCACCCCAACCTCCCCAACCAGACCCCTCATGTCCCCCCACCCCTGCCTCCAGTTTACCCAGGAGATCTCATCTATTTTCCCTTCCCAGGGCAATCTATGAGTCCCTTTTGGGCCCTCCTTGTTACCCAGCCTCTCTGAGGCTGTGGATTGTAGCCTGGTTATCCTTTACTTTACAGATAATATCCACTTATGAATGAGTACATACTATATTTGTCTTTCTGAGTCTCTGAGTCTGTATTACTTCACTCAATATGACTTTTTCTAGTGCTATCCATCTGCCTGCAAATTGCACGATGTCATTTTTTTTTTTTTTTTTTTTTTACAGCTGAGTAATACTCCATTGTGTAAATGTACCACATTTCCTTAATCCATTCTTTGGTTGAGGGGCATTGTTAGGTTGTTTCCAAGTTCTGACTATTATGATAATGTTGCTATGAACATAGTTAAGCAAGTGTCCTTGTGGTTTGATTGAGCATCCTTTGGGTATATGCTCAAGATTGATATTGGGTCTTGATGTAGATTGATTCCCAATTTTCTGAGAAATTCCAAATCAATTTCCAAAGTGTCTGTGCAAGTTTGTACTCCCACCATCAGTGGAGGAGTGTTCGCCTTACTCCACATACTCTCCAACATAAGCGGTCATCAGTGTTTTTGACCTTAGCCATCCAAACAGATGTAAGATGATATCTCAGAGTCATTTTGATTAGCATTTTCCTGATGGTTAAGTGTTTTTGGCCCTTTGAGATTCCTCTGTTGAGAATTCTGTTTAGATCTGTACCCCATTTTCTTGATATTTTGATATCTAGTTTCTTGGGTTCTTTTTATATTTTTGAGATAAGTCCTCTGTCAGATTTGGAGTTGGTCAAGATCTTTTCCAATTCTGTAGGCTACCATTTTGCCTTATTGAGAGTGTCCTTTAGCTTACAGAAACATTACAGTTTCAGGATGTCCCATTTATTGTTAATTTCAGTGTCTGTGCTACTGGTATTCAGGAAGTTGTCTTCTATGCCAATGCATTCGAGGCTACTTCCCATTTTCTCTTCTATCAGGTTTACTTTAACTGGATTTATGTTAAGATCTTTGATCCACTTGGACTTGAGTTTTGTGCAGGGTGATAGGTATTTGCATTCTTCTAGATGCTGACATTGAGTTATGCCAGCACCATTTGTTGAAAATGCTTTCTCTTTTTCCATATATAATTTTGGCTTCTTTGTCAAAAATCAGGTGTTCATGGGTGTGTGGAATTTTTTCAGGGTCTTCGATTCTTTTCCATCAATCCACCTGTCTGTTTTTATGCCAGTATCAAACTGTTTTTATTACTATAGCTCTATAGTAGAGCTTGAAGTCAGGTATGGTGATGGAGGTTCCTTTATTGTACAAGATTTTTTTTAGTTATCCTGGTTTTTTTTTTTTCCCATATGAAATTGAGTACTGTTGTTTTGAGGTCTATGAAGAATTGTGTTGGGATTTTGATGGGGATGCCATTGAATCTGTAGATTGCTTTTGGTAAGATGGCCATTTATACTATGTTAATCCTACCAATCCATAAGCATGGGAGATCTTTCCATTTTCTTTATGTTCTGATATCTTCTCCAATTTTTTTTTTCTTCAAAGACTTGATGTTCTTGTTATACAAGTCTTTCACTTGCTTGGTTAGAGTTACCCCAAGATATTTTACATCTGTAGCTATTGTAATGGGCATTTTCCTGATTTCCTTCTCAGCACATTTATCATTTGTATATAAGAGGGCTACTGAGTTAATCTTTTATCCCACCACATTACTGAAGGTGCTTATCAGCTGTAGGGGTTCCTTGTAGAGTTTTTGGGATCACTTATATATGGTATCACATCATCTGCAAATAGAGACAGTTTGACTTCTTCCTTTCCAATTTGTAATCCACTTGATCTCCTTTTATATTAATTATATTATTTATATATTATTATAAATAATATAATTAAAAATAAATAATATATTAATTATAACTGCTCTGCCACTAGCTCAGGCTTATTATTGACTAGCTCTTACACTTAAATTAATCCATAATTCTTATCTATGTTTAGCCACATAGCTTGGTAACTTTTCTCAGTTCTGCCTTGTCATCTTGTCTGGCTGATGGCTCCTGACTCAGCCTTCCTCTTCCCAGAATTCTCCTCTCTGCTTGCCCTGCTTATACTTCCTTCCTCTTCCCAGAATTCTCCTCTCTGCTTGCCCTGCTTATACTTCCTGCCTGGCTACTGGCCAAACAACACTTTATTTATCAACCATTCAAAGCAACACATATTCACAACATACAGAATGACATCCCACAGCATCTTTTTTTTTTTTTTATTCTTTGTTGATCCAGTGGTAGTTCAGTTGAGGTTTGTTCCGTTTCCATAAGTTCATAGGCTTTCTGTTGTTTCTGTTGCTGATGAAATCCTGTTTTAATCAATGGTGGTCTGATAAGATACAGGGGGTAATTGTAATTCTTTTTTATCTGTTGAGATTTGCTTTATGGTGATTGAAAGTTTTGCTAGGTGTGGGCTGGCATCCTTGTTCACTTGGTCTGCGATGTGTCAGTCTAGGACTTTCTGGCACTTATTTAGAGTCTCCATGGAGAAGTTGGCTATAATTCTGATAGGCCTGGCTTTAGGTTACTTGGCCTTTTTCCATTGCAGCTCTTAGTATACTTTCTTCTGTATGTCTAGTGTTCTGATTATTATGTGCCGAGGGGACTTTTTTTTTTTTTTTCTTCTCTAGTCTATTTGGTGTTTTGTAAGCTTCTTGTACCTTTATGGGCATGTCCTTCTTTAAGTTGGGAAAGTTTTTTGCTATGATTTTAATATATTTTCTGTGCCTTTGAGTCATGATTCTTCTCATTCTTCTATCCCTGTTATTTCATGGTGTCCCAGATTTTCTGGATGTTTTGTTAGAATTTTTCTTGGTTTAACATTTTCCTTGACCAATGAATCTATTTCCTCTATCATATCTTCAATGAATGAAATTCTCTCTTCCTTCTATTATATTCTGTTGGTGATGCTTGCCTTTGTAGTTTCTATTCACTTACCCAGATTTTCCATTTCCAGAATTCCTGCGGTTTGTGTTTTATTGCTTCTATTTCAGTTTTCAAGTTTTGAACTGTTTCCTTCAACTGTTTTTTTCTTGGCTTTCTTTAAGTGATTTATTGATTTCTTCCAACTTTTTGTTTGTCTTTTCCTCCATTTCTTTTTTTTTTTTTTTTAAGATTTATTTATTTATTATGTATACAGCATGTATGCCTGCAGGCCAGAAGAGGACACCAGATCTCATTACAGATGGTTGTGAGCCACCATGTGGTTGCTGGGAATTGAACTCAGCACCTCTGGAAGAGCAGTCAGTGCTCTTAACCTCTGAGCCATCTCTCCAGCCCCCTTTTCCTCCATTTCTTTCTTCTTTTTTTTTTTTTAAATTTTTTTTTTTTTTTTTTTTGTCTGAGACAGGGTTTCTCTGTGTAGCTTTGCGCCTTTCCTGGAGCTCACTTGGTAGCCCAGGCTGGCCTCGAACTTACAGAGATCCGCCTGGCTCTGCCTCCCGAGTGCTGGGATTAAAGGCGTGTGCCACCTCCGCCCGGCTTCCTCCATTTCTTTGAGAGAATTTTTCATTTCCTCTTTAAGGGCCTCTATGATCTTCATAAAGTTGGTTTTAAGGTCGTCTTCTTCTGCTTCAGCTTCATTGGAAAATTCAGGTCTTGCTGTTGTAGGATCACTGGGTTCTGTTGGTGTCACACTGCTCTTTCTGCTGTTGAATGTATTCTTACAGTGGCATTTATACATCTGGGTTTGGAATGATTATAGGTCTGAGTGTTGATTCTTATGTTGTCTTTGTTGGATGGGTACTTTGTTCCTTTATTATCTGTTTCCTTTATTATCTTCTGGTCTAAATGTCTAAGGATTCTGGTGATTTACAGGTCTTCAGGTCCAGTAGATTTGTCTCAGCTGAAGTTTGTGGAGGTTTGGGTCCCTAGATTCAGTGTATCCTCTTGTTCTTCTGACTGGTGTGGGCTGTGCCTGTTCCTATGGAGTCTGCTCTTGTTGCAGGAGAGGGCTGGCAATGGGGAGGATGATGAGGTGGGTGGGGTTGAGTGGTCAGTGGGTCTTGGGGAAACAGAATCCAGTGGGTGGCTGGGTGATGGCAATGACAACATTGCTTCTTAATTCCAACCAGATCAGGGCTTTATGATGACTGTTTTTAAAAAGTTCATTCTTGACTACCCAGATGAAGATCCCACATACCCTATCATACTTCCAGTGATTCCGTTTTAACCTAATTACTTCATAATTCATTTTCCACTGCTGGGATAAAGCAACATAACAAAGGCAGACCAGGGTTATTTGGCCTTACAGTGTCAGGGGGATGAGTCCAATGTCAGGGTGTCGAAGCACAGCAGCGGGCAGGCATGGTGGCTGGAGCAGCAACCTGAGAGCTCACATGTCTAACCACAAGCCGAAGGGGAGCTTGAGGGTTGCTGACAACAGTATGGGGTCTTTAAACTCTCAAAGGTGCTTCCATCAAGGCCATGCCCCTTAAACCTACACAAACAGCTCCACCAGTGGGGCTTAAGTATTCAGATATCTGAGTTTATGGGGACAGTCTCATTTAAACCACCAGAAAGCTTAGATATCTAGTTAGGCCTGGTAACTCATTACTTGGGAGGCAGAGGCAGGCAGATTTCATTCACTTTGAGGCTAGCCTGGTTTAAAGAGTGAGTGCCAGGACAGTCAGTGTTACATAGAAAAACTCAGGAAAAGAGGGAGGGAGAGAGAGAGAGAGAGAGAGAGAGAGAGAGAGAGAGAGAGAGAGAGAGAGAGATTTTGCTTTCCTCATGAGAATATAGATTCTCTGACAGAAGGTTTATTGATGTATTCTCATCTCTTACAATAATGTGAGTAATAGGTGCTCAGTTTATTGATAGACATTGTGCTCTGTGTAGTTAAACAAGCACTAAAATCTTTATAATTGACTTTCAATCTTGGGGACTCACTAAACTAATGTGTGCCTGGAACTGGAACTGAGAGATGCATGATGGACAGAAGGAAGGATGAAGGCAGACAGGGAGGGAATGAGAGAACAGAAGAAAGAACTGAAAATATTGGTGAAATTTCAGTTTTCTGTTGCAGAGTACCAGATGGCTTAGCTAGGGCGCATGACCCCATGACGAAGTGCTGATGTCGCACTGAGGCTTTAGAGCGCATGTCTAGTAGTTTGTCAGAAAAGATTGGATTTTTTTTTAAGATATTTTACTATAGCAGACAAGTTGAATTTTCCTTGAGAAGTCTTAACGTCTATGATATTAAATAGAGTCAATATACAAGTTTAATTAATAATATCAAACAGGATTGAAATGCAGAAGTGCCCTCTCGTGGTTTAATTTATACACTTGAGAAAAAAACACACACTGAACATCATGCTAGCAGCAGAGACAGGTCTTCTTGTGCGGCTTGAACATCTGTGTTGCTGTCCTCCATGAACTGGCCACTGTGGAAACTTAGAATTCTCTTAGGGATACAGTGTACTTAAGGACAGTGTTTTATGAGTTATCCATCATTTTTGACTTCATACATAAATTTCTTACTTCACTGCTGTAATCTTCCTAACTTTGAAGTGTTCTTATGGTTTTAACTTTTAAAACTTTTCAGTACTGGGATTCTGCATTTATTTGCACTTTGAGCATGTGAATGGCATCTACATTATTTGCACATCATTAATAACATGGTTTTAGAACAGGATTCTGTAATCATGTAATTATTTTTTTATTCTTATTCACTTTTATTTGAAAATGCTTTTTATTCAATGCATTTTGATCATATTCTTTTCCCTCCTCCTAGAATCTCCCCACTTCCTACACACTCAGCTTCATGTTCATTTTCTCCTCACCTCTCTCTATATAAAATGGAAAAACAATATAATTGCTTATTTTTTGAGAATTTCATATATGAATGCTCTAGTTGTCATTTCCCCTTCTTCCAATTGTTCCCATGTCCTTCTCACTCCTAAAATTCGTAGCTTCTTTTTCAAAATTTATTCTTCTCTCATATATTACATCCCAACAGCTGCTTCCCCTCCCTCCTCTCCTCTCAGTCTCTCCCCCAAGCTCCTCTCTCTCCCAGATCTACTGTTCCTCCATTTCCTTTCAGGAAAGAGCAGGCCTCCCAGGGATATCAAACAACATGGCATATAAAGTTGCAGTAAGTCTAGGCATAGCCCCTCATATTAAGGCTGGACGAGGCATCCAGTAGGAAAAGGGTCCCCAAAGCAGGCATAAGGGTCAGAGACAGTCCTGCTCCCACAGTTAGGAGCCCCACAAGAACACCAAACTTCACAACCATAACCTATGTTCAGAGGGCCTAGGTCAGACCCATGCAGGCTCCCTAATTGTTAGTTCAGTCTCTGTGAGCCTCTGAGCCCTGCTTAGTTGATTCTGTGGGTTGTGTTCTCCTGGTGTCCTTGACTCCTCTGACTCCTATGTAATCAGGCAATACTTGTTTTTCCCTGGTATTGTTGAAAATGCCATTCTTCTTCCCAGTCATATTTGGGGGACAGGAGGCATTTATTTTGGTTTTTTTTTTAACCTTTGTTCCTCTGTTATATTTTCCTTCTGAACTTTAAATTCTCTATATTTTGTAATTTCATTTTACTTTTGGCTCTAAATAGGTAGGTCTGCCCATCTTCCTTTAACAAATCAAAACAAAATAAAAATTACCCTCTAACTCACCATTAAAAGCTGCTTTTTAGAAATTTCCATAAAAGTAAAGGTTTAGAAGAGAATTAACCAGTCTCTCTCCAAGATTTACACAAAACTAAACTTGCTTTGTCTACTTTTACACCTGGCTATTATTTGTCTTGTTTATCACAACAAAACTGCCCACAGTTTTAGTGTCTCCTTTCTTATCTGGTGGGAGACATCCAGCTGTAGCCAAATCCTATTCATTGTAACCACCGAGGGACCTTCCCTTTCCTCCTGTCTTTCTTCACCAGCCTGGGCTGAGCCCACTCTGCTATGTTTTCAGTCATGGTGGTCTCCTTATATGTTGTGAACCGGACAAATATTTCTACAAAGAGGCTGTAAGAGTTCCATTTGTTTACTCATTAACCACTAGTCTATCACTGTAGTCTGAACAAAGAAATCGAAATATAGGAAAACTGACATTTAGCCACGGAATCTGCAGCCTTCTTCCCAAGATCTGGTCCAACTAATTTCAGTTTCAAGGAAGAAGAGAAGATCATGGATTTTTACCTCCATTGACATGAGAAAGTGAACTAACAATTGTTTCTACCACCTATCAGTCACCTATCAATCTCCACTCAGAAGTGTAAAAGTAGCTTTTCCTCAACAGAACACAGTGCACGATTAAACACTATACTGTCTCATATTTTATTATTATTCTCATGAATATTATAGTCATTTCTCATGTAATAGCTGCCAAGTTATAGTAACAGCACTCAACATACACAGTGATGTAAATTGTGGGTCTTTGTCTTCTCTCTTAGGGTAAACTACTTAATAACCATGCATAGTACATACAATTTTTTAAATTCAGGTTTATAATCTTTAAAAGTTGTTGTTCAAGTTGTGCTGTTTTCTCCCATGCATATGTATCTGTGGTTTGTATGCATTTTGTGTGTGTGTAAGCACATGTGTGTAGGGGTACATCATATGTACACGTGGAGGCCTGATGTTGATGTTGGGAGCAGTCCCTAATAACTATTCATCTTGTTAATTAAATCAGGGACTGTCAGGAGCTTGCCTGGCTCCTCTGCTTAGCAAGCTTGCTCTGAAGTCTCCTGCACACTGGAATTACAGGTCAGTCCCACCCGGCTGGAATTTGTGTGGGTTCTGAGGATCAAGACTCAGGTCCCCATGCTTGTGTGGCAAGCACTTTGACCACTGCACCATCTCCCAAGTCCTCGATTTGTACTGTTAATAAAACCCCTAAGACTACCATTGCTAGGGCAGTGAAATGAAAACAAAGTTGTTCTTTGTAAACATCTTAAGATTGTAAGTAGAAATCTCTGGTGGTCTTGAAGACGAGTGAGTGTACAGACAGATGGAGATGGAGCTGGTGATGATTTTCCACTTTGTATGTGGTTGCATGATTACATCGAGATAGGGAAAGTCAGCTAAGTTGCAAGAAGTTGTTGAAACAAATACTTGATTGGAGTGGGAGAAGTGATATGGCTTCGGAGTAAGAGTCATTTCAAGGTGAGATGGGAACTTGAAAATCAGTGGGAAGCCAGACATGGAACTTAAAGCAGGAGTTGATAAGCAGTACAGAAGAAAACAATTTTTTTTCAGGACACTTCAGACTGATTACAGGGGGAGAATAGTAGAGACCAGGGAGGAAGAAAAGGAGGAAATTGCAGGCAAGTCAAAGATGAAAAATTGTCAACACAAGTGTGAGGGTTTTTCCAATAGGAAGAAGGTATAAGTATTGAAATGTGCCACCCAAATTGGCTCACCTCAGGGGAGCAAGGTGGCAGCCTAATGTCCTGCTAGCAGATGGTTTTCTGTTCCTTTTCAATAAAATGTGAAGCAGAACTCCCTGACAGAAAGTCACGAAACACAGGGTCTTTGAAATTCACTTGCTGTTACTTGAATCTTCTATTTGTGCCTTTGGATACAATTGAAGCTATTCTCCAAGTTTTTGACTAATGGATTTTCTCTTGTAGCTGCAACCAATATAAACATAATGAATTGTGGGAAGCTGATATTTTTCAACTCCCTATATTCCTACCTAGAAAACAGTTTAGTAGAAGATATGGCTTTGGCTTTAACATGGGAGGAAGAGAGTAAGATAATATTTTTCTGTACTTAGAAGTTCAAAGTAGTTTGCACCCCCCTCAGATTTAGGAAAGAGAAAAGTGAGATTCATAAAAGCTTTCATGTTTTCAGTTTGCTTTCAGCCCCTGTGGCCAGCCACAATGGATCATGATTATTTCAAAAATATCTCGTAATACCTCCAGTCATACCCATCATCAACTCACATTTTCCCTTGGTTCTTGTTACTAGTGGTTGTTGACAATAAAGATTTTCCTTTTTTTATTTTAGCACCTAGCTAATACATTTACACTCCACTATCACCTTTTTAGCTTCAGGGATTAAAAATTCCTTTTGAACTTTTTAATACCTTGGTCTTACTTTTCTCTTAAAATAGTCCTTTCCTACATGTAATTGACTTTACTTCTGCCTGAAATCTATAAACACTGTCATTGCTTAACTTCAGAATTAAATTTTCTTTCCTTGGGAATACTAGCAGTTTTAAACTACATATCTACATTTGGTAGACATTTTTTTCTTTCTAGTTAAACTTATGCAATGCTGTCCTGTGCATTTGCAAAATACCAACTATTACAATTATCTAGTAAACACACTTTCTTAGCCTTAAAAATCTTCCCCAAGACCTGTCTCCAGCCTACCCTTCCAATATAGCTTCCTTTTGCTGTTTCCTATCCAAACACTTTCTCCCTAGATAAAGCAAATTGTAGCCATATTCTACACTAGAGCCATGCTTTTTGGTACCTTCTCTGGTAGTGTTTATGTTTCTCATTCTTTGTTCTGAGATGATTATCAAATTAGTCTCTAAGGGTATCTATTTCTGCTATTATAATCTTTTCTGGGTTCTGCTCCTGACTCTGCATCCTAATGGTCCTCTACAGGCCACTCTTCCCTCTCTCCACATCCTGGCCGTTATCCTCCTTGCAATGATGTGAAAATATCAATTTCCTACTTGACAATTTTTCCTACAAGTTTTTTTTTTTTTTAAATCTTGATATCCAAGTCGTATGACATTTCCACCCAATGCTATGCGTTTTCCTATAGTATGTACTCCTATGCATGATGTGTATGGCAAATTGTTGCATCTCCTTTTTAACTTGGACTTTTCTGAAATATTTGTGTTTGCTTTTCCCATCTTCAAACTTCCAGCTCATCCTTTGACTTGCTATTCAGATATAACTTCTTGGAGCACCCCAAACACGGTTTAACTGCCCATTTTCTGTGCAATCGCACCAATGCTGTGGGCTTTAGTGCCGCCCTAAAACTGCAATGGCTGCTTTACCCACGTGAATTTATACCCATGTGCATGTGCACATCTCCAGCAGTTAACAGAATGGCATTTAATAAGTGCTACTTACAAGTTGTCTGTGTAGAAACATCTCAACATATCCCGATCTAACAGATGCTCTAAGTCGAACACATGACAACTTAGTACCTTTAGAGGTAATCTCATGTTTTTCTTTTTCCATCTTGCTCCAACCCCAGAGGATCCCAAAATACACATCGGAAGATACCATCATCACTTTACCCACTTTAATTTTTTTTTTTTTTTTTTTTTTTTTGTAATAGACACAATTTGACTTTGGGTGATTTAGAAGATCTTGTTCTATTCCAACTTGTAAACTCTGTTAGGGCAAAAGTCATGTGTCTTTTATCTCCTAACATTTAGCACAAGAGCTTTGCAAATGTTAGAAGTAAAATAAATTTGGATAGGAGGAAATGTATGCAAAATTACTTTATATATACCAATATAGAAATATCAAAGAAACTGAGAATTTTATGAGATTTTTGGAATAATCTAGCATTTTCAACTGATGTATGAGATGATCAGTTTCAAAGAGGTTCTGTGGCAATTTTAAGGTCTCAGAACTAAGAAGAAAAATTAGTCAAGTAAAGCTTGATTTTGGCACAGTGCTTCTGGGTTTGTTTCAGACATGCTGTACACTGTTCAGCTACATTTTATTTTGAGTTTTGTTGATACAGTAGATGCTAAGTCAGTTTTCCAGTGACAATTATAGAAACTATGTAAATTATCATTGCTAGAAAGATATCTAAAAAGCAATTTATTTTTCCTGAAATGGTTTCTCTGTGTAGCCCTGGCTGTCCTAGATCAGGCTGGCCTCAAACTTGTAGATCTGCCCACTTCTGCATCCCAAGTCCTGGGATTAAAGGTGTGCAACCATTACTGCCTGGGTACAATCAGTTTTGTTTTGTTTTTTCATTTTTTTTTTTTTTTTTTTTTTTTTTGGTTTTTCGAGACAGGGTTTCTCTGCGTAGCTTTGTGCCTTTCCTGGAGCTCACTTGGTAGCCGAGGCTGGCCTCGAGCTCACAGAGATCCGCCTGGCTCTGCCTCCCGAGTGCTGGGATTAAAGGCATGTGCCACCACAGCCCAGCTTGTTTTTTCATTTTTTGAAGACTATAGCATCCTTGAACTTACATCAGTGTAAGGAAGAAGATATATAGAGGAACTGCAAAATGAGATTTCATATTATGCCATATTATATGTACTCATTTTTTTTTTCCAACAAGACTTGGTGGTACAGGGCTACCATCCTATTACTCAGGAGGTTGAGAGAGGAGAATATCAAGTTCAGGGGTAGCCTGGGTCACTTGGAATCTTGCCTCAAAATAAAAAGTAAAGCCAGGCTGGGGATGCGACCTCATAATAAAGTGCTTGCCTAGCATGTATGAGGCCCTAGCTTCCATCTGTGAACTGCAAGAAACAACAGACTCATTGTCCTTTCCCAGAAACCTAAGAAAAACACTGCAAAGATGATTGCTTTTATCCTTAGCACTAAGTGGAAACTGATTGCATACTCAGCAAAAATTATATCATCTTACACAAATGTAAAGCATGATGAATATCTATTTTGAATAAGCAGTCCTGTTTATACAAGAAATTCAGTTTTTACTTTAATTCTTGATTTTTGTATAGTTTTTCCGTGTGTATGCCAGCCTGTATCAATAGGCATGGGGTTGGTTTATCATTATTGCCACTCTGTTCCAATGCATTGACTTCCATTGATAAACACCCATAGGTATTATAGTTATTGAAAGTTAAAGTACATAACAGTGTTTGTTTCATGGCAGGTGGAAGATTTCATTCTCAGAAAAGCTGGAGCAGGTCTGTCACTGCCTTCTTCTGTTTTCTGTTTGAAAGGTGAATAAGATCTGTGGCCATCCAGTGAAAACAGCAACACAGAGCCCCCGCTGTACTTTTGATCCGAGCAAAGAGAAGCATGGAATGAAGATCTCTGCTAGGAATGGTGAAGAGACACTTGCCAACAGAAGAAAGTAAGACATTTGTTTTACAACCAGAAAGAGAAAGTAAGCCATTAGTTCTACAGGAGACTAGAATGTGTTCACTAAATAGACCCAAATGTAGTATGGAAGAAAAAATTTAAATACCATTTCACTTTATTTAAAATGTAGTGGCCAATGTGCTAGAGAGATAGTTCAGTATTGAGCACTTGCTGCTCTTGCAGAGGACCTGGGTTTGGTTCACAACACCCACACAGGCTGATCACAATCACCTGCAACTACAATTTCAGCGCATCTGAAACTCCTCCTGGCCTCTGAGGGTACCTGTACACACATGGTACATATATAGACAAACAGGCACATATACACATACATAAAAACAAAAAATTTATAATTGTAAGGCTCAACCTTTCCCATTAATTTGGAAGATAGATTCAGCTTGTGAGAACAATAAATTTCTTTTGACTACTATTATTCTTTACTACATTAGGGCAGTTATTATATTCTAATAATTCTAATCTAATAATAACCAGAATTATTATTTAATATATTAGGGCAGTTCCAGGAACATGTGACCAGTGTGTATTTACACTGAGGACTAAATGCTTTAACTGACTTTAGTTAACTGTAATATGATTTGTACGTATAGCTAGTGGTGACTGTCTTGAACAGTATAGGACAGTACTGTCATACCATGTGATTTTTATTTATGGATAGTTAGCATTCTTGAAATAGAGTTGTGAAAAATACAACTTTCCCAACATTTTACCTGCAGTGGTAAAAATGGCCACCTGTTTATATCAAGTGGTAAGTATTTAGCAGCTTGTAACTTACTGTGTCTGTCACTATTTCACTAGGTAAATTAAAACTCTCTCTGGTGTCCCTTTCCTTGATAATGGGTGTGTAACATGACAAACTACTCAAATTAGAGGGAAACCTTTTAATATTTAGTTGACTGTGTACCTCCTAGAAAATAGTGGCTTCTCTGTCATAGCCTTCTAAATTGAATCTCAGTTCAGAATGTTATGTATTCATTAATTCAAATAGTTACTTATAATATCTTTTAGATAATATATAGTAAAAATGTTTTCTGTGGCTTTCTCAATAAAATACTGTTTTTTCCCTCATTTGTTTTTTCCTTCCTTCCTTCCTTCCTTCCTTCCTTCCTTCCTTCCTTCCTTCCTTCCTTCCTTTCTTCATTCATTCTTCTCTCATACATCACATCCTGATCAGTTTCTCCTCCCTCTACTTTTCATAATCCCCCCTAGACACCTCCTCTCCCCCAGATCCACTTCTCCTTGTCCTTCCTTAAATTAAAAAAAGGCATTCCAGGGATATCAACCAAATATGGCATAACAAGTTATAATAAGATTAGGCACAAAACCTAATATCATGGACAAACAACCCAGTAGGAGGAAAAGGACCCAAGACCAGGCAAAAGAGTCAGAGATACCCCCATCCCCACTCCCACTGTTAGGAGTCTCACAAGAACATCAAGTTACACAACCATAACATACATGCAGAGGACATAGCACTGACCCATGGAGGCTCCCTGATTGTTGATTCAGTCTCTACGAGCTCCTATGGACCCTACTTAATTGATTCAGTGGGGTGGGTTCTCCTTGACCCTATAATCTTTTCAACCTTCTGTGGGGGTTCCCCTGGCTCCACCTAGTGTTTGGCTATATGGATCTTGCATTTGCTCCCGTCCTTTGCTGGATTACACCTTTCTGATGACAACTGTGCTAGGCACCAATCTCTGAGTATAACAGACTATCACTAGGAATTTCATTGACCCCCCCCCCCCCCCGCATTTTTTTCTTTTTTTCCAAGTTCTATTTGGTTCTATCCAAGGTCTCTGGGCTGACCTTCCTCTGATTCCTGGCAATCCATGCATCCTCTGGTTGTATTCCTGGCCATCATGCAGTTCAGAATTGGGCTCCCTCTCATAGCTTGGGCTTTAAGTTGGACTAGTCATTGGTTGGGTACACACACAAGTTCTGTGCCACCATTACCCAGCACGTCTCACAGGCAGGACAGGGAGAATTATTTGTTTAGATCTGTACCCCGTTTTTAAATTGAACTATGGTTTGTTGATGTCTAGTTTCTTTAGTTCTTTACATATTTTGGATATTAGCCCTCTGATGTGGAGTTGGTAAAAATTATTTTCCCATTTTGTAGGCTACTGTTTTGTCCTATTTACAATGTCTTTTGCTTTGCCTTACAGAAGCTTTTCAGTTTTATGAGGTCCCACTTATTAATTGTAGATCTTAGTGCCTATGTTATCTGTGTTCTGTTCAGAAAGTTATCTCTTGTGCCAATGTTTTCAAGGCTATCTCCTACTTTCTCTTTTATTAAGTTCAGTGTTTATGTTGAAGTTTTTGATCCACTTGGACTTGAGTTTTGTGCAGGGTGATAGATATGGGTCTATTTGCATTCTTCACCATCCAGTTTCTTTTCTTTTGGTCACAGCACACTTAATTGCCTCATTCCTTTCAGACAGACTACAGATCTGAGATCCATATTTAGTCCCCTGTTGATTATTTGCTAGTAGCTAACATGAACTGGTATTCTGTGTATTATTTTTTTCCCAAAACCTTTGTGACAAATGAATAACAATCACTCTCTTGTGTTTTAAAAATCAATGTATTTTACCTTCAGAGAGTCAGAGTAAAACCCAGCTAAAATTTTAAGCATTAAAGGTTAAATGTATTTTAGCACCCATATAACCTAGCACAAACCTTAGGACAATGAAATCCTCAATATGTTTTATTTGCTAATGAAACTAAGCAGACTCAGGTGAAAGGATATAGAACAGCTATTGAATAGATCTTCTTGTTATGAATCTAGCAATTCATTGTCCTGTGTTTCTAACCTGCCATCCACTATTCAAACTAAATAAGTTACATATATATTAATTATGGATATTATATATATATATATTAATTATATATCCATAATTATATCAGTTAAGATAGATGCATCACAGCCCAGCCTCACACTACTCATTGTGAACAACCAGAAGATCTGTCCTTGAGTTTGCTTAACTATTTCATTCTTTTCCCTATGTCTGAGTAGGGCTTAATTGCCATAGTAATCTATTTCTGCTTATTACCTGTGTATTGTGAAGTCCCATTCATAAACTAGTTGTGAATTTTTTTGCTCATTAACTGCTTATTCTCCAAAACATTGTAGATTTCAGTTGGAACAAGCGAGCCTGTGCAGCCACAGCGGGCATTGGAGTACTGTCTTCCCTGCTCTGCCTCGCCCTCTGGAGTTTGTAATGACACCTCCCTTCCAGAGGGTGAAATACTGCTTCCATAAACTACATCTTGACACTAAGTGCTTTCTTCTTATGTTTTTAATTTCCAAATACTTTTGTTTCCTTCATATTTTTTATTTTCCAATCTGTATGGATAATCTGCTTTGTTTTCTCATTCTAAAGATATAAATTCTAATTTCAAAACTTCATTTGTTTTTTGAGACTGTGTTTTTTTTTTTTTTGTGTGTGTGTGTGTGTAGCCCTGGCTGTCCTGCACCTAGTTCTATAGACCAGGTTAGCCTCCGACTCAGATAGTCCTGTCTCTCCCTCCTGAATGCTGAGATTAGAGGCATACACCACCTTGCCTAGCTTAAAACTTCAAATTTTATTTTACTTTCTATAATACTTTTGTTCTCTTGAAATTCCCTTTCTGTTAACTAGGCTATCTACCAAAGGATCCCTTTGTAAATTAATGTACCCATCTGTAGGAGTTACTTTATGTATTCTATGTATTACTTATAAGTTTTAGGCTTTGTAAATATTTTCTAACATTAATCATTAATAACATTAAATGATAAATGACAGGTGAATTGTCTTGGGGTAAAAGCCATGGAAGGTTTTTGTGTAGCCAATCCTGGCCTCAAACTTTGTAGGTAGCTGACTATCTGAAATTCTTCTTGAAACTGTGGTCCTCCTGCCTCTACTTCCTGAATGGTGAAATTTCAGGTATGAAATTATCTTTTTAAAAAGGAAATTCTTCACTTTGATTGTCAAGTCCATTATTGTTTTTTCTTAAAAATTACTGCACTGATTTCAAAATCCATAATCCATGCTTTTTAACACCTGCAGTTTCTTTGTATTTAATACAGAGGGATTATGTCATATTTAAGGGGAGATTCCCTACATTAAACACTGAAATTCTAAGTTAGTTTTCCCATGTGCTCTTGAACTAATGTGCTTTTCCTACTGATTTTGTTTGTTCACTTAACATTCATTCAAGTTTTTCACATAAGTAACCACTGTGTAGTTGGTTGGGCCTATGATTGTGAGTCAGAGGTCGCTCTGAGTCATGTTTTTCCTTATTTACTACTATGATAATTTTTCTTTGAGGGATTTTTCAAAAATTTGTAAGTCACTTTAGTATCCTTATTTACCAGAAATTCTACAGTGCACTTTTCCAAATAAAATAGGTTTATACTCTTGTGGTTGGGTTGTGATTGGAGTTACTTCAAATATGTTGTTGATTTATTGCTATATATGTGGTGACTTTTCTCAACTTAATTTCTGACAGTCTAGTGATAGGATTAGGCTTTCCATTTTGTGATAATACTATACACTAGAACTGCATGGTCATGAAAGCTTCTACATCTGTTCATCTCAACCTGATCTCTGAACTATTATCTAACCTTTTAGATGGTCTCCATAAGAAACTCTTGTTCATCTACAGGAGACATTCCTGATTATTTATGGTCCCTAAGAGAGGGAAACAGCATGTCCATAATAAAGAGAAATGGAAACATGATGTGTAACACTTGGGAGCATTACATAACAGAAACAATGAGCACGTTTCCATTTAGGAAAAAAAATATTGTGATGAAAGAGGAGAAGCATGAAAAAGTAAGGGAAGGGAGGTGTGCTGTTTCTATGAATTAAAAGCACATGCATACATAAAAGCATTCACAGTTTAAAACAAAAGCCATGGAGGCCATTTCTTTGGACTGAGCTCCTGTACTAGGTTTCAACAGATAAGAAAAATACAACTGTAGTCACTCATAAGAAATGCCACATAAACGTTAAGGAGGTGGGAACAAACAGGCTAATTTTCCCTGAAAACAGAAGATCTGGTCTACCTTACTTAGTCTTTGCATTAAGGAATCCCCCTGCTTTAACCATAACAAAAGAAAAACCCACTGTATGAGTTGTGTTATTACTGCTGTCATGAATCATCATGGCCAAAGCAACCTATAAAAGTTTATTTTGGCTTTCAGATCCACAGGGATAAAAGTCCATCATGGCTGAGCAGTATAGCAACAAGCACCAGTCATGGCTACAGGAGCAGAAAGCTGAGACCTCATATCTGAGCCTCAATCATACTCATGGACTGGAAGTGGTACCAGGCTATGAGATCTGAGACTCCCCACCCCCACCCCCAGTGATGTGCTTCCTCTAGTAAGGGCTGTACCTCCTAAACTTCTGCAAGTATGACCACTATTTGGAGACCACGTGCTCAAATACCTGAGCCTATGAGGGACTTTTTTTTTTTTTTATATAAACAACCACATTACACTCCTTGGCACCCACAGGCTTGTGGTCATTCATAATGCAAAAAGTATTTAGTCCAACTTCAAAACTCCTTAGTCTTCGTCAGTATTAACATTTTTCAAAAGTCCAGAATCCAGAGTCTCTTCTGATACTCAAATCAATCTTTTATTTGTGTGAGCCCTTGTAAAATTCAAAAAGAAAATTTATGTACTTCCTATACACAATGGTAAAGAAAACACATTGCTGTTGCAAAGTGGATGGCATAGTAAGGAAGTATGAGAACAAAATCCAACAGGGCAAGCACCAGATCCTAACCCGGTGCCCACTCTCTAGGACCTCAGCTTTACGTGGCTTAAATGGTTCTGTCTTAGCAGTTCTGCTTCCTGCAGCATCCCTTCCTTTGACTGGTTTCATGCCCTGTGCATCTCTTTGGCAGGTGTCTCAAGGCACTGGCAACTCCAACGTCTTGGAGACTCCACTTGAAACCAGGCTTTCTTTTCACATGGTGTCCTCCCAGGGCCTCCAGCTAGGGACTGCCTTGCCACATGCTGCCTGGCCTCTGTGGCTGTCTGAACAATGGAGGAAGAATCTATGGTCGATCTGCTCTTATGTCCTTCATGCCTCGACAGCCAGCACTACCGATGACGCCCGCTCACTTCGGCTGCCAGTTCTGCATAGACCTGGAACCCTTTGCCTCACATTTGCAGCAGCAGCTCTTACTGTTGTTGCTTTCTAGGACCTAATTTCAAATCCCTGAGCCTGTGGGGAACATTGACCATTCAAACCACCATATCTGTTCTAACGTTATTACCACTTTTATTCACATTGGCCAGATGCCTTGTTGCCAGTTTACCAATCCAGCTGTTCTGCCACTGTGTCCTGAGGGTTCTTATCCTGCTATGTTCAGTGGGGGCTGCCCCATTCATAAACTGCAAATACAATTAATTAGCTATACCTCTAATTACACACACACACACACACATACACACACACACACACACACACACATATATATATTTGTTGTGATTTTTGGTTTTAATGCTATTTTACAAGTATATGATGTTGTAATAGATATTTAAAAAACATAGTGAAAAGGATGAGGATAAAGAACACAAGATAAAACACATAAGGAATAGGAACACTTAAGAATCTCCAAGGACATATTTGATAGCACGATCAGAACACAAGAGTCTGTGTAACTTCAACTTCATCTGGGATATAGTTATATAGTACACAAGATAACATATTATGGGACTTTTCTATAGTTTAAGAATTTGGAAGCTGATTAGCTATGGGGTCTGTGCTCAGGGTCTCTAGCAAGACTGCTTTGCAGAAGTCCCCAGGAGTTCCAGCATGAAGGTCTAAGTGGGACTAGAGTCCGGCTGTCACTGGCTTGGCTGTTGCCACAGGACCTGTGTTTCTTTTCAGTATGACCTGTCCATAGAGCTCTGAGTGTTTCAATAACAGAGTGAAAGGCTGTGGCCTTCAATGCTGGCCTCCGAAATCATACACCATAGAGCTCATTTCTACCATACCAACCAGGTCACAGAGCTCAGCTTTTCACTGTAGGAAGTGATGCACAGTGGAGTGAATGGGAAGGCTGTCAGTGGCTATTGTGGTAGCATTCACCTCTTCTACCTAGAGAAGGGTGGGAGAGCATCATGAGTGTTCCTTGTTTGTCAGGCTGGCATGCCCATCAGCTGCTGACAGGCCATGGTGGTGCAAGGTCTTTGACCATGTGTGCAGAAGGAAATGAACCTCTGCTGGGATTCCTGTTCTGTTCTGTCACTGTGCCCTCCGCCTAAAGAACACACCCCCATTTAACCCCTAACTCCTCCACCTTCTCCCCGTTTCTCTCAGTCTTTTCCTCAGAGGAGCATTAGTTCTACTAGGCCCATATCCAGTTCTGGCCTCAGAATGTGGATCTAGTGAATCTGGTCTAGAGATGTCTAAATTTGTTAAAAAAAAAAAAAAAAGCACCCCCAAAAAACAATTATAAATTAAGGGAGTATCAAATTCTAAATAACTATACTTCGTAGTCTAAATCCTAATCAATTTTTTCCTGTACTTTCTCCTTTATATTCATAAAAAAGACAAAAAAGCCCAGCAGCAATAGCAGAAAAAACAAACAAACAAAACCCTCTCCTTATAAGTTTGTGATTTCTTTGCTCTAACATTTGACAAAGAACAATTTGCTTATTAAACATGTCTCTGTATAACAATTGTGCTAAGGTCCTTTGTGGGGTGTGCAAGTATGAAGAAGAGAGTTAAGCTATATGGTGGGATTTATTTTATTTTTGTAGATGTAATTGTTTGGATTCAGTCTGTTACTTTTCTCTTTTTATAGTCAAAAAAAAAAAAAACCCAGAAAAAAAAACAAGCAAACTGAAGACCGAATATTTGCTTTATGATGGTTAGAGTTCTCCATAGCTTTGAAAGGGAAGGAAGGCTACGGCTCCTTTAATCAGCTAGAAAACTGTGGCCCTTTTCTCATTTTGATCAGAAACCAAATCAGCACAGCTGTAAGGGACACTGTCCTCATATAGTTGTCTCAGTCATCCCAGGCAGAGCGATTTTCCCTGTGGCACGTCCTGCTCCCTGCTTGATTTCTTGAAGTTATCTGGTAAGAATAAGCTATTAGCAAGCTTAAGTCGGTGGTAATTAGCTGTACATTATTATTTCAAAGTGGTGTGGCTGTGCCAATTAAGTGGGTAATTAGGAAAACCCCAGGACAATAAATTAAGACACAGCCTTAACACCAGGGTCCCATCTGTTCACCAGCATGCTTTTCAATTACCCAAGTTTCTCCATGCAGAACATGCAATGAAGGGATTGGCTGCATGCACCCTGTGTGTTTGGGAGAAAGGGAATGTCCTAGGTGCTTAGCAAAACTCAGAGGCTTAGTGTCATGGAGGACTTGGTGCCCAAGTAGGAACAGGAGGACCTTTTGTCCATGGTGTATATTTAATCCTTGAAAACAAAATAATTCTTTAACAAATTTCTCATCAGAACCTAATTGGAACATGCTACCCAGAATTTCCATTTTTAAATTGTGTTTATTAAATTATGATTTGGGTGAGACTTTATCACTTGGGTTATCAGAAGTTATATTTTTTAAAAATAGAAACTAAAACAGACTCTTGACATTGCATGTTTATACAGACCAACAGACCAATAAGCAAGGCTATCATGATGAGTGAGGATGCCATTGTCACTCATAACTAAAGCAAATCATATCCAGCCAATGCACACACACACACACACACACACACACACACACACACCCAATTAATTAAATGTAGAGGAAATCATATTCAATAAGAACACTAAATCTTATTAGGTCTATTCCCAAGACAAATAAAATATATTTGTATTAAATGGGTCAGTTACTTAAAACACATGAGTTTATAATTACTGAATAAATTATTACAATGCCTTATTAATGAAATAAAAAGGAGTTAAACTTTATAATTCTATATAGCACAGTGACTGTATGTGATTCTTAAGTGGTATATCAATCTTGAGATACACTGGACTGAAGATAATATTGAAAATATACTCTATGGATGGATATATGCATAGCTCACAAAAAAGGAAACTATGAGAAGAATTTACTATCTCTTATAATAATAAAGCAAGCAATTTACAATCTGTTTTCTAAAAGGAAGTAAGTCCTTTGAGGTGTCATTATTTATTACCTGAAAGTTTAATTTAGGAAAATAAAGGTCATGCTCTTTGAATGAGAAAATTTTTGTTTAATTGAAAACAGGACTTAGCAAGCAATGGTACTACTTAAGTGCTTCCAGGGCAAGCCAGGCCACAACAGAGCTTTAAATAGGATTCCAGAGGTGAGGCCAGAGTGTGCACTGAGGGAACAGAGGTACAAGCATGCCAGAGTCAAGACCTCCATGAGTAATGAAGATGAGGAACTGCAGGGGGTCAAAATTCCGGCCTACAGGAAGCACCTAATGCCAGAAGGCAGAGCAAACATATGGCAAACGTTTAGGCTCCTGGTTCTTAACCTTTGGGTATCATGTATCCCACAGAGAACTGATAAAGCATTCCCAGAGAAAAGGCTCCTAAACAAGCACAGGAAGAGTTGTGTTGTGTTGGAAAGCAATTTGCTCCAGCTGAAACTAATATTCAAAGAAAGCTGTCCGTAAAAAAAAAGAGCTGTCTTTTATTTTCTCTTTGCTCATGGGAAATCACACAGCTATTGCGTAAGACATCTTAATTTAATGCTAGGCCACAGATAACTGAACTGACACTAAACATCTCTGGGCCTGAAAGGAGAGAAGCAGTGTCAAGGAGTTGATGTGAGTCCATATTAAAATTAGAACTGGTCTTTGATGCAGCTATGTAATGAAGGTTTAATATCTACTAGATTTTCATTTTTCTGTTTTGGTTGACAAGTACTGAAAGTTGTAGAAAACTATGATGCAATCCCTGCTGAGTTAGAACTCTCATTGTTTGCTTGTTTAGATGGCTGTAGGCTTGTGTCAGGGAACGTCACAAATATTGTAAACTTTTCCTGTTCCGTTGACAATCTCCTAAGCATTGTTCATTGTGTTAATCTGGGGCATCTGTAATAATAAATTTGCCATATTTAGGATTAAATGAGTGAAAACAAATTTTCACATATTTCATACTACAGAAAGAATAAGAAAATATACTTCAAATCATGGAAAGTGTGCCCTTTACATTGGACAGATTTCAAACTCTTTCTCAGAAAATCTATTTCCAAGTAATAGATTTCTCAGATATACCTGGGGCTTTTGATGGTGTTTATAATGTGACTCTTGGGTTGTCTCATTTGTGAGTCTCAAAATATCCCCCTGCAAGGAAACCAAACTGTGAGTGAAATTCTTGCCAATTGACATATCTGAAAGTTCTTCCTTTTTTTTCTCTTCTTCCTTTTTTTCTTCTTGCCTCCCTTCCTCCCTTCTTCCCTTCATTTCTTTTTTCCTTCCACCTCAAAGAGGCGAATAGTTCTTCTATTTATTCTCCTCAGAAAGTCAACAAACACCTACAGTTTTGAAAAGAAATTCAGGAGTTCCCATTTTCCCACTAAATATTTTTTAAAAGGTGACTATTCAAGTTCCCGCCATGCTGAAGCAGATGACTTTTACAAATACATATCATTTTAGGATTGTTTACACACCCCATTGGAGGTCAATAGGACAGCAAATGGTGCTTTTTTCTGTTCTAATGTAGAAACATTATTTGTATTTGAAGCATCGTTGACCTTCAAATTTCAAGCTCTATGTTCTACTTTGTTGGGCATGGTAAAGAATATTGCAAACACTGTACATCTGTCAACTGCCTTTGAAATGTCTTAAAGACACATCCATGCATCAAGAAAATGGAGAACAGGAAGTGGAAAGGGTGTTATAACAGTATTGTTTTCCATTGCCTGTCTATAGGAGATAACAGAGTTGTAATTTTCCCAACTGTCTTTAAAATAGTAAAAATACATGTCTAGAGTAGGACTGTAACAATCGATAGAAACAGCCCTATTTATTAATGCATTTATTCATTAACTTTCCATCTCTAAGACAGAAATCAGAGCAGCGCTCCCTGGTGTCTTTAGAATCACATGTGGTTGGTTTCTCTTGGAAGGGGAACAAATAGAGTTTTGAGGGAAGTTCCAGGGTAATTCTTCGTGTTTAGACTCACATTTGTAGAGTTAATAGACATGTCAAGCCGCTTTCTAAAAAATATGACTCCTCTTTGATGATTTTTGAAATCAATAGAACTAAGGCTCTTCTCTTGCTATATTGGTTTTACCTTCCACTACCAAGAATCTTGTTATAAATCAAATATTACAACTTTGGGATCTTGTAAATTGAAGAGACTCAATGGATTTATAGCCTTCATCTTATTTGGCTTTGTGTATAGTTTTCTATTAAAACTAAACTTGATATAAATTCATACGAATTAAAAAAAACATAAAAGAATAGACAACTTTAATTTCCACCAGGTTGAATATATTTGGGATGTTATAGCTCAGTAAAATGGTTACACATACTGAACCCTGATTACTAATGTTCTCTATATAAGAGTGTAATGTTAAAATCTAGTTGCTGTTCAGGTTACATACTGTGCAGCAGCTTCCTCCCTGACTTTCACAAATGCAACAGCCCCCCCCCCCCCCCCCCCCGTACTGAGACCTTGTGAGTCCCTCACTATCAAACTGTGGTGTCAGAATCTTACGTTAGAGGAAATATTGTTTCTATATCCTGCTCCATACTCCCTCCCTGCCTGGGAGTCAGAGAGCCTGGCTACAGGCTTGTGCTGTGAATACTCTCCTCAGGAAGTTAACAGATTCCATGTCTATCGTGAGAACCGTTTCCTCTTGTTATGGCTTGAACTCTGCTGAGAACCCACAACAAGCTGTTACGCTCTGTCCCTTTGTCCATGGCATTAATATGTTTTCACATAAACTTCTTACACTCCAGGAATCCATCTCCGTGTCTTCCCACCTTTGTCAAATCCTTTCATTCTGATACCCATTAGACTGGGAAAAAATAATGCCTGGGTCACACATGACAATTGAGGTCACTGCTTTCTAAAACCACAAGCAGTTACAGAAATAGTGTTAATGTTAAAGCCTCAAGTAGTGTGTTTTATTTCAGTGGTCTTAATGACAGATCTACTCATTGTCTTTAAAGCAGAGTTGAGGGACAGGAACATTTGGACTGAAAGAGATTATTTGAAAATACACATGCATAAACTATTTTTATTAAGTAAATAAAGCCCTGATGTGAAAAAATATACTTTTATATGTAATAAGGAACATTAGATAATAAAAAAATGAAAACAAGAAAAATAAAGCAGAAAATAGTTGGTTTGCAGATGGCCTAAGGGAAAGTTAAGAGTGGACATTATCCAGTTAACTTTTTATTTCCTACTTCAAGAGAATTACTGTTAAAATGTTACCAATAAAAGAAAGGAATATCCAAGATTTGACCTCAACTGCTGTATCCCCAGATGTATGCACAATGAGCAGAGGAGATGACTGAGTGGAGCAAGTGCCTGCTGGGCATGTGTGTGAGGAACTGAGTTTGATTCCTAGAATGCATGCAGAAAGCCTCAGATGGCCAGTACTTGAAACCCCAGCAGTACAGGGCCAGAGACAGGCAAATCCCTGAGACTTGACCAGCTATGCTAGGCCCATGAGTGAGTTTCTTGTTCAGTGAGAGACCCTGATTGAAAAATTAGCTTCATCTTTTTCTTTTATCGGCATGAGATTCCTGGGGCAATTCTTATTTCTTGGGGTGCACTGTTTTAATAGTCTAGGAGCCCAGTAGAAGAGCACAAGTCTTCTTAGCCTGTCTTCAGTCCTGCCAAGCAGGCCATTTCCTTCTCCACTCTGCTTCAACGCCTTAATCTTAAGGTGTAACACACCTGTATCTGAAACAAATGTCAGAAACAGAATACAAGTGGAATCAAGGTTAGAACGCGAGTAGTGTCTGAGTGCCATGGATAGGAGCCATTTCTATGTGGCTTTTGGCTACTTTTGGAAGGGCTGGCACAAGTACATCCAATTAGTTCAAGACAGTATTTTGTCATGAAGCCCAGGATAGCCTCAAACTTCAATTCATCCCTTAGTTTGCCAAGTGCTGGGATCACTGGCAAGTGCTATCATGACTAGCACAGCAGCTACATTTCATTTCTAAGAACTTCCTCTCCTTGCCTCTGGACAATAGTCTCTGATTAACTGTTTGATAATTTCTTCCCTATTGTACTTCACTGCTGAGATGAGATGTATTCTGGCTGGTCTGATTCATTCTCATGTTGGGGTGAGTAACTGACAGACGTCAAGGATTTGTTGCCAATAAATTCCTTATGGCCGATTTAAGCAGCTATGTGATACAGGTGTGACTTCCAGGTCGGGCACAGCTGAGGCTCTCTGTGCTTGTACTGTGGGTGATGTTGGATTGCCTCAAGTTTGAGGGGAAGAATCTGAATCACTCTGTTGCTCTTCTCTCTGTGCAAACATTGAATAAATCGTTGTTGTTTTTTTTTTTCCTGCTTTTCATTGTTAAGGAAAAATGGAAAACAATCAGAATGCACCAGATGTTGATCCCAGGCCTCTTACGTGAACAAATGTACCCCATTCATGTTACTGTCTAGGGTTCTTGATCAGATTCATTTTCTCTACTAAAGATTTGAAAAGCAGGAAAAATCTCAAGTGCAACAGGTAGCAGCTGGGAAATTCTAGAACACAGCATATGGAATCCACTGGTGAAGTTAGGCTTTTATCAGGGGTGAGGAAATGCATGCACACAGGACCTCCCCTGTCTCTGCCCCTCTCCCTTCCCCTCTCTACCTCTCTCTCATTCCCCTTTCTCTACCCTTGTCTCTCCCTTGTCTCTCCCCTGTCTCTCCCTCTCCTCTCCCCATTTTCTCCCTTTTCCCCCTCCACACACTAACTCATACTCTCTCACTCATTCACACTCTCAAACTCTCACATTCCTTGTGCACACACAAAGACACGGACACAGACACAGACACAGACAGACAGACAGACAGACACACACACACACACAGCAAGCACAAAGGCAGACCATCTGTGAGGAAGCAAAGGGGTTACTGGGGCACCTGAAAAATCCAGTTTCTCTTTGAGAGCTAGAGCATTTAGTGTCTGAAGGGTTTCTTCCCCTAATAGGGCAGGTCAGTTTAAACAGAGAGAGATCACTTATCAGCAGGCTGGATCCGACTTGTGGGAGACAAAAGGCTGCCATGTCTAAGTATATTTATTTATTTTTATTTTAAGTTGCCAAGCTTTTGTCTCAGCCCAGGAGGGTGTGGATGAAGCTAGCCACCTTGGAAATGCATTATCTTTATTACCTAGTCATGAACCCTCACCCCATCCATCCGCCTGTCAAGGAATCTAACTCCTAGTCCTTCACATTAACAAATGTATGCACTACACACTACATAATAGTGCCCCCATGTAGGTAAAACACACAATCTCAAAGTGCAGCTAATAGTTATTTGAGTTATTGAATAGTGTCCTGAATTAAATCCAGGAGCCCTGCAGATGTACCACTTCACTTTCTTGTTAATTTTGACCAATTATGAATAACTTGGCATACTCATTTAAACAAGGAGAATTGACCACAGTAGTTGCAATTTTAGTTGAAATGAATTAAAGTTAAGTTGTAAAGGAATTACATCTTTTTTTTTCTTTGAGTGGATACCAGTTTCCTTACTATGGCTAGATTTGCTTTAAATCTTTTCTATTTGGTAAAGCATTTTTTTTTAAATTTTTTGATATTTTTCCTTAAAGTCCCTTTTAATGGAGAACATGGTCAACACCTTTTAAGGTACATTTTCATAATACAGAATAATATTAGATTTAGGTTTGACACACTTTTGACTTTTTCCTGATGATTTTTTACTCACACAAGAGGAAAATGCATTCAGAACATATATTTCTTATTGGGACGTGAATGATAGTGTGTGGGGTCTCTATCCTGATTATTGTAGCTGGCTGTAGACTGTAAGCTCAAGGCTAAACTAAAGTTACCAGAGAATCCTTACCATGGAGAGCCTGTCTAAAAAGAGCTGCCTATAAAAGATGTGGAAAGATATTTGTACGTTTCGTAGACTCCTTCCCATTTCTAGTTCCCGTTCTTTCCATGTTTCTGCTCTTCCTACCATTAATTCTTAACCTCTTTTGGTGTGTAGGGAAATCACCATCAGCCCTTTAATGAAACGAAATCCTGTCAGGTGAACAAGACTTCCTGTGAGAAGGGGAAAACCTGGACTCACTTAACCAGGGGGGAAAAAATCTGCAAATGATGGCGAACAAACCCAGGGTCACAGTTCCATGATGGGAAGTGGGTTCAGGGAGGGTTCAAAGAACAGACTCCAGGAGTTCCTTTAATATACAAATATATTAAAAACAACAACAACAACAACCATTATCAGTTTTATGTTTTTGAAACACACTTCTGTTTGTAACAAATGCACCTTGAGCCTTGTAAAGCATTACATCCTAGAAAGTATTCACCATGCATTTTTCTGGGCCCAAAACCCAGACTTCAGCTCTCCCTTTGGCTCATCTAGCTACATACATTGTACACACATTAAATTTTCAAGCATTTACAAAGAAAACTGTTATTGCTGTTGGGATAGAAATCTAAAAATATTTTTTTTTCAAATACAATGACTTAGGTGAGAATAAAGTTAAATGATTAAATATAGATTCAGAACAGCAAGAGAAAAATCGTTCTTATCTCGAAGCATGTAATTATATATTTCCTCTGCCGAGTCGGAGACTGACATTTTAAATGTCTACTGTTTGACAGCTGTGGTCAGACATCTCTACAGTGTTGAGACCGCTCATTAGTGCCACATTAACCTTAGCTTTGCCTCGGGCCATTAACGAGCAAACTGCACATTCGACCTTTGTTCTACAGATATTTTCAAACAGTGTGCAAGGTACTGCTTTTAATTTGGGTTCTGTATTATGTGTGGACTGACTTTATGGGTAAAGAAGAAAAAAATCAATACCTGTCATTAAATAAAGAAACATGTGGTTTGAGACATTACACAGAGGAAAGCCCCATTTGAAAATGTGATTCTTTTCCAATGTTTTCCCCGATAATTAGCTTTGGTCAAAATTAGAAATAGTGCCTGCTGTCTCCAGTGGAAGAGATAGACATGGAATGCAATGTGTGACAATATATAAATGGTTTAAATGAAACAAACTGTTACAAGATTAAGATAGTAGACTAAAGCTATATTTTTAGAAGTGTCTAATGAAATAAAATGCAAACCCAAATGTAAATTAGAGCCACATGTTTAAAGACACATAGTTCCTTAGATGAACAAAGTTTAACTTTATATGGGTGCCATTCTTCACACCCAATGTATGAGGCATATATCAACCTTATAAATTGTAAATTATGTTAGTTTAGTAAATTATTTTATTAGACTGTGTACATGTGGCTATATCCAATTTATGAAATTGTTCCACAGTATACACTTAAGTATGGCCTATATTTGTGAAAGTTTCAGGGGTTCATGATACCTGGTCAAGTATGGAAATTGGTTAGTTCCAATTTTGTAGAACTATATCATCCGTATAGTGCCACCTTTCTAACACACCCCCTCTGTCTGACTGCTTATTAATATGCATATAGAGAAAGTTGGGAAAGGGTAAACACCAGATTGTCAACATTGGTTACTTCAGGAGGATACAAACACTACAAAGGGACTCATTAACTTGATCTTCAGATAACCTTTGAATTATCTTATTGCTCAGTAAAAGATGTTGCTTTTGTTACTAAAGGTAAACATTGCATTATACCCACTTGAAAGTGTTGTTCAATTTTATAGTAGTAACTGAGCATGACCATGTCAACAAACCACAAAGGATAACTCACAGATGGGTTGCATTTCTTTTTATATATTTTAGCATGTGATGTATCAGGAGACCCTTCTGGTACTGTTGGCCTCAAGGGCATGGGAAGCAATGAAGCAATAACTATGCTAGACCATGTTTCTCCCCTGCCTTGAGCAAGCTCAGGGCAAACAAGGCTGCGGGCTATGAATGAGCAATTGTGTTACAGACCTTTTCTTCCTTACTGAGCCAGCACTGCACAAGGCCAGTCAGCAGCTAGTGATTAGATTGACTCTGTTCTCCGCTTCTTGTGCTGCATATGCCAGGCTTCTCGAGATATATAGATTATTCTGATCTGAACATACTAACATTCTAAGTGCCAGTTTCCACAAGAAGTGACATATCTGTTTTCTAGCATAGCAATATACATATAAGTAATGTGTTTGCTTTCTTAATGTGATAATATCCATAAATTCTTGGAACTATAGCAGTAGTTCCCTTTAACACTTTTAAATTTTGATTTTTCAAACCTTCAGCATGTTTCTGATATTGATAATTGGTGTGCACATACTGTGATGGAAGAGGTCAAAGGACAACTTGGAGATGATTCTCCCCTACCATGTGTGTCCCAGGACTGAACTTAGTTGTCAGTCCTGCTAGTAGGCACCTTTACCTGAGGAGCCATCCCACCAGTCCTATCTGTGTAGTTTATTTTTTTTTTTATGTGATGATGACATGTAAGTAGGAGAGGGAGCTACTCAAATGGATGACTTTTTTCAGGTTCTTTCTAACTCATAACACAGTGTATCTATGATGGATTACTATAGGACCTTACAACACAGTGACGCTAAATAGTAATGGTTATTACACTTCAATGTATTCCATTCCTTGGGACTGCTACTGAGTTAGTAATCCTGACCTTTAGACATCTAATATTTTGATAGAATATACTAGGAACATATGTCTTTTCACAATCTAGAAGTAGGTCCTATGGTTTAAAGAATCTTAAGATATTTTTCAGTTTAAGAGCTTAACAATACCATCATTTAAAAAAGCATATTGTACTAATTTTCAATTCTGGAAACTATAAAAAAACTAAGTCATCACCAAGGGCTAATTTATCAAGCATTTGAGCATCTGTTGGGTATAAATGATGATCAAATCCTCGGAACAAATGATAGACAAGGTAGAGCTTTTGCTATGAGAGAAGAACCCTCCATTAGAGGAGGCAGATTTACAGAGTAGAAACAACTGTAGGACTGGGACTGTTAAGAACACATGGATGAAAAACAGGAAGAACCCATAGACACTGCATAGATAATGAAGAAGGAAGAGAGGAGGACAAATTTAAATGAGACACTGAAGAATGATGAATAGAGTGATGTAGAAGGCAAAACTAAGTGGAGGAAATGAATATGCTAAGCACAAATTTTGTTAAAGCAATACAGATATATTTGAAGCGATAGTTCAATAAAAATGTCATTTTTGGCTGGAGTGTGGGACTAGAAGCAAGAATGAGCATGGAATGAGGCTACAGGGTGAAAGTGAAGAGGTCCTGGCCATCGTAAGACATTTTTATCTAAATTACTTTGTATTTCAAAGCATCAAAAATGGTATTCATGATTTCCAGTGTTGCTTTTCAGTGTAGCTTAGAAAAGGAATTGAAGGGAAAGAGAAAGGACAAAATTAAGAGGCATGGTCCATCTGTTAAGTTTGAAGCCTGAATTTATACATTTTTATATGGACCTGGTAGATGATACTTTGAAAAAACATTCAGACAAGGAACACTTTCCCATATCCTTTTAAACATTGCAATTCAATTCCTCATATGAATTATATATGATTTCTATATTTCAGTGATGTTTCCAGGCCAAGATGAAAAACTTACATAAGTAACATAATTACTGAAGGATAATTAGCAAAAGCTTTTTAACTTTTTCCTGCATTTATTATGCTTCCAAATTTAAAGGATATCATCTTCATGGTGGTAGAAAAGTAAATATATGGATTAGCCACACCCATATTAATTTAGATGTAGAATAGTTTTCAAGAATATAATATTTCTTTTATTGAAATATTTCATGTTAACTAGAAGTAGAATCACATGTCTTAACACTGAGCTGGGAAGGAAGATAGGGATTACTTTATTGTTTAGGTGATAAAAATACCCTAACAGAAGCAACTTAAGTAAGAAATACTTTATTTTGGCTTATACTTCCAGAGGGATACAGTCCATCATGGTAGGGAAGGCATGCACAGGAACAGGAAACTGGCTAGTCACATTGCATCCATACTCATGAACCGAAGAATGAACAGAAAGTGTGGCCAGCTATTAATTCTCAAGGACCACCCCCAGTGACTCACTTCCACTAGTAAGATTGTATCTCCTAAAGTTTTCATGACCTCCCCCTAAATCACCACCGTCTTTGGAAACAAGTGTTCAAATGTGAGACTATGGGCTACATTTCACATTCCAAGCACAAGGACCAAAATCAAATTGTTTTGTTGCAGCTGATAAGTCTCTTTGACTACTCTGTGTCTACTACTTATTTCCAAACAACTCAATCACACTTGTACCTAATGTAGACCCTTCTAGAACCTTAGTGAAACTACATTTTAGAATAGTATTATTTATTATTTGACAATTTCATACACATACAATATATCTTGATTATATCTCTGGTGGTTTAAATGAGAATAGCCCTCATAACTTCATGTCTTGAATATTTGGTCTGCAGTTTATCTAACAGTTTGTGAAAGATTAAGAGATGTGACCTTAAGAGCAGGTGGCCTTACTGGATACATGCTCTGAGATTTCAAAAGATTCAAGTCACTGTCTCTCTCTCACTCTGCCTTTTGCTTTCGAGTCAGAAGGTCTCAGGTGTTCTCCCACAATATCTGTGCTCTGCCATCACATATTCTAAACCTTTGAAATCATAAACCCAAATTAAACACTTCCATAAGTTGCTTTGGTCATGGTGTCTTACATAGCAACAGAACAGTAACTAAGACAATATCAAACCCAACTTTCCTATCCTCTTCCCCCAAACATCTCCCAATACAGTCCCCACATTGTGTGCTATTCCTCCTTAAAAAATTAAAAAAAAAACAACAACAAAACTCAGAGTATATACGTTGTCTGTATACTCGGTGAGTGTGGGACCATCCACTGGGGCATGGGCAGCTTACCAGAGGCTGTATGCCATGCCCACAGGAAAATGACTCCCTTCCACCAGCAGATCTCCATTATCAGTTATGGGTGGAGCTTTATATGCCTCTCTCCCATCCATGCTTTAATGCTGATTGTCTTGATCTTATGTATAAGGCTTTTTCAGATAACCCCAGCATAGTGAGTTCAACAGTCATGTCACATCTAGATGACAGCAGCATTTTTCCATCCTCTCCATCTTAAACTGTTACATTTATTGCTACTTTCTTTTTTGCAATGTTCTCTGAGGATTGGAAATTTCAAACAAATCTCCCATTTAGGACTTCAACCTTTTTTTTTTTTTTTTTTTTTTTTTTTTTTTTTTTTTTTTAGTTATAAGATTCTGCATTGACTATTGAACATTGCAAAAAAGATGCTTCTCTGGCCAAGGTTGAGAATAATTCTAATCTATATGTATAAAATATAAATGTTTAGAGGGCAATTTGAGCACCATATTTATTATACAAAATGACCACAGTAGGTTACTATACAAAGCCTTGCTGTTTCTGGGATTTGGACTACATTTGCACAACCAGACCAAATTTTCTACTGTGGAGGGACCACTGAAAAGGCAGTTATAACTGTCATGACTTCACTGTACCAGTTAGCACAGTTTACCTGGGAGGCCAGAATTTAACTTGCAAGGTCCATATCTTACTAAATCTACTGAAGATTCCCCTTCCTCAATGGCCTGCATATTACATTCTGCTACTTTGAAAGGAACCAAGTAGGGAGGAAGTTTCTATGTCAGTCATTTCCAGATTGATTTCTATATGTCCTGAAACAGTAGCCTGTATTCTCTTCTAAAATAGGACCTTAGCATCTAGCTGCAGTGGACAACCAAGAGCAACAGCAATGTATTGTTTGAAGGTGGAGCAAACTTCAGTCCACAGCAGTTTAGTCACCATGTTTAACCAGCACAGTATTTCATACTGTGAGCAATTGTGCTGACTTCAGTTCCCCTCATTCTTTTGTTTGCATGACTCTGACTTTGCTTTCTCCCCTGCCCCCCTTATTTTGAGTACCTTTGACATTTTTCTTAATGCATAGGGATTCTCTGTGAAATTCCACTAATATCCATGGCTTTGCTCACCACTTTCCTGGTTGAAGAACCAGACATCACTACTCTGTCAAGATCTAAAGTCTAATATTTAAGAGTGTAGTGTGTTACACTCATGACTCTTGAACCAGTAGCATCAACAACATTAGCAAGCCTTTGTGTGAAATACAGAATTTTGGTCCCTTTTTGGAGTTATTAGGTCTACATCTTCATGGTGGCAAGATTTGTAAATGATGTTTACACTCATGAAGTTTGAAAAGTAGCATTTGACTTGATTCTCAAGATGGGCATCTCACAAAATATCAAACCAAACACTCCAATTCTTTGGTCTTTGGTCATTTATTACTCTGATGACTGTTAATTAGATCTACTCTCTGTCGCCATCATTACCCTCAGATCTAAAGCAATAAATAAAACAAACAAGCAAACAGAAGAACCCCTGCCTACTTGACTATTTTATCTAGAGCAGGAAGAAAGATAAGAAACTGCAAAATACAATGAGAACATCGCGCGCACACACACACACACACACACACACACACACACACACACACACACACACAGAGTAGGCTAGAGAGAGTATTAGAAAAGATGAAAACACTGGACAGGATAAGAGTAGTTGTATGGGGTGGGACACTAGGAAATGCTGTTTCTTCCTTCCTTGTGTGTATCAGTCAATGATGTCACCTCAGTGACCTTAGTTAGAAATTATCTTAAAATTCTTACTTCAAACATTAATTCTTGATTTTGTAAGTGTGCATGTTTATGTGTGTATTAGTGTTTGCATGTATGTGAGTGTACATTAATGTACAGGTGTAAATATACACATGCACACCATACATGGGAGGTATGAAAGCCATGTTGTGTCCTCCTCCATAGATTCTGGATATCTGTACACTGGCATTTGAATTTGCAAAGCAAGCATTCTTTGTTCTTCCAGGTCCTGATTTCAAAACTCAAATGTCATTGCCTTCTAAGCAAAAAATGCAAAATTCTCCATTATCATTGCATTTTCCCTTCTGTAATCCTCAGAGGCATGAGAAATAGAAAGTGAAAAAAAAATACAACCTTAGTTGATACACTAAACTTCACTCTATTAAATTTTGCTTTAGTATTTCTGAAATATTTTATATCTACGGCTTAGAGACATGTATAGTAAAAACTTACTACTTTATATTCCTTGTTACCAAAGACTCAGAAACATGATAGAAGTTGAATAAACCTTTATTCAATAGGCAATTCATAAGCATGGTATAAGCCAGATGTCTTCCACATAGAATAGAAAATAATTGTGTCTCTGTGTTTAGATGCCAATAGCAAGGGAGGGATTTAGGGAGACTGAATGAAGTGGAGTGTGTGCCTGTAGGTACATGGTATCTAAAACCCTTTATCTTTAAGATTCAGAGCCAGTGAAATTTTTCTATTCCAAAAATAAACTTAAATATTAACATGTCATTCTTTTATAAAATAATGATTTTCCTGGTTGCTATAAAATGTCTTAAATATATAAAAATCAATTAGTAAAGTATAGCATTCTATAAGGTGTTTGTAGTAATAGTTATTTAGATCTTCTCTATGGGTTTAAAAACATTTTTTCTTTCCATCTAGAGAATTCATCAACAGCCTTAGACTGCACAGGTCTTTCTACGGTGGCCTGGCAGATCAGCTTTGCATTACTGAATTAGCTGCTGTGGAAGGAAGACCCTGTTGGAATGGGGAGGATGTAGTAAAAAGGTAAGTTAGGTATAACTTTCTTCCTTGCTTTCTTCTGCTGGAATTAGAATGGATACCTAACTGTTGCTAGTTTATAACATAGACTAGAGGCTAACCCTCCTTTTCAGTTTCTTAGATTATTCCAATCCTCCTTACCATTTCACTCTGAGGGCACCTCGTGTTGATTTCAAGTTTTCTTTATGTCCACCTGTCCAATTTACACACAACTCCACCCTTGAAAATGTTACCTTCTGTCTAGTTGATTTAATAAGTATCTTATTAAGTATCTTAATAAGTATCTTATTTTTTAACTTCATGAATGTTAGATTGTGAGGAAACTCACTGAAACTTGAATACTCATGCAAAGATAAGATTGAGAGAAGGGATATATAGAGAAGAGAGTACTTCTGAAGCATAAGATAAATACACTTTTCATTCATACACTCCCTGTGTAGGATTTGAACCCTTAAAAGGTAAATTTGAATCTCTGGAAATTAACTTTGTTTTCAGTTATTTGGTAAAAAAGATACCATGTCTACTCCCTTACATGCCAATTCCATGTAGCTGGTATCTGATGGCTTAGTTATCACAAGAACATGTTCATTTAAAATCATCTAGCTACCATTCAAATACTAACCAGGTCTGACCTTGCTTAGCTTCCAAGATCAGATGAGGTGGGGCTTGTTCAGGGTGATCTTACTACAACTCAATGAGCCATATTTTGTCAATATCCATTTGAGATCTGCCCTTTTCTGAAAAGAACTGAAGGAAGAGTGGGTGGGGACAGAGGGGACAGAAGAGATATTGGGAGGGAGGGACTAGGAAGAGAGGAAGGAGGGGGAACTGCAGTCCAGATGTAAAACAGTTCAAAATAAACCAACAACAAAAATCATCTAGCAAATTAAGTTACTCTGATAAATACATATGGCAGTACACTTTAAATACAGATGTCTGTAATAATTTTTTCACAAACTTTCTAGGTGACCATACTTATGCTTAGAAGCCACATCTAAGATTAACTATAATCTTACAGTTAATAAATCAGAGATTAGCCAGAGAAAATGACTTTGAAAAATAAAAACTGTAAATTGTAATAAAGTATTTGGTAATCTGACTAAAATGTTTTTTATTGTGCTCTTTGGGTATTGGACTGTATTTTTAAATGTTTATTTCCACTTATTTAAAGCAATCATAATATTCAACTGAGTGGGTAAAATAGTTCTGTCCATATGAATTTTCCTTCTAAGATCCTACCAATTTCTACTTTGAATTATAATTTTCTCTGCCTATTATTCAAATTAAAGTGAACTCTGTTTTTTGATAATATTTCTAACAAAGATGATTGAAAATACCATGATTATAAATCAAAGATTAAGCAGTTGATGCAAATGTGTTTAATATATTATGTTTTCAAAATCTTCATTTGTAAGTATTTATGTTCAATTTGTGTAATACTTTGGCATTTGTTTGAGATTTGTGTAATAGGAGAAGCCAATGATTTAACAAGTTTTTGGATAGAAAATAATTTAAACTCACATGACACAATTTCTTTACTCCATGTAACCCTTAACGACCTTTCTGTTTGAATTGAGAAGCCACAACTTTAGGTAGAGTTCTTCATGAAGAATGTCTGCATTTGTAGAACAAAGTAATTCTGGGTCTTTATCTCCTTCATTTATCCCTTCCTTCCCCATACTTCTGAGGACTTCTGATTACTCTTTACCCTGTTTAGAAGGGCCAAGTGCAGAGAAACTCCAGCTGAGGAGAACAAACCTCACTCTACCCTTAACATCCTGAAATTATTCTTCCAACCTCATTACCTCTGTGGACACCTTCACCTTCTTTTGGGATATTTTCTTTCCCCATGTCATGGCTCCCAAGTCTATTCCCACTACATTTTTATTTAGCCAATGTTTTTGCTCCCAACTTCCATTGTTAGTGTACACATTTCAGTCATTTTATTTTAAGGCAATGAGCAAAGAACTTTAAGTGCTGGGTCATTTAATTCTCACAAGACAACACTAATGTACTAAAGTAAATTTGTTGGTCTGTATGTTTTGTTTTGTGAATACTGAATTTTCATGGGTACCTTACTTTTTTTACATGCTTAATATTGTATTTTCAATCATGACTCAGTCAGTTCTTGAAGTAAATTTAGAGCAACAATGTTTTGTCAATGCAAACTCAATGCTTAAAATCTAGATATCCTTGCAATCCCGTTAATTGCTTATGCTGTATTCACTGTGGTTTTTCATTGGATCACTAGTGTTTGTTCCTTTTCTTATGAAAATTAAAAATTCACTTTACAAGAAGTATTATTAATAGCTTGAAATTTTTAATTTATAGTTTCATAACAGTTTTGTGACATTTTTGTAAAGGTACTGATATATGTATTTTAATATTGAACTCCTGAATTAACCTAATATCAGTTATCTGGACTCAGTATTTTATAGATAAGCTATTTTCTAAACTAATTTTTTCTTCAGTAAGAAAATATAGCAAGAGCCACAGTGAAAAATTGTAGGCAGACTTTGCATTAGACATTCATTTTAAAAACATACCATTATTTAAAACAAATAATGCCATTCAATTTTCGGGAAAATTGAAACCAAGTGAATGTGTGTCATATTTAGGGGTGAAGACTATTATCTTTTTTATGGTAGGTTATAATACCATCACATCCATCCTGGAGAAACAATGCCAAAAACATCAACACACCAAATTGGTTGCCAAGATTGATTTTTATCATTTGTGGTAAGACTGGAGTGATTACCTTGGCTGTGTTTCTTCTCCTGCAGGCATTTGTTAGGAGGTGACTGATAAGATAATTCATGTGAACAGCTGTGCTGCTCCAGAGGCTTAGCGTAGAGATGCTTCTGTGTCATCAGAGTCTGTGAAACTGGGTAAAAGCAGGAGACCTGGAGTTCCTTGTGAATGAAAGAAAATGTCTCAAATATCTGTAGCGTAAGGAGAGTTTTGTCTCTAAACAAAGTCTATTTTAACTCTGATAAGAGTGTCTTATACTTTCCTATAAAACTGAGGTCAAAGGTCAAGCTCCTGATTGGAGATAAAACTGATCAGCTGCTGCCCTCTCTAATCTGCATCTCTGAAGGTCCATCTTCTCCAGCACACTTTCATTATCTTGAAACAAAATTGTTCTCTGGAAGGCATGCTGGTCCCCATTCTGTTCTCAGTTATCTGGGATTGTAAATTGATTGTTCAATGATTCACTTCCCTCTGGGCAGTGAAGTTCAGGTGACAGCCCGGTTAATTACCAGGGCTTGCATCCCCTGTTATTAACAGACAGAAAATCAAGTAACTCTCCCCAGATACACAGGAATTCAGGATCTCTACATTAGCCCTGGAAATAGCCAGGAGCTGTTAACTACTCTAGTAAAATTAATAAGCCACATCATTTCTACTTTATCTTCATTTAATTAATGCTTTCTAATGCTTCTGGCACAATTTATTTTTTTTCCTCTCTAGTTCTTATGATAAGGTAATCATTTCCTTAAATGATTATGACCAGGTTTTTAAAATCAAATAAAAACAGAGCAATGTTAGCTCTCCTAACTTGGTGCTTAGCTTACCATTTTCTATTCCAGCTGGGACTCTTTTCTCAGCAGTAATTTTCTTTTCCTCACTTCCACCCAACAGCTAACAGGAAAGCAGTTTTGCTTTTAATCTTTTGTTCTTTCTGATCCTACAGCATTTAATTGTGTTTCTCCTATTCTTACAAAGCAAGTGGTCTAGTTCTCATGTTAGGACCTCTGTTTGAAGGCAGTCTGCTTCCCATGGCTCTGAATGGATCATGTACTAACCACTTGCTTTCCCTACATCCTGGGTTTGCAGGTCACAATATTCCTTGACACCTGACTGCTGCCAGTTGCTGTCCCCTCTGTGTGATACATGTCCTGTCAGAGTTGTAAATATTGTCAAAAACACTTTTCCATAAACAATTTTAAACTTTTTTTTATTTAAATTTTTTTTTTCACATACCAACCACAGTTACCCTCCCTTCTCCCACTCCCCTCACTGTCCCCCACACTGACCCCACACCCCATCCACTTCTCAGTGAGGGTAAGGCCGCCCTTGGGGAGTCAACAAAGTCTGTCATGCCGAAATGAGGCAGGACCCAGTCCTTCCCCCTTGCATGAAGGCTGAGTAAGGTATTCCACCCTAGGGAATGGGCTCCAAAATGCCAGTTCATGCACCGAGGATAAATCCTGGTCCCATTGCCAAAGGCCCCACAAACAGATCAAGCCACACAACTGTTACCACATTCAGAGGGCCTAGTTCGGTCCCATGCACGTTCCCCGGCTGTCAATCAGGAGACTGTGAGCTCCCACTAGCATGGATCAACTGTCTATGTGGTTTTCCCCATCATGATCTTGACCCCGCTTGCTTATATAATCCTTCCTTCCTTTTTTCAACCAGACTCCAAGAGCTTCGCCCAGTGCTTAGCTGTGGATCTCTGCATCTGCTTCGATCAGTTACTGGGTGATGATGATGACAATTAGGGTAGACACCAATCTGATTACAGGGGAAGACCAGTTTGGGCACACTCTGTGCTATTGCTAGGAGTCTTAGCTGGGGTCATCCTTGTGAATTCCTGGGAATTTCCCTAGCACGTTTCTCCCTAACCCCATCCTGGGACTTATGCAGGGACACTTGGCTCGGTCTGGGAGAGGGGAATGGACCTGCCTGGACTGAGTCTACCAGGTCAACCCCGGTCCTCGGGGGAGACCTTGATCTGGAGGAGGTGGGAATGGGGGGTGGGCAGGGGGGGGGGGTGGGCGAGAGGGGGAGAACAGGGGAATCTGTGGCTATTATGTTGAACTGAATGGTGTTGTAAAATAATAATAATAAAAAAAAATCCCAAAAAAAAGAAGCAAAGGACAATTTAAATATTTATAAATTCCTTGAAACTACTGGGTAATAATTTAATGGTTTATATTTTAATTGTACACATATAAGTTAAATATATTGATTCATAACAAAACAAACAAACAAACAAAAAAAAAAAAACGAACAAACCAACAAAACCCCTCATACACTGAAATTAGCCTGATGAAAAACTGCACAACTCAGTGAACTTCAGAGTAGCCATTCAGAATGGACACTGGGAAGTTTCATATCAGATTATATACTTCACTATTGAATATATTTTATGAATTTACTCATCACCAAAAATCCAAAATCCATGAGTGAGAACTAGAAAAAAATTAACTGTATATCCTCTTCCATAGCTTGTATTCATTGCCTGCATTCAGTCCCGCCTCATCACCAGTTTTTTCATATTCATGCCACAATATAAATGGTTGAGAACTAGAGGATGTTAAAAATGGGATTTGTGGGCTTTTTATCTCAGAAATCTACTACAGAGGGTGAAAAGTACTACAGAGGGTGAAAAGTCCATTATTAAAAAGAGTAATTTCCAACTAAATTCTTTTCTCCAGGTAACTATGCATACTACTTAGCCAAACCCCTACTTCCATCTCAGCATGTTTTAGTGGAATCAACTCCCTAATTTGTGTGTTGAACCTCTAATTGGCTGTGCTACCTATAAAGCCTTTTACATTTATATATCATATCTTTCTTCTGTTCTAATTTATTTTAGAGTAAAGTCTTTGTATTAATGGAGGTTGAAAATGATTAATATCATTGAGTATACATGAGTGTTTTTCTGAATATAACAGAACTATATATAGGGAAGTTAAGTCCATAATTCAGTGGTTCAACCCTCCTAATGCTGTAACCTTTTAACACTGTTCCTCCTGTTGTGGGAACCCTGAAACATAAAATTATTTTCATTGCTATTTTGTAACTGTAATTTTGCTACTGTTATAAATACAATGTATATATCTGTTTTCCCATGGTCTTAGGAAACCTCTGTGAAAGGGTTGTTTGAGCCTCAAATGGATCTCAAGCCGCACATTGAGAACCACCACCATAAATGGTACTGCACACTAAGATTTAGACTAGGAAGTAGCCTTGATGATAGGCTGCTGACAGTAGGCTCCTAAGTGAAGTTGAACACCCGACAGTATAGAAGAAGAGGTATGAATCCTAAAATTGCCTACCTGCCTCTAGCTCTGAATGCTGTTTTCTGTTTTTCTTTGGCTTAACAGCAAAATATCCCAGAATATACTTCATTGACATTGTGAAATTAAAGTCCAGAGAGCTCTTCTAATTTCAAATGTGTTGGGTTAAAACATATTAGTCAGCATCATCCTAACAAAGTGATGAGGGTGTAGTGTTGGGGATGTATAAAAAAACCCCACAAATTTCTGAATTCACATGCTAGAGAGGTGGCTTAATGGTTAGGAGCAACTACTAGTCTTGCATAAGATCCAGATTCAGTTCCCAGAACCCACATTGCAGCTCACCACCCTCTGTAATTCTAGATCTAGAGGATCCCTTTTTCTTGCCTCCAAGGTATACATACACGTGGTGACATACATCCATGAATGCAAACACCCCTGTAAATAAAACAGAAATACATCTTTAAAAATGTATGAAGTTTGAATGTATAATTTTTTTAAGTGGATAACCGAGACATGCCCATTCTTGAATGATAGAAATGAAAAGTATGGCTTTAAGCATGCTATATGCGGAGTCACCACATGCATAGTCTGCATTTTGAGTCCTACGGGATGCATACAGGTGCATCTGATGTGTGAAGTTTGAACAAACAGGGAATAAATTTGTAGCACACTCAGCTGTAGACTATCTCACACACAGCCAGCCTCTAGTTGTCTTATTCTTGAATTCATTCTTACTAGGATTTTATTTTCCTTTAAACTGTAGTCCCTGGAGTGACCTTTCTATTATTTAAGGGTTCATAGCAAATATTACAGGAAATGTTGGGGCTTGCCCTCTTGATATTCAGTTGTCTCTTGTTAAGGATTCATCATTATTCTCAGAGAGCTGTATTCTAAGAGGTGAAAATAGAAACAGCACTGGAAAATCCACTAGAAATCGTTTCATGCCTTGCCATTGGAATAAAACCAATTTTAGGATCTTTTAAATCACTATTGGTGCTTGAAGAATGTTTAGTTATCAATCAGTCATAATTATAAGCAGTGTAAATTCTGCAGTGGAAGCACCCAGTCCTACTTAACATGTGAAAATCTGAAATGTATTCAATGCGTTTGTTCACACTCTTGCCCAGTTAACTGCTGTTGAATCTAGGAGGCATATAGTGGGTGTGAACAATTTCTAGACTGTGTGTCAACCCTGAACGATACTAATTCACCAAGTGCATCTGACTCCCCAGATCTACTTGGGAGTTCTGGAGCTGGGAGATTTTAGTATGAAAAAATGAAGTAAAAATGACTGGTAAATTCTATGATTGGTAAATTTGTGATATTTTTATTGATGCTCCTGGCTGGCAGGAATTAAAAGCTACAGGTTGTCTCAGTGTGCACAAGACATTGTCTCCTCTCACTTCTCTATCTCATGGTGCATCTCCAGAAACTTTGTGATCAGAGGATTGTGAGGTTTCTTTTCTCCCCCATGATCTGCCATAGAAAAGAAGGAATCCTTTCCTCACCACCTCTCGTTGGGGTGAGAGGCTAGCCTGAGCTGTATTTCTTTCTCTGTCACTAGTTGGGCTTCTGCTGCTTCTGTGAATTATCCAGGGAACCCTACCTCAACTCTCTTTCACTTTGGATGAATAAATAGGGGGATGCCATAGTAGTCCAACAATATTTCTTCAAAGAAGTTTTCTCATTTGGTCTTCAGCCTAAACTTCTGTACAGTTCAGATGATGTCAAACTGTGGGACCAAAGTTGTGTGTTACCTGTCATGGATCCCACCTCACCATGGAAGGCAAGGGCCCATAGGTCATGCATTCTTTTGTTCTCTGATGCAATGAACACAGAATAGTAGTATGTTAAGAGTGTTTGGAGGTGGTGGGGGATCAGAAAACTAATTTCCTTGTGAAGATAATAACATTGCACTCTGAATAGAATATTAAGTTAGACAAGATATAGCCCTCATATTTGGAGGACTTAAAATGTAAAAACAGGTAGAAGGCATGCTCAACGTATGTACATAGCAAGTCAGATTCTAAAATAAAAAAACATAAATTCTCACATTACTTCAAATAAGAGATAACCTATTGATTGAGGCTGTTCAGATTACTTAATTAAAAAGGGTTTTCACTCATCCATTCAATATAAATATATAGTAAATATGAGTAGATAATAAATTATAATATAAAAATAATTAAAATGTGGGAAGACATAATTAATCAACATTGTTAAGTATCTGCTCTGTCCACACAATATTCTAGAAACTGGGATAGAAAATTTGAGATAGAAACTATCGATTGGATGTCATCTTCCACGGAGATCAGGAGACAGAGGAGACAATTGGTGGTCAGACCTAACTGTAATTCACAAAATCTTTACAGTGTGTGGATTTCTTTCCTCTGCAGATTTGGAAGCATTGAACAGAATGGGAGTACATCTACGCTTGAACGCAATGGGGAGACCTGGGTGGGCTCCCAGCTGCATTCTCACTGTTGTAATTGCTCAGATTATGGATTCTCCCTCTATTCATTTATCACATCAGCTTCACTCGCTTGTCCTCACCACTTAAACACAAACTGCTTCCCTTCGTTGTAGTGTACCCATTCATTCAGAAAGAAGCTGTCAGTATTCACAGCTGGTAGTCACTTGCAAATGACCTCTAGGCACATTCATTAATTATTCAAGTTTTAAAATTTATTATTTTTTTTTTGTAATCTCATGTGTGAATACAATGTACTTTGACTATCTCCATTGCTCTGGTGCTCCTTGCCTCACGACTACTCTTCTTACATGCATTAACTTTTACTTATAACAGTTTTCACATATTTAAAATGTAGCTGAAATATCTCCCTAATATGTGAAATTTGTTAAAGTATTTACATAAGGAATTCAGAATGCTAGCTGCCACAGAGTAGAGATTGCATAGATGCCATATCACTATGATTATGATCTGCTTATTTACCTCAGTGTCAACATAATTATTGTTATGAGCTCCCATGATTGGATGAATTATATCCTATATCATTATAACACTATTTGGAAATATCAGCATATGTGAAGGATAGTTTGTCAGTTAGTAAAAACAGAAGGGGTTGGGGAGATGCCAGGGCAGTAAATAATGTGCACTGTTTTTGTAGGAGATTTGAGTTGGGGTTCCAGTACCCATACTGATCAGTTAAAAACCCCATGTAATTCTAACTTCAGGGGCTCTGACTCCCTTCTTGGCCTCCCTTGGCAACTTAAGTACATATACTCCACACAGACACATGTGCATATACATAATGTAAAATTAAAAAAAAAACCCAAAAGTAATTACAGTGCACATATAGGACTTGGGGTGGGAGATGCTTCATTCCTAAATACTAAATAGGAAACTATTTTACTAGGGCTAGAAGTAGAGAAAATTTGTTTTTAAGAGTTATTCAAATACTCTAGCGTGGGGAAAAAGGTTGTGTTTTTTTTTTTACTTATATAGTGGATCAATTTTCTGAAGAGAGAAATAATTAAAATTAAAACAAAAAGTTTCAGAGATAAAAGGGAAGATTTTCTAAGCAGGGGTTTGGAAGTAGTCGATCTTTGGCTAGGCTTAGCTTTAATCATATTGAACTCTTAGTTGACCAGAAAGTCATGCTAAACCTCCAGCACACCACCCAGCATATTGTTGTGGGAAACAGAACAGTTCTAAGGCAGATGTACCTATTGCCATTTCTCATCACCCATTGAGTTCCCCAAGGAAATCTGTATTGTAAACAGAATGTCCTGAACATAATAGAGTTGGACACCAGCCACGACTGTGTGTCAACTGTTTTCTTGCGTGCTGACACTATTCAAATAGACTATTTTTAATTTATTACATGCTTTCATCAGAGGCTGTGACTAGAGAAGGGTAAAGAGGGAAGCGAAATAAGAGTTCATTGAAGTGGGAAACTAAAGGACCTTTTCCAGTCTGTGTAACACAGAAGCCGTTCTCTCTGGGGGTCTGCTTTTCATCATAGCTACCCTGACATGTGACTCTCAGATTGTGTTATTGCAAACAGCAGCAATCTTACAGTGTTCTAGTGTTCTGCTTTACAGTAAGAGTGATTTCATACTTATCCTTCATAGTCACACTCAGATTATACCTGCAATATGGTTTCTTTTAAATAAAACATATAAAAATACTTTTGCTCAAACTAGGTCCTATATTTCTGTATGATAGTACATTTATTAGTCAGTGATTGTTACATACAAGAAGAGATATCAGAAATGTAGTCATTCATTTATATTTTCTCTTCAAATAGATCCCACTATAATCTCATTTAATTTATATGCACAACTCATCAATTACATGGACATTTTATTGCTAAAGTCCCCCAGATCCTTATCCTCTGATGTATTTCTCAAAATAAGTGAACTTTGTTAGAAGTTGTAAAAAAAGTTTGCAACACCTCATGGCAGAATTATTTCCACATTAATAAAGGTGGCAGTAGTAAAATATTGCCCTTTTTATTTTGGCTTGTACAATTAATATGATTTTGTGTTATATTTTCCAGAAGTTTTAATTTTCTCCACACTACTCTGAAATAATTTTATTTCTTTACTTGGCAAGACCCATGAATACAAATTATTTGTGTTTAGAGATGGAACTTTGAAAAGTAGAATAATCAATTTATACGTAACAACATCCATAGAAGGTGCCTGTTATAAACCTTTGAGTTACTAAGTAATTCAAGAATCTTAGAATTATGAAGGAGATGGATCTCACATTTGGAAAGTGTCCTGAACCACATTTCAACCTACACAGAAAGAGCTTTAAGTGGTGGCTAGGAGAAGATGGATCATATGTGAGATCACACTCTGTGCAAACTTCTAGAGTTGCTTCATTGACAAATAAAATGTAGATACATTATTATAAATGGAAAACCAGTCAGTTCTAAAAAAGGCTGCATAGCCAATGCATTCCATCTATCAGCAGGGACCAACCTATACTTGAATGTGATACAAAATGATCCATTCTTGGGTCTTAGTTATATCAAGAAAGATCTTCTACAAAGTAATACTTCTTGCTAGTCACAAAGGTAGAAATAATATACACGTGGGAGGATGTAAACACATTCATAGGAACTGTATAAAGTAAATATAAAATTATAATTGCATGTATGGATGGAATGTTTGTCATTTTATTGCTACAAAGAAAATCTAGACATTTAGATGCATCGAATCAGTAAAACAATAAGAGCTTAGATATGCTTAACCAATTATCATCTTTTAGTGAGCAAGATATATTTAAATACCAGAATTGTTGCTAAGTAAAAACAGTATATGGTGCATTGGCTCAGAATTGAATCGGGGTTAAGTTAACATCATGATTATCAAACTGGAATATGTTTTTCCACAGAGAAAAGTGATGCACCGTGGGTGGAAAGAACTGTATCATAAAATGGTACAATTGTGTAGTTGTAGTATTAGAGTTTCCTAAAAACAGAACTAAGCCCTTCTTGCTTTGAAACAGTTTGTTATACACATGTACATACACATACACTCATACATGGATAAGTATATATACTGTATACACATATATTTAAAATTGACTATATGCATATGAATTATTATGTCCACACATACTATGTGTATGTGTAATGTTAATTTTCATTACTGGAGCAAATAACTTAGATTAATCAATTTATAGAAAGGAAGGGCTCACTGTTTTAGACATATCAGTCTTTGGCTGGGCACATGGGTTTGGGTCTGTTGTAGACGTGTGTGGCTTCACATATGTGGCAGAGAAAAACATTTTGTCTCTTGTCTAGGAAGCACAAAGAGCATAAAGAATTAGGCTCCCAATTTCCATTCAAGGACACGGCCTTTGTGATAGGAAGAACTCCTGCTAGGCCCTACTGTGGTAGACCGCTGAATCTACTCTGAGAGAAAAGATAAAGAAATAATAGGATAAATGGGTAGATCATTGAATCTACTCTAAAAAGAAAAAGGGGAAGATATAAAAATGACAAAAGGTAGATTATTGAATCTATTATGAAAAGAAAAAAGAGAGAATATGGATATGATAGGATAAAAGGTCAATTTTTGAATCTACTTTTAAAAACTTGAACTACTTGTTTTAAATAGGATAAATAATGAAATTTTTTTGTCTGAATCTGTCAAATGTTAATGGATTAGATATTGTTAATGTAATTTTCGACTGTATATATTGTATATACTTATTGGATATAGTTTTTCTTGTATTAGTCATAAGCTTTTTTTAATTTTAGACAAAAAAGATGAAATGTGATGACATTATGTTCCCCAAAATATTGAGCACCCTAATATACTTATCTGGGGTCAGAGAACAGAACAGCCATTAGATATAGAGGCCAAAAAGTGGTGGCACACACATCTTTAATTCTAGTATTCCAGAGGCAGAGATCCGTCTGGATCTCTGTGAGTTCAAGGCCACACTGGAAACAGCCAAGCATGGTAACAAGAACCTTTAATCCCAGGAAGTGATGGCAGGAAAGAGAAAGATATTTAAGACATGAAAACCAGGAACTATAGTTGATTAAGCTTTTAGGCTTTGAGCAGCACAGTTCATCTGAGATCCATTTGGATGAGGATTCAGAGGCTTCCAGGCTGAGGAAACAGGATCAGCTGAGGAATTGGTGAGGTGAGGTGGCTGTGGCTGGTTCTGTTTCTCTGACCTTCAAGTATTCACCCCAATACCAGGCCCTGGGTTTATTTTTATTAATAAAAACTTTTAAGATTCGTGATACACCCTACCTCTTAAAGATCCTAGCTTGTCATAGTGGCAACAAGCTAGGCATCAAGAATTGACTACATGAACTGTTGGAGAACTCTTATAATCCAAACTACAGAAACAGATTGCTAATAAACATGAGGTAGGTGGAGCTGCATACTTAGACCATTACAGGAGCTAGTTATTTCAAAATCCCCAGGAAAGATGAGCGATCTGACAGAAGTCATGTTGCAATCTTAAGTCTAAAGGTAGTCAGGACACAGAATTTCTTAATTTTCTGGAGACTTCAGTCTTTTCCCCCCAAGACTTCTACTGAAAGACAGAGGCCTCTCCATAGTGTGGATGATAAAATGTTTTAGTCTATGTCTACAAGCTTAATCAATAACCAAATCTGAAAATAACCTTTTATACTAATATGAAGACATAAAAAATCTAATCAGTGAATACAATATCCTAGGTGTGTTACCATGTAAAATTAACAATCACTAGCACTGTTTTCAGTGAGGAAGGAGAAACTGTTCTCATGGGCTGGTGTTGCAGACCTGGGGTCAGGAAGAGGCTGTGTTAGGTAAATACTGAAGAAAGTACCTATGAAGAGATCATTTATGATAGCATATGGGAAGACCCAACTTCTCCAAGTAGTTTCATGCTTCATGTGTCTGAAGAACAGAAGGAAATCCAAAAGGTGAGGAGCAGATATACAAAGGACAAAGGTTTCTCTGGGTTAAGACTCTATTAGGGCTAAATATCAGGATACTGCAGCCATGGTTGTACTTGGTGTTTCATTCTAGGTGCTTTGAGAAGTCCCTGGGCATTTCAAGCTGCAGTGGGTGAACATTAAACAGCTTTCTGCCTGCATTCACATTCAACTCAGATCACTTCTGACACCAATGGTAGTGGCTTCTTACACATCAATAGCATCTCCAGCTCTTTTCAGACAGCAGCTGCATCTCCTCCAATTCAGCTCAGTCTGGCACTAATTACAATTAGTAGAGAGTCTACAAGTTGAGAGCCTTACTCCACACCATTCACAAATAGTGATTCGCAAGTTCCCCACAGCTTGTGTGTGATGTAGCTACATTTTGATGACTATCACAGTCACATTCTTTGGTTTCATAGTTGCTAGAGTGGCTTACAGAATTCAGAAGTGCTTTGCTTGTTTTCAGTCAGGTAATAGAAACAATCCAAGAGTAGCTAAAAGGGAGAGCTGAGAACTGATGCCCAGGACAAAGGGTTGTCTGGGATAAGGCTCTGCCAAGACTAAATTGTCAGGCTACAGCAGCCAGGGTCAGATGGATGTTCCTCAGCACACTGGCTCCCAGCACTTCCATGAAATCAGCAACTTGAATGTTCTCTGAACACAAAGGTCTTGATATTGGTGGAGACTTCATGAAGGCATGATGAATCAATGATTAATGTTCATTGATCATCAGCTGAGTCATTCTTACATCTCCTCTCTATTCTCCAGAGCAGGAAGAGAAAAGCTGAAAATTCCAAGTTGCTAATCATTCTTTGATCTTTCTGGTGACCAGCACTCATGCAGAGGCTATCAAGTGTCTCCTCACTTAATAGAAGGAGTTTCTTTTCTTTTCTTTTTTTTTTTTGGATAACATCTTATCTTTTATTATTTTTTATTAAGAAATTTTTTATTAATCTTACATACCAAACACAGATCCCCTCTCTTCCTTCCTCCCACACCCATAGCCTTCCCCCAAACCCATCCCACTTCTGAAAAGGCAAGGCCTCCAATGAGGAGTCAGCAGAGCCTGGTACATTCAGTTGAGGCAGGTCCAAGCTCTCCTCACCCTGCATCAAGGCTGTACAAGCTGTCCCACCATAGGTAGTGGGCTCCAAAAAGCCAGAACATGTACCAGGGATCCTACTGTCAGGGGGCCCCCAAGCAGATCAAGCTACACAACTGTCTCGATTATGCAGAGGGTCCAGTCCAGTCCCGTGGAGGCTCCACAGCTGTTGATCTAAAGTTTGAGTTCCCACTAGCTTACTTTGGTTGTCTCTGTAGGTTTCCCCATCGTGATCTTGATGCCCCTTTCTCATAGAATCTCTCTTCCTTCTCTTAGACTGGATTCCTGGAGCTCGGCCTGGTGCTTGGCTGTGGATCTCTGCATCTGCTTTCATCAGTTACTGGATGAAGGTTCTATGATATCAGTTAGGGTATTCACTGATCTGATTACTGGGGTAAACCAGTTCAGGTACCCCCTCAACTATTGCTGGTAATCTAAACTGGGGTCATCCTTGTGGATTCCTGAGAACTTCCCTAGTACCAGGTTTGTCCCTATCCCCACGATGTCTCTTTCTATCAAGGTATCTCTTTCATTGCCCTCCCACTCAGTACCTGGTCCCTTATGTTCTCACCCCCCATCCTCTACCCTCTATTGACCCCCCCCTCACCCCTAGTTTTCTCATCGAGGTCTCATCTATTTCTCCTTCCCAGGATGATCTATGAGTCTTTCTTAGGGTCCTCCTTGATAGCTAGCTTCTCTAGAGCTGTGGGTTGTAGTCTGGTTATCCTTTGCTTTACATCTGGTATCCACCGGTATCATGAGTGAGTACATACCATATTTGTCCTTCTGAGCCTGGGTTACCTCACTCAGGATGATATTTTATAGTTCCATCCATTTGCCTGCAAATTTCATGATGTCATTGTTTTATACTGCTCAGTAGTAGCAGCATATTGTGCATATGTACCACATTTTCTTTATCCATTTCTCAATTGAGTGGCATCTAGGTTGTTTCCAGGTTCTGGCTACTACAACTAATACTGCTATGAAAATAGTTGAGCAAGTGTCCTTGTGGTATTATTGAGCATTCCTTGGGTATATGCCCAAGAGTGGTATCATTGGGTCTTGAGGTAGACTGATTCTCAATTTTCTGAGAAAAAGCCATACTGATTTCCAAAGTGGCTGGACATGTTTGCACTTCCAGCCACAATGGAGGAGTGTTCCCTTGCTCCACATCTTCTCCAACATAAGCTGTCATTAATCAGTGCTTTTGATCTTAGCCATTCTGACAGGTGTAAGATGGTTTCTCAGAGTCATTTTGGTTTTCATTTCCCTGATGACTGAGGATGTTGAGCAATTCCTTAAATGTCTTTTGGCCATTTGAGATTCTTCTGTTGAGAATTCTCTGTTTAAATCTGTAGCCCATTTTTTAATTGGATTGTTTGGTATTTTGATGCCTAGTTTCCTGAGTACTTTATATATTTTGGAGATCATCCTTCTGTCAGATATGGGGTTGGTAAAGATCTTTTCACGTTCTGTAGGCTGTCGTTTGGTCTTATTTACTGTGTCCTTTGCCTTACAGAAGCTTCTCAGTTTCAGGAGGTCCCATTTGTTAATTTTTGCTCTTAGTGTCTGTGCTACTGGTGTTATATTTAGGAAGTAGTTTCCAGTGCCAATGCATTCAGGCTACTTCCTTTTTTCTCTTCTGTCAGGTTCAGTATAACTGGATTTATGTTGAGGTCTTGATCCACTTGGACTTGAGCTTTGTGCATGGTGATAGATATGGATCTATTTGCATTCTTCTACATGCCACCATCCAACTATGCCATCACCATTTGTTGGAGATGCTTTCCTTTTTCCATTGTAGAGTTTTGGCTTCTTTGTCAAATAAATTGTTCATAGGTGTGCAGATTAATGTTAGGATTTTCAATTTGATTCCATTGGTTCATGTATCGGTTTTTATGCCAATACCAAGGTGTTTTTATTACTATAGCTCTATAGTAGAGCTTGAGGTCGGGGATGATGATGCCTCCAGCGGAGACTTTATTGCACAGAATTCTTTTAGCTATCCTGGATTTTTTGTTTTTCCATATGAAGTTAAGTATTCTTTCCAGGTCTATGAAGAATTGTGTTGGGGTTTTGATGGCGATTGTATTGAATCTGTAGATTGCTTTTGGTAAGATTACCATTTTTACTATGTTAATCCTAACTGCACATGATCATGGGAGATCTTTCCATTTTTGATATCTTCTTCAATTTCTTTCTTCAGAGACTTAAGGTTCTTGACATAGAGGTCTTTCACTTGCTTAGAGTTACCCCAAGGTATTTTATATTATTTGTGGCTACTGTCAAATGTGATGTTTCTCTGATTTCTTTCTCAGCCCATTTATCATTTGTATATAGGAAAGCTACTCATTTTTTTTTTTTGGTTACTCTTGTAACCTACCACACTACTGAAGATGTTTATCATCTGTAGGAGTTCCCTGGTAGAATTTTTGGAGTCAATTAGAGTACTATATTGAATAGATATGGGGAGAGTAGACAACCTTGTCTTGTTCCTGATTTTAGTGGAATCACTTTGAGTTTCTCTCCATTTAATTTGATGTTGGCTGTCAGCTTGCTGTAAATTGCCTTTATTGTGTTTAGATATGTTTTCTCCAAGACCTTTATCATGAAGGGGTGTTGGATTTTGTCAAAGGATTTTTCAGCATCTAATGAGATGATCATGTGTTTTTTTTTTCTTTCAGTTGTTTTATATGGTATATTACACTGACGGATTTTCATATATTGAACCATACTTGCAACTCTGGGATGAAACTTACTTGATCATGGTGGATAAGTTTTTTGATGTGTTGTTGGATTCGGTTAGCCAACATTTTATTGAGTATTTTTGTATCAATGTTAATGAGGGAGATTGGTCTATAATTCTCTTTCTTTGTTGCATCTTTGTGTGGTTTTGGTATCAGGGTAACTGTAGCCTCATAAAAAAGAGTTTGGCAGTGTTCCTTCTGTTTCCTGTGTGAAATAATTTGAAGAGTATTGGTATTAGTTCTTCTTTGAAATTCTGGTAGAACTCTGTGCTGAAACCATCTGGTCACAAGCTCTTTTTGGTTGGGAGACTTTTATTGATTGTTTATATTTCCTTACATGTTAAAATCTATTTAAATTGTTTATCTGGTCTTGATTTAATTTTGCTATGTGGTACCTATCCAGAAAATTTCCATTTCTTTTAGATTTTCCAATTTTGTGGAGTACAGATTTTTGAAGTATAACCTGATGATTCTCTGGATTTCTTCATTGTCTGTTGTCCTATCTGCCTTTTCATTTATGATTTTGCTAATTTCGATGCTCTCTGTCTGCCTTTTGGTTAGTTTGGATAAGGGCTTGTTTATCTTGTTGATTTTCTCAAAGAACCAACTCTTCATTTCATTGATTCTTTGTATGTTCTCTTTGTTTCTGCTTTATTGGTTTATTGCTCAATTTGATTATTTCCTGATATCTGTTTCTCTTGTGTGAGTTTGCTTCTTTTTGTTCTAGAGCTTTCAGGTTTGCTGTTAAGTCACTAATGTGAGATTTCTCCAACTTCTTTATGTACACATTTAGTGCTATGAATTTTCCTCTTAGCACTACTTTCATAGTATCCCATAAGTTTGGGTATGTTGTACATTCATTTTCATTGAAGTCTAGGAAGTCTTTTATTTCTTTCTTTATTTCTTCCTTGATGCATTGGTGATTCAGTTGAACATTATTCAGTTTCCATGAGATTATAGACTTTCTATAATTTTTGTTGTTGTTGAAATCTAACTTTAAGCCATGGTGGTCCAATCAAATACAGGCAGTTATTTGAACCTTTTGTATCTAATGAGATTTGTTTTGTGAGCAAGTATGTGGTTGATTTTAGAGAAGGTTTCCAACTTTTGAAATTTCCCAGCTTCCCATAACAGTTGGGGACATTGCACATTAAAACCATAACAGTATCCTTTTATAATGACATTAGTCCCACTCATGAGAGAGAGACCTCATGACAGAGGTCTCTTAAAGGTTTTAAATTCTTACTGCTGTTCCAATGGCAGTTGTATTTTAACATGAATTTTGGACAAATCTTTATACCATAACAATGGCTCTTTTTAAACTCTGTTAGTTAGCCTGGTTTCCCCATTGTAACAAAATACCCAAGAAAATCAGCTTAAAGGAGAGGAGGTTTAATTTGGGTCATAATTATAAACATTTCCAACTGTGGCCTCTGGATTCACTGTTTCTGGTTGTGTTGTGAGGCAGAACATTGTGCAAAGGAATGTGGGAGAAGAAAGTTGCCAACCTCCTGCCTACCAGGGAAAGACTGAAAGTGAGAGGAGAATGCAGGTGTCTTTGGGGGTCTAGAGTCAAAATACACCTTTCAAAGGCATGTGCCAGTAACTTACTCCCTATAATAGACCCCTCCCTTCCTCACATTTACCTTTAAACTCATTAGTCAATCAGTCACTGATATGGTTCAAATACTCATAATCAAATTAGCTCCCAAAGCTCCACCTCTGAATGCTGCTCCATTAGGGGCCAAGCTCAATATAAGAATTTCTGAAGGATAATTTTTTATCCTACCAATAGAATAAGGGCCTTTGAAAAATTCCTTTGTCAGAAGTTAACCAGACAAGATTGAACTGGGACCACAGGAGGAAAAATGGAAGTCTCCCAATACCACAAGACAGATTCCTCACATAACATTATCTCCTCTTGTGGTCTTATTCATTAGGACAAACCCAAATATTTACAGATCATTCTGCAGGGAGAATAGATTTTGTTTCAATAGTTTGTGTCTCCAAAACCATTGGTTTCTCTCAAAATCACTGTATACTACTAATTATTGCCATTAGTCCTATTAACCCCACATCCTTTAAAGGGTTTACATAAGTTTCTGACCAGTTTGGCCTAATACAAATTTTTATGAATTGTTTGAATGTTTTATACAATGTATTTTGATCACAATCAGCCCCTTCCCTGAACTCTTCCTAGTTCTACCCCTCTCCCTTTCTCACCCACCCAACCTCAACTTTGTGTTCATCCCCATGTCTTTTTTCCATTTAAACCATTAGTCATTCTAGTGAACATTCATAAGGTTGAGGAAGCTGAGCCCTATGGAGCAATGGATTGTACACTGAACTTCTTCTTCTTCTTTTTTGGTTTTTCGAGACAGGGTTTCTCTGTGTAGCTTTGTGCCTTTCCTGGAATTCACTTGGTAGCCCAGGCTGGCCTCGAACTCACAAAGATCCACCTGCCTCTGCCTCCCGAGTGCTGGGATTAAAGGCGTGCACCACCACTGCCCGGCCATGTACACTGAACTTCTAGTGTGACTAAGAAATTCTTAAGTTGGAGAAACATTTACTGTTATACCCTTATATAAGTCAAGTTAAATATTTAGAGCACAATCAACTAAATTCAGTAAACTACAAACCCAATAAATTTGTTTGTTCATACATTAATATGGTGTAGATAAATTTTGTAATTCTTGACACTGTCAAAATATGTACAAAAAGATATTTTGCTTCTAGATATGAGACAGAATTATTCATATACCTCTGAGAAGGGCAACTAGGTAATCTGTATCAGTATTTCAAAGACACTTGATCTCTGAATTAACTGTTTAACCTGTAGGATTTTTTTTTCAAATGTAAATAAAAAAATAAGCTTTATATGTAGTTTATCTTAGCATTTAGCAGTAACAGTAGAAATGCTCCTTAATAGGGATTTTGGTATTTAATAATAGGGATTATGGAATATTAAAAATAATAGAATGCACTTTTGATTTTTTTAAGAAGAAAGTTGTAGCACTATAGGTAATTATTGAAAATACCTAAGTGAAAAGAAAAGGGGGTTATTGGAGTATTCATTAATTAACTATATTTCTTTTTGCTTTTAAACTATAATCCACGTACTTTCAGCCCATTTTAAAAACAATAAACAATATAATACAATTTACATAATTTGTTGTATTATGGAAATATTAGCCCTTACCTCTAAACAAATACAAATACCTCATTTGAGAGAGACAATTAGGAAGCTGTTTTTAGCTCCGTTTTAGAATCTTTTCTCAGGTTTTAGGTGGAAACTCTTGCCCTCTCGTTGGGCGCCATTTGTTGCTAGAGTTTTCCTGCCTTGCCCACAGTTAGGACAAATCTCTGTCACCTGCCAGTCCCACAGCCGCTCAGACCCAACCAAGTAAACTCAGAGACTTATATTGCTTACAAACTGTATGGCTGTGGCAGGCTTCTTGCAAACTGTCCTTATAGCTTAAATTAATCCATTTCCATAAATCTATGCCTTGCCACGTGGCTGGTGGCTTACCGGCATCTTCACATGGCGGTGGCTGCAGTGTCTCTCTGCCCTCCTTCTGCTTTCCTGTTCTTTTATATCTCCTCTCTGTTAGTCCCGCCTATACATCCTGCCTAGCCACGACCAATCAGGTTTTATTTATTGACCAATCAGAGCAACTTGACATACAGACCATCCCCCAGCACAGCCAAGTGCAGACCATCTCAAACACCTGCACTCAGGCCCATGGTCCTAATCATCCTCTATGCGGACCTGCTGGGTAAAGCCACGAGGAACCCAAGAAGGGCTCCCACAGGACATACAGAACATCCCACAGCACATCCCCTTTTCTTTTTTTTAAAAAGGAAGGTTTTAACTTTTATACATCTCCAAAGCCAGCTTGGTATATTTGGGAATTTGGGCATAGCTTCTCTTACTACTTCCTGCTGGAGGGGGGCGCTGTATCTTATAGGGACACAAAGAAAATTTAAGGATCATGGAGTAGTCCGTGAGGCTGTATCGTCTGAGCCAGTTGCCTTGAAACGATTCTGGATGTTGGATCATCTGGGCCATGGTGTCATCGGAGACCTTTCAGGGGGTCTTGGCTGGTCAAACCTGATGTATCTTAATCTGGAACAAATCCACAGCCTCTGGCTTTCTGTGGAAACAAAAGCAGAATCTCTTTTCCAAAGCAACATATCCTTAAATCCAAATTTTGAAGCTGACTCAAATACAGATACTTTAGAAATAATATTTGAAGAAGTAAAGAAAATTTTGCCTTGCTGGGGATTACAAATTGCTCCTGAAAAGATACAAAGAGGAGATTCTATTAATTATTTAGGATATAAAATAGAGCTACAAAAAATTAGACCTCAAAAGGTGCAAATTCGGAGAGATAGACTACAGACTCTTAATGACTTTCAAAGATTATTTGGAGATATTTCTCATCTACGAACTATTGTTGGGGTAAAAAATGATGAACTGACTAATTTGTTCAGAACCTTAGAAGGTGACAAGGACTTAATTAGTCCAAGAGAATTATCACCTGAAGCTGAGAAAGAATTGGCCTTGGTAGAAAAGAAAGTGCATGAAGGACACGTGGATCGTATTGATCCAAAGCTGGATTGCATTTTGGTTATTTTACCTTCTAGGCGTTCTCCTACTGGAATATTAATGCAGAGGGAAGATATTATATTGGAATGGATATTTTTACCAAATAAAAAATTAAAAACTTATGTGGAAAAAATCTCTGACTTGATTTACAAAGGAAAACTGTAGCTACAATGCACTTTTGATTTTTTTAAGAAGAAAGTTGTAGCACTATAGGTAATTATTGAAAATACCTAAGTGAAAAGAAAAGGTGGGGGTTATTGGAGTATTCATTAATTAACTATATTTCTGTGTGCTTTTAAACTATAATCCATGTACTTTCAGCCCATTTTAAAAACAATAAACAATATAATACAATTTACATAATTTGTTGTATTATGGAAATATTAGCCCTTACCTCTAAACAAATACATTTGCTCGTCTGTTTGCTTGGGGGAGGGCACACTGGTGAAAGGCACCTCTGGAGGTCAGAGGGCAGCTGGCACCTCTGGAGGTCAGAGGGCAGCTGTCAGGAGCTGGGATTTCAACCCAAATCATAAACCTTGGTACCAGGTATCTTTCCCCATTGTACCATCTTACCTGCCTCACCAATCACTTGTTTTATAAATATAAAATTAATTTTCTATGATTATAAAGCTGTAAAGATGTAGGGTAATACACGTTTCTATTCAAGATGTTCAAGTGTCATGACAGGACATGTCTTACAGTAGAGATGAGGTAAAGTTCTTATTTGGATGAATTCTTTAGAGAAATGTTGCTATTTAATAAGATGCCATTTTGATGAACAGAGCATTTTCTACATAATGAATTTTGTATCTCAAATGTAGGAAAACTTGAACCAGACAGAATTTTAAGTATTGTACATTTCTGGAAAAAGGGCATTGATCACCTTCTCCTTAGGTATTTAGTACTGATGGAAATTAATTCTTTAGCCCACCTTTGAATCTGTTTAAAATCTCGACTTTTTCATACTCTTATACAAAATAAAATGCATAGACTTTTCCATAACAGCACTTGCTTGGGGATTTCTATCTTCAAATTGCAATAAGATATAGAGTAGCTACAGAGATAAGTCTAAGATTGATTCTCCCTGTTTCTAGTACATCAGTTCCAAAAATACAAGAAAAAATCTAGAGAAAAATCCACTGTTTATTAATAATTTGAATTGAAATAAAGACAGTCTCTAAAGAAGGCAGACTTTCTATAGGTCATTTTCAGTGTCATAATTGGGATGTTTGTGGTTTGAACATGTTTTCAATATCACTTGTTTCTGCAATTTAAAAATGTTCTTTGGACAAAAGATCCTTGCCTGGTCCGGAGAGGCAGATAAAGCCATTTGTAGAATGTAAAAGCATCAGGACCAGGCAGCTAATTAGGAATTTATTCATTCAGACATGCAAGTCAGCTTCTCTTTGGGACTCTATCCAAGTAAACACAGAAAACCTCAAAATGCATACACAGACAGATTCGTTAGTGTGTCGATTGACATAATTAATCATGATTTCTCACGTGTGTCTTTTGGGGACTATGTGCCTGCAAACTTTATTATTATTATTTGTATTTACTTGTGGTAGAAAAAAATTATGCTATTCCTGGGGAAAGGCACTGTTGTTTGGGGATTCCTAATTAGTTGTTTCCTGTTCATTTTACTTGCAAATGTACTGCTTTTCTCTCTAGAAGTTTTTTTAACAGCCCAGATGACAAAGCATTCAGTTTCATGAAGACTTTAACAACTAAACAAATGCTTAGATTTTAATTCAAAAGAAAACAAGGAAGAACTCATGGGTGGACAGTATAATGGGGAAATCAGCAAAAAGTCCTACTAAAGACCTGTTGTCAAGAGTCCTTGTCTTTTGTCCATAATGAAGCGGACAAGTTTAACATTTTGAAGTGTAAGACACTTCAGGACAGATTACTTGGGAGGAATTTCTGTGATGAAATGTTAGGTTGCTCTCAACTGATCATTAACCAACCTTTTTGGATGTGTGTTCTGGGTTCCCAGGGAATAAGGCATCGCAGTGAGCGCTGGCTAGGAATGATGGGATGGCTCCTCAGCACATGCTATAACACAATACAGTACAACAGTAACACATTGCTTCTGGAAGTCAAAGTGAGCAAGGGTTGGAGTGCATACTGTAATCCACACTTTTCCATTGATCTGCAGTATAGTTATCCCCCTACTTATGGAAGCATTAGTTAACCACATCTTACTCCAGACACCTGCTTCGTGGAATTGCCACCTGACTAAAAAAAAAACATAAAACGCCTCTCAGAGTCCCTTCCTAAACTCCAGAATTGGCATTGTGTAATGACTAAGTTTCACAAACCTTGCCTTTCTTGTCTCTAGAAGTGTTCAGCTCCAGGCTTCAGTCCATATCTCATATCTACCTGGTGGATGAGAAGGCTAGATTTTGACGAGTTTCCTCTTCAGTCTACCTGCCTCTCAATCATCCACATTGCCTTGTATCCTTCATTCCCTTCATCTGAAAGCTCTTCCTCAACAATCTCTTGAGTGAGCACGTAGCTATGACAGACGCTCTTATGTCCCATAGCGCCTTTCTGAGATCTGGAGGACAAGTCTGAGCTGTTTAGAATGAAAGGTGTTAAGGGAGCAAAAGCATTCCATAAGGAGAAGATGCCAGATACACCAAAGCAGAAAGCCACACCGAGAGTTCTACTTAGAGAGGAAAGTGATTGTGTACATGGGCACACTTAGAGATTTGAGGACAGGCTCTAAGCAAAGGAGTAGTACAGGAAATGAAGGCAGAAAGGCTAAAAACTTTCTAACTTGCCTAATCTATAGTTACCTAATGACAAAGGATTGAAAAATTTAGACCATCACCTATATTTTAGACTATAAGAACCAGGTGATAGCTAAAATAATGTACGTGTTTGAGACACTTTGAAATCATATTCTAAAACTGAACAATGTTGTTCAAATCTTAAATTGTCTTTTAATAAAAAATCAGAGCCAGATATCAGTGTAAAAGCTGAAAGATCAGAGAAACAGAGTAAGCTGCAACCAACCTCACCTATCCAACTCCTTAGCCAATCCCATTTCCACGAATCCTCAGACTGAAAGCCGGAGTCCTCACCCGAAAGGGTCCCAACTGAACTGCTTTAGTTCCTGTTTCCTCATACCTTATATACCTTTCTTCACCATGCTGTCACTTCCTGGGATTAAAGGCGTGTGTGCTTCCCAGTACTGGGATTAAAGATGTGTGCCACCACTGCTTGGCTCTGTTTCCAGTGTGGCCTTGAACTCACAGAGACCAAGATGAGTGATAGGATTAAGTGTGTGCCACCACTGTCTGGCTTCTATGTCTAATCTAGTGGCTGGCTCTGTCCTCTGATCCTCAGGCAAGCTTTGTTAGGGTACACAATATATTGCCACAGAGCCTTTAGGATGTTCTGCTGAAAACTGTTGCTTATATGGGTTCTCCCACCTTATCTGCATGTCCACCATGATTGTGACTATAGCCCTCAATATCAAGGATGTAAAAAACCTACAACAGTGCCATCAGCCCAAAGACCTTCTCATTCTTTTTTTCCAAACACAATCTCACAAATGCAATATGAAGAATGTGATGTAAGTCTGTAAGGTATACTTACTCATAGATAGACAGCATGCATATAGCATATCATTTTAAACATTTTATTACAACACAAGTTTTAAATACTTTTCATGTGGTATTTGCCAGGATCTGGCAGTAACTTACGAGGGTGAGTCTTTAAAGACTGTGGACTTGGTTGCCATGTATATTAAACACATATGTGTATCATAGCTTTAGAGAAACTACATCTCAAAATCTATATAAAATAGAGAAAATTATGCATTGCATCTGACTGCCAAACATAGAACTAAATTAAGGGTTATTTTTGTAAACTCAATACTTCTCTACCATTTGGGTTGTAACTAATGTTACATTTCTAGTTGTTGAGAATGCAAATTGCCGTAATTTGTGATTTCTCAGAAGTACATTGATCTATAAATATATGCAGAGGTTAAAAGTAGCATGCACTGCTTTTGATCTTGAACAGGTATCTCTGTTTACCACCTTTCTGCTCTGTTCTGGCTCTTATGTTCTCATTTCCTATTCCCTTGGAATTTTAATAGTAGGTTTGTCTCTTCATCTACCATCCAGGTGATTATTATTTAAGGAATCAACAATGCAATTCAGTGCTTATAAATTGCTTCCCAGTAGGAAGGACTTTGCACTCTTAGACTTGTTCTCTGCTCTTCCCCACACGTCTTCAGTCTAAGCCCATCAAATATCCTTTCCAGAGCTTTGTAGTTTGGAGCAGTCATTTCAGTGTTGAGATTTTTAATCTTCTCTGCATTTTTTTAAAAAACAAGGTTTGAGTAACTGTTTCTTTCTCTTGGTCCTCTTACACTAGGTACAAACTCTTAGGATGGCTTTTATCTACTCAAGCACTTGCCTGTCTCTTTCATGAGTTTACCTTGTTACTGAGATTCAGGTATGTGAAGAAAAGTGATGCTGAGACCATGAGTGGCGAGAGTACTCCATGTAAGAAACATTATGTCTAAGATGGAGCAGGAACAGTGAGCTCCATAAAAAGTTCCCGTGGTTCTGGTGCATCAAGTCAAAAGACTATGGAAGGGCCAAGGACAGCATCTACCCATTAATGCCGGATTTTATCTAATTAAATGGAGTACATTCCTGTTAGCTGAAGCCTAGTCCTAGCTAAGTGCTTTCTGTCACAGCCTTACAGCAACTTACTAAGGTGTTATTAGGACTGCGTTTTCAGAAAAATAAATGGAGATATCAAGTTGCTAACTCTAGGTCCTTTTGAGGCAATGAGAAAGGCAAGGAAATTTGAGGAGAGGATGAGAGAGAGGAGATTTCACTTAGAAATTAAAGTGATTCCTTTTGCCAGCAGAGAAGCAGGAATTCCTCACAGTTAACAACTGTTCTGGGCCCTCCTCTCTTCTCAATCACATACTGGCAGCTTCCTAGGACTCTCATCAGAAACCCCATTACAAAGCAAGACCATACACTAAAAACCCCTTGTGCCACCCTAGGATCTTCTGGTCTTACCTTGTCAGACTCTAGTTGTATCCAAGGCATATGTGGAGTCACATCATGTATCTCACTTACTAGATGAATGGGAAAACAATCTTCATAAAAGCTTTTGAGATGGAATCTGAATACCACAAAAATGGTATATATGGCTAATCTCTGACTCTTAAGGATTCTGGACCCACACTTGGATACATATTTTTATGCAACTCTTCACTCATATCCTCAGTTCATCTTTTTCTAAATGTGTATTTCTCTTAATGTTGGTCCTATACAAAAACAACTTTAATAACATTTCTAGCTTTATTTCACTATACTTGTTAGCCCCGAAATTCTTTCCAGCATAGAAGCTAATCATCCTGGTTTTCCCTGAGGTAGATCCTTCCTAGACTAGAGGAACGGGAAGCTGTGCTGTCCCCTCTTGGCGAAACCATTAGCAATACAAACAAAGTTTAGGCTGGAAATCTGATGGCAGGGCTAACATCATTCCTGTGACTGTACTCTTGTGTCAGTTGCTAATAAATGACATATCAATGATGAGCAATATCAAAATATCTAGTGTATTTTTTCCATTTAAAAATCAGCACATACATGAACATAGATATCAGTTTCTTTCTCAGTGTCAATGATATGCCTCATACAAATTGTAAAACAGGGTTGAAATTGAGTTTATTATCCAAATCGCAGGCAGTGCTGACCATGATGGAACCATTAGGAAATGATTTTTCTATATAAACCTTCAAAAGTTCTTGCTGGCCCCTGCTAACACACACTTACTTTAACACTGTAATGTGTGTAACTACCCAATAAACTTACTTAAAAAAATCCTTCTGCTAACCTTTGACCTTGAGGACTATGTATAATTTGTCCTCTAAACAGTCAAATCTTTTCCTTTCTCAGTTTTGGGAGATTTCCTTTCTACTAACATTTCTTTTTTGTTTATTTTGTTTATTCTGAAACAACTAGATATTATGGAATCAATGTATTTTTTATTTCATTTTCATTTAGGAGCTATGTTTTCTGTTCCTAATTAGCCTTTAAAAAAATAGTGTGTTGTCCTGAGTACAATTGTTGCTTGTCTTTATTTTTTTGTTTGTGTTGAGTCTTCATTCTGTTTGAACTAGCATTCATTGTGGGAGGAAAGCATCCCTTCTGTTTCAGATATGCTGTGGAGCTTTTGTGAGTTCAGTGCTCTGAAGGCATTTGGGTTCAGGATTGATGTTGAATGTGAAGTTACAAGGGTACTGATCTGTGCTGTTTGGAGATGAGAGACAATGACTAAATACCATCACCCTATTGTTTAAATTTGCACAAGCTGCTATGTACTATAAAAAGCTTGAAAACTTTTATGTATATTTACTTTTCCAGAATCTGAACAAAATAGCTTGTAAGTTAAAATATTAAAAAATAACTTTATAAAAGATGAATCTGGATTTTGAACACATTTAGATCTTAGATAAACTGAAAGACTGCTTTCCTTCCATTCCTGAACATACACTTCTTGGTCCTTTGCCTCTGTTCTCCCACTCAGCTTCCCTTGCATACAACCACATGCTAAAATACCATCCTCTTCAGGGCAATTTAAGAATATGGTCAGGTGACCTGTTTGAAGGACATTTGCTGCAATATTTGTTTAGCTGCTAAGAGCTCAGAGGACATACTTCTCTTAAAACACGGTAGGATATTTTCTGAGTACAGGAGACCAAACTAAAGCTGGGTGAAAATAGTATTTCAGCCAAGCTACCTGAAGATTATGCAGTGATGCTCAGATTCTGAAGATTCTGAAGATGGAATGGTTTTCTCCAAATTTGCCCCACTCCATCAGGGTTACAAGGTTTCATATGCAAAGCTTTTATAGAGAATTTTCAAGAGGCTTAATGAAAAGAAAAAAATGCTTTCTGGCTATGAAATACCTCATTAAATAGTCAGACTGGAACTTCTGTACCTTTTACAACATCGTACAAGCAAAATCCACAGGAATTGAATTCGCATGTTGCTTATGTTATTAGGTTCAGTTGAGTAGCCAGCTTAATGAACTTTGCAAAGCTGGATATGCAAATCAAAGAACGAGAATTGATCCCAAACTTTTTCACTTAGGTAATTTCCATGGCTTCTCCTGTTCCACCCATCTACATTCTTTCTATAGCAGACTAGAGTTTCAGTAGAGAATTAGGATAGCTCTCTCCCATTTAGCCATAAATCACCATTTTTTGTTGTTTCTTACATTTTAAATGTTTGTCTATGTCCAGGAATGTATGTACTCGCTCATGTGTGTGCATATCTGCCAGGAGAGGCCAGAGGTCAGCACTGGGTGTGGCCCTTCCTCTATTACTTTCCATTTTTTTTTTGAGACATATTTCCTGAATGTGGAGCTGATTATTTAGGCTCTCTCTATCTCCTTCCCTTTGACCCTTTCATTCCCACTTCTTTATCTTCCTCCTGAGAATCTTAGACTGAACCCAAGGCAGAATACCCTTCCTCATTTCTGGACTCACCTTTGGGTGGCCTGATCTTTGATTTTCAGCCTGTTCTGCACTGATCTATATCAAGAAGCATCCTTATATACACTGCTCAGTTATTCTTACTTTCAAGTTGGGTTTGCTCATCCAACATTGCTTTCCAGTTTAAAAGGGTATCTGAGAAGCTGATGTAACAAAGTCTGTTTCATTTAATGACCACGGATGTGTCGTCTTTCATTAAAGGAGGAATTAGCTGCTTTTTACACTCACCAAACAAGTCTAAACTTGTTTAGTACATTTTCTCACTTTATTTAAGGAAAACACTACACATGTAAGTAAGACTCTAATCCATTCACAGACTTATTTTATTGTGTGGGAATTAATTCTGCTTGTTAAAGCCCATGCTTCTCAGCAGCCTTACATTCTGCAGTCCACAGTACACAGCAACCATCCCCAGGCCCACACTTCCCTTTTCTGTAAATAAGGTTGCATCAAAGGAGGATCTTTGAAGCTGGACTTTAAAAAATTGATTGTACTCTATCCTAGTCCCGGTGAAAAATAATCAGGTTATCAATTTAGGTATTTTTTTATCAAAATATACTGATATTTTTGCTGAACTATAATAACTCATTTTAATCAACTGACACTCACTTCAGGAGCGGTGCTAACTATGTATATTTTACAACACCATAATTTCTTTAAAGTAAGACCCTTTTGAATTCCATTTGAAGTGCCTGTGTTCCTTCGGCCGTTTCCAGAGCTTTCCTCTTTCTGTGTCTTGGGTTGCCATCCAGTGGTAACAGCCACATACTTCACTTGTATAACAAAGCCCTCTGCTTACTCTTCTGATTCAGAACCCAATAGTTAATGATAATTTGATACAACTAACCTATTAACAGTTGTAGCCAAGCTTCCCACTGAGCCCAATAAAGATAAACATATGTCTTGATATTGGCAGGGGGAACCAGCAGATCCTAGCTACAGAAAAAAAAATAGTTCTTTGATTTTCTTAGGAAGGTTATTAACCATATTTTTTCCTTCAGATAAATGAGAAGTAAAGTGTTTGTGTAAGTTTCTACAGTGTCAGTAATTTTTAAATGTATATATCAGTGATAAATGCACTCAAATCAAATGTACCAGTGCTTGATGCTTTTTGCAGATGTGATGTTATTCATGAGCAAAAGCACTACATATAAATTTGAGCAGAGAACTTAAAGCAGCTGAATCCACTTACATCATTTATTCCAAAATGGACAAGTTGTCTGTAGCATATGTGTCATTTAGAGGAGGTGTTTTGAATAACTTCTATAATCATCTTAGAAACTCTAGTTTGGGAATAGTGGTGAAGGGTGTGCACTATCATACCACAAACAGGGACTTACTGAAGCCACGCATGGAAAATATACTAAACACACAATAGTTTAAATTAATGTTTCTATGAATAAAATAGAGCAGAATTTGCTTTGACGTTGTCTTTCGAAGTTTGAAGGTGAAAAGTTTGGAGGCAAAATAACTAGATTAAAATCATCTAGATTAAAATTTGTGTCTTTGGATAGACATTGCTTTTCCTCAGATTGACTTAAGAAGGTGTAGGTCAGAACTTGTTAGTGTGACATATATTAGCTATTTTCATCATTGTTCTGACAAAAGTTTGAGGGAACATTGTGGGGGAGGCATTTTAGACGACTGTTTTGGAGAGCTTGTTCTGCAGTCACTTGGCCCCATGTACTTGGGAAGAACTCCTGATAATGAGAGTATGTGCTAGAATACAGCCATCTACTTCATGTGTGACTAGAAGGCAGAGAGAAACAATGCTCCCACTCAGTTGGCTTTATCCTCTTCATTTTTTATTTTGTGCAAGCCTCCATCCAGTCAATGAGATGGTGTTTTTCCTCATACAGTTGTGTCTGGGATTGCCTTCACAGACTCACAGGTGTTTCTCATCAATCTCTTTAGTGATTCTAAATCTAATAAAGTTGATAATGAAGACTAATTATCACCGATCTACTCCTTGTTAATTTGATATTCAAAACACTTCACTAAATTGTGATGTTCATCGTGGACCCTGCAAAATCCTTATTTTTAACTTATGATGCAAAATATATCCAGTTCAGTTTCAGTAGTGCCCATAGTTTTAAGGGTTCCAATTTTGTTGTTTCCTTAACACTCAATACAAGCTTAGTTGTGCGCCCATATGAAATAAAATAGTAAGTTCTATTGTGTCAGTCTACAATGGCATAGAGTAACATCTTCATTTCAAAAAGGAGGAAAGGTGGGCCATGGAAGGAGAGACAGGAGCAAGGCAAGAATGCAACCCTGCAGGGCAAATGTTAAGTGATCTAGCTCTATGTGTGGTACCTGGGGCGCATGGTGTTGATACATGAGCTCTAAACAGATATATCAGGACCTCCCTATGGACTCTTTAGGCCGATTTAACTCATTATATGCAGATTTCCTGGGCAGATGTTCCATGTTTCTGGCAACTTAGACTCTGCATTCGTAGTTTCATGCATTGCTTTCCTTGGTACTCCTTTCAGGGACTCAGATCCTGCCACATAATTCCTGGCATAACGTTTTCCTCCAAAGTCTTGATGAAAGTGCTCACAGCTTTCAGACTCCTACATTCTTCATGTTTGAAGAAACCAGCACCCCATGGACAATGCCAAAGGCTACAGCTGGCTCAAGCAGTAGCTGGGTCTCTGAACAACAGCTGTAGCAGCCACTATTTGCCTGGCTGACTGAGCTATATAAATCACTGTGTAGATACTTCTGGGCATGCAGGCCATTCAGTGGCTTGGATCTCTTATCAGTTAAGGAGAGAGTCTGAACTGCATGGGGTCTTTCCAACTTCTGAGATGTTCTTGCTGTCCGAATGCAGTGTGCTTGGGTTCTCCTTAATGGTCATGGTCTCTTTAAAAATTACACCCTCCTGATCTCCAGGTTGGACTCCTTCCACTGGTAACCAGACTGTACTTCTTCTGAGTTCTTTGCTCCTAACCCTTACGAAATCTCACTAAAAGTAGCTGTACCTAACCAAACCCCTGCCATAATACTATGCTGCATTGCTGTGTTGTCTGCCAAATTATTTCATCTTTTGTATTGAAACTCAGCATCTCAGAAAGATTCTGGACAAGGAAAAAATGGAGGCAATGTATTTGCCAGTATATAACACAAATGATTTCTATACTGGTTCCCTATAGAGTCCTTATGACCTAATTAAATTCATGTTTATATTAGTTACTTTTATTGCCACTGGAAAAAACAAACAAACAAACAAAACACCTCACAAAGCAACTTAATAAGACAGTATTTATTTTAGCTCACAGTTATAGAGTGTTTGGTTCATACTTGGCTGCCCCCATATACATGTACAGAACTTTATGGCAGTGGGAAAGTTAGCCAGGAGGTAGCTGGCCAGCTAGGAAGCAAGAGGAGGAGAAATGCTAGTCTCAGATGGCTTTCCACTTGCCCTCTTCTTCCCATTCCCCCTGTTCATCTGTTCATACTGTCCATAGGACGGTGTTCCTAATTAGGAGTCTTTCTCAGGCAACCCCCTCCAGGAAACACCTTCACAGCTACATGCGGAGGTACACCTTACCTATAAACTAGATGTTTCTGAATCCAGTCAGCTTGAACATGATGATTCCCTATAATGTTCCCCTCCTCCATTTCCTAATCCCTTCTCCTTTGTGTTTATATGCAGTGTTTACATGTACATATTTGCACCTTGTGAGTGCCTGTGCCCGCAGAGGTCAGAAGGATGTAGGTTCCAGGAATTTCAGTTATAGCCTGTTGTGAACTGCTTGATGTGGATGTTGAGAACCAAAGTTAGGTCTTCTGCAGGAGCAGCAAGTGCTTCTAACCTCTGACACTGGTTTCCAAACTCATGCAACTTATTCCTAAATGAGAACAAATGTTTCAGGTTTGTCCAAGTGTGCACCTCCCTTCCTAGATTTTGAGTATTGTCTAGGGATCTGGATTTGTGTCCTTGTGTTTGTACAACACATGCTCTACACACTGAGCCATCTCACTAACCCTCTTTTTGGTTTTAATCTGTATTTCACTGATAATTAGTGATGTGAAAGTTTTATTACGGTTATTGTTTGTTTCATATATCTGTTGGCTGTCTGTGTTGCTTCCTTTGGGTAATGTCTGTTGATGCCAGTTTCCTAAGTCCTAAAATCTTTTGTGTTGTTTTATTTTCAATAACTTTATTTTGTCAGATTTCTTAAGTTAATGTTTATTTTTAATATTTTATTGATTTTGATTATATTCACCCCTCAGAAACCTCCCAGAAGCCCTCCCCAACTTCACATCCTTGGTTTTATTCCGCTGAGTCCAGACACTGCTGTCCACGTGTGTTTATATGTTGGGATAAGGCCCATGACCTTAATCCTTTGTCTCATAGGATTATTCCAGGTAAATGTTAGTGATGTCTCCCATATATTTACTGTACTAGCTTGTGTATTTATTATAATTTTAATTAAGTCATTTATTTCAGAAAATGCGTTTGTGTCACACCCTCTTCTAATTGCTGAAGTATAGACTTGATCAGGAAAAAGTTCTTACTCTCTTGAGCTACACTCTGGGTTATTTTAGTGAAGTAATATCAGTGATAATTTCTACACTGTAAAATCAGAAGTTTAAAAAGAAAAGAGTAATGTACCAATTGAAATATTATTTTAGTTGGAATTTTACAGTTATTTAAAAAATGAGAGCCAAGTTTTTCTGTGACACATTCAGAACACACAGCATTTTCTAGAACAAATAAAAAAAGTTCCTTGTAAAGCAAGAGAAATTAAAATTTTATAATTAGTTTTCCTCAATTTAAATATTTAGTGTATATTTTATATGCAGTAGGATAGTCTCTTTTGGATAGCAACTCCATTTTTAGATTCTTGAAATAGAAAAATAAGCGTTAATGCATTCTATTTTTTTCTCTGTGCATTACCAATAATGAATGGCAGCGGCAAAGAGGAAATGATTTTGAGACATTATCTGCAACACTGCTGCTTCTCTTACCCACATTTCTCCCCATTTTGGATGCTTATATGGCTCTAGAGAGACTGTGTGTGAATGTGCATAGCTTTGTCAGAATTTATAAGGAACGATGATACCTTAGTCAAAGCTGAAAGGAAGACAGTGTTGTGTTATTATTTTCTTGTTTCTTTCTCAACATCCAGAATGTGGCTCATAGAGACCAGGCTCTCCCTACTGTCCTGTATCAGTCACTTCTGTCATCACAGTGATCAGATACCTGACCAAGGTATCTTAAGGAATGATTTATTTTGGCTGACATTTTGATGCAGTCCACCATGGCAGGGACAAGATGGTTTCTGGAGTGTGAGGCAGCTTGTCATGCTACATCCACAGTTAGAATCATGCAATGGAATGGTTGTTTCCATACCCATGTGGACTTTTCCACCATAGTTAACTCTGTCTAGAGACTCCCTCTCAGATGTGAGCAGAGGTTGGTTTGTGGGGATTCTGTATCTGATTGAGATTGCAATCAGGATTAGCCAACATATCCCAACACTGTTATTTGTATTTAGTTCTACGCAGAGGGACAAGGAGAAGGGGTAAAATTTGCAGAGATCATGAGCCCTTCCAGGGAAGCTGAATTTACAATCAGCTCCTGGTTCTAGGTAGAAGCTAGAAAGGAAAGCAGAGGAAGGGCTGCTCTTTGGGAACTGAAACCATGGCGAAGTCACAGCCATTTAAGAGTCCTCCTTGTAAGAGAAAAATTGACCCATCTTGACTTCTTGCATACTTTCCTATTCCAGTGTGTAGCGTGAATTCTAATTGCTACCTAGTGTGGCAACAGCAGGAGAGGTGGTCCAGGGAAAGCCCACAACCCACCAGGAGAGGGAGCCTGCTGTCTGAAAAATGCACTCAGGAGATTGAGATCTTGAGAAAGAAACACATGCAGAGGGAGCTGCCTTAAGGCAGAAGGTTGGTACTGAGGGGTTAACTCTGGCAGCAAATTGAGACCATGGCTTGTAGAGTTTGTTGCAGAGAGGCTGTAAAAAAAATCACTGGTGGTGTAGTGAAGGGCCTCAAATCCTCTGCCCATTTTTGGGCAGAGCAAAGGGGTGCTCATAGATGAAGTGAGCTTGCAGTCAGGTATCTGTGCTTCTTTAGAAGCCACACCAGCCATTAGAAAGTCCTCCACTCCCACCCCCACCCCCCAACCGCCTCCAAGGGAGGCAAGCAAACAGCTTTTTCATGAATTCATGCCCTAAAAGTTGGACATCAGATGTAGGATGAATTCTAATTGGTCTTAATAATAAAAATAAAAACCTGGAGTCACATATCAGGGTGAAAGCTGAAAAAATCAGAGAAGCAGAGCAGCCAACCATTAGAAAGATTTCTTACCTCTAGGAATCCTCAGACTGAAAGGGGGCCCAGGCTGCTGTCTCCACCTAGCCCTATCACTTCCTCTCTCTACCCAGCCATTTCACTTCCTGTTTCCTCCTCCCAAGTGCTGAGATTAAAGGTGTGTGCCACTACTGCCTGGTCTCCAGTGACTAGTTCTGCATTTTGATCTCCAGGCAAGCTTTATTTGTGAGAGCACAAATAAAATATCACACCAGTGTCCTTTCTGACTCTCAATGACCACAATACCCAAAAACCACTTTTCAAGGAATGTTGGAAGATGAACCTTGTAGGTATAGAGGAACAAGTATCAGATAGATGAGAAGCCTGGTAAAGGTTGTTATGGCACAGCTCCATCCTTCCTTTCTATTCACATTTAATTCCTGCACATAAACTGTAGCTCTTACATCTTGGAAGGTTCTTCCATTTTTTTTATGTGCAATAGAGGTCCAACTAGTGCCCTGTCTTCCATCAGATACATGCCAACGATCAGTATCTTTATTCAGAACATTTATTTAGGTTGGAATTGATTTTCAGATTTGAGAACTAATGAGCTATGTGTGGGATTGAGTAATATAAAATAGACTATCAATGGGGAAAAGAAACCATTGCCTAAAAACATCACACACACACACACACACACACACACACACACACACACACACACCCCTGGTTCTTGTTTCTATGGTTGATGATATGGTCATGCTCACCACTATAATATCCCTTCTGCCATCTTCCCATTGCTCTCGGCATGACGGACTACAGCCCAGAGCAGAGGATCTCTTGGAATACAACTTGACTCTTGAAGGTTCTCGGTATTCCTACTTGTACTGCCTTGCTTTGCCATTCAGTTTGCCTTGATTGTTAAAGATGGCAATACCCAAACATGTCTGGTGACATACAATGATCTCATGAAGACAAAATCCATCAGCCCCTCCAGCTACTAGACACATGCTGCCTGTGCTTTTTGAATCAGTGGCATCGACTAAGATTTCAAAACAGCAAAATGAATATCTCAACTTACAATTTGTTTAAATCTCTGGTCTAGAAGGATCACTTTTCCCTTTGGTTAGCAAATCCCATGACTGGGATGTTGAAAGCAAAAGTTCTAAGTTTAGATGGATATCAGTTATATTAATGAGAGAGACCACTGCTGTTTTCACCTTTTGGTTTTGACTATGAGACAACAGTATCACATATTTTTAGGATATTAAAAGTACATTTGCCTTCTCTATTATCACATCCCAACATAGGATATTGTTTGTTGCCCGTATAGAGCCACTCTGTCTTCTTTAGCCACTTAATTGCACTTTTAAGTCATCTGGTGTGTGTGTGTGTGTGTGTGTGTGTGTGTGTGTGTGTGTGTGTGTACATTTATGAGAGTGTGGATGCTCATATACGTGCATAAATGTATGTGCATATGTGTGTAGAGACCAGATGTAAACTGCTATCATTCGTCAGGGTCTGTTCATCCAGTTTTCTTGAGACAGTCTCTCACAGGGACCCGGGGCTCACTGATTGTTAGTCTGCCTGGGCAGTGATCTCCTGGAGATCCATCTATCTCTTCCTAAGCAGTGCTGGGTTTAGAATCACACAGCATCATGCCTAGACTTTTGTATGAGTGCTGGGATTGAATTCATGCCCTTGTGGTTGCATGGCAAGCGCTTTACCAACTGACATTTAAAACAATGTAGTTAATAAGACCAGTTAATTTCAGAAAGGTGGGTTTATATTCATTTCTTTTGATTCAAAGATTTGTTAAACATCACTTTCCATGGGGTGCATAAGGTTGATGGCAATGTCATAGAATCGTCTGTTAGCAAAATGACTTATAGCAGCAGTGTTAAGTCGAAATCTTGGAGGAAAGACCACTGAATCTGAATGATGTTTATGTCAAACCTATCAGGTCATCCCAAACAAACCCTTCTCTATGCCTGGAGATACTGTGACAAAGAAATGATAAATGCACATACTAACCTCTCTAATTTGATTATGACAAATGTGTGCCTGCATGAAAACATTGCACTCTACTCCATAGATGTATACCATTATCATGTGTCAATCAGGACAGACAGAGCATTCACATGAGGTTATTGTGTATGATGGGTGGCTGGCAGCACCATCTAGATAGCAAGGCGCATTCAAGCAGTTCCTCATATCCTTCAGTGCGTGTGTCTGGATGGCACTATTTTTAGATGAACGTTAAACTTCTGGGTGGTCAGCCCCTCGATCACTCTTTACTGTCATTATACTAGAAAGGAAATGTCTTCATTTTCTAGATTAAACAGCTTCTTTTCTTTCCTTGGCCTTGTATTTAATATTCATTAGTTTCTTTGTAGAGTTTGTTTGCAGCGCACTCCTCGGCCAGCGAGGAAGAACGACCACCATGCGAGGATCCTTCTCAGAACACACTTTATTGGAGCGCCTCTTGATTAAGGGAGAGCGGGAGGTGAGGGGCCCCGAGGACTAAACTGCAGCTGCTTATATAGGGAATCAGGCAAACGTGCCGTACTGTGATTGGGTCCCGCCAGAATGCTAGCACGGGGAGCCACGGGATAGGCTGAGGACATGAGGCCAATTACCATACTCGTGCATCATAGCCAAATATGGAGTTGTTTACAGCTAGGCTACCAGGAAGCCAGCGCCATCTTTGAATAGTGGCTCCCTACATTTGTTCTTGTGTCTTTTTTTTTTTGTATGTATTCTTTTAATAACAGCCTTTGACTGTGAATCTGTCTGTCTTTGAGTGTGTTTGTGTGTTGCTGTGAGCTGCTGCCTGGGTTTTGAGAATGTTGTATAAGCACATCATTATTGAATCAAATTCTTGGCCCGCATTTGACTTGATTTTTATCTATCATTCAAAGCACTGGAGTTTTTTTTTTTTTTTCTAGTGACATATCAAGTTGGAAAATTATTTGTCTTTTTAATTTCCTATCTTGGCTTGATAAACTTTGGTTTCATCTCATGCTTCATTTTATTGACTTATTTTATGTAATATATTGAGCCATACTACTGATTCACAGCACACAGGATCCCACAGCATTATCCTTCTGGGGTCTTTGATGGAATTGAAGACTAGATAGTTATAATTATACTTTTCCTTAGTTATAATAAAAGATAAATTGGATATGAAACTTTAAACTCATAAAGATAGGACAGATGATAGAGTATTTTCTTTAATTTTATCAAATGTAAATAGACTGCATATTTTAACTGACTCTTACTTGATAACTGTTTTTGTTGTATAATTTTACTATGTTAAAGTTAAAACCTTTCTTTTTGATTAGACAGAAAGGGGGAAATACTGTGGGATCCTGTACACTGTGAATGTGTGTTGCTCTCATTGGTTGATAATAAAGATTGATTTGGCCTATAACCAAGCAGAATAAGGCTGTGTTGCTGGGGATTTTTCTTCGGGTCCCACTGAGCCCTGGCAGTCCCTTAGCCCACTTATAAAATAAACATACAGACACTTATATTATTTAAACTGCTTGGCCATTAGCTCAGGCCTATCATTGTCTAGCTCTTACTCTTATATTTAGCCAATTTCTATTAATCTATACTTTGCCATGTGGCTCGTGTCTTACTGGTACCTTACATCTTCCTTGTCTTGGTGAGTCTCCCCCTCTGCCTTCCTGTTCCCTCAGTTCTCCTCTCTGTTAGTTAGTCCCACCTATACTTCCTGTCTGGCTACTGGCCAATCAGTGTTTTATTTATACAGAGTGATATCCACAGCAAAGCTGGGAAGAAAATCCAAATGGAGATACAGGGAGAAGAAGGGCAGAGTTGGGAGAGATGCCAGCCAGCCCACTGCAGTGGAAACAAGACATATAGAAATAAGGCAATAAGCCACAAACCACATGGCAAAGCATAGATTAGAAACATGGGTTAATTTAAAGGCAAGAGCTAGTTAATAATAAGACTGAGCTATCAGCCAAGCATTTGTAATTAATATAAGCATCTGAGTGGGAAGTGACTGATGGATATAATTGGGCATACAGGACAGAAAACTCCACCTCCATTTACATGAGGTGGTGCAATATTGCTGGAGGAATTAAGTCACTTGGGTGACCTTGAGGGTTTATAACCTTACCCTGCTTCCTGTTCTGCTGCTTCCTCTGTATAAGAATGGCAATCTGATCATCCAGCCCTTGCCCTGCTGCCATTCCAAAACCTCTTCCCTACCACTGTGGATGCAGACTATCTGGAGTCCTAAGCCAGAGTCAACCCTTCCTTCCCTAGTCACTTTTGTCATGGTGTTTCAGCACAGCAGTAGAAAGCTTTCAAATAAAATGGGCATATAAAGTAGGTAATGCAAATCAAACTGGTACTACCAATGAATCATAAAGAAATTCTTTTCAGGGTATTTGATAAATGCACCCTTTTGCCATTTACTAATGATGAAAGCAAATTTGCATATTAATTAGATGGATAAGCATGTCTAGTCTCACATAAAGAATGAACTCTTGACTGAATTTTTGATTCTATAGGACATGGTTTTCACAACTGATCATTATTTTTATTTTATAATCATCAGTACTGAGAATGCTGCTTCACATAAATCTAGGGCAAAATCGTAGAAGTACATTTAGAGTCATTTTAGAAAATGTTAGAGAATCAGTCCTAATCCAGAGCCAGAGTTCATTTAATGTTACTGTTTTTTCTTTCCTTTTTATGATACTGAAGTCAGCAACTCAAAAACATACAAATTTTTAAGGTCAATCGAATCTAATGATAGAGTAATTTGGTATTTTCGTACTGAGAAATGTCAGTAGAAAAATATTTAAAGTCTTTCTTTTCCATAATTAAACCATTATGCTTCTCTGAACAGAAGACTTTACATGTGCAGTAAAAACACTACACCCAAGACCACGCAGTGCCTGACTCAGAGCCGCATCGCTGCAGGCAGCATCCCTTGTCACTGCGAGTCGCAATGGTGGGTCCAGCACAGGAGTGCTCATGCGGTCTCTTCTAAATCTAGACTGCAGTGAAGTCATGACACGCAACACAGGCAAACTCCACTAGAAGCATCTGAGACTCATTACAGGTCTCAATTTTTATTAATTTTGGTTACTGCATGTTCAGAAATGTGTTAACTATTGCTAAATTTTTCATGATACCCCACATTCAGTTTCGGAACTCATGATTCATGATAAGCACTGGTTTTTCCTGTTTGGTTCTAGGCCAAATGCTGTGTGAAAGTCAACCACTATCATCACAAAAGCAATGGCATTGTCACTTACGCTGAAATTTTAATTTTTAAAAGTCACAGTAGAAGGAAACTAGTAACACTAATATTAGGAACATACTCCATCCCTGTATTATTTATTAAAAAAAAAAAACAAAGCAAAGCAAAATTCCTGTTTTGTTTTGTTTATTTATTTATTTTTTTTTGTTTAAATTAATCAATGAAGATAATTTTGCCCAGTCTCCGATCTTGGGAAATTCCTCCACAAAGGTGAGCTGCATTGATTTGGCCAAGGTGTTTAGAAAAATTTTAATTTTACATCCTATGTACATACAGGAAAAGGAATTCTTAGGCTTTTGACTTCCCCATGTACCCGTCAGAGTTTACTGCCTCTTCTTGTGTGATGCAGACACATTGCTCACCTGCTAAGTAACATTTTAAACAGAGGGGAAACCATGACTTTGAGTCAGAGCAGGTGCCAGGTGACAGCTGGTGGCTTGTGCTGCCAGTGGCCTATCCTCTTGTTATTTGGCGAGGTTGACCTCAGAAGAATAAAGGACCTATGAGATACATCATCTGGCTTTCAGATAGCTAGAGCTTCTTTCAGTGCTTAAGCATTAGCGTCAGGGAAAAATAAATACAAATTATGGGACACATAGCACATACAAAGGTGTGTACTGTGGAGATGATTTTGATTTTCTTAGTAATCAAGCAAGGATTTTTAAAGATGTGATTTCAAAAGTGTAGGATAATCTTCACTGAAGGATAGGATGGGCAAATTTACCCAAGAATGAAATGTTGATTTAGTATCTTGGCATTGTATTTATATACACATGTACATGTATGTGTAGTGTATATACGTAAATATGTATGTATTTATGTGTGTACATATGTGTTATTGACAATTTTGCCAGATGTTTTCCCTTTATACACATACAGGGTTTTTTTTTAGTGCTTACTACCTCACTCTAAAGTATTTCACAGCAAGATCTGTAAGATTTATTGTCTAGTAATACCACAGACTCTGTACTAATCGTGCTCCCTGCTCTATTCAAAATCCATATACCACACTAGCTCTTATGTGCTTTGAACTAGTTTCTCAACAAGAATTCATTGTATGAATATATTGAAGATATCAGATTTATCTAACAAGAATTATAACATGGTTTCAGTTTTAGTAAAATTCAGTTCTTTTATATTTTGAATAGTGTTTTATTAAATGCAAAATATGTAAATGATTACTATTGAACCAAAGGAAAGCAAGGAATGTAAGCATCTTGTCCACACTTCTGTTAGCAATAGCATAAATCATCAATCCTGGGGATTTTTCATTTCTCCTTCAAGTATATAATAAAGATAATTTCACATTTTTCAAACCTAATTCACCATATAATAAGGCCTTAGAAAATCATGATTGACCTGTGCAATTCCAAGTTTATTCCCCTTAAAGACTCTGTTAGTGAGATGATAATTTTATATTGATAAAAAATGTTCTATTTGAAAGTGTTTCATACCTTGTGAGTGATATTATGGGTAAGAATATAAACACGTAACATCTGTAAATTTGTAATCCTGAAATTGAATGATACTTGATTTGGCTCTAGGGTAGAACCAATTAGCCCATGTGAGAAAAAGCTATTTAATTTGTCTCAGTCACCTAGCAATTCCCATTGTCTACTCTCTTTATGTAAACCAGCAAACAGCCAATGTTTTAAATAGCAAACACCACACTTAGATTCATGCCACACTGCTGAGAATGGAGAAAAGAATTTATGGAGACCCTGCAGATCATCCTGATCAGGCTTAGGCTTTCTCATTAGTGCAAAGCAATGCAAAGCAACAATTTCATGGATTGTATTTCCTATCTTGTAATCCAAATTCTGACTATTTTTTCCTGTAGAGTTCAGAATATGCTAAATCTCTTTGGTTAGTAATTACTTTGAAAGGCCCCTCTATCTGCACTAAAGAATAAAGCTATTAGTGAGTCCAATGACAAGCATTCTGGCAAGAGAACTTCTTGATACAGGATTGGGTTTTAATATGGATTATAACAGTTTGTTTTCCTATGTATTTGAAAGAATGCATTACTAATTTTATTGTCTCTAATGGTTTGGATTTGGCCTTGCCAATTTCTTACCATGTCAGTCTCAATTTATGCTTTCACTTTTACCATCTTTATGTGGCATATACATGCCTTGCATGTTTCAAAATATTTACCTCAGTCTTTTCACAGTGTCTTTATAGGAAAAGATGCACTGATATTTTGTATGTTTTTAACCATGATTCTAAATTTGGTCATTTTATTAAAGATTACATTAACTCTTTACATAACTATATTATTCAAGCCAAAGAAAATGTACATACTTGTTAGTTTTTAGTCTGCAGGCTGATTTTTCTGCCAGTTTCTCTTATCTGTGAAATGAGTCTAAAATTGAAAGAATGCAAGCAATTGTGATAGCCTTGTAATTGAATCAAAATGGAATAGTGTTCATAGTAAGCAGTTGTTTAATTTCATTGCTGTTCATGCGATTTTGTCTAAATGTAGTCCAGATGCCAAGCAGACCAACTTCTATGAGTGCTCTCTCTGTCTCTGTCTCTCTGTCTCTGTCTCTGTCTCTGTCTCTATCTCTCTCTCTCTCTCTCTCTCTCTCTCTCTCTCTCTCTCTCTCTCTCGTTCTGTGTGTGTGTGTGTGTGTGTGTGTGTGTGTGTGTGTGTGTGTGTGTTTGTGTGTGTGTGCATCCTTCAGAAGCCTGGGTGCCTTGTTTGTTTGTTGATTTTGTTTCTGAAACGCTAGTCATCTGATATTGAGAACACATCTGAGTTATCAGTTGTTTATGTCCTGAACTCAGACAGCATTCCTCAGTATCTTTGGCACAGTTCTTTGTGTTTTTTTACATGTGTTTTTTTTCTCTGAATAAATTCTCTGGCCATCCCAAAAGAAATGTTTTTCAAATTATTTTTATTCCATGGAGTTGATGAGAGAACCCAGTGAGTGTGCCACCAACAATGGGGACAGATGTAAAGGATCAACTTGGATATATCCTCATGCAGCAATTGCCAATGTGACATGGCTGCATCCCTGTGGAAATGTAGCTAATGTGTGTTTCTATGGGAGAGGCATTGTGGTAGCAGGAACTAATTGTTATTATCATTATTTGCAATGTAGAGACGTGTACAAAATTACATGCCCAGTAATATGATACACCAAGACTTAAGTATATACAGTCCTTCCCACCCTAGGGCCCAAATTCCTGAATGCCACAGTGATCCAGAGAGGTAAGGACTCTCTCTACCTGGTTACTTCTTGATACCACATACTTAAACAGCAAAACTATCCTTGGGTGCATTTGTTTTGCACATGAATGTCTATACATGTTCATATGTGTTTGGGGACATGTGGGTTTAGAGTTATGCTGCGTGTGTCTTCCTCCATTGGAGGAAGCCTGCAGTCAGGAATCTGACTCCATTGTTCCCCACTTTATACTAAGTCATCGTGTCCCACTGAACTGTGAGCTTTATATCTGTCATAGCCATCTTGCTCTGGGGACTTGGCGTCTCTGCCTTTCGTGCACTGAGGCGATTGATGGGTTAACACACCCACCTGGCTTTTCCAAGTGTTCTGGGAATCTGAGCTCCAGCACTCACATTTAAGTGACTAGTACTTTACCCATGGAGTCATGTCCCAACCTCTAGGTTGCAGTTTTGTGTTGGCCCTACAGTCAAGAGTAATGTCAGTATGCGTTGAGAATCTATGGGTCCAGTGAGGTCAGTCTGTGAGTAAATGTTCTTGCAGCCAAGCTTGATGATCAGAGTGCAGCCCCTGGAACCTACACAGTCCAGTTGAAAACCAACTCCTGCAAGTTTGTCTTAGGTCTCTACATGCTTATCTTGGCACACAAATGCCCACACATACACAAACATACACTAGATAAATAAATGTAAAAAAAAATGAACATAAAAGTATGGGCATTCAAACAATACAAAATTCAAAAAAATTTCCAGGCCAGATTCCATTGAGTAATGTTTACATTAGCATATGTAAGCATATAATGGTTAATCTTCATCACCTAGAAGACACATCTCTGGGCTTGTACAGCAGGACATTTCCAGGGAGATTTAGTTGAGGTATGAGGGGGAGTCTGGCCTTCAGTGTGGGCAGCATGGAAGTGGAGCCCTACACTGAATATATGACTGAAAAGTAGGAGGGCGCTAGCTGATCAATGGTATTCATCTCTGCTTCCTGCCTGTGCACTGCACATGACCAGACATTTCATGTTACTGTTGTTATAGCTATCGCTGCCCAGGATGCCTTTCCTCCCCCACATAATGTTTGTACCTTTAACCTGTGAGTTTAGGGACTGTCGTGAGCTGCCATGTAGCAGCTGGTAACAGAAACCAGGCCCCTTTGAATAGCAGCAAGTACTCTTAACCACTGAGGCATCTCTTGAGTACCCTTATTATTAAATTTTAAAGTACCTCATACAAACATTGTGTGGACAGATTAGTTTAATGTATTCATTATGGGCATTAAAAACTTTAAAGACAGTTCTGAAAAATGACTTTCAAATTGTGCAACAGTGACTTCTTAGAGTATTGTAAAATCAACTTAGAACACCATCTTTATTTCATTTTTTATTTTTTATTATATGTGATGTGTGTTTGTGTCTATGTGTACATGTCCATGCATGGTCAAAAGTATACGTATGTGCACTTTGCATACATATTCATGTCAATGAATGACTTTATAGAGTCCTTTCTTCCTTTCTACCTTACGGGGTTCTAGGAATTGAAGTGTAGATGGCAAGCTTCATTGAGTAAACATCTTTAACTGATGAGCCATCTCATTAGCTCCATATTTATTTTTTTTTAATTAAAAAAACAGAGAATACAGTAATCACATAAAGTAATTGTGTGAAATTTTCTATTCAGTTTTACATAAACACACACATTCACAGCTTCTTGGCCTTATTACTATTTTATGTCATCCATTTGAGAGCCTACTAATCTCTGAGAAGCCTGCAGTTTATTTCCTCATAAAGATGCAGGGGATTATAACAGATATTATTTGCATCCCATCATGGTCCTTGCTCCCCTATTACCACTCTGAGGTATCAACACATCCTTTGCAATTAGGACATTGACATTTTTGGTACTCACCAACCTGTTATCATGACAAGGGATTTAGAGGAATTTCTTGACATCTCTTGCTCAAGGCTAATGTTTTACTTAACTATGTATGCTTTTTGTTACTAGTCACTGCTAGGCATCAAAGAAGTGTGTTGAAGCAGAGAAAAGCTAAAAGAGAAATGAGGCATTCTGTTTCTCTGATACTCTGATACTGGTATTTCTGGCTAATTTTAATGATTCTCCATATGTTAAAATGATCTTGTAAGAACAAGTTTGATAATCAACTAGTACAACAGGTTAACCAGCCATTATGTCATTTTGAATTGTGAAGACCGGAAGGTTTAGCAGGGCAACAGCACAAGGAGAACCTCCTGGTTACAGTGAGCTGTTCATAGAGATGTGCACAGACAAACCTTCATCCAGACACAGGCCCCTGAAGGAAAGGAGATGGAGTCTCAACCCCAGGTCTGGCAAGAAAGGTTGACATGAGGCCATTTGTTCCTGTCACACATGTCAGGTAGAATGATGGAGAGAGTGAAAGCACATGGCTTAGCTCTGTTCATCATGGACTTTTTGTAGAGGGAGATGATACCCTTCTGGTAAATATGGCAGAACCACTATTATTTTCTGCTTTTAGAAAAAGTGGACATCAGGATGGGTGTTTGAAAACAAAACAACTACAGAATCATGCAGGGTAAAATAGTGTATTTGACTTCGAAAATTTAAAAACATTTTAATAGTATTGCTTTATAAACTTCACTGATACTCATCCCCTGTTCTACCACCCCTCTACCTTTGTAAAATTGATTGGATAATAATTAAATCTAAACCTAAAGCTGAGATGTTGGGGGGTGCTTATATGACTAAAGAAGATTTGTTGTTTTTTTATAATCCATTGGTGCTTATTTTATTCATATCCTTAAGTGGTATTTGAGGAGGAAGTAAAACATTTTATTTTCCAAATTAAAGAATCGCATTTTGCTTTCATTAAGGCACCCTAGGCTTTACTTTATTGCGTCGTTAATTAGCACTTGAATGGTCAAAGGGACTTATTTGCTAAGCATGTGTCTTGCAACACACTAGAGGCATATATTAATGAAAGTCTAAAACACACCCAGGAGTCTCTTATTGCCATATTAAAACATTTATAAATGGGATTTTAATTTAAAGTGCTGCTAAAATGAAAATGAAATGTTGTATTGATTAGCAGGCCAGATGCTTTTAGGAAATGCAGTGTGTGTATTATTCCCTCTTCAAATTATTACTTCCAAACTGACCTGGACATCTTCAAGTATGATTCTCTGAAGCCCAAATGTAGCCCATAGGCAATTAATTAGGCAGCATCCTCAGAAAGCCTGCAGGATTGCTTCTGGGCACTAGGTGGCAGAGGTTTCCAAGAAGAGTGCTGTTACATCAAGGGCTGTACTTTTATTCTTGTAAACTGCAAACCAACACTCATCAGAGAGTTGATTGTTAAAGCCAAGGTCATCCATTTTACTCACATGTGAGGACTTTTTACTAAAATATAAACTCCATATTTTATTTTGTATGAATTCACCAGGAACTTATTTGCTAATACAATAGCAAAAATAAGGTTTTACTATTATTAATTTTAATTGAATTATTTCCTTTGATGTATTCAATTTTATTTCAGCTTTATGTTTTACTTTGTAACACAGTGGATGAAAAAGTATTTAAATAGTGTGATTCAAATGGGTAGGACAGGGAAGGAAGCTCCATTTTTATTTGAAGATTAAGATAGTCATGTGATGTGTTGCACTATGTCATAAAAGTAATCAGTTTCTGATAAGGTGAACATGGCCTCTAAGATCAGCAGTGAAGTGCTACTTTTTGTTAGCGTTTTGAAGCAGGGTTTCTCTGTCTAACAGTCCTGGCTGCCTTGGAACTTGGTCTGTAGAACAGATTGACCTCAAACTCAGAGACCCCTGTCTCTACCTCCCAGGTGCTGGGATTAATGGTGTGCACCACCACTTCCCAATTTAAAGTGCTATGTTTTTGGTTTTTGATTTCAAGGAAGAAACCTATAAAATATTTGGGAAATGCAATGTTTTTCAAAACTCGAATTTATAGGTAAGCTTGTTGGCACATTCCCATAATTCTAGCATTAGGGAGAGTGAGTTTGTGAGGCTCTGGGTCTAGGCCATTCTGTGCTGTAACAAGTATAACCTTGTTTTCTTTTTACTGAAATATTTCTCAAAACATTTAGCCGGCCTACACTCAGTGAATCTTCAGACATAGTTTCATATTTCTTTGTTTCCTGAACATGCTGTATAACAAAACGTTTTTGCGTAAGGAAACTGTGAAACGGGTACAGCAGGATAGTTAAGAAAGTCTGAATTTTAGAGTAGACAGCATATATGAATTAAACAGGTTGTTATTTCTAGCTTCATTATCATTGGCCTTTTTGGAGAACAAACGAATTACAGTTGGTTTGCATATGTTGTTCATTGTAAGAGATTAAATCTCCCTCGTCCTCTTTAGCACAAAGCCTATGTGTTCTCTCTGAAACTTGTAATCAGCTAAGAGACATATGTGAGCATGTCAGTGAGGGGGTTTTCAGGGTTGTTTAACCGAGGAGGGAGATCCCATCCTGAACGTGGGTACCATGTGTGTTGGAATCACAGACTGAGTAAAAAAGGAAGAGGACAAGCCAGGGAGCATCAGCCGGAGTCTGTCTGCTTCCTGACTGCAGCTGTAATGTTGACACTCTCCCCAGACTCGGCTGAGGTGTCTTCTTTGTCACGATGGACTGCTCCTAATCTGAGCCACACAGACTCTTTCTTCCTTAAGTTGGCTTGGTCTGGTATTTTGTTACAACAATAGCAAAGTAACTAATACTTGATCTCTTACAATGGGGATGAGTGGGGCTTTCTCATGACTACGAATACTATTTACATCAATGAGACCTGAAATGTCATAGGATGGGAAAAAGGGACACTGCTCCACTGGGCGTTTCCATGGCCCCAGGGACGTCATGCCTTGTGTCCCTGGCTATTGTTGTGGGTTCTGATACATCCCATCCAAAAAAAAAAAAAACTGATTACAGAGCTGAACCCTGATCATCTTGTTCAGATAGTCTCAGTTTTCTATGCATTACACCCTACTTATCTATGTAAAATGTCATGTAAGCTCTTCTCCTAGTTTTGTATGCATGACTCAAAGTCAGAGTTACAAGAGAAAGTTTAGATCAGCTAGTGAGCACTATAAAAGAGGAAATAAAATGAAAGAAAAATGTAGACTGTATTAAAAAAGAATGTAGGTAAATTATGTGAAAACGATGTTCATCATAAATTATACCATTGACGCCAGTGGTGGGGGTGATGGCACAATCCTTTAATCCCAGCACTTAGAAGGCAGAAGTAGGTGGAGCTCTGAGTTCGAGGCCAGCCTGGTCTACAAAGCAAGTTGCAGGACATCCAGGGCTACACAGAGAAACCTTGTCTCAAAAAAACCACCACCAACAACAAACCAAAAACCAAAAACAAAAACCAAAAAAAAAAAAAAACACCAAAAAAGAAAAACATAAAAAAGTGATGTCCATAAATTTTATAAATGAGACTAGTTATACAAAGTGCAAATTGTATAAGTAAAAGGGAATGATCAAATATTTAGTTTTAGTTGAAAATGAAGTTCATGGTCAAACCCTCAGCAGTTTCTATACCCGTCTAATGTACCTTGCCAATGCAGATTGACAAGATATTTCACTGAATGATTATTTGGTAGATTTATACATCTCACCTGACCATCATATTCAACTATATCTTTTGCCACTTATGAAATAGTGTAGCTCCACTCCTGTTTAACTACAGCAGTTATCCTGTCTGTATACAATCCTCTTGACAGAGAACTGTGCTATGACTGACAGCCAGTGATGGTGAAAGTTTCTTCTGACACTAAGTGCGGCTAACACCTTTCACATTTTCTTTGCTTTCCCTTGCCACATGTCAAAACTATAAGTAGCCTCCATACTGGCTGACATTTGACTTGATGAAATAGTAATTGTCTGCCTAGTTATGACTGTGTTACACACATACACACACATTCACACATACACACACACACACACACACACACACACACACACACACAGAGAGGAATGCACAGACACATGCAGGCACTCCATGAACACTTTTCAAACAGAGTGTGCATATTACGGAGTCACCTAGATGCTGGCTATCCTGTCATTTGCCTTAGTCTGTGTTACAATAATGTTCATTTGTGACACATGAAATCTTCCATTTGTTGACTTTGTTTTTTTTTAAACAACAGTTAACATACACATGGTCCAGAGATATGGTGAAGCATCTACTGAATTATCAAATAAAATAAAATTCAAAAAATTCAATGAAAAAATTCTGCAAGCATACAACACAAAAATGGCAAAGAAAATTTCCATGATCAGTCTTATCTCTATTGAGTGCCAACAGCTAGAAAACAGTTAATGCTGGTTTGTGGAACACATATGCCAGTAAGCCTTTAGGGAATGTAAGGGTGTGAAACCTCAGATTTATAAATGCACATTTAAAAACAGTTTTGCAATTAAAAATTTGCAGTTTCACTAAATGGATAGAGGCATATAATTGGCCTAAGTAGTTTCATTCCAGAGAGGAAAAACACCTCCCTTCACACCAAAAATAAGTATATGGACAGATCTGAGAATATATATAAACAACTAAATTTTTGGGACTTGGTGTTGTGATGGAAAAGACTTACACCTAGTGTTACTTTGGTAAATATGGTGGTGATGCCCTCCAATGTATTTTTTTTTTCATTATTTTGCTAGGGTAGTATATAGTAATTAGGGTTTTATACTTTCTAGAATTTTTATTATGCATTTATTGCCCACTGTATTTATCATTTAATAACTCAAAGAAGTATTTATTTCAGCTCATTTTTGTCATACTTGAATACAGGATTTGAAGATAAAGTCCAGGTTACCCCGCCACCCAGAGGTTTGGATTTGCAGGAACCATTTCATCCTCAGAATGTTCCACATCCAACCACAGCGTGGCGCTGGGCCGTGGAAGAGTCGGCTCCAGCACACTGCGGCAGTTTGCTGGGGATTGAACATTTTAAACATTTGAATTAGCAGAGAGGCGGCACAGGAAAGCTCTCTTAGGCTTAAGAGGGGAGATCTGCATTTTCAATGAAGGAAGGCTTTTACAAATGTGTTTCCTGCCAATGAATTGAGCTAGCACAGTTTTAGACTAGCAGGTGCAGATGTCCAGATGTTTTGCTTTTAAGTCTCTGAAGTCTTCTCGGTGTACTTCTTGGAACTGGACTTTGATCCTCTGCATAGTCACATGTTCTCTTTATTTTAAAACATGCACAGAAAGGTGTGGTTTTAGAACTATAGAATGAAGGAACACTGGTATAAGGTAGAGTGAAGTAGAAAAACCCAAGATATTTATAAAGCATTTCAGCACTCTTGCAAACCTGTGATCTGATTACAGCCCAAGAGCCTCTCTGCTTTCTAAATGTGGAAACAAAGACCCAGAGTGCCTAAGTTTCTGCTGGGATGTAACTGCACGTTAGACTTGCTATTCACACCCAACATCTCCTCGGCTAGGCTAATCCCAGCATGTGTTCATGTGTTTGCTGTTATTTGCTTTGTGCACTAGGTCTTTTATGAATATTATCCTTGAGGTTTGAGGATAGGTAGTTAGGAGGGAGGACAGGGAAGTGGGAAAGTGGTGCAATTCTATATCAACTAAAAATATTAAAGAATAAAGTAACCACTGAAAATAAACTTCAAGTTGGTGCATTAAAAAAAATAAATAAAAATGCTATCCACTATTCCACAACTTTTTGTTCTGTCTGCATCCCCATTTTCTACCAGCACTAATGTGCTGTTCAGCAACAGGTAGAGATGGGGCTTTTTACCTGCCTTCAGTGCTTGATCACGGATTACATCATTTGTCAAAGTCAGCATTAATCTCAGCAACAAAAAATAAGGAATGGTTGAAAAGCCAGAGGTCTCGTTTTGATTCCTCTCCCCCAGCTTCCAGGAGTCAATCACTAACAACGAAGGAAATATTGACATTTGAGTTGCTATTAGGAACACAAAGCCTAAGTGAAGTGTAAACTTCACAGTTCTCACATATGCTCTGTTAAAATTGCATGTGTGTGGTTTAAACCAAAATGTGCTATAGCTGGTGTCTTCTCGGAATTGAAGCAAATATCCCAACCTTTATTCTGTAGACCCGAAACAAAAACAAAAAACTTAAGATCTCTTTAAGTTTGTGGAGGTCAGTTTTTTTTCTTCTTTTAGTTACTTGTTGAATATTAAAAGATTATTATATTCATAAAAGAAAGTTTATATATGCATGCTTGTTTTTATTATTGTGCTTTGCTAGGTCCAAGAAACCCACCCTCCTTCCTTTGGATTATGCTGATGCACCTGTTAGTGTCCAGATGAGAGCACCTTACTTCTCAGAAGCTCTGAGAGGAGCATTGCACCACTGGAATTTTCATTAGCTCTTGACTGGCTGCCAGAATTTGGGCTGTGGTGTTGCTCTGCAGAAGCATCCATGCATCAGACTGCCCAGTCACAAATGCTTTTCTAGAATGACAGCAGGAACCTTGAGACCTCACAAAAGCAAAGCACATTCTCCGAACAGAGCCAGATTATTTCAGTATGTGGCTAGTGCCAGTTTTTGGTTAGTTCTGTACAAAGCAAGAGCCATGAGGGTCTGAATCAGACTGGTCCTTAATGTGGTTTTCAGGTCAGGGATGGGTGTGATTTGAGAGATGTCCAGCTGTGGCTCCATTTCCCTCGTTATTAGGCAATTCCCTATCGATCACATTAATATATGTATATATTTTAGGAAGCTTCCACTGTATTAGGTTTCATACTACTCATCAAATGGCCTTTAATTTCATGTTTCTCCCCATGCTCCTTCCCTTATCCTCTTTCCTTCCCTTCCTTGTTTGATCATCTTGTTCCAGTCCTATACCACCCACCCATGACAATCTATTCCTCCTCCATAGGATGATCCAGTCATCTCCCCAGTTCCTTCCTTTGTATCTAACCACTTTTTATGGATTTTTAGCTTGCTTACCAAGGACATTACAGTTAACACCAACATATAAGTAAGTACATAAAATATTTGTCTTTTTGGATCTGTGTTACCTCCCTCAGGATGACTTTTTTTAGGTTCATCCATTTACCCGTGAATTTTATGATTTCATTTTTTAACAGCTGAGTAATATTCCATTTTCTTCTTCCATTCATCACATTGACAGCCATCTAGTCTGTTTCCAGGTTTTGGTGATTCTGAGTAGAGCAGCAATGAATGTGGTTAAGCAAGTGTCTCTGCAATAAGATGTACAGACTTTTGGGTATATGCCAATGTGTGATAGAGCTGGATCTTGAGAGAGATCTATTCCTAGTTTCACAATGAACTATCACACTGGTTTTCATAGTGGGTGGCAATGGATGAGTGATGTACTTTGTCTACATCCTCACAGGCATAAGCTGCCATTTTTATTTGTTTTATTGATCTTGGGCATTCTGACTGCTTTAATATAAAATCCCAAAGTCATTTTATTTGCATTTCCTTAACTAAGAATATGGACCCTTTCTTTAATTACTTCTCAGCCATTTGAGTTTCCTCTTTTGAGAATAATGATTCAATCATATTCCATTGTTTAACTGGGTTGTTTTCCATAGTGTCCAGATTTTGAATTCTTTATAAATTTTAGATGTTAGCTATCAGATGTGTAGTTGAGAAAAATCTTTTTCTATTGTATAGCCTGCCATTTTATCCAAATGAATACAGAAACTTTTCAGTTCATGAGGTCCCATTAATTGTTTCGCTCAGTGCCTGTGCTAATGGTATTCTGATCAGGAAGTTGTCTCCTTTGCTAATGAGTTGAAGACTATTTCCCATTTTATTCTTCTATAAGATTCAGTGTGCCTGGCCTTATGCTGACATTTTTGATCCATTGGAGTTGAATTTTTACAGGATGTTATATGTGGATCTGTTTTCATGCTTTTACATGATGGCCATCCAGTTTGACCAGCTCCATTGGTTAAAGATGCTGTCTTTTGACCAGTGTGTATTTCTGACTTCTTTAAAAAAAATCCAATGTCTATAGGTGTGTAGATTTATGTATGAATCTTCAACTTAATTCCATTAACAACATTTATGGTTGGGTTTTTATGCCACTACCCTGCTACTTTATTATTATAGCTCTATAGTACAATTTTAGATTGGGATGGTGATACCTTCAGCAGTTTTTTTTTTTTTTATTATTCAAGTTGTTCTAGCCACTCTGGATCCATATGAACCTAAAAATTGTCCTTTCAAGTTTTGTGAAGAATTGTGCTGGAATTTTGATGGAGATTGCATTGAATCTGTAGATTGCTTTTGGTAGCATGGCCATTTTTATTATGTTAATCCTACAGATGCATGAGCGTAGGAGATATTTCCATCTTCTGATGTCTTCTTCAATTTGTTTCTTCAGTATCTTAAAGTTTTTATCATGTAAGTTTTTAACCTGTTTGGTTAGAGTTACTCCAAGGTGTTTTATGTTTCTGGAGGCTATTGTGAATGATACTATATTCCTGATTTCTTTCTCAGTCCATTTGTAGTTTGTATATAAGAAGGATCCCGATTTTTGTGTTAATTTTGTTCAAGATTACAAGAATAATGCAGAGGAGATTCCCTTTTCGCTTCCCTGCCTCAGCTTTCTCATTATCTCACTCCTTCTTTCCACTTCCTCTGCTTTCTTTAACATCTAATAATGTACTTGTTGAATGCTTACATAATTATGTCAAGATAAAAAGGAATATAATATGTTACACATTTCTGGGGAGGCTTACCTAGCTAAATAATGTCATAAAATGAGTCTTTTCATCCTCAGAGTTCAGGGAAGTGATCAATGAAGCCTCAGTCAGCCACAAAGGCTTCATTCAATAAATACTTAATGATGATTTGCTGTGTGTAGTTTTTGCCGGTGGGTAGTACTGCCTCCCAGCATGCACCCTTTCTGCTATAGTAAGCTCTTCATGGGTAGGGGCTATTCGTCTTGTTCAAATATGTATATATGCGTCAAATATATAAATATGCTTCACCTTGGACATGCAGAGTGGGTATTGGATATATTTAGTGAATGAATACATCAATGAATGACTGTCAGAGAACTGTAGGGCATGCTTCTTTCTTTCAACTGAATGAAACTCTAATGGAAGACTTCACACTGAAAGTGAAGACCTTGGTTTCACAGTTGGAAAACTTCCACTCTACTAGAATCATTCATTGCTTTTCTCATTCTCTCTGCTTTAATAAATGATGGATTCTGCAGCACTGAAATCAAAGGGAGGAGAATTAACTATTTAGTCCTATATCATTCTTCATCTCAGCAGCCAGCTATTTTCTGGATCATACTTATTATCATTTTTATTTATATTATGTCTTGGCAAGAAAAAATATCAAAACTGAGTAGTTGGTGTACAGCAACAGGTGTTTCAGAGCTGCATGGAAGATGTATTCTGGAAGTAGATACCTAGAAATGTGAGTTTCAGAAGCCCCACCTCTTAAATCTGAAGAACATATGCCCCCCAAATACCCTATTTTGATAAAATGGAAAGGGATAGGTCTTGAGATTAGAGAACATAGCTCTGTATTTCCACTTGGTAGGACTGTAGCCATGGTTAATAAAGTATTCTAGGTGGGTTTCTGTAAAAACTTGCCTCCCTAAGTGAGGTGGTATAAGAATTAAAGAAAGGCAAAGTGTTGAGTTTCTATATGCTGAAAATATCTTTCCCCAACTTTGCACCATCAATGATTTTTGACTTAACTCTTTCATACAATGTGGGTAGTAATTCAGACTGAATTATTTTATGGGTATTAATTTTGAATTTTAATTTGATACTTTTATAGGAGACTCCACCTCATATTTGTATGCCATTTTATTTTATTTTGTATTTTCCTCCAAACACAGTGTATAATACCAGTTATGAATATATCATTCTGTCTTTTGACAAATATATAAACTTTTAAAATGTTAAATAAGTAAACTGCAAAAGACATTTTCATGTAATCTCACAGGAATGCCACCTCCTCCACCAATGTCACAAAATTCAAAGAATTAAATAGGAACGGCATCTTTCTGAACATTTCTTACAGCATTTGCTCTGTAGTATCTCAGAGGTTGGCAGAAATGTCCTGTTATGCCTGTAGATGGCATCCTTGCACCAGATGGAATGAGTCAATAATTAACTATGCAAAATCTTTCCCAGAGAGTCAAGCTACTTACTGTCAAGTGCATGCTTAAGAATCTGTGATATTGATTTTTTGGAACTGGGAACTGATAACCCATTTTTAGAGAAAAATGTGGAATATTAAGTATTACCTGATGGGTTCTATAGTAATTGTATCTGCTTATGACACAATACTTTAGAGGAGAAAAGGAAAAGGTAAAATAAGTATTTTAGTAATTTAGCTAGTCATGTCTTACAAGTTAGCCTTATCTAACTAAACAATCTATATTACACATGGGAGCTGTTGGTTTTGGTTTCTAAATTACAGTTCCTGGGGGGATTCTTGGAGGCAAACATGAATTCCTTCCTTGTCAGAACTGTGAATTGTTTGTTCAGTGCTGTGTAAAGGCCTGCAAATGCAAATGATGGCCCACACAGTGCACATGCTCTTTCATCAAGCACTGCATTCGCCTTCCCTGCTAATAAGAAATGCTGCTGAGTCTGATACCTTTCTACTTACCATGAGCAAAAACACTATATATCTGACATTATTAAGGTATCTTTATAAAGTAATTAGTTCATAAATTTGATCAAAGATACTGTTAGGTAAGGATTTTGATTCGCAAATTATTTGAAATTAGCTTTTGTGTAAAGATACCATGTATTGCAGGTTTTTTTTTTTTTTTTGGCTTTGGTATTGTATTTAGTTACCTTTTTCTTTATTATATTAAGGTAAGTGAGATCATTAACTTAGAGAAATTATTTGGCTCAGAGTTTTAAAGATGATTCCAGTCCATGATAGCTTCCCTGAGAAGCATCATGTGGAAGGTGTGGTGGAGTTAAACCTCCTACTTCAGAGCCATGAGGCAAAATAAGTGAAAGAGACAGGAAGCCAGCAGTCTCCTTCAAAGGCACAGCCACAAAGAACTAAGGACCTTCCAGTAGGCCTTGTTAGATAAAGCGCCAACCACCTCCCTGCATTACCATTCCAGGGCTCAACTTCCACATGTGACCTCTTAGAGGATATTCAATATCTGAACTTGGGACTTTGTACAGTGCAACCAAAACTAAAATACAGTGTCCTTCTGAGTTAAGATAGCTGAGGGAAAAGTATGTACTTAAATCATTTTAGTATTTTAGTACTGGCAAGTGCAAAGTTTAGGTTAGAACCTGTAGATAGCATATGGAAAAGATGTGAACTCGGCCCTTGACAGGCCATGTTTGTATATAGGGAATAGGAATGTGAAACGCATAATAAGATAAAGCAGCAAGCATCAAAGTTATCCATATCGATATCTATACCTATATGCCTATCAAGGATATCCCTAATGAGTATTTCACAAACAAATCAAAACCAGGTTTGTTTGAATGAACTGAGTCAGGCCTTAAGTGTTAGAACTAAGTCTTTTTTTTATTAAGGAAATTTTTTATTCATTTTACATGCCCACCACAGATCCCCCTCTTCCCTCCCTCCTCCCCTCCAGCCTTTCCCCCAACCCATTCTACCCCCCTTCCCTCATCCAACAAGGTAAGGCCTCCCATGACATATTAGCAGAGCCTGGTACTCTAAGTAGAGGCAGGTGCAAGCTCTTCCCCCTGCATCAAGGCTGTGCAAGGTGTCCCATCATAGGTAGTCAGCTGACCCCAGCTTAGACTACTAGCAATAGTGGAGAGGGAGCCTGAACTGGCTTACCCCAGTAATCAGGTCAGTGGATACCCTAATAGTCATCATAAAGCTTTCACCTAGTAACTGATGGAAGCAGATGCAGAGATCCACAGCCAAGTACCAGGATGAGCTCCAGGAGTCCAGTAGAAGAGAGAGGAAAGATTCTATGAGCAAGGAGCATCACGATCATGATGGGGAAACTACAGAGACAACCAAACCAAACTAGTAGTAACTCATGAACTTTAGACCAACAGCTGTGGAGCCTATATGGGACAGGACTAGGCCATCTGCCTAAGCAAGACAGTTGTGTAGCTTAATCTGCTTAAGGGGGGGGGGGCTGACAGTAGGATCAGGATTCATTCCTGGTGCAAGAGCTGGCTTTTTAGACCTCGTGTGTGTGTGTGTGTGTGTGTGTGTGTGTGTGTGTGTGTGTGTGTGTATGTGTGTGTGTGTGTGTGTGTGTGTGTGTGTGTGTGTGTTTTCAAGACAGGGTTTCTCTGTGTAGCTTTGGTGCCTGTCCTGTCCTGGATCTCACTCTGTAGACCAGGCTGGCCTCGAACTCACAGAGATCTACCTGGTTCTGCCTCCCAAGTGCTAGGATTAAAGGCATGTGCCACCACAGCCTGGCTTTTTTAGAACTCTTAATGACAGCCACTGAAAGATCTTTTGTACATTTACATTTTGCAGTTACTAAAAGTGTTATACATCTTCAATTTAGTGAATGCATATGATATGAACATCCAATAATCATAAGAGGTTAGCAGTTAAGCTATTGAAACACTTATGTGTAGAAACACATGTAGCTAGAGTTTTCCTGCCTTGCCCACAGTCAGGACAAATCTTTGTCACCCGCCAGTCCCACAGCCACTCAGACCCAACCAAGTAAACACAGACACTTATATTGCTTACAAACTGTATGGCTGTGGCAGGCTTCTTGCTAATTGTTCTTATAGCTTAAATTAATCCATCTCCATAATTCTATACCTTGCCAGGTGGCTCGTGGCTTACTGGCATCTTCACATGCTGCTTGTCCTGGTGGCAGCTGGCAGTGACTCCTTTTGCCTTCCTGTTCTTTCTCCTTTCTGTTAGTCCCACCTATACTTCCTGCCTAGCCATTGGCCAATCAGTGTTTTATTTATTGACCAATCAGAGCAACACGTTTGCCATACAGAACATCCCACAGCAAACATAGGTCATATGTTGTATTACAGAGTCAGGTCCATTATGGTGGGGAAGTCATGGCAGTAGGGGCATGAGGCAGACATGACATCGATAGCCAGGAACAGAATGATGGAAGCTGCTGAACAGAATGATGGATGCTGCTGAACATCTTTCTTTCTCCTTTTTATTTAGTCCAGAACCTCAGTCCATGAGGGGACTGGAGACCTTTAGGGTGAGTGTTTCCACCTCAATTAAATGACCATAGAGGCCCCTCACAGACATGCTTAGAGATTTACCTCTTAAGTAATTTCAGAGCCTATCAAATTGAAATCAGTTTGCTAACTACCACACTCAGTACGTATGCAGTTACATCTTCTAAGTTACAGTCTCCTTTCGTCTAATGTGACTGTTCATTTACCGTCTCCTCATTGTTTTCCTATTTACCATCTATACAATTTTTTTCAGTGCATGGATATCTTGTTGTTGGTAGTGGTAGTGTTTGTTTTGTGCTGATCTCCATTTACTCAAATTTCGAAGTGTCTTTTCTTATGCTCAGGTTTGGTGTCTCATTAATTTCATGTTGTCTTTTGTTACACAGCTTTTCTCGGTATCAATAATAATTTGTAATTTACATTAATAGTCTTTTCTCAGAGTTTAAAAATAGATATTATTGTAGAAAATACTGTTATGATCTTAATATTTCAAAATATTATGGATGGATGTACCCTTCAAATAGTGATTAAATTAGAAAAGGAAAATTTTATTGTTGAATGGAAAAAAATTATGTCCAAGATTATCTCAAAGCTGGAATGGTCCTACATTCACCCAAAATCACATGAATAATGAATTGAAGGCTAGGTAGCTGTCTCTTTTCCTGTAATGAAGTTTTATGTTAGGGTCCATTTACTATGCCAAAGATCCCTTTCAAGTTAATTTACACCAGTGACTTGAACTTTCAGAGTTTCATTAGTGTCTATAATAACTAAGTATTTCAGAATTATCTATTTGAATTGAAATTAAATGTCTTAAATATTAATGTTCAGACATCTACTAAACAATGGAGATACTTGAATCAATATTGTTTGCTGTATTTTACATACCACCCACAGTTTTTCCTCCCTGCTTTCCTCCCATTCCCTCATCCTACCTCTTTTCTTCCCTCCAATCCACTCCTCAGAAAGGGTAAGGCCTGCCACGGGAGTCAACAAATCATGGCATACCAAGTTGAGGCAGGACCAAGCTCCTCCCCTCTGCATCAAGGCTAAACAAGGCATCCTACCATAGGGAATAGGTTCTAAAAAGCCAGCTCATGCACCAGGGACAGATTTTGGTTCCAGTTCTAGGGAACAGAAACAGACCAAGCTACATAACAATCATCCACATGCAGAGACCTTATGTCGGTCCCACACAGACTCCCTAACTGTCATTGTAGAGTTCATGAGCTCCCACAAGCTTGGGTCAGCTGTCTCTGTGGGTTTCCCCTTCATGATCTTGACCCACCTTGCTTATATAATCCCTCTTCCATTTCTTCAGCTGGACTCCCCAGAGCTCAGCCCAGTACTTGGCTGTGGATCTATGCATTTACTTCCATCAGTTACTGGATGAAGCTCTATGATGACAATTAGGGTAGTCACCAATCTGATGACAGGACAAGGCCAATTCAGGCACCCTCTCCACTATTTCTAGGAGTCTTAGCTGGGGTCATCCTTGTGGATTCCTGGGAGTTTCCCTGGCACCAGGTTTCTCCCTAACCCTATAATGGCCCCCTCTATTAAGATATCTCTTTTGTTGCTCTCCATTTTTATCCCTTCCCTCTCCCCCTAACTCAGCTCTATGTTGATGGTAGAAGACATAGCACTTACATTAGACTCTGTGCCAATGATAGAAGACATAGCACTTATCTCAAGTGGAACTGTGAAAAAAAAGAAGAGCTATGAAAACATCTTTCACTCTGTCCTCTCAATGTACATAGCTGAAAGTCTTATATTTTGTATGGATACATAAAATATAACCAGCCAATCATGTAGAGACTCCACATATCTGCAGCTCTTTCCCACAGTCTACTTCTGAACATGAAAACAAATTGTATTCTTAAAGTGTGTGCCCTTTTGTTTGCTTGATGCTTTTCAGGTGTGGATTCAGCACAATAGGTCCTTCATAGCCAATTGTACCCTACAGCACCATTGCCACAGAACACACAAGATCAAATGGGTGCACAATGACAATTCAGTATCCTTAACTAATAACCCCAAGGGAATTCAGCTGTTTGAGGCAAAGTGGATGTCTGAACTAGTTTCTTCTTTTTTTGGCCAGTGACTTACCATTTTTCTATCTGTAGTTTCTTTAATTGAAATATGTGGTTCATTGTTGTCTTCAGTGTTTTATCAATCCCTTAAAATTATGCCTCTAACTGTACAAAGTAATATACATTCCACAATGCAACTTCTAGTATAAACAAGCACTTCTGAGTACTTTTATGTAACAAAATTGTTGTTATGATAACAACACTCTTTACCCATTATCATTTCATGCAGGGATGTCTCCACCCACTTTATGTAACTGCCATTCCATTTCTCCTTCATTAGTCCTTCAGTATGCCTAGAACTAACACTTAGAATCTTACATATAATACCTGACATTTGTAATGCTGAAAGCATTTCCGTAATGACTGAACCACTTTGAAATATCAGTATTATTAGGGTTGTTTGTTCTGCAAAATGTTCTAATGGAGACCATTTTATAGCCGTGCCTAGAATCCCAGGCTTGTACAGATTGCATTTACTGGGTGGAGTAGTAAGTAGCCATGTGTGATTTAATAAAACAAAAGTAAAGCCTTCTAGGCAGAGACAAGACTATATTAGTTTCACTGACTCTTCCCATTGCCTTAAGCAGTATAATGTGTGATTATGTGCTACATAAAAATCTTGACATAATGAAACTGAATTTGGGAGCCAATCCAATAAAAGTGAAATAAACATATTAAAGACAATGACAGAAAAATTGGATTTTAATCAGATTATGTCAACATTAGATTTGAAGGAAGAAATTAGGACACCGATCTGAAGAGGATAGAGCATGAGAGAATGAGAAAGAAAGTCCAAGATGTGTTTGAACCTCAGGTAGTGTTTTAAAATTTAAAATTTTAATGGCTCTGTATTCACTGTAGAGCAATAGGAATCCATTTTTACTACATGGAAAAGTAAAATGTGCTAGTCCAATTAAGGCTCTAATGCTGATGAGAAAGTTATTGCTTACTGATGTTGGATAACTTGTGTTCAGTATTTTATGACTGACTCTTTCATCAGAAAAGACAGAATTTATATTTACTCTACAGTATTGTGAAAATAAAATATAATCGCAGTCACACTGCCTGATGTAGTATTTAGTATATAGTACATCTCTAATAAATGCCTATTTCCTTTCCTATGCTATAATATTGGAATGTTTTGCCCAGCTGTGATAGATGATATAAACCTACCAACAAAACAATTTTCTTAATTTTTTCAAGGAGATTAAATTTTCATATAATATTGTAATAAAACTTATTTAATGGATATTGCAAAATCTAATGTTGAGCATTTTGTGTGTGGATCAGAGATAACACATTTAATTCTGACAGCAATTTTCTATGTCATTTTGTAGAATTGATCAGTTACATATGGGAGCTTTGTGATAACTCAGACAACAAAGAAGTCTATGATTTTAATCATTAAATTATGATATTTTTGATACTCATCAGTGGTGCTAACATTTGCAGACTTGAAGGCAGGAATATATAACAATAGAACATGGTATAGCCATTGTGGATTTTAAATTCCTTTTCCAACTTTTGAACTTTTCCAAGCAGCAGGCTTTCAGTCTTTCTCCTGTAGTGTAGAATCGGATAAATATGCCTGTCCGTAATGTTGCTCTTAGTACTAAATACAGCCTTTGTGGGTGGTGTCTAAATGCATCTCTGTGTATAGGGTAGAGCATTGAACTATTCTTGGTGGAGTCAGAAAATAAGCTGTCAGGTTTTATAGACTGAAAATATTTGAATCATAATGCTCATGACAACCAGAATAAACCAAATGGAAGCACTTTTTTTCCAGTTCCAATAATAGCAGCAGAGTTGGAACTAAGAATTACAAACTCTGAGAAAAATAGAAAAGCAGGTATTTAAAGCACAAGAGAATGACCAAAAACAGCAGAAAGAATTTCACCTTATGCAGAGAAGGGTAGCTGGTGAAATCTCTATTTATTAGATTTCGGCATAAACCATTTTTCAGATCACGTGGCTCCAGGTAACTAGAACTTAAGACGAAGGCCAGAGACTGTGTCTTCAAGATCCAAATGACGAAGTTTGAACTTTCAAAAATGCCTTTGGCAGTGTGAGAGGAAATTAATGAGGAAAAGACAGATTGAAGAAATCCCAGCTCTGCACATGACTTCTCAGCCCTATGGATTACTCTTTGGCACTTAAATTAGAGAGTTTCCAAATATCATAAAATAGTATGGCAGCTGAGCGGAAGAGGGAGGTTCATGGTGAGCTCAGCACAGGCTCACGAAGTCACTAGGTCCAAGTTAACTGAGAAGAAAACTGGCAAATTCCAGAGGGAAATACCATTATCCTTAATTTATTATGCAATCCACAGAATTCAATCTAAACTTAAAATAATAATTTCTTATGGGAACTAAGATCCAGAGTCAAGGTTAAACAAGCATATTCAAGCACCACACATCTGAGGGGTACAGACTGCAGTTAGCAGGTCAGCTGGGTTAGATAAGCTCAAGCACTTGAAAGAAATGATGTTTATATGGAGAGAATGATTGGAGAATCGGTGCTAGTGTCAACCCATCTATGGAGAGAGCATGGAAGCTCCAGAAATCAAAACTAGTAAGATTTTGGGGAGAGGTACCCAAAGAATAGGTTTGTTTAAGTGCAAATGAGTAGCATTATCCTAATCAAGGAAAAAAGAAATGGACTTAAAAAAACCAACTCATGAGAAAGTGGGACACACGTAGCCATAGGTATACTTAGAAACATTGAAAGAGTGGCAGAAAACATTTGGAGACTAGACAAAGATTCCCTAATTCAGTGAAAGCAAAGAAGCTAAACACGAAGCTACAATAGAAATTCAACGTGGGATACCCAGAGAGAATGAACGAAATGAACATGTGGAAGACAAAGACACTAAGCTAAGGAAGAAACTCAACGCGGGACACCCAGAGAGAATGAACGAAATGAACGTGCGGAAGACAAAGATGAGGAAAACGATGGAAGCCGCACAACTGAGAAGGCTGCACCGCACTGGGGGAAAACAGCTACTTTTTAGACAAAAGTCAATGGCAAGACATTTCTGAAGCTTTCTACAAAAAGAAGCTTAGCTTTTTCTCTTGTGGATTATATAGCAAGTTAGATAGCTAAAAGACAGGTGATATAAAATATATGCATATTGAAAATCTCAATGATATCATCTTACAGACAATAATGAAATGTTTATGAAATTTATATGTAAATGTAAAAAGACACAAAATAGCTAAAAGAAGCTTGAAATTTGTGTATACAATAGGGAGATTTATACTACTGTACATTAAATTAATGTAAAATCAGCAGCCACTACAGAGCTCACTTTAGAAGACACTAATAATTCAACAAGACAGAAAAATAATTTAAATTATATTTGTTACCACCATTGGCAAATTAAATTAATTGGTAAAGTTGTAAATGGTTATTCAAATGAATATATATTTCTGTGTATCTTTATGTGTCTATCAGATCACACAAAAATCAACAGATGATGGATCATAAAGTAAACATAAATATAAACTTGTTACAGCTTTTCAGAAGTACATCTTGAAAAGTAGTCTCATCAAAAGATATGCTACAAGAGAACAAAGTTCCAAAACAGAATAAACAGGGAAAAATCTATACTGGGAAGTTTTGTCTTGAGTTTATGACAAACACCAATATCTTAAAAACTTCAAAGGACAACCTAAGAGAAGAACAAAAGACACAAATAGACACTGAGCTCATAAAGACAGATATGTGAGCCTGTAATGGAGCATATGATAGTTATTCAAACTTAAGACCCAGATTGTGTCCTAGGTTGAAGGAAAGGATATAAGAGAATCAGTGGAGCTACGATGATGGCCCACATCTGTTCCCAGATGCTAGGACAGTCTTAAGACCAGCTGGAGATGCATAGCAAAATCTTGTCTCAAAACAAGGCTGTGTGTATAGCTGAGTGCCACAGCACTTGCCTAGCATGCTCGAGGCCCCGGGTTCAACTCTTAGAAATGCTAAAAGAAAAGGAAGGGTGGAGGGGGAACGGAAGCAAGAGAGGGGAGCAGGGAAGAGGCACCAGTTTTGATTATTGCTGATTGACTAATAAGAGATATGTAGTAACGTGGTAATATGTGTGTGTGTTCAAGAGTCAGACAATGAGGATATAGAACAAACTGGACAAAGCATAGGCAATTGATGGCATCTTGATGAAAGTATACAAGAATCCTTGCAAATGTTTCTATTTATAATAGTGAAACATAAAAGCTAAAAATGCACAATGTTTCCCTTGAATAAATAATTATCTATGGTAGGCTCTCTTTCTCTGGAACCCCATGACTAATCTCCAAATTAAAATGTGTATCATATTGGAGAACAGACTGTATCAAATTAATTAAATATATGTCATTGCCCATAACCATTATGAGAAATGAAAACAAATGCTAATTTTAAATAGTCTACAACTAAAATGTTATGATGACTTTTGCATAAATTTTACTCATGTCATCACCTGCTGTATTCCTAATACTTTAGAGTTAACCTTAAAGATTTAAATCAGTGTATTTGAAGTAGTGTGTGTGTGGGGGGGGGTGGGCAGCAATGACTGAGGAAGCCAATCTAGACAACAGCACAAATCTTAAAAAGAATTTAGAGACTGAATGCTACTATGTGCTTATCAGAAAAATATTGACAGTAAATAGTTCAAGTTTCATAATTAGAAGTGATTACACAGTGATGGCATAGGAGAATGTAATTATCATTAGCCCAGTACCTGAGTAAATATTTTTTCGAGGAAATCACTTAATTTTTATACTGATAACCTCTGCTCATTGTTGTTTAAACTTTTCATCTTTAAGTACTAATATTTTATATTTAATTATGAGTAATATCATCATCTGCAGCCCAGAAAATCTCCTTGTTATACCTCTGAAGCCAGGGCCTGCACGTGAGCCCTGAAACAGTGCAGTTTGCTCCTTGCCATGACTACATGCACAGCTGTTCTGTCCAGAATCTATCCCAACATGTTATCAATGATGTTTCAATATGAAGCAATTTGTTAGATCAGCTCTTTTTGGTAAAACACACATTTACAAATGCACACGTATTCTTCAATCATGAATTTGATTTTTTTTAACCACATAAATGCTAACAGTAAGATAAATTTCAGTATGTGTTTGAATATCACTTGAAATGTATTTTGAGGTTGATTTTATGTTTAAAAATAAGTCTCTGTTTATACCTGCTGCCACATTTGCAGTGATGCTTTTTAATAAAATCACCTGGCCAATTGGAACCATTTGCATTGATTCTCATCTAAATAACCCAAGGAATTTGAAATATGCAAATCAGAAGTTAAAACTTGATGCATAATTTGATACAGATATATCTTGGTTTATATTTTTCTTCTGAGAAAAGACTTTTTTTTTTTTTTTTTTTTTTTTTTAGAAACCCTAATTTTCAAAGGATTTTTAATGGTCTTTTTTTCATTGAAAAGTGAAAGCCATGCACAGCTTTTGGCCTGGTGCCTTTCTTGTGTGGATTCGATCACAGCTCTGTTACTGGGAATCAAGGATCTATTCCCCGAGTGACAATGTGGGTTGAGGTCACCTTTACGCTTGTTAGAGAAGATACTGATCCGAGACCTTTAGTTTAATGACCCAGTATCTTCCACATAAGTTACAGTCTGGGACCACGGCAGGAACTTTTGAAGCTTCATTAGCCCTTTTGGGCACAGGGGGATCATTAAATTAACAAAAAGGCAAGAAACAAAATTTGAAGTTGGCAATTTTTTAGCCCTAATAATGTTGGATTTCTAGTATTTTTTAGCCAATTGAGTTGTCTTTTGAAAAGTTTTGCATGACTTCAACTATCATGTAACTTTTACAACTTTCTAAATTTGTTAAACTTTATTCCACTGTAATTATTTTCAGTTAAACAGCTATTATATCAAACACATCACTGTGAATTCAAAACACCTTCACTGTGAAGTTGAAGTTGGCTCTAATATGGCTACAAAGATAGCTGAGAATTACGATTTTTTTTTTGTTTTAAATGAAAACAGATTCTTCTCTCATATAATACATCCTGACCACAGTTTTTCCTCCCTCAGCTTCTCCCAGCTACTCTCCCTCCCCTCTTCCCTAGATCCATTCCTCTTCGGTTTCCATTCGGGAACAAATAGGTCTCCCAGAGATAACAACCAAACATGACAAAACAAGATACAATATGACAAGGCAAAAGTCTTCATATCAAGGCTAGACAAGGCAACCCAATAGGAGGAAAAGAGTCCCAAGAACAGGGAAAAGAGTCAGAGACACACCTGCTCCCACAAACACACCAAGCTAACAGTCGTAACATAGACATGTGGTGCAGACCCCTGTAGGCTCCGCTTGCTCCTTCAGTCTCTGTGAGCTCATATTGCCCTGCTAGTTGATTCAGTGGGTTATGTTCTCCTGGTGTCTCCATATCCTCCTGGGGAAGAAAGATTGTAGGAACCCGAGCTGATGGAGAATTGTCTTAATTCCACCATAGAAATGAGTGATGAAGTCACGGATTTGTATATCATGGTGATTGGTAAAGAATGGCATGAAAGAGGTTGTGCAGAAAAAGTGTTTAGAGTCACAAATCCAGGAAGCTGAAGTTGAGGAATTTCAACCCCCAAAGCTTATCATCAAAATCATGTTAGAAAAACTTGAGAAGAATAATTTACAGAAAGAGAGGACACTCTCAACTTGAGAGTCACAAATGCTGGAAACTGTGGTAAAAACTGAAAGATGAGATTACATTAAATTAAAAAAGTTTATATGTATAGCACAGAAAACACAGAATGAAGAAATTGCCTACAAAATGGGAGAAAATATTTGCCAGCCACCCATCTAGCATGGATTAGTAAACAGAATGTATGAAGAGCTCAGAAATTAAAAACATTGAAAACAGAACTGATGTATGACAGAGCTACAAAACTTCTGTGTTAACAAGAATGAGTGCCAGCTGAATACAGGGATACACATTCTCCCATGTTTGTTGATGCAGCATTCACAATTAAGGCATCGGTGTAGGAACCTACACATAGCTGAATGGATAAATGCTATGGACATACAGTAGGATTATATTCAATCATGAAGAAAAATAAAATTATCAGTTTACAGCAAATTATGTGGAACTAGAGATCAATATACTACATAAAACAAACCAATCTCATAAGCAAGTATTCTGTATTTTTTCACGTATGTGTAATTTAGGAAAAACAATAAAGGACATGAGGGTAAAGGGAGGATACTGTGGATATGAAAGAGAAAAGAGGAGCTAAAAAGTTGGTAAGAAGGGTAATGGATAGGGTGATCTATGGCCAAGGACTTTTACCATAGAACTCCACACTTGTTAATCAAATTGACAAGTGGGTAGGTCAATTTTAGACATATTTAAGTATGTAGGTTAATCTGCATGATGACAAAAAGAAACATTTCAATCTTAAACTATGGATTAAACTGGATAGCTAGAACTGGGTAAGTAAACAATTTTACAAACTATTATTATAGCCCATTAGAATTTTAATTTTTCTTTAATTTCTTTATTCTTCTCTTATACATTACATCCAAACCACAGTTTCCCCTCCTTTCACTTCTCCAAGTCCCTTACCCTACCCTTACTGTCCCCAGATCAACTCTTCCTCTGTTTACCTTTAAAAAATAAAACAAAAGAGCATACCTCCCAGGGAGATCCACCAAACATTGCCTAAGAACATATAGTAAGACTGGGCACAAACCCTCATATCACAGCTGGACATGGCAACCCAGTAAGAGGAAAAGAATCCCAAGTGCAGGCAAAAGGATCAGAGACACACCCACTCACATTGTTGGGAATCCCATAAGAACAAGCTACACAGCCTTAAGGTATATGCAGAGGACTAAGCTCAGATCCATACAGGTCTGTATTTGTGAGCTTCAGTTTCTGTGAGCCCCTATGAGCCCTGCTTTGTAGATTCTGTGGGCTGTACACATGTGGTGTCCTCATCACCTCTGGCCCCTACATTCCTTCCTTTCCTTCTTCTGTGGGTTCCCTATTTCTGCCTCATGTTTGGCTATGGGTCTCTGAAGTTGTTTCCATCTCTTTTTGGATGAGGCCCCTCTGATGACATTTGGACTAGTCATTAATCTATGAGTATCTCAGAATATTAATTAGGAATCCTTATACTGACTTTTTCCCTCTTGCCAGTCACATTTGGTTCTTCCCCGAGTCTCTGGGCTGTCCTGTCTCTGGTTCCTGGCCATCTAGGCAGTGCCAGACATAGGTTCCTGCTCTTGGAGAGAGCCTCAAGTTGAATCAGTCATGGCTTCGTCACTCTTACAAGTTCTGCACCATTATTGCCCCAGCACATCTTGCAGGCAGATTGTAGGTAGGTGGCTCGATTGATGCCCCAGTCTTGCTGCTAGGAGTCCTGCCTGGTTACAGAAGATGGCAAGCTTAGTCTCCATACCACCCACTACTAGGAGACTTCACGAGGATCACTCTTGCAGATTCCAGGGAGTTTCCACTGCACTAGGTTTCTACATTATCCCCCACCCAGCCCCGCTGCCCTCAAGTGCCCTCCAATTCCAGTCATCTCTCTCGGTACTCTTGCCCTCTCTCTCTTCCACCCCCGATCTGATTCCTCCTGTTCCCATCCCCATCCCGCCCCCAGTCCATCCACAAAATCTATTTCCACTTCCCAGGGAGATCCATGCATCCCTCTTGATTCCCCCTTGTTACTTACCCTCCTTCAGTCTGAGGATTGTACTGTGATTTCCTTTACTTTACAGCTAATGTCTATGTATGAGTGAGTACATACCATGTTTGTCTTTCTGGGTCTGGGTTACCTCATTTGAGATGGATCTTGTCTAGTTCCAACTATTTGCCTGCAAATTTCATGATGTCATTGTTTTTAAGAGCTGAGTAGTACTCCATTATGGAATTGTAACACATTTTCTTTACCCATTCTTCAGGACATCTAAGTGGTTTACAGTTTCTAATTATTATGAATAAAGCTGCCATAAACATGGTTGAGCAAGTGTCTTTGGGGTAGGATGGAGCATTCTTTTGGTATATGCCCAAGGATGGTATAACTGGGTCTTGATGTAGATTGATTCCCAATTTTCTGAGGAATCGCTATATTGATTTCCAAAGTGTCTGTACTAGTTTGCATTTCCACCAGTAATCAAGGATTATTCTCCTTGCTCCACATCTTTTCCAGAATGAGCTGTCACTTGTGTTTTTTATTTTAGCCATTCTGACAGGTGTAAGATGGAATCTCAGAGTCCTTTTGAGTGGTCTGTGGTTCTGATGGCCTATAAATCCTCTGGTCCAGTGGGGTGCCTCTGCTTGGGTTCTGGCAGCCTGTGTGACTGCTGGGGTTCTGGGTACCTACATGGCCTCTGGTAAAGCATGAGACTTCTGCTCTTATTGTGGGCCAGCATGTGGGAGGGCTGTTGGGAGAAGACTGGGTAGGCTCTGTGGACATGTTAGCAGTCTGCAGGGAGGGGTTTACCTATGCTTTTGATAGAGCAGGGGAATTCTGCTAGAGTCATGAGTGGATGATGGTGATGAGGGAAGCAGGGCTATTGGAAGAAGGCTGGGTAGGCTCTGAGGAAGTATTGGTCGTCTGTAGGTGTGTGTGGGGGGGTTAGATGGGGTTCTAGTGACTGATGTGGCTTCTGTAAAGCAGGAGAATTCTGATGTAGTTGTGGTTCTAATTTTATTTTAAAAGATCTTCTGTAAAAGAAAATCAGGATATGGAATAGGTAGTAAGTGGAATTAGGTTGAGGTGATATGCAGAGGATTAGTATCTTGATGTCAAAAGTTTTAACATTCAAAGTGTGTAAGTCAACAGCAGTAGGAAGCGTGCTTGACATCTCTTCCTTAATGCTTCATGCCACTTCAGATGCATGGGTATACCATGAGGACTAGAAAACATCACCAGGATAATGCTTCATGCCACTTCAGATGCATGGGTACACCATGAGGACTAGAAAACATCACCAGGATAATGCTTTATGCCACTTCAGATGCATGGGTATACCATGAGGACTAGAAAACATCACGAGGATAATGCTTCATGCCACTTCAGATGCAGGGGTATACCATGAGGACTAGAAAACATCACCAGGATAGTGCTTTATGCCACTTCAGATGCATGGGTATAACATGAGGACTAGAAAACATCACCAGGATAATGCTTCATGCCACTTCAGATGCATGGGTATACCATGAGGACTAGAAAACATCACCAGGATAATGCTTCATGCCACTTCAGATACATGGGTATACCATGAGGAGTAGATAACATCACGAGGATTTGGTTCTCCATACAAAACTTAGCTCAATGGGGATCCCAGACCTTGGCTTCTGCTCTTTTAATAAATAATACACACCATGCTGACTTTTCAGTCATTTTAATACCAACCATATACAGTGCATTATTTCTCCAGATAAGGAACTCTGTCCTCCTCATCTTTACATTTATCATCCCTTTATGTTATTTGGCACCCTCCATAATAGTTCATACAGAAGTAACTGTTGGAAGAAAGAAAATGTGTAGATGATGGAGTAAGCTATCTAAGTCAAGCTAGAGAAGGTACAGCTGTCAATAGCCTTTACTGGCTATAAATCCTGAGAATATTATGTTGAAAGCTTCAGGATATAATGAAGGCCAGTATGCTCTTAAAAAAAACCTAGTTGTCTTATTTAGGGTTTCTATTGCTGGGAAGAGACACCATGACCAACAACTCTTAAAAAGGAAAACATTTAATTAAGGCTGGCTTGCAGTTTTAGAGGTTTAGTCCATTATCATGGTGAGGCATGATGGCATGCAGGCAGACACGGCATTGAAGAAGGAGCTGAGAGATCCACATCTTGATTTGTAGTCAGAAGAAGGGGACTGGGTGCAACACTGGGCACAGCTTGAGAATATGAGACCTCAAAGCCCACCCCCACAGTGACACACTTCCTCCAAGAAGGCCACACTTCCTAACAGTGCCACTTACTATGGGCCAAATATTCAAACAAATGAGACCATTCCTATTCAAACCACCACACTTAGGGAAAAAAATCTTCCAATAGATTGTACAAGCAAAAGACCAAAAATACAGGGAAAAGTGTCTTTGTTTGTATCACTCTCCTAAAAGTTACTACATTTGACTATGTGATTTCATATTTACATTTGCTATTCATGACATCACCAATTATAGCTTAGGAATTCTACTTAGTTTTTAGAGTTTCCAATGATAAAATACAATGATTTCTAAATTCCACTTTTAGTATATTTAAAATACATTTAAATAACATTTAAGCATTGTATAATATTCAAATATTGGTTTTAAAGACTTGTGATTTATTGCTAAAATAATTGTGAATATTATATTGATTAAAAAATTCTACTGGTAGGACCAAGCCCCTCCCCACTGCATCAAGGCTGAGCAAGGTGTCCTACCATGTACCAGGCTTTGCTGACTCCTCATGGGAGGCCTTACCCTTTCAGATGAGATGAAGTGGGTGGGTCAGGAGGAGAAGCCTGGGGGGTGAGTGGGAGGAGGGATGAGAGGGGGATCTGTGATTGATTTGTAAAATGACTAAAAATATTTCTTAAATAAAAAATTCTACTGGTAATATCACTTTATAATTACAGAATAAGATTGTCAGTTCCAAGATTCTGAAGTACATTTCTATTTTGAAAATGTTTTTATTTCATAACTGTAGATACATCCATGGGAGCCAGAAAAGAGTATGGTCATAATATTTCCAGGTGATTATTATCTACAACCTCTGGAGTTGTGAAATAAGTGCATTTTTATTTTTATAAAGCTGTGTAAATACCATTTTCCCTATAGATAATAATAAACACAGAACAATCCATATCTGAATTTTGCAGGAGCCCAGAGTGAAGAGATTTGTCACATTGACAGATGAGTTAGGACACTTAGCTGACATGGGTCATCACTACAGTTCTTATCAGGAAAATGGATTTTTACTTTAGGGCTAGAAAATGCCAAAAAAAAAAAAAATCCTAAGGTAGATTGGACAATCAAGGAAGAGACAGCATATTCAGGGAAGACTGTTCATCCAGCCAAGACCATTTTCAGGGAAGAGAATACCTTCAGTGAAGATGGTACATCCAGCTAGTACTATGCATTCAGCAAGGACACTGTACATTCAGCAAAGTTGACTGTGAGCCAAGAAAGATGACTGTAATCCTGGAAAAATGACTGTAATACAGCAAAAACTGTAGTTTAAATGAGGATTTTTTCAATCATGGAAAAACTAAGTCCAACAAATCTGTAGATTCAGATAAGACTCTCTGTCCAGTGAAGACTCTGTATCCAGACAAGACTCTGTATCCAGACAAGTATCTCTATCCAGACAAGACTCTCTATCCAGACAAGACTCTCTGTTCAGTGATGACTCTCTATCCAGACAATACTGTATGTCCTGTGAGGAATATACATTCAGCAAAGATTACATCCAGGGAAGACTGGGCATCCAGGGACCATTGGACATCCTGGGACCACTGTGGAAATTCAGTGGTTTGTAGTCATTGAAGACCGAATATGCAGCAAAGACTGTCCATTCATGGAAGTCTGTAGATTCAGAAAGTAATGCATATTCCATGAAGAATGTACATTCATTGAAAACTGCATATTCAGCAAAGAGTGGAATTCCAGAGAAGAATGCATATTCTGTGAGAATCATAAATTCACTGAAGACTGCACATTCAGTGAAGAGTGTATATTCAGAGAATTATCCAGTGGGAATTTTACTTCAGTGAGGACAGTTCATTCAGTGAGTTATGTATTATTCACTCCATGAAGATTGTTCATGCATTGAGGACTGCACATCCAGTAACAATTGTACATTCAGCAAAACTGTACCTTCAGCTAAGACTACAGTCAATTAACTCTGGATATTCAGTAAAGATGGCACATTAACTGAGGACTAGACATTATGTAACTACTACATTCTATGAAGACTGTACATTCATTAAGGACTGAATATTTAGGGAAGGTTGTACATTCATAGAGACTGTACACTCAATAAAGACTATACATTCAGATAAGTATATATATAGCAGGGAGTGTGTATTTACTGAGGACTGTAATTCATTAGTCTATATATTTAATGAGGACTGGGCACTAAGTTAAGATTGTATATCTAAGAAAGAGAACATTCAGTGAAAAATATACATTCAAGTAGAACTGTATATTCAACAAGAACTGTATAGGCCATGAAGCCTATATATTTAATGAGAATTGTAAACTTACCTGATGATTGTTCATTCAGGTAAGACCTAGATGAGCAAGAAGTGTACATCCCAATAAGACTATATGTCAAGAGAGCACTATACATTGAATGAATAATTTGCATTCACCAAACACTAAACATTCAGGGAAGGTCAGTCATTACTTGAGTGTACATTCATTGAAGTCTACATGTTCATTGAAGACTACATTCATTGAAACCTGCCCACCCAGTGAAGACTATATCCAGTGAAGACTATATCCAGAGAAGATTGTATGTCCAGCAAAGACCAGGTAAGTCTATATATTCAGCAAGGTGTGCATATCCAATGAAGACTCTACATCCAGTAAAGACTGACATCCTGCAAAAAAACCCTGTGAATTCAGTGCAGATTTTTCAGTCAGGGAAAACTATGTTCAGCAAAGTCTGTACATCCAGTGTAGACTCTCCATGTAGAAAAGACTGGACATCCTGTGAGGAATGTGCATTCTACAAAGAATGTGTGTCCTGCAAGGAAAGTATATCCTAGGAGGGAAGTATGTCCTGGGAGGAATTTATGTCCTATGAGGAATGTACCTTCAGCAAGTAAAATCAAGGGAAGACTGGACATCCAGGGATGACTGGACATCCAGCAAGGAGTGTATATTCAGTGAAGACTGCACATTCATTGAAGGTTGTAAATCATCAGAGAAAAGTATGTTCATCAAAGTCTGTACATCCAGTGAAGACTCTTCATGAAGACAAGACTGTATATTCTATGAGGAATATGTGTTCTACTAGGATTGTGCATCCTGCAAGGAAAATACATCCTAGGAGGAAAGTACATCCTGTGAGGAAAATCCTGCAAAGAATTTACACCCTACCAAGAATGTACATTCAGCAAGAAAAATATGGGGAAGACTGGACATCCGGGGACCACTGGAAATTCAGGGACCACTGAACATTCAGAAAGAGTATATATTCAGTGAAGACTGTACATCCAGCAAAGAGTACAATCCAGCAAAAACTGTATATTAAGTGAAGAGTTTTAAATCGGGGAAAACTAATTCCAGTAAAGTCTGTACATCCAGTGTAGACTGTACATGCAGACAAGACTGTATGAGGAGGAAAATACATCCTTCGAGCAATGTACCATCCTGTGAGGAATATAAATCCTACAAGGAAAGTACATCATGCATAAAATGTATGCCCTGCAGTAAGATCAGTGAGATCTGTACATTCATAAACTGTACATTCAGCGAGGACTCTGCATTTACGGAGTACTTTGCATTCAGTGAGGACTCTACAGTCAGTGAAGAGTATATGCAGAGAATTCTATGCACCCAGCAAAGACTTTACATCCAGGAAAGACATTCATGGGTACTGCACACCAAGGTAAAATTGTACATTCAGTGAGGACTCTACATTCAGCGATACCTGTATATTAAGCAAACCTGTATTTTCAGAAAAGACTGTACATTGAGAGAGGATTGTGCATTCACAGTGGATTGTGCATCCACTGTGGAGTGTACATTCAGCTAAGACTGTGCATCTAGTGAAGACTATAGTCAGTGGAGAGTCTACACTGAGCAGAGACTGTGTAATCAGGGAAGACTGTACATTCTGTGTGCAATGTGCATTCAGTGTAGACTGTATATCTATCAATGGACTATACATTCAGCAAAGACTACATTCATCCAGGACTGTATATTTAGTGAAGACTGTACATTAAATGGGGATTGTATATCAGTGAGGACTCTACATCCAGCAAAGACTTTACACTGAGCAAAAACTGTACATCCTTCCAAGACTACATCCAGAGAAGACTCTACATTCTGGAAGACTTTCAGTGAGGAATAAACATCTAGTGAAGACTCTACATTTAGCAATCACTGTACATCCAGTGAAGACTTAACATCCAGCAAAGACTGCACACTCAGTGGAGACCGTATCTTCATTAAGGACTGTACATCCAGCAAGGGCTCCACATCCAGTGAGGATCAGTCTGTACCTTCATCAAGGATTCTACATTCAAGGAAGACTGTACATTCCATGAATTGTGTCATAGTTTCTTGAGTAAGAAGAGAATCTGAATATGGAGAGAAAAATGGTTGTGCTACTTCAGGCATGCTAGATGGCAGGATGCCCCTGCCATCAGAGCATTCCTTGGCATGAAGTAGAAAATTGAATGGTTACCTTCACATGAATGCTCGAATAAACTTTTAAGTGAAAAAGCCATCCATTTTTCAAAGAGATATACTTCACTAAATTCTGTTTATATCTTCTAAGTCATTTTGTCTCACCTAGTGATTATGGGTAGACATTCAGTTGCTGTAGAAGTCATGTGTTCTTACAATGTGGCCAATGAATAGTACTAAGCTATTTTAAAAAGTGCTAAATTTTTCAGTGATTAAAATAGATTACAATATGTTTTAAATAAACTAAAATTAAGGGGAAGAGGTGGGAGGAAGGAAGGAAGGAAAGCAGGAAGATTGGTGGGCTACTACAGGTAGGACAAATACTAAATTGAGTGTTTCAAGTTTGAAGATGTTCACAAACTGAGGTCATGTTTAATTTGTTCTGGGCATACTGCACTATCAACTAGTGTAAAAAGAATCTTAAAAGGTCTTATTAATAAAAAACAAAACCCAGAGCAAGGTATTGGAGTGAATCCTGAAAGATCAGAGAAGCAGAACAAGCCACAGCTAACCTCACCTCCACAACTCATTGGACCCTGTTTCCACGAATCTTCAGACCAAAAGGTTCTGAGTCCTCACCTAAATGGATCTCAGCTGAACTGCTGCTAAAAGCCTCAAAGCTTAAAAACCCAAAAGCCTCTAGTTCCTGGTTCTCATGCCTTATATACCTTTCTGCTTCCTGCCATCACTTCCTAGGATTAAAGGCATGTTTCTTTCCCAAGCAAGACATGAGATCTCAAGTCCTAGGATTAAAGGCTTGTGCCACCAAGCTTGGTACTGTTTCTAGTGTGGCCTTGAACTCACAGAGCTCTGGATAGATTTCTGCCTCTGGAATGCTAGGATTAATGGTGTGTGTGTGTGTGTGTGTGTGTGTGTGTGTGTGTGTGTGTGTGTGTGTGTGTGTGTGATCATTTATCATTTTCTGGCCTCTATGTCTATCTAGTGGTTTTTCTGTTTTCTGACCCCAGATAAGTTTATTAGAGTACACAACATACTGGGGGACATAATATCACCACCACCTAGACTTAGTGAATCATTCTCTGTGTATTATAATAAAAGTTTCAGTTTGTGGGCTTAATTTTAAGAGATTATCATAGTCTCTTTTTTTCTATCATATCTGGGTTACACAGCCTTATTGTGTTGTAAGAATTTTGATACTCTTTTGTCCAGTGTATCCATCCTTAGCTTGTGAAGTATGAGACCATATTCTACACTTTAAAAAGTCTCTAGTTCATTATCACTTTGGCTGAGAGTAAAACAATGAGGGTGAAGTAAGAAATAGTCAACATACATAGCATTTATCTGGTTGCTGGCTTCAAGGCAATTAAGAGAAAGTAATTTCTAGAAGAATGAATTATTTCAAAGCATTTTTATTTCAAAAGGTTACCATATGAAAATATTACTGTAATGTTCAAAACTGCAATCTGAAATGCTCTGTTCTCAATACAGAACAATATTTATTTTCCAAGGAAATTTAGGGGCAACCTTGACTTACGAGAATATTTATTTTGTATGTATAAATGGTATGTGATTTTTCCAAACACCTGGACCAAGTATTCTATTAAAAATGATGAGATGCCCTCTTTCAAAGCTCAATTACCTTTCAGGAATTATTTTCCTCCAAATAAATGGACTTATTTCTAATGCCTTAAATTGAAAATAGATTAACATAATGCAAGTTTATAATCTTACATTGTGTATTGTAGCTGTAAATTTTTGATTTATCAATATTTCAGTGACTTATTTTTCATATTCAATTGCTTTTCATTGTATATTTACTGATTATTTTATTTGGAAACACAAGTATCATTGTCATGGTTGCTCATTGTGTGAGCATTTTTAACAATAGAATTAAGATTTTGAAGCATAAGTTAGTATTTTTCTGAAGCTCTTTTTTCCACATCATAAAGAAATGATAAGTGTTTTACTGATGAGCTCTTGCTGTAGGTATTTAGTCAACATTCTAAGAAGGCCAGGACTCTCGTAAAATTATAAATGTGGCCAAATTAAAAAGAAAAAAAACTTTTAGTATGTGACTATCAAGGATTCTCCAGTGTGAGAAAATATATTTAAAAAAATCACAAGATGACAAGCTGTTAGAACTTGGAGATTAAAACTGTGAGTAGGTGAAAAGGTCAGGGGCAATATAGGAGGGGAAATATGAGCCCAAATATTGAAAGATGCAAATGCTTGTTATATTTATAGAATAACCAGTGGACTAGAATCAAAAGACTATTGGTACTCTGTGGAAATGTGGAAAAAAATAGAGAAAAAAACGTTTTACTCAAATTGTAATAACCATTTAAGAGGATATTTTTATTAGCCCCCCAAGAGAGAATTCAATGAAGAGTCAAAATGTCTTATTTAGTAACAATGCTGGTTGAAAGGAATTATTTCAGTTCATCTGGCTTCTGTTTTTTCATTGGTAATGTTAAGCTGGTAAGATATACTAAAAATTATTAGATTGCAGTTAAAATAAGAACATAGCTAATAACACTTTTAAATTTGAATTTTAATTGACATTCATTTTTGTAGTCTTATCCCATTATCTTTCCCTATTTTCTGAAAAGCATATAATGGAGAGTGAAATCAATGCACAAATCAGAGACCACATGAGAAACTTCCTATTCACAAGGGATTATGAGCCTCCAATGATACCAGATCTCCATATATTTTTTCATGTGACTTCACATACCAATTAATTCTTCCATTGCATGCACATATGACTTATTAAACTATACAAAACCCAGCTTCTATTATACTTTAAGATTAATTTCATAACCTCTCAAATTGTTATAGAATTGTAAAACACATGTTTATGTTGGATAAAAATCATCACTCTTTTGTCAGTTCTATACTGTTTCAAATACTTCTGCTAGATTCTCTCAGGGCAATGCTTTTGACTGCTGAAAATTTATTGATAGTTTTAACTCTTGCATTTTAGTGTCTTTAGTAAATTAATATTTTCTTGCAATCAATGCAAACTGAATGTGATTTTCAAATGTAACTTTGAAATAACTGTGATACTTTGGGACAATTTTGATTTATAACGTCCCAGAAAAAAATAACTTCTTGCATACTTATGCTTTTCCATTAAAGCACATATAAAAAGACGCAAAATAGGAGGGGATTTATTGATAAGTGTTCCAGCAGGAAAGGGAGGGCATGAGAGAGGGACTGAGGGTTAAAATAACTGAAATTCATCATATAAATTTTTAAACTGTCAAACAAAAGTTATTTTAAAATAGTTATTAATATTTATTGGAATACATTTGATACCAAATAATTAAATGTAAACTTTTATTTGAAGTCTGATTTTGTCTCTTATTTACTCCTGCCTTGAAAATAATGTTCTATTTTATTAAAAAGAAATCACAACTGTCTGAATATGCACTCTCAGTTTACTTGTTATATAAACCTGCCACAACACTACGTATTAATATTTTTATTAATATAGCCTTTGGACATTCTCACAAATCAGCTGGCACAGTGGAATAAGGTCTTTAAAACATAGCACTCCCATGTTTTCAGAAGCCTTTTTAATGGACAAGTCCAAGTTCATGCAATGGGAGAGCAACACACTGGAGCTTATCTGGAAGGAGCCAGGCTGCCAGGAAAATGCTCCATACGAGGCTGTAGCTGAGACAGGACAAGGGATAGAAATGGAAAGAAAGCAGAGCAAAATAGGGGGAAAGGATGGATAGTACATAGGATGCCGTGGAGTGACTCAATGTCTTTCATCAACGATGTACATCTATGGCAACTCAATTAAAGAGAGATATTTGATTTAATCCTTTAAGCCGGAGCAGTAAAGATTTTCAATTGGTGCTGAATAGAAGTCTTGACTCTGCTACAAACTTGGTTAAAACATTGATGCATTAAGTGTGCTGGAACAGAGACAGATGGCAAATATCTATATCCCAGCACTGGGGAGACTGAGGCAGGAGGATTATAAATTGGAGAGGGAAGCACTGGGAATGCTTTGACAAAATCTGAGCTACTGTAACAATACAACTCTGAGATTTCAAATCCAACATGAAGGGGAAGAAAAACTTTTCAACTAGTGTAGGAAAAAATACCAATCATTAAACATCGATATCACAGAGAGCTGTTAAACCACTCTGCTGTAATTAGCAGACCTGGCATTAGGGACTGAAAAATTCTTTGCAATGTCAACCCAAAATGAGCTAATGTCACATGTGAGGGAAATTATCCTTTGTTGTTCTACAGATTTAAATTATGTTTAGCAAAAAATAATGGTGTTGGAGTCATGATTTTACTAATGAAATGATACTAACTAATGGCATTAGCATTAGTTATAATAGTTTAAGTATTGGCAGCATTTCAAGGTGAGAGTCATAGTGGTATTCTAGATGTAAGTGCCGCAACTTCCAAGAAAATACTCATCTGAAAATCTCTGTTCTGAAAGAGAATTAAACAGTTAGCATTCAGAATTTTATAATCACGTACAAGTTTTGTATACTGAAGCATGGATAAAGAAATCTTGGTGTTAGTCATCCTTACTGAAACTTAGGAATAAGCAATGTGCTTTCCATTTCTGACACTCTCATACCCTCATCTTTATGCTGAGAGTGTGAATTCCTTCATCCTTCCACATGACTCTAACAATCCACAATCATGACACTTTCTGATGTGTATTTCAGTCAATTAGAAACAATCATTTTTGTTGACTAGTGAATAAACATACTCTTTCTGATATTCAACGTAGAAGGATATTGTGTATTGTGTAATTACGGAAGTGCTCCTTCAAGACATTTGTCTCAATAACCAAATGAAAATACGTGAAAGTGTTTTCAAGGTTAGAAGATTGTAAAAGTTGAGTGGCAGACGTCTTACCTAGACTGCAAAAGCTCCTAAATTTGATTCCTTTTACTACATGGTACAAACATATTACTCAGGCTAGGAGAATAGGCCCAATGAATGATATGATAAATAGAATTCTTACTTTCTGGCAGGGAAAATGTGTTTAAATACTGAGATATGATGGAGTTGGTAACTTTAAGGATTTAAAATGGATTAGTGAAATAATATAGACCTTACAATATATAATATACAGAAATATGCAAATTTCTGTATATTATTTTTCATCCTCATATTTGGTACATATGGAGGTGATGCTCTTTTAGGCAACAGAAGAATAACAGCAAGGATGTTAATAGAAGCCCTTTGCATCCATATAATTTACATCTTACGTAAGGAAGCAGTTGATTGTGATTACTCATCTTGATAAGTAACATCCCACAAACAGTTTTAACTTTCTGAACAGTTAGATGGCTGCAGTGAGCAGTAAACTAATGAAATAGTTTCAATACCACAAAATTATTTAACTGTTGATGGATGTACATTAGAAATTCATTTAAGAAACTTTATAGTAAGTTCTTAATATTTGAAGCTATCCTTTTGAGGATCTTTTTTTTTTTTTATAAGAACACAATAGTCAGTGTGGCTGTGAATTTTCTTTGACATGATTCTATTCCTAGTTAAAATATCATAGTTAATTTAGAATTTACAGTGACTAGCTGCAGGACTAAAGGGTCATATTTGAAAGCTTCATAGAAAATTAGAGCAGCTCTTAGAAAAGTTACCACCAGCCCTTGAAATCAGACACAAGACTTGACCTTGCCACTGTGATGTAAAGGGGTCGCATTAGGTCAAGTGCAGCAGAAAACTTAACATAGCAATATTATAAAAGCTACATTCACTGTAAGATTTGTTAGAAAGTTCTAGAAGAATGGTCAAATAATTATCTGTGTTATTTTTCAAACACCTTTAAAAGACGAACAGTTTAGTGTCCATGAGCTTTGCCAGGAGCATTCTCATGAAATTGTTGTTGAAATATTAACGTATTCTAGAATTCGTTGCAACTGTATTTCCAATGTTCTGATTTCAGTCATGATAGAATAAAAGATAAAGACATTCAAGAAACTTATACTAGAGATAGCTGTTTTTAAGTCATAACATTTTATTGGATACAATCAGAAAATATGGTGTGGTTGACAAACCCTCCATTGAGTTTGAAATTACTGTGTTACCAGTATGTTCCAATCAATGAGAACCTCTCAGCCATGAACTTTTATTGATTCATATTCCTCAGAGTAACATAAATAGCTTTCCTTAAATCTTCCAATTTTACTATTATTCTTTTTTCTGAATTCTTGCCTGCTAAAAGGATATCTATGTAGTTATGCTCTTACATTCCAAGCCAGACATAATATGAGCCATGAATATTTTTCTATGAGTAAGTGTGCGCATGTGTGTGTGTATGTGTGCGTGTGTGTGTGTGTGTGTGTGTGTGTGTGTGTGTGTGTGTGTGTTTTAGTTATGACAAATTATATTATTCTGTGAGCAAACAAATTATACTGTGGATAGTTCTGTAATCAGAAGTTTTGAAAAAGCAAGTAAACACTTACAATTTCAAACAGAAAAAGCACAAATGGAAATGTTCTCACATCAAATCACACTGGGAAAGGTTCTACAGCTTCTTTTCACTTTTGAGAAATGCATGTGAAATCCAACTATCAAATCTGGAGTATTAATGGATGCATTTAAAAACTTAGTGTGAGCATACAAGATTACTTTCTAGACTTCCTGAAATAATGGTCCAAAGGATAGTCAGTACTTTTTAAAGCATCCTTAGTTTCCTTGACTCTTTGAGATGTTAACTATTTTATATAAAAAAATGTGATCTCATTGTATGTTCAAATTGGAAAAGCAGCTACTCTGGAACCTTTCTGTTGCTTCTAAAAAACATGGAATTAATTTGTTTTAATCCTTTTTTCCATTATTATACTTAAAATTTTCAAAAATATGACTAAATTTGATAAGAAGAGCAGATACTAGAAGATAGTTAATCTTCCTCACATGGGCTTTTTTTTTTTTTTTTTTTTTTTTTTTTTTTTTCCAGAGCTGAGGACTGAACCCAGGGCCTTGCGCTGGCTAGGCAAGTGCTCTACTACTGAGCTAAATCCCCAACCCCACATGGACTTTTTTTTATTGAAAATTGTTTTCATACAGTATATTCTGATCATGGTTTCCCTTTCTCCAGTTCCTGCCAGAATCTCCACAACTTCCATCTACCCAATTTCATACCTGTTTTTGTCTCTCTTTAGGAAAACAAACATGCAAACAAACCACAAAGAAAAAACACACACAAGAAACACACACTAAACCCAATATCTATGAAAACACAAAATCAGAAATCGTTTAAGATGATAAGTCTAACAATTGCTCAAAGAAAACATCAGACAAAAACCTTGAAAAACACCAATGAGTTCATGTAAGTTTGTCCGTGTCCTGCTGGGCATGGGGCCTGTCAATAAGTGAGGCTGTGCTGGAGAGAGCTTCTTGGCTAGGGATGGGGCCTGTGTCTACTTGCCCCTCCTAGAATTGGTACCCTCTCTGGCTTGACTCTGTGTAGACCCTATGCATTCTGCCTAAAACTCTTTCTGCCTCCTCTCCCTAATAGCTCCCTGAGACCAGAGGAAAAGGTTTGATGAAGACTTCCTACTTATGACTGAGTGTTCCAAAGCCACTCATTCTCTGTACATTTTGACATGTTTTTTTTTTTCTAACTCATGTATTTGCCATGAGGAAAAATGAAAAAGAAGAGAACAGCTTCAAAACTCACTGACTTTTGAGTTTTTAACTTTATGTTCTTATCTAAGCAATGAAATCCTGTTTAATCTTCCTTACAGATGTCTGTGAATTGTGTGCCTTCCCACCAGCGTTACAGCAAATGTTATTATATTAAATGTTATATTAAATGTTATTATATTGAATTATATAACGTGCATATGAAGTTAGTTACTCTTTCCCGATATAATAAAACTATGGACAATTAGTCATAATGGAATAAAGACTGCTTACTTTATATGAATCACTGCAATTTACTAATGCAAAATAATAAAATCATTCAAAACTGGGTGTGTGGATAAGAGTGAGACGAACAATATTTCTTAACATTTTAAAACTACCATGCAGACTCATGCTTGATTGATACAACTGAGGCAGTTGGATATGAAAAACAGAAAGTGGGATTGATTTACTGATGTAAATCACAGGTTTAGTCCTATTTCAAATGCTTTTATTCTGAGAACAAAATAAAGGATTCAGGGTCATTGTGACTTAATGAAATTCTAAATCTACTGCATTTTTCCTTCTGAGCAGTTGGAGCATTTTGCTATTGATTCCACAATTTAAATTGCATGAGAATTGGGTTATTTTGTAGTTTTTTGAACACGAAAGTTTATTCAAGATTTGAATCTGTAATTTCATTCTATAACAACAAAAATTATATAACATTTATAAAAATACGGTTTCCCATAATGCTATTAAGTAAATATTATTTGTGGTTCTACTAAATTTTATAGCCTCAAAAGGAGAATTAAATATCTAAGTGAATATTGGGGTATAATATGCTTGCTAATGAACTGATTCCTTGAAGTTTTATGTGAAATGCTATCATTTTATAGATATGAGGGAAATGGTATACTCTACATACCATGTTGAAACTAGGCTTTTATTATTCAAGTAGTCACACTTTTAAAGGTCATGCAGAAGAGTTGTCTTCAAGAGAAGCCAGAATTGTTGCTAAGAACGGAGTAAGACAGAAGTGAGCTGTGACCAAACAGGAGTTAAAGAAGACTGGAAGACCCCTTTCTCTGCAATCTCCCAACTTCTAATGGCAGTCATTCTACTGTCGCCTTCTGTGAGATTGACATGACCAGAGTCCTTGTGAGGGAACTCACATGGTCTTTGTTCTTCTGTGCCTGGCTGTTACATTCATCTTCCAAAGATAAGATCCTAACAATTAATATTGCCGTTTCTAATTATGCACTCTGTAAGATATAAACATACCCTTTCCTCCATGTTTTCTTTTTCTTTTTTTTTAATTTTTATTCTTTATTAAGAAATTTTCTACTCACTCTACATACCACCCACAGATTCCCCCTCCTCCCTCCTCCCACCTTCCAGCCCTCCCTCCCAAGCCACTCCACATCCCCACATCCCCCAAACCAAGGTCTCCCATTGCCAATGGATACAAGCAATAGGAAGAATGGAGGAGCAAGTTCTGGCCTTCTACTGCACAATAGACTTGATGTAATAATAACAATGCATTATGTATTTTCAAATAACTAGGAGATAGGATTTTGAATATTCAGATAACAAATATTGGAGGTGATAGATAAGCTCATCATGCTGATTTAATAATTTTATAATGTACATATGCACATACTCTGCAATTTTATGATAATTAAAAATTAAATAAAAATGGTCATGACTTCAAAAAAAGAACTGGAAGATTTGCATTTCCTTCATAGCTAAGAATGTTGAATGTTTCTCAGCCATTTAAGATTCTTCTGTTGAGATACTGTGCTCCCTTACCCAGCCTTAACACAAGGTGAGATGATTAGTCTTTTCACTTGTAAGCTTTTTGTTGATTCTTTATGGATTTCACATCATGCATCCTAATCCCACTCCTCTCCCCATCCCCTCACTTCTGCTTTCTGTCCTTGCAATGTCCCTCCCCCCAAAACATAATTCAAAAGAAAGTAAAACCAAAACATAACTTAAACCAAAAAGAAATCTTGGCATGGAAGCTGTAGTGTGGCCCAGCGAGTCGCATAAGAACACCCTTTAGTCCATACAGCTTCTAAGTGTTCACTGCAATGAGTCATTGGGCTGGTTCGAGGCTCCTGGCTTCTGCTACACCCTTGATACTGGACCCTCACTGTGACTTGTATCATGGAGATCCTGTAGCTTCAGATCTGAAAGGTCTGGCTCCCCTTCACATGCTCCAGCAGTTCATAGATGAGGTGGGAGTTGGGATGGGATACCTCATAATCCTGGTTCTGGGCCTGAGTGGTAGCTGGGTTAATCAGCCTGCCAGCTCTCCCTCATCATCACCACCCAAGTGAGCTCTCCAGCACTGTTCAGGCTATCTCACCCAACAGCGTAGCAGGCAGCCAGGAGTGGGGCCAGTTCTCCTGATTTCACACTCTCTGATGTGAGTGCTCACCTGCACTCACACTCATCATCAGGGCCAGCTCTAGTGTTGTACCCAGGCGAAGTGCAGGGCCTGTTCTCAGATTCCTGTGCACGGGCAGGGCCAGCTCTTCCTTTCTCATGTCCCCAAGGTCATCTCTCTCTCCTGTTGCAGGTGGCAAGGGGGGGGGGCATATTTCCCTTACCCTTGCCCTCCCATGGCATACCAGGGAGGGGGCGGGGCAGCTCTCCTGCTCTCATACCCACAGGCCCGGCTCACCTGCGCCCTGCCAACAGGGTCAGCGTTCGCATGCTGCCTGGGGGAAATGCCCTGCCTGCTTTCCCATGGGCTGCAGCTGGGGAGGGACAGGGCCAGTTCTGCCACACTCATGGCCCCGGGGCCAGCTCTCTCACCCGTTCCAGGGAGCAAGGTATGAGGGGAGGTAGGGCATTTTTTTCCCTCACCCGTACCACATGGCAGGCTATGGGGGTGGTCAGGGTCAGTCTTCGTCCTCTCATGCTCCCTGGGCTGCTCACCTGCGTCCTCACTGGCAGGGTCAGCTCTCTTGTGTTGCCCAGGTGAGGGGCAGGGCTTGCTCTCCCAGTGCTGCTGCAGGTGGTAGGGAGCAGTACCAATTCTCCCACTCTTGTGACCTCAGGGCCAGGTCTCCCACCTGCCACAGGTGGTGAGGGGCAGGGGACCAGGAGGTCATCTCCCCCTTGCCCGTTCCACTTTCTGGAAGATGAAGGGTAAGGCCAGATCCCCATTGTTCATTTGCATTGCTGGATCACCTGCACCTCCCTTAGAAGGGTCAGCTCTGCTATGCTGCCTGGGGGGGGGGGGTGAGGGTGGGCGGAGGTGCAGGGTGCACTCTCCTGGGTGCTGCAGCTTGGGAGAGGCAGGATTGGCTCTCCTACTCTCATGAACCCGGGGACCAGTTTCTCCACCCTGCAGTAGGTGGCAAGGGGAGAGGGGTGAGGAGCAAGGGGTGCATTTCTCTCTCCCTCACCCATACCCCATGTGACAGACCGCAAAGCAAGCTCTCACCCGCGTCCCCACCAGCAGAGACAGCTCTACTGTACTGCTCTGGGGAGGTGAAGAGCCTGCTCTCCAGAGTGGTGCAGTTGGTGAGGGGCAGGGCCAGTTCTCCCTAGTCCTGCAGCCAGGGAGGGGCAAGGGCAACACTGTGCAGCCCTATCCTTACTGCTTTCAGTGGTAACAGGAGCCACAGACATCAACACAGACCCAGGCTGCAGCAGAGCCAAGACCCAGACATGGCCTCTGGCAGAAGCCTAGCCTCAGATGACACATGGCCTTGTGTGGCAGCACAGCTTACTCAGATTTGCATGGACCTGGCAGACGCTCAACCCTCAGACATAGCCTGGCCCTAGGTACTGCCCAGACCCCTGACAACATGTGGCCCTTAGTGTCATTATGGGCTATGAACATCAATAAAGAACCCAGCTGTGATGTGACCATGGACCTAGACATGGTCCTTGGCAGCAGCCCAGGCTGGGATGTCGCCATGGTCCCAGTTGACCATACAGGTCACTTACATCAGCATGGACCCAATGGAAGAATGGCTCTCAAACCTCAACATGGGCCCAGATGTGGGCTCAGATCCTGGGCTTCCTCACTGTCTTCAATAGTGGCAGCAGCCTTGGACTAGTGCAGGTCTTGTTTGTGGCAGGGCCACAGACCCAGACATAGTCCCCAGTTGCAGCTTAGGCCTATACAATGCCTTGGCCCCAGGTGACAACTCATGTTACTCAGGTCTGTCTAGGCCCAGCAGCAGCACAGTTCTCAGGCACCAAGAAGGCCACAGGTGCAGCCTCAGATCCTGGGCATCAGTGTGGCCTTCGGTGGTAACACGGCCAGAGACATCAGCACCATCTCAGGCTGCAATAGAACTGTGGATGCAGACATGGTCCTTAGCAACACCCTGGGCCTGGATGTTATGGTGGCCCTAGCTGGCATTGCAGATTGCCCAGCTCTGCATAGCCCAAATGGCAGCATGGTCCCCAAATGCCAACATGTCCCTAGGTGGCAGCCCAGATCCTGGATATCCACTCAGCTTTTGATGATAGCAGAAGCCATGGACATTAACACAGTCCCTGGGTACAGTAGGGCCATGGACCCAGACATGGCCTACAGCCACTTGTTCTGGGACCGTATGACACCACGGCTCTGGTTTGCATTGCCCCAGTGGCAATGCTTAGTGTTACTACAACTTGATATGCCATATTTTGTCATATTCATGAGATGTCTGAATAGAAACAGAGGAGGAGTGGATTGGGGGTGCATTTTGGGAGGAAAGGACAGAGGGGAAACTGCCGTTGTGATGTAAAATAAATAAATTAATTAAAAACTATAAAAGATAAAAAATAAAGAAATAAATGATAAAAAATGGGATACATTTTCACAAAGGAAAACAAAAACAAAACAAAACAATCATATGGCCCATGGAGCTGTAGAGATGGCTGAGTAGGTCTTAGCACCTAAATGATAGCTCAGAACCATCTGTAACTTCAGTTCTAGGGAATCAAATACCTTCTTCTTGCCTCTTTTGGAACTTCACACATCTGATACATATACATACATCTAGGTAAAACATTCATACACACAAAATAAGTTGCATGGCACTAAAATACCACCTTGTATTTTATCATTCACTAAAGAAAAATGAAACAGTTTCCTCTTTTTCATTCTATTGTAATTCTTACATTTCTAAAGCAGAATAACCCCTTATATACCAAAGAGTAGAAACTACTTTGAGAACACAAGTATTGTTCATTAGAAATGGAGTAGATAAAACTACTTATACAAATGATGGAACTTGTATTCTGAACCTTAGTTTATTAGTCCATTGACTTTGTACAAGAGGGATGAATCATATGATAGTATTTAAAGCATTAAAAAGTAAAGAAACTCATCTTAAAGCCTTCTGAAATTATCAGTAGATATGAATGGATAGCTTTTATCCTGATAAATAGAAATATAATTAAATATATGTCATACTCAAAAGTACTTGGCATGAGACTTACAATAGGGTTCACTTTACTTGTGCTAATAATGGTGCATTGACCGAGAATGAATACACTCAGAACAATGAGTTCTCTGGAAAATGCAATAAAGGTGTTCTCTGTGTGCTTGGATTGACTTAAGAGTTTAGGAGTTTATTATACATAAAATACAGGGTTAATTAAAGCAAGTATTTGCACATTTGAGGGAGCTTTTTTGTTTCATTCTTGAATAATATTTTAAAGGAACATATATTTAAAAATTATTCACGTTACTCAGTGTTCTGTTTAGAAAACAAAAACATAAGCTTGCCTAAATTAAGATGTCTAGCAATGGAGTTCAATACTTCTAAATTTAGAACATGGATACATAAAGTCTAACTTATATTTTTGGCTATGTATTAATAGCTTTAATGTTAATTATATTAGTTTTAGTATATTCTCAAGCTTATATTTTCAGATTATACTGCTCAATCATTTTTCCATTAGAAATTTACATTTCTGGAATGTTTGTTTTAGAACTACCTCCACTCTTTGATTTACATAGTAATGGAATTAGTGAGAGAAAATACTTTTGCCTGTTGCTACAGATAAAACATTTACTTGTCAATAAAAGGGAGCCTTCCTAAACTGTGTGGCAGAATGTTTGAAAGAATGAGAAGTTCCAATATGACAGATAAGAAAAGAAATATAGGAGAGGAGTCAAGACAATGCTGGAGAAACAAAAGCTTGTAGAAACTATGACTGTGAGCATCCACTGCTGAGGGAGTAACTGGATGTGGAGCCCTCTGAAAATCTTGCAGGAGGGAACCTGGCAACCTGGGAATCACTTCAGCTCTCTTGGAACCATGCCCCTCTCAAGAGGTGGAGAGTTCAATTCTGTGTCTTTCACTCAACTCTTCTAGCACTAACTTGCTGTTTTATGTATCATACAGGAAATATTTTTAGATAAACCCATGGGAAGAAGGTAGACATGGAGAAATACTTCATTGAAGTCAAAGATGTAGTGAGGACTTCTGCAATCCAGTTAGCTCTAAAGTTCAAAAATAAAATATAACTGGTAGGAGCCCTGGTGATATTTGAGAAGATGTCCATATTAGACTAACAAATATATGAGCATCCCTTTCTTTTCCCAGTTCTTCCTTACTTAGTGTGAAGAGAGAATCCACGCAAGTGCTCTTTATTGTTTTGTCAAGAAGATTAAGTGGAGAAGGTGAGTTGGGAAGAAGAGAGTTAGAGTGGAGGGTGTGAAAAGGGACTGGAGAGAGGAAATGTGGTAACAATTCACTGTATGCAAGTGTCAAAGTGTCAAAATTAAAGAACGATTAAAATTTGTTCTATGTGGAGGGGGGCATGTATCCTAAAGTTTGATACCAAGTGCTTTTCCCCACTGAGTTATCTCTTGCCTTTACAATAATAATAACAATAATAATAATAATAATAATAATAATAATAATAATAATAATAACCTAAATAGAAAAAACCTGCATATCCAACCTGAAAGAATGTTGTTCTTTGTTTAGAACCAAGAAATCGTTGCTACATATGCTTAGCATTGTTCTTGCACAAATGTATGCACACACACAGTGCACATATGTGATAAGGTGATATATATCACATACACTCATTCAAGTTTATTTCTTATTGTAGCTGCATAACATATTAATTATAACCTGCTGTTGTGGGACATTTCCTGAAGACACATGAACAAATGCTTTCTACCCCAGAGAGACCACTGATGACAGTTCAATGATATGTTTTCATCCGAGACTAGCTTCAAGAACCTGTTAGTTACTTGTGTTGTTACAGGATCATGGGTGGCCCGAAAGCAGTTGTGTCACCAAAATACCATAAAAGCATAGGTGAAAACTCAGAAAAGCACCATCCTTGGTGCTCTCTGCAGGATGTACAGTCAGCTATATGGAGAATCATAGACGATCAGGAGGGACTTCTTGAGTCTTGTGACTTTCATGAGCTTCCTGATCCTTTAAGTAGTTCAGTGTGCATCCTATTTTATGAGCTGAAGAGCCAGCAATGTGCTTACCTTGTATCCACACCACTGAAATTGAGAGAAAGAGAGAAAATGCAGATATTCTTGTATTCCATAACCTACATGCTTGTCATTGTGCTTTAATAATGTTATTAGTATATATTAAGTATAGACAATAAGTTGTAATTATGCCTAACACATAATATTGATGAATATAGTAGTAATGGTAGTGGGGGGGGGAGAGAGACTTAGGGGCTTGTGAGGTAGCCCGGTAGGTTAAAGGAACTTTTTGCTAAGCATGATGGCCTGAGTTCAATCTCCAGGGCACACATGGTAGAAGGAAGGAACAGAGTTTCACAAGTTGTCTTTTCACCTCTACATGCAAGCCTAGGCGCGTACACACACACACACACACACACACACACACACACACACACACACACACAATTTTATAAAATTAGGAATTCAAAAGATATTTTGAAAGGGCATATAGATGAAAGGAAAAAAGAGAAGTGATGTTTTCATTTATAAAATCAGTAAATAATTTTTTAAAATGACAGTTTCAAAAATTAATTCATTGATCACCATCAATTATTTTTGTTTTGAGTAGTACCTCAAGTTTGTAATTAGCTATTTGCTCTGTCAGTTGAACCTCAAAGTATTATTTATTTATTTTTTATATAAAAACAAGTTACAGTTAGCCTGGAGCATCTAAAAAACTCTGAAAAATCAGGAACTCTTCTCCAAATCCAGTCATTTTTAATGTCTGGGTATATTTCTTTCCATTGCTGGGAAGATTTATTTATGTATTGATAAAATGGATACATCTTGAATCCATCCAGATGGGTCTCAAATTCATCTTACCTGATTGGGATGGTTTATTAAGAGTTTTTTGATTAGCTTCTTCATCTGTCAACAATGGGTTATGATATTTGCTGCTGTGTTCCCTTGTTAGATATGTGTGTGACACATAGGAAGTGTTTGAATTGAATACAATAAGCACAGTGCAGGTGGGTGTCTGTCTTAGGGTTTCTCTTGCTGTGAGGAGACACTATGACTATGGTAACTCTTTTTATTTTTATTTTTACTTTTATTCGTTGTTTTATTTACTTTGCATCCTGACAGCAGGTTCCTCTCACTCCTCTCCTCCCAGTATCTCCCCTCACCCTCCCTTCTGCCTCCTCCATCCACTCCTCCTTTGTTTCTATTCAGAAAAGGGGAGGCCTCTCATGGATATCAACAAAACATGGTATATCAAGTTGCAGTATCTAAGTGCCTCCCTTCTTACTAAGACTGGACAAGGCAAGTGAGTAGGAGGAATAGGGAGACCCACAGTCAAACAGCAGGCAGAGCTCAGGGACTCCTGTAGGCAAGGGAGAGGAAGGATTGTAGTAGTCAGAGGGTCAAGAACATCACAAGAAAAACCACAGAATCAACGCACCTGGGCTCATAGGGATTCACAGAGACTGAACTAACAACAGGGAGCCTGCATGGGACTGATCTAGGCCCTCTGCATATATGTGACCATTGTGTAGCTTAGTCCTCTTGTGGGACTCCTAAATGAGAGTAGGGGCTATCTCTTGACTCTTTTGCCAACCCTAAACAAAGACAAACATCCATAATCTTTTTTATTCTTTTTTTTTTGGGGGGGGGGGATGTGGGCATAGTCCTCTAGGCTACTTCCTGCTGGTTGGAGTTGTTAATCTTATGGGGATTCTGAGAAAATTCAAGATAATGGTCAAGTCCTGGGAAGAATGTCTAAAACTTTTGCTGATAGATACCATCTGTCAAGGTCAGGAGGTCTTGATTGATCAAATCTGATTCATGTTAACCTGGAATAAATTCACAGTCTCTTGCTCCCTGTGGAAACAAAAGCAGAGCCTCCTTTCCAAAGCAACATATCCTTAGACCAAAATTTTGAAGTCAAGGTACCTTTAAAATATATATTTTGGTTTAGCTCAGCAGCCTTTACAATCAAATGTCTCTCTCCAGTTAAAAATCCCCAAGACAATACAGTCCAGACTCTCTGTAATTTCCATCTTTATATGGCTTAACTTTTATATTACCTTTACTATCTCTTTAAAGGCTTTATTTTTTTAAAAAACTCTCTGGGTTTTCTTTTTATATATAAAACTACATATACTCCTTTTCCTCTGTCTTCCAAGCCTATGTACATTTTTACACACACTGTAAACTGTTTAGAGTTTTATTCCACCTGAATCTGTCTCATTGTCAATTTATAATCCTTCTCTAATCAGGAGAGATTTTAAACTGCTAAGCTGCATGACTAGGTCCAATGGGGCAGCCTTGACTGCTGACTCCACCCACCTCAGCTTCCCAACATGGCAGAGGTGCACATACCACCAACTCCAGGAAGCAGTGGGTCTATGCCTCCAATAAGCAGCATGTAGCCCAGATGTAGCCTGAACCTTAAAAGGTCTTATTAATAAAATCAAATCTGGAGCCAGGTATTGGGGTGAATACTGGAAGATCAGAGAAGCAGAACAAGCCACAGCCACCTCACCTCACCAGTTCCTCAGCTGATCCTGTCCTCAAACTGGAAGCCTCCGAGTCCTTATCCAGAATGGATCTCAGCTGAACTGCTGCTCAAAAGCCTAAAAACTTAACCAGGCCTAGTTCCGCCTCCTCACACCTTAAATATCTTTCTGCTTCCTGCCATCACTTCCTGAGATTAAAGACTCTTGTTATCATGCCTGGCTGTTTCCAGTGTGGCTTTAAACTCACAGAGATCCCGGTGGATCTCTGCCTCTGGAATGCTAGGATTAAAGGCATGTGTGCCACCCTTTTCTGGCCTCTATATCTAGCAGCTGTTCTGTTCTCTGACCCCAGATAAGTTTATTAGGGTGCACAATATTTTGGGGAACACAATGTCACCATACCCAGAAACATTTTTTTTTTTTGGTCTATGCTACCAAAACCTAAATCAGCCATGAAGCATGCTGTGTGGCTTGGAGACACCTCTGTGGACCGTGGAGGGAATCTGCCATGCTGTAGGTCAAGCCCACACACTGTGAACTCAATATACTTTAGCTCAAGCCCAGGCGCCATGGCATCTCTGTATCACGGCTTGCCTGAGAGACATAACTAGGAAGCTGTTTTTAGCTCTGTTTCAGAATCTTTTCTTTCTTTTTTTTTTTTAATACTTTCTCATATTTTGTGTGGAAATTCTTGCTACCATGTCTGGGCACCAAATGTAGTGGGAAGTTTCTCTGTCCTGTCCTGCCTCATGGTCTGGACAAATCTCTCCCACCCAAGGTCCTGCAGCAGCCGCTTATAAAATAATTACATAGAGACTTATATTAATTACAATTGCATGGCCTATGACTCCTGCTTATGTTAAATATCTCTTAAAACTTAACCCATTTCTGTTAATCTGTATGTTGCCACATGGCTGTGGCATTACCAATCTGTTGGCATCTTGCTCCTTCAGTGGTAGCCTGGCATCTCTCCTGACTCTGCCCTTCTTTCTATATCTCTGCTTAGATTTTCCACCTGGCTGTAAGCTTTCTTGTCGTAGGCCAAACCAGCTTTATTTATTATCCAGTGGGAGCCACACACATTCACAGCATACAGAAAGATATCCCACAGCATTCCTCTCCCTGTGTTAATCCTACCAGTTGAGAATAAGACCACTATCACAATTTAAAGCCAAACTTGAAGCAAGTTTTAATTAAATACCAGCCAGGTGGATGGGCTCTGGCCAGGTCCATACTGGGTTCCCCAAAAAATGGCCCTGCGTCATGTTTTGCAGGGGCTTAAAAAGGAAAAAACCCATAATTGACAGCATTTCCCAGAAGGTTCAGTCAGAGGCAAGCATACAATGACATATTTCGTGCCTACTTACCTCAGGCCTATATCCAATGGGGGATCCCGACCTATTTCCTGCCTGTAAACCTCCCACATCTGGTGCAGTTGAATCAAATGCTTCTTTAGGGCAGTGAAAATGTGTGCCTTGTTATCTCCCGTAAACAACAGCCTCCAGCATTTCAGGAACAATCTGTCTTTGGGCAAAGAGCTTGCAGATCAGAGGCATTTTTGTTTCAGGGATCTCTTAGGCACAGTAATTAAGACTTAAAATGTAACTTTGACTCTCAAACCTGGCCCCCACAGGCTTGTAGCCATATTATAATGCAGAATTAAATCTAATTTTAAAAGTTCCCATGGTTTATAGAAGTCCAAAGTTCAAAGTCTCTTCTGAGATTCATACAATCTCTTAACTGTAATCCCATGTAAAATCAAAATGAAAAAAACAGATCACATATTTCCGATATATAATGGCACTGGATATACATTCCCTTTCTAAAAAGGAGGAAATGAGGGAAAGTGAGGAAATATTGGACCAAAGTGAGACTAAAAACCAGCTGGTCAAACTCCAAGCTCTGCAACTCCTTATCAAAGCATGCCTCGGATCTCCAACTCCTTTCAGCTTTGTTGGCTGCAACACAATTCTCTCTTTTGAGCTGGTTGCACTCCCTCTTAGCCACTCTCCTCAGCAGGTATCCCATGACTCCAGCATCTCTAACATTGTTGGGTCTCCAAGGCAATCCAGGCTTCACCTTCACAGCTGCATGCAATGGCCTTTCTAGGCCTCCATGCATGGACAACCATGACACATGCCTGGCCTCAGCAGCTTAGTCTTGGAGGGAAATTCTATAACCCCTTTCTTCTATCCTTAACTCTAAAGCCAGAACCACTTGGCAAAAGCTGCCAAATTCTGCTGCTTGCTGGGACTAGAACATGGTCCCCCCACCTAGTTATATCTTCACCAGTTTCTGGTTTTGATGGTTTATTTCACTGCCTAAGCTTGGCTGTTCTGCAACTCATTCTACAGACCAGGCTGGACTTGAGCTCAGAAATGCCCTTGCCTCTGTCTCCTGAGAGCTGCCATTAAAGGTATGTATCACCATTCCTAGATCTAAGCTTTAAATGCCCTTTCACAAATTGGAATCTTAGCTGGGTGGGGTCTTGCTCTGAGGTCATCACTCCCTTTATTCCATTTAATATCAGGCCTTTCATCTCTTTATCCTCTTGTATACAAGACTTAACTCCATTCCATTTCCTGTGCCCCTTTTCTTCTCAAACAATACACTTTTTAAAAAATTTTCCTTGCTCCTTTTTATTATAGATCTTCATAAGTGTGAACACTAATAGATATATAACACAATCCATCTAGGTTGTTTGGAAATGTTCTCTGCCAAAGCTGTTAATCCACAAGTGTTCAATTTATCCACAGACAGCTTTTTTTTAAGACAAAGGCAGAAAGCAGCCACAGGCTTCACTAAAATATCACAAGAATGATCTCTAGGTCATATATTAATATTCTTCTCTTCTGACATCTCTTGAGCTGGGCTTTCAGAGTTCAAATCACTCTCAGGAGTCTTGCATGCTCCTACTAGGATAACCCATAAAATTCTGCTTAAAGCATTCAACTGCTTTCCTAATCCAAAGTCCTGAAGTCCACATTCCTCCAAATAAAATCATGGTCAGACCTACCACAGCAATATCTCAATCCCTAGAACCAACTTATGTCTAAGGGTTTCTATTGCTATAAAGCAACACCATGACCATGGAAACTCATAAAGGAAAACATTTAATTGGGGCTGGCTTACAGTTCAGAGGTTTAGCCCATTACTATCATGGTAGGAAGCATAGTTACATGCAGGCAGACATGGTACTAGAGAAGGAGATGAGAATTCTGCATCCAGATTGGCAGGCAGAAGGAAGAAAGACTGTGAGCCTTTAGCCTTGTTTGATCATCTGAGACTCAAAGACCACTCCATTAACACACTTCCTCCAACAAAACTACACCTACTCTAGCTCGGCCACATCTCCTAATAGTGCCACTTCCTGCTATTTTTCTTTTAAACCACCACAGTGATCCAAATGCCCCTTTTCCCATGCAGTTCCAATGCTGTCCTGTTGTTCTGGAGACTGCTTATAGGCAAAAACTCCTTCACTCTCATGGGACCTTTTTGTGACAATAAATGTTATGTATTTCCCCACATGCTTTTAAATTGTTCTTGTCTTTTTTTTGCATATTAACAATTCTATTTTTTGAGATAGTATCACTAAGCAGTGTTAATCAATGTTGTAGTTAGAATTTTTTCATATTCATTTCAAATAAATACATTCAATATGTATATACTTCCTTAGAATAAATATCCCACAATTCACCTGTGCATTCTTGAATTGTTTTTAACTTTTGCACAATAAAGTAATACACTCGTGACATTTTGTTTGCAGAGATTGAATTTCTTTCTGTTGAATCACTCACCATGGTAAAGTTCAAATGATCAAGTCAGATGTTTGCTAGGATTTTGATGACGAAATGTCTCTTCATCTGTGGTGAATTTGGAAATATAGTTTAATGAAAAAAAAAGGCAATGAAATAACCTAGCTTGGAGTTTTGCTGATACTGCATTTCAGACTCACAGTGCATTGAAGCCTGGGTTAATTCTACCTTTGGACCTTTGTTGTGGCATGCTTCTCTGTCTGGTACTGGTAATGCTGTTCAGGTTTCTCATCTGCTTGCAATTCCTACACTACATCATAGCTGTCATTCGTGCTAATTTTCCATCAATTATCTAGCAAAAACAAACCACTCAATGACAAAGAATGAATTGAGTGTACGCCTCTTTGACTTGAGAAGGCAGGAGTTGGAGATCTCCTGAGGCTGAAGCAAAATATTCAACATGTCAGTGTTGTGTCAAACATCAGTTCTGAAATTATCAGGTAATCTCAAGGCTCATCCAGGCTGCGGCTGCGGGATCTGGGAGATTTGCAGCATTGTTTTAGAGGAAATAGGAAATGTCAGACTTGTGTCTCTGAGGCTTGGTCTCCTGAGTAATGGCTCATACAAGTCCTGTATTAGATGCCTGTTTCTCTACATAAAGCAGAAGAGTTCAGCTGGGCTGGAATCTGTGCGCTTCTATTTTATTGTAATTGAGCTTGACAATTTCATGTCTTCTCTTTGTTTGCATTTTCCACAGCAACATCACAGTTGTTTCTGTAGCAAGCCACATACATTAAAGTAATTTTTAATAGGAATTACGTTTATGGGGTTACAGATAGAGGTATGGTAAATATAATACAGTTTTTACTTTAATCAAGAAAACCTTAAAAAGTGAATTTTTAGAAAGTATAAGGTTGTGGTCTAGAGGGATGATTAAAAGAGGATTCCCATTTCTTAATTTACTAGGACTTTTTCAGAGGCAAAGTTTTGTTTTATTTAACTATATTTAAAAATAGTTTAAAGTAAAATTTCAGTGTTTTCTTCTCATCCCTCCATTTTGTAAGATTAAATTAGCTATTTCTACAACATCTCTGTAATATATCTGACAGCTTTTCTTCTCTCTTCTTACAACATATTCTTTACAGTTTGGATTAATTTTTAGAATTACTACCTTGAAATAATAGTAGACACACAAAAACTACAAATAAAATGCAGGGAACCTCCATGTGTTAATGACGCAGATTATGCCAGGGGTAATAATTGACATAATGGCAATCCATTATTTAAGACAAAGCAGGAAATAAGAAGCTTGGGCAAAGCACTTCACTAGACTAAGTTACATAAAGAAGAGTCTGAATTATTGTAACAATCTGATATTAAATTTTAAAAGTTACTCGGCAACACCAACAAAACAAAATAGACAGAACATTTGCTCTTCTGCAGAGGCACTGGGACCCTCCCCAGGGCACCCAAGGAGTAGAGTGTTGACATGAAGCTGTGTACCTTTTCTCCCTCTTTTGTGGTATTTCAGGCAGTGTCTTGCCCGGAAAGATTCCATTTTGCAATCAGCTTTTGGCTCCATTTTGAGAGTTGATTGCCTTCCTAGGCAGGTGAACAACCATCCCCCTGCTGCTACTTATGTAGCACAGACTGATAAATGACTTATTCTTAAGAATAGAAATGGTACACTCTATTTAGTTATTGAGGGAATAAAGACTGTAGGGGTACATGGACATATATAAAACATGTCAGAGAAACCAGGCTCAAGACTTATCAGACATGCCGGAATTAAGAAGGTATAACTTCCTCTCCTGGACCCCATGAGATGAGGGGAAATCTAGTACAGTATAGCATGGCCCAACTCCCACTAGTGTCATGTCATGTTTGGTGTGCACAGCAGGGACCAACAGTCGGTGAACTCCAGTCTGTTACCAGTGCTTCAGCTCAGCATGAACCCCACTACCAAGTACTACATTACTGAGTAGCGTCTGCCTGTTTACCTGTTCATTCTTCTGGACTCAAACCTTTGTTTCTACTCAGACCAAGTTCCGCCATCTTGTCTCTTCAGCCAACTGCATCTTTATTCTCAGCCCTCACTCCCCTGTGGCCTGGTAGTTTTCACTGGTTTATGTATATCACCTGTATTTAAGAGCTATCATAAAATGAATGTTTTTTTCTCTTTATACAAATAATAGATACTAATATTTGTTAGGATATCTTTTCAAACACACACACACACACACACACACACACACACACACACACACAGGCAATGCATATGTTTGATTTCACTTAGTATTCAGAGACATCTTGCAAATTATAACACAATTCTTTTAGGCATGAGCCAATGGAGGCCCAAGAATACTTGGTGAATTAAATCAACAGCAAGTTAAAGACAAGAATTAAAGGTGCAGATCCACAATTTGGGATGATCATTTGTGATTTGGGGCTGAACGTACTCAGATTTATCTGTTTAATCATATTGTCTACCATTTGGAATAGAGTTGCCCAAACCTTTCTGGCCATTTTCATGTGGCATATGTGGTCACATAGAATTTACTATAATTGAGATTAGTTTTTAAAACTGTTTCTGACCATGTAGTCTTTTCTAATGTAGATAGTCCTGATGCTGATGCTCATTTCTGCCTTATTATGGTAATAATAAAAATAATTATTGTCTTCAGGTAGTTATTTAATTCATGGTAAGAATATACCCTACAATTACTTTGCTAGATTTATTATTTATGCTATTGTATGTTATTAAATTTTTATTTTTATTTATTATATTTTTATTGAAATTAATATTTCTTTTTTTTTTGTTTTTTTTGTTTTTTGTTTTTCGAGACAGGGTTTCTCTGCGTAGTTTTGCGCCTTTCCTGGAGCTCACTTGGTAGCCCAGGCTGGCCTCGAATTCACAGCGATCCACCTGGCTCTGCCTCCCGAGTGCTGGGATTAAAGGCGTGCGCCACCACCGCCCGGCTAAAATTAATATTTCTTAATGTGTTTGGGCTGCCATACCAAACATCATTGACGAGAATATAAATAGAGATTTATTTCTCAATTTTTGATCTGGAGAAGTCCAAGATAAATGTGCCTGCGGGGTCATTGTTTTGAGTGCCCCAGTCTTGATTCACAAATATCTGCTTCTCACTGTGGCCTTACCTGGTTCTCTGGAACTGAAAAGGCATCAAGTCCCAGGAGGGTTTATTCACAGGATAGTGGGGTCTCAATGCTCTGCCTTCTGATCCCATTCTGTTGCATTTATAATGTTAAGAGATGAACTTGGAGAGGTAAAAGCATTCTGTCTACAGCGGTGGGGAGGGGTGGAAACTAATCTTCTTGGTTTGTTTGTTGTATCACCTTCTATTATCATCTATTTCTTAGTTGTATATCATCATTTTATGCCTAAACTCAAATCTCAAATTTCAGGGTTGGATTGTTTCTGATAAATTTGGGGTTAAACTTGTGTCTCTTCCAATAGTAAGTTTATAAAGAGTTAGTGTAAGACTTGTATTTTGAATATAAAATTAGCTAGAAAGAAATTCTTTTCCTCATGCTAGGGAAATTCCCAGGTATCTACAAAGATGACCCCAGCTAAGACTCCTAGGAGTGATGGAGGGGCTGCCTTGAACTGGCCTTCTGTAATCAGAATGGGGACTACCCTGATTGTTATAGAGCCTTTATCTAGTAACTGATACAAGCAGATGCAGAGATCCACAGCCAAGCACTGGGCTAAGCTCCTGGAAGTCAGTCGAAGAGAAGGAGGAGGGATTGTATGAGCAAGGGGAGTCAAGATCATGATAGGGAAACCTACAGAAACAGCTGACCCGAGCTAGATGAAGCTCACAGACTCTGGACTGACAGCTGGGGAACCTGCATGGGACTGAAATAGGCATGTGTGACAGTTGTATGACTTGATCTGTTTGTGGGGCCCTTGGCAGTGGAAGTAGGATTTGTCTCTGGTACATGAACTGGCTTTTTGGAGCCCATTCCCTATGGAGGGATGCCTTGCTCAGCCTTGATGCAGTGGGGAGGGTCTTGATTCTGCCTCAACTTGATATGCCAGGCTTTGTGGGCTCCCCAAGGGAGGTCTTACCCTCTCTGAGGAGTGGATGGGCAGTGGGGTGGGAGAAGGTGGGGGTGAGTGGGAGGAAGGGAGGGAGAGGAAACTGTGGTTGGTATGTAAAATGAAAAAAAGTCACATTTTAATGCTTTTATGTTATTATGTTTTTACCATATTTTTCATCAATAAAATTGTCTGAGTATGAAGCATTTAACAGACAGCTAAAACAGTTCTTACAATTTTTAGCAAGAATTGGTAAGCTTTATAAAAAGAACTGGTGAGCTTGGATGATGGAATAATATTAAAACTAATCCAAGGTTGATTTTAGTGTAGAACAAGCAGTTTCCTTGCCTAGAACCCTCTGAATTAAGGACAATGTTGTTTTTTTTAATGTATTTTTTTTTACATAAGCTACATGTGTTCTCAGTTTTTATAATCACATTATCACAACACTTTTGATCTTTGTGTAAAGCTGTACTGTGTTTACTGTCATCAGGTCACATGTTAGCTTGTTGGCAGTTGAAAGCCCTTGGGTCTGGTTCATCTATAAGCTTGGCTTAGAGGCAGCCTGAGGAGCATTTTCATTTACTGAATGGCCAGTGCTGTTTCATTTTAATCCAGAGATGGAAGACTACAGCTTGAGAGTGAGTCAGAGGCAGCTTGGACAATTTCAGTTATAGCACATGAAATCTGCTGCTTTAAAAACATTTAAATTCTCAACCTACCACAGTTTTACAAACTCCTGATTTTACCATTGCATGTCCCAAATTGAGCTTGCAGGGGGCTGGCTTCCAAGGCTCCATTCATTCAGATCTTCCTACCCTAACATCCCCAATACTTTTCTCTATAAGTAATGTAATTCTTTTTTTTTTCAGTTATATGCATGGCCCAGTTGGAAGGAGAGTATTTTGTATCTATATGAGTTTCATAAAAATCAGCTTTATTTTTTATTGAGAAAATAACACATGACTAACCAAAAATAGTTACCCTTACCTGGTCCTTTCCTTTTTCTCTGCCTGCCTGCCTGCCTACCATCTTTCCTTCCTTCCTTCCTTCCTTCCTTCCTTCCTTCCTTCCTTCCTTCCTTCCCTCCTTCCTTTGTGATTTATTTGTGTTGATTAATTTTATCTGACAATTTGATAAATGTGTGTAACATACTCTGATCTCTTCTCCTTCCTTAACCTTTCCTCTCTCACTTCCCTTACTTTCAGCCTTGAAACCCTTCCATCCCCGTGGGTACTTTCCTAGTATCCTCACATTCTCATTTGTTTTTGTAGCCCATCTAGGTAAACCAGGGCCATCTGTGTGACTATGGGACTGGAACTGTCCATTGGGATCTGATGAAATCCCCAGTGGGTACAAATCTCAAGACAGTGATTCCCCCATTCCCTAAATCTATCACTGGGGAATCTTTTAATCAGAAGATTGCCAAACTAACTTACTTAGGACCACATTTAAGACTGTCACACGTAGAAGTTGGGCATCAGGAGGAAAACATTTGAGAGGAGACATGAGAAAGGTGAGAAGCCAGGTTGGATCTAGTGAAAGAACAATACAAAAAGCACAGGGAGAGCACAGCTTCTTATAGACGTGCTGAACAAGAAGCCTGTGGCCTGATGCTTAGAACAGCATCATGAAAGACAGAACGTCTTTGGCACAGTGAGGAGAAGGAAGGCATTAGCAGGTAACATTGGAAAAATGAAATATGAGGAGCACTTTACCGAATACGTGCCTTGTAGGCCATCACATGCTTTTAGGGGAGTTTCTCACAATGAGATAGGAGCCACTGGAAGGCTTTAAACAGAGAAATGATTTGATGTAAAGAGAAGATTTGAGAGAGATCAGTAGCAGAAGCTGGGAAATCAGGAATCCTTTGTAATAATCAGAAGAAGTGGGACGCTAGGGTGGTCATTTCGGCAGTCGACTCTGGATGAGTAGCTTGAGTAAAGCATACAGGAACTTTTAAAGGAATCTCTGATTTTGCTCAGTGCTCTAAAATTGGAAGAACATGCTACTTTTATATGTCAATTTTCATAACTTATTTTAGGGCTCGAGTATAATTATAATTGTAAATATGACATGGCTGGATGTTTATTTGATTTCCCCTTGCATTATTTGCCCAAACATCACTGTAATAATAAGCACAGAATACGAAAAAATTAACTTCTCTTGTAACTAATCAATGGTCTCCTTCTAGTAACTTGAAGTCAGAACTTCCTGATTTGTAAAATATTTGTCTTGCTATTTATAAACTTACACCAGTATGTCGTTGAACAAAGTTTTATGACATGAATAAACTAGAGCCATATTTGGTATACATTTTTATAATGCAGAATGAGACAAACTCATGATATACCATTCCTATTTTTTAAGAATGGCAAAATGGTACACAGTTTATTGAGGGGAATGTTAGTATCCCTCTGTGCCAGGGAGGAGTTTTGAAAATGAGTTGCCCAACATAATATTTTTTATTATAGTCTCTCTTAAAACTTCCAAACCTTCTATTTTGTATTTGGTTTTGATATTTATAGTTTGAGTGATTGGTTGTGTGGCTGATTAATTGATTGATTGTGCTGTTTTTAGACAAGAACTATGTAGCCCAGAGCAGCCTTGAACTCAGAATTTTCCTTCACTGAGGCCACAGTGTTAGGATAACAGCCCAGTTCTATTTCTCCTGACTTCTAATAATTTAAACAGAATAGGAGAAAATTTGATATATGCTTCACATAATTTATTTATAAAGAGCCAAGTCCTCTCTCTCTCTTTTCCTACCTTGTGTATGTGTTTGACATTTTCTTTATTAGGTCTCAGGCTTTGTCTGCTTGCTGTCTTCACACGAGTCGCGCTTATTGTTTCTTCTGCTGCCCCTGGTAGAACTCAGTAGTCTTTTTAATATTCATAGTTTGGGTTTCTGTTTCAGATCTTGTCCTTCTTGTTCCTTGTTACATTACAAACATTATTTTTGACTCAAAACTCTCCTCTCTGCAGCCCATCTGTATTCTCCTCTGCCATCCCTCTACCTGGCTCTTTCCCCACCCCCAGGCTCCAACTGAATCACTGCCTGAACTTCCCTCTGTGGCCTCCTCTGGGTAGAGGACCTGCACCTGCATGTTTCGTCTCCTATAAAGCCAATCTGAGGCATCTCTCACATTGATATCTGGATACACTTATTATTGTACCTTTCATCCATGTTTCCTAAACAGTATGACCTTCTCCATACTGCTCAAAGTTAAATATGTCTTCTGGTCAGCCATGTACTTTTTAAGGATGTTTTCTACTGGAGGCTTGGACTGATCCCCTTCCCTTTCTGAAGGGAGGTGCCTGTGCTTTGCTTGCTTTTCTGTCTCTCTCTCATCTCTGTCCTACTCTCTCTTTTAAAACATATCATTTTCTCTATATCATTTTATATAAAGAAATGACCTTTTTTATTAGTTTGTTCTTTTACCTTTAAGAAGATGGCTTGCTGCCTTCCTCTGCTCTATGCTGTAGGTAAGATTGATGTCTGTAGTTGCTCTGGGTAGCCAGCAAGCCCTGGTGAGAAAAGTGCTGCTGAGCTGAGGTATATACCTGTTGTATCCTGCCTGCCTCTGGGTTAAATACATATTTCAATAATCAGCATGCACATGTAGGGATAGCGAGAGGAGAAGGTATGAGCAAGTTGTTTATAAATTATACACTCATCTGGTTTCTGGATGGTAATTCTGAACGAAGGCTACATTTTTTAAAAAATTAATTTAAAATGGCTGATTGGTATGGTATAGGTAGCTTATTTATAAGTATTTTCCATTTTGTTCATAATTAATCTACATAATTCCCCAGCTTCATTAAGATGAACGTATCATGCTAAATAATAATGCATTATACAGGGAAAAGAAGGGAAAGAGAAAAATAAAAAGCTAAGCTCAGGCTAGTAGAAATAGCAGAGGGATGGAATGCCAGGAAGCCCAGGACCTGCGATTTCAGGTTACAGCTTACAAACCCCAGACTGCCCTTCTGCCGCATCACAAGACTTTCTGTGAGCACTGGCCCTCCAATGTCTCATTCTCTTATTTTTTTTTAATTGTTGCCTGATTTTCTCAGCATCCTTCCCACCCTCTCTCCCTCCCACCCATCCTCCCTCCCTTCACCTTTACTTCCATCCATTCCTCCCTCTCTCCCTTCCTCTCTTCCCCCTTGTTTTAAAGAAAATGAATGAATGTAATAAAAAAAAAAACTAAAAAAGAAGACAGATATGAAGAGAGAGATACAGAGGGAAAGGAACAGAAGGGCCAAGGGGACTGCCGTCTAAGAGTCTAAGATGATTGGGAATGTGAGGAGTGTCGAGCGAGTGCACTCTAAGGACCCAGGAGACTGCTTTACAAAACTGCAGGGGAAGTGGGAGGAATGTACATTTAGTGAGCTATCATCCAAATTCACCTGGAGTGTGAAGTCACTAGATCCTTGGGGCCATGATCATATTATTTTCACCATTTTATTAATTTTCTATTTCTTAAAGACTCACAAACATATTCAGGAGACCAGCAATTGAGCAAAACATGGCTGCTAACATATTCTGGCACTCTTCCTGGTAGGTGATTGGCAGGTAATACGATCTATTTGATTTTTGGTTTTCTTTCTGGCCTTCAGAGCAAGACAGGTAGAGCAAAGCTTTAGACTAAAGGCTGGTGTCTCCTTCCCTCCATCACCACACATATTTTTCTCCCCTCTCCCTTCACTATGCTTTCATTTTCCCCTGTTTTTTAGTCTGTGCCTTTTATGAAATGCTGCCTCAGAAGCCTTCAGAAATACACATGCATACAAGATGATGAAATAAACATACTTCCTCAATTTGTTTTAAGAGATTGCTGAGTTGAACTAAATGATCTCTAAGGTCCCTTCCAGCTCTAAATTTATGCTGTTGTCACCAAAAACAGACAAAAGAAATCTATTAGTCTTTAGGCTAAGAGACAAACACCAAGTACTGTATTCTTGCTACAGGTGTTATTTCTTTTTGAAGGCAACGTGTTAGATACTGTAGCAGCTATGGGTCCTCACGGCTACACAGTGATAAAACAGAAAGTTCCTTTCCTGTTGGTCATCTACTGCTTGGCATGCTGCATACTTTTAAGAGTAGTTTGTTTTCTCCCTTGGAGAAAACTAAGTTTTCATTTGCAAGTGGTTATCAGTTGATGATTGCTTCTGGGTTAGGGGTGAGGGCATGTGTCCACATCTCCTTTCAGCTCTAGGACCCCATCTGCCACTGACCAGGGCAGGTCCTGTGCATGCCTCTATGAGTTCATATGAGCTTTCTCCATGCTGATTTAGATGGCCTTGTTTTCTTGGTGTCCTCATCCCCTCTGGCTCTTACACCCCTTCCACCACCTCTTCTGTGGGGTTCCCTGAGCCCTGGGGGAGGGATGTGATAAAGACATCCTTCTTACTGTTCCAGGATCTTTCACTCTCTGCAAATGTCTAGCTGTGTGTTTGTTCCCATCTGCTGCAGGAGGAAACTTCTCTGATTCTGGCTGAGCAAGGCACTGATCCACGAGGAGATTGTTATTAGGGTCATTTTATTGCCATAATCTTTTGTAGAACAGAATATTTGATTTTACCCTGTATCTTTTGGCTGTCTAGACACAGGATCTTGCTAACCAAGCAGTGTCAGATAAGGGTTTCACCTCAGGCAGTCGGCTTTGAGTCACACTAGACATGGGTTGGTTCCTCCCACCAGCTTTGTGTCACCATTGATTGTACTAGCCCATCTTGTAGGCAGGACACCGTTCACTATTTCAGATCAAAGGGTTTAAAGTTGGCTTGGTATTTATATTTCTTCTTTTGTAGCATGCAAAGTACTTCCCTCTACCAAAAACACTAGTCCATAAATGTGAAGGCTCGAGGTAGGTATCAGCTTGACTTCTTCTTGAGGTTCCCTGAATCGAGTAGGTGTTGTATTCAGCCATGGGGCCTTGCTGTCATTTTGCAGAGAAAAACCTATAGTCTTTGCAACAGCCTGGGTTGTTTAAGGATTGACATGGGAACACTTTGGTTAACACCACATTAGATGTAACTCAATCCAGGTATTGGAGGTTTCACTGGGTGAGAAGAGATGGCCAGCTGGTGCTCTTTCTACTTTATAGTCTGGCAATTTTATTTAGATTGTCTTCCTTCATGTGTATATTTCAGGAAGATTCTACTACATATTAGGTTCCCATACTGCTTCACAAATGCCTCTTAATTTTAGCTGTCTCTCCCAGTATTCACTCTGTCACCTTCCTCCCTCTCTCTACTTCAGCCTCCTGTTCCAGCAATCTATAACTATGTTTTCTATTTCCTTTTCCTAGAGAAATCTATCTGTTCCCACCTACTTCCTTACTGTATATCCAACTTCTGTGGTTCTAGGGATTGTAGCTTGGTTATCATTGACTAAACAGCTAATATCAAAATATAAGAAAATATATGCTATATTTGTCTTTCTGGGCCTGGGTTACCATGCTTAAAATGACTATTTTTTTTTCATGATTTCATTTTTAATGGCTGAGAAATATTCCACCATATAAATGTACCACCTTGTTATTATACATTCATCTGTCGAGGGACATCAAGGTGGTTTCCAGTTTCTGACTATTTTGAAAAGAGCAGCAATGAACATTGATGAGCAAGTGTCTGTGTGATGGGACGAAGCATCCTTTAAGTATATGCCTAAGAATGGTATAGCCAGATGGAGATGGCTTGGTTCTCGGTTTATCAATTGCCACAGTGATTTCCAAAATGGGTAAACAATTTTGGACTCCCACCGGCAATAGGTGAATGTTCCCCTTATTTTACATTCTTGACAGCATGAGCTGTCACTTGTGTTATTGAACTTTGGTACTCTGATAGTTGTAAGATGGAACCTCAGAGTAGTTTTGCTTTGCATTTCCTTGATAACTAAGAATGTTGGACATTTCTTATTGTTTCTCAGCCTTTTGAGTTTCCTCATTTGAGAATTCTCTGTTTTGATCTGTACCCCATTTTTTTTTAAATTGAGTTATTTGTTTTCTCGACATCTAGTCATTCTAGTTTAGAAATACTCTTCTTTGAAAGTCTGTAGCATTCTGAGCTAAAACCATCTGGCCCTGGGATTTTTTTGGTTGGAAGACCTAATAACTGTTTCTATTTCACTAGGGATTATAGGCTTGTTTAAATTGCATATCTAATCTTGACTTAACTTTGGAAAGTGATGTGTATTGAGAAAATTTTCCATTTCTTTTATATTTTCCAATTTGGTGGAGTGCAGATTCTTAAATTATGTCCTTATGATTCTCTTGATTTTCTTAGTGTCTGTTGTTATGTTCCCCCTCATCTCTAAGTTGTCAATTTAGATATTCTTTCACTGCTCTTCAGTTAATTTGAGTATAGGTTTGTCAACTTGTTAATTTTCTCCAAGAAGCAATTCTTTCATTGATTCTTTTTATTTATTTTTATTTCTACTTTATTGTTTCAAGCTTGAGTTTGATTATTCTCACCCTTCTACTCTTTTGGGTATGATTTCTTTTAGTTCTAGTGCTTTCAATTACGCTGTTATATTATTAGGGTAAGATTCTTCCGATTTTTTTAAATGTAGGAACTTAGTGCTATTAACTTGCCTCTTAAAAATGCCTTCATTGTATCCCACAAATTTGAGTATATTGTGTATTCATTTTTGTTCAGTTCTCAAATACTTCATTTTCATTCATAATTCCTGTCGTGACCCAATTTTCATTCACTAGTGAATCGTTCAGTTTCCATGAGTTTGTAAGCTTTCTGTTGTTCAGTATGTAGTTTTAAAGTGGGTTTTTTTGTGTGTAAGGTAACATTCTTTTATGTAAAATTCAATTACTACTGATATTAAATGTAATTAAAAATACACAGAATATTTTAAAATTCCAACAATATCTGGAATTTTATGTCTGAGGTAAAATATTGGTTATAGAATGGTAATATATCTCAATGGTAGAACACTTGCTGATCATGTCTTCTTTGCCAGTGAGACAGAAAGAGATATTGAAATTACACTGTGAATCATTTTGACTTACTTGTCTTAAAATATGTATTAGACATATGCATATGTATATAGTAGCATATTTTCATATAATAAATGAAATAGTGTAGTGAGAGTTCAAAATATAATTGTGATTATTAACTATTGTAGATCAATGGAAGAGAATTTTTATTGTACAGCTTAATTTTGAAATTCATGGTCAGGAAATTTAAGTCACTGTAATATTTCAGTAGTCACAAACTATATTCAATAGATTGCAACTAGAACAGACAATTTTTAAATCTGGGCAGTCACTTTAAATCAAAAGTAGAGAATTATAAATTAGATTTATAGCTTGCTTTTTATTTTTACTAATGTGTTGTATTTATAAAGTTCCTTTATAAGTCACTATATGTACAGCCCTATTTAATATTTTCTCAAGTGTCAGATTCCTGCTGACTCCATGTGCAGATGCTTCCTGTGTTGAAATACCTTCTCTCTGGTTCACACAGCTGCTTATTTTGCAAACGGTTATGAAATTGCTTACCTGTGGTTCTTTTAGCTAATGTGGCAAGTAGTGATACATGCTTTGCCAAACAAAGTGAAGTTGAAGACTGATTCATTCACATTTTTAATGAGTTTATGCTGTCTGAGTCTTTTTATTTTTTTAAGGAATTTTTTATTCACTTTGCATACCAACCACAGATTCCCCTCTCTTCTCTCCTCCCACTCCTCCAGCCTTTGGCACTGGTGAAGATCTTTCATGAACTTTAGACCAACAACTGTAGAGCCTCCATGGGACTGGACTAGGCCTTCTGCATAAGCAAGACAGTTGTGTAGCTTGATTTGCTTAAGGGACCCCTGGCAATATGATCAGGATCCATTAATGGTGCATGAGCTGGCTTTTTGGAGCCCACTACCTATGGTGGGACACCTTGCATAGCCCTGATGCAGGGGGAGGGGCTTAGATCTGCCTCTACTAAATGTACCTGGCTCTGCTGACTCCCCATGGGAGGCCTTTCCTTGTTGGAGGAGGGAATGGGGGGTGGGTTGGGGGAAGACTGTAATAACCAGAACTTGGAAACAACCTAGATGTCCCTCACCTGAAGAATGGATAAAGAAAATGTGGCACATATTCAGTAAAAAAAAAAAAAAAAAAAAAAAAAAAAAAAAAAAAAAAAAAAAAAAAAAAAAAAAAAAAAAAAAACAAAAAAAAAAAAAACCAACAACAATGACATCATTAAATTTGCATGCAAATAGATGGAACTGGAAAATATCATCCTGAGTGAGGTAACCCAGACTCAGAATGATAAACATGTACTCACTCATATGTGGATACTAGATGATTCAGACTACAACCCACAGCTCTGAGTCTTTTTAAATGTACATTTTCTTAACTGATTTGTTGCAATGGTGTGCTGAAAGTTCATTATAAGAAAAGCAGATATTGACTTTTAAAAATAATAATAATTATAACCATCTAAAACATATCACAAAATAGCATATCTATAAAAGAAATTAGTTATTTATAAATAATAATACCAAACATATAATCTCAATTAATTATACTTATTTTGACTTCAGTAAAATCAGGGATACAATGTTCATATGTAGATATAACATATATAATTATAAAGCTAAACAAATAGTAGATAGTAGCTTGAAAATGGTTATGTGTCTTAAAAATTGAAGTGAAGATGTAAAAACCATAAAGAGTTTAATTATTGCAAATTGACTCTACATTGTCTTTATTCTCTGAAGTCCTATGAGCCTCAATCTGCATGAAAGATTTCTCCCATAAATTGGGCTCATAAAGTCAGTCATAAGAGTTCTTTCTAGACTGGGGTTTCAAAGATTAGGACTTTCCATGTAGAGAAAAATTTTGTACAGACCGATTGTCCAGAAAACAGCACTCAGCAATGGTGTTCAGTGTAACCCAAGATTATAAGTGGGGACTCTCAAGCCAAATCACCAGTATTTACATCATATTTGCTACCAGACATAGAAAGAGAGGTAAGAGAGAGTTTGACAGTAATTTATTCTTTTATTAGGAATTCACTGATGAATATCTACAGTATACTTTATGGCCTCTGTTTCTACCCATGTATGCAAACAGCAACATATTTATTGAACCAACTGTAAAACCAACATTTTTTCTTACAGCAATGTTGAGACTCAGGATTCTAGACATTAAAGGAATATAAAACTACAAAATCAGTCATGCAAAAATTTAGTGGAAACAACAAAAATAACAGCAGCAATTAGGTTTCCACTTTTGATTTTTAAGTGCTCATATATACTCCAGTTTGGGTAAAGACAAACACCCGATCAAATGTGTTGCTCATCTGGATTCACCATTGTTCCTTGCCTCCTGTACCAGTAAACTGGGGGGGGGGGGGCATATCTATGATAGATGATTTTAAGTTGTTTATATCTCATTGTCAGATTCTGTTATTTTCACCTGAAACTGTGTAGCTATACATCAAAATTTTACAATTCTGGAATGAACCTAAGTCAAATTATATTGCATTCTACAAAATTAGTATCTGCCTGTCAGTGGTTATATCATTGGTTTCAAGTAGGGATTGCCGGTCAAATCAGGAAACAAGTCAATGCTCCCTAGTTATTCCCATAAATCTGGCTCATTAAGTCAGTCATACATATAGCCGCTGTACATAGACTTGCTGGCATTTCATTTATGCCATAAGTGTCCAACACAGAAAGACTGAAATCTTGTTAATAGATATTTATTCTTTTGCAGTGTGTGTAGTATGTGCATGTTTGGGTGTGTATGTGTGTGTGCATGTGTATGTATATGTGCTTGTGTATGTATGTGTGTGTGTTAGTGTTTATGTGCTGTGTATGTGTGTGTGTGTGTTGTGAATGTGCTTCCTTTGTCTTTGTTGATGAGAACAAGTTGTTCTTGGAGTGAACATTCCTGTGCAGAGTAAGCATCCATTACCATCTTGCTGAGAAAAAAATAAGCACATATGGTGGGCTTTACTTTTGTATTTTAAAAAAAAAACTCTCTGTTTTTGTGCTTTGTTCTATTCTTCTCTATGAAATGGTAACAATTTTTCAAATAAAAAATCTCTATGGTAATTCTTGAAATGTTTTATCATTACTCTTACATTCAGAAGTAAAGAGGATAATGATTTATAGAAATTACATAAAGAAAGTAAAACACATTTATTAGAAATAGTTGTATTTAATTTAGAAATCATATTTGTGCACACAAATTTAAGTTGACAGGGCTAGGTTTTTAAAGCCAACTAGAATCTTCAGTCAGTCATTGAATGATGATAGTACTGTTTCTCCCTTTCTAAGTATAGATGGCAAGATGTTAAAAGTGAAACTGTCTGGGTAACAAAAGGGCCAGACTGGAAGGAGAGGGGGTAGAAGAGGACAGGAAGTTTGGGGCAAATATCCCCACAGTCCCATGTACCATGAATATACATAACCATAAAAACATTTACACACACACACACACACACACACACACGTACGCAAACACATACACCACATATAATGCCTGTATATTGTTTATTTAACACATAGTTTAATGAAAAAAAAACATTTTATTCCATAAATACTGTAAGAAATAGCCAAGGAATTTTGAATATTAGTATTTTTATATCCAAAATATGTACGTATAATTTATAGTAAAGTGTCCAAATGGTTTTTTTATTTTAATAAGCACTCCCAATTAACTGAGAACCAATCAAGAAGCTGTATATAGTTCTTTCTCTAAGGGTTTCTTTGGAGGTGGCATTTACAGTGATTTATTACATGGTTGGTTGCTTTTTAAATTTAATAAATCATCAAGTTTATTCTGTATCATCATTTCTGTCAGGCTGTGGACTTTTCAGTCTTTTCTAGTGTAGTTGTGACTCATGCATTCTCATTGTTGAACTGTTTGTCTTTGTGCAATCAGTATTATCACACACAGATAAAGCCATACAATGATGAGACCGAATCACACCTACACTAGAAAAGACTGGCAAGTGCCACATCCACGAGAGTTCCAGTCACCTGTGTCCTTGCCAACATTTAATGTCATCCATCTTTTACACTTGAACCATTTTGGTGTGAATATTAGAGTATGTCAGACTGTAATTACTCTTATAAAACAAGGAAAAACAACTGCTTTCTTTTTGTTTTGTTTTGTTTTTCAAGACAGGGTTTCTCTGTGTAATTTTGGTGCCTGTCCCGGAACTCGCTCTGTAGTCCAGGCTGGCCTTGAACTCACAGAGATCCTTCTTTCTCTGCCTCCTGAGTGCTGGGATTAAAGGCATGTGCCACCACCACCCGGCCAATTGCTTTCAATAAATCATGCAACTTTAATTTTTAATATGATTTGTAATGTTTTTACTACCCAAATAATAATAAGAGTAGGTAACTCAAATATTTAATGATAGAGTAGGTGAATTTATGATTCTGTAATCATGTATAGTTAGTTAGTTAACTGTCATAAACTGTGGTAATAAAAACACCAAAAAGCAAACAATTCCTCAAGTTAACACCAAGCCCCATCAGTGCATGTTAAAAGACTTCCTGGTCTGATTCAGAGTGAAAGTGAGAGGAAAGGAAGCTATGAGTGACAGTCTGAGGAAGACTTACCAAGGGCTCTAGAGGATCCTAGGCCAAGTGTAGCCATTGGAGGAGGTCTGTGTTTCCAAACATTGGACCTGCTTTCCCATCCCACCTCTCTCAGTAACTAAGGGCCAGATGTAGAAACAGATGTTTTACTGAGACTCCAGATAACTTTATACTCCTGGGGTTCTTGCTTTTTGAGTTCAATTAAGCCAAAATTGGTGATCACCAAACAGAATTCTAATGGTGAATTGACTGTCCCCACACTGAGTAACTAAAGAAATGTATGAATCCCAATTATTATGTTATATATTTTGTTTACTGCTCTAGTTGGTGATGGGACCAGGGAGAATGGAGCCAGTAAATGAGGTGGATTAAACTCTCATGCAATAATCAACTTTATTCAGAGCATCAGACAATTTATACTCTGAGGGTTAAGAGGAGTTAGATAAATAAAACATACAAATACAAGGATAAGTAGCATGTGACAAAAACATGTTTTTCTGTAGAGGCATATGAACAAATAACAATAGCCAGTTGTAATGAGAAATCTAAAGTACATTCACTTCTATCTTATCCCTTATACCTGGGAAGGGCACAAAACCACATTCCAAGAACAATTCTAGGTTTTGAAGAAACTGCAATCACAAGTCTTGTTTTATTAGAATTTCCTTACAAGCTTCAGAATTCTCTTTGCAGGACTCCATTCTTGGACTGTGTTCTGACAATATTTATTCACCCATGTTAGCCATTCTTTTTATGAATTCTCAACACATTAATTAAGGAGTCAAATATATAATGTGCTTGAAACTTCGAGACAATGATGTATACTAGGCAGTCCTTAGAAGATCAAGGTTGATTGAGTCCTTGGTATTTAAGAATAGGATGCATTCACAATGTAAACAGACTCTACCTTCTGCTTCTTCTTCCTGGCGTTTACTTCCCAATCCCCAGTAGATACTGGACAACTGCCTCTATGTTCTGTTATAGCTGCACAAAAAGTGAGTTCTGGAATGTTTTGAAAATAGCAAGATTTAAACAATTGCCTGTCACAGATTTGTTAATACTATACTTTTCATATCTAGTTAGTATTATCAATGTCTAAGTTTCTATTATTTAATATTTAAAATTGTTTAATTCTCATTTTGAAATGGATATTCCCTGAACTTACTTCATATGGCTGTGCTCTTAAGAGTAGAACATAATTTCATTTTTTTCAAAGTTTTTTTTTTAACTTCATTAGAAACTTTTAGGAGAAGGCATGTTAACAGTTATGACAAACTCCTCAAAGGGAAGGAAGGGAAACTGCATTAAATTAATGTGAACATCACTGTGGAAAGTCCCTATAGCTTTCCTATTGTCATAACATAAAAAGCAGATTACTAGCAGAGGTTTGACTCACAGAGGACGTGATCTCCCAGCAGTAGCTGCTCCTTCCACCTTGTAGACAGAGGCTTAGGGTTCTCCCTATTATGTTGCCCACATGTTTTCTTCATTTTCCTTTCAAGAATGTTATCCTTTGCTCCAGAAACCTCATTAACCATTCCATGAAGACTTAGGTTTCCTGGGTTAGCAGCTCACTTAGTAGTTTTTTTCTTTCCTGTCTTTCCCCAAATTTCTGTCTTCAGACAGACTTCCCCACAGTTGTAGTGTGTATCACCTGTTTACTTTGCTTTACAGTGGCTGTAAATGTAAATGCTTTCATGTTACTCCATAGTGTTGCATTTGACTGCTCACTTGACTGATAAAGCCACAGTATACTGTCTGAAAACAAGTGCAATTATGTGGCTGAATTCTACTAGGTAACTTTGAAATCTATTAAAATCTAATGAACAAATGTATCAATGAATGGTTTAACTGGCATTGGCATTTTATATTTCTAGGTTGGTAATGAGCATTGTAAGAACAAGAATTACACTTCCCTTTTCACCTAGTCTATTGGTACAGAATGTTGAATAGAGTAGGAACTGATACATTTTGGAACTTGTGAATTTAAATATTTTCATGTGCAATAAGTTGATACTACATTACAGTAATTTGGTGAAAGTAGCAGGACATTCTAGTACGTTCTGCTGCCTATGAAATTATCCCATTACTAATGTTTGCAACTTAGTGAAAGTATATTATTTCCTCTACCTACAAAAGATTTTGTGGATTTTTATGTCATTATAAAATTAATAGTTTTGGCTTGTATATCTAAATTCATATATATGTATATAAAATATATGTGTTTGTATATACATATACATTTACACTGGGCTTATCTAAATACTGCATAAAATAAATCAATGCAGACACTGTGGGTATAGACATACATATGTAGTTTAGCCAGAATTATTAACATCACACACACACACACACTCACTCACACATTTTATCATATTGTTAAACATAGCTAAAATCCATTTTTTGTTGTTCTTCTCACTATAAGCATTTCACCTCAGTAGAATGGTGCAACAGTTTATCCATCTATGTTTTGAGAAGCACAGTCCTGATGTCAGTTCCTAGAATGAAATTCTGAACCCAAATGTCTCAAGCAGCTCTGAAGGCTGCTGCTGACCAGGTCTCTAAGTCATAACTCTATCCTTTCACTCTGTCAGCTATGCTCAACGTGTGGTTGGAAACGGAATGAAAGCCCAGTCTGGAAATCCCGAAGTGAGAGTCAGAGGAAGTGACCCTGTGATAAATCAGATCATTGATAAACTGAAGCATGTTATCCAGGTAAGTGCTGGCTTGATTTTTTATGGATATACTCAACTGTAAATGAAGTGTGACTACTTTCCACATATTTGATAACTTTACTAAATGTATCTAATATCCTACCTGAATTGATCTTTGTAATAATTTATTTTTATCTAGAGTTCCAGAAATAGTTTTTTGAGCCATTATCATTTAAAGTCAATCCAGATGGTATGGTGGGTGATCTGTGTATGCGAAAAGCAAGGCTTTGCCTTTCACATTTCAACTATGAACCTCTTAGGGTATATTCATCCTCAGTAAAGAATAAGCCTAGAAATTACTACTACTAAAAAAACCATATAAGACCACAAAAGCCAGAATTGCCTTTCATATGACTATATGAACTTTGCCGTGAAAATAGCACTATCCTTAACCAAACAACACACAAATAATCTGCATTTCTGGTACTTATTTATTTCACATTTTACATATTAAGTGTGTAATCTTCCTAGTGGGTATTCATTCAATACTTCTGCTTGTTCTTTTAGGTCATATGCGTTGATGTTTTTAATACATAATATATGAACCATATTCAGATAATTATCCAAAAATTATTTCACAAACTTTATTAATTGAAATAATGCTATATATTGTAAATACCACCTGCATCCCACATTTAGTGCTATTTGATGTAGGAAGGAGTATGTCTTAAGTTATTAGTCATTCTGTAACAATTTATGTATGTATATACTTTCATTTCATCCCAAACTTGGTGTAGATAGTTGATCATTTTAAGTATGATACTATAGAAAATCTAAATAGCTCTGAATTTTATTTGCATGTAAGGTGTGTCTGAGTCACTTGTATGGTTGTCACCATTTCAGCTTATTCAGAGACAATTAATTGTTTGGACTCAGCTCGTGAATCTCTAAATCCCAATAAAGCATATGTAAGGGGACAGAGAAGCTAGTGGACAAAGTTATAGATTTCTTTCGGCTACATTGCCTATCCTGTTGCACCCACAATGGCATCTCAGAAATCCCTTTGAGTGGAAGAACCAGAGGTAAGTTCTGCTCAGAAAAACGTGTAAGAGAAAAACATATGAGAAATAGCTGAGAGCACCCATACCCCTCAAACAGGTAAAACTAAACTAATTTCCTCAAAGACAAAACTCCAACGTGAAATAGCTGTTATGCTACCAACGAGTTGAATGCTGAGGTACATCTGGGGACAGAAATCCTGAAGATTGTATCAGGAGCAGAAGCAACAGGGAGGAAGGGGGGAAGGTGTTGGCACCTGGCCCACCAGCTGAGGTCACCTGGAGGTCTGTTGTCCTCAGAAGCAGTAGTTCTCAGACCATCAGTGACTATACCTCACACATTCACTAGAAACTCGTTCTGCCAAATTTCCTTTTGATTGCAAATTTTCTTCTCCACAGCAACAAGAAGAGCATTGCTGCTGAAATTGATCGAGACAGTGATAACCTAATGAGGCTTCAAGAAAACTTAGGATATTATTTTACTTCCTGAGTTTCTGTTGGCTCGAAGTCAATATATTAGCAACTGCATACACAGGTCAAGTAAATGTCCACTATATGCTTCTGTACATTTTTCTGAGTTGGAGGTACCACAAGGAAAAGATACAGAATGAGGATTTGTAGTTGAGTGTCCTGGCAATCAATTAGGATACAGGAAAGTAAGATTGTTTAGAGAAATGAACAGAAATATACTGTAGTAGTTCTGGTACTAGACAGAAGTTTTATCTTGACTCAACAACAACTCAGGATGGCAGACCCCTTCAGGTTGCTTGTAGAGAATCCAATATGCATATTTTTAGTCTCCAATGTGCACTAGACATTGCTAGATAATACTGGGATAAGGATGAGCTATGCTAACTCAGCTCCAATCAACAGCAGCCAAGGCAAAACTAAGACCTGTAGCTGTCAGAGTGATTTCCTCTTATTGATGTAACCAACCTTCTTATTAAGTAAGAAACACAGAAACAATGCGAAAGAGAAAGCCGAGAGGTCAGAGCTCAGAGCCAAAATCTCACCCTTCCGCCTGCGGTGTCCCAGCCTCCCGAATCAGAGCCCTATTTCCTGACTGTTCATCTATTTAAAGAGACAGAACAAGCCACAGCTATCTCACCTCACCAGTTCCTCAGCTGGTCCTGTTTCCTCAGACTGGAAGCTTCTGTGTCCTCATCCCAATAGCTCTCAGCTGAACTGTGTTGCTCCAAAGCCTGAAAGCTTAACCAGCCAAATGCTTCTAGTTTCTGGGTCTCACGCCCTATATATCTTTTTGCTTTATATCACCACTCCCTGGGATTAAAGGCTGGCTTTCTGGGATTAAAGGCGTGTGCCACCACCGACACACTCTTGCTATGGCTCTAATAGCTCTGACCCCCGGGCAACTTTATTTATTAACATACAATCAAAATCACATTTCAGTATAATTAGATTACCACCACAACCTCTTTTCAAAGTAACAACTCATAGTAATATCTAGTATGTGACTGTTTTGTAGGTATACATTGTTTGAAACTGTAATGCACAATTGATAATAAACCAGAATGTTAATATAATAATAATCAGTTCATTGTACTGTGAGACAACAAAATCTTCATGATTTCCATAGTGGGTTACAAATGACCTAGTGAGTGTACAATGTAGGCAGAGTTTTCCTGTCCCAACCACCTGCTTCCCAAATAACTGACTCAGAGACTTGATATTAAATTATAAATACTTGGCCAATAGCTCAGGCTTGTTACTAACTAACTCTTATGATTTAACCCATTTCTATCAATCCATGTGCTGCCCCAAGGCTCATGGCATTTTGTGTGTCTGACTCATTCTCCATCTGTCTGGTGACTCATTCTTCCTCCCAGCAATCTCAGTTTGGCTTTCCCACTTAACCTTATCCTGTTTAGCTATTGGCCAGTCAGTTTCTTTATTAAAACAGTCCCAGTGACATATATTCACACAGTGTAAAGGAATATTCCACAGCAGTACAAAGTGATCTTTGAGTGTGAAAATTAGAACTTTAATGATTTTATTTCATTCTTCCATTAATTATTTTAGGAAGTGAAATATGTCACTTTTTTATAATCATTTATAATATATATATATATAAATCTAAATAGCTCATATATATATAATGGGCATGCAATCAAACTGTTTCTATATCTATATACCTATATATCTATATTAATATGTATCTATCAATCATCTGTCAATAATCTATGATTTGTGTGCATAAACGAAGAAACCTGCTGCACCTAATGTGTCTATTGCAGCTGTTAATTGTCTAGGTAAGTACACAGACCTAAGAACATAAACACAAAGGAATGAGTAGATCTCCAGTCTCCAGACATTCATAAAAGGCCTGTGGAGAAGGCTTACTGATCTGTTGCTCCGCAGCATAGCTACATTCTTGTTAGAGAGATATCAAAGCCACATCCTTTTCAAGGTATTGCAGGGAAATGATCCTACTTTTAAGGCTCCTGTTCAGATTGCACCTCGTTCTTTCATCTTTGTAGGTATGCAGATCTCAAATTATTTGGACTTTCCTTTCATTGTAGAATTACAAGAAAATATCAAATATATGCTGCCTTTGAGGTCTGAATTTAAAGTCTGCTGGGATCATATGGCTGAAAATTAGATTTTTGTAAAGGATCACAGGAAGTCATTTCCTGAAAAGGTGTCACTAACACATTAGCCTTTTGTACCTTAGAATATACTGCTTCATCAGCTGATTCTCCTGCAGATGAAGAAAAGTTTTTATTTTGCCAGACTTCTGACACCTGATTTTATGTATATATATATATGTATGTATATGGCCTGGCAATGTGGCTGGTGTCATGTGCAACTGCAAAGGACAGTTTACATGATCCCTAGCGTCATTTGTGAGAATCCTCCGGTATGAGGATTCAACACTTTGGGGGTAGTATGGTCTGAGTGAGGGCAAGGACACTGGGATGTATTTCACAATCTAGTCCGTAGATTTAGATGAACATGCAAGTATTTGTGTAAAGTTGTTTTCACTGTAGTGGATGTTAGCTATGTTTGCAAATGTGCACTGTAGAAAAATGCCATACTTTCTAAGAGATTAATGTGTCCCTTGCCCTTTTGTCTGTATACAAGTATACAGAAATTATCTACCTCTATTTTTTGCCAGCAAAAATATTAGTAATAATTACCTCCATATGTTATTTGCGAAACACCTGTGTTCTTGGCCTGCTGTAGCCGTGACCTCATTCTCTCTAACTTCTGTAATTAATCACTAAGCAAGTGGGCAGAGATTTACGCTGAAATGGCCATATTCTCAATGTTTTTACAGTTATTTTTAAATACATTTAACATAAAATTTTAAAATTGTAGTTTGAGAGTAGGTTTATTAAACAGTGAGACAAGGTAGAGATGTCTACTCTCAGTGGATTTGCACTTTCCAATAATGTAAATGAACAAGCATCACAATAGCTGTCATGAACTACAAAGAAACACAGTAGACTGGGAGAAGAACTCAAGAAGCCCGTGCTACTGAATGAACAAAGAATGAGGAACGTTGGTGAGAACTCTGGGGCAAAAGGACTGAAAGTTCATCGTTTTTCTGGCATTGAAAGCACAAAGTTACAGCAGAATGGATGAACAGCAGAGACAACCTCGAAGTATGCATGGGGGAATGTTTGTAGGCTTCAGTTACAAGTGCATGTTGTTACACTAGAGTGAGTTTTGTACTAAATGGGAGAGGAAGACATTTAAAGTGGTCAGAGGATGACTTAATTCATGTTTTATAAAAACAATCTTGTCTCTCTTGTGGAAACTGGAGACCTTGTGGAGAAAGAACCAAAGAAAATCATACAGGTAGATGATGATAATTATTGGGAATTAGATGATCAGCATAGATAGTGATGAGAAGCAGATAAAGCCTGACAAATATTGGAAATGGAATTGGTTTGTGGGTAGATTGGAAGTAGGAGCTAGGAAAAGAACAAGGGGTCAATTAGGTGGTTCAGTGGGTAAGGCCATTTGCTGTAAACCCTGAAAACCTAAGTTATATGGGGAACAGAAACATATAACAATTTTGCCATGATGTTGAAGAGTGAGGTAGAACCCTGCCAGTGATCAGGAAATGCTAGCAGTATGGACCATTTGGATGTGTGAGAGACAAAATCAGAGTCCCTTAGCAAAGTTAGGATTAACAAGGCATCCCCACAATAGCCAAAATACCTGCCTTATCACATGATAGCTACTCTTTGCAGTTCTCCTTTCTGTGTGTAGTACTGTACTCAGGTATGTATTCACTTACCTACATATGTATATATTATAGACTAGGATCTGCATATAAGATAAAATCCGCCTGACTTATGAAAGAGACAATAAAGCTATTCATTTCTTTGTTTTTATTTTTAACTCTACCATGAATTTTCTTTCTTTTTGTGGTAAAGAATACATAAAATTATAATTGCTAGTGGAAGTAGTATGAAATCCATTATGAAGCTCCACAGCTTCAGAATGGCTGTTCTAACAGTATAGAAGTTCATTGAGATATATAGACTTTTATTTAGCTAATCTTGCCATGTGGGTTTTTTTTAATTAATTTGCAAGTTCTTTACAATTAATTATTTTTAAAATTAAAAATATTGTAGTCAGAAGATGATTTGCAGAGTTTCAAGGCTTCCTAGAGAAAGAAGTTTTAGCATAAATAATCTTAATATATTTCATCATTTAGGACAAGCCCTATTTCTATGTTCTTTCCTTAAATAGTATTGATAAGACTCAACGCAAATAGAAATCCATGGGGTATAGTGTGATAGTGTGTTCCTCATAGGCCATCTCAGGTCCGCACTGTTTCTGCACTTCCTGAAGGCTCTTCTGCATTGTAAACAGGGATCTTGGAGGAAAGACAGCATCTTACCTGCTTTCTCCACCTGTGATTCTGATCACTTTCTCCTGATTCTGCCACTCTGGGATCCCAGGACTATTTTTTCCAGAGCTTCTTCATAAAGAGTAATTTCTCAGGGTAAATACAACTGGGGAATTTCACCAGAGTGTAATATTAACTTCCTCAGATGTTTGCCTCCCAATGAGATTGGAAACAGTACTTCATTTCTCCTAATGTGTCTCATAGGGACAAAATCTGCAAACATTTTCCATTCGGATTCACTTTGCTAGAACTCCTTGTTCATATTGACTGCTTGTTTCAGAGGAAGTTGTCAGCACAAATGTTACAGCTGTGTAACAAATTGTCTTTAAACATTAAACATCTATCATTTTTAAGAGAAATGATGACAGAAGCTAAAATACTCACTGCTGGGTGCTATTAGGGTACAACTGATGCTTTTCTGCTTAGAAAGTAATTTACAAGCTTTCATTATGAGATGTAAGATGAAACGGCATTCAGATTTCCATAATCGTTTTACTGCCAAACCCCAAAATCACTACAATGTTGTTGAAATTGGTGAATTTAAGTAACATTTTATTTCCTCAAACCTTACCATTCCAACTCATTTAAGAGTGCTAAGTTTCTATTAAACATTTGCTTAATATGTACTAAAACTTTGTCATGAAAATATCTTCATGAATTAAGTGAATTTTATTCTTTTAATGAAGAATAAAAAATTATAATAGCTGCTTAAAATGTAACATAACCATACATATGATAGCATATATTCTAATGATCATAGTGTGCTATCTTAAGATAGAGATGACATTTTTATTTTATGTAGGGAACAACTATGTTAAATAGAATCTGTCTTTTTTACTTTTTTCTTGAAATACCAATATTATGAATACTCACTTTAGAACCATGACTAAAAGAGCTTCTAATTTAAATCTCAATGAATAGTTATAAAGGATAGTATTGCACATACAAAAAAAAAAAAAGACAAGAATTTCTAAAGATGCCCGTTATTTCAAAGTTTCTAAATTCTGAGGACTTCTCAAGCTTTTCTCATTAAGCTAACTGTGCAACACATTTTAGAAAATTTCTGCTTGTTTTAACTGTGAATCAAACCAGTCAGGCTTTTAGAATGGGGATGTCAACAGATTCTGGGAATTTTCTTCCTTTGACCAATCCTGTTCTGCTCTGAGGAAGTGCCACCATCCTCTGACCCCTTCAAACTTGATTCTAGTATACAGTGGTTATGGCCCCAGGCCTGTGGTACTAATATTCCATGACAGTTCTGCACTTGGAATTAGCAATGCAGCAGCCATCAAAACACATTTAGTTAACTTATTTTGAGAAGAAAGTACTTGAAATGTACTCAATAACTTTGAATGGCCATCTAATTCAACAATTAGCTTGTTTGAGAAAATTCAATTGAAGCCTGCTTCCTGGAGTAGGAGGTAGAAGGACTCTGACTCCATTATTGGCTGTTTCACTAAAAAAAAAAAGAAAAAAGGAAAAAAATCAATCACTAGCATAAAAGAGCCATTTCAATTAGTGTACAATCAACTGGAAACGAAGTCCCAAGAACTCTCTTTGGAAGTAATGAAATTAGGGTTGGTCATCGTTGATTTATTTCTGATTATTTAGAGTATGTAATTGTCTTACTTGGACAGAAGGCTAAGCCTTGTGTTCATTTCAGCTGCTGATCTGACATTGTAAGACTTGAGCAACTTCTCAGCTAAATTTTCTTTTTGACCATAATTGAAAGACATTGATAATTAGAACTTTCATTTTTAATTATTTACTCTTGTAAGATTTCATATACATGTATAATTCTCTGTGATCAAAGTCCCCTATTATCCTCTCTATTGTCCCTCCTTCCCCCCACCAAATCTCTTCTTCTTAAGCCCCTATGCTACTTCCACATCCTTTGTTTTGTGACCTACTATATCTGGAGTGGCCCACAGGAGCACTGGTGTGGTGTTATTTGCTTAAGTGGGGGCAATGTATCTGTGCTATACTCCTGAGGAATATGTCTCCTTCTCCCCTGTCAACCTTTGACTGTCTGCAGCCCCCTGGAAGGTGTGAGACCCTATGAACACCTCCTTCTAGGATGGAATGTTGATGGGCCTGGTCTTGAGCAGGTCTTCTGTAGATTGCCATTGCCACAGTGAGTTAATGAATACAACAGCCATGACAGAAGACAGCATGGTTTTGTAGCATTCCTTCTGAGGTGGTTTGAATGAGAATGGGCTCCATGGGCTCTTTTGCTTGAATGCTTTGTCCCCAGTTGGTGGAGTGTTTGGGAAGGATTAGGAGGTGTGGCCTTGTTGGAGGAGGTGTGTTCCTGGGGGTGGGCTCTGAGGTTTCAGAAGCTCATTCCACTCCCAGTTAGCTCCCTCTCTCTCTCTGCCTCACAATTGGTGTCTCCACATGTAAGTTCTGAGTTACTGCTCCAGCACCATGCCTGCTTGCCTGCTGCCATGTGCCCCAATATGATGGTCATGGACTCTCATTCTGAAACTGAAAGCAAGCTCCCAAATTAAATGCTAGGTTTTAAAAGTTTCCTTGGCCATAGTGCTTTGTCTCAGCAGTAGAAACTAGTAATTTTTAACTTTGAATTAACTTTTAAATTAGTCTGTAAGGTGAATTGTTAAATGGTCTTATTAGTAAAAAATCTGGAGCCAGATATTGGGGTGAAACCTGAAAGATCAGAGCAACAGAACAAGCCACAGCCAACCTCACTGCAACAACTCCTCAACTGAGCTTATTTCCTTAGATTGAAAGCCTCTGAGTCCTCACTTAAATGGTTCTCAGCTGAACTGCTGATAAAAGCCTCTAGTTCCTGGTCCTGAAGCCTTATATACCTTTCTGCTTTCTGCCATCACTTCCTGGAATTAAACATGTGTGTCCTTCCCAAGCAAGGATATGAGATCCTAAGTACTGGGATTAAAGGTGTATGCCACCAAGTCTGGCTCTCTTCCCAGTGTGACCTTGAATTTACAGAGATCCAGACAGATCTCTGGCCTCCCATAGGATTAAAGGCGTGTGTGCCACCACTGTCTGGCTTCTATGTCTAATCTAGTGGCTGGCTCTGTCCTTTGATCCCCAGATAAGTTTATTAGGATACACAATTTATTGGGGTGCACAGTGTATTACCACATTAGCCTTACCATTCTTTGATTCTAATATTCTTTTTGCTTTCTGTAGTCTTCCCTGAGCTTTGGAGGGCTTGTATACATGTTTCATTTGTAGCTGAATACTCAATATTTCTGATTCTCATCCCATTGACAAGTTAGGAGTCTCTAAATTATCCTTCACCAGCCTCATGAACACTCAATACTTAATGGTTCTTGTCCCATTGACAAGTTAAGAGTCTCTGAATTGGCCTTCACCAGCCTCAAACAGAAGCTTCTTTTCCCATGGCTGAGAGCAGCAATGCTCTTGGAAGTAAACTTCCTTTTCTCTTAGGCAACTGAGAATATCTATAAACATTGATAAAATAATCTAAAAGCTTTGTGTATTTATTTTAAAATAAGATGAAATATGATTTAAGAAAATGTGACAAATTATAACCACTTACAACTAAATTCAGATTTCTTAAGAAATTAAATCCAATGGGGTTTAAATTATTGCAGGAATAATGAAATACAGAGATAATTATACACTGTATTATTCTTAGGGTTATTCTTGTCAACTTGGTTGGGTTGAGGGGTGCTTCAGAGTTTAGTAATGCATATGTCTGCATGAGTCAGTGAGGGTATTTCCATAGTTATATTAGACCATGGAGGCTCCGACTTATCTATTTATCTCAGCAGCTGAGTACACTGCTGAGAGATGGTGGAGATGTGGAGGATGGAGCATGGTTGAGGGCAGTAGGTCACTGCAGACATGCCCATGAAAGCTACATTTATCCAATTTTACACTGGCTCCCTTGTATTACTATTCTGCTTTGCTTCCTCTCCATCGTGATATAAGTCACTCTGATGTTCTCCTCCATCACAGAGGTCTAGAACCTCTGAAATTGGGATCTAATCTGAGTCTTTTCTTATCATAAACTTTGCTTATCTGGTATTTGGTCACAATGCTGGTAAAACTGGCAACTATATTAAGTGTCAAATGTAATTTTGTTTTTGTTTTGTTTTTGTTTTTGATTTTGTTTCTTTTCGAGACAGGGTTTCTCTGTGCAGCTTTGCGCCTTTTCCTGGAGCTCACTTGGTAGCCCAGGCTGGCCTCGAACTCACAGAGATCCGCCCTCCTCTGCCTCCCGAGTGCTGGGATTAAAGGCCTGCGCCGCCGCCGCCGCCGCCGCCGCCGCCGCCACCGCCGCCACCACCACCGCCACCCGGCCAAATGTAATATTTTTAAGACCATCATCTATCTCCCAACTGAGTAATTTCAAATAACTAAAAAACAAACAAACCCAACTTTTTCTTCAGTTTTCACAAAATAAGCATTCCTTGACAAAGCAACACAGTAAGGAACAGAGTTGATTTTCATAAAATATGTGGCTGAATTCCAGCTCATGTGACCAGTCCTTTGTGACTACAGTCAGCTCATCTAACACACTTCAGCTGGTGGTATATTTACTCAAGACTTGCCCTGATGATTTTTCAACTTGATAATTTCTGTTTGATAATTGTTTGCTTCTGCTAAATTTTTTAAAACAATTTTTAATTCTTCACTCGCTGATAGTGACATGGCCTCCTGTAGTCTGGATGTTTCCACCATCATCCTACCGGAAGGATTCTTGCTGTACTGACTGATGATCCTTACTTTTTCAGTTACGTATTCAACAACATCTTATTAATGATTATCTCCTTTGACTTTGAAGTACTTACCTCTACAGCGCATTTCCTCTCTTGGCTCCTCTCTTCTGATTTCTCAGCAAGCTTTCTGACTACTCTCATTATATGATCTTTGTCTTTTTCCTTCTTTAGCTCTTTAAAAGCTATTTTGAGATACCATGCAATCACCTTCTTCTTCCCTTCCTCTGCCATAGAGACTCTCATAACTTTGTGATAACCAACTATCTTCTTCCAACATGTTTCCTCTGAGCCTCAAATAACTTCAATTGCCTCAGATAACTTCAAATTTATTCTCATACTGGACAAGCAACATGGAGGTTCAGATTCAGGATGGCCACAAAAACTCAATCCTGATAGAGAGAACTTCTTACTCTGATTTGCATCCTTATGCCCTTTCTCAGTTCCCTAAGCCTGTAACTTGATTAGCTGTTTAATCACACCCTAGGCTGGTGACCAACCCACCACTGAAATCCTAAACTTTCCCCCATCTCTTTAACTTGTATGGTTCATTTACCTCATGATCATCATAGTAGTTGACACCACTGCACTTGTCTGTCTAGGACAGAGCACGAGTTTCTATTTGTTTTCAATTTGGTCTAGAAGACATCAGTACCGTTATCTATAGCTGCCATCTCCAGTTCCACTCCTACACTTTATGTAACAAATTACGCTTGTCTCCTGTATCCTCCATTCATCTTGAGAAATTCCTAGTTCTCTTTTTGTAGCAGATTCCAATAGATAATCACCAGTATATCAGCACACTGGATATGGCATTAACCCTCTAAAAACATTCAGAAACCACTATGTGATTATGATGAAATTGAATTACCTGCATTTTTGTTTTTTTTTCTTTTTTGCTAAATATATAAATTGACAACATGGCATCTCTTTTCTAAAGATATTCCAAAATACATACCAGTGAATTAAATATATTCACTTACAAAGAAAGCATCTAACACATTTTTAAAGATTCAAACATTAAAGCGTGGCATTCACATGCATGGTTGGTGGTTACAATCCACATGAATGCAGAGAGTTTTACTTGCAAATAAGTGAAGGTAATTCACCCTTTAACTCCTGGGTGCATGAAGGTACCAGGGAGAATAAAGAAACTGGGAGACACTGGAGGTGGTGGTGCATACCATTAATCCCAGCATTCAGGAGGCAGAGGCAGGTGGATCTCTGTGAGTTCCAGGCCATCCTGATCTACAGAGCAAGTTCCAAGACATCCAAGGCTACATAAAGAAATCCTGTCTTGAAATCCAAAACAAACAAATGTAGATGTAACCAACCGTCTTATTAAATAAGAAACACAGAAACAATGTAAAAGAGAAAGCCAAGAGGTCAGAACTCAGAGCTAAAATCTCACCCTTCCTCCTGCTGTCCCAGCTTCCCGAAAGAGAGCTATATCCTGTCTGTTTGTTTTTTTTTAATAGTATTTTGTTCTGCCTTCTCATTGGTTGTAAACCCAAACACGTGACTGCCTCGTCACTGTCTGAATGTACAGCCCCCTAGGTCTTAAAGGCATGTGTCTCCAATGCTGGCTGTATCCCTGAACACACAGAGATCTATGGGATTAAAGGCATGTGCCACCACCGCCACACTCTTGCTATGACTCTAATAGCTCTGACCCCCGGGCAACTTTATTTATTAACATACAATCAAAATCACATTTCAGTACAATTAGAATACCACCACAAACAAACAAACAACAACAAAAGCAAAAGATACTGACTGGCATAGTCTATGATGAAATGAACGTGTTTTGTTGGACTCCTGATATAATTTACATATAAATTGCCCCCAAAGTCCATTGTGTTACATGCTTTATCCCCCGAGTGGCATTATTTGAAGGCTGTTGTAATATTGAGAGTTGGAATGTAATTGAGTGATCTTTAGTCTATTGATTGAATCCCCAAAAGAACTGGGAGATTCAAATCTCTTGTCACTTGTGTTCTTAATCACAGGATAAGCCTTTTCTTCCACCATTGCCAATATTACCATCTAGCACTCCCACTGAAGTCCTAAAAACAATGCTGTATCATGAATTCCTAAATGGTCTAATGAATTAAAAACAAACAAACAAACACAGAGCCAGATATTGGGGTGAAAGCTGAAAGATCAGAGGAATAGAGCAAGCCAGCCACAAGTTCTTACCGCTAGGAAATCCTCAGCCCAAGAGAGCTACTTCCTTTATATTCACATCTTATATACCTTTCTGTGCCCTGCCATCTTACTTCCTCTTTCTGCCCAGCTCTATCACTTCCTGTCGGTCTGTACAGACCTCTATGGTTAACTAGTGTCATGATTAAAAGTGTGTGCCACCAATCCTGGCTCTGTTTCCAGTGTGGCCTTGAACTCACAAAGGTCCAGATGAATCTCTGCCTCTCCAATGCTAAGATTAAAGGCGTGTGCTACCTACCACTGCCTGACCTCTATGTTTAATATAGTGGTTGGCTTTGTCCTTTAATCCCTAGGCAAGCTTTATTTGTTAGAGCAGAAATAAAATATCACCACACAATGAGTCCTCTTTATTATGGGCAGGAGCTATAAACATCCAGAGCCTAAATAAACATTTTCTCTGCAGGAATTTATTAAAGTAATTGTAAGATGCTTTACACAACTCCCCAATTCAAGAATTGTACACTGAAACATTCTTCTCTTTGTATTCCACCAACTGCAAGGCTTAGGGATTGAGTTATTAGGGGTGGCAGGAATGAAGAAATGACAGTCACATGTATAGAAAATCTGGGATCTGGTGGGCTGTACATTTTGATGGATACACTCTAATGGCAACCCTAGGGAACATAACACACTTGCTTCACACATCTGAACTCAGAGGATTTATTGTATACAGTTGATTGAGAAGGCGGAGCTACTATATACAGCTAAAAAGAGAATGGAAATGTGTTTAGCTGATCTCCATAAGAAGTCTTTATAGGAGAGTAGTCTCAGGCTGTGGACATCCTGGAAGAAGAAGCCATGGTCAACATTTTCTGTACACATGGTTAAGATCCACACAGGGATCAGGGAATGCTTTAGCATTGCTCTGTGTCTGAGGTATTGAGGTCCTTGACATGGCTGTGCTCATATAAAACACTACACACCCATTCATTATTGATCTGCTTCTTATGCATTTATTCAGGGTCTTCTCTGCTCCCCATAGCACTTGTGTTCTATCCACCAATACCTAGGTTATTCTACGTGCATTACTTCTGATCATGGCATTGCTGTCCTTGACCAATTTCAATATGTGGAGTTCTGTCTCACAGCTGGAATTTCAGTCTCCTCTTTGTTAATCTGTTTTTTCCCCTATGTGTTCTAGAGAAGACCCCCACCAGCTGAGTCTGGCTATTTACTGAAATTCATAGTTCTATCCCCCTGCTTTGAATTGTAGCTTTGAGGGATCATGATAGCCTACTTTACCAAACCACCTACCTACCCATACAACAAACAAACCCAAAACAGCCTTTTGTGTCCACCTACACATAATTGGGCAGTGGGAGGAGTTACAGTTTTCCCTGGAGAACTACCATAATTTTTTTTCCACTTGCCTCAAGGTCTAGCATGCAAAAATTGTCTCTCTAATGATCATTTTCAGCACTTCATTGCCATATATAGTTTTTTTAATAGCTCACTCATACCTAACCTTAGCTTTCTGCAGGTAAATGATGAGTCCATAATGCTTTACAGATTCAATAAATTTACTCTAACCACTCGACAGCAATTTTATGAATGTGCTTTGAAGATATAATTTGTCAGAGCCGAGCAGTTCCAGGATGTGTTCCTTGCAGTTCAGTAGCACTTAACCAGATGGCCTCCTATGGCTGAGGAGCAGTTAAGACACCTAGAAAGAAGGCTGACTTTAGGAGGGAAATGATTGCTGGGGACCAGCCAGGACATTTCTTAGGCATACACTTTTGAAGAAGAAAGATAGCTATTATGTAAAGATCCATTAGAAACTAAACCATGAGAGTTCTGTACAAGTTATAATACACTAGAATATACATATATGTATAAATTATAATAACAATAAACATAGCAAATCTTATGAATATAAGCTTTCTGTTTATTATGTGATTCATACTGATGTGGTAGAACCTTAACCAGTTTCATTAGATATAGAACAAATCATAGATTTTATAGTAATAAGTTGGAGTAGGTATGTCATCATGGTGAGTCAGCAAGTGTTTCTGAAAATTGATTTTGAAATTTTATAATGTGAACTATAGTATGAAACCAGATCTACCACTTATTAAACAGGTGGTTAAATCCTATTTAACTTCCTTTAATACCCCCTTTCTTTTTATCATACAAAGGGAGCTTGCCAGCTTTTAACGTGAAAGTCTAAATTTAATTTATGAGATGGTCATAGGAAAGCAAGATAGCTTACCTTTGATCAATCCTAGGAAATTTCTACGTTAACTTCCACATTTTATTTAACAAATAAGCCTTTTAATGCTTTTCTACAAGAATCACACCTCCAGGGAGGATGGCTAAAATTTCTAGAAAAATAAATATATTCTTAAAACATTTTATTTCATGAAGAACTTATTCTTAAGAGTTGAAAAATGCATATTTGCATCCATTTCAATGTAAGCAGAATATTAATTTCATAATAATATCCCATTATAAAACATAAGCAAAATATAACTTGAATTTATAAAAAGTTATTTGCACTTAGTTCTTTTTTAGGTAACCATATATATAATATTATATATGTATATATTCTTTTTTAAAAAAACAAAAGATTTATTTTTATTTTATGTGTGCTAGTGCCAGCATGTATGTGTGTGTACCACATCTATGTTTGGATGCTAGGAGAGGGCATCAGATCCCTTGAACCTGGACTTACTAGGAATTTTGAGACACCTTGGGGGTGCTGGGAACTGAAGCTGGATCCCTGGGAAGATCAGCAAGTGCTCATAACTCTTGAACCATCTTTCAGCACTACATATGAATGTTTTCACTGATAATGCATACTTCAGTGTTAGCATTAATTAATATAACCAAGAGTTGAGTAACTTTACCCAAGTGTTAATTTCTGTGCTCAGTTAATGAATATGATGACCACTTTGCAAATTGTTCTAATTTTAGTTACTTAAGAAGATTTCTTTATCTGATATTTTCAAAAGTATTGCAGCCTTCAAGATTTTCCACTTAAGACTAATCTTTACGTTCAAGGCTAGAGTGAAATCCTTAACTGTAATCTCCATTCACCATAGAACATAAAAGCATTAATAAAATGGTGTAGATAAAATAAACAATTAATTTGATTACTATAAATAAAGTAAAAATAACAAGAAAGCAAATCTCCCCAAATATTACATATTAATAGGAAGTATTTGAAATCATTCTCGTGATAAATAACTATTTTTAACCTTAAATTGTAATTTTAAAATTGTTGTAATTTTTGATCCGTCTATCTGTCTGAATTCCTGGTAGATGTGCTCAACATTCTGATAAATACAAAGAATACAAAATGAAGAAAATGAAAACACTGGTGAGGGTAGAAGAAGACATTCTAGAAAGAATACCTATTTAATAATGAACTGGTTTGCCTCTGAGGCCAGTGGTGAGGAGAGACTGAAATCTCTTTTTCTTCTAAATATATTTGAAGTTCTAGTATGAAACAGGAACCCTCCTAGGGTATTTTTGTATGAATCAAGGCCACTTACGACAGCTTTCAAAAAACAGTATAAAGCTGAAAATGTGCAAAGATAAAAACAAATATTTACATAATAATTAGAAAAATGAAAGATCCACTTTCATTTCTCCTCCAGCCTTAGGAAATACATATACAGTACCCAAAACATAGAAAGTATATCCTCCTAAATAAGGTTAGAATTAATTATCAGAGGTTATTGAAGTAAAGTGACGTTATTTAATTAGAATATATTAACAATATGATTGAAACAATATTATGTCTTGTTTATAGTGTAAGTGATAAGTGACTGAAGAAATAGTGGACAATGACGTATTTTGACAGTCTACTGTAACGATTTAGTGTTAGAAAACTCCTCTGCAGAATTTGGTAGAATTGCCCAATTTCTGTTCATGTGCATGTATGCCTAATTTAAGATACATCCTTCCTAAAGAAATGTTACATGGACATAACCGAAGCAGAGAAGCAGATAATTCTATTCTTTTCAGCCATGAGTGGTGTGTGTGTGTGTGTGTGTGTGTGTGTGTGTGTGTGTGTGAATAATTTTGAAGCATGTTCTATTCTACCCAAATCTCCAATAATATTGTAACTCAAATCAGGATTTTGAGTGTTTGGGCAGGTTCTGTAGAGAAGCTGTGCTGGCCAAAGCTAGCATCTAACTCTCTTTTTCTATTTTTCAAGGTACTATGCATTCCCAATTGTAACTGTCATGAGGCACATTTTTACAAATGTGCAGACAGTACACTTAGAATTAGTTAGAGCGAACAATTCTGACCTGTTGAAATCATCATAGAAGTAATACTTTTTAGTATCTTTGTTCATAATCAGGTTACTCTGTTGATAGGAAAAAAAACAGGAATTAAAGGCATGATTTCTAAGTTCAATACTGATTTATTTGCAGAAATTAAAAATCAGGTTAAATTATTACAAAAATTACAGTGAAAACTAGTCTGAGGTACAAATGAAATTGTATTTTGTTGTTGAATTTAAACAGTACCTTTTTTTAAAGGATTGGTTTATTGAAGCATTATCAGTGGAAAAACATGTGCTGTAATTAAATCATTTCAATAATCATTTCTTGAGGTCTTAATATGCTGCATTTCACACTTCATAGTGGTAGATAAGAACTCTCTGTAAGGGTGAGTTCTAAGAAAGTCAGAGCTGTTATGCAGAGGAATTCTGAATTCTCTATAAATATAATTCATTATCAGTACTTTCCTCTTCTAAAAATGTTAGAGAACTTAAAATTCTACATTAGTGTATTATAATAATACATTGGCCTGATACGGTTGTATTGTGTTTATCAATTATACAAGGCATAGAAACAAGGTGAATAGAACTTTAGTGTGGCAACACTTTCTTTCATCTTTGGTAAAATATTATTCATTTTATGAATGATATAGATTATTTCAATCTAGAAATAAATTTTCATGACCTTTCTGTACAGTACAGCAACATTTTCAAGTATTGATTGCTTAGGTCTTATGTCCTATATTGCAGTTTGTTTATTTAAACAGAGTATAAAAAAATAACAGTGCCTAAGAACTAGTGCTGACGTCCTTTGCCCCACCCCACCCCGCCTCACCTCCCGTTCGCTCTTTCCAACACAGGAAATTTCATCACTGGAAAAGGGAAATGATAATGGAGCTGTTGGCAAGGTAGATTCTTTGCCAATTACTATTTCGCATTAAAACAATTTCTCAATAGATGAAGTGTTTGGGGGAAATATTCTTTAAGAATTTAATGTGCAGGCACACCCTAACAAAATAATTTTATTTATTTATGTATTTATGTATTTATTTATTTATTTATTTAATGATTTAATTTAATTTTACACATCACGGATTCCCTTATCCTCCCTCCTCCCCCCCCGCCCTCCCCCCAGCTTGTCCCCCATTCCCATCTCCTCCAGGGAAAGGACTCCCCTAGCGATTCAGCTCAGCCTGGTAGACTCAGTTAAGGCAGGTCCAGTCCCCTCCTCCCTTCAATCAGGCTGAGCCAAGTGTCCCTGCATAGGCCCCAGGCTCCAAACAGCCAGATCGAGACTGAGCCGGGTCCCACTGCCTGGGGGCCTCCCAAACAGTTCAAGCTGATCCACGGTCTCACCTACCCAGAGGGTAAACAGATCAGAGGAAGAGAAAACGCTTCTTTTTCTCATGTGCTTGTGCATGCATGCTTACCCATGCAGTTCCTGTCTGTTACTTCACCGCTGGACTGGTTAATTGGTTAAGCTCTCAACACTAACAAAAATGTCACAAGTCTCACCTGTTTACACTTCTAATTCACACGTGTCTCTACCTTCTGTCGTACTGGCCCTGCTCATCTGGTCTCTAAACACCTGGCCCACTCAGAGTTTCTAGTTAATGTAAATTATTTCAGGGACTATTTACTTACCTGATTTCATAATCACTGTAATCAAAGCCTGATTCAGAGCAGAGGAACGGAGGGAAGATGTAACAGAGGCCAGCAGTTGCTAACATAGAGGACTGGCCATAAAGGTAAGCGGCTTTAACACATTTTCTCAAACTGTATAGCAGCATTTCAAAAACTATCTTCTCAGCACCGGTGTCATAAATACAAGAACATTTTTTTTTAGGAAAGTTTTCTTTCAGTTCTATTTTTGTGACATTAAAGGTGAGAATGTTTTCTGTTTTCAACTTGTATCCTACACAGTTTCTGTCCAGTTCCTCAAAGTCCAGACTCCAGATTTGAGCAAGTAGAACATTTCTTTCCCATTCCCTGGTAACCTCACTTAGACCTAGCCCCATACTCCAGACTCAATCAACCCAGCATTTTCCACTGTCAGACTGTGAACACGATCATATCACCAGTGCAGTGAAAATGTATTTGCTTTTGAACAACTTGGAGCTTACACCATACAGGGGTTACTTCTAAAATTATGTGAAACTTTAAGAATTTGGGGTCAAATGACCTTAAAGAAAAACACTGCAGTTGTGAGTTAGGAAGCAGTTATGTGGCCGTCAGTGTCAGGGGGAGAGTGCACTGGGTCTGTTGGGGTTTGGACTGTGTTGGCTGAACTGCCATAGAGAATCTGCATGAGCTTAGTTTTCTTCTTTTTGAGAGTTAAACACCACAGTTCACATGGATCTACCAGATAGATTTTTCTTTTTATTGGATGAGTGAGCATAGACTGCTTACCTACATTTGAATTTTCTGCATACACTTCTCTTTTCAACAACATCTCTCATTTCCTCATCCTGTAAACAGATGTGATTTTTATTCTTTTCCTTTTCATTGAACACCTCATTTGAGACTTTTTTCACTTGATTTAATTTAACTTTTTAATGGTGGTACATCTGTTGCTGTCTATATCTGGTTGTCATTTTAATGGTTTGCCTAGAAGCTGAAACCATGATAGAGGTATATTTTCCTGCTGTTCCCTCTCCTTTGTTCTAGATGTATCTATTTTTAAGAAATTGAGTTGGTTTGCTGTCACAGATTTTGCTTTGCCTTTCAAAGCTGTTCATCTACATTCATTTATATGCATACCTTTGGAAACATTTTTTTGATTAATTGATGTATAAAATATAAGACTTCCCTTAGATGTCTTTTAGTATTTCCCAGAAGCATGTTGGTAGAGATTACTTAATGGTTAAAGGCTTCAGAACAATAAATTTGGCTACAGGAGGACAATTCCCAAATGCACAACTTAGATGATAAACTAGCCTTTAGAGGCTCACAACTGATGTTCATTTGTCATTTTAATATTCATACAAATTTAAGAAGACCCTCTAATCAGCACCAGCTACATAATCTTCAAGGCCCAGGTAAAATGAAAATGTGGTACCTTGTTTAATTTCAGATAACCACATAGGTCTAATGTAGGCTGGCATTCTATCAACTGAACTACGTCTCTGCCTAGCTGCATTTTACAATGTTTGGTTGGCATGAAAGGTTGATTGACTACTACTTCAGTAATCCTTTTAGAGGGACAGTTTTCAAACACACCCTTAAGCTCAACATGTCCACAGTTAGATCTTTCCTCAGAAGCTGAGTCTTCCTCAGATGTCCTGTTTCTGTTCTAGATACTACCACCACACAATCATTGGACTTAACATGTTAGAATGTGCTAGGATTACCATATTCACCTGTCTATAGTTGTATTGCAAGAAATGTTGCCTCCTGATCATGGCCTTCTCCCATTTTTATTTATTCCAATCCAAGTCATGCACACATTAGCTCTCAAGGGAACCATTACACCAGCCCTTCAGCGTGCAAGAACTCCATTTTGACGTCAGATTGCCATTTAAAGCAGAAGTTAGGTGACATTTATCTAGCATGTCTTTGTTATACTAAAAATACAATAATTTGCACCAATGGAAAGTATCAAAGACTATTAGGGTCCAGCCTCTAATAGTCTTTTCCCAGGGTTTCCAGAAGAGACGCTACCAACAGTGAGAAATAATCTGAGGGAATGAATCTAAGTACACCGAGTTCTTTAGTCCATTCACTTTATTCTTCTCATACGAAACTCTATCTCCATAGCTTCGATTCTGTCCTCGTACTTAGCTCCTCCCTGTCACTTCTCCTCCTGTCCCCTCATAGTTCTAAGTTCTCTCCGTCTTGTCCTTATCTTCATCTTTGTCCCTCTCCGTCTTCATTCCTCCCCTGGAACTGGTCCAAAACCTTACAAGCCTTCAGACTTTTACAATGCAATGCAAGTATTTCAAGGTTCCCACAAGAGCAGTGATAGCTTTATTTGCAACCCCCAAAAAAGGGAGTGAATAAAGGAGGTGGGGTCAAATAAGGGCTGGAATAAACTAGAAAGGGAATTTATGTGCTCAAAATATATTCTTAGAAGTGGTTAGGTGTGCTCAAACTACAATCTTAGAGGTGGTTAGGTAAAAGAGACTATGAGTCACTAAAATAAAACTGCCTTTTTTTCTATGTTGCCATTTTCTGGCAGGGTGAGGGAAGAGTACTCAATAGCTAGGTGACTTGCATCACAGCTTGAAGCACCTGGTATGAAAAAGCCCTTTTGTTCTAAGTAAGTTGCTCAAGGATGACACTTGGGCTGTTGTCCAAATCTTAAATGGTTTTATAATAATAAAAAAAAAACAAAAAACAAAACAGAGCCAGATATCAGAGTGAAAACTGAAAGACCAGAGAAGCAGAAAAGCCAGCCACTAGTTCTTCCCTCTATGACATCCTCAGTCTAAGGAGAGTGCGTTCCTATTTCCTCACACCTTATATATCTTTCTCTGCCCAGACATCACTTTCTGGGATTAAAGGTGCATGTGCTTCCCAAGCAAAAGCATGAGACCTCAAATGCTGGGATTCTCTCCTAGACAGGATCAATCTCATGTACCTCAGTGTGGCCTTGAGATCACAGAGATCCAGTCAGATCTCTGCCTCCCAAGAGATAGGATTAAATGTGTGTGCCACCACTGCCTGACCTCTATGTCTAATCTAGTGGCTAGCCCTGTCCTCTGATCCTCAGGCAAGTTTATTAGGGTACACAATATATCACCATAGGCTGTGAGAGATAGGAGGGTCCGAGCTAAATTTGCACAAGAAACAAAGTTATGCATCTAACATCCACCTGGCCTAGGTGATGTTCCTGTCTCCCTATGGATGTTTACCTTAATTCAAGAGGCACAGGTGGTCTGGAAAGCTATTCTGTCTGTCATTTGTCTTTGGATGTTTGAGAGGTATCTCAGATAAGATACAATGTTAGAAGTTCTTAGAAGCATACATATCACACAAGAAAATCATTGCAGGAACTGGCTAATATATATTCAAAAGGCTATTATCACCAAGACTCCTTGAGGCTTAGCTTTTTCCTCTGGAAGAGCCTTGCTTCTTCCAGGTATTAGCCTTTGCTATAGTCAGCTTAATTCCTGCTTCAATTCCTGTGGACTGCAGCAGGAAGGAGGAATAAAATGGACTATTCAGTATATACATTTACAAACCATAGGCTAAACAAAGCTGAGTATCCCTTGCTTCTTGATATTGCATGTTAATAAGCATCAGATATTTCAAATAAGGTATTACATACAGAAAAAGCTCCTAATCTATTGGACAAAGGCATCCATTTTCTTTTATTTTATTTGTTTACCTGCATGTACAGGTGTGTGGACATTGTGAATATGCTCATGTGGAGGTTCGAGTTCTACCTGGAGTGTCATTTCTCGGTAGCTGACCTTGTCTTTTATTCAGACAACTTTTCTTACCATGGTGGCAGTCATCCATTAGCCAGTGATAGCCAGCCTTCTGCCTCTGCTTTTCTGGTGCTCTGATGACATGCAGAGGCCACCATGCATTGTTTATGTGGCTTTGGGGTCATACTCAGGTTCTTATGCTGTCCATGCATCTGCTTTACCAGCTGAACCATTTCCACAGCACTTAACCATACCTCTAAAAAACAACTATGTATTTGAGATGTTCATGTTGTCTAAATTATATTTTCTGGGTCTGTTATATTTTATAGAAACCTCTGTAATGTTTGAGAAGCATAGATCAGCAATGTGTGTTGCTGTTTCATATTGTAGAAGTCAGGTTTGTGCCTGAAATACTTTTGGGCTGGAGTATTTTCATTAAACATGTGCTAAGTTTCAAGTTTGAAAATGTCCTTAACTACACTAAATACCAAAAAGATGAAAATGACACTGTGTACATAAAATTGTAAACCCCATATTTCAGGAAAAATATTGTATAAACAATATGAACAACATCTGTTTTCTCCAAGTCATTTTCTCTGAACTCACACAGATCAACTGTCCAGGAATTCTTTATCAATGCAATCAAATTCAATTATATTTTAGTGTCTTGCTCAGGATTCCTAAAATAGGCTTAGTAGATATTCATGGCTCTTTTCCTTCGGTTTCTCTCTATCCCTGTCTGCTTAGGTAACTTTGCACCATTTGATTTGTACAATTTCCCTGTATTTTTCTTGCTTTTATGTTTTCATGTTTAATCTTTTTCCTTTTATTCAGTTTTTTTTTTTTTGAGAATCAATCTATTTATTATGGCAAAATTCCTTCCTTCCTTGTTTAGAAACAATGACATCACCCTGTTTTTGTGGAATGAAATATTTAGTAATCTTTTCACATGATTTATTTCCATAGAAGGAAGGTTTTTATTTCTATGGAAAAATCTAATAATACCCAACTATGGGTTAGGTATTTACACATGTTATTTTATTTAAGCATGCCATTACTCCACAGAGGAAAAATTAAATAGACTCACTATTACAGGTTAAAAAGTAGTGAGACACGAAGAGCTGATGTAGTGTGTGTGTGAATTTTGTAGTCGTAAGCTAAGGTATCTGTGATTTAAACCTGAGTATACTATCACTAAAACTGCCCTCTGTGGTTCACATTCTGTTACACATCACTTCATTTTTATTTCCGTTTTAGTACATCAGGTGTTCCACCGTGTACCATGGTAATGTTGTTTTGTTCTGTTCTGTGTTGCCCTGTTTTGTTCTCTGATCTTGCTCTGCGCTCAAGTTGACCTCCAACGTGAAGCCTCCTTTTCTCCTTGTGAATGCTGGAATTGAAGCATCACCGTGCCTGGTATTCTTAGAGCGATGTGTAGTCAGGAGCCACTCACACTGGCGTGCAAACCGTGTGTGGTCAGATGAAGAATCAAAGCAGCCGGATGGCTGCTGTAGTAATTACCACGTGTGGCTAAAAACATCTTCACTTGAACTGGGTTAAATCCTGTCGTACCAGGTAGCTTGGCACTACTGATTGACTTCTATGTGGCACCGGATAGTTCATCGTCATTCAAATTTGCCATAGAATAACTCTGAGAACAGGATGCTGTGTGACAAATTACATATTCGAATACCTGTTTCACTGCTTGAGATCCTCCTCCTAGATCCAAAGCCTTAAGGTTTAAAAGTTAATAGAAAATTTACTTTATACGGTGACAATAAACAATCTTTATCAGCGTACACAATGAATAAGGTTTTCAGTAACTCTACCAATATGGAGAAACACAAAATTTGAAAGGGAAGCCAACAGGGTCCCCGAGGCAGGATGTTTTAAATGGTTAATTGAAAGCATGTTTCACAGGCACATTGCTTCTGGAGCAGAAGTTAAGTACTCTTATGATGGAGTTAAGTATGGAGCAAGTCTCAAACATCCTTCTCTCTGGTAAGCTCTGGCAGGTGTGGCTGTCAGAGCGTACTCCAAGTTACAGTTTGAGAGCAAAATTTGCTCTTAAATACATAAAGCAATTCTGAGACTGAAGTAGGCTGCTAGATATCACAGAAATTAAGAATGCTTCATCTTTTGTGTGCTTTTTGTTTTCATTTTAAAAGTTATTGTTTATTTTAATTAGCTTACAAAATAACAAGTTTCCTTATGGTATTTTAATATGTAGTTCATTTTGCTGGATCCTCCCTGTTCCTCACTCCATCTCTTGCCCCCTTTCCTTTCTGTACCTCCTTGCCTCCCAAATCCCTTCTTTCACTTTCTTTTTAAAATTCATTCTTCTCTCACACAACACATCCCAACCACCACCTCCCCTCCCTCATCTTCTCCCAGCCCTCCAACTTCCCTCTCCCCCAAATTCACTGCTCCTCCATTTTCCTTCAAAAAAGAGCAGGTCTCCCAGGGATATCAAATGAACTTGGTGTAACAAGATGCAATAAAACTGGGCATATATTCTCATATCAAGGGTGGTTGAGACAACTTATTAAGAGGACAAAATTCTGACAAGCAGACAAAAGAGTCAGAAACATCCCATTTGCACTGTTAGGAGTCCTACAAAAACCCCAAGCTAAATAACCATAGCCTGTGTACAGAGGGCCTGATGCAGACCGTGCAGGCTCTGTGCTTCATTTTTATCTTAAAAACTTGCTGGGTTCCAAGGTCAACCTTGAGATTTAAGTTTTATTTCAAAGCTAGCAGTCAACTAAGTTATCTGGACTGCTGGGCAAACATGGCTGATATTTGGTACATAAACACTAAGGGTGCCCTCATGATTTAGATTATTAAATGATAAACGTTAGGCAAAAGGAAGAAAGATAGGCAAGAATCATCTTATTCTTTCCAGAGGCAAATGGAACCCAGATGTTCCCCATTCTGTCACTACTCAGAGGTCATATCTGACTTAAAGCTAAGAGAACAGTGCTCAAAGCCCAGCCACAGGACATCTACTCACCTGTTCTTGTCTGCAGGAGTGTTGTGAAAATCCAGAGAAATAAATCACTGAATTAAAAATCTGTTCTGTTGCTTTTCCTCTGTTACAATGATCTTGCCACTGAAGAATACTTTATTCTGTAGGTCATATTTTACCACCTGAAAGCAGGCTTCTAGAATAATGCTGTTCTGGTTTTCTGGCTTTGTTTCAAGCAAAAACAAAAGACTTTCCTGTAATTCCTCAAAGTAGATGGATTTAATGCTGGACCATAGCATGGTTATCACTTTCCTTAGAGTTCGGCTACACCCACAGAATGCTTCAGATGCTCAAATTACCATTCCAAAGATGAAAAGTATTTTCTCTCACTTCAATCTAAAAACATTTTAATCAATGACTATAAAAATTGCGTTAAGCAAATTTCAGCACCAGAATAGCAGAATTATATTATCTGTTAGTAAATATTTATTTCCCCATCACAAACAATTTTATTTCTTAATTAGTAATTTACCCCTTTGTATTCAAAACATTCATTGATGTATTTTTTTTTCTTTTTTACAAATAAAGGAACAGACACTTATCTACCTACCAAGTGCATCCATTTGTTTTAGAAAATGAATTCATTGAATACTACTTTGATAAGAGCTCTTGTAAATCAAAGGATGAGAAGACCCAGGTGTGGTCCTTTTCTATCATGAAACTTAGTTTACCAGAAAAGATGGGGATTAATTAGATGATAATATGTGTAATTATTTAGGCTTTATGATATGAAAGAAAGGTACAATGAACAGCAAAAATAAAACTTACTAAGGAGGTTGTCCTGATATCTAAAAGATAATTAAGCATATAATAGGCAATAGATGAGTGGTTTGACAGAGCCACAGTCAAAAAGAGAGAATGAGAGAATAGTTGTTTAAAATATGTGAGAGAAATTAAAATCAAGAAAGATTATGGGACTAAGTTGAGAACAATGGGGGGGTGCGACACTGAAAACTGAAAAGATTGGAACCACACAGTGCTTTGTAACGGGCAAATGGTTTGAAATTCATCGGAGAATAGAAAGTCATACAAAATTTTAAGCTATGTCTTATGCAAGATGACTTGTAAAAACAAATCAGTAGTCTGGTAACTGTGAGTAGAATCTGTTGAATGGAGACTAATTCAATGTAGGTGGTTGTTGCTGGAGGGCTTCTCTCCAGGATCCACCAAGTCCCGCAGTCCCACAATCTGCATATAAAATAATCACTCAGACGCTTATATTATTTATAAACTGTATGGCCATGGCAGGCTTCTTGCTAACTGTTCTTATATCTTAAATTAACCCATTTCCATAAATCTATACCTTGCCACGTGGCTGGTGGCTTACCGGCATCTTTACATGCTGCTTCTCCTCGCGGTGGCTGCAGTGTCTCTCCTCCTTCTTCCTGTTTCCCCAATTCTCCTCTCTCTTTGTCCCGCCTATACTTCCTGCCTGGTCACTGGCCATCAGTGTTTTATTTATATAGAGTGATATCCACAGCAGGTGGTGATCTGGAGATTATACTAAAAGTCTCTGACAGCACTGTTGACAGGAGAGAGACGATGGGCAGATATGAGAGCTGTTTACAAGACCACTGTGGCATACTGCCTCGCGGGCTCCATGAGCAGGTCATGGCACTATGGTAGGAATGTTTGTAATCTCCCCAAAATCTCATCTATTGAAAACCTAGACTTGGAAATGGCAGTGTTGAAAGCCACAGCCTTAAAGTGGTTGTTAGGCTACGAGCCCAGAGTCCTCATGATTGGAATGAGGGTTTTTTTTTTTGTTTTGTTTTGTTTTGTTTTTGTTTTTTTTTTTTTTTTTTTATAAAAGAAACTCCAGACTCAATCTTTACACCATTTGGGACAGCAACTGTGAACCAGGAAAGTGGCCGTCACCAAACGTACAATAACACTAGCTCCTTCACCTTAGGTTTCTCCCCTTCCAACCCTGTGAGGTAGAAATGGTTTTTGTTTGTAAACCCATCAATTGTAGACTTTAGTTGTAATAGATGAAACAGACGTAACAAGTAAACTAGTAATAAAATGTTCCACAGTGGAAACTGCTGAGCAGATTTCATACATGGAGAGGAATATTAGATATGATAAAGATGGAATGCACCAATATCGAGTATAAAGTGGACTTTTTTTAGGGTTTGACTCAAAGGATAAGTCGCAATTAGAAATATAAATATCAGTAACATGTACCCACAGAGAAAACAAATCTTTCTGAATGTATGGAAAAGTTCCCCACCTAAGTCATAAAGGTGACTTCCTATATCATCATATGAATCTCCATAGTATACTCACTAAGAAGTATCAGATATTTTGATTTGATTTTGATCTCTTTTGTCCTTATTTCTCACAGAATAAATTCATTTATTTCTTATTACTGTTTGCATATTCTGTTTTAAGGTATTACTTAAAAATAGTGAAATTTATTCTCAATTCAGTTAATACATATTAGGCTACCACAAAACAATTTTAAAAGTACTACAGTGGGTATAAATTAGTTAGCATTAAACAAATTGCATATATGTTGTTAACTTTAAAATTAGCATGGATTAAAAATCATTAGCCAAAGTCAAAAGGTATACAACTACCAAGAATCATGTTAACTTCTGAAACATCACAAGCATATCACATCTGTGAACATCAGAATTGTTCTGACCATGGATAAAGTTAAAAAGAGTTTGTTATTTTCTAAGATCACCTAAATCCTACACAGGCTAAGTAGATAAACTAAGAGGGGATGTGATAGATAGCACCATTTCCAGAGTGTGCACGTTGGAGATGACAACATGAATAGTCTCCACTCCAGAGATGCCGGTTTGCTCCTGGATTACTGCTGCAGTGGGCAAGGGATGCTCAATGAGTTGCTCCTTAGCCAGTTCTACTTGAATAGGTATTATCTCTCAGATCAGCGTGCTAATTGGGTTGTTTTGTAAGTTGCTAAATAGCTTTGTCTGTTCTATTTATGTTTGTACCATACAAGCAAATACTTGTACTTTAGATACAATGAGCTAATTACTACTTTATGCAGTTTATAAACCCTTTACTTACTTTAAAAATACTATTTTGCCTATTTTCTACTCATATCTCTCCTGCCATATTCCAAAAATTTTAACAAGGCATAATTGTTATGCCATAATGATTTTATTACTTGCATAAAGAAGTTATTGTTAATAAATATAATCAAAATCACTTCCTTGAGCATATTATTCTGCCCATCTCTGTCTTCTAATAAGGGAAGATCGTAGAGGTCTGAAGGGATTTTCAGGCATCAAAGCATCTTCTATTATGTAGACATTTACTTAGTCTTCTCTATTCATCATGAATGAGGACTTGTCAGGCTGAATCAGAACACTTTAATTGTCTCATCTTGGAGTAACTGCACACTGTCTGCCTATTTTCCATAAAAAATTATTAACATAGCTATCTATTTGCAAAAAAATATTGGAACAAGTGTTCTCAGTAGATGAACATAAGGAAAAAGAACCAGAATGTCACTAAGTATTTATTTGCCCAGGAATCTAGGCTAAGTTAAAGAGTTCTGAAACAATGTATGACTATTTGTTATATCTTATAGTCATATCATTATAGAATCCACAGTAACATATTATGTGTTGCAATCCAGCAAGCAACCTTTTTTATTTTATTTTATTTTATTTTACAATTTTTTACAACTATTGAGTTCTACATAACAGCCACAGATTTCTTTGTTCTCCCCCCCTTCCTGCCCCCCTCTCGTTTCCCCCTACCCCATCCCCCATTCCCACCACCTCCAGATCAAGGTCACCCCCAAGGACTGAGATCGACCTGATAGACTCAGTCTGGGCAGGTCCAGTTCCCTCCTCCCAGATTGAGCCAAGTGTCCCTGTATAAGTCACAGGTTTTAAACAGCTATCTCATGCAGCAAGCCCAGGACCTGGTACCACTGCCTAGATGCCTCCCAAACAGATCAAGCCAATCAACTGTCTCACCTATTCAGAGGGCCTGATCCAGTTGGGGGCCCCTCAGCCTTTGGTTCATAGTTCATGTGTTTCCATTTGTTTGGCTGTTTGTCCCTGTGCTTTATCCAACCTTGGTTTCAACAATTCTCGCTCATATAAACCCTCCTCTTTCTCGCTAATTAGACTCCCAGCGCTCCACCTGGGGCCTAGCCATAGATGTCTGCAACCAGATTCCTCAGTACTTGGATGGGGTTTCTGGCACAACTATTAGGGTGTTTGGCCATCCCGTCACCAGAGTAGGTCAGTCCCGGCTGTCTCTCAGCCATTGCCTGCAGTCTTTTGTGGGGTATCTTAAGCAACTTTTTTTCTAGAGAAAATAGAAAGCAAAGTTTCATCTCATCATTCTAGTAATTTTATGACAGTATGTTAAATAATACCACAGGTAATTGTGTTGAAGTTGGCTCAGGTACATAGAAAAGAGATAGATAAGAAGACATGTAAGCTGAGGAGAACATTTATTTGAGAGTCCATGCTCTCCTGGAAAGTTCTTAAATGCCACCTGGAGATAAGTGCCACTGAGGTTTTGAAAATTTCCAAGACAATGGTCCATTCTTCTTTACCTTCCCCCAGAGCTTTCCAAGTCATGCTAATCTAATCACTCTACAACAGATTTCTTATGGTGGATGGGTGTAGAGCTGTTCCACAGTGTTTAGTTAAGCAAATGAGGAAGCAGTCTGTCTTATTTATTGCTCTAGTTTTACTTAGATGCACCCACAGCAGAACAAACAAGTTTTTTTTTTTTTTTTCTTATCTTCCCTAGCTGAAATAACATTTTCAAAAATCATGGTGACTTAATCCAGTTGGGAGCTCCTTAGCTATTGGTTCATAGTTCTTGTGTTTCCCCTAGTTTGGCTATTTGTCCCTGTGCTTTTTCTAATCTTGTTTTCTGGATATGTGAGACAGTTGACTAACTTGAACAGTTTGGGAGACCCCCAGGCAATGGGACTAGGACCTGTCCTTAGTGCATGAGCTGGCTGTTTGGAGCCTGGGGCCTATGCAGGGACATTTTGCTCAGCCTGGGTGAAGGGAGAAGGGCACTAGACCTGCCTTGATTGAATCCACCAGCCTGAGCTGAATCCCCAGGGGAGTCCTTTCCCTGGAGGAGTTGGAAATGGGGGGTTGGCTCGGGGGAGGGAGGGGAGGCTGGAGGAGGGAGGACAGGGGAATCTGTGGCTGATATGTAAAGTTAAATTAAATTATAAAATAAATTTTAAAAAATCATGATGACATTTCCGTACTCATCATGATATTTCTATGTCTGTTATCTTTAGCAAATACAGAAAGTTAGGTCAACTATTGCATAAGAACCATTTCACAAATATGTGCCCTCTTGTGTTAATAGATTCTCTTGACTTATGTTCATTCGAATGCAGTTAATTTGACCAAAACTAATGTTTCAAAATGCTAAAAATAAGAGAATATAACTGTGTATTCTTAGTGTACACCTTATGCTTAGCATTGGCCGTGTTTCTGTGGAACGGCAAGTTGGAGATGGGAAAGTGAGCCAGTAAGCTAAAAATCTATGGCACAATGTTGAAGTCTCCACAGGTAAATGCCTTAATATTGATCTTTCATATGGCTGGAAGAGCTGTCACAATGATCTATTGACTTATGTGCCTAGAGATGAAGGTTACAAATTCTTTCTCCAGACTGCATTTCCCGCATACAAGATTTTATAAAACTATAGCTAGACTTAGTTTGAAAGGCACATTATGAGAGCAGATGTATTTTCTGTGATTTGATATACAGATATACTGGGTTCATTGTGTTTTTGCTCCATTTCAGATTGTATATGGTTTTATTGAAACTGATAAAGACAAACAAATGTAAGTGGAAATTAGAAAGATGAACCTGCAGCTGGGAAAAGCCATGGCTTGAAGGAGTTCCAGAATTATGTTACCTATGAAACACTCAATCTAAGCACACTTAATTTTTCTGCAGGATGAGAGAATGACAAATTTGTAAAAAAAGTATATAAAATCTACCCCTACTATATTGGTTAGAAATCTGCTCTGAATTTGAGGAGTATTTTATGAGTTGTGCTTTCCTGGGACACATTGGTATATGGGTGGGAGTCTTTGGACACTTTAGAAGCAAGTGGAATTTGCTACAGTCTAAGGCTGTGGGAATTCTGCTAAGATTGGTTCCTTCCAGCTTAAAGCTTCAGGGATATGGTGATACACTGCTGCTTTATGGAGCAGTTGCCAAAGCTACTGGCAGTGTTTAGGATCTTTCTTCACCAAGAAAGGTTAGGAATATAAAATACAGCTGTACATGGTTTACTTTGTCATCTGTAGATTCTTAATTCTTTCATGGTATGTTTATCTATCCATATGATATCTGACTTATTTCAGATATCCATACGGTATCTACTTATGTTACTGGTCACAATGAAAGTCCTAGAAACAGTCATACTTTGGTGTTCACACAAAAGTAAAATATTTGTATATTTTTCTTATGTAGAATGAAATAAGGAAGATCCTTAAAGACTACTAAAATATTGCAATGAAACTTGAAGTTTCCTTAATGGTTGTGGAAGATAATATGTTATTGATTCTAGTTTTTATAAACAAATAATAATGTAGTTCCCGTGAAGTTGATCCCTTTGACTACTATTAACTCTGATTATTTTCATAAATTAGATAATAAAATATTAGATTTAGCAAAAGTTTCACTATTATAAAATCTTTGCCTTTAGTTCTTGTTTCTTCTCCTTCTCCTCCTCCTCCTCCTCCTCCTCCTCCTCCTCCTCCTCCTCCTCCTCCTCCTTCTTCCTTCTCCTTCTCCTTCTCCTTCTCCTTCTCCTTCTCCTTCTCCTTCTCCTTCTTCTTCTTCTTCTCCTGCTCCTCCTCCTCCTCCTTCTTCTTTTTCAAGACAGGGTTTCTCTGTGTAGCTTTGTACCTTTCCTGGAACTCACTCTGTAGCCCAGGCTGGCCTTGAACTCATAGAGATCCACCTAGCTCTTCCTCCCGAGTGCTAGGATTAAAGGTGTGTGTCATCACTGCCCAGCTAGTTCTTGCTTCTGTGATAGTGTTCAGCAATAGCTAGTTATATATTTATCATGTAATTATTAAGGGACGGATTGAAAAAATATAAACAGAAGTATTGGTAAGGAATGTCATCATGCACAAAGGAAATTTATGTGTATTCATTATTTGTATAAACTAACTAGATTTGAGATTTGATATTTTATCTTTTATTATTGGTTTAACAGCAAATTAACATAATTAGGGCATTGATGAACTGAAACCCACTTCATAAAAATCATCTGTTTATCTTTCTAACATACGAAGAGCTCAAGACACTTCATTGTCTTACCTGTTCTGAGAGTATCAGCTAACTTATTAGTTATAAAAGTTATTTAGCATGTATGTGTGCATGTGTGTGTGCATGTGTGTGTGTGTGTGTGTGTGTGTGTGTGTGTGTGTGTGTGTGTAGCTTCCATGATGCAAGCGTAGAAGTCAGAGAGCAACTAGTGGAAGTTGGTTTTTCCCCTGCCCTAGACAGATTCCAGGATCTAACTCTGGTGACCAAGCATGGCAGCAGACACCTTTTCCAGTGAGCCTTCTCCAGGCCTGAGTACTTGTTACTTTGAAACATGGCCAAGGAAGGCTAGTGCGTATCTTTAAGTTCAAATCCTCTATCACATGTAGAACCAAGGATGGTGAATCTTTTTGCCAGTTTCTGGATTAACACTCATCATTCTTAAAATGGTCCTTTGATTTACATGTTTATATGTGGTGGTATTGTGTTCCCCAAAATATTGTGCACCCTAATAAACTTATCTGGGGTGAGAGAACAGAACAACCATTAGATATAGAGGCCAGAAAATGGTGGCACACATGCCTTTAACCCTATCACTTGGGAGGCAGAGATCCATCCGGATCTCTGTGAGTTTAAAGCCACACTGGAAACAGCCAGGCATGGTGACTCACGCCTTTAATCCCAGGAAGTGATGGCAGGAAGCAGAAAGGTATATAAGGCGTGAGGACCAGGAACTAGAGCTGGTTAAGCTTTCAGGCTTTCGAGCAACCGTTCAGCTGAGATTCATTCTGGATGAGGATTCAGAGGCTTCCAGTCTGAGGAAACAGGATTAGCTGAGGAACTGGCGAGGTGAGGTAGCTGTGGCCTGTTCTGTTTCTCTGATCTTCCAGCATTCACCCCAATACCCAGCTCCGGGTTTGTTTTTATTAATAAGAACTTTTAAGATTTGTGCTACATTTATAGCTGTGCTTAGAACAGAGTTTATGTTTTTTTTTAAATTTATATGCTGTATGTATGTTCAAATGTGTTGTGTGTGCATGAGCAGAGGTGAGTGTTCATGTGTGTTTATGTACTTAGAGAAGCCAGAGACTGATATCAGTTACTTTTCCTCAGTTACTCTCTGTCTTGTTTTTTTGAGATGCGGTCTCTCATGAACCTGGAGTCTCCTGACTTGGGTGGACTCAAGTGGCCAGTGTGCTGCTGGGATCTTTCTGTCTTTGTTTTTGCAATGCTGAGGTCCAGGCCCTCACTGTTGTGATTGGGTAGTTCGAATTAAACTCAGGGCTCCATGACTGCATGGCAAGCACTGTATGTACTAAACCGTCTCTGCAGGCTCCTTGTTGTTATTTTAAATGAACATTTAAGCAGGCGAATTGTCTTATTAACTTCATAAGTTAGAAAATTTGCTCTGGAATTTTAAAGAGGAAGTAAAGTTGGAGAGAGAAAGGCTCTAGATAATTCTAACAGAGTAAGTCCTTGAGATGGGATAAGGGCACAAGCCATGGCATGGCATTGGCACTAGGATGGAGGAAGGACTAATGGACACAGGTTTGCTGTACTGAATTAGTGACACACTAGACAAGGAAGCCGGTAGAACCCTATCCCAGGAGTCATCAATCCCATCCTTCTAAGCTCTTCTTAGCTCAGTCACAATGTTGTTTTAACCACATCTCAATTTGGGTCCCAGTTAGACATACCCTACCTTAGCGCTGCTAAGGCCTTATGTTTTCTTCTGCCTTAGATACCATGGCATGTCCCTTGGGAGTTTCAAGAACTCTCTTGACTATTCTACCATTTCACTATCTAGAAAAACCTTCCTACATTTATAAAACTGAACCTGACATGCTAGAAAATCTTGGAAAAAATCCTGATGGCATGCAGTATTATAGGTATGTTCCATGTGAATTCCCTACCCACCCCCAGCTCTTCTTTTCTTTCTCATGATGTGATCCTGTACTCTTGTCTGAAGTAGCTGACACACTCTTTATCACTCTTTCTTCTGCACTATGTTTTATACATGGATTTGTTTATGTAGTGAACTATCAAAGCTTTCAATATACTCTTTCCTCAGCTACTTATTTCCCTGTACTCACTACTATCTATATCTTGGGTGGCAGGAAGACAGGTGAATCTTCATGGTTTTGCTAGTGTCTCTCAGAAGCAGGCTCAGGCCTGATCACTTCAGAGTTCAGTTTTTCTCAACAATATTTCATTTCCTGTTGCCTCCCAGGTGGCCTGAGAACCTCATTGCCCCTCAATGCTGATGATCACGACTGTCACGGTGTGACCATATGGGCTCTGATTATAATATGTAGGAATGAATTATGTTTTATTTTGCTTAACACCGAGTATCCAGTATCTTGTGCTAGCTGGTCCCTCAAAACATTTTCTGAATCATTTGAAAAAAAGAAATGAATAACTGTCAGTGTCAAAACTACAGAGTATTGTGTGCAATTTAGTTGACAATTAAAGCAATTTGTAGGCACATTGTCTGAAACATCTGTTCTGCTTCAAACAGAGAGACAAAATTAAATTACATTCTCTATTTTCTCCTTTATTGAGATAAAATAGAAAAACAGGAATTGTAGGTAGTAAAGCTCGCTGTTTTTTGTTTATTTATACACTGAAACAATCAGTAAACTCATGTTAATTAGGATCTCCTCATATAATATTTAGTATTAAATACCTAAATACTTATTTGATGATATAAACATTGAAGATCTATCTTCTAACCATATCAATATGGTACCTTCTTCAATATGGCACATTACATTATCAGGGAATCATGATCTTCATTTTTTTTATGTGAATTTTGTCTTACTCTTTTCTATAAGGATTAAACATTTCCCCAGCTAAAAATGTGTAGTTTCTACTCAGAATTCTTTAAGGTGAAATTCAGTCTCCACCTTTAATTTGAGGATGGATTTAATTTTCCCATGTCTTTACTATCTCTCAAGTTCTGGTCATTTTATCATTTAACCCAGTAAGAGCAGTCCATCAGGTCTCTAACAAGAGAACAATGACACCAAAAGGGAAATCTATATTGTGAACAGGTCTTATATCAACCCTTGCAGATTAATTCCCCTTCTGTTCTTGATGTCTAACCCATCTTGACCAAATCAATCAAAAAGCTATTACTTTCGTACTTGGAAGTGTTGCTTTCAAAATCAATAAAAACACAGCTCATTTTTAATATGCAATATATTAGAAGAATGAAAATTCCCATTGACTTGAGGTGGAAATTGTAGACAGAGAGTTCAGTATTTGGAAAACTGTATATATATATATATATATATATATATATATATATATTATAATTCATCACAGGCTTTAAGGTTTATTTCATGATGAAAATCATAATTATTGTACAAGTATGTATACTATGTATGTAGAAAATTAATTTAAGGAAAATTATGAATTATTGCTGCATAGAGAATTATTGTTCATATCATGCATCTCAATCATACAAGGATAAATTGGTATATTTAAGTTCTAACCACATTGATAATTCTGTATTAAAGAACACATTGTCCATCAAGCATTTTTAGAACAAAATGGGTTTAAGTTCTTCATAGGAACAGTAAAAATATCACGTTATATAACATTTAAACATTATTTATTAATGTAGAGGCTATGTTTTCTATTGGTAGATAATTAATTGGATTGAACATCTGCATAAAGAAATATGTTTTCTGCCATGCTTTAATCACTGTTCATCTGCACTTCTACTGCAATTATGCATGCTTCTAAATGTGAAACTTGAGAAGATGATTAAGATCAACTTGTGTGAAAGACTTGCTTATACATTTCTTTTTATTTGAAAATATGTAATGAGAAAGCCGAGGAAATGGTTCAGTAGATAAAGTTTTCTGCCAGACAGAGGAGTACTGGAATTAGGATCCCTTTAACTCACCTATCAGTCATGCCAGCATGGACACTGCCTGTAATCCCAGAACTTAGAAATTATGGACAGGGCATTCAGGAGCAAACTCCCTAACTAGACTAGCTAGAACAAGCAAGTTCCAGGCTCAGTGAAAGACCCAACCCCAATAAAAACAAAGTATAGAATGATCTGGAAATGGGGCATCACATGCACTTGCACTCATGTGAGCATGCACTTCTCTCACATACATTGCATCCAAAAATGTGAATGCATATAATACACACACTAATGCATACTACATGCATTATCACATGAAAAAAAGAAAGTCTATGTTACTTATAGGATATATATATATATATATATATATATATATATATATATATATATATGAAGTAAGCTATTCTCTTGTCAGGAAGCCTTGCTACCTTATTCTGACAGTCAAATGAGGGTTGTGCTTGGAATATCACTATCTTGGCTAGTATATACCATGTCACTGAAGTCATTTTTACTGAATATCCATGAACTTTCTGTATTATTTCTTTGAATGTTGTCACATGGTCATGGAAGAGAAGTTTTAGGTCATTAGAAGTTCACAGTTTTCAGTGGAGTGTTTATGCTTCACCATAAGATAGAATTGGGTTTGGTACATGAGTGATAGATGAATTTCTACTGTATGATGGATAGCGGCTCATTCTGTTAATGGCATTTCATCTATCAAGTGCTTTTGATATGGTTGATCATAGGGTGTTGTCAACTCAATTTGGGAGTATTAAAAAAGGTGAGAGTGACATGGGTTTGAAGTTTCACTAATACATATTTTCTCCTCTTGAGGGTAGGATGAATTGTATTATTTGTTCAGACACCTTTCCACCTGAGCACTTAACTGCCAACTTTCTTGTCCTGTCAACCATATCTTGTCAGTATTAGCTGAAATAGAGACTTCAGTTCCTAGGTGATTTTTCCATGTCAGGGAAAATTTATGACTTTAACTCTCCATTCCTTCTGGAAAGTTACAAGTATCAAATAATTTTGTTAAGAAAATGAGATGGATTCTGGTCCTTGATTAAGAAAGGTGTCTGTTGCCTACCCGTCATACTGATGTAATTAATAGCTTGAAAATTGAAAAACAAAACAATCAAACAAAATAGCAAGTAACCAAGAAAACTGAAAACAAACACCAGTATCAAGATATTGAAGGGTAGTCAAGTAGAGAGGTATTCATTCTGCTGTGAGTTTCTGTTGTATTTTACCAGCCAAAATAGAATAACAAAAGAAAACCCATACTCAAGAAAAATTGATGCAAGGACAAAATTAGAATCAGACATTTAGGATTATCATAAAATTGGTATAAAATAAGCATTTTAAAGATATTGTTACAAAATTTTGAGATGAAGTATGAAAACCTAAGCAAATAATAAGCACATAAAAATAACCTGATTACCCACTTGTTTGTACCTTTCAGCATTGCACTTTTAAAGATCTGGATGCTTTTATCTTTATATATTTCATATGTCTTTGTGCTATGTAATAATCTTTCTATATACTGTGTGAATGTATATCTTTATGATTGGTTTAATAAACAAGCTGACTGGCCCATGGCTGAGCAGGATAAAGTTAAACAAGAAAGCCAAACTGAGAATCATGGGATGAGGAAGGTTGGAGCTAGGAGTCACCAGCCAGATGCAGAGAGAGAAGAAGGTGAATTGCCATACTAGTAAAGGTACCACCATGTGGCAGAGTGTGAATAAAGAATATGGGTTAACTTAAAATGTAAGAACTAGTTAGTAATAAGCCTGAGCTATTGGCTGAGCATTTATAAGTAATATTAAGCCTCTGTGTTGTTTATTTGGGACTGGTGGCCAGGATTGGGGGGAAAATGAGTCCAATTACATCTTTGATTTTGTATTACTTCCTAATAATATTAGAATATATATTGTTAAAATGATTATGTATTTTAATCTATATAACTAATAAGTATTTCTAATTGTCATTTTTATAGTTCAATCCACCTTTAAACTTCCTCACATTTAGACAATATTTAAGGCTGTGACATTAGACAATATCACAGGCTCACAGGGAACTGCAATAAAATTAGACTCTGTGCCATTTCTAATTTCTTTACTCCTTTTGTGCTATTTGATTTTGTGATAGGACATTTCTTAGTATTTGTTTTAGCACTAGTTAATGTATTTGTGAGTTCTAAAAATAACCTGCTATTTTCCTCCATTACAGACATGGCAATCAGGAAGCCAATTCCTTCTTAATTTAGTTATCTTTCCTCCAAATGTTCATGGTTGGATTATTTGCACATTATGAGGATTGTAAGTACAAATGTTTTCTAAATTTTCTATGATATAATTTTCTTAGATTTACAGAGAGATATGTTTGATGTTCCCTAGTTTACTCTAAATCTGTCCCTTCTTGAGCCTGAGGCTGTTGATATGGGTAGTATGCTGTCAACTTAATAGGTTCTGGAATCACCCAAAGGACTAGCCTCAGGCATCCTTGTGAGGGGTTATTTAACCTCTGCAAATACCTGTGGGAACTTGACAATGTGGGTCACACCATTCCCTAGCCAGGAGAGAGAGATTTGAGCAGCAGCCGGAACTCATGGCTATCTGACTTGGATTGTAGATGTGACATAAGGCTTCCCTAAGATTCTAATGCCCTGACTTTTCTGTCATGATAGATTTTACCCTTGAACTTTGACCCCATGATAAATCCTTTCTTCTCTAGGCTGCTTCTGTCACAGTATTTTATCACAGCCACAGGAAAAGAAACAAGCAAATGTCCTGGCTGGACTCCCCAACAAGTCCTTCCTATAAAGTGTTTCCTGGATTTGGAGTTGGTTATAGCTTATAGATCTTAGAGTTGATGGACATTATGTAGTGACAGAGATAAATCCTTGGCCTCTGCATCTCTTTTCTTCATTAGCTCATAGGTATTTCCCTCTTCTGGTGTGTACCATATTTTTACTGTGGAAAATCAAATTGATTTTCATTTTTGTAAGTGAACTGTTCTCTTTGACTAAGCTCTGAAGTAATGCTATCTTAATTTTATTTCTTTTTAAAAGTATAGTTACTATAAAGTACAATTATTAAAAATGATATTCATTGTAGGTGAACATTTAACCATATACATATATTCTTAAAATATAATAAAATAGTCAATTGGGCTTATTGTAGACAATACATTTCAGTTACTTCTATTTTATCTTTTACATTACATTTTTGTTTTGTTTTCATTTATTTTTGTTTTTGAAACAGGCTTTCACTGGTAATACAAGGCTGCCCTCAGACTTGTAATCTGCTTCTGCCTCCTGAGTGCTGGGATTACAAGCATGTCAGATTTTACTCTTCTTCTTCTCCTCTTCCTCCTCCTTCCCCTCCTCCCCCTCCTTTTCCTCCTCCTTCTTCTGTCTCCACTCTTCTCTTGCTGCAGGAATGCTGAAGATGTGAATGTACATCCTGTGTCTGGCTTCTTGTATGGGTTTCAGGGTTCAAACTTGCCTCCTGAGGCTTGCTTTACTTTTTGAGCTTAGGTTCTGAGCCATCTCCTCAATGCTGTTCTCTTTATTATTTATCATTTAGTAAAATGAATTTTCCCTTAAATTTTATTTCCTTCATGAATTCCACCTTTTTATTTCAAATTCTCTCTCCTCTCCACAATCTTACTTGTTGCTTTAAGGTCTATTTATATTTTATTGTATTCTTAAATTTTATGATAGAATGCACAAAATTTCTCATCTGTTTCATAGCAGTACATTTCTGGGTTTTTAGTGTTGTTATGTCCCTATTTATATTGTTTTACACTATGTTTACATGGCTTCTAAGTCAACTCTTTAGTGCCTGTCAGTTGTAAGTAGTGGCTATCCTTTGTGGTATATTTTATTTGTACTGAAATGTGGTGATATTTTATTTGTATGTTAATAAATAAAGCTTGCCTGGAGATTAGGGGGAAAGGCCAGCCATTTTAAGTAAACAAGAAGTCAGGCACCACATGCCCTTAATCCCTTAGCAGGCAGGATCTCTGTGTGTTCAAGGCCACAGAAGGGAACAGAGCCAAGTGTGGTGGCACACGCTTTTAATCCCAGTACCAACCATAGAGACCTGGAGATCTATAAAGACAGCCAGAAAGTGACAGAGCTGTGTAGGAAGAGGAAGTGAGGGAGCTGGGTTAAGATAGCCAATGAAAGAGCAGAACAGCAAGGCATATAAAGGTATGGGTAGACAGGAGGTAACTCGAATTTGGAAGCTGCAGAGTCGGTGAGGAAAGGTTGGCTGGTGGTTCTCCCTATTTCCCTAATCTTAGGCTTTTACCCAATATTTGGCTCCATGTTTTTTATTAATAAGACCTTTTAAGATGCCTGTTGCAATCCTTACCAACCAGAAAGCAGGGATTTTCTCTGTGAGGTGAGAAAGTAGTCACAGCTCAAGGGCACTCTTAATATTTGCTACCATAAGATTGTTGTGTTGCTTTTGAGCACTGTGAACCTGCTTTTGTCCTGCTTCCCAGAACCATCTCTGGTTTAGGAGAATTCCATCCTGTGGCTTTTACTCTCCTTACCACCATTGTACCTTTTGTGAGACAATCCTTGGCTTCCCTTGCTTTTAGGATACCTGTTTGACAAGTACATTCTGTAGGATTTTCAGTTTGGGAGGGTATCCCTTGTTACCTAACTCCTGTCCTCATCATACCACACCCTGACTTTGTATGGGGATGTGTGCTTTGTGATAGATTTGTTCGTAAGTTTCCAGTATTGCATAACCACCTGGACCTAATTTTTGCCATGTTTGTTACAGAGAAACCCAGCTTTCATGTTACTCCAGCTCAGTCCAGTACTTTCTGTTATATAACTTGATGCTAGCTATGATTCTTTTCTGTTGGTTTCCATGAAAACAATGTTTATAGTTTAATAGTTTTTTTCACCCCCTTTTTTTTGAGATGACTCAGAACAAAGATGCTACCATGGAAATATACAAATCCTTGCATATATTTGAATAATGGGAGTGCAGTATTTAAATTAACCAAAAAATCCATATGTTTCTACATCTACCTCTGCTCTGAAAATTTTATTTGCTGTCTGCTTTGGTGTAATCTTTAAACAACAAATATGTAAAGCATAACTTCAGTAATAACAAAATACGATATTTTTAGCTGGATATTGTCAATGCTTAGCAACTTTGGAGCTTTACTTTTTGCCCCTTATTTCTGAGTATTTCCCTCTTATGTAAATGTGACTTACACAGTGCCACCCTATCCCTGTTCTTCAGAGCATTGCAGCATCTGTAAGCCTAGTAAATGAACAGCAGATGTCACTGTTAGATGAGATGATCCTTTCTGTTAATCCCATCCTCTCTAATCTGAAAGAGTAGTTCCAGAATCCAAATCCTGGAGTTTATTGATGTGGGAGGTGGGGTGAGAAACTAAATTAAACTCAAAATCTTGAGTCTTTGAATCAGTTTCACATCTTGGCGTAGTACCTTAGAACACAGTTATAAGCCAGCTTTGCAATTATCTGGACTTTTCATTGGAAATTAAAGCCTTTCTCCAGTTTACTCTGTATGATGGTGTGCCAGACCTTACAATTGGAGATGCTGCTGCCCAGTTGAATGAATTAAATGCCATGGGTTTAATTGGGCCCTGAAGAAGCAGGGGCCAGGTGGCAGCCCTGAATCACCAGAGGCAAGTTGACCATAGTTATTTTAATGGTCAGAAAAGCAAAGCGATGCCCATAATGGCCTGACCTGTAATGGGAAGCACAGGCAAGTGAATTTTATGGTGGCATAACTCATGTGGACCTTTGGTACGAGCTAATCAGTCACAAAGTCTCCAGTTATGAAATGAATAAGAAGCCTACTACATTTTTGTTTGACCAGATTAAGTAGAAAATGTCTCAAACAAAAGAAAGAAAGGCTGCATTAGATTATGGCAATAGGGAATCCTGGCCTGTGAACCACTTTCTAGACCTGAGCCAGTTTGCAGTCCCAGAGCCCCTTGAATGAGGGGAAGGTACTCCCTAAAATACCAGAGTTGCTCATTGATTGTGAAGTTTTGTCCTAGTTAAGATTACTTTTGCTACAGGCAGAGGCAGGTGGATCTCTGTGAATTCGAGGCCAGCCTGGTCTCCAAGGCGAGTTCTAGGAAAGGCACAAAGCTACACAGAGAAACCCTGTCTCGAAAAACCAAAAAAAAAAAAAAAAAAAAAAGATTCCTTTTGCTATGATAACACAGCACAAACAAAAGCAAGTTGGGAGGAAAAAGTTTATTTGGCTTACACTTACACTCCACATTGTAATCCATCCCTGAAGGAAGTTAGCACAGTAACTCAAACAGGGTAGGAACCTGGAGGCAGGAACAGATGAAGAGGTCACAGAGGGATGCTGCCTACTGACTTGTTCCTCATGGTTTTCTTAGCCTCTTTCCTTATAGATCTTAGGACCAACAATGGGCTGGGCCCTCCCCTTCAATCACTAATTAAGGAAATGCCCTACAGTCAGAACTTATGGAAGCATTTTTTTTCAAATGAATTTCTCCCTTTGTAGAAGACTCTTGGTTAATGTCAAGTGAACATAAAGCTAGCCATCACACATGGGCATGAAGTTTGTCGAGAACAAGAACTTGGGTTCTCTGCCCTATTTGTGTTATTCTTTCAAATCCTTGAGCATGTACCCGGTGGTTTAACTCTAGCACCACTTCATCTGTCCATACCCTTGCAGGTGGTATCACACCAATGCCACTGCTCTAGCAGAATCCACTTAATGCTAAAATGTAAGTGTAAGCAACTTCACAATATTTATTTTAGCATAACTATATCTTAATTTTCAGCTGCTAATATAATCTACTATTACTGTATTTTGCTGCAGTTTTTAGTGTTCATAATTCCATTTTTATTCCTACTGAGGATTCAAATCTGGAAACTTGAAATTTTCAGATTGCCTTGCCTCCATTTACTAGAGAAATGGTAAGTGTTACTATGACACTTAGAATCTTTCTTGTTGATGCCTCCTGCTAATTGTCTCCGGTGAGTTTTCAAGTAGTTTTGGAATTCCAGGCACTGAAAATCTTCTAAGTTACTGCTTGTTTCTAGTTGGTATGTCTTTACTGATCAGTTGTGCTTCATTTTTATTTTTCAGTTTTTTACTCTATAATTTATTAGTATTCAACTACTTTTAATTTTGATTCACAACCCTTTTTAAAAGAAGCGCTGATTGAAGTACTATGGCATTTCAGACTTCATCCATCATCTCTGCATAGACAAATTCTCATAATTCTTGGTGTATAATTGCCACTGTTGCAATCATGAGAATGAGAAAAGGGACAAAAAATACTAAGAACACTTCAGCTAAAATCATATTAATAGTTTTGTTTTATTAAAATAAAATTCAACTCACTCCCGTCACAATTTTGATCCCAATTCTACATTTACATTTTGTTCTTCAGGAGTCAAGGAGGTGGGGTTTTGTTTTCCTTAGCATTACAGAGCTGAATACAGGGCTTGCCTTGGAGTCGGAGTCAGCAATTCCTTACTGTGTGATAGGACAATTGAAGTGATCTAGAACATTGCAATTTCATTCCCGACATTATTAGTTTAAGATGGCATGTAACATGTCAAAGTAGAACTTAAAAAGAAGCTTGACATTAATTGAGATACCATGGTAGGTGGTCGGTCACTCATTCACTAAATGGATATCCATTGAACATCTCTGTTCTGTGCATTCAGTTTGGTGCTACATCAACAACTCATGCTAAGCTTACAAGCCTTTTGGGGCAAGAATTTGTTTTTAACTTCGTTTTTACAAAATAAAAATCAAATGACTAAATTATTTCTCTAAAATAGATATTTTAATAGTATAAAATATCTCTAAATTCATAAGATATATGTTAGAGAAAATAAATAGTATTTTTTTTTTTTTGGTTTTTCGAGACAGGGTTTCTCTGTGTAGCTTTGCGCCTTTCCTGGAGCTCACTTGGTAGCCCAGGCTGGCCTCGAACTCACAGAGATCCACCTGGCTCTGCCTCCCGAGTGCTGGGATTAAAGGCGTGCGCCACCAACGCCCAGGCTCACAACCAAAAATATAAATAGTATTTTAAAAATAGCCATTTATTTAACTTGATAACATGTCTCTCTTGATTAAACTTTGTTCAATATTATCAGGCCACATTGGTGAATGTATTTTAGAACCAAATAGGATAATACTGTAGTTGCAGATATGTATTAAATATCAGGAGAAAAAAAATGAAGCTTTGGAATCAATGAAAATTATCCGTGCCATGGAGAAAAAGCAATTTGAGTGTATCTTGTTAGTACACATGTCAGGTATGGTTTGGTTCTTCCTTTTAATAAGTTATCGCCATCCAGGAGAGACATATGGTATGTCAATGGTACTGCTTATTATGGTGTTTGAGGAAGAAATATTAAGAAGGTGCACCAGATGGTATTTAGCTCCATAAGAACACAGATGATTGCCAGGTACTTCTTACTGCATTTTATCCCTAGTACTCATAAACCTGACATACAGTTTATAAGCAAAGAACATTTTAAGATCTATTTTATGTTTTATTTACCTTTCATTGTTTTTAGTTATGTATATGTGTGTGTGTGTGTGTGTGTGTGTGTGTGTGTGTGTGTGTGTGCATTTGTGTGAATATAGGCCATGTATGTGGGAGTGTACACAGAGACCAGAAGAGGGTGTTTGATACTCTGGAGCTGAAGGAACAGGCAATTGTGAGGCACCTAACATGAATGCTTGGAAGCAAACTGAGGTCTTGTGGAAGAGCTTAGCCATCTTCATAGCCCCTATTTATTTGTTTTTAAAATTATATGTATTTGTGTGCTTGTGTGTGGGTGGGCTGTGCTATCTGCATGTGTGAATACAGGCACCCTCAAATTCAACAGATGATGACTGATGACTGATTTCCTGGAGCTCATGAGGTTATGAACCTTCCAATATGGGTGCTGAGAACCAAACTTGAGTCCTGGAAAAATTGTCTCACTGTTAACCACTGAGGTATCTCTTCAGCCCCTATAAGAACAGTTCAGATACTAACAGTTTAGTTTTTAATTTCAATGTGTCTTATTGCTCATTATCTTGATATTGACTGACTGCTTTTCTTACAAATGTAACTGTAAAAATGAAGAAAACTCATCTCCTTGTGTTTTATGAATTGAAATGACAAAATATCATCTATGAACCAAACTGACTATCACATCTTACTATTACTATAAATATAGTTAAATTCAGCTGTAAATATTAACAGTCAAGTTTTCAAAGATGAAAACATTCTGAAATACAAAGTCTGCCTCTAAAATGTTATGAAAGAGTGATACTCAATAAGTAAGTTTTAAAAGAAGATTATCACAAAGAAAATTATGAAAGCAAATTTTGTTCATGAATTTCCTTCATAAGCACCAAAAAATATGAAGAGACACTATAAGATGTAGCTTCTTGTGGTTTATATATGAGTTAACAGAAATATATAATCAATAACTGTCCCATTTTATAATTTGGACAGTCAAAGACTAACAGAAAGCCAGTGTGGAATTTAGTATAACCATTGAAATTCAGCCTAAGAAAATAGGAAAGACAAATAACTTAAATCAACCTTAGGAACAAAAGCAGTAAGTCAGAGGCCAGCCTAGTGCTATTTTGGATGAAGTTATGCTAAGAAGTGTATTATTTATTTCAGTGTGGGAAGAAATAGCATCTCATTTTTAGTGTAATACTCTATTGTCATTACCAATCCCACTCCCCAGGCAATAGGGATCTTTGTTTTGCTCTTCTGGTTTGAATGTGAAATGTGTTCACACGTTTAAACATTTGCCCTTAGCATGTGGCATTGTTTGGGAAGGGTGTGGAGCTGTTAGGGAATCGAGTCTTGTTTGAGAGAATGGGTCACTGGACTTGGGCCTCAAGGCTTTATAACTAAAGGCCATTTTCTCCCTGAACCTCCCTTTCAGACTGTGGATGCAGTAACAAGCCACCATTTTCTTCCTGCCGCCGTAGTTCCTCTGCCTGCTGGCAGGTCTTCCCTGCCTTGATGAACTGTGTCTGTCTGGCCATGTAAGCCAAAATCAACTGCTTTGTAAGAGTATTTATTACAACAAAGAAAATAGCAGGACATTAGCCTTGTAAAATTTTGATACCACTTAGGAGGTATAAACTAAATGAACCATTGTAAGGATTATGTTCATTTATATCTGCCTTAACTTAAAAATTTACACACACACACACACACACACACACAATCTCAAAGCAAAAGGCTATGTGGCCTACACAGAAAGGCACTCCAAATCTAGATCCCATTAATCTCATAGGTATTGGAATAATTGATTCTGTAACCTTTGTTATGTCTTTTATATAAGATACTCAGAATGTTTTCCTCATAATTAAATCTATAGGATATTTCACTGTCCAGAGTGCTGCCTCCCACCAGCACTGGATGGAATGTGCTTGTTCTTCCACTTCCTGGATGATTCATGCTTTTGTTTCATTTCTAATGAAGTGAATTTTTATGTCATTTTTGTTTAAATTCCCTAGGAAACTCTTGTTTTGTTGTCTGTGCTAAGTGCTTGGTTTAGAATATGAACATTCAACAGGACTAATAAGATTCCAAGGCTACATATTAATCATTGTATGAACTTGGATAAATCACTAATGTCTTTGAACCTCTAGTTTTTTCATCTTCAAAATTACAATGAGGGCTGGAGGTATATCCTAGTGGTAGAATGGTTGCCTACTATGTTCAAGGCTCTAGGTTCAATCCCCATTATTTCAAAATAAAATCAATGAATGAATTAAATGAAAGTAGAATAATGATGGTGAGCTCTTGGGGTGTAAGAGTGTAATAAGATGATGTTTGCTATAGCACTCAGAGCTATGTTTTATTGATGCTAATGAATAATGTTCTTTTTAATTGAAAATAGATTCTTTCCTCATATAATATATCCTGATTATAGTTTTCCCTCCATCTACCTCTCCCAATTCTTCCCCATATCTCCTCCCATCCAGATCTATTCCATTTCCATATTTTGTGAGAAAACAATGGGCTTCTAATGCCAAACACACATTATAAAATAAATTAAGATAAGATGAAACCAAAACTATTATATTGAAGTTTTACAAGACAACCCAACAGGAGTAATATTTCCCAAGAGCAGGCACAAGAGTCAGAGACCCACTCATTCTCCTAATCAGTAATCTCATGAAAATACTAAACTAATACTGTAATATATACCCAGAAGTCCTGATGTAGACCCACGTAGGCCCTGTGCTCGCTGCTTCAGTCTCTGAGCTCACGTGTGCACCTTACTTTGTTGATTCAGGGGGCCTTGTGCTCCTAGTATCCTCCATCCCTTCTGACTCCTAGAATCTTTCTGCCTCCTCTTCTGTAGGATTCCCTGAGCTCTTGAGCAGAGGGATTTGATGGAAGCCTCCAATTTAGCCTCTCTTTCCACAGAATGTCTGACTGTGGGTCTCTGTATCTTTTCTGATCACTTATGCAGATCTAAGCAGAGAATTCTCAATATAGGAAAATCAAATAGCCGATAAACACTTAAAGGCATGTTCAGTTCTATATATCAGCCACGGATTCCCTTGTTCTCCCCCCTCCTGCCCCCTCCCCTTCCCCCCAGCCTACCCCCTATTCCCACCTCCTCCAGGGCAAAGCCTCCCCGAGGGAGGACTGAGATCGACCTGGTAGACTCAGTCCAGGCAGGTCCAGTCCCCTCCTCCCAGACTGAGCCAAGCGTCCCTGCATAAGCCCCAGGTTTCAAACAGCCAACTCATGCAATGAGCACAAGACTGGTACCACTGCCTAGATGCCTCCCAAACAGATCAAGCCAATCAGCTGTCTCACCTATTCAGAGGGCCTGATCCAGTTGGGGGCCCCTCAGCCTTTGGTTCATAGTTCATGTGTTTCCATTCGTTTGGTTATTTGTCCCTGTGCTTTATCCAACCTTGGTTACAACAATTCTCGCTCATATAAACCCTCCTCTTTCTTGCTAATTAGACTCCTGGAGCTCCACCCGGGGCCTAGCCGTGGATCTCTGCATCCAGTTCCCTCAGTCTATACTTTCAGGGATTATTTCTATAGTTCGTTATTGTATTCACTTATAAGTAGATATTTAAGTAAATGATAACCAAGCTACAATCCTATTAGACTGAGAGAGATTAGTTTAAAAGGAGGCATCTGGGAGAGATAAATGGATCTCTCTGGAAAGGGAATATGGAATAGATTTTATGTGTGGGCTGGGGGCAAGTATGGATGGCAGCAGGAGGGATAAGTGGTTGGGGGATGGAAGAGTGCAGGGAGAGATGGCTGAAATTGGGTGACATTTAGGGAGTGGTATGAGAACAACCTGGAATATATAAAGTCCTAATGAGGACTCCTAGTAATGGATGATGCCAAATCTCAACTGGACATCCCTTGTAGCCAAACAAGTCTTCCAGAGACAGTACTGGGTTTAATTCACTGGAGTTGTTAGCCAAGGGAGTCATATGGAAAGCTCTGAACAACCCAGACTGATACTAAATTGCTCTCCACAAACTAACTGCAGGGCCCCATTGCTGAGGACAACATCCACACAACTCATTGAACATGGAAAAGTTGAGCGGGTGCCCACCTGGAACCTTTGCATCTATGTTCTGTTATCTTTGGTCATTTTAGTTCTTCTTATATATCTAGTATAATTATTCTTTTAAGTATACTTGATATGCAATCACTTATGAAATAGTTACCCTTACTGCAAGAAGTAGACAAAAAAAAAAAAAACACAAAAAATCAGAAAGTGACATACTTGTAAATAGTAGGGATAGGACGTGACCTCAAATGGTATAGCTATAGCCAACATTCTCACTACCATCTCTACTCTCATTTTTCCTTAGTGGCACATGGACTTATCTGAGACCCTGCTTCAATACTTACTCATGAGTTAACAACACTCAATAAGCATGCAAAAATTCAAGGAATTATAAATGACCACAAGAGGGTAGTTTCTTTACAACCCCATATCTGTCTCAATAGTTTTATCAGCAGTGGCTCTCAACCTGATCATGCTGACAAACTTCTGTCTCCAAAAATATGCACATTATGATTTATAACAGCAGCAAAATTATAGTTATGATGTAACAATGACAATAATTTTATGGTTGGACTAACCAAAACATGAGGAACTGCATTAAAGGGTTGCAACATTAGAAAGGTTAAGAACCACTGGTTTAGAATACCATGAATATCTGAAAATAAAGTAATATTAAAATTGGAAACTTTGTGTGTATACATATATCTGTTTATATATTTTCAAATGTGCACATAGGTAAGTATTATTTATGTACAAATGGAGTGAACAGGAATTCAAACTAGAAAATGCAGATGACTAGTCTTTACTTTCAAACTATATTAATGGCTTTAATCCTCTCTGTTGAATTTACTTAGTTTCAGCTTGTTTAAAAAGCTGTATCAGAAGTAACAAACTTTGATTCCGAGGTGGGATTTTTGTTAACGTTTTTAAACTATTAATGACAGAAAGCAGGATTCTTTTAGGTATTAATTTTCTGCCATATAACATGTTTACAAAACTAATATGATTTTCACACAGAGGCCACAAAGTTGATGGCAACAACACTGATGGATAAAACTAGAAACTCGCTGCTAAGTTAGAAGAAAAGATGAGCATCGTAATGGTAGAAAACAAAGTCACATCATATTAAAATTTTATTCATCTAAGTAGAAATTGGTGTGACATATTTACTTCTGCTGAATGGATGGTTTCTATATAAAGCTTCTTTAATAGAAGTTATAAGCTCTTGAGGGTAAGGGAGTGAAAGTTGTTCTCTAAATGAAGAGAGACATTTCTAATTAAAAATATGACCAAATGGTTTAGTGTGAAATACTATTGCACACTGTAGGCAATTACACAATTGGAAACAGTAAGTCCTTCTGATTTTCACTCCAGGTCATGTCCTCTACTAAGTCGTATTAATACAGTTAGCTCTTGCTAGCTAGCATGTTATTGCTATTTTAATAAAAGTTGTCCATGTGATCTCTGTGTATATGTGTGCATGCATGTATATTCAGTGTTGAGATGAGCATTTTATACAGGTTCTTTTTATTCATCATAACAAATGCTAATCAAATGTTATTGATTAATATCAACAACAATTAACATGAAGGATAGGAAATTCTGAGGAATAGTGATGTTAAATATTGTGCCCTTTAGTGGCTATGAAAATGAGTAGGGTGCCAGTGTCTTCCCTGCAAGCATGAGGACCTGATTTGGAATCTTAGCACCCACATACAAAAAGATGGGTACAGTGTCAGGTGGCAGAGACAGACATATCCTTGAAATTCGTAGGAAAACAACATAGAGGTTTGGGTTCAGTGATGACAATTGTCTCAGAAGTATAGGCCTGCCTCCCCATCAGTGTGGACTCTGATTGGAAGTCTATTAGCTGGTAAAAATTACAAAGATTAACGTGAATGGTCAATAGAAGGACAGTATGATGGAAATGAGGTTGCTTTCCATTCACACATGTCTATCTGCTGGATCAAAAGACTCCTGATAAAGACTTTAGCTGAGCATAGATGAAAAGATTTGCTAACAGATGGGAACAACATCTTTTTTTTTTTTTTTTAGGTAATTAGAACAAATACATGAGTATATTTCACTCCATTAATGGTTAGACATGGGAGCTAGACAAGAAGAAACACATTTGTTGAAGCATAAATATAAGAAAAAGCATTTGTTATATACACAAATATATTAACAGAAAACAGGACTCTTTCACACCCATATAGGATTTTAATATTAGGAAAAGTTCATCCATACAATGGCGGAGAGACAGCCGGGACTGACCTACTCTGGTGATGGGATGGCCAAACACCCTAATAGTTGTGCCAGAAACCCCATCCAAGGACTGAGGAATCTGGATGCAGACAGCTACGGTTAGGCCCCGGGTGGAGCGCTGGGAGTCTAATTAGCGGGAAAGAGGAGGGTTTATATGAGCGAGAATTGTTGAAACCAAGGTTGGATAAAGCACAGGGACAAATAGCCAAACAAATGGAAACACATGAACTATGAACCAAAGGCTGAGGGGCCCCCAACTGGATCAGGCCCTCTGAATAGGTGAGACAGTTGATTGGCTTGATCTGTTTGGGAGGCATCTAGGCAGTGGTACCAGGTCCTGGGCTTGCTGCATGATATAGCTGTTTGAAACCTGGGAATTATACAGGGACGCCTGGCTCAGTCTGGGAGGAGGGGACTGGACCTGCCTGGACTGAGTCTATCAAGTCGATCTCAGTCCTCGGGAGTGGCCTTGATCTGGAGGTGGTAGGAATGGGGGGGTGGGCTGGGGGGAAGGGGAGGGGGACAGGAAGTGGGAGAACAAGGGAATCTGTGGCTCTTATGTAGAACTGAATATTACTGTAAAATTAAAAAAAAGTGCATAAATACCAAATAGTGATTGGAAAACATCAGAGTTAAGTTCTAAATTGGTTAGTGCAAACAAATCAAATCTAATAGATGTTAAAGGAAGGAGATCTTAGGCCACTGTACTTATTTACAGTTGAACAGTTTAACAGTGTACAGTGAGGTGCTAATTGTGAAATACAAAAGCACTGCAACCAAAGGAGTTTAAGGAGATTGGAGGATGAGAATATATCTCAAAGAGTGTTACAAAAAAAATGGAGATCAGTACTGGTAGTTACCTTCAAAGAATTTCATAGATTAGGAAGAACTTAATTTCAAACTCAAATTTGGACAAGCTGTATTGGGAACAACATCTTATTCTTCAATTGCCCTCTATAAAATTTTCACACAGGTATATCATAACTAGTTTATTAAGTACTCTATTGCTGGTGATGTCTGAATTGCTCCATTCTTGCTCTGATTCACTATATTCAATGTATGAAAATGGAAGACTTGAGTGGTTAACTCCTGAACTGGTGATTTTGGACAGAATCCTCCTTTCTCCTGCACAATGCAGATCAGCCTGTGGAAGACTGGTGGGCAGGAAGAAGGAAAGTTACACACAGCTTACCCTGATTTGTCTTGTCTTTATACTTTCTTTCTAAAACCACATTGTCAAATGGCAGCAGACATTTCCCTTTGAATCCCATGAAGTCATCATGCACTGGATGAATATAACACAATGAATGAGTTTTCACTTACTGAACATGAACTTTGTGTCTTAATCTCACATTTCAAATTGTAAGGATTCCAAGAACAATGCTCAAGGCATTTGTCTTTCTTCCAAGTCAATGTTTATTTTTTTCTTGGATGAATTATTGCCCCCTAGGACTATGAGTGGGCTAATTCTTAGGATGCTGTACATATTTTATTGCCCATGAGAAGCAGGGTGTGCATAGCACTCTCTTCAGTGCATAGCTGTAAACAAGGATTAGACTTACTCAGTGGACACTCCTTTGCTCTTTGTCTTACATAGTAGGTCCACACAGCTTACACAGCTAAATGAGATGGATCCAGCAAAACCATTTTCCCTTGATTGCTAGTATCACAGTGGCAGACTTGGAATTCTCAGGTTCTACTTGGAGTGGAAAGGACAAGCACTAACCATATTGTATAGGTGATCATAAGTGCCAAAATCTTCCTTCTTCATCATATGTACATTTTCTTAAAGGTAGATTTAAATTTATATACATTTGGGGTATGGTCAGTGATTTGAAAGATCTGTGTGTCAATCAAAATTTACTGGTGCATTACTAATTTTGCATTGTCAAAATAGCGCTTGAAATAAATTCCATTATAAACTGCCTTCATCCAGACTTTTCTTTTGTCCAGATTTAGTTTACAATCACTTTTCATTATAGAATGGTTAACATGGGATCAGGTACTCCAAAGAATAGACTTGAAGAGCAAAAACAGTCTGAGAGCCTTCCTTTAGACCATAACATGAAACTCTCAGTTAGTTCTAAGTACCCAAAGGCAATGACTGGTGAGTGTGTGATGGGACAAACAGAGTAAGGTAAGTGCTTTGCTTTGCATCTCATCTTAGAAAAATCATGTGCCTGCCTAGCTGTCTTACATGGACCAATAGGCTGAATTTGCATTCTTTGAGTATATACCAACCCATGCTATTGCAACAACTAGCTCATTGCTTCGCACATGTTCAAAGTGCAGAGCTTTGACAAAGTGAATTAACAAAGTGCAGGAGCTGGCTATGTGGTCCAGGGACGTCAGCTGACACAGAATTTTATCCATTACCATAGGCAAACTAGAAAGTTGATGCAAATTTTATATTTTTTTTTACCTCAATCTGAAGTAATGATTGATAAAAACAATACTCAACTTTGGAAGTGTGAGCACAGTGCTAATCACATAATGGATTATCAATAATTTTTAATAGAAATTTTTAACATTCAATGTAACTCCACATAACCATTTCTTAGATTTCAGCCAGCATTGATATTGTAAATCCTCAGCACATTAAGTCTAGTTGTCTTGAAATTACAGCATCTACAATGTTAGTAAGATATCTTGATTGTAACTATATTTCAATGTTTATATTTTCTTTTAAATTTTTTTCATTTTTTAAAAATGAAATGGAAAAGAAGTGTATTGGGGTGGGAACAAAGGTTGCAGGGGGAGAGACTGGGAGGAGAAGAGAGAGGGAAAACTGACTGGGATGTAAAATAAATTAAAAATGTATCATTTCCCCTTCCTTTTTTACCTGCAACTCTTGCCATGCCTCCTTTACTTCTTTTAAAGTTTAAGGTCTCTTTTAATTTGTTACTCTTATACATACATATGCATACACACATGCACGCACATGCACAAACACACACACACACATCTCACAATTATATATAAGTAACACAAATATACATATATGTAAACAATTATGTAAGTACCACAAATAAACAGATATATGTATTAAACATAAATATACATATAACAGAAAATATATATATATATACAACTTGTGGTGTCTCTTTACTGTTGGTTGTACATACACACACATATATGTATGTGTATGATTTCAGACCTGATCACTTGGTGCCAATATCAATATAATGGAATGATCACTTGGTACCAATAACTAATTAAGGTGTGCTTGTCTTTTCTTTTCATTCTGGTTTGTAAAATCTCCTATTCATGTGTAATATTAGTGGAATATGAAACTCTATCCTAATCATGAGAATCTCTCAGTACTTGTTCAGAGCTATTTCAAGAACTGTTGAGTTGGAGTTGGCTATCTATGTGTAGCAGTTACTGTGCCATAAGAAATCAAATGGCAGCCGGGCGGTAGTGGCGCACGCCTTTAATCCCAGCACTTGGGAGGCAGAGCCAGGTGGATCTCTGTGAGTTTGAGGCCGGCCTGGGCTACCAAGTGAGTTCCAGGAAAGGCGCAAAGCTACACAGAGAAACCCTGTCTCGAAAAAACCAAAAAAAAAAAAAAAAAAAAAGAAAGAAATCAAATGGCTTTTTTTTTTTTTACAAATATCTTCTAAAATGTAGTTGTAACAGTTCTGGTTGTATTCATATGTACATCATCATAGGACAAAGTAAACTGAAATACTTCTCTATTTCATATAATAATTTCTCTAAAAGCCCATTTTAGATACCTTGATTTGACATATTAATTAAAATTTTAATTCTTGTTAATTTGTTGTAATTGCAAATATATGATCTTAATTTTCTACAAGTACCATTTTAGTTTTAATGGTTTGAAATGGGATAAGCAAACCACATTGATATCAAATAAGAAAGTATATATTTATGGAAAATGATATTTTCTATAAATATATTCTTTCTAGGCAACTAAAATTAGTATGTATTGTATATGTTTATTCTTAGTAAATAAAAACATGAGAAAGCATAAGGTAGGAGCAGTAGTGGAAGACATACGACATTGACATGTGACCTTCACGTGAAAACATAGTATGTTCATGAGCACCGATGTATATCTACATACAACCACGTGAACTTGTATATATAAAATACACACACACACACAAAAAAAAATGAAGTGATGTTTTAAATGGTAAAACTTTTCTACCTGAGTAAAATCACATCCTTTGAAAATCTCTAAAAAAAAAAATCTAAAGATATCTATGATTGCTGATTCTGGCAAAGATACTAGATACAAATTCAATCTAACAAATAATTTGTACCTAAATCATTTGAAGGAGATTTTTTTTCTATCTTAAGGCATTCACAAGAATAAAACCAACAAAATGATTATATTTGTGATTGGCATGAGCCATATGAGCTCTGAGATTGATTGACTAAGAAAAAATAGAATGTCAAATACATTTTTGAAATTCATGCACTCTATATAGTTCTGCTAGTTATTATGCGATCCTTGCTGCTGTTCACTATTCGGTACCTATAATTTCTTATCTTCAAAAGAGGGATTGCATCATTTTATAAGTATTAGGAATAATCATAAGGCTCAGTGACTGCTACAGAGTTCAACAGTGCCTAAGAATGGAGAAATACAAAAATAGAGATACCTAAAAGCTTAGGTGCTGGGAGAATAAAAATTATGCATCTCATCTAGAAAGCATGAAGACCTACAACTCCTGTTGTTCCTCCTGCCATGATCCCCTCCATGACGGTTATGGACTCTAAGCCTCTGGAAACAAATTAAATACTTTCTTTTATAAGTTGCCTTGCTCATGGTATTCTGTCACTGCATTTGAAAAGTGTAAATAAGGCAGTAAGAATTAAGCAAATGAATACTTAAAAAGCATAAACATTTCCTGACATTTCAATACACAATAATGCTGAGATATTCATTTTCTTATCTAGCTCTCTTAGCTCCAGAGGTATTTTGTAGATTTGTGTGCTCATTTGGAAAAGTAGTTTAACCTCAAATTGCTTGCTCATATGTTTTACTGTAGTATCAATAAATGAATGATTAAACACAGATGACACCCCTCTTTCTAACGTTCTTCCTTAACCAGCTCTTCCCTAGGAGTTAAAAAGCTTCAGAAGCTTACATATAATTGTATAGAGAGTCCAATGCGTTTTAAGAAGAAAATGACATGGTTGCCAAGTGCACAAGGGATTTTAGCCAAAGTAAATGAATGAACGGGGTTTGATACACAAGGGTTCAGATTCATTTAGGCCTGCCATATCCTACAAAGGAAAATCATCAACCAGAAAAGGGTAGTCAGGCATGATATTAAACAGCTGAGCATGTCAAAATAATCGCTCTGTGGTTATGGAGTTCCAATCACTCTATCCATGCTTGAGCTGTTGCCATTGTGTAGGATTTTTTACCCTTCCTGATAAATTGATTTGTTTTTCCTAATGTAATTATCATGAAGTTTTCACGGAAATGCAAATTTGAGTTGAATAACTCTATGGAGTTATAATTTTTGAATATTTGAGTTAAGCATTAAGTAAATTTAATTTGTGAAGTAGGCTTCCAGATGGGAGAAACACTATTTTTTGCTGTTTATTTGCATAGGATAGGATTGGAGGTACTTACTACAAAATTGCAGTTTTCTTCATAACTTCCTGAATTTCTAAATAGAACCAGTGAGAGAGCTAAAAGATACATATATTGTACACATTCATGAAAGCCAATGTTTCTGTACTTACTTTTTAAGGTGAGAAATACATTTCCACAAAGGTTCATTTTTCATGTCAAACAGCAACCTGACACCAGTGAATTGAAAAGTTCACTAAATTATTAACAAGAAACCACTTGCTTTAATGTTTCTCTTTAGAGTTAGAATGTAGAGAAAGTAAGGACAAGATCTACAAATGTCTATCCTATAACCAAAAATGTGACAGTTAAAAAATAAACTGCATTTCATGAGACAGGTTTATTGGGAAGTAGTTTTCTTTAACAGATTTAAGTGGTTTTTATTCTACATTTCTTGCATGAAGATGTCTTTAACTATAGCCTGTTAGCACAAGATTATTTTGAGCTAGAAACTTCAGAAGCCACAGATATGAGTATCACTACCCCTCTCTTGCATGAATGTTGCACAGAAGGTTTTTAGTTCCATGGTATCCCACTTAATGCTTGCTAGGCTTAATGCCTGTGCTGATGGGGTCCTGTCCAGAATTTTTTTGAAAGCCAATGCAAGAATTTTCTCTATTTTCTCCTCCATTAGCTTAAGGGTGTCAGGTCTTATGTTGATGGCCTTGATTTGTTTGAAATTGAGTTTTGTGAAGAGTGAGTGATAAGGAACAAGTTTCATTCTGTAGAATCTGCACTTTAAAGATAAATTCTTCAATTTTCAACCAATTATTTGTTGTACAAATGCTTAGTATGTTAGATTTTTAAATGCCCTATTTCTAGCATGAAGATGTCTTTAACTATAGCCTGTTAGCACAAGATTATTTGAGCTAGAAACTTCAGAAGCCACAGATATGAGTATCAGTACCCCTCTCTTGCATGAATGGAGACAACAACAAACAATGATGAAAAAGCTTTTTGAAAGATTCTTTCCTCATAAAATGACAAAATAAGCATTCTTGGTCATGGGGTATGACCAAATGAATTCTGCTCAAATAGATATTTTTAATACAATTATTTTCCTTTATCTTTCCTACATCATTTATTTTCTAATCCACAGTTATCTTTTTGTGCACTGTAATATAAAAACGTGTTTTACCAGTTCTTAGGATCTGTCTTAGAATTCTCTTATGTCATATAAACTTATTTAGTCCAATTATAACATTGAATTCTTTTTATCAAATTTGTGTTCTTCATTTTTGTTAATCTGTTTTATGTCAAGGTATTTCTCAGGCTTATCTGAAAACCCCAAGAAGGTACAGGTAAAGTTTTGTCTTCTATATATCAATATGCTCTGTAGCTTGGTAGGATTTCAAATTGCTTTTATTATATATTCACATATACTTTGAATATTGAGTCCTCATTCATTCATTTGTTCATTGTATATGTATTTATTCAATGATTCTTATGAACCTGGAATATTGATAGTATTAGGAATGGGAGGACATAAAATATATTAGTAAGATAACTGCTATTCCTACTAAGCTTTGTGCTGGAGACAAAGAAGACAGAAGTTGTGTGTGGTTGTGCATGTTTGCATGCGCGTGTGCACGCTCATGTGTGTGTTTGTGTGTTTGTGTGTGTGTGTGTGTGTGTGTGTGTGTGTGTGTTTAACTCAGAGTCGTGGAAGTAAGGCTACTGTAGACAAGACAAGAGAATACTCTGTAACTGACATTTGATTATTTGTGGTCATGAGACTACAGGGAGACAGCTGATTTCCTCGAAGTAAAGACTGTTCACCTAGAGCCTTGTGGTTCATGAAAGAGGGGTTGGTTTGATTTTGAATATATTAAATACTTATCAAAGGGTTTTAAAAACAGGAAATACATTATTTAGGAAAAACTGGTTTCCTGTGTCAGCTTTGTAGAAAAAAATAAACAATACAGGTGAAAATGATTGATTCAGGAAGATATAATGATCAAATAATGAAAACAGTTTATAACAGTGGATATGGAGAGTTCTAGGGAGATCTATGATCTGCTTTGAAAGAAAATATTGTCAGAGCCCATGGGTAAAATGAATGCAAAGAAAGAAGTAGCTACTTCTTGCTTGCTCTGCTGCATGGATGGTATTCCAGTTACTGAGAAAAAGAGAGAGGTATAAGCTCTGGTAAGGGTAGACACTGACTTTTGTTTTCATTATAGAATGGCTAAAGATCTGTCCACAGGGAGATATAAGCTCGTAGTTGCATGCTACGTTAACTCAGAAGATAGAGATAAAGAAAACAGAAGCACAACAGTGATTTTTAAAAATAGTCTCCACTATTTCATCAAATAGTTTTAAAATTACATGCCTGCATATTTTTTAGTAGAAGTAGTAGGTAAATGATATGGACTAAAATAATGACTCATTACAAAGTCATATTTCATTGGTCCAGCCCACATATAGTTTACAATAAAGCATTTTTCCATTTCTTGAATGTCCTGCAAATAGTTATGCTTGTCTGTCAGCATGCCCACATAGATGTGAGGTCCACACACACAGCATCTGTGATTAACCCATGTGTTTGTTCTTGTGAGGAGGCTGCCTTTTAATCTTAGCTATTTGGCATAGTAGTGTTTTATCTCCAGGACTTCCAGTCTGCAAATAATGATGTGGAGACTTGTTTTAGATGCAGAATTTTGAGAACACTGTAACAGAAACTCTGAGGGACTAGATCACCTGGGCTACTTGTCCTCATTGGAGTTTGGTTCTTTTTTCTGAAAACATAAACTTTTAAGGGTAACACATAGCTGTATCAACACAAATATGGAATATGTGGTGTGCACATGTCAGCTAAAGATGATTTTTTTGTTGTTTTATGTTTGGGCAGGTAAATGGCATCTGTTATCTGTTTAAGTCCATTTAGACTACATAGCCAAACTATAATATAAATCTCTATCCATGCTATATGAAAGGATGGCTTGTAGTAATAAGTCATGAAGGCTCTGTAGCCAACAAGATTTATCATGTTTCATCTTGTCTCCAAGCTGTCCCTATGTAGAGGTATCAGGATATACATCACCTATCCCATAGTCTTTCTTGGCTTTTTCCCCCTCATGCCTGTAGCCAAGATCCTCAAGAGGTCTCCCCTGGTCAAATCTGATATTTGTTAATTTTGAAGATATCCATTGATTTTGTTTCCTGTGGAAACAAAAGCAAAACCTTTCCCCCAATGCAACATATTTTCTAGCTTCCATTCTGAAGTTAAGGTATTTTTAAAATATATGTTGGTTTGATTTAGGAGTTTCTATAATCCAATATCTCTCAGTAGCTATTGTTTTTTATTCATTAGCATTTAAAAAATTCAAAGTAATAAAATACATACAAGGTCAAAACACCCTGTACATTTCCCATCTTTACATGGTTTATTTATTTTTTAATATTAATTTACTCTCTCTTTAAAGGCTTTATAATTTTTAAACTATTTACTTTTTATGACTGTGTATACATATTTTCTTTTCTTCCTTCAGTATCTAAGCACATTTCTAAACATACTGTAACTTTTTAGAGGTTGTCTGTGTCTGGTCCTGGCTTTACTAAGTGCCCACAGTGTTCTGTGATGGTGTGAGACAAATCTTAAACTGCCATGTCAGCTGCTGCTGGGCTCAGCTCAGTGCATGGTGCTGGCAGCTGGTTTCCAGCCTGCAGGCAGCAGAGGCTCAGCATGCCTCTGTAGGCTGCAGGGCATCATCCCACCTGAAAGACTGCAGGACTAGGAAGCCACATCTGGCTCCTTGTTCTGAACTTTTTTTGGCTTTCTCAGACCCTATGTTTAGATATTCGAGCCCCACATTAGGCTCCAAATATAGTACTTGTTGTGACTGCCAGCCTGCAAATCATGACACAGAGACTTACTATTAATTATGAAAGCTTGGCCTTAGCTCAGGCTTGTTACTGACTAGTTCTTATAACTTAAATTAACCTGCATTTTTTAATTGCTATGTCATCTCTATGCTGTCCATTCTGCTTCCTCCTTGTCTGTTTGGAGACTCCACTTTTCTTCCTCCACAGTTCTTTCTCTGACTGGAAATCTGGCCTATACCTCCTGCTTAGCTATTGACCTTTCAGCTTTTTATTGCACCAATCACAGCAATACATCTTCACGTAGTGTATAAATATCCCACAACAGTTTGGTGGTGTTTTGTTTTATCTAGTTATGTTTTTTTAAATTTTCTGATAGTTAATGAAAGCCTTAATTATTTGGATATCCATTTTTTTTAAAATCAAAGTCTGGTTCAATCCATTTAGTCTTATTTTAAATGCCTATATGTTATTTGAAATTTATCCATTTCTATTTAATCTTGTAGTGTTGATTTCAAGTTTAATGTTTTCTGGCAAAGAGCGTTTTCCTATGACATTAGAATTAGATATTTGATGGTTGCTGTATGATGCAGAACGTGGTCCACCTTGGCATATGCAGATACCTTACCAACTGAATTACAACCCTAGTTCCTCACCCATACACTTGTCTGCTGAGTTTTAAATCAATTTAAATTAGATCTACTGGAAAATTGTACTTCTCATAAATCCTTATGCCATCAATATTCTGTATCCCATTACTAAACACAGAGTATACAAATATATGTTTGTGATTATTTATTTACCTTTTGATTTTTCTTTTGTTAATTTATTTTTCTTCCATGTTTAGATTTTCTCTTCCCATTCTGTTTTTCCCTCTCCTCCTTTCATCTTTCCTGCTTCCTTACTTCTTTGTGAGATAAGGTATTTAATGTACTCTATACAGTGGCTTCAAACTAGCAATCCTCCTGCCCCACCTTGCAGAGTGCAAGGATTACAGGTATGTTCCATAACATGAAAGTCTGTATTTTGAAATTTTATTACTTGCTGCATGCAAAATTGACATTGCTTTATGCTTTTAGCTGAACTATTACTTTTATTAATATGAATAAAAAATTATTTAATTTGATTTTTTTCAACTGTACTTTGACCAAATTTGATATGGTAGTTTTTCTTGTCTAATGCTTGCTGTATCTATTGTCATTGTTTCTTTCTTTTTATGTTTGTAAATAAAAGGTTTCCCTATATAGTACAAATAATCTATTTTTAAAACCAATATGGTAGTCTTTACCTTTAATTTTTTTAATTTACACATTTTTATTTATTGTGTGAGTAGAGTTGGGAGTGTCACAGCATACTTATGCCAGTCAGAAGACAGCTTGCAACAGTAATATCTCTTCTATTATGCAGATCCAGGAAATTTAACTCAGGTTATAAGGCTTTGTACCAAGTGATTTCACCTGCCTAGCCTTCTTCATGGAACAATCATTGCCTTTGAGTCTGAATAGATAACCTACATTTGAAGATTTCATTTTATTCTTAAAGTTTGAGTCTATTATTCTGCTATATGTATTTTATATTTGATTTATCTGTTTCTTTATATTTCATCATTTTTACTTATTTGTCCTGATTATTATAATTAATTGTCTTCTTTTTAACGACTTTCTGCTACACATTTGCATTGTTAATTTGCTGGTTAGCTTTGGTTAAAATACAACTGAGATTTATTATATTCAATTTTTTAAAAATGAAACAGTAGTTTCAGTGCTTTTCAAACCACCTAAGAAACTTTCTACTATGTAACTTTTCTTTTTTATCCCTCCAGCCTGTTGTGCTATTTTGTCATATATTTTATTTCTACATATGTTATAATCCCTACAGGGGAAGCACAGCTTGCAATGACTAAAAAAAGCATTTATTCTAACTCCTTTAAGATAACTTAGGAAAGTTGCATCCTGAAAATTCATGGGAGATACTTCCAAAAAGATGAAAACAAAAATACATATTGCCACTTTCCAGTGTGTGCATGCCGGCATATGGAGCTCTATTCCTGGCATATCTTTCGATTCTGTAGAAGAAATGCACTGCCTCAGTCACCGAGACCTTCGAAAATGTGTTCTTCTAATGTAATTTTCCTGTATTTAAAACTTTAAAAGTTGTGATGGAGGGTAACTATGGCTCTGTTTTGATGAAACATCCTTGTCTACTTTTCTGCCCTTGGTTTTGACTGCTGCCTGTTTCTGGGTTTGTGTTTTCACATCATAGTGTGATTTCTGATTTCTGATCTTGTTCTAATCTCTCTAGCCTGCTTTGTCAAACTCTGAAAGTGGACCTGTCACAGTGGCTCTATTACATTGTTTCTCCAGTCATTACTTTACATAACAGCTATGTAGGCATATATATATAATCTTACTCAGTAGACTTTGGTAGTAAAACTCCAAAAGGTGTTTTAGATATTCCCAACATCATCAATCACAATGTCCTATACAAAGTGAAATCACAGAGCAACCAATTGATGTATCGACAGTTCTTGTATAGTATATATACATGAGTAAGGCATTAGTTTTGCCAAGCACTTTTAAGCCAATGTTAATTCGAAAGACTCTGTTTTGTCAATGGATTCTTGTATAGACACAAGGTGACTGTTGCTGAATGCTTCATTAAGCAACGGGGGTTGAGTGCCATGAGCAATATATCAGCGATTAATTGTCAGTTGGTAAGCAAATTAGGTAGCAATCAAGGTTACACAAAAATTACACTGTCTTAAGGATAAATGTTAGCTGGGAAGTCATAAATGAACAGATAATCAGGTGGGAAGACATTGTGGCAAATGAATATGTTTCCTTAAACAACTTTTATAACAAACTCAATTTTAATAAGATATTACCCTCCTTCCCAGTCAATAAAATTCTACTGAAAAGTAATAAAACCTGCAAAGGTGATTGTTGCAATTCTGCAGACTCCAACAGAGGCTCGGTGGGAGGCCTGCACATGCTTCTTACCTGCCTCTTCTCCTATTTGCAAACAAAATTAAAATGAAAATGAATAGTCTGCTTGGGTGCTCTGCAGCAGTGCTCACTGAGAGGAGAAGGTGGTTTCCGTGTTCAGGGTGACCTTTATGACTCACTGTTGTAGAAAACCAGCCAGAGCAGACAACATTCTCATGTCTTCAGGACATATTTAGTGTCATACAAACTTTGTTTCAACAATCACAAAAGGAAGTTCTGTCCCTTGGTCTCTTGACTTCCTTTTTTCTTTTCTTTCTCTTTTTTTTTTAAATGGGGGGAAGTATTTTTTAGGTTTAATAAGTTTTTGTTGGTTGTTTTATATTTATGACAAATAGTAAGTTCCCAGGAGTTGACTAAAATCCAGGTCCTTTTACTGCTAATTTTTTTTTCTTATGTGAACAGTAACTAAATATTGTGTTGCTTTTTTCTCAACATATTTCTCTTTGAAGCTTTTAGGTACATATTTTGATTTCATTGTTCAGGTAGAAGTATAAACAGATGCAGAAGCCTTCACATTTCAGCCCAAGAGCCAACATTAATTTTCTTCTAGAACAAAAGCATCACGTTTTCAAACATATGTAATGAAAACTTCATTTGGATCGTTAGGAATGACTATGTATTATGAGAAAGCTTGAAGTTCATGGAGCTGCACCGAGAGACTGGAGCTCTCCACTGTGTTTACTCTGGTTTGGAATGTTGAGTTTGTCCAAAGATTTCTGCATAGGGAAGCAGAGAAGCCTCATAGTCTGAATATCCTTTATAAAGACCCCAAGGTCTTCACACATGTACTGAAACCTATTTACTACACAGGATTATAAACACCAGGAGATCTCATTCCTCAGACAAAAGCCAATTAGAACCAGTCTAAGAGGCAGGCTGTCAGAGCAAACCAGACATTAAGAAAGAAAAATCATAACCCATGTTACAGAGCAGGACAGTTACTGATTGTTTTAAGATCACAATTATCACAGGAAACTTAAATACTTTCAGTAAGCCAGAGAACAAAAACATGGACCCATGACAGTAGTAAATTTGACAGAGAATCCATTCAAGGTTCAGATTCTGTGTTCTAGAGTGTATTGGGTGTTAGGTAGACTACTCTGATGAGGCTGAAAGGGTGCTTTCTTCCCTTGATTGAATAATTCATGGTCCAAACATCCAAGCTGTACTGTTTTCACCCTGTTGAAGTAGACACACAAGCATAACCTCAGTAATCCTTGTTGACATGGTAGATATGTCTATATCTGCTGTGTAGGTAGGATAATTAGCAACCAGAATAGAAAGGTACTTGCTTTGTGCCATAAAGAGTGAGAGGGGAAGCAACAGTGAGGTCAAGGTTGAAGCGTTCTACTCATCCTTCTACCCACCCTCCCTTGTCTCACTGCCTTCACTTGGAAGCTGCTGCTGGAGAGCCTCCCTGCCCATATGCCTTCATGTCTGTGAAAGAATACTCAGTTATACCAGGCGCTTTTAGAAAATAAGTCCCTAAGTGGGTTTGTAAAACCTTTCACATGCAAAGAAAAGGGAATCTGTTAAAGAAATATTAAGGGAATTAAACATAGTCTTTACATTCTAGCATTCTGCTTTGATGCCTTACACATGATTTGCAGTATTCTAGACAGGTAAGATACACATGCTTGCATTTGTCTCGCAACGTGATGCTGAAGTCAGAAGGACAAAGGAAATTGATGATACCTGTATAAGGACAGTACTATGTAAACAGTCTTATGTAAAAATAATGCAATACTTAGTAAATGGTGACTTTGAGTGCAATAGATAAAACACTCTGATGATCTTTTAATGAACATATGGTTATTGCTTTGGGAGTAATTTTTGCATTCAAGGATTACATATAATTGTGTGCCTTTGAGTGCCTATTACCTGTCATGTACAGATGTGATAATAGGTACGTCATCCATTTTCTCAGTGCTTTAAATATCATGTCCTGCCTCATTAATCTAGTGCTGTTAACAATTATCATTAACATATAATGCCATGCAATTATCACCTTGTGAGAATCATATTATCTCTCAATAGACAGCCATTATTGTTAATACTGCATAGTTGTTAATGCCATATTGTATTAGTATAAAATTAGTGTTGTTAAATATGCAGCTATTGTCATAGATTTCATTATCTATTTATTCAACTTGACAATGAACACCAGAAAATGTGAGGATAAGGTGAAAAAGAAAGAAAAAAAGGAGGCCCGCATTTTCATATTCTTTATACAAAGTATAATGATTAAACCAAGTCATTCATATACATATATATAGTAGTTTAAAAATCCTGAGTTACACACAGTATCTCTGTTCTCAAAGACATCTCAAAATAATGTCAAGTCTCCATCTGTTCTCTGACTATATAGATAATATTTTGGTGTTCTAATTATTTTATTTTATTTATTTAAACATTTTTTTCCATTTTACATACCAAACACAATTCTCCCTCCCTCTCCTCCTGCTTTTCCCCACCTCCCCCCAATACCCATCCACTCCTTATAGGGGTTAAGGACTCCCTTGGGGCGTCAACACAGATTGGCATACCAAGTTGGGGCAGGACTAAGCTCCTGCCCTCTGCATCAAGACTACTCAATGAATCCCCCCATTGGGAATGGGCTCCAAAGAGCTAGTTTATGTACTCAGGGTAAGTCCTAGATCCACTGTCAGGGGCCCAAGAAACAGTTCAAGCCACTCAACTGTCACCTGCATTCAAAGGGCCTAGTCTGGTCCCATGCAAGTCCCCAGCTGTCAGTCCAGAGTCTGTGCACTTCTACTACCTCCAGTCAGCTGTCTCTGTGGTTTTCCCCATCATGATCTTGACCCTCCTTTGCTCATATACTCCCTCCTCCCTCTCTTTGACTGAACTCTTGACACAGTGCTTGGCTGTGGGTCTCTGCCTCTGCTTCCATCAATTACTGAATGTAGGTTCTATGATGATGATTAGGGTAGTTACCAATCTAATTACAGGGAAAGGTCAGTTCAGGCATGCTTGTCACTATTGCTAGGAGTCTTAGCTGAGGTCATCCTTGTGGTTTCCTAGGAATTTCCCTAGCACCAAGTTTCTCTCTAACCCCATACTGGCTCCCTCTATTTAGATATCTCTTTCATTGCTCTCCCTCTCTGTCCTTTCCCCAACTCAGCCATCTGGATCCTTATCCCATCCCCCATCCCCTCCCCTTCACCCATCTCCCAGTTTACCCAGGAGGTCTTAACCATTTCCCCTTCCTGGGGCAATCCATACCTGTCCCTCTTAGGGTCCTCCTTTTCACCTAGCTTCTCTGGAGTTGTGAGTTGTAGCCTGGTTATCGTTTGTTTTATGCCCAATATCCACTTATGATTGAGTATATGCCATGTCTGTCTTTCTGGGTCAGAGTTACCTCACTCAGGATAATTTTTATCTAGTTCCATCCATTTGCCTACAAATTTCATGATGCCATTTTTTTTAACCACTGAGTAGTACTCCATTGTGTATATGTACCATATTTTCTTTATCCATTCTTTAGTTGATGGGCATCTAGGTTGTTTCCAGGTTCTGGCTATTACAAATAATGCTGGTATGAATATAGTTGAGCATGTGCCCCTGTGGTATGGTTAAGCATCTTTTGGGTATATTCCCAAGAGTGGTATTGCTGGGTCTTGAGGTAGGTTCATTCCCAATTTTCTGAGAAATCACCATACTGATTTCCAGAGTGACTGTACAAGATTGCACTCCCACCAACAATGGAAGTTTGTTCCCCTTGCTCCACATCCTCTCCAACATGAGCTCTCATCAGTGTTTTTGATCTTAGCCATTCTGACAGGTATAAGATGGTATCTCAGTGTGGTGATATATTGTGTATCAAATAAAGCTTGTCTAGGATCATAGGACGGAGACAGCCACTGGATTAAACATACAGGCCAGGCAGTGGTGGCACACACCTTTAATCCTAGTACTCCGGAGGCAGAGATCCATCTGGATCTCTGTGAGTTCAAAGCCACTCTGAACTACATGAGATTGATTCAGTCTAGGAGAGAAACAGCCATACAGTGGTGGCACACACCTTTAATTCCAGCACTTAAGATCTCATGCCTTTGCTACCAGTATTTGGGAAACACTAGGAAGGAAGTGAAATGGCTGGGTGAAGAAAGGTATATAAAGTGTGAGGAGACAGGAACTGGACCCTTTTCAGCTGAAGACTCATAGGCATTCAGTCAGAGGAATCATGGAGACAGGATCTCACCTTCCATTCAGCCTGAGGATTCAGTAGTCCTGAGAAGTTTCTCTAGTAGTTTGTTCCTTTGTATCTCTGATCTTTCAGCATTTACCCCAATACCTGGCTCTAGGTTTTGATTATAAGACCATTTAGAATTCATGCAACATCTTAGAGTCATTTTGATTTGCATTTCCCTAATGGCTAAGGATATTGAGCAATTCCTTAAATGTCTTTTGACCATTTGAGACTCTTCTGCTGAGAATTCTGTTTATGGGATCAGATATACAAGGTACATGCCTAAACATAAGAAGGCAATATACAGCAAGCCAACAGCCAACATCAAACTAAATGGAGAGAAACTCAAAGCAAATCAACTAAAATCAGGAACAAGGCAAGGCTGTCCACTCTCTCCATATCTATTCAATATAGTACTCAAATTCCTAGCTAGAGCAATAAGACAACAAAAGGAGATGAAGGGAATACAAATTGGAAAGGAAGAAGTCAAACTTTCACTATTTGCAGAAGATATGATAGTATACATAAGTAACCCCAAAAATTCTATCAGGAAACTCCTACAGCTGATAAACACCTTCAGTAATGTGACAGGATACAAAATGATCTCAAAAAAGTCAATAGCCCTCTTATATACAAATGATATATGGGCTGAGAAAGAAATCAGAGCAAATCACTCTTTATAATAGTTGCAAATAACATAAAATATCTTGGGGTAACTCTTCCAAACAAGTGAAAGACTGGTATGACAAGAACTTTAAACCTTTGAAGAAAGAAATTGAAGATGATGTAATGTGAATCTTAAAAGATCTTATTAACAAAAACAAACCCAGAGTCAGATATTGGGGTGAATGCTGGAAGACCAGAGAAGCAGAACAAGCCACAGCTTCCTCACCTTGCCAATTCCTCAGCTGATCCTGTTTCTTCATAATGGAATCCTCTGTGTCCTCATCTGGAATGAATCTCAGTTGAACTGCTGCTCAAAAGACTGAAAGTTTAACTAGCTTTAGTTCCTGGTTTTCATGCCTTATATACCTTTCTGCTTTGTGCCATCACTTTCTGGGATTAAAGGCTTGAGTCACCATGCCTGGCTATTTCCAGTGTGGCCTTGAACTCACAGAGATCCATGCCTCCAGATTAAAGGTGTGTTTGCCACCATTTTCTGGCCTCTGTATCTAGTGGCTGTTCTATTCTCTGACCCCAGATAAGTTTATTAGGGTGCACAATATATTGTGGGACAAAATACATCACCACAAGATCATATCAGAAAATGGAAACATCTCCCATGCTCTTGGTTATGTAGGATCAACATAGTAAAATTGCAATCTTACCAAAAGCAATCTATAGATTCAATGAAATTCCCCTCAAAATCCCAACACAATTTTTCACAGACCTTGAAAGAACAATACTCAACTTCTTTTTGAAAAACAAAAAACCCAGGATGTCCAAAACAATCATGTACAATAAATGAACCTCTGAAGGCACCACCATCCTTGAGTTCAAGCTCTATTATAGAGCTATAGTAATAAAAACAGCTTGGTACTGGCATAAAAACCGACATGTGGACCAATGGAATTGAATGGAAGACCCTGACATGCATGAATCAACACAACTATGAACACCTGATGTTTGACAAAGAAGCCCAAATTGTACAACAGAAAAAAGAAAGGATCTTCAACAAATGGTGCTTACATAACTGAATGTCAACATGGAGAAGATTGCAAATAGATCCATATCTATTGTCATGCACAAAACTCAAGTCCAAGTGGATCAAAGACCTCAACATAAATCTAGCTACACTGAGCCTGACAGAAGACAAAGTGGGAAGTAGCCTCGAATACATTGGCACAGGGGAGTACTTCCTCAATATAACACCAGTAGCACAGACACTGAATGCAATAATTAACAAATGGGACCTCCTGAAACAGAAACTTCTGTAAGGCAAAAGACACGGTTAATAAGACAAAACGTCAGTGTACAGAATGGGAAAAGATCTTTAACAACTCCACATCTGAAAGAGGGTTGAACTCAAAAATATAATATCTTATAGAACTAAAGAAACTAGACATCAAAATACCAAATAATCCAAATGAAAAATTCTAAACAGAATTCTCAAAAGAAGAATCTCAAATGGTGTTCTATTTTTTTTTTTTATGATTTGGATTTTTAAAAAGCACATATGAAGCACCCATTGCTTCATACTTAGATACCAATCAACAATTGTACCAGACAAAATGATGATTTAAATTTTCATTTGTTCCTAAAATATTCACCATTCTTGAAATTGGACAAATGTCAGTAAAATACCGAGAGGCAATATTGTATATCAAAAATGGCATGAGATTCCAAACAACCTCAAGATTCTGCAGGTCTATAACCATTTTGATTATGTTATCTGAACCTCAATTCTGTCATTCATAAAAGTGATAGTTCTGAGGATAAAGGGTAGGAATGTCTGTAAAGAATAAAATGTGCTGTGTGACATGCAATAAGCCCCAAATGACTGGCAATAATGTGACAAACTTCTGAAATACTATATGGAGTTTTCTTTTTTCCTTAAGAGTTATATTACCTGACTATATCATACCTTTAAGTAATTTTAGTATGTTTAAGATGATTTACACTAATATTTAGGAAGCAGTCACCTGGTCAGCATTTATTGAGGTGTGTGTGCCAGTATACTTTGCAGGAGCCCTGTGGAAATAAAGGGGAAGGCAGCTTTCTTTGTCCAAGGCATTGTGCTTGACTGATGAGTAATGCCATTGTTTCCACTTGGACAAAGATTTCAACAAATAACAAGACAGAATTGCATAAGACTTCTGTGAATGAAGTGAGAGAATATGTGACTTAAATTTCAATTTTTTTGCTATCAAACTGTACTCATGAATCTGTAAGATCTTATCTAACTCTTACACACTTAATATGATTTATGTTTATGAGAATTATGATTAGTATTAATTACCTTATTATTTATTTAATCTTATTATTTATATATCTTTAATTTTATCCATTTTTAAATATTAAATGAATATTTGCTCTTATGGAAGAAATTTTCTCAACTTCATAGTTGTATGCACCATTCATATTACAAAAAATGAAAGCAATCTGATATGATATTGTCAACAGCTGTGCTACATAATGAACAGGTGTTTGTAATGATCAAGAAAATGGTTTTCAGGGCTGTGTGTCCAATAACATTGTGTCTGTAAATCTCCCCATCTTTCTCAGCCCTTCTGCTAGTTGTATATTTTTTCCTTATAGTTTCATTATCTCTGAAGAGAAAGACTACATTAGAGAATTTATATTGCTTGGTGACCACCCCAAAAACCAAACCCAATCTTGTCTGAAATTTTTCTATTTGCATGTGATCAGAGGGACAACCTGTTTATCTTTGCAGAGTTTGTACTTGTTAAATGATGAATAAGTGATATTTAATTCATTCCTTAATTGTAGCCATAACTTAATAATTAGTATGATTCAGATGCGGATGGTCTCAACACATTCACTTGGTTTTATTTTGTCCAGGAGACCACAGTCTATGGAATGGTGCCATCCACAATTAAAAGATCCTTGCTGCCTCGAGTAGACTAATCTTGAACAACCTCACTGACATGCACAGATGCTCACCTCATGTAAATAGACTGCTGTGGGATTGGCTTGCATGCTCAACGTCCTGGCTTGTTCCTTATATTTCTTTCACAGTGTCTTCATCTTAATATTTCAAAATTCTAACTAAATATTTTTTTTAATCCCGGAGATATACACACCTCATCCACTGGTCTCTTCTCTTTAAAAGTGGACTAGAAACATCCTGCTAGGCTCAGGGAGTCGCGGACATGGAATAGAAGCACTCTGCTAGGCTCAGGGAGTCACATACACAGAAGTAGGAGAGTAACTTGCTCACAAGTGTGGACAAGGGATGAGGACGAGAGAAGGAACTATGAGTGAAAAGTTACATTTTATTACACACATGTGTGAAAATGTCAAAGGATAAAAATTAAATCAGAGAAACTAGTCTCAGTTTCCTTCACCCACTCCTTTGCATGCCAGGGCTTCCAGTTCTTCAGGCCATCTCACTGTCCTGATCTCTATCTCACTGTCCTGATCTCTTCAGTTTCACGTGTGCTGACATCATCTAAAAGCAAGCACGGTTTCTGCTTGAATTTTCCCAAATTATCAATCTCTTTAAATTAAAGTTTTTGATAGAGAATCAGATATATGGTTTATTTTGATTTGAGGTTGCTCATTTACAATTATTTAAAGACTCAAATGAAAGCATGGTATATAGGATAATTTCATTCACACTTGTCAGTGTATCCTTTGAAACCTAATTTTTTCTGCATCTTAGTTAGCTCTCCTATTGCTGTGATTAAAAAATGTTCCCAGAAGCAACTTTCAGACGAAAGTGTTTTTATTAACTCACTGGTTATAATCACTTATCAAGGGTAGCCAGGACCGGAGCTCAAGCAGAAACCCGGGGGCATAAAGTGAACCTGAAACCACAAAGGAATACTGCTCACTGGCTTGCTTCCTCTGACTCCCTCAGGCCAGGTCCACCTGCCAAAGGGAGACAAGGACACAGTAGGCTGTGCCATTCAACATTAATTAGCAGTAAAAATAAACAAACAAATAAATAAATAAATACATACATACATACATACATACATACATACCCCACAAAAGTGCCCACAGGCCAGGTTTGTAGAATTCCTCAATTGAGACTCCCCCTGCCTAGGTCTGTGTGAAGGTAACAAAATGTAACCTGTGTCCTTTTTCATTCAATTTGTTAAATTCTAAGGTGAACAATGTATGTGACTCTGTATGATTCTCTCTCTCCCTCTCCCCTTCCTCCCTCCCCCCATCATGTGTGTGTGAATGTGTGTGTGTGAATGTGTGTGTGTGTGTGTGTGTGTGTGTGTGTGTACACCTTCACTCTCATGTGGAAATGTATAGCAATGCTGCCTTGGGGTTTATCTAATATACACACTGAATCTTACTTTCATGAAACTGAAATGCCCTTTTCATAGGTGAAAGCCTGGTTTATTTCTTTTTGACTGGATCTCAAAGCATCTTGTATATTTGGTAGGGAGTCTTCATTGCACTTGAAAGTGTCAGTTTCCATGCAGGACCTCCACAGTCTAGTCACCTTAGTTCTTAGCTAGGATATAAGAAAATGACCAGGTTATCTGTAACAATTGTATGTCAGGAGGCAGTTCATATAGGATGAAGTGCAAGCAGTCAGAAATGAGAAGACAAAAGAAGTAAACGTAATGAAAAGGGACAGGGTAGTGCAATGTCATATATCCCACAAGCAACTTTATAGTCCGTGTGTGCTTAGCACAGAAACCAGAACAAAGCCTACAAGCTGTGAATGGTTAATGCTTTTTCTGGATTCCTTAACAGTATGTGTCACTTTGTATTGTAAAGATGTTACTCATGAATCAGTGGTAGGTTCAAAGTAATAAAAATCAATAGTGGGGGGAAAAGCCAGTGTCTTCAGAAAGAAAAAGTAAAACTAAGTGTGTGTTTTATACCTTAATTAAGAAAAAAAAACTTTTCCACATGAATCCTACTGGACAAATGTTATAGCATTCAACTTCCCTGCTTCCTTTCCCTACTTCATGTATTCCCAATGTCTGACATATTACTAATGCATGATTTAAGTTGTACATACACATCCTATTCAGAACAGTCATTCAAAATCCCGCGAGTCTTTATCTGCTTCAATGCACTGATATAGCTTGGAGAACTCTCAATTATTCGTTCTTAATTAAATTCTAAATACTGGCTTCCAATATATAAATCCACCGCATTCTGCTATCAGACTCACCATCTTCACAAATATACACTGAAAGGCCTGGTCTTGCCCAAGATCTGATGCATATTCTAGTGTTCCCTGAGATTCCCTGAGATTGCCAGAGCAACGGAACAGAGGACTTAACATACTGAAGCTCACTAGTTCCATTTTTAATTACACAAGTCATCTGTTTAACAATCTGTTTCAAAATTTTGTCTGGAATCAACCTGAGTTTCTGTTTTAGCAACTGCCTTCCTATATAAAAGAGTCTACTTTTGTGTACTCTGGATTTTCTTCCTGTCCATTAGATGTCCAGTTTTATGAACGTATCCATTCATGAATTGTTTCCTTGGTTAGTTGGCAGTGTCTTATTTTGGAAGCCTATCTTCCTATGAATGACTTATACAATGTTTTAAAATTTCCTTATTCAGTTTAAGTTTTTCTTCCTTTTTAAAAAAAAATCATCTGTCTCTATTTGATGTCTGGAGATGGCTACAGTAAGTCAGAAAGCAATTGGGAAAAAAAAAGTAAGAGTTTGTTTTGGGCTCTGCTACTGAAATGGAAACATGTCTCCATTCTTACCACACCATGGCACTCACAATCTAAGATCTATGTACTTTTGTTCTCTGCCCCCTAAAATGGGAAAAAACAATAGAATTATTGTAAAGTTTAAGTAAGTTGATTCTTAAAAAGAATGAAATTGAATTGAGACTAGGGAAAGAGGATTCTAACTTCAAGGAGAGCCTAGACTAAAGTAAAAGGAAACAAAACAAATTAGGAAATATCTTCGTTAACAAGACTATTGAGGTTATTTTATCCCCAATACAACATAATATGCTCAATTTTGGATGATATAGGCTAGACTTATTTGAAGCTGCACATTGGTTCATTCTGGGATAGTGGTATAGATTTTATTGTTATGAAACAAACAAACAAACAAAAAACCAACTGCTACTCACACAGTACCAAGAACACTAAGTCACTCTAGGTTATGACTGCAAGAAAGGTGTTGAGCTGTGAGCTTAAAAGTGCAGAGGCTCTGCGTGAGATGGACCAGCTTCATCACATACTCATGGTATGGTTTTGGATGAATTATTAACTTCTCTATGCATAACTGTTGAGGCCACTTTGGAGACACATTTGAAACCCTGAGTCGTGGCATTTGAAGACTGTAGCAGGAATCTTAAAAGTTCTTATTAATAAAATCAAACCTGAGGCGAGTTATTGGGGTCCATGCTGGTAGATCAGAGAGACAGAACAAGCCACAGCTAACCTCACCTGGTCAACTTCTCAGCTGGTCTTGTTTCCTCAGACTGGAAGCTTCTGTGTCCTCATCCCAATGGCTCTCAGCTGAACTGCTGCTGGAAAGCCTGAAGCTTAACCAGCTACATGCTTAACCAGCCAATGCTTCTAGTTTCTGGTCCTCACGCCTTATATATCTTTCTGCTTTCTACCACCACTCTCTGGGATTAAAGGCTGGCTTTCTGGGATTAAAGGCGTGTGTCACCATGCTTGGCTGTTTCCAATGTGGCCTTGAACTCACAGAGATCCAGAGGGATTTCTGTCTCTGGAATGCTAGGATTAAAGGCGTGTGCTATCACTGCCTAACTAGTGGCTTTTCTGTTCTCTGACCCCAGATAAGTTTATTTAGGTACACGATATTTTGGGGGACACAATACCACCACAGAAGACCTTTGAAATTCCATGTTGCCCATGATGCTAATGGACCCATGAATAGTGAACAAAGACATGTATACTTTTCTTCATTTGCTATCCAATTCATCTGCACAGAGTTTAGAGGACAGTCAATATGATTTATACTTATATGAAAATTATTATCATGCAAATATACTAAGAAGAACTGAGAAGTCTTCCCGAATAAGGATTATTTTCACAAGATGGCAAATGCCAAGTTGATGGTTACTTATTTCTGCCCTTTGATGGTATTTTATTATCTTCTGGCATCCATAATTCTGGCAAGATATCTTACACACTACTGGCAAGACCTATATTTTATGTTCGCTTTGTCTTTGGATTTCATTTTTTATTATAAGAAGTTAGAACACGTTTTTAACCTACATGGAATTTGTAGAATTTCATAAATCTTGAGCTTGGTGATTACAGAGTTTGATAAGGCTTAAAGCTTTATTTCCGAGGTTTCCTTCTGCCAGATTTTCTCACTTGTCCTCCAAGAGATTAAGTGCATGCAGAGACTTTCTCACACTCCCCTGGATGACTTTCCTGTTTTCTTCCAATTATTTTCTCTAACTGTACTGTATTTTACATCTTTCCTACAGACTGATGTACTAGGTCAGTACTTTTTTTTTATTCAGCAATGTCTCATCAAATATCAAGGGAATCCATCAGTTTATTATTCTTAATGTTAAACTTATTTTACAGTCAATATTTTATATTTCTGTTTAGTGTTGTATTCTTTATCAAAATATGTAATCATTTATCTACTTGAATCTCAAGTATAGTTGTGTTCATCTCTGTGGCCAAGAGCTGTCTTATCTGAAGCCACTTTGAGGCAGCTTACTTCTTTTTTTGTGGCTGAAGTTTTTGAAATTTGCTGTTAACTGAAAAACATTTGAAATGATTTGAAGACTATGGATGATAATGTTTTCAACTTGGGAATTTGGAACTTCAGGAGTCTCTTACCTTTCTCTCATGAAGTGGGGTGGTTAAGAATGGTCTTTACTCTTCCTGAAGATTGTGTGGCACCAAGGGATTGCAAACTAAGCATTGGGATAGTTTCCTTTCTCATTACAGCCAAAAACATCAGTGTTTATCTATGATCTTCAAAAGACTGCCTTAGCTGTTCAGGCTTTGAGGAACTCACAAAAGGCCTTAAGTTTTTTTTTTTTTTCCCCACCATAGCTACATTATCATTTTTAATGCTGCTAAGGGAGGGATAGAATTATGACATAGTTCTTTAAAGTTGTATTTTATTCTTCTCAAAATGCTGGGGGCTGCACAGATAGCTCAGTGGTTGAGAGTCTTTTGCTTTTGCAGAGTGCTGAAGTTGAATTCTCAGCTCTCACATGGTGACTCACAGCCATCTAGAACTCCAGTCCCAGGGAATCCAGTGCTCTCCTTGATATATGCCTCCACCAGGCATGGGTATGATGCACAGATATACATGCAAGCAAGACACCCATACATGTTAAATAAATGCATAAGTAAATCAAAACAAAATAGAGTTATACTGGATTATATTCTTCTTTACTATTTGTTCAGAATTCTCATTTATATTTTGGCTCAATGATACTATTTTCATGAAAATGTATGGTGGTTTTCACCTTAATACAGTAGATATAGACTCAAACTTTTCCCAAAAACAAAGTTAAAACTCAGTCATGTAATCAAACCAGTGAGTCCCTTTGTATCTAGGCTTGACATGGCTTAAAAATCTCACCACATTGATCAGAATTCACTTAGAACATCTTAATTGGATTTCATATATATTTATAAATGAAATGGCATTATCATAAAATCAAACTGTTGATTAACCACTGCCCTATATTCTACGGAATCATCATTGAAATGTCTAAACTTTTCTAACTGTCATTTTCTATATTTTTAAGATCAACCTGAAAATTTAAGGCACTGTATTAATCCCTCAGTGACCAGAATCACTGATTAATACAAGCAACTTCAAAGTTCTGTATCTAATTCATGTTATTTTTATGGAACTAAAATCTGGCTAGTGATCTGTGTGAAGCAGGCTCAATTCTCAAGAACTTCTATTCTTCGTGATAAAATCAGCTCTAACATTTTCAAGAATATAATCCTCGAGTAAAAAGCTTTAAAGATAATAATAACAGCCATCTGTTTCAACCTGCTGAAGTGCCTTATTGCTGTGTAGTCATTTCGCTTCCCTTATTCCCCACAGTAGATGCTTGTCAGCATGTGCTTCTGTGAAAGGCAAAGTTTTTAGAGATACTGAACACAAACTCTGTGTGCGCAGATCAGTTTTTAAAATCCAGTACCACTTTGGAGTGGATAAAACAGGAACTTGAAAAGCTTGGTAATATTGTGAATTTATAAGATTCAACTACTAGCCCAACTAATAGATACCTAGTCTTTCAGCTGAAAGTGAGTCATTAACATAAAACATATTACAACATATTATTGCTTTGTTCACCTAAAACTGTAGTTATCATTTGAAAGACTGTAGGAAACTCAGTGTTTTGTTGGCATTCTTCTTGCTTACACTTTAGCTGCCTTTAGATTCGAATTATTTCCCTAAGACATTAATTCATTGTCATTGAATTACACTAACATACATGTTGCCTGAGGGCCCTGTGGATGGCCAGATTCTCTGGGAATCACATTGCTTTGAACCAAGGAAGACACTCCTTTGTTTAGTGGCAGGTAGCAGATGCCAGGCAGGAGGGCTTTCTGGTACCTACCATAAGCTGAAATTCAGAGGACGCTTAAGGTTTATAGTTTTATACTTGAGCAAGTGACAATAAAGAAATGTTTAAGGCTAGGCAAAGTTGCATTCTGTGCCAGTTCCAAATGTGGTAAGGTTATCAGTGTCCTCTTCCTACCACTAACAAAGCATGATGACAGCCACACAGGAGGAGGCAAAGGAAGGGATGACCTCTTTCAGCCCTGGAGTGTTCCCGCCACACAGCATATCACCAGTTATACACTGTAAGCTTAGAAAACCAATGCTCCTTAAATTCCAAAACAGAACTCCTATCGTATCATGTTTAGCCTCACAACTTCCCAACCAAAAGTGCTTTAGTTTGTTTATTCTAAAAATTTGGAGGTAAAATTGCCAGTCCTATTATATATTTGATGTGCTTTCCCAGTGATGTCGTTCCTTCTCTGCACTCAGGTGAGCACCATGGAAGCTGTCAGTTTTGGTAAAATTATGTATTCCAAAGTTCATATTATGGTCAAAATATTTTGGTTTATCTTCTAAATGTTTTTACATGTTTAGGTTTGGTTTGAAAGAATGCATAATGCCAAAACTCATTTGAAGGATTATCTTGTATCTCAGTGTAAGAGAGCAGATATTATGGCAGACATATATTGCAGATTACATATCCCTTCATAATACATTGAGCATCCCCAACCCACATATGTAAAGCATGAACACTCTAAAAGCAGAAAATGTTTGAATACCCATAAGACAAGTAGAAAATTCCACATATACTCTTACATGTGATACTTTGTTTCATGAACAAAATAAATTTTAAAAACCCCCAAGACAATTTATTGAAATATAACATATGTGAAAATATCAAATCTAAAAATGTATGAAGTTTTTAAAGCTTTAAGTCCAAGCATTTAAGGTAAAGTATACCCAGTTGCACCACTGTTTTAAATTTTGTCCATTCAGATTTATCTTTTACCTGTTCTAGAAAGCTATACTATAACACATTACCTGATATGAACCAAGAGAAGATGAAGATTACACTAAAATAACACTGTGAGATCCAATTTACACTAAAGTTTAGAGAAAAAATGGTCATATGGTAAATAAATATAAAAGTCTTTAAATTTGATGTTGAAAAAAATGACTTTAATGTAAATGTATTATGAAACTTAATTTGGATTTCCTTTTACTGTTTATATTTAATCTCATAATAAAACCATATTTATGAATCTGTTGTATTTTAAAATAATTATTTTATTGTAATAATAAGCAGGTAAAAATAGTATTTACATGGACATTTAAAAACTGAATTCTTAGCCGGGTGGTGGTGGTACACGCCTTTAATCCCAGCACTCGGGAGGCAGAGCCAGGTGGATCTCTGTGAGTTCGAGGCCAGCCTGGGCTACCAAGTGAGTTCCAGAAAAGGTGCAAAGCTACACAGAGAAACCCTGTCTCGAAAAACCAAAAAAAAAAAAAAAAAACAAAACAAAAAAAAACCCCTGAATTCTTTTGATATCTTTTTTCTTAGTTGAGGTGTTTAGCTGGGTTGCTTACACTCAGGTTAGGTCATGAAAAGCTGTACTTGCATGGTCTGGTCTGCATGATGGCCAAAATTTGAAATACACATGCTGAAAAGGAACTGCTTTCAGAGGTATGTGTCAGGTAATGGCAGAATCAATTTGGAGAGTACATCAGTAGGTAATTTCACCATTGTGAGCATATCATATTGCATATTCACAAGTTAGGAATGGGAAATCAGTATTTTAGATGTAGTGTTATAGTAACTGTCATCCTACACACAGCTGAAGTATCACTATGTGGCATTTGGTCACAGCTTTTCTGTAACTACACACAATGTGCTCATACCTTGGGGCATATGAAGAAGCCCAATATGCACAAGAAGATAACTGAATGATAAATGATGCATGCATTACTTTCAGTGGGTCAGGAAAGCATTGGAAAGTATGAGCATAACTCCCAAAGCAGTGTCTGCCTGAACACAGGAGGCAGAGAGATTAGATTCAGAGAACATTCATATCCATTATCACTTGTAGAAGCAAGCACATTCTTGAGCATGCTCAGTTCAAAATCTCCCTTCTCATGCTTTTCATATTCAAATCAGTATATAGATTGGGTAGAGAGAGAGACTCTAGCTTGCCCACAGACTGACTTGGTGATTTGGGTTCTTAGAGTTTTCTCCGGCAGGTCTTTAAAGAAGTAAAATACACAAATAAAATAGTGTAAATTGAAGAAATGTTAACAGCAATTTAAAGGTTGGCAGCTCTCTCTTTCAAAGATAGGATCCCGACCCCAGAAGTTCCTGCCTAGCAGGTGAGATGTTCAACATCCATTTATGAGATGAGAATTATCTTTGTCTTCCTAGATTTTAGTTTTGGCATTTATTTGATATTTTTTGAGAAACTTAGGAATGTGGTTCATAGATTTTTGCAAAACAGAAGACATAGTAGAGCATCCCAAAATTATTGTAAAAATATAGAATAAGACATTTTGCTCTCCTGCACCTGCCTTCCCTGTAACATTCTCTGCACACATATCAAGAGCACTAAATTCCTTGGAGCGACTAAAAAAATGACCAAGTTTGCTGCTCTCAGCTGCTTAATGCATTTTCACCTTGAATCCTAGGAAGAAATTTCAATCTGCCCTGAAAAGGAAATAAATGTCTTCTTTTCATACTCAAACTCAGAACAGAACACAAAATTCCCAGAATTTATACTGGGTAGCAGTCGGTAAGCCACAGTGTCTCACAAAGAGAAAGTAATCCTTTAATTGATTATTAAGCCAAGAAGACATTAAGAATATTTTCCTACATATTTTAAATGAGGAATCATTCTTCACAGGTCTATGTCACAAAAGCAGAAACATGAAGTTAATTGAAATAGGCACACACAAATATGAGAGTAAGAACATATACAAACAATAAGAAAGTATCTATTCCAGTAGTCAGGTTTCTCTTTATGGTAAACAAACAAAAAAAATGTGGTAGGAAGGGGGCGCATAAAAAACGTATCAACAGTTTTCTTCAAATAGTGAAGACAAAGAATACCACCAGCTGGTAGTTCTTTCCACTGGCAAAAGGAAAAGAGACTGTTCTCTCCTCAGTAAGTATAAGCTCAGAGAGGCCAGTGGAGCGGATCTAAGTAGAGGCATGTAAACTGCCTCTGAGCCACTCTGCTAATGTTTAGCAACAAAGAATAAAACACCCAAGAACGCTGACATCAGTGTGGGAAATCCTGAGGTGTTTAACACCATTTAAAAGTTGCAGGAATAAAATTGCTGCTTTGAATATGGAAGGTAAGTACCTTGTTCCCCAGCCTGGGGAACGATGTTGGAAATTCACAGTCTGATTAAGATAAGTTTTTGTTTTGTTTTTTTTTTTCCAGTGTAAGTTGTTTGGTTTCTCAAGTTAAAAAAAATGGAGTTATATTCCATATGCAATATATGTGTCCATACTAACATTTGACAAATCATAGCCAGTCAGTATTTTAAGCCCATTAGGCCAAAGTCGTACATGAGTTAAGTGTGTAAAAAAGCATGTTAAATATTTAATCCTTGATTTTGATTTTGATAATACACACCAGACCCTTTAAACCCCCTTTTGCCATAACACAATTGTCTCCTTTCCTTGGTCAACACACAGGAAACTAGAAATAACAGATCATCCATAACTACTATATCCAAGAGAGCAACAGAGAGTGCACCAAAATGTCACACCTCAGCATTTAGACAGTGCAAGCTGCAGAACGAGGGAAAATCACATCACTACCCCTGCTCTGTAAGAAGATTAAAACATCCTCTTGCTGTCTCTCTCCTGTAGGAAGTAGATTAAAAACTGAAGAGCTCCTCCTCCTCCCCAGGAACTTCCAAAAGTTCATCCCAGGACCGTCGCTAGAATTCCATGAAGCATGCGGACAGGATAAATCTGTTTTCCACACAGAGTATGTTGTCTCAGAAGTTCATTCACAGAAAATGAGTTTTAACTTTATTTCCTCAAAACTTTGATTCTTTGTCAAGTACTTAGTACTGACAGCATAACTTCTGAAGATATGAGTGCTCACCTAGAAACTTTTGTCCTTGTTGGTGCACTTGTGTACTAATGGCTGTAACAGGTACACATTAGAAGAATGATGTTATAGGCTATCACGGACATAAGGCCACACTGGGGAGATTGTCACTCCCGGCCGTCTGTGCATCTGTCTGGTAGAGGGAAGTGGGAGCCTAGGACAATTTTCTGGACTTCACATGACGGCATCAAGTTCTCACTAACTTAGCCATTAAGAAAAAAATACTTTTCTTTTTGTAAAGCAATACATTATTGGTATTAAATAATGCTACAATAGAATGACTTTATGTAATTTTAAGCAGAAGAAGAGGGACAATTTTTCAGCTCTCAAAACTTTCCCCCTAGAACAATTTTAAAAGGTGCTCGCTTTTTCTAAGTGGGTCAGTTTGACGAATGTGCTCAGTAACTCATCCTTCACGATAATTGCTACTGTATTAATGGTCGATGGAATTCGAAAAGCAAGCATGGCTTTCAAACTCATAGCCTCAAAGAATAGCACATGTTGGAGCATTTTGGAGTACAAAATACTTCTTATTTCTATACATATAAATTTGAATTCACATGTCCAACACACACACACACACACACACACACACACACACACACACATACATGCGCGCACGCATGTACGCACGCACACACATGCACACAGACACAGACACACACACAGACACACACACACAAAACAAATTATGAAGGATTTGAAACTAGAAAACCATTGGCCTTATATATTATTTCTTGATTCTTGTGTCTTTTTGTTTAAAATTCCTGCTTGCTCATCATTTAACATTACTCTGTCTTAGTCTCCTTTCTAAATTTTTATACTCTACCCACATTTGCACCTGTTTGCACATGTACATATATAAATTATAGGCTAGAATTCCTATGCCTGGAGAACATACTTAGAGGTCCATACAAAATGCATAGGTAATAAGAATATGACACATATTCACAATACAATATTGTTCAGCTGTAAAGTGGATGGAATAATTAAGTTTTCTGGGAAATAGATGTACCTAGAAAGTATAAAATTAAGCTAAGTGACCAGTGCACAGCAACGGGTAACTACAGGTTCTCACTTGATATTTTTTAATGTTAAAATCTGATTCAATCCTGATTACAGTTTCCTTCCCTCCTCTCCTCTCAGTCCCTCTCCACTTCCCTTTCCATCCAGATATCTCCTTTCCTGTCTCTCATTAGAAAACAACAGGCTTCTAAGAGATAGCTAAAAATAACTAAAATAAAAGAAGATAAAACAAAAAATGTCACACCGAATTTGGACAAAGAAACCCAATAGAAGGGAAAGGGCCACAAAAGAAGACAAAGAATCTAAGATCCTTTCGTTCTCCCATAAAAATACTAAACTGAAAGGTATAATAAGTATACACAGAGGACCTGGTACAGAACTGAGTAGGCCCTGTGCTTGCTGTTTTAGTCTTTGTGAGTTCATATGAGCTTTTCTCAGTTGATCTACTTGTCCTTCAACACCTCTAGCTCTTACATTCTTTCTACCTCCTCTGAACCATAAGCGGAAGAATTTGATAGAGACATCCCATTTAGGGCTGTAAGTTTCAAGGTCTCTCTACATAATGTCTGGCTGTGGTTCCCTGTATTTATTCCTATCTACTACAGGAGGAAGCTTCTCTGATGATTGATGAATAAGAAACTGATCTATTAGTACAGCAGAATACCATTAGGAGTTATTGTATCGTTACTTTTTTTAAGAGTGGTAATATTTGGTTTTACCCTAAGTGTCTGGGTGATCTAGTATTTGGTTCACGGCCACTCAAGCAGTGTCAGGCATGGGTTTCATGTGGTGGAGTAAGCCTTAAGTCAAATCAGACATTGGTTGTATACTCTAACAGAATTTGTGCCATCATTGCCTTAACATGTCCTGTAGGCAGGACAGATTGGAGATCAAAGGTTTTGTGACTGGAATGGTGATCACATTTCACTTTTGGTAAAATGCAAAGTACCTTCCCATACCAAAGACACTAGAACATAGTGGTGAAGACTATGTGTAGGCACCAGCTTGACCTCTCCATGTTCAATTAGTTGTATGGGTGTTGCGTTCAGCAATGGAAACTTAATGTCAGTTTGTGGAGAGAAAATTATGGTCTTAGCAATAACCTGAATTGTCTGGGAATCCCCATGGGACCCTTTTGGCCAACAACTCAGTTAGATTTAACTCAGTTCCCATAGAAGTTTCATTTGGTGATAGGAGATGGTCAGTTGGGTCTCCATTTCCCACATTATTTGGAGACTTCAATAGGATCACCTTCATATATTTTAGGAAGTTTTTACTGTACTAGGTTTCCATACCACCTCTTAAATGTCCTTCCTTCTCTATACCCATCCATCCATTTGCCTGCAAATTTCAATATGTCAATTTTTAACGCTGAGTAATACTCCATTGTATGAATATACCACATTTCTCTATCCATTCTTCTGTTGATGCACATCTAGATTGTTTCTAGTTTTGGGCTATTATAAATAGATGATGAATAAACAGGATTGAGCAAGTGCCCTTGTAGTAGGATGAAGTGTTCTTTAGGTATATGCCCAAGAAGGGTATAGTTGGATTTTAAGGTAGATCATTTTTCTGAGAAACAGCCATAGTGATTTCCATAGTAGCTGTATAGGTCTGCACTCTCAACGGGGTTCCTCTGATTCTACCCAATCTCCAGCATGAACTGTCATTTGTTTAAAGCTAGGAATTAAAAACTCATTCTCCCTTAAAATTTTTCCCAGACCAGCCATCTTCCATATGCAGAATTTCCTTGGTTTATGCTTCCTTTCTTTCTAGAAGCGTCTTGATTTCACTGTGTATGAATGTGTATGTGCATGTGTGTATACTATATATATAATTTCTAGGTTTTTATACCAATTTTGTATTTTCAGTGATTTCTGTGGTAGATGTTGTAGGACAAATGACATTTCTCCTTTTTTATGTGCTGTACCCTCCTCCACAGCTCATTTTATCTGTCTCTGTCTGTCTGTACACATTATATAGGGACCTGCAGGCTTATATATGTATTTATTCTGTCTATATATCATCACTAGAATTGTATCTCAAAGAGAGAAGAATTGAGACCATGTTTACTGCTGTGTCTCCTGCACTTTCAATAGTGTCTAAGATATAGTTAGTAATCTACAAATAGATTGTTCAACAAATGATTGAATGATGGTACTGTAATGGCACCTAAGTGTTTTTCATTCTTAGAAAAGAAAGAAATCCAAATGCAATAAATTAGTTTTGAATAGAGAGAGATCTCCTCAAATGTAGAATTTCTGTTTTGTTATTTTTAGTGTTTTGAAAGTCACAAGTAGTCTGATCAACAATTATGTAAGTACAAAGGACAATGAAGGATCTTCCATGCATATCACTTCATGGTTTCAATAAAAGTCATTTTCCTTCCTAATGTTTTCATGAGATGAAGTTATTAGTCCAGTTCAATCTGCTCAAGAACACCCTGCCTAAGCATATGTGTAGTGTAAGAACAACATATTCAAGGCTTCCAAAGACAAATGGACAATAAAATAAGTATTCTCTGTCTTCTAAAGCAATCATAAGAACGACATCAAAAGTTATCACAAAAGGTCAATGACTAAACTAAAGCATTTCTGTGAAATGTGGGGTTTTACTTTTCCTGCACAAACTCAGGTTGTTTTATCTGTACACTGTGTACTTCTGTAATAAGCAATTAGTACTCACTGGGGCTGAGAAATTGTGTGTTCCTAAAAAGTAAATAAGTATTGATTTCTGCTAGCTTGAAGAGTTTTTGAAATTCTGTCTTGCACAAAAGTGATTCACCCTTACTTTTGTCTTACATTAGGCTCCAGTTCATCTTTGAATGTAGATCCATAGCCCAGGAAACCCATGATCTTGGGTCAAATATATCAAGAAACATTTTTATTTAAGTTATTTCCAGAAAGAATAACTCTTGAGGTGCCAAAGTATTATTACCAATGATGACCGTGTTACTGGATATTCTGTTTTTCAAATTATAACAATGAAGATTGAAACGCCCTCCATAAACACACATGCTTAGAAATCTAGTAGAGGCATAATCTTTAATTAATTTTTGTTAATTTCAGAGATTATAGACTGAGAGAACAATCAAGCTGTCTGGCTTTTTATGGTCTGCTCATTTTTTAATTAAGTTTGTTTTATCACATAGTCCATTTTTATAATATTGTAGCAGACATAATTTTGAAGGTTATACATTGTGCCTTGAAAAAATTAAATTTATTCATATTGCTTAATGAGTATTCATAATTAAATGTGTCTTATAGATCATTTTCTTGTGACATTTAATATGATAAAGGTGCACCATAAAAATTCAGTGAGGCATATGTATGCATTTTTCCCAGCAAAAGTAATTTTAGCAGTTGTCATGGTCTGCATATCAATATATAATAGGATTTCTATTTATTTACACATCACATAATGACTCAGACAAGTTGCATATTTTAAAGTAAAATCCTAATTGACACTACTCATATTTTTAAAACCTTGTCTTCATTTGCCTCATAACTGATCATAATAATAAAACCTTTACAGTTTTCTGAAAAATAGAATTTATTATCTTAAAACATATTTTATAAATATTTTGAGAAATTTATACAGTGAATTTTATTAATATTCATACTCCAGCTCCTCCCAAGTCCCCTCTCACCTTCCTACCCTCCCTACTCCCTCTTTGTTTTTTTAAACCCGTGCAGCCCTGTTTCTGTTGCCTAGCCTCTTTTAGGAGCAGGGACTTGCCCTGGAGTGCAGTGAGATCCCAGGGTTCGAATTTACTCTCCCGCTCTCAGCAGCAAAAATGTCATTAGCTCCTTAGCTAACGGTAGGATTTTATTTATACATTTCACTGTCCCTGCTGGGATCCTGTTTGGCTTGAGCTTGTGTGGACATTATACATGCTGTTATAATCACTATAAGTTTATATGTGCAGTGCCCTCTTGTGTTCACAAAACACTGTTTCCTTGAAATCATCTATCACCTCTGGCTTAGAATCTTTCCAACCTTCTTCCTCCTTTGGAGTAGGGGTTTGATTTGTACATCATGTTTAGAGCTGAGAACTCCACAACTCTTATTGTTGAAGGTTGACCAGTTGTGTGACTCTGTGTTAATCACTATGTATTGTAAGATGAAGCTTATCTAATAAACATTGAGGGATTCACACACACACACACACACACACACACACACACACACACACACAATAATAAGTCTTTAGGAGTCACTTTTGTACTGTCTATTTTCAGAATAATAGTAAGAGGTTCTCCCGTGTGCCTACGACCATAAGTTCTTGTTATCATTAATGGTTACATTTATGGGTTCCATTTCATAAATAAAGCCTCAAATCCTATCATAAAAGTGGTTGGTAGCATCTGTAGCACCCTTGTAGCAGTGGGCATATCTTGTCAGGCTAGCTCTTATTATAGTCTGCAAAGTTCAGTGCTAGATGAGATGGGTAAATTCTCTTATCATTTGGTAGAATGCATAGCACCTTTCAGAACTGTTAAAGCTAGCTAGAGATGAAGCTTCCAGTCGAGTGACACCTAGACTTCATGATCTGTGACTCGAGTCTTATTCTTCAAACACTGAAGAGTAACCAAGAGCACTGGCAGTGATGTTTTGGGTCTTTGGTACCTCATTGGCCACCTGAAAACAGGAACCTATTCTTAGGACTGGATTATTTTATTTGCCAGAATTTAAGTTATCTTAACCATTGTTCTAATCAAAAATTATGTTTGTGGTTGAAAATTGAAATGAAGAACATGTGATGACATTGCTATGATGACAGCACTTGAAAGGCAGGCAAGAGATGCTGCAAGTTCAAAGCCAGCCTGGATGACTTTAGGAAGACCTGATTTCAACAAAGACAAAAAAAAAAGAAAACAAATGATAATAACCTTCTGTTACAGAGCAGTCTCCATATTTACCCAGCTGAGCTGTTTTCCAAGGTGCTAAGTAGGATAGTTTTAGTAAACTCATAAACTTTCTAAATATATCTGGAAAATATCAACCAAAATTATGTAGGGGAAAATGGAAAACAAGCTAGTCCTCTTAAAAATGATTTTGTACCTTTTCTCCATTTTAATAAAATTACTAATTGCTGTTAATTGTCTTCTAAATTCTGTTTTGGCTCCAGTCCACATTTGATGTTACATTTTTGTTTTTGTTGATTCTAAGTGTTTTATTTTTTACAATTTTTTCCTATATTTGTTAGAAATGAAGTTTATTTTCAAATATTTCAGCAATTCTTAGTAATATTTTTGGAATTAATACAATGTATAATGTCAACATTATCACTTAATGGACCTCAAGGAATATTTAGTTTTCCTGCTAGTGTTGAGGAGACTGTTTACTGAATGTCTGTTCAAGTAGAGATATTGGTAATATTTGAATTTTTTGTATACCAACAAATACTTTTCTATCAATTAGCAAGAAAAATGTTGAAGTGTCTACTTAGAGTCATAGTTTAGTTGGTTCTTGATTCAATCCATGAGTTTTTGTTCCGTGCATTTCATGTATGAATATTTGGTGCATATTTATCTAGAACCATTATATCTCTACCCCTTATCATTCTGAAGAATTTCTATTCCTCATTATACCTCAAGTTTTGATGGATGCTTTTTCAGTAGAATAACTCAACTTTGTGATGATGTTATCTAAATTTCTAAAATGAAATTTGTCACTCTGCTTTTTAGAGCTCTCAATCCATTAATTTTTCAATGACATTATGTAGCAGCTATGTTCAAGTCATGACCCCATTTGTTGTTGTTTTTGCCTATTCTTTGTTTTCTCCTTCGTTTTCTCTATCTGTCCATATGGACAGAACTTCTTCATATGACTTCTCTAGTTTAATGAGTGCTTTGGAATATTATAGTCTACCATTAAGAAACATACTACTTCACCTGCAGATGCTTCACAGCTTTGTATTTCTTTTTTTTTAACAGCTAGATATTTATTTATTTATTTATTTATTTATTTATTTATTTATTTATTTATTATGTATACAGCATGTATGACTGCAGGCCAGAAGAGGGCACCAGATCTCATTTCAGATGGTTGTGAGCCACCATGTGGTTGCCGGGAACCGAACTCAGGACCTCTGGAAGAGCAGCAGTCAGTGCTCTTAACCTCTGAGCCATCTCTCCAGCCCCACAGCTTTGTATTTCTAATGACATTTCCAGCCTTTCCTACTGTCTGATTATTTTCTGTCATCTACTCCTCCTGGGTGAGTTTGCTTCTTTCTGGTTTGGAGCTTTCAGGTGTGCTGTTATGTCGATAGTGTGAGATTTCTCCAACTTCTTATGTAGGCTCTTAATGCTATGAACTTTCCTCTTAGCACTGCCTTCATAGTGTTCTGTAAGTTTGGGTATGCTGTGCATTTATTTTCATTGAATTCTAGGAAGTCTTTAAATTTCTTTATTTCTTTCTTGACCTACCCAGTAGTGAATAAGTTGAGCATTATTCAGTTTCCATGAGTTTATAGGCTTTCTACATTTTGTATTGTTGTTGAATTCTAACTTTAAGCCATGGTGGTCCAATAAGATACAGGGGGTTATTCCAATTTTTTTTTTTTGAGAAAGTTCCATGGGGTGCTGAGAAGAATGTATATTCATTTGTGTTTGGGTGAAATGTTCTATAGATGTCTGTTAGATCCATTTGAGTCATAGCATCTGTTAGTTCCCTTATTTCTCTGTTAAGTTTCTGTCTAGCAGACCTGTCCAGTGGTAAGAGAGGGGTGTTAAAGTCTTCCACTATTAGTGTATGGGGTTTGATGTGTGATTTGAGCTTAAGTAATATAACTTTTTACAAATATAGATGCCCTTGTATTTGGGGCATGAATGTTCAGAATTGAGACTTCATCTTTGTGGATTTTTCCTGTAATAAGTATATAATGTCCTTCCTGGTCTCTTTTGACTGATTTTAGTTTGGTCTATTTTGTTAAATATTGGAATAGCTACACCATCTTGTTTCTTAGGTCCATTCGATTGGAAAGTCTTTTCCCAGCCTTTTACTCTGAGGTAATGTCTGTCTTTGAAGTTGAGTATGTTTCTTGTATGAAGCAGGAGGATAGATTCTGATTTCATATCCATTTTGTTAGCCTGTGTCTTTTTATAGGTGAATTGAGTCCATTGATATCAAGGGATATTAAAGACCAATGATTGTAGTGTGTATGTGTGTTTCACTTCTGTGGGGTTTGCTGGTGTGAGGTGATCTATTGTCTGTGTTTTGGTGGTACAGCTAACTTCCTTGGGTTGGAGTTTTCCTTCTGATACTTTCTACAGGGCTGGATTTGTGGATATGTGATGTTTAAATCTGGTTTTGTCTGGAATATCTTGTTTTCTCCATCTATTGTGATTGAAAGCTTTGCTAGCTGCCATCTATGGTCCCTTAGTATCTGCAGAACATCTGTCCAGGACCTCTGGCTTTCAGAGTTTCCAATGAGAAGTTGGATGTAATTCTGATAGGTCTGCCTTTATATGTTACTTGACATTTTCCTTTGCTGCTCTTAATATTCTTTCTTTATTCTGTATGTTTAATGTTTTGACTATTATGTGGTGAGGGGACTTTTTTGTGGTCCAGTCTATTTGGTATTCTGTAAGCTTCTTGTACCTCCATAGGCATGTCTTTCTTTACGTTGGGAAAGTTTTCTTCTATAGCTTTGCTGAATATGCTTTCTGTGCCATTGAGCTGGAATTCTTCTCCTTCTTCTATCTCTATTATTCTTAGGTTTGGTCTTTGCACAGAGTCTCAGTTTTCTTGGATGTTTTGTGTTAAAAATTTGCTGGATTTAACTTTTTCTTTGACCAATGAATCTATTTCCTCTATCATATCCTCAATGCCTGAAATTCTCTCTTGCCTCTGTAGTTTCTGTTCATTTACTCAGATTTTCCTTTTCCTGCCTTAACTCAGTTTGTGATTTCTTTATTGCCTTTATTTCAGTTTTCAAGTCTTGAACTGTTTCCTTCACCTGTTTGTTTTTTCTTGGGTTTGTTGATTTTCTTTGAGAGATTTTTTTTTTTATTTCTTCCAATTTTCTGTTTGTCTTTTCCTTCATTTCTTTAAGGAAAATTTTTATTTCTTCTTTTAGGGCCTCTATCATCTTCATAAAGTTGTTTTTAAGGTCGTTTTCTTCTGGATCATCTGCTTTGGGATGTTTAGGTCTTGGTGTTATAGGATCACTAGGTTCTGGTCATACCATGTTGCTCTTTACATTGTTTAATGTCTTCCTACACTGCCTTCTACCCATTTCTCCTTTTAATCTGAACATTTGGGGCTCCAGGTCACTCTTCTTCCAATTGGAGCAGGTTGGGCCTCTGGCTCCTGTGGTTGCTCTTCTTACCAATTGGTCAAGAGGGAGAATGTGGTTCCAGTGCTCACCGTTCCCAATCTATACAGGGTGGGCATATGGCTCTGGTGGGCACGGATGCGGCAGGGGATGGTTGGCTTGGTGGGGGAGTTGGGGAAGAGGCTGCTGCCCAGTCTCTGGGGCTGCAATGGCTGGGGGAGAGGGGCAAAGAATGTGTCCCCAGGGCCTAGGGCCTAGAGAGCTGGGCGATCAGTCCAGAGATTGGGGCCTTACCTGTTCCCAATCGGTGCAGGGTGGTTGTATGGCTCCAGTGGTCACTGGTGCCACAGGAGATGGTTGGCTTCAAATCAAGTTAATTATTAAGACAATTAAACATAGATTAAAAATATACTAAAAAAAACAAATTGTTTAGCTATTAAGAAAATTATTTCGGAGCAGATTACCTCTTATGTTTGGATTTTTTGTTGTTCATTTTCCTTCACTTGCCGGTTTTATGCACACACTTCATGGCACTCATTCATGAGTTTTTTGGTGTCTGTGTGATCTAGTGTCGACTTCTGTTTCTTTCTTGATAATGGACGCTAAACATTCTCTTTTCCTCTTAGTATTGTGATAAGGCAATCCAATTCTCTTTTTGTTTGTTTGTTTTTCAAATCTATTTCATTGATTGCCTTCTATTTCTCTTCTGCTTTGGTTTCTAATTATAATTTCCTTCCTTCCATTCATGGATTCATTTTTTTCCTGGAATGTTTCCAAAGGATCTTAGTGGCTTAACACTTTCTATTTTCATATAAATATTTCTTGCTATTATATTTCAGTACCAGTGCATATGAATTTACCTTTAAATTTAACTGTCACTTTGTCTGTTATTCCAATAATTCCTTTTTTCAAACATAGACTTGAAGATTTACTTGTTGAATTTGTATTTTCACCTGATACTTCTTTTTGAATGTAGAGTTCATAAAAGTGTGTTGTGTGTTGTGTAATCCCCATGTCTGAAGATCTCCTGAAAATTTGTGTCACCTATTGGATTCTAACTTGATTTTATTGTGGCTGGAGAAAACAATATTATGAATTCAATTATTTTAGATGCGTGTCATGTTTTATATTTCTCAGGATCTCATGCATCTTGGAATATGTACCAAGAGTATCCGAAAAACTATTTGCCCTGAAGTTGTTGGATATTGTTCAGTCATGGTGATGTTACATTGATAAGGGCCTATTGAAGAGTCCAGCTATGGCTACATATTAGTCTAGGTTTGTTTGTTTGTTTTGTAATTTTTATTTATTTCAGTTTTAAATTATCTTATTTTAAATTGTGTCTATTTGGGTGTGAGTACTGTGCTCACAGAGGCCAGAAGCATCTAATCTCCCTGGAGCTGGAATTAAGGTGGCTACAACATAATCAATGTAGATCTGGGACTGAACTCAGGTCCTCTTCAAGAACAGCATTGCTCTTGACTTCTGAATCATTTCTTTATTTCCAGTTCTCTCTGTTTGGGCTTACCATATTTGGATATCTGTTACTGAATTTTTATTATTAAGAATATAAATGTAAAAAACCCAGTTCAGCAGATGACCTCAAATCAGTCAACAATGACTTCTAGAGAGCATAAGATATGTATCCACCCATGAATGCAAACCGACTCTCTCCAAATACCTGTGACTCTTAGAAATGATGTAGGGTTTTTACCTCCAGAACTGGTATCTGGCTCAATTATTGAAACAGCCAAAATCAGTAGTTGTGAAATGAAAACCTTAGAGTAATGGTTCATAGCAAATTTTAGACATTTTTAAAGAAACAAGTCACTTAAAAGTATTTCAACAATTCACTATGTTCTCTGCATTCTTATAAATTCCTATATCATTAAGAGGAAATGCTAAATGTAAAATTCATGTACATATTTTAAAGGAAAGTTTAGTTTGGTAGCTTTCTATAAAAACACACAGCATTTTGGAAGGTTTAATACATTAAGAAGAGAAGAGCATGAGGAAATGTAATATCATTCCAACCCCTATGCCAGAACCAAACTTGACACAGGGCTGGCTCCTGAAATCATATCTTATGCTTGTGCTGGGAACATTAAAATCTCTGCTTTCACTCTGCCTATTCCCTGTCATTGTGCTTGAGTCACATATCAAAAGGAGACACAAGATGAGAAAAGTAAGTTTAAATATTTTATGTTTCTCGTCATCTCCAAGCCTAGAGATGGGACAATTTGTGTTATACATTTAAATGGAGCTTAAGAATAAAGGCCAAAAGCTGAAAAAGTCAATGGTGTCATGAAAAACACATAATGAATATCAAAACTTTGAAGTTCTTCTGTATGTTTGATGTGTATTTAATATTATGACATAAATGTTTTAATTAGTCATAATCATAAATAATCAATAAGAATTCATAGTATATTTTAATTGTACATTCAAATATCTTTCTGTAGCAAAATCATTTTTATTGATTATCTGTTACAGACTACTTAAAGTGATTGATTTGGTAAACACAGACTAATAATTATAGCAGTAATATTTTTTATATATTGTTAGATTCTTTTGTGCTCAGCTGAAGTGAAATATTGATATATATATATATATACATATACATATATAGTATGAATCAAATGATAACTACTCATTAATTTTGCTAAAATGTACATATATACTATTAAAAAGAACATCTATTGTTTTGACATTTAAAAGGACATGTATTCAATATATATTTTGAATTTTTTTGCTAATATCTCTGTATAAAATATGTCAGTAGGATGTGAGATATTGTCGTAGGTAAAATATATTGTGCTTTGTTTGGGGACCTCCAGCTCACAAATAATGACACAGAGACTTTTTATTAATTTGGAATGTTTAGCCTTTAGCTTAGGATCTTATCTTAAATTAATCCAAAATTTTTAATCTATGTTCTGCCACATGGCTCTTTATATTTCCTCAGTATTTCACTTTCTGCCTGGCTCCAAGTTCCCTGGTCCTAGATTCCTCCTCTCAGTTCCTCTTTCTGAGGAGAAGTCCCACTTCTCATCTCCCGATTAGCTATTGGATGTTCAGCTTTTTATTAAACCAATCAGATTGCGCCTTAGAGACACATCTTTACAGTGTACAAACTATTATCCTTCTCCCATCATTGTAAGGTGTAGCTGGAGAGTTTCTTACCAGTGTCTTACATGTTGGTATTCATAGCAGCGGCTGGCAGCGGCTCTCTGCCTCAGCTTTCCACTTCCCAGAATACTCTTCTCTGCTTGTCCTGCCTATACTTCCTGCCTGGCTACTGGCCAATCCACATTTTATTTATATAGAGCAATATCCAGATTTTAGATTCCCAAAATTCATGAAAAAAGCCAGGAATTTTGACAGAAACCTCTAATCTGAGCTATGGCAGGATGGGATTTGGAGACGGGTGGTAAGAAACCCTGTATCAAACAAAAGATGGAAGGCTGATCACAGCCTGGATGTGAGTGGGGCAATGAAGAGCAAGGGTCGAGGGAAAAAGAGCTTAGGGGAGCGGGAGATCCCAGCTGGATCAAGAACAGAGAGGGAGAACAAGGAATAGGAGACCATGGTAAATGAAGACCACATGAGAATAGGAAGAAGCAAAGTGCTAGAGAGGCCCACAGAAATCCAAAAAGATGCTCCTACAATAGACTGCTGGCAATGGTCAAGAGACAGCCCAAGCTGACCTACTCTGGTGACAGGATGGCCAAATACCCTAATTGTCGTGCTAGAAACCCCATTCAATGACTGAGGGAACTGGATGCAGAAATCCATGGCTAGGCCCTGGGTGGAGCTCCGGGAGTCCAATTGGCGAGAAAGAGGAGGGTTTATATAAGTGAGAATTGTTGAGACCAAGGTTGGATAAAGCACAGGGACAAATAGCCAAACAAATGAAAACACATGAACTATGTATCCCCAACAGGATCAGGCCCTCTGAATAGGTGAGACAGTTGATTGCCTTGATCTGTTTGGGAGGCATCCAGGCAGTGGGACTGGGTCCTGTGCTCAATGCATGAGTTGGCTGTTTGAAACCTGGGGCTTATGCAGGGATGCTTGGCTCAGCCTGGGAGGAGGGAACCGGACCTGCCTGGACTGAGTCTACCAGGTTGATCTCAGTCCTCGGGGAAGTCTTTGCCCTGGAGGAGATGGGAATGGGAGGTGGGCTGGGAGGAAGGGGAGGGTGATGGGAGGGGGAGAACAAGGGAATCCATGGCTGATATGTAGAATTAAATTATATTGTAAAATAAAATAAAATTAAATTAAAAAAACAGGATGGAAGGCATCTGAGAAACCATGGCTTTCCTCTGACCATTACATGTGATGATATATCGTGTACCCTAATAAAATTGGCCTGAAGATCAGAGAGACAAAGAAACAAGCCTCTGCCACAACTTACCTCTAAGACTCCTCAGCCTGAAAAGCCTTTAGTTCCTGTCTCCTCACACATTATGTACCCTTCTCCACCCAGCCATCACTTCCTAGTGCTGGGATGAATGGTGTGTGTGCTTCCTAAGCAAAGGCAAGAGATCTCAAGTGCTGGAATTAAAGGTGTGTCCCACCACTGCATTGCTCTGTTTCTCTCCTAGACTGAGTCAATCTCATGTAGTCCAGGGTGGCCTTGAGCTCACAGAGACCCATACAGATCTCTGCCTCCCAAGTCCTAGGATTAAAAGTGTGTGCCACCACTGCCTGGCCTCTATGTTTAATCTAGTGGCTTGTTTTGTTCTCTGATTTCAGCCAAAGTTTATTAGGGTACACGATATATCATCACAATTACGTGCATTCAAACATGTATGGATGTGGACAGACCACACTTTTATATACTTCACACAATCATGTATACACAAAAGAAATTGTGCATGAGTCATGTATCAAGAAGAACAGGATAAACAAGTTCAAAAATTTTATGATTCTCTATCTAATATATATCTGTCTTTATAGCTATCTATCTTCTTCATCATCATCATCTATCCTACCTCTCCCTCTTCCTCTCTCTCTCCCTTTTCCTCTCTCTCTCTCTCTCTCTTTCTCTCTCTCTCTGTAGTATTTCTGTCTATAATTCTAATTGCTAATTTTATATTGTTTAAATTTGTGTTCATACATGTGTTTTTATTTATTCCTTAAAGGGGAGATTTACATTTCTTTTTTTTTTCTTTAAGGCTTTAGTAACTATTATATATCATCCTACCAAAAGAATAAAAGAAGAAAATAATATTAAATTCTGTTACTCTGTTTACAGCAAAATGATGATAAACTGTGGTATATTTGCTCTTAAATAGTTCAGATAGATAAGAGATGCCATTTTAGGGACATTCCTTCTACTCTATGAGCAAAAACAAATGGTTAGAACTCTTTCTTCCCTATTCTTTGACATTAACTGAATCTTGTTTATCTAATTCTGTCAGATTGAAGCATGCATTAGTTTTGTTTGCTGCTATAACAAGGTGCAACATATTTGGTGACCTAGAATGACTTATTTATTATCTTATAGTTTGTAGGTCAGAAAGCTGACATTGACATCTCTGGATTAAAATCAAGATATTTCTAATGCTGTGTAGGTTTCTACCAGAAGAGTCATTTCCTTACCTTCTCTGCTCTTAAAGGCTTTTTTTTTTTTACCTCCTTCTCTAATTCCTGTAATTGTCCACTTAACAAGTTTAAAAGCCAGACCTCCCTCACCCCAGCCCCTGCCTCTCGATTCTTTTGTAGACTCATTTTTCTTAAAAATTGGGACAAATCTCTGCCACACTGGTGGAAGCCCATGAACTCTAGACTAGTGGCTGTGGAGCCCCCATGGGACTGGACTAAGCCCTCTGGATATGGAAGACAGTGGTTTGGCTCGAACTGTTTGGGGGACACCCAGGCAGGGGGATCGGGATCCGTCTCTGGTGCATGGGCAGGCTTTTGCAAGCCTGGTACCTGTGATGTTGATGCCTTGCTCAGCCTTGGTGCAGTGGGAAGGGGCTTGGACCTGCCTAGGCTCAGTGTGCCTGGCTCTGCTGACTCCCCATGGGAGACCTTAATTTGGGGGATGTGGGGATGTGTGGTGGCTTGGGAGGGAGGGCTGGAGGGTGAGAGGAGGTAGGATCTTGGGTGGTATGTAGAGTGAGTAGAAAATTTCTTAATAAAGAAAAATGAAAAAAAAAAAGGTTATCTGAGAGTCATATCCAAAAAAAAATTGGGTCAAATCTTATATATCATGAATGATGATATGCTATTACAAACCAAGAAGAAAAGAGAATAGATTCCACTTATATTTTCCAGTTAAAGTTTTTATTCCTCCTCCATATCACTTTCTTCATCTGGTAAGGAAAATGACACTGGTCATACCTAATTGTCAAGAAATATGAGTGGTTAAATATGGATACAAATGCACATGAAACACTTAACAAATGGTTTTTATCCACCATGGACACCTCAGGACTACATGGCACAAAGTTGTGTTGTATTATTCTTAGCAAATGAAATTAATGTACTTACATAATGTTTGGGTTTATCCAACCACTAATGAATTTCCAGACTTTGCATATCTATAGAATTTTAGTTTAATTATTGATATATTTTTTAACTTTAGTCCCTTCTTGGGTATATGTACACACAGATAAACAGAAAAAAAATACAAATGTGTATTAAAGTATTTTAGTCGAGTATACATATCAATATTAATGTTTTAAAAAATGGCTCTAGACTTGGCCTATTACTGCTAGGACAATGGTTATGTTTACCTAGCATTCTCAAAGTGTTTTAATCAGCCATGATAATAGCCTTCATTTTACATGAAAACATTGAAAATTGTCCTGAAGACATATACACATTCAATTAGTTAAACCATTGATTGTCATTAAGTGAAAGACATTTTGCAAATAGCTTCTAAAATTTGATTAAATTCTTTGCATTATTCAATATGGTAACACTATTATACCCATATTACAGAAGAAAGAGAAAGGTTTAAGAAAATAAAATTAACTCAAAGTAATATAGCTTTAAATTGTACAGCCAGAATTTAAATCTATATAGGTTTGACTTTAAATTCTATAGTCATAGGCATCAAGTTTTGGGGCTTGATAAGTTGAAGAATCAATATTTAGTCAAAAGAAGACTATGTGTTCTCACCTTTTAAATCTAGTTTGTGCTGTTTGAATAAACCATTTTTGTTAGCATTTGATTTTCCCACTTCCTTTTTCTTCATGGCTTTAGTTATAACTTTTTACAAGACTCTTGGCACTACCATCACATGTGGAACTTAGTTATGTTCCAGAGAAGAAATGCATGCTCTTAACCATGGATCCATCTTCTGTCCCCTTAATGTAGTTTCCATCTGTGTTTTCTTGATGGCTAAGGATATTGAACAGTTTTTAAAATGTTTATCAACCATGTGGATTTCTTCTTGAGGACTGCAAATGAGTTAACTACAAACTACTAAGAATGGACATCAAGACCTCAACAAATTGAACTAATTATGACATCATATATGCCCAATGAAAACACAGAATGTGTACGGCATTCCTCTTATGTAGTGGCTAGTTTTCTGTCAACTTGACACAAGCTCAGGTCATCGATTGAGAAGATGCCTCCATTGGCCTGTAGGCAAATCTTGTGTGTGTGTGTGTGGGGGGGCATTTCCTTGATTAATAATTAACATGGGAGGGCTCTTCTCATTGTGGTCAGTACCACCCCTGGGTAGCTGGCCCTGATGTTGTAAAAAAGCAGGCTACACAAGCCATGGAGAGAAAGCCAGCAAGCAGCATTCTTCCATGGCCTCCGCTTCAGATTTTGCATCCAGGTTTCTGCCTTCAGCTCTGAACCCAGCATTATTTCAGGATGGAATATATATGCTGTAAACTGAAATAAGCTCTTCTCATTCCAAGTTGCTTTGGTTATGGTGGATTTTTTTTTGCAGCCTACAAGAACTCTGGGGCTTTGGATGCCTACATTTCCTCTATGGTTCCAAGTACCTGTTTGGCCTTTGGGGTTCTGGGTACCTGCTTGGTCTCTGTGATTCCTAGTAGAGTATGACCTCCAGGACAGCAGAAGTTTTCTTCCCAGGTTGTGGGCTGGGATATGGAGCTCATGGAGGGGATGCAGTTGTAGCTGGTGTAGCTGGGGGCTGTTGGTTCAACTTTAGGGATTGTTAGCTGGTGGTGGGCAATATCTTATCTGGGGTCCCTAGGATCCTCCTGGCTTCTAGTAAAGCTGTTGGAGTTGTGGGCCTGAGTGTGGGGCCCAGTAGAGGGATTTAGTTTGGGGTTGTTGATCAGGCATTAAGGAGTGTTAGTAGTCAGTGGGTGGTATTTTACCTTGGGTCTATAGATCTGGCCTGGCTTCAGGTAATGCAGAAGTCTTCTGAGGAAGTTGTGGGCCAGAATACAGAGCCCAGGGCTTAAGGAAGTGTTGGCAGAAGGTGAACTATATTTTACCTGGGGTCCCAATGACCAGCCTGGCCTCCAGTTAAGCAGCCAGAGTTGTGGGCAAAGTTCTATGACATTTAAACAGCATTTTTACTACGGTGTCATGAATACATTAATGAATGATATCCCATAGTATTGCTGTTTTTATGGTGGCTGAAACTAAAATAGAATTGGAATGCATTGATTGTGAAACTCTACTTTGAACAAGATTAATTAAATTAAACATTAATTTAAGTTTTTAATTTTTTAAACTGAGTTAATTAAAATTAATTAATTAAAAATTAATCTTGGCAAGGATCTGATAGAGGTAGCCAGCATTAGTGACCTCCTTTGTGGATCACCAGGCTTCGGATGTGAAATCATAAAGATCTCATGAGTTTAAAATGAAGATTCCTTTTGCTAATGCATCTAAAACTGTATCCTCCAAAGACTCAGTTGGCCAGGGGTCATTTGCTTGGGTTCCAGGTACATCCCGTGGTTTTGAGAACACTGTGAGAATATACATTATTGTGTAGCTATTTTCACTCTCAATGCATAGCCTGCCACTCTTCACAGCTGGCCCCGAGTATCTCAGTGATGTGAAAGGACGTAAATTAAATTTGAGAGCAGGCCTTTGTTCAATTCACAGAGGACCCATGTGAAGATGATTGAGTGTCGTGTGTGCTGCACCATGTCTGATGCTAATGTGTGCACAATTTCTTTTTAGGTGAAAAGTAAAATAAAAGATTTATGGAGTTTTAAATGAAAGAGAAAACTTTCTTCTAGCTTCAGTTCTACTTATACCACTTTCCAAATAGAGGGTAAGCTGTGTGATTTTCTGCAGAATTTGATCAGAGCACAGTGACACTACATACTGAATCATAGTTGAAACAAGCAGATGATGTCCCAAGACATTTTACCATTTTATCAAATTTTATTCTCAAAATGTTTCAGTAATGCTGGGTGGAAATTATTTTAACTTTAAGTTGCAGCACGTGATTTTCAGTATCTCTTAGTTATTTCTTTCCTAATCATGACCCCACAACTTCCCATACTCTTCTGAAAGGAATTTCTACAATACCCTATGGTCTTGAACTTAACTGTTCCAATTTCTCAGCAATCTAACAAATAAATGGAGACTCTGAATGGATGCCCCTTGATAAACAGAGGTAGTGGGAGGGGGATTAGAACCAGATACACAATGTTTTCTAGGCCAGAGAAAAGGCAACCTTCCTTCCCTGTTCTAAAACACTAGTACTTATATCTCTTCTCACCAAAAACACTGGTATACAAAGTATTTTTCAACAAGATGATTGAAAAAATAGAAGCAGTATGAATAAATTTTAACAATTACTTTTCAAATGTATATGTGAATTAAAAAACAATGCCAACATGATAGATGTTGATGTAGAGAGAAAAACAAGTGAGGACTGTTGTTAACTTAATAATGATAACTTCTGGGGATGACCCGACTTTGCATTATCAACAGGCTCAAATTTGAACACTACACAAAATGATTAACACTTTCAAAATACTGCATACCTGCTATAGTGAGAGGCATGATCTCCCCAGGGGAGAAAAAACCAAACTCCTTAGGACTCATTAAGTCAGTGGCACTACAATAAATCATAAGCCTGTTAAAAGGAAATAGTTTAATATAGACAGACTTGGTCCAGCTGTTTCAATATCATATAGCATATGGAGCTTAGTAATTGGACTCAAATGATAGCTGTTAAATCATTTACAAGAGCGTTCAGCATTAGACTTCTATAGGAAAGGACATCATAATTCCTAAGTTGCTATTTGGGGTGAGTAACATGCTTTAAACTATAGGTGAATATCTTCCAAATTAACATGTAATTGTTGGTTTCCATGGAATTCCTTTGAAGTGGAACCTAAAACATGTATGTTCCTGGTTATTTCAGGGTGCAATTTATTTTGTGATTTGTTTGACTTCAGACTAACACTTTCTTCACGTTTTTATTGTTTATATTTTGTTTGCTTGTTATTTTAAAAAAAACACCAGAATTTCTACTTTAAAACAATGTTCACTTAAAAATACAATCTTCTCGCCCTGTGAATATCTGTGGTTAGGACAAGATAGGGGCAAAACAATACAAAATGGTGTAGTTTTAATGTGCTCATAACAAAGAAGAAAAGTTAGTTGCTAAAAGTACTTGTGTCCTGTCATTGGGGGATGTGAGATATGCATCAACTAAGCAGAAAGACCTGCAGGGTCCTATCTCATGGGGTTATGTATCATGTATAGTAGAATGTACCCGCTACGAACAGACACATTCTCTGAATGAGGATTCACTAACACAACCGTTCATCAAGTGAATTGCTTGTTCTAATTTCAATTTTATCTTAAACCAGACATATAGGCCTCAATCTATACTTTTTGTTTGGGTGGTGTGGTATGAGTCATCCAAAAGCTTTGGATACATGCTCATTTGGGAAGGACAACAAGAGAACAGACTGTTTGCCCACACAGCAATGGATCTGTGGCTACAGTATCAGCTACCTACCTATAGAATATGAAATTAGCCATGAGCCTGCAAATGACTTCTGTCTCCTGTTTTTGTTTCTCCTGTTCATGGGAGAGTCCTTCCTTCTGCCTTTAATCTATAGGTTGGCTCACCATCTGTTCTTTGGTTTTTTAGTTTTTCTTTCACCTGTTTAACCAATTCACTTGGCTAAATTTCCTTATTTTAAACCCTTAGGATAGTTTCTGTCTTTGTAGATGGATCCTGACTTGTACAATCTCAAGCATCAACTTGATGTTTCCAGAGGGAGGTAGTAAAACAGATGAGGCATGCTCGTTTCCCTCACATTATATACCAAATGTGACAGTAGATACCCTAATGCAGTCTATTGAAAATTAACCATGAATCCATTGCTCACCGAAGGAAACTGAAAGAAAAAGTACCAGGAAAATTGGTTGGAATCATAATGATTAGAGAGCACGTAACAGAAAGGAAATGAACCAGAGCTCCTGAGAATTGTCTCGGGAATGGGAATCCTCTATATCTAAAAAGTGTGACAAGCAGACAGCGCAACTGTCAGTGTCAAGCAATATTAGGGAAAGGAAACAGAAGATAACAAGAGAGCATTTTTTTAGGTTTTTGTCTGTTCTTGTGTTGTGCTTCGTTTCTTTCAGAAAGGGACTCACTTTGTGTTTCAGGCTGACTTCAAATCTGTGTCAATTCTCCTCTTTCAGCTTCCCAAGTGCTAGGATGACCTAAGAACCACCATACCCTGTTGCAGTAGGATGCATTAAAGACTGTTTTAAGGCTTCCATTCAGAAGAAGAAGACATTGCAGAACTTTCTGTCCATAGCATAGGACCAGAGAACAATAATGTCTTGCCTTGGAGATTTCTCATCTTCCTGTTAGAGTATTAAAGTTCTCCATTGTGCTTTTCTCCTTCAGCTCTGCTGCCCAGGTTGATGCAATTCATCCTCATTTCCCAAGCCTACTTAATTACCCCATTTAGATCACTTCAACATCTTAATAATCCTACCATCATTCCAAATTACAAACCCATTTTCTCCCTCTTCTGTGTCTGAATCTGGGTATAACTGTGTCACTCCTCCCAGTCAAAGCTTCTGAAATGTTGCCTGACATTATTACTTCTTTCCTCTTCCCTCTGACTATTTCCATATCCCAAAGTAACCAGACTTCCTCTTTATCATTACACTAAAACCACTCTCAGTAACATCACTTAATTGTGACCAAATCCAGTGGATACATTCAGCTTTCAATGTTCATGACTTCTTAACAGCTTTTGATTATTTTTTTTTAATTTTTGAGATTATAACATAATTATAGCATTTTCCAAACATCCCTTTCCTCCCTTAAATTCTTCCCACATACTTTCCCATTTCAAATTCATGGCCCATTTTTATTTAATTGCTGTTATACAAACACACACACATATATTACACACACACACACACACACACACACACACACACACACACAAACCTATATTTGCAAATACCCCCTGCTCAGTACATATGATAATACTTTTATGTACATATTTTCAGGGTTGACCGTTTGGTACTGGATAGCCAATTGTCATCTTCTTTCTTCCCTGTGTAAGTCTATCTCTCTTTTGCTCAGATTGCTTTAGTTGCCTATAGTAATTTATCTAAATTTGAGTCCTCATATGCCTTCCTTCTTCCATGTTAGCATGGCTGTTGTTGTCATCCTTGTTCACTTCATGTTTAGGTAGATATGTTATTGAGACTTCATGGCCCAACTTTGGATCCTGTCTAGAAGACACAATCTCACAGCAAAACTTTCTGTTTTTCTGGCTCTCACAATATTCTGTCTACCCTCTCTACCACAATGATCCCTAAGCCTTAAATTAAGGATTGTTTTATAGATGTTTCAGTTATTACTGTTCTCCACAGCTCTACATTTTGAACAGTGTGGTTTTCTGTGTTGCTCTTTGTCTGTTACAAAGAGAAGTTCCCTCAGTTAGGGATGAGATTGACACTTATCTGTGTCAATAAGGACAAATAGTTTGAATTTAGTTACAGATTTTGCTGATTTAGTCAAGTGCCAGTTGTGGGTCCATGACTTCACTAGCCTTACACAGTTGCCTAGGTTTCCAGTACCAGGAGTGCTTTCTCTCTCCTTGAGGGGGTTTTAGGTCTATTTAGAGAGCTGTTGGTTACTGCCAAGGTATTTATGCCACTACTGTACCCTTAAGGTTCTTTTTGATGTCTTGTTGTGCCTACATGCATGCTTGCAGGCCAGAAGAGGGCACCAGATCTCATTGCAGATGGTTGTAAGCCACCATGTGGTTGCTGGGAATTGAACTCAGGACCTCTGGAAGAACAGCCAGTTCTCTTAACCTCTGAGCCATCTCTCCAGCCCCCTCTCTTTGATGTCTTAATTTGACTTTGTGCACATTCTGTTCTCATAGTTTTCTCGTGGTCTGCAGACTTTCTGTCTACTTTCCGGGTGGCCATTCATGCAGCTAACTCAGCCACACCTCCTCCAGGCAGACTTTGAAGCTTCCTTTCCCTTTAGCTAGATGCATTTTTCTTGAGGAAATTTGGGCTTAGTAGCAATTTGTAGGATCTCCTCCTCCTATTCCTCCTCCTCTTAATTTCTATAAGTCTGACTCCATCTCTGGTTTTGAGCTCAAGATTCAAGATCACAAATATATGGGAACTGAAGATTAAGCTTCCTTTCATTTTTTAAAGTTTCTTACCTGTTCTGAAATGTGTGGAATAGTTAGTTCTTCCTCACTAAGTTACAAGCAAAGAAACACTTACGTTATGTCTGTGTCTAATCAGACACACAGTACAGCATCTAAATCTGATAATCCCCCAAATCATACCCTTGCTGTATATTAAAGAATTGTCAGCATGTGAAGTCTACTATAACCCAAATGAACAAGTCATCTACCCACTTTTATTATTGAGCTGCCACCTTTGCTTACTCCAGACAGCTGTTGAAAGACATGAACATGGTCACATCTGTATCTCATAATGTTCAAGAGCTGTACTCTCCTCCTCATTATCTGCCATCTATAAATTTAATTGTCAATTTTTTGATCATGAAAAGTTGCTCAACCATGTATGTCCACCTGACTCTTTCCAACTCCACTAGCCTTTGTACCTTGTCTATGCTTAACTCAAATTATGTTTTTTTGTTTTTGTTTTTTCGAGCTAGGGTTTCTCTGTGTAGCTTTGCGCCTTTCCTGAAACTCACTCTATAGCCCAACAAAAACTTCTTGGGAGCTGTTTATAGTGATTTGAACCTCATAAGTTTCCTTTATATGCTCTTCAGTAGCTATGTACTCCTGAATATTTAATATACCTCTAACCTAAAACCTGTCAATTTCATAAAAGCATTTTTTAAAAAAATCTGGTCTTGTTCAACATCATAATCTGTTACATTCCAGAGTTCCTGGTATAAAGTATAATCTGAATAACTATTTGCAAAACAAGAGAATGAACTTTAGAGATGTAAAAAAATATCTTAGTGCTGTAATCTTAAGGTCAGCATTTGGAAGGTCAGTAAACACAGAAAATCTGACCAAACCTGGGCAAAATGTGGTGGGAGCCATATGACTTCTTTGGGGAACAATTCCTGAGCATAACATGAACAGTTCTCCTTGTGTCAAAGACCCAGGAAACCAAGACCGAATTGGAAAGAACATCTGACTGCATAATTCTGGGTATGAGCTGGAAGTGTATGTACTACCTACTCTCTTTGCTTTTGCTATGCTAGCCACACTGCTGACCTGATGAGTCATCATGGGTCGTGAAGTTTAATATTATATATTTGAATAACTGCAAAGAATTATTTTAAACATAAAAGCTTTAAAGAAATACTATTAAAGAGATAGTTTCAAGAGCTAATGGGAACATTCAAGGAACAGGGAATAAAGAAGAATCATTGAGACCCACTCTTCCCTCATTTCTAATAATTGAGCCAGTATCCCAAGAACTCAAGGGAGATAGACATAAGGACAAGGGACAAGAGATGCCAACAACTAATATTAAGTCTCCAGGTTATGTTGACTATAGGATAGAAGTAAAAACCTGGTGTGCCCCCAGAGAGTATAGAGCAGTACAAAATGTAGAATGGGTTTATCCAGCTCTGGCTGGTGAGTTGATTATGAGAACCCAGACCCTACGAGATGTAAATATTAACCACAAGAGACAAAACTGTTCCTCATTCTGCATGATGCTATAACCGTATGTGCTGCCAATCAGACACTTTGTTCTACCTGTAGGTGTGCCTAGTTAGAAAAGTTCCTTTATAGCTTGCAAATTTGCTTATGCTTCTGATGGTAGAGATATAGATCAATGTGGTAATGGCTACCAGTGTGAGATTTGGGAAATGGAAGGGGAAAGAGGCAAAGAACAAACTGATAATTATTGTAATTATTTTTAGAAACTCAGGAAGTAAAAGCTGGTTGTAAAACTGTTCATGCAAACCATTGAAACTGTATAAATAAAGATGGCTCAAGCTACTTGGGGCCATTTGCTTGAACAACAACAGGCAGTCATAATCCCTTCTTGGCACCACCTCCACATATCTGACCCAGATCCTCAAGCCTGTCTGGAGCAAGGCTTCCAGCAAAAATTCTTTCATTCTATTATACCTTAGACTAGTAAAATGACCACAGACTTTTTTGTCCAATAAAATAGATAGATGTGCCATGGTCATTCCCACAGAACACTTGAGCAATTCTTGCTTGGTGGTTAATATTGTACCTATATATTTCATTCCACATCATTTTGTGATGATAAATATGCATATGCATACATAATTATACATATATATTTGATAAATATGATAAAAAGACCAAGAAAAGGGATCTGGAGAGATGGCTTATTCATTCAGAAACTTACTATTCTTGTAGAAAATCTGAATTTAATTGCCAGCACCTATTTTGAGCAGTTTATAATGCCTATAGTTCAATTTCTGGGCTGTACCGATAGTTTAATGTCAACTTGACACAAGATAAAGTAAACACTGGGGAGAGAGCCTCAACTGAGAAAATGCTCCCTTACGATCTAGCTGTAGGCAAGCCTATGGGTCATTTTCTTGATTAGTTATTTATGGGGGAGGGACTAGCCCATTATTGATGGTGCCATCCTTTGGCTGGTGGTCCTAGGTTCTATAAGAAAACAAGCTGAGCAGGCCATGAGAAACAAGCCAGTAAACTGCACCCCTCCTTGGTCTCTGCATCACTTCCTGCCTCCAGGTTCCTACCCTATTTAAGTTCCTATCCTGACTTCTTTCAGTGATGAACAGTGGTGTAGAAGTGTAAGCCAAAATAAGCCCTTTCCTCTCCAACTTGCTTTTTGGTCATGGTATTTCATATCAGCAGTAGAAACCCTAATTAAGACACAGGCCATAAGAGGGCCTCTTCTGATTGCCAGAGACACCTATGCACATATGTGCATACATAAACAGAAGTACAGGCATACATAGATAAAATAAAAATAAATGAAAAGATCAAAAAGAAAAATATCATGTGTAATATAAACCCTATATGGAAATGCTAAACTATATTAATTAAGTATATATATACTGAGGGTGGTTCCTAAATGCTCATGTTACTTGTTATATTATATTTTTATCTTTTGTACTCCCCCAGATGCATATTTTACCAATAATGGAGGCCTTTCAGCTCTCTCAGGCCCAATCCTCTTATTTTTTGTAACTGTCAGTTACACTTAGCTTTTGTTAGGATTATAGCTTTGGACCAGTAGACATTTTACTAGGCTACGTTTTCATTTGGGAAAATATATCTTTTCTATTAATTGAAAATATTATGTTCTAGTTTTTGAGAAGATCATCTATTTATAAATTTTATATAAATTATGTCATCTGGGAAATAAGACTAGTAATTTTAAAGCTTAAAAATCAATCAACTTATTTGGATTTGCCTTTTCAACATATAGTAAAAAGCAAAAGTCAAAGAACTAAGCAGCATTCAAAAACATTTTTAAATTTATCTTTATCATGGCAGATGTTGCTTTCTAAGGAAATGTTGAATGCAGTGTTCTCCACAGCTACCTGATTTAGCAGGGAGCTTTTGTCTACCCCACAGAGATCTGAGCTGAAATCCTTCATTCAGTTTTTAATCTTAAAGCTTTTATTCTCTTTCAAGACTTTCCAATTTGCCAACTCATTGGATTTTGTTTATCACCTTTCCACAAAAGCCCATTTGTTCATTGACAGTTGCATTCTAAGTTAAATCCAAAGTAGGGCAAATTAATGAATATTCAAAGCGGCCTCAAGGGTTGTTGTTAATGTGACAGTTCTATCACATCAACCATATATAAAACTCTATCTTCCAGTTAAATGTGGCTGTTTTTGCTATGTCAGAGACTATTTATTACTCTAGCCTTTATTAGTCATGATTAACAGGAAGTATTTGATCAAGGAAGGCCTTTTCATCTCTGAACTCATATATCAAATAATCTGCTATGGATCCGATATATTAAAGGTTTTATAGCATTGCTGTTTATTTATTTCATTTTTTCTCATATCATTTGGTGCAAAATAAATGAAAGAGTTGAGCAAAAATCAGGACACCATTGCAATTTTTTCCCCGTATGTACAGAGAGTGCTTTGAGGCTCACAAGTTGGCCAAACTGTATGGTGTGCCCCAATCTTGTTACAGCAAATGTTGCACAGTGAAGTTTAGAGAGTTCATTCCATCCTTTCTATCTCCATTATAACTATAATTTGTCATAAAAACAGGAATTGAGTTTATGCCATTTAAATCAAATTATGAGAAAAAATTAAGGTAAGTTTAGTCATGCTGGGGAAAAGATTTTGTTCCCAACTTCATTCCATTCTCCACATGTAATAATTTAGCAGTATTTCTGCTATGGTTCTTCTTAACAAGAATGTCAACATAGTAACTTTTAATCATCTAAAACATATTTCCTAATAGTCTATTGTATCTGCCACCATTCCACCATAATCTCCTCTATGTATGGGTGTATATTTACACATTTGCGCACGCAAACATTATTTTAAACAAAGACTTGTTATTCTTCTTTCCATTACTAAAAAAAAAAAAAAAAAAAAAAAAAAAAAAAAAAAAAAAAAAAAAAAAAAAAAAAAAGTACCAGGACAGAAGAGCTGACTCAGTGACAAAGAACACTGTCTGGTCTTCCAGAGGATCTGGGTTTGATTCTCAGCACCTACATAGAAGCTCACAACCATCTGTAACTTGGGTTCTAGGGGACCTGATGCATCTGATGCATTCTTCTGGCTTCCATGGACATGAAGTACACACATGGTTCTTGGACATATATGCAGACAAAGCACACACACACATAAACAAATAACACAAGTGCCTTCACTACTGCTTAACAGTTCTTTGCAGTTCTCCTCATGATGATTAGTGCAGCTCTGCTTCATCTCTCAGCTAGAACATTGTCATTATCTCTTCCATCTTTCCCTTTTTCACTTCTTATGTAGTGAAATATTCAAGGATTATTCGAAATGGAACCTTTTAAAATACAACTTCTCCCAATAGAATATAAATTCCTAATGTATGAGCATTAGATTTTTTAAAGTATTTCTAAGGCTTACAACAGTTCTTGTCTGACACAAAGAGATACTGCAATATTCAGTTAATAAATGATTACTTAAATCTATAACCTAGTAACCAGTTAGTAGAAAAATGAATAGTATGGTCTATAACTCTACATGAAATTTGGATGAGAAACAGATTTTGCTTTGGCCCTAGTCAATTAAAATGTTCTCATTTGTTCATTCACTACTTTTTATCACCTTAGTAATTCATCCCAAATGTGTAAACTTGGGGAATAATTTTTTCAAGATAGAAATTGATTTTTTCATCTAATTTTCACACTCTATTTACATCATTCCACTCCTCCATCTTTCTTTTCTAACTCTGAGCTACCCCTCAAATTGTTGATTTCTTCTTTAATGTGTATATATATATATATATATATATATATATATATATATATCCAACCTGCATAGTTAGTTTAATTTTCTATACATATATTAAAGACCCACTGGCACATTATCTTTTCCTGTCTTCTTTAAAACAATCATTTGTTGTTTGAAAGTTTCATATATGTATATAATGACCTTTAATCACATCTATAATTTATGTCATAAACATGATTCTTCAATGCTTAAGCAACATCAAGTAAGTATATTCATTCCTACATCTTAAATTTACTTATTTAGTTACTGAAGTTGAAAACAGCGTGTCTACTAATATTTTTCCTTGCTGATCCTCCAATTGTTTGATGATACAATTAAAATGAAAAGATATCTAGAAAAAAAATTGACTTTTACCCAATAAACATCCCTTTAACCTACTATGTGTTAGTCTCTGGAGTTACAGTGGCAAATTAGGTATGGATTCTTTTTTTTTTTTTTTTTGTTTTTTTGAGACAGGGTTTCTCTGTGTAGCTTGGATTCTATTCTAGAAGTCAGGAGTGTCTAAAATACAGGTCTGTAAAGAGTTCCCACTCCACTAAGTGCTCTTTCCCATGACCCTTGTCCTCCATTACCCCCCCCACACACACACACCTCGAGTTTGCTCATGTAGATCTCATCCATTTCTCTGTCATTGGACGATTTATGTTTCCTACTTAGGTTCCTCTTTAGTATGTAGCCTGCCTGGAATTGTGAATTGCAGTCTGTTTATCCTTTGCTTTATATCTAGTATCCATTTATGAGTGAGGACATACCATGTTTGTCTTTCTGAGTCTGGGTTACCTAGCTCAGGATGATTTTTTCTAGTTCCATCCATTTGCCTGCAAACCTCATGATGTCATTTTTTTTCTCTACTGAGTAGTACTCCATTGTATATATGTACCACATTTATTTATCCATTCTTTCGTTGAAGGGCATCTAGGTTGTTTCCAGGTTCTAGCTATTACAAATAATGCTGCTATGAACATGGTTGAGCAAATGTCCTTGTGGTATGTTTGAGCATTCCTTGGGTATATGCCCAAGAATTGTATAGCTGGGTCTTGAGGGAAGTTGATTCCCAATTTTCTAAGAAAGCACCATATTGATTTCCAAAGTGGCTGTACAAGTTTGCATTCCTACCAACAGTGGAAGAGTGTTTTTGATCTTAGCCATTCTGATGGGTGTAAGATGGTATCTCAGAGTTATTTTGATTTGCAATTCCCTGATGACTAAGGATGTTGAACAATTCCTTAAATGTCTTTCAGCCATTTGAGCTTCCTCTGTTAAGAATTCTTTGTTTAGCTCTATAGCCCATTTTTAATTGGACTGTTGGGTATTTCAATGTCTAATTTCTTTAGTTCTTTATATGTTCTGGATATTGGCCCTCTGTCAGATGTGGAGTTGATGAAGATCTTTTCCCAATCTGTAGGCTGTCATTTTGTCTCATTGACTGTGTACTTTGCCCTACAAAAGCTTCTCAGTTTTAAGAGGTCCCATTTATTAATTGTTTCTCTCAGTGTCTATGCTACTGGTGTTATATTTAAGAAGTGATCTCCGGTGCCAATGCCTTAAAGACTACTTACTTTCTTTTCTATCAGGTTCAAAGTAACTGGATTTGTGCTGAGGTCTTTGATCCATTTGAACTTAAGTTTTGTGCATGGTGACAGATATGGATCTACTTGCAGTCTTCTACATGTTGACATCCAGTTATGCCAGTATCATTTGTTGAAGATGCTTTCTTTTTCCATTGTATATTTTTGGCTTCTTTTTCAAAAATTATATGTTCATAGGTGTGCAAGTTAATGTCAGGATCTTCAGTTTCATTCCATTGGTCCATATGTCGGTTATTATGTCAGTACCAAGTTGTTTTTATTACTGTAGCTCTATAGTAGAGCTTGAAGTCAGGGATCGTGATGCCTCCAGAGGTTGTTATATTGTACAGGACTCTTTTGGCTATCCTGGGCTTTTTGTTTTTCCATATGAAGTTGAATATTGTTCTTTCCAGGTCTGTGAAGAGCTGTGTTGGGATTTTGATGGGTATTGCATTGAATCTGTAGATTGCTTTTGGTAAGATTACCATTTTTACTATGTTAATCCTACTTATCCATGAGCATGGGAGATCTTTCCATTTTCTGACATCTTCTTCAATTTCTTTTTTCAGGGACTTAAAGTTCTTGTCATACAGGTCCTTTGTTTGTTTAGTTAGAGTTACCCCAAGGTATTTTATATCAGTTGTGGCTATTGTAAAGGGTGATGTATCTCTAATTTCTTTCTCAGCCCATTTGTCATTTGTATATAGGAGGGCTACTGATTTTTTTTAGTTAATCTTCTATCCTGCTACATTGCTAAAGGTGTTTATAAGCTATATGAGTTCCTTGGTCAAATTTTTGTGGTCACTTATGTTTACTATCATGTCATCTGCAAATAGTGAAAGCTTGACTTCTCCCTTTCCAATTTGTATCCCCTTGATCTCCTTTTGCTTATTGCTCTGGCTAGAACTTCGGGTACTATATTGAATAAGTATGGAGAGAGCAGACAGCCTTGTCTTGTTCTTGATTTTAGTGGAATTACTTTGAGTTTCTCTCCTTTTACTTTGATGTTGGCTGTTGGCTTGCTGTAAATTGCCTTTATTGTTTTTAGGTATGTTCCGTGTATTCCTGATCTCTCCAAGACCTTTATCATGAAGGGGTGTTGCATTTTGTCAAAGACTTTTTCAGTATCTAGTGAGATGATCATGTGTTTTTTTTTCTTTTAGTTTGTTTATATGGTGTATTACATTGACAGACTTTCATATGTTGAACCACTCTTGCATCCCTGGGATGAAGCCTCCTTGATCATGATGGATAATGGTTTTGATGTGTTCTTGGAGTCTGTTTGCCAATATTTTATTGAGTATTTTTGCATCAATGTTCATGAGTATAATTGGTCTCTAGTTCTCTTTCTTTGTTGCATCTTTGTTTGGTTTGGGAATCAGGGTAATTGTAAGCCTCGTAGAAGGAGTCTGGTAACATTCCTTCTGTTTCTATTGTGTGGAACAATTTAAAGAGTGTCGGTATTATCTATTCTTTGAAGATCTGGTAGAATTCTACATTGAAACCATCTGGTCCTGGGGTTTTTTTAGGGGGGTGGATTTTAATGACGATTTCTATTTCTTTGGGGGTTATTGGTCTATTTAAATAGTTTATCTGATCTTGATTCAACTTAGGTATGTGGTACCTATCCAGAAAATTATCCATTTCTTTTAGATTTTCCAGTTTTGTGGAGTACAGGTTTTTGAAGTATGATCTGGTGATTCTCTGGATTTCCTCAATGTTAGTTGTTATGTCTCCCTTTTCATTCTGATTTTGCTAATTTGGATGCTCTCTCTCTGCCTTTTAGTTAGTTTGGATGAGGGCTTGTCTATCTTGTTGATTTTCTCAGGAACAGCGTGGGAGAACAAGGAAAGAGATACCATGATAAATGAAGACCCTATGGGAATAGGAAGAAGCAGAGTGCTAGAGAGGTCCCCAAAAATCCACAAATGGTGGATGGTCAATGGTCAAGACAGTGCCTGAGCTGACCTACTCTGGTGATCAGATGGCCAAACACCCTAACTGTCATGACAGAACCCTCATCCAATGACTGATGGAAGCAGATGCAGAGATCCACTGCCAAATCCAGGTGGAGCTCCAGGAGTCTAATTGGTGAGTGAGAGGAGGGATTATATGAGCAAGAGATATCAAGACCATGATTGGAAAAAGCACAGGGACAAAGAGCCAAGCTAGTGGAAACACATGAACTGTGAACCAATAACTGAGGAGCCCGCATGGACCTTGACGAAGTTCTCTGGATAAGTGAAACTGTTGATTAGCTTGAACTGTTTTAGAGGCCCCCAGGCAGTGGAACAGAGACCTGTCCTTAGTGCATGAGCTGGCTTTTTGGAACCTAGGGCCTATACTGAGACACTTTGCTCAGCCTTGATGTAGGGAGGCTGGGACTGGACCTCTCTCAACTGAATCTACCAGGCTGGGCTGACTCCCCAGGGGAGACCTTGCCTTGGAGGAGGTGGGAATGGGGGTGGATTGGGGAAGAAGGACGGGGCAGGGGGTGGTGGAAGGAGGGAGGACATGGGAATCCATGGCTGATATGTAAAATTAAATGAATTATGAAATAAAAATATTTAAAAAAGTTCCCAAAATGTCTGCTGATCTGTTGAAGGATAGGAAGATGGGACTACAATTAGTATTGATCTTTGTTTTAATAGCATTGTTTTTAAATTTTTTAAATTTATTTAAATGTATGAGTGTTTGGCCTTCATGTATGTATATGAATGCCTGGAACCCCAGCAGGTCAGGATTGGTCATTGGATCCTCTGGGACTGGAGTTAGAGATGGTTGTGAACCACTATACAAGTGCAAACAGAAGCCAGGCCCTCTGTAAAAAATGACTAATGCATTTAGCCAACAAGAGCCCCCCTGTCCAGGTTCTACTATTACCATTTAAGCTGTTTCTGATAGTTATTTTGTTGTATACAGACATTTATTGCTTAACAATGAGATACATTTTGAGAAATATATGAGATATTTTATCATTGTAAGATCACAAAAAACACTTATAAAAATCATATACCATCTAGGTATTGAAGTTTTAAGTGGGGGTGGATATGATCTAAACACACTGTATCCTTGTATGAAATTATCAAAAAATAAGTGAATTTTTAGAAAGTGGATTTTCATAGATTTCCTAGAAATACCAATATTTAAGAGGCAGAGTAACACCTCAAAATTTATTATAAATTTAATTTTTACAGATACTATTTAGTATTTCTAGTTTAAATTTAAACACTACAACTATGGCTTATTTCTTCCAGTCTGTCAGTAACATGATGGGAAAGCCAGCCCTTATTCTCCAAATTCATCAGGAAATTAGATGATATGCTATTAAGGAATCTCAATTTTATTGTTATTCAAAGAAATAGGTAATGTACACCTTTGATGGTTCACCTTGAATGCCAACTGGATTGTATTAGGACTATGCATTAGTATTAGAACTATATATTAGTGACTATGAGACCCTTATATAGGGTGACTATTGGAGTTTACTACACTGAGAGATGAACCATCTCAATAGATTATTTAAAGTTTATGGAAACATGGAATGGTCTAGTTGGAAGAAGTGAGTAACAGGGAAAATACTTTTGGTATGTTCCTGGATGACATGTAGTAAACAGCTTTGCTCTGCCATCCTTTTCCTCCATGTTTCCACTTTGCCAGTGGCTTACAAAGGAGAAAGCTGACTGGAGTCTGAATCCTCTGTAACCCTGAGCCAACACACTTCTTTCCACCTTTGAATTATTTCTCTCATTCTATCTGTAACAGTGACAAAACGTCTCATACACCTTTATATATTAACCCTGAGATGCTCTCATTTCTAATTCTGAGGTTCAGTCTATAACATTTCTAGATATGATCTAGATGTTTCCATGATATCTTGCCTCCCTGGCTCTCACTCTTAAGAGTTTCATAGTCTGAGGTAACAGATTACAAAAGAGTAAAGGTTTGCTTTTTATTTTTGAAGAAAGAAAAGAGATTTTTTTAAGATGGTAGAAAAGAATAAATCTGAAAACAGATTAATTTTGGAGTCAATTTTTGGAGCATGCATGTACAGAAATTGAGGACCTGGAAACTTATGGTCTTGAGTATAGTCAAGTACGTAGTGTGGTCTGTTTTTGCTCCTGGCTTTGCATTTTAGAACACTCAACTGTAGTCACCAAGAGAAACACAAGAATCAGCAATTAAAATTATTTAGCTTTTTGTCTATCTGCTTCTTCCTCCTGCTACTGAGCAGTCATCTTAAATGAAGTCAATCAAGAAGGAAGTGATGATGTACTATTCAGTCAGCCATTCCAATTATGGAACCGTGTTTTTCCCAAACTCATATACTGCAGTCCTATATCTCAGTGTGACCTAGCAAAGTCATGCACTGTTGGATGCTGATAAAATTTAAGAGTGATAAAAATGCAATATGGTAATATTTTATTTGTACTGAAATGTAATTTTATTTGTATGTTAATAAATAAAATTGCCTGGGGGTCAGAGCTAATAGTAAGCCAGACCAGAGCTAGGCGTTCATGGCTCACACCTTTAATCCCAGCACTTGGTAGGCAGAGCTAGGTAGATCTCTGTGTGGTCAAGGATACAGCCAGCACTGGAGACAAACACCTTTAATCTCAATACCAACCATAGAAGACCTGGAATTCTCTACAGACAGGCAGTGACGAGGCAGTCATGTGTTTGGGTTTACAACCAATGAGAAGGCAGAACAGAAAGACTATATAAATAAAGACAAACACACAGGAAGTAGGTCAATTTCGGAGAGGTCTCTTGGTTGAAGAGGCTAGCTGCAACAGGCGGTAAGGCTCTGAGCTCTGACCTCTTGGCTTTCTTCTTTGCATTGGTTCTGTGTTTCTTATTTAATAAGACGGTTGGTTACATCTTCAATTCAACTTTTACCCTAACGGCTTTTTTGGGAGTACAAGAGTTGAAGGCACCAGAACTTTCTATTTTTCTTCCAGATGAGGACACATAAAGATGTGCAAATGAGAATACATTTCTGATGTTAAAGCCACCCATTCTGTGGTATTCTGTTATGGTAGTATAAGGAGACTAATGCTGTGTGCTATGTACAAAGCTGTTTCATACTTATTATTTGAGAAGACTCCTTAGTCATTTAACATCCATCTCCACTTTCTCTTGGGGTCTTTCCCTGGCCACATCAAGACATGGCACCATGACTTCCTTTCCTTGTGTAACGAGCCAGGCAACTCTCTACAAAGTCTGGCTTGGCTGAAGAGAGTTCATCAGAGCAATCTCAGTCTAATGACTGATAAATTGCTGAGGGATCTCTGCCCTAATTCAAATCTATTATCAATGGGCATTCCAGAAGCTTCAGAATCCCCCAATCTGTTAGCTGTAGTCTCTGTTGAGAAATCATTGCATCAGATATTCCCCCCTGTTTCCTCCTGGCCATTCCAACTTCCAGCCCCAGAGCCTACCCCAGCAAAGATCCTGCAGTCTAGTCTCTACATCAATTTACAACTTCTGTTATATGAAATTCTACAAAATGGCACCATAGATTTTTTTTGTGTTTGTGTGGAAGAGGTCCAAAACTGAGGAAATATTGTATTCTACTATAAGTTTCCTATCTGTCTATCATTCCTTCTACATTTTCATGAGATGCTGAAGGCCACAAATGCATTACTTATATGACTGTCCACACCATTTAAAACCATATGAAATAATCATAGTTTTGACAAATGTTTTCTGAATAAACTATAGTTATTTCATCATTTGTCCATAGGTTAGATTAACTCTAAATTGAAAATGATTATAAAAATTTACACTGTCAATCTAGGACTTTAAATTGTATAAAGTTTGATTGTGCTCCTTGAGTGACAGTTTATACTTTCTCTAATAAAACATTTTTATGAAAGTGCAGAGAATTGCTTCACATGGAATCATGTGCATATGAACTTTATTCATTTATACAGTATCCACACTATCACTCACTGCTTTCAAACTGTAAGTGTATGCATCATTCACTGCACTTCAGCTAATTCATAAAAACATTCAAATTGCACATACTAAATGGGGCACCAGTGATATTTTAATTCATGTAAAGATAAAAAATTTGAAATCTTATGATAAAAGTATCTTCCACTTCAAACGTTTAACAATTTTTGGGGGAGTGAAAAATTTCATGTTTTTTAATCTAGTTTTATATTATATAACACACTGTCATTTGTGAAATGAATAGACTTTTGAGACTTAGTTTTTCAATGATTAAGTCAGGTGGCATTTAAGTATGCTCATATTTAAAATAGCACAAAATTCATAATGTGACAAGTTATTTGTGACATACATTATCACAATGATATAAACCAGAGATAATACATTAGCATATAAAACATCTATGCATTAGTATTTCATTTTTCCCAACATTGAAATGTTTGCAAAAGAATTACATTGTTAGCTCACTGAAGAATTCTGTTTTTCTTGGAGGTTTGCTCTCTGTCTCTGTCTGTCTGTCTGTCTGTCTCTCTCTCTCTTTCTCAACTTTTTTTGATTTTTTTTATTTCACATCATGCATTCCAATCCCACTTATCTCCTGGCCTCCTTTCATTTACCTCTGCCCTTGCAATATCAAAACCACATTTAAATGAAAAACAAAAAAACCAAACAAAGAAACAAAACAAAATATAACAAAAAATGGAGAAGAATCTTGTCATGGAAGCTTTAGTGTGGCCCATTGAGTCACACAACTCATCCTTTAGTCCTTTCATTTTTACTTGCAAGTGTTCATTGCCATGAGTAATTGGTCTGGCTTGAGGACTCTGGTTTCTGCTCTACCACCAATACTGGGCTCTCAATGAGGCTCCTCTTGGATATCCTGATGTCCTGTGTCATGGAGATCCTGCAGCTTTGGATCTGTAGGTTCCCCTTCACATGCTCCAGCAGTTCATAGATTCATGGATGTTGAGGTGGGCCAACTCATAGCCCTGATTCTGGGCCTGGGTGGTAGCTGGGTTGGTCAGACTGCCAGCTTTCCTTCGTCTTCACTACCAAGGCAAGATCTCCAGCACTGCATCAAGGACAAATCACCCAATGCAGCCTGCAGCAAGGAGTAGGGCCAGTTCTCTTACTCTCAGGTCCTCAGATCCGGGTTCCTCATATTCACATCAACAGGGCTAGCTCTACAGTTTTATACAGGCAAGGTGAAAGGCCCTCTCTCCTAATTGCTGTAGAGGGCCTACGAGGGGACAAATGCACATGGGCGACTTACCAAGGGTGTTTAGAATTCTCATTAACAGTGTGATTGTGCTAAATGGTAACCAAATGGTATTGGTAGTCTGTGCATGATATTCTATGCTTGATTGATAAAATGAGATTAAATACTGCCTAATTCAGTTTTGTCCCTAAAATTCCATTCAGTATTTCTAGTGAATCACTTCAGTCTTATGCTTGGTGAAATAACAAAGCAGAGAATGTAAGTAAAACATGTAATACTGAATGGTGTCTTCATTTCTGGTAGGGCATCATTAATATTTTCCAAATATAATTTGAATTCATGGTACATCATCAGCTATCAGCTTCTCAATTATTTATTTATTTAATGTGTTAAGCCATGTTAACCTCAAATTCTTAGATTCAAGGGACTCCCCTTCTTTGCTATCAAATACCTAGGACCACAGGCATGGACCATTGTATCTGGCTTTCATTTTAACTCTTACTTTTTCCAATTTCCTATTTTTGTACTTTAAAATTATACACACAAACACACACACACACACACATACACACACACATACACTTTTATATTTATGCACCATTTGTTGATTTAGTGTCTCCTTTGGATTTTCCTGGGACATGGAGACTACATTCCACTTTGGTGAATGTAATTAATTATGCAAATTATATTTTACTCAAGAAGGATGTAACAAGAACAGGGTTGCAAGAACAGGGTTGCAGTCGATGTGATTTTAAATTTCAAATCAAAGAATCATTAGGGCTAAGAACTGAACCGTGCATGAAACACTGGGAGCGATGTGGGTGTCTAGGAAGGAACAGTCGGCCGAGGGTGAAGCAGGGACAGAGCTATATGGATGTCTAGGAAGGAATAGTAGGCCAAGGGAGCTAGAGCAAAGCTGTAAAGGCTGGAGCTGCAATAAACATTGAAAAAATGTTAAAGATATGGGATAGTTGACAGACTGAGTGAAGAAGAGCAAGATCAGATCAAAGCTAGAGTGGGCAGTGGAGGAGAAGGTACTGCATGGCAATGGAGGGTTTGAAATAGCTTTAGATTTACGATGTATGAAACAACCCTCTTCTATCAGATTTTGGAAAATTAAATGGTTTTATTTGTGTTTTAAATGCATGACTCAGCTTCTCTGATAAGAGCAGCCTAATTGGGGCTGTTGAAATAGCTCAGTGGCAGAATGTCAGTTCAAGTTGTGTGAGGCTGGGGGATTACTTGTTAGTACTGAACAACAACAACAAAAACAATAGTCCCACTGCTCAGGGCTGAAAGTAGCTAATGGTGAAGCATAGAGACCCACTGGAAAGATCAGAGTGGAGAAGCAGAAGCATGCAAGGCAGCAGTGCATCTCAGCAGGAATGATGCAGTTTACACCAAATAAGATGGGAATACTCTGGTGAGGTCGGTGTTGAATTTGCAAGACTGGAACATTCTAAAACTAGAATGTTTAAAGACAAATACTAAGTAGGCAGATAGCATTTAAGGCTGTCACTCCAAAGTGTGATCTACTGTGTGTGTGTGTGTGTGTGTGACATATTTTTGACATATGTTGTTCAATTCCACAAGTGGGAGACTAGTGATAAAAACTGAGATGCAACACTGGGGGAGTCTGACATTAACAGGTCAGTGAAAAGGAGAGAAGTGAATATGTGAAACTGAGAAGAAATAACGAAGGGAGGTGTGAGGAAAACCAAGTGAACGTGTTTCCTTTGAAGCTAAATAAAGAGCATCAGAGGAAGGAGTGATCAGATATGTGAAATTTTACAAGTAAGTCATTTGAGCAGAGTTCTGAAATTCTCCGTTTAATTTAGCAACAGGCAACCTTTGATGACTTGATGAGTGTATCGTGGGAAGTGTGGTGTGAGCAAAGCCAGGTTGGGATGAGCTCAGGTGAGAATGATGAGGAGAAAAGAGGGGGATTAGAGATTGGGAGTTCAATCAATCCATAAGGATGTTTTTCCAGAGAGAGAGAGAGAGAGAGAGAGAGAGAGAGAGAGAGAGAGAGAGAGAGAGAGAGAGAGAGAAAGAGAGCAAGAATTGGGGGAACTGGAATAAAGGAAAGATATTTTTAGGAAGTATGCTTTTATATTAGTAAGAATTATCTGTAGGGAATTGAAAATAATGAACCAGACAGTAGAGGAGAAGACATGACTTCTGCGATAGTGGAATTCAGTAAGCCCATTCAGGATATACTCTAACTATTGAAAAAAAGAAGTAGTAAGAAAAGGCACCACCGTACAACATTTTCATGATGATCATGTAAATATTAAGCAGCACTCATCTCAAAGGTGATAAAAGATGATTCATTATGGAACCAAATATGAGTGACCATGGCCCAGAAACACAGATTTGGGTCACCCCAAATTCTTTATTCTAACATGGAATCACTTTCATGAATTTTATACATAGTAATAGAAAAGTCATAAATTAAGGCACTTTTATATGACAGAAATGGTAGTAGGTGGGTTCCTTCAATCCTAGTACTTAGGAAGCAGAGGCAGGGGGATATTTTGAGTTCAAGGCTAGCCTGGTATACAAAGTGAGTTCTAGGACAGCAAAGACTACACATAGATTTCCTGTTCCAAAAAACAAACAAACAAAGCCAGCTAACCAGCTAACCAATCAATCAAACAAACAAATAAATAAAACATCATTCTACCTTGCATTAAATGTATTTTTGAGGTGAAAAATTAAAATTATGTCACAGATTAATTAGTAAGGTTATAAGACAAGACCAAAGCTAAGCCTATGAATGTAGCCACATAGTGATCAGAAATGGACTCTAGAGCCATAGGAGAAGATGACTACACAAGATCTTGAGTATTAGAATCCAAAGCTGCTATTATATAGAATATCCTGGAAATTAGTTAAATCAGGAATCTGGACAGCTCTACCATGGCATAAGATGTCTTTCACCTTACTGATGACACAGATATGAAATGGGGTTTTTCAGAAGAAATTATATTGAGAGTAAATATTATACATTAGTATCAGGAGTTCTAGAATTGTATTGTTTTTTTTTTGTTTGTTTTTTACATGCTATAAAGCTGTAACATAGATGTTGTATGCTGAACTATTATCTACCTGGATTGTTATTTGGACCTTTGACCTTTACTACAGTTTGGAATACAGTAGGATGATTAAATGCACTAACACTAACACAATGTAATAGTGCTCTGGACTTTATCTACAGACTCCACCATGGATTAGATGCATAAATTCATAGTATCATCCTAAGGAAGTTTCAAATAGAAAAATCTTCTCTGAAGATTTCTGCTTCTGCCAGAGAAGTGAAAATTTTGACTTTTCCAATTAAAAAGTGAGTATGTTTTATTAGGATCAGTATCATTGCTTTATTTATTTGACTTCTAAACCACTCTAACTTATTACCTCACGATTCTGAACTTATGCAGAAAAGTATATCAAAATAAAGTGCGAAATCATCTGCTTCTTTACAGGTGCAAGGCTAGAAAATTCATCCTTGATTTCAAACACAACCTTTTCTTTTCCTTTTATACAGCTTGTCGAACAAACACCTCTAACAGAGTGGCTGGATAAATGATTTCTTTCCTGCACAAGTTTATAGCTCCTCATGTTGTTTGTTATAAGGAAATGGCTAATTCAAGGAGACTTTGGGGGGCTCCCAGTCAGGGAGTTTATATAACAAGAAATCAAGTGGCAAATGGACAAAAAATGTGAAGCAAAATATGATCATGGGTGTGTGTAGGTCGCCGGCCTCCCAACTGAGAAACCTAAACAAATGGATATCAGTCTCATTGTCTCTCTCATTGACTCACTCCCATCTAAGAAAGAAGCAAAAGTGTAAGAAGGGTGGGACTGTCTTCCTAAAAAGTTTTCTAGGGTATTTGATAGGATTCTTCTAAGCTTTGGGAAAGAGAACAGTCTTTCACAGTGACACCCAGAACCACCTTCATCCTGATGATCATCATCACTACCCTTGCAAGTCACTGCTGACTTGCAGACATATCTAAAGTGCTTAGATCACTTCTGTGGTACTTAAGTTCCAGATGATTCTAACAGTAATGTCTGAGGAAGGTGTAGAACTAATGTTGACAAAAGATATATTATTGGTAAGAATAGTTTCAGGACATGTGTACAGAGGTGAGTGATCCTACAGAGACAATCAAGGAGGCTTCATGGAGGTAGATCAAAAGTGAGTGTTGGCAGAATTGATGTGCAGGCTGAGAGTATAATTCTAATACAGGTGTGAGAGGTAGGAAAATCAAATTTACTTCAGACGTGTCTATTAAGAAGAGTAATTCCTAATTACCGTGTACAACTGTGGGTAGCTGATCTTAAAATATCTTCTTCATATAGAGTCTTTTCTCCATTGTAGTCTTCAAAGACATTTCATCAATCTGTTGAAGTTTGAAGACAGATATTTTAGATGAATAGGTCATTATGATTTGATTTTCTCTAAGCAACCTCTACCATCTTGGCCTTAGCTTGGATACTTATTTTCTTTTGATTTTTGAGTTTTAGTTAGAAACTAAATAATATTCCTCGCCCTAGGCAGTCATGAAGATAAACCTGAGTTTCTTTACCTGATGGAAAACAATTGCTCTCACATGGAGTCAGATTACCAAACTGCATAAATCTGCAAAGATCAGTCCATATTTTCTTTCATGTTCACCCCACAAGAACTTTGTATTTTAATCTTTATGAAGAGCAGCTCTGATTTATTATGTTAATTAATCATATATTTCTGCATCTTATTAGAAAATTCTACAGATTTATAACAACCATGCAGTTAGCAGAGACGGAATTTCTAATTGTTGGAAAGGGTGGTGGAAGACACATTTTTATCCATGTCAAAACAGGATATACCAGGAAGAAATGTGCTGTCTTTTTAACAAATATGTATGTTTGTTCCATGAATGCTCTCGTATGCCATTTTGTATTTTTGAATTGCACTTAATGTTTTTAAATCACTTTTTATAAAACAATGAGTAATATTCAAAAGCATGTGTGGATCTGTTTTTCTATATTGAATGCAATGAAGTAAATGATTTCACAAAATTTATTTCATCTTACTCCCTAATATAAAGGGCATTCAGTTCATAATCTCAGATAGGAATTTAGGGATGTCTCCAGAGGAAACAGACCAGCACCAGTGCACCAGCACCCAAAGTGCACCAGAACAAAGACGCATCCCTTCATCTCCTGATCATTCTTGCGTCCTGTTACTTTCCTTCCAGCCTGGAGGTCTCAGGGCTTTTGTGCTGTTCTCTGCTGGCTCCCACTTCTGCAAAGCCTTTCTCATTCATATTCCTCCTCCTGTTTTCCCTCCTCTTTTTCTTCCTTTTAACCTTCATAAAACCAAGAAATCTATAAAAGCCTTAGGTAGCATGTATCAATACTGTTTAATGTAATTTTATTTTAAGTCTTTAACCCGTATTTATTTATATTCTACTGAAATTTTAATCAATGAACATTTATAAAAAGTGTTATCAAACATATAAACTCTCTACGAATATCTATAATGATAAAAATAATATATTGTACAAAGCATCTTAGAATAAAAGAATTCGAAATATACTGTGAGTTTACTAATATGAATTAGTTTTAGAGCTCAGGAAAAAAGATACAAAATAACACCCACAATAGCAACAATAAATAAACCCAGGGCTATTAAGTGATATGCCAAAGACTATGAGACAAATTGATGGCAGGGAGGAGAATAGAGGTCCAAACTTATGACAAATGTTCTAACCCATCTAGTAATATTTTTATTGGATGTAAGATGACTCATTACAAAGGATCTTGAGACAGTATTTGAAACATGGCTGGGGATAAGAATCTAATATGTGGTTCTGAGCTAGAAACTGAATATAGATAAAAATATAGGGGCACGGAACATGTTAAGCGGTGTGAGAGCAAAGGCAAGCAAGTCTATATATGCACATATACTATAATTTAGCCTATTATCTATGTATGCCTGCTATTTTATCATCATTTCATTTTAAAATAAAATATGGTATGTGATATGTTTATGAATTGTTTTTTAAAAATAATAATCCTGGCAAGTTATGTAGTAAACCATTACTGACCACGTGTCAAGAATAATTAACGGTCAAGTGCTTACCCCTAATTGGGACAATTCTATAAGCCCCTTCAGAGGCCAGGAAACATCACAGAAAAGGCAGCAGAAAGAATGGCAGGCAAGAGGATAGGGAGATGGGCCCCACAATAAGTCATTTCACTCACGAACTCACTGTAGCTGCAGTTTGCTGCATAGGATTCGGCTTCTGAATGGATGAGAGAGGAGGAGCCCATGATGATGAATATGGGCTTTGAATACATCCTACTAAACACTCTGGAAGACTTAGAACAAAACTATTGGCAGATAGAATGCCAGCAGAAGGAACTACAAGGGCAGATAGGGTGAAGAGGCTTGACTCCAGCTTGCTGGGTTCTGCTCTGGGAGAGCAACTTTGTATACAGCTAATGAGGGGTCCATGTTCTCATGTAAGTTATGAACACAATACTGGTAGTCTTAAGTTGGAAGAATTTCTTTCTGATGTTCTGAATTTTCCATTCTAAACAATAATATTTTATGAACTCAACCATATAGATTTTTAAAGAAATTAATTCCACATATTAACTTGTTCTATGAGCAGATGAATAAACATGTTTAAATACTGTTGATTGTATTTTCCTATATGCTATCAAGTAGCTCATGATTTTGTTCTCAATTTCATCATCACATTGTCCAATATTTTGATCATAATATGGACAAAATAGGCAACAAAATTCTTCACATTTTGTATATGTTAGGATGACTTTATCCGACATCACACATAGTTATTTCTAGATCTTTAAATCTTCAGCTTTGAAAACAGGTGATATTTCAAATGCATTAGATGAATCTGCTGTAATGAATAGGTATTGAAGAAGAGTAAAACAGGAATTGCCTGAGACTCTGAGCTCTAAATAAAAGGCGCAAGGGAAACAAGAATGGCAAGTGTTCATGCACCACTGAGCCCATCTGCATGCTCTGCCCTACTTAGTTGTTCTCATGGAGAATTATTCATGATCATGCTCGGTGATGATGCTATGGGGAGAAGACAGGAGAGAAGCTGGAGTGGAGTCTGTGTGGGTGTAAAACTCACTTTCCCAGGCTCTGGAAAATATCAAAGGTGTAGTAATAAAAACTCAGAAGGAAAGACAGGGGATCTGGTTGAGATATGAGCATAGAAGGGAATTTGACATATTTTAATGTTCTCATTCTCAAATTTTGTGATTTCTTCATCTATGACTTTTAATGGCAGAAGCCTGCTAGAATTCCTTCTGAAGGTATTGTCAGAGATGCCTGAAGGTATTGTCGCAGCATGCCTACAAAGGTGAACCACGTATGGTCTATTCAGTCTGAGATGAAGTATCTTGAAAAACAGTAACAAGAAGTGGCATGCCTCTGTAGTTCCCCCATTTTTAGGTACTTGTTTTCTGAGGTTTGTTCTAACAGTGTCTTTAATGGGGGCATCTACTGCAGGGGGATGATAGGGATGACACTTCTTTGATGAGGAGAAAAGAAGTCAAGTCTGAAGAAAGCAGGAGATGCTGAGTTTCCATTGAATTTCCAGGGCTTGATGCCACCAGGCAAGATTAGATTCATGACTCAGAGACAGAGTGGAGACAACATGAGAGCATCTCCCATTTTGCTGTTTTGTTATTTTTTGTTTGCGTGTTTTTCACTTTAATTTTGATAGAATAACATTTTACTTCACACACATTTGTTTATCCTGCAAATATGTATTTTCTCCAGATGTATTAAGAAGAGTTGCTGAAAAAGGATTCAATCATTAAGTTTAGGCACCATTTTCCAATATGCTGTTTATTATACTGGATACCCAAAGAGGTTAGTATATTGCCCAGAGAAAACATAGCTTCAAAGTCAAATAGCTTGAAGAAATGTTGACTGGCCTTTTGTTCTCTTGTAGCATAATAATACTTATTGAACTCAATAATCCTAAGAAAGGAAGTTGGTGTGACACAGCCTTCTATAAAATGCATTTGACTATAAATCCTATTTATTATATAATATAGTTTCCATGCTATGTTTTATAAGGAGCACTCTTTGGGGAATGATTTTAGGAATAATCATTTATATATCCCTATTGCAATGCTCCTCAGCCATCAGTTAATGTGAAACTCCCGGGAACTTACTGAAGCAGAAGCAGAAGCTGCTTCAATGTCTGTCTGAGTACTGGTCTCTGGTGGTTCCCAGGTGACTGGACTGGAACCCACAGCATGAGATCACAGTTCTGTGACACCAGCACTCTGCAGTATGGCAGAACTTACAAAGAGAGGCTGGTGAATGCGTTTGCATCAGCAACTGCAGCTGCTTAGGCTGATGAAGTCAAACACATCTTTTTTTTTTCAAGATTTAATGTACATTTATTCTTAACACGTGGAACATATAGTATAAAGATTTCATACTGAATAAATGATATTCATTAAGCCAAAAAAGGAAAAAAAGGAGGAATTTACATCAAGTTTTTAGCTACATTATTGAAATACAAATATGCATATTTTATCACTGAAAAAAATCTCAATTGTGTTTCTTCATCAGGAACTTCAACTGAACCTAGAACTTTTTTACACCTTGATTAAAAAGGAAACAAAACAAAACAAAAATCCAGAAAAAATAAACTATAAGTTGATTGGCTGCTGAGACAGCAAGGACTTTTTACAGAGACCTGTACAGCACTGTACCAAGAGGGGCGATGTCTGGCAAGAGATTAAATAGCTGTGTCTCGCTTTGTGCAGATCACCAACTTGTTAACTCGTCATATTATAAAGGGGCAGCTGGGAAGGGGACCGAACTGTGGAGGTTCAAGGGTATGTGGGAAACACATCTTTAGAGTGGAAGTCTTTCTGTCAGCCTTGATCAACATCAGAATAATAAAATGAAAATTATGATGAAAGAAAAAAATCCATTCTCATTTGCAGTTAGCAAAAATACTGAGTAAAGGAGAATATTTCATAACTCCTAGACCCCCATCTAGAGCAGATCTTTGACATGTGGTCATGCATGGAATGAGACTGGAGCCAGGCCTCTTTGGAGAGGGCTGATACATTTGTCTGTAGATCTTTGGAGGAATGAGCAGAGAGATGTCTGCACAGCCTCAACTTTAGTGACTGTATCCAAAACAGAAATAATTAATTTTGAAATGAATTACCTGAGGTCAGAGAGCACCAAGGGCCCAATACCTGATTCATTTTTGGGAATCCTAAAGGAAAATGAAAACTAGGTCTGATCCTTACTAGAAATTATGTCTAAATGACAACCTACTAAAATGACCCATGCTTCCAGAGTCTATGGGCATTAGCAGTATATATTTTCCTCAGACCATCATGGTTCATGTCCATTAGGAATGGCATAATCACATGACAAAAGGCCTCAGCAAGAGAGTAAGGGTAATAGATAAGGAAGATCCAAAGCTAAGCCAGCAGTCAGCACAGGACTGCCTCGGCTGAGCACACATGGCAGTATCCGAGGCAAGACACTGCAGAAAAGAGGCTATGGACAATGCTTTGGGAGTCTGGGATGGTCCAGATTCTGCTCTCCCTGAAACATGTTCCTTTGAGGTTGGAGTTTAGAGAATAGGAAATCAAGTTTACACAGTACTTCATGTTTCTTCTTCTTTTTAACCTTGAGCCGAACCACCGGCTTCTCAATCTAACAAATCTGCATTCAAATTTTAAACTGCCACTGTAGTGACTAGAGGTACTCTCTATTCTAAGTATAGACAGAAATGCTGTATTCCTGTCAGAGTCTATTCAGGAGCACTGGAAACTTCCTGCTGAGTAAAGCTTAAGCCGGTGACTGTGGAAACAACATTGGACTGTCTTTGTTGATGCTTGGAGGTAGGGACAGCTATGTCTTCACAAAGGATAAGCATAAACCTACTCTCCCCTACCAATGTCTGCAGTGACTTCTCTCTGGGGTCACCCTCTGGTCCGGATCTCCATTTTGCTTAGTATAATCAACACAAAGGATCTGTCTATCATAGACACTCAGTATTAGAAGGGCTCTCCTTCCACAATTAATTAGTTTTTCAAAAGGACGGGTTTCTAAGCACACAAATGACTTGTTTCTCTTTTCTTTGTTCCCCTTTAAAAATTGGGTTTTGTTTTTTTATCATTCCTCCTTTCAATTTTGAGATGCCAATCATATTCTAATAAACATTATTTGTAAGAAAGACTACACATACCTGGACCTCCACACAAAAATATATGCAAAAGTATATCAACGAAGTCTCTGTGTCACCGTCATAATTCTTCACTGCCTTATGGAACTATTAAATACCAGGGTTGACTTAAGGAAAGAAGAGCAAAGACAGTAAGGTAATGATCACGTGGTTTGGGAGTTTACTTGAACATGGGTACTCTTGTTATTAAGCTTTAAATAAATCCTATTTATTAACCACACATACAAATAGTTTCAAAGATATACTGAGTACATACTGTTGGCTCTTCTAGTATTGTATCCTGTTTATTTAGTGCTGCATAACCATTTCTGCCTCTGCCACTTTGCTTGTTCATGAACTGAAATAACGTTCATTCTATTTTATTGCTTGAAATATCATCAATTGCTTACTGGTACTTTGTTGTGAATCAGCAATTATATGGCTATTTTATGCATATGCATATTAGTTTGTACTTTTAATTGCTATTCATATATGTATAATGAAGTTCTCAGGATGTCAGTGAGCCCATGGAAGAGCCCAGTTCATGCAAAATTAAGGGCAAACAGACTCTGAGCACAGCAAACTTCATTACCAGGCCTGTACATTCAGGCACATGACAAAGTAGAATATAAACATTTGATATCTGCATAGAGTCCACTGTGTCCCTCAGTGAAATATAAATTCTATGATGTTTTTTTCTTTATTTACAATGCTATTACAAAGATTATACTATTATTTTTATCTTTTGCCAGTTATTTACAATAAATGAAATTTAATATCTCAAGAGGTATCATTAAACTATACAGACTCCACAAGATTAAAAGAAAATATGCTATAATTTTATTTCTAATTCTTTTTGGGGAATGAGAATTTGAACTACCTTGAGTTTTATGTGTCTCCCATATATGTACATAAAGTTAATTCTCTGTCCCGAGAGTAACACAGACATAAAAAGGCCAATTACAATTTTATGAATAGGAAATATAAGATCTGGGGCTTAGATTTCTCTATTGCTGCATTCTAAATAACAGCATGATTTCCAGGGAACACTTTCATCCTTTCTGACACAGAACACCTAGCAAATTTCAATAAAGAAAAGTCAAACTAGACACAGTGTGGGGACTGCTAGAGTGCAAGAAATGTTAAGATAGAGTCCAAACTGGTGTCTTGTTTTGATGAAAACTCAGAAGACAATTTGAAGGCAGCTTTCGAGACCCAAGAGACAGCGGCACAGATGGAGCTCGGAATTAAGTGACTGTGTAATCTGAGGTTTGAAATGAGCCCCAGTCCCAATTGTATATTTTCAGTGATTATGGGCTAATTGGATGTGCTAATTGATTATTAAAGGACTTGTATGCTCAAAGTTTTAAAGTTCTTAAATTTACAATTTAAAAATTGCTAATAAAATTCAAGGATGTAAAATCCATTTAGTGAATTTTGTAAGTAGATGGAGCTCCAGGAAACACATTTTGCTCTTTTAGATGGATGAGAAAATACAAGAAGGGCCAGAGAGATGGTTCAGGAGTTACAGTCTAGGCTCACAACCAAAAGTATAAAAAAAATACTTTGGACTAATACATTTTCTATAGGGCCAGATAAAAGTCCTTGAGATGTCAAACATTTGCATATTGTAAATTCTGTGGTTGGTAAATTGTCAAAACTTTTGCTTACCAGACAATGTTTGAAGTGATACACCTACTTTCCCTTCTTTCTCCCTCAGCCCCTTTAAGTTATTAGAACAAAGAATGTGTATTCATAAAAAAACCCTATTTTATCAGCTTTCTTCATGCATATTACCCGCTTTCAACCAACTTTGTTACTTAAAAGTCAGTGTTTATTAACCCCAGATACCTCAGTGTAAGTAGTCATAGTCTAGTCTCTTATTATAGAGTGAATTTAATTTCCCTGAATTGTCTATTAATTTTATATTAGCAACCACTATAGGTAAACAATTACACATTTGTTTTCAACATGCTTGATAGATTTTTGTTTTTCTTTAGCTTCTATAGAAAATTGCTACAAATGTAGTGTTATAATAGATTATCATACAGATCTGCAGGTCAGAAGTCTGAAGTGGGTCATTAGGCTCTAAGATCAAGTAATGCATTTCCTGGAGGTTACAGGAGAGCCTCTTCCTCTGCCTTCTCCAGCTGCTGCTGGCTGCTTTCATTCTTTTATTTGTGGCCAGACAAAGGTGGCTCACATTGTCCCTTCTGAATTTGATTCGACTTTGTGAAGGACATTTAATAGTAGACTATATTTTAAAGATTCCAAATGAACCAAGGTCTGGAATTCTGCATATCAAGAAATTTGTGACTTTCTTTTGTTTTTGTTTTTTCCTCCCTTCTTGAATCACTCTGCTTTTGAGACTGTCCATCATGTAAAAAGTCCAAGTTTCTTGACAACTCCACATAAAGGAAGTTCAAGATGCCCAAATTGAGAGAAATGATGGGAAGTAAAAGAATGGTAACAAGAGACTCTGCAAAGCCAACAGCTGTTGTAAGCATACACTTGCCTGGAACTGCCTGGAGACCCCCATCTGATGCTGTGTAGGATCAGAAAGACAAGCAGCTGAACCTGATCCACATTCCTAACGTAGCATCATGTGCAAATCAAACAGTGTTGCTAAAGCCATAAAGTACCATTCTACCTAAAGGGACACTGTGGTGATATTGTGTTCCCCAAAATATTGTGCACCCTAATAAACTTATCTGGGGTTAGAGAACAGAACAGCCACTAGATATAGAGGCCAGAAAATGGTGGCACTCACACACACCCCTTTAATCCTAGCATTCTGGAGGCAGAGATCCATCCGGATCTCTTTGAATTCAACATCACACTGAAAATAGCCAGACATGGTGACACACACCTTTAATCCCAGGAAGTGATGGCAGGAAGCAGAAAGGTGAGAGGACCAGGAACTAGAGCCTGGTTAAGCTTTTAGGCTTTTAGCAGCAGTACAGCTGAGATCCATTTGGCTGAGGACTCAGAGGCTTCCAGTTTGATGAAACGAGATCAGCTGAGGAATTGGCAAGGTGAGGTTATCTGTGGCTGGTTCTGTTTCTCTGACCTTTCAGCGTTTACCCCAATACCTGGCTCTGGGTTTGTTTTTACTAATAAGACCTTTTAGAAATCCGTGCTACAGGACGCCAGCATAAAGAAAAGGCAAAAATGGCTGCAGTGCTTCTTTAGCCCCAAATAGTGGGTTTTTTAAGTTCCTACCACCAATAATTCTTACCCACTTTTCCCCACAGCATGGGTCTTCAGAGACTGACAATCTTTGTAATCTTCCAGCATCACCCCCTTCCTAAATTCCCCATCCTTTGGTTCAGGATACAAAACCTTATCTAATGACTATTCTGGTACTCAGCATCACTCCTTTCCTGATCACAAAGGCGCCTGTTTGCAATTCTGCTATCAGAGGTCTGCCTCTAGCTAGGGCAGCAAAGGCCCCAGCATCACTGCTTATCTGTGACTGTTTGCATGTCCTCTAAGCACACCTCATACTGAAAATGGATGGTAATGACTGATTTGTATTTTTATAGGCAAGTCTTACTTTTTATTCTTACAATAATAATAGCAATAGATTTGGAATAAACAGAGAAAGTTATACCTCTTAGCAATTGTTTTATATCTGAAGTGTATTTCATTGGGGTAAAGAAAAAAGTGCAAGAAGATAATATATTTTTTATTCAGTTCTCTGCCTCTGCAGTGTTAAGTTATCCATGACCAGAGAGGACTGCTGTCCATAAGTCCTTAGATAGGAAACGTGGTAATGCAATCAAATGGGGGTTTTTGTTGACTGTAAATTGTAAAGAGGCAAGAAGGGAGAACTGATTCTCACTTGGGTCTTTTCTGATGTCCAAAAGACTTCCACTACCATGTTTCCAGCAACTTTGCTAAAGGTATTTGGATATTTTAAATTAATAAGCTTTATTGTTTAAAGGAATTTTATTTTCAGAAATGAATTCAGTCACAGAATAGAGAAACCCCACCCCACCCCCCCCAAAAAAACCCACGTCTTCCCCTCTATTAATACCCCATTCCATAAGGGTACATTTGTTACCATAGGTGAGCCTGCATTGACACATCACTATCACACAGTGAGAACAGATGTTCAGGCTTCTGTCTGTACAGTAGAAATCCAATGAATCCAAGACTTTGAAATTTTTTATATTATCATGTACTTTTAAAAAATTATTTTAAATTCCATTTGTGTTGCTTTAGAAAATTTGACTTTTTTCTCCTAAAACCATATGGTTTATGAAAGAACCCTTGGCCTTTAAAATATGTTTAAATTCTACTGTTTTCTTAATGTAGCTTTCAGGAACACTCACAAGAGTTTCACTTATTATATGGATATAACTTCCTAGCTATAGTCTCATTTGTTGTATTAAAATGACTCAATATGTGAGCCACAGCATGTTTTTACAATAAGGGAACATCCAAAGGTTAAGCAAAAATATTCAGAGTCATTGAAGAAAGACCACTAGTGTTATTAATAATTTAGCTAATGTCTTCATTAACTTCTTATTGCTGTGATAAAAAGCAGCTTGGGGAGGGAAGGGTTTATTTCCTCTTGAGAGCTTCAGGCCCATCATTCTGGGAAGTCAGAGCAGGAACTCAAGGCTGGAACCTGGAGGCAGGAACTGACAGAGTCCAGGGTGAGGTCCTGCTTATGGGGCTGCTTGCCATGGCTTGCTCAACCTGCCTTCTTATAGCACTAGAACCACCAGCCTAGGGGTGGTAGTGCTACAGTGGGCCCTCCCTCGTCAATCAGCAATTAAGAACATGCCCTATGGACTTGACTACAGGCCAGTCCCATGAAAGCAGTTATTCATCTAAGAATCCTTCTTCCCAGATGACCCTAGCTTGTGTCAAGTTGACATAAAAATTTCCATCACAGTTACACACACACACACACACACACACACACACACACACACACACACACACACTGTTGTGTCTATATGATCTAACGTGATGCTATATAAAAAGAATATACTGTGTGGCATGCAATCTTCTTTGATATTGAATACTGTGAGATATTTTTCTGAGACAGATGAAAGGGGATATACCTCTTTGTATGCCCTGGGCTGGTGGCAAGCACTGTTAAAATCTATATAAATTGGTGAAGATGATAAGTTTTTAAAGATTGTTATTAAAATCATTCCTTCTGATATTCATTTTACTGAAAATAAGCAAAAATAATGGGAGAACAATTCAACTCTCTCACTGCCCTGGCTACCTTGAGCAAAATGGCTTGTAGTCAAATAGTCAGGTAGACTGCCCTCATCTTTAGGATTCTGTGGATGCTTTGCAGCAACTGCATCAGGATGACAGCTGCTCTTGAAGACACTGCCACAGCTAAGGGTGCTAAAAATGTTAGGTCCAGAGTTTTTTAGAATATGCCTCAATAAATTGTAGCTGTTAATAAAGGAAGCAACTCTCACCACAAAGAAATAAAAGACATGTTTTATTCTGGAGCAAAATATGATTCATCATGACCTGGAAACAGATTTTGATCTTCCCAGATACCATGCTCCAATGAGTTATCAATTTCTTGAAGCTTTTATAGTAACTGAACAAGAGAAATCTTTATCAAGTTACCTTTCAAATACATTGGAAGTATATCAACAAGACCTGGGAGAACTCGGCTGTAGGCCTTGGATGTCATTTGATAATGTTCTTAGATCTTTCTTTAGTAGAAAACTGGGGTTCTGTTTAGTTAGTGCATCCCGAATGGTTTGATTATGATGATTATGATGAGTATTATTCATTCTTCTATCATACAATACACCCTGACCACAGTGTCCCCCTCTTTCTCTCCTCCCAGCCCCTCCTACTGCCCCTCTCCCCCAGATCTACTTCTCCATTTCTCTTCAAAAAGGAGCAGGCTTCCCAGGGATATCAACCAAAAACTACCTAACAAGATACAATAAAACTAGGCACAAACCCTCTAATCAAGGCCAAACAAGGCAACCCAGTAGGAAGACAGGGGCCCCAAGAGCAGGCAACAGAGTCAGAGTTACACCCCCATTCCCAATGTTATGAGTCCCACAAGAACACCAAACTAACAACCATAACATAGATGCAGAGTACCTAGCATCAGTCCATGAGACCTAGATATTTCTGCTCCAGTCTCTGTGAGCCACTATGAGCCCTGCTTAGTTGATTCTGTGGGCTGTGTTATCCTGGTGTGGTGTCCTTGACCCCTATCAATTTGTCATTTATCAATCAGTCACTTAGCCATTATAGACATAGCATCTTTCTAGGAATTCTTGTTCAGAGATGACTTTCCTGTTAGGTTTTAATGGGGCAGCTGATTCAAGTGTACACTGAAATGGGTTACTGGGTATTAAAGAGTTTATTAGTAGAGCTATTACTGATGTGTACAGACAGACAGAGGAGCAACAGTGTGTCAAGGACTTAGAAGAATATTTGGGTCCCAGCACCAGAGAGAGACAGCATAGCCAAGGCAAATTCTGAAGAGAATCAGCGCATAGGTAGAAAGGGAGGGGATTTTTTTTTATAGCGTTTGAGGATGGAGGGGTTGTCATATCAAGACCTCTGATTCCCAAGCAGAAGGCAGGATTCCAGGTGGGAATCCTCATATAGGCAATGTCTGATAGGCAAGAGGAGGCCTGAGAAGAGGCTGCATTCTAACATTGCATACTATTTCTTCCTATGCCAGAAGTTTGTACACTGGAGAGCTAGCAGAGCTTCTCTGCAACAGTTACTAAAGACTAAAGCTGTTACTGGTGTCAGCACAATGCTTTATTTGCATGTGAGACTTGTGGAGATTGTGCGCTCACTTAGTAAATCCGTCAGGAGAAACTCCAGTATTGCCCTCACTGAGCTTATCTCATTAAAGCCGAATAAACACTTTTCTCATGTGATCTTTACTTGCCTGTGTTTAGTAGAATGGGCTGAGCTAGTGAACAGGAAGAAGGAAGCTGTGGAGACATCCAAGCAGTGGCAGCCGCGGTGGCACAGCAGGGATAGCACAGTAAAGCAGTTTGCTGGATGAGCCTGGACATAGACAAAGAGCTAGATGTAGACAACAGAACAGAAGGATTGTGTAATGCTAACAAGGGGAAAAAAGATCAAGCAACAAATACTAATGAAAAGAAGGAGCTTAACAGGGTTCAAGCACCCAGGAGAAAGAAGAAGAAGAAGAAGAAGAAGAAGAAGAAGAAGAAGAAGAAGAAGAAGAAGAAGAAGAAGAAGAAGAAGAAGAAGAAGAAGAAGAAGAAGAAGAAGAAAGAGGGAGGGAGGGAGGGAGGGAGGGAGGGAGAGAGAGAGAGAGAGAGAGAGAGAGAGAGAGAGAGAGAGAGAGAGAGAGAGAGAGAGAGAGAGAGAGAGAGAGAGAGAGAGAAGACAGAGCCGAGACTGAAGAGGGACAGAGGCAATGAGAATCCAGAAAAGAGAAGATGTAGGCCCTGGTTATACGAAGGCATCCTGTGTGGTGCTAAGGGCCATGGAGCCACAAGAAGGGAATCTACATGGGGGCTGTAACACTTTGAGAGAGGAAGAGTCTCACAAGATGCCTGCACTGGACTGTAACTCCGAAGGCTTCTGGCTGCTGCTGCCCTCACCCTCCTGCGGCTGCTGCTCACCTCTGAAACGCAAAGGCATCCCCTGTCTCTTGGGTAGAAAGGGCACCGGCTTACTGTTCAGTCTGCAGCTGTCACACCCAAGTGACAGTAGAGTGCTCCATTGCAATGCTGTAACTTCTCTTATTTAGCTACGATTGGCTTTAAAAAATACGTAAATGCTGCCATCTATATTACATAGACTTATACTTTAAAATCAAATTTCTGCTTAAAAACAGTATTTTCATTTTAATAACAATATTTCCACTTTTTAAAAGGCTTGACTATAAGATGTTTTTAATTTTTATTATTGTAACTAATATTTAGGTGAAAATCTTCTAGATGTGAATTTCTCTACTACTGACATATATATGTATGAAATACATTTCTTTAACCATGAGACTGTCCTGCACACAGCCACAAAGATGTTTAAAGTTCATATGAATGGCTTATTTCCCACAAAAGGGATTTCATATTTATATAACATTTTATTAATTTACTAATATTATCAATACTTTTAATAAGAGTAAGCAAGTAAAATTATCCTGTGATTTTTTTCATATAAAATCTAGATTCCTTAATTTTGTCATTTATTACTTTGTAGATTGAGTAGCTTTCTATATAAAGACATTTGCAGTAATTTATGTAAATTTAAGTGCATGTTGAGACTGATGATATATCTCAGTGGTAGAGTATTTTCTTAGTATATATGAGTTTCAGCAGCAGCATCTAAAAGTACATAAAAATAAATAAATAATTAAGGTATAGCTACTCTAGTTACACTAGGTACCTTTTGGAATTTGAAATAAATATTGAAGTAGATTTTATTTTTCTGAAACTTTGATTTTTCTGTCTTCATAGGCAATCTAAAAATGATAATTTTCTTTAACCTAACTACCAATTACTTTATTTTTGTTATTTTGTAATATAAAGGAAAATAACATTTTAGAAATATTTCAAGAGTTCCTTAATCAACACTTAATTCAGATTATCATGGATAATAGAAAAGCAAGTAATTATCAAATTTCTCTTTCACTGGGCAATAACTGTGAGTAGAAAACAGATGTACCAAACAACATTCTTTGGAGCAGTCTAAGAGGATTGTAGGGCTGTGCAGCTTTCCTGTGACTTGGTAGTCTTTGACATTGACTACAACTGTGAAACGTAAATGTATACAGTTCTGGCCAGACTGCCGGGCTCTGTATAAATAGGTGGATTGTACTTTATGAGTGAAAATTATTAAAGAAGCTCAAAAGCTAATTTATTTCCCTAAAACACATTACATCATCACTAACTCTCCTTAACTGTTCATTGTGTTCTAAAATGCTTCAGAATGCCCATTATATTTTATTCATTCTTTCCAATTATTAATGGTCATCGAAGGCTTACCACAGACTCTGGGTTAATTATGTTTAAAATTCTGTGACATTGACCATACTGTCTATAAATCATAAAAAGTTGCATCTATTTCTCCCCAGAACTAATTCTGGGCTAGAATACGGTGACTTGTATTGGCCCCTCTTTGTAATAGGGTTTCTATTCAGATAATGTGCAGAATTGTAGTCAATAGAAAATGGAAGAACCTTTTACTTTGGGGATATGACTTCTTCAGAAGAGAGATGATAAATCACAATTATATAAACTGGGAGAAGTCATAACATATCTATAGGCTTCACAATAATAATCAGGGCAAGAGAAGCCCATTGCATTTGCAAGATTAGAGCTAATCGTTTTTTCAGGGAATGCAATAAATCAATTTTGAAAATGTCAAGTCAAATCAGGTGTACTAAGCTATTAACTACTATGTGGTTTACAATAAAACCAGAAATTGAGTTATAGAATTTATTTCAGACACCTTCATTTGCAGAACACATAAGGAATGTATAAGTCACATTTACATATACAACCATCTCATTCAGTGATAGAAAAGGAATTCAAAGTATAATGCAAAGTAATCCTATTTCTACTTTAAAGGAATTGAATCAACTCATGAAGTTAAGACTTAAATGTTAATAATCATCCCTTTATGGGATCGTGTCCTTAATAGAATCTAGAAACATTAGGTAAAAATAATTATATTTCCAGCATGTTGTGCACAGTTTTAATAAAAAATAATATTTTATTTGCTTCTGCTATGAGCCTCGTCCAGCCTTGATATGAGGGTTTGTGCCTAGGCTTATTGCATCATGTTATGTTATGTTATGTTATGTTATGTTATGTTATGTTATGTTATGATGTTACATTATTTTGTTATGTTATGTTATGTTGTTATGATGTTACATTATGTTGTTATGTTATATTATGATGTTATGTCATGTCATGTTATGTTATGTTATGTTATGTTATGTTATGTTATGTTATGTTTTGTTACATGTGTTCATTTGATGTCCCTGGGAGGCCTGCTCTTTTCTGAAGGGAAACTGAGGAACAGTGAATCTGGGGAGAGGGGAGATGAGGAGGGTGGGAGGAATGGAGGGAGGGGAGGCTGTGATCAGGATGTATTGTATGAAAAAAGAATAAATAAAAAGAAAAAAGAAACAAATTATTAGAAAAATTGACTTAGATTTGCAAATTAACTCTGCAGCCAAGGTTAAATGAATAAATGAATAAAGTGGAGGTAAATTTAAAGATCAACATCAAACCCATGATTCTTTTCTGAGATACACAATGTTCTGTGACAAAGGATTCCCTCAACTAGTCATCTATTTGCTTAATGGTATGGCACAAAGGCCTTTCCAGTAGCATAGAGGGAACAAAATGTGTAATACTAGATTCATGAAAGTAGATGGTTAGTGAGGGGAGATTTTCCTAAGAAATTTCTCTGAATATATGACATTATTTACTCAAAGGTTACTAACTCTTCCTTGTTTAAAAGTGATGGTTTTGTTCAGTGTTTTATATTTAGGTACAAATTTGACTGGGAACTGCCATAATTAAATCACATAAAAGCATGTTCAAGCACTGAGATAAATATATTAAAAATACTTTATCACAGATTGATGGTTCAAGTTACCAGGACAGAGACACAGAGGTTTGACAACATATTTCAATAGCATTAAGGGAAGAAAATCTCTATACATTGCTCATAGATATGTTAGGCTATTAAGTATGTTAGAGTGGGTGTGGCCTAGCTGGAGTGGGTATGTATGTTAGGCTATTAAGAGGGAAACTAGTACGAAAGCCTGAGGTCATTTCTCATTTTGAATGCTGTTTTTCAACCATGACTGAACTTTGGAACCTCCTGGGAGATTTGGAAATTACTGATACCTAGCTTCCTCCCCTAGAGTTTCTTCTGTAATTGATCTGAGGTCCAGGCTGAACATTAGGACGCTACAGCTAGGTTGGAAATCACTGTCCCAGAAAAATTTGAGATATGAAGTTTTAAAGGAGACTTCAGACATAGGTAAATTACAAATATTATGGCAAAGTTATTAATGAATGTTAGTCAAAGATATGGCATGTAAGACAGGGAAGACAACTAGGGAAGTGTTTCTCCAACCATAAGACAGTGTTTGCCATGGATTTAAAGACATTTTTAAGTTCAGAGAACATAAAAACAATAGTCTAATTAATTTCTATGAAAACAAGTATTATAAGAATAATTCTCTGCAAAATCAATTGTGTCAATGGTAAATTTGTTTATGAAACTATAATAAAGCAAAAGGAGTTTCTCAGATTAGTGCTTCTAAGAGACAAAATAACACTGGGAGAGCCCAGATGCTGAGTTAAATTAGGCCAAATTATTTCTGATATGCAATTAGTTTCATTGAGTTTGCTGTATTTTTTCAGGAAAATGCATTATTCAAACCATTATGTCAACCAATCAAGTGTTCATATTATTTTACACATAATATTTAATCTTCATAAATATAGTTTGACAAATGCATCATCCGAGTTTTTGTGGAGACTATAAATATTTTTTTTTCATGGGATAGTTAAATGGAATTGTTTCCCTAACTCCAGGGCTGGGGATTGGATATTTGTCCTTTGTGAGTTTGAGCAGAGTGGATGTCGATGTAAAAATAGTAAAGAAATAATTAGTTTGAAAAAAAACAACACTGAACTCCACATTTAGCAAAGTTAATGAGAGTCCTTACGGTCCTAAAGCTTCATATCAGTGTGTAAATGAGAACTGCAAACCAACAGAGAATAACCTTAGCATCCAAGAGTGTTTAGCTAAAAATGTCTTTTTTCTCCTGATCATTCTGTATCCCCTTGCTTTACTTCAGACAGATTTTTTTTCCCTAAAAGACCCAAAATATATTTTGCTTCACTTGTGGTTTACATTTTTTCAGGGATCATTATTAGAAAAAAAAATTACATTTCAGAATTTGTTCTTGAACTAATTGACTGGATCTTGTATGTTCTGTTTTAGTAATGTAGTTCAGTTTGTACTATCTAGAAAATCAATAAATATTAAAGCCACAGATCTCATCAATTGTCTTTTGAAGGGAATAAGGTAGCTTAGGAATATATTACATTCTTTGACATCTTGGATATTCAAATTATCATGACAATGTGAATAACCTGAAGTATTTAATTATGATCACTTGACATAGTAGTAAGTTAGCATACAGGTACCGCAAAGAGAAAGATTGTCTTATGGGCCCAGGAGTTTGAAATTGAAGCTATCAGAGAACAAAGTAAAAAGTCTTAATTTTCTTTTTCTTGGAATTTGTATAGAATTCTAAAAGAGCAACAGAAGCTTATGTGGAGTTATTAGATAAACGCTCTAGTTCTGACTCTGCAGACAGTCCTCAAGCCCGCATCTGCAATGGGCCCTATTGTAACCTAAGGAAATACCGAAGGGCCGAGGCTTCCCAGGTGAATTCTCTCTCTAATCAGATCTCATGACGGGATCCTATGAAATGATTCAAAAGATTCAGGAATTACCTTAAAATCAGTGTTGAGTGGCTGAGTGAGGGCATTGAGGCAGGGGCTAAGGGGAAATGAGGAACTCAGGGGGAGAAGCTGATCATTTAATCAGATCTCCATACACTAAGTTTAAAAGGTCAAATCTGAAAAGACAGAGAAAAAGAATAAATGGATGGTGTCAAAGGCTCTCAAAACAAGTGTGTCAGCCCTGGTCATCCGGAGGCGCCTTTGTGCCACATGTGGGCAGCCCTTTTCCAAAGGTGCGGGGCTCAGTGCTCTAGTCTCCAGTTTACTTGACTCAGTCTAGAGAGGTAAGGGAGATCTGTCAGTGATCCTAAGGAAATAGGCAGGCTAACTCTACAAACAATATTCTTCACAAGAAGGCTATCCCCTGGTGACACACTTCCCCCAGCAAAGCCACACCTACACCCACAGGGCCACACCTACTCCAGCATGGCAACACTGTCCAACAAGGCCACACCCACTCCAGCTAGGCCACACCCACTCTAACAAGGCCACATTTCCTAATAGTGCCTCTCCCTATGGGTGCCATTTTATTCAAACCACCACAAAAGGAATACTGTGTAAACTGTTTCAGTAGGTGTGTGATTTCTAGTAGACCGTCAGGGGCTTCCTTTAACCCCAAACAAGCAAGATGTGTTTCCTACGGGAAAATATCTGTTTATCAAAGAGGAAGCTGGCAGGTAGTATGCAGAATGCTGTCAAGATTGTTTCATCTTTTTTACATGCATGTGTAATTCCTGCCTGAATGTAAGAGAGTTAAATGTCAGCCTTCTTAAATGTATTTTGTGCAACTTCTGTATACAGATTTATTTTGAGGTGAGAGGAGAAGGAAGAGAACATTAATTCCAGATGGCTTTAAGCAAATATTAGAAAGGTGAGCTCTCATAGGCTTCCAAATATCTTTTGGCTAGTTGACATTTACAAACACTGAGCCGGCTAAGCTTTCTCCCTTAGCAATATTAAGGCTTTAGAGCGTGTACAGGATGTGTGGAATGAAATATGCCGTTCAAGAATAGTGAAGAAAAGACAGGGCTGTAGCCACTGTGGGTAGGGATCACGGAACCGCACTTCGTGCTCCAGGAAACATCCTATTAAAGCATTATAGAGTGTAATCATGTTGTCTGCTTTTTAAAATGCTGGAAATGTTTGCTCCTTTTTTTCACCTTCCTACTTTAAGGTCCACTTTTAATTTTATTTATTTTGTATTTATTCATTCTCATTATTTGAGTAGCAATTATCTCCTTCAGTTTGAGAACATTGAATTTCCTGAGGATATCCTATAAAACTTAGGAAAACAGGCAGTGTTGACAGAAAGTGCTAACAAGAACTACTTAAGGATGGAAATTGAGGACCAACTAATTCTACTTTAAAGTGTGTGTGTGTGTGTGTGTGTGTGTGTGTGTGTGTCTCCTCTTGCTTACATAAAAACATGGTGTGTATGTACAAACTGTAGTGTTAGAAACAGAAAAATTTTTAAAGAGAAAATACTTAATTTCCAAATAATATGTAAATAATTGTCAATCATTTCATCCTCACACAGCAGCTGGAGGAAATAGGTCCAAGCAGCATGTGTAGGTGACAATAATTGATGCTATCTGTTCACAGAAAAATATTATTTCAGATGTATGCAAATATAAAAATAAGTCTAGGGCTTTTTTAAGCTTTAAATTTTTATTCTCAAATTTTTATTGTGATAAAAATGTAGATAGCATAAAAGATTAATCACTTTTAATTATACAGTTCAGTGTGTATAGACGAATTTCTAAACAGTCCTATTAAATAAGAAACACAGAGCCAAATACAGAGTTAAAAACTCAAGTGATCAGAGCACTAGCGAAGAGCCAAGACTACCTCTAGCTTATCACTTGCTGCCGTTGCTTCCCGAGAGAGAGCTTCTTCCTGTCTGACTTGTCTTTTTTGTTGTTGTTTTATTTATTTATTTTTATTCTATAATTTAATTTTACATATCAACTACGGATTCCCTTGTTCTCCCCCCTCGCCCCCCGTCCCCCCACCTTCCCCCCAGCCCACCCTCTATTCCCATCTCCTCCAGGGCAAAGACTCCCCTGAGGATTGAGTAAAACCTGGTAGATTCAGTCCAGGCAGGTCCAGTCCCCTCCTCCCAGGCTGAGCCAAGTGTCCCTGCATAAGCCTCAGGTTCCAAACAGCCAGCTCATGCACTGAGCACAGGACCCAGTCCCACTGCCTGGATGCCTCCCAAACAGATCAAGCTAATCAACTGTCTCACTTATCCAGAGGGCCTGATCCAGTTGGGGCTCCTCAGCTATTGGTTCATAGTTCATGAGTTTCCATTCGTTTGGCTATTTGTCCCTGTGCTTTTTCCAATCTTGGTCTCAACAATTCCCACTCATACAAACCCTGCTCTTTCTTGCCAATTGGACTCCTGGAGCTCCACCTGGGGCCTGGCTGTGGATCTCTGCATCTGGTTCCCTCAGTCATTGGATGGGGTTTCTAGCATGATAATTAGGGTGTTTGGCCATCCTATCAACAGAGTAGGTCAGTTTGTGCTGTCTCTCGACCATTGCCAGTAGTCTATTGTGGGGGTATCTTTGTGGATTTCTGTGGGCCTCTCTAGCACTTTGCTTCTTCCTATTCTCATGTGATCTTCATTTATCATGTTCCTTTATTCCTTGTTCTCCCTCTTAGTTCTTGATCCAGATGGGATCTCCCACTCCCCTACGCTCTCTTTCCTTCGACCCTTGCCCTTCATTACCCCCACTCACATCCAGGTTGTTCATGTAGATCTCATCCATTTCTCCATCATTGGGTGATCCCTGTGTCTTTCTTGGGGTCCTTTTTTCTAGCTTGTACAGCCACTTTGGAAATCAATATGGTGCTTTCTTAGAAAATTTGGAATCAGTCTCCCCTAAGACCCAGCTAAACCATTCTTGGACATATTCCCAAGGAATGCTCAATCGTACCATAAGGGCACATGCTCAGCTATGTGCATAGCAGCATTGTTAGTAATAGGCAGAACCTGGAAACAACCTAGATGCCCTTCAACTGAAGAATGGATAAATAAAATGTGGTACATATACACAGTGGAGTACTACTCAGCAGAGAAAAACAATGACATCATGAGGTTTGCAGGCAAAAGGATGGATCTAGAAAAAAATCATCCTGAGTGAGGTAACCCAGACTCAGAAAGACAAACATGGTATGTACTCACTCAGGAGGATACCAGACGTAAAACAAAGATGACTAGACTGCTACTCACAACTCCAGGGAAGCTACCTGACTTGTCTTTTTATTGCCTTTCTGTTTTGCCTTCTCATTGGCTCTAAACCCAACCACATGAATTCCTCATCACTGCTTTTCTATACAGACCTCCAGGTCTCTATGGTTGGTACTGGGATTAAAAGGTTCGTGTCACTACACTTGGCTGTGTCCTTGACCACACAGAGACTCTGCCTGCCATGTGATCTGATTAAGGGCATGGGCTACCACCACCTAACTTCTATTTCTGCCTTGCTAATGACCTCTGATCTCCAGGCAAACTTTATTTATTAACATACAAGTAAAATCACATTTCAGCACAATTGAAATATTACAAGTGTGAAATCCATTCACATTGTCATACAAACCATCTCCTCTCCAGATTACTTTTCCGATTTCAAAATTGAAACTACATAAATTACAAACTTCTTTTTCAATTTTCTAGCAGACCCTGCCAACCATTCTCCTGATTTAAACATTTCATTTATTAACCCTCAAAAGCTATATTCAGAACTAATAGCAATTTAAAAGTGTGAACATATTACAACCATGTCATTAAATCAAGTTTACTTAGAACCTCTTTCTCTGGTGTGTGCTTTTTTAGTTCTTTGGTTATTTTTTTGAGATTATAATATAATTCCAACATTTCTTCATTTCTTTCCCTCATTGCAACCCCTCTTATATGCACTTCCCTGCTCTCCTTCAAATGTATGGCCTCTTTTTCTCGCTAAGTACTATTGCATACATATATGTGTATTCACTTATATTCCTAAATATAACATGTTCGGTCCATATAATGTTACCTGTATGTAGAGTTTCAGGGCTGACCATTTGGCGGTGGACAACCAGTTGGTGTTCTCTTCCCTGGGAAAACTGCCTCTCCCACGACAGCTTTTCCTTGGTTCTCCATGTAGGGTTGAGGCCTCTGGGTTTTCCTCATCTACCTTCACATGTCTGTTGGTGTCCTTGTTCAGCTCACATTGTCATGTTGCTGAGAATTTATGGATGGAGTTTCTGATGGTACCAGGAGACACAATCTAGTCAAGCGTAAGTTCATATGTAATTATAAGCACATACATATATATATATACTGTAAATGGATTTAGTAACAACCAATGTACTTACAAAAGATATTATCAGCAGAAATTTAAAATTAGGAAAAGAAACTCCCCCAAGGAGCTTATGACTTCTATGTAAAGTGATCATCAGTAATGTGATGATCTTGATACATGTATGGTACCCAAAATTACATGCATTATGTTCAAAAATTTTTTTTGCTTTCTATGGTGAGAAATAATTGTCATTATTCCACTTTACTTCATAATTTCTCTCTTGTTTACAGAAAATACTTGACTAGGAAAAATTTAAAGTTCACTTTAAAGTTAACAAAATATTGGTCCTTAGTGCTGTATAAATAAATTATTTTATTCTATCTTACTTATGTAAGGCAATAAAATAGATTGTCTATGTTATATGTCAGTGATTTATCTAACCACATTTGTTACTTTAAACATTTTCAATTTTTAGTTTTCTGCATGTACATTAATTAAATAATTTTGTGAATATACCAAATAATGCAGATAATGTCTAGTGTTGTTTCTTCATCAACTTTTAGGCTTTCTTTAAAATCTGAACTGGTTAGAGAGTTGTGTTTGGCTATATTTATTTTAGTCCTTACATATTTGTAGGTATTTTGACTAGCTTCGCTCAGACTTTAAGCATTCTGTCCTATTTTTACCTTGTATGTGTTCAAAATATAATTTTGTTCATTCATAGCTCTAAGATATTCTCTCTTATGTATACTGGTAATGTAGTAAGTGTAGGAATTGATTTTATTATATTAAAATTCTTAGATTACTGAGAAAAGCCCTCTATTGTTCTTCTTTTTTACTGGGATGTAATTTAGATGCTCATAAACTTTATCCTCTAAAGAGATGCAATCCAATGACCTGTATGTGAACAAACTTATGTTGTAAGCAACAAAAATTCCACAAAAGTTTTGTCATTTTGAACACAGGCAAACAAACAAGCAAACAAAAATTCTTCATTTTTGATTGTCCAGTTCATGTTTGGTTCATCTTACCTTCATTTACATCTTGACCCTTTTACTTTCTATGTAGACCTGTCATTTTCTATAGGTAGAATTATATAACATATTACTTCTGCCTAGCCATCTTCAGTTAACACAATGTTTTCGTGATCTACATATGTAATGTGTATTAAAAACCCATTGCTTCTTATGAGTAAACAATATTCCAGTGCTTCCATATTCTATCGTATTATTTGTTTGACCTTTGATGGATATTTATTTAGTTTTGCTTTTTGGCTGTTATGTTTAAGTATTTCTATAAACACTTGCATACAGTGCTTTGCAAGTATTTGTTTTTAATTTTATTGGCTATGTTCCTAAGAGTAGAATTGTTTAGTTATTTGATAAACTTTTATACTTTTAAGAACTACAAACTGATTTACAAAGTGGCGGCATCATTTAATACTTCCACATGCAATTCATGTAAGATTGTTTGCACACTGTCGTTTAATATTAGTTTCTATTTTTTTGACCATAGCTATACTAGTGAGCTTGTCTTTGTGGCCTTGATCTGCATTTTGCTAATTACTAATATCTTTGGAAATATTTTTCACTCAATTGTTTTTCTGGTGAAATGTCTATTTATATCATCAACCCCCTTAAATCTGAGCAACCTTGTTTTATTATAGTTGAGCAAGAAGAGCTTATCATATCCAAATACAAGTCGCTTACAAGACAAATGATCCTCAAAACTGTTCTCATAGCCTATAGTTTCACTATCCTGGTGACATCTTCAGAAGCATAAAAAAATTAAGTACAATTTATCTCTTTCTCTCATCTCCCTTGTAATTAGATATCGTTTCTAAAGAGCCAGTGTACAAATCAGGACCAAATCATTAAGTTTTTACTTGTTTTCTTCTACAGAGTTTGCACTTCTAAATCTTACATTTAGGATTCTTCCCCAACTTTCAGTTAAGTTTGGGATTTCTTGTAAGGTCAGAATCTAATTTCATAGTTCAACCTCTGTTTTGTTAATTTCCCTGTTTTCCTTTCATTTTTACTTTAGATGAAATCATTGTGTTTATAGTTTTACATCAACTCTTTGCTAAACCAAAGTATAATTTATTCTTTGTTCTTAACTTTGATTAATTTACTCATTGGTTTTCTGTTTCTGTCTCTGTCTCCATCTCCCCCCACCCCTCCCTGTGTGTGCATTTCCTTGAATATTTTTTTAAATAGCTGAATCTATTTCTTGATTACATATTCATACTTTATCTTTTTTTTATACAAAGATATTTTTTGTCTTCCCTTACAATCTGGAAGGAGATTTTTTGTCTTATTCCCTTGGATTTCAAGACAAGATTTCTAGCTACAAAGACAATGGACATAAAAGATAGATGAAAGTGATATTCCATATGTTCATCAGACCAGCAACAAAGTCACCTGAGGTCACTGAAAACATTTAAATTGACAGAGATATATGTACATGTAGTTGAAGAGACAAATAACAGATACACACACTGTCAGTCACATTCACATTCACACATTCACATGTGGGGGCTTGGTCAATATTTCATTTTCTTTAGATCTCTTAGTTGGACAGTAATGACTAATTAAATGACAATTACTTCAACAATATCTTTTTGTAAAAGGAAATTGGTTTTCATATCACTATAAGCTGTGGCTGTTTTTCACTAAAAATTATGAATGAACGTCACAATTATTTGAGATGAAGTTCTGTTAGGTGATAAGTCAATATTGTTGGAGTTTGTAAATATCTCATGATCTGATTTGACCAAGGCTGTTTGACAGTACTCACAAATGACAGCATTCAATTTTTCATATCTATTATGACTGTATGCTTGCTTTAATCAAGTGCCTACTTTTTTGAGACATTCAAATAGCCATTTCTCACATTGCGCTCACATAGGATTGGCCCAGTCAGTGAACAGTCAGTCACGAAAGCAAAGTGTCTTATGAGAATGTACCTTTCAGTACCATGAGAAAGGGAATAATTGTCTTCAGTAGTCCACCCATAGCTGAGCCCACCAAGATCCAGTGAATAACTTCAAGCCCATGGTTACACAGAGAGCCCTGGATGAACTCACTGGGCTTCAAGACAAAATGAATTTGCCATGAACATTTGTAGGGAAGACCTCAGTTAGACCAGGAGTGTAAAACAGAGAAATGGAGCGGGATGAGAGTAGTCAGTGTCCATTATGTACATGTGTGAACTTGTCAAATAACCAATTTAATTAGTGAATTCTGAAGCAACACCTGTTTTCCAAATTAAACAATCCACAATATTTTAAATGTTTCAATATTAAAATTAATAAGGAGCCATTTTTCTGCTATCAACTATTGACAATGAGTAATATTTTTCTAAATAATTTTATAATAGATCCATGATTTCATTTTGAGGAAAAAGAGTAAAATCTCTTCCATATACTTACTATAGGTATATTCTGGTGCCAGGTCATTTAACAGATTTTATGTCTTTTCATGTTGGAATTAAATTTGTGTGGATATAAATCAAAGCTGGCTAAAGGTAGACATTTCATTTTTGTGGACTTATTGAAATCCAATATAGAGATGTGTCTACATAAGATCATGAAATCAAATATTCAGGAGAAATATATTTTCCACAGTGTTCTGAAGTCAGTGGCTAAAACCAAAAGAAATAAGTGAACTGAACTTAAAAACTGATTTGTTACTTTTATTCCCTTAGGTAGATATTATGGATATGCTTAGAATACTTAAACTCTACAGAGTTACATTTAAAGTACTGCTATATATAAGCAAAATGCAACTCATTTTTTAGAGAGATTTTTTCCCCTTTGGGGGATGAAAATAATTAATGTAGCTCTCAGGAGCTCCCTCTCTGTGTTTGCTAATCTGGCTCCTGGCTCTGCCAGCTCAGTCTCCCATTTGCTGTCCTCTGAAAAGGCACTGCTCTTGGCTGACAGGTGACTGCTCTTGGTGTTTCCTTAACAGTAGAAAGATAAGAAAAACCATGAATAGAAAGGAATGAGGAGATGTGACAGACATCAAAAGATGCACCTGAATCACTTATGTAGTTTTCCTCTAGAAAAGAATATGAATAGTTAGTGACCGGTTATAAAGCTGCCAGCGGGACCTTAAACCATGAGGAAAATAGGTGAAAGGCAGAGGATATAGAACATCTGGCTTCATTTGACTATTTCCCCTCAGTGGTACTGAAATAGAAATAAGCTCCAGACCTATTAAAGCCACATTTCCATTTTCATATGGGCTACATCTTTATCATTGTTTTTATTTTCATAGTATAAAAAGATGTCGACATTTAAGTTGGCTGGTCTAGTAATGATAAGGAAAAGTCTCCAGGGGAGTTGGTCTTGCTGTCAGTCAGTTTAGAACCAGGCTTTAACTCACTCTTCATTTGCTGATACATGTCTTAATTACCTTTCTATTGCTGTGATAAAATACCATGACCAATGAAATTTATAGATAAATGAGTTTATTTGGGCCTTATAGCTCCAGAGGGGTAGAGTCCATGGTGGTAGAGTAGAGGTATCAGGTAGCCGGCAGCTGGCAGCTAGAGCAACATCTGGGAGCTCACAAATGGAACTACAAGCAGGAGACAGAGAACTAAACAATGGCGCAAAGGTTTTGAAACTTCAGTGCCACTCACTGGTGGTGACACACCTTCTTCAACAAGGCCACAGCTCTTAATCCCATACAATTCCACCACCGGGGGACCAAGCATTTAAATGTCAGAGACTATTGGGCACATTCTTATTCAAAGCAGCAAGATAAGTACATTCACAATATAGGCGATGGAGAAGAACAGTTATGAGGTTTAGACTGACAAGGGCATAAATCCAGTTTTGCCAGTTATTAGTATGAGATAACCTAGGAAGGTTTTGCCATCTAAGACTCCTGTCCTCATATCTGTAAATGCAGAAAGAAGTAACAGCACTAGGTTGCTGTCAGGATCAGTGGATGTAGCTGATACAAAGTGGCCCACAAGTAACTGGCCTGTCTTTGTCCCAAGTAAGTACTATTATAAAAGCAAGAGGTTTGTAAATTTATTTAATTTTTTTATTTATTTAAAAAAATATTTATTTTTCATTTTAAATACCAATCCCAGTTCCCCTTCCTCCTCTTATTCTGCCCACCCCGCCCCCCCCCCCACACATCCACTCCTCAGAGAGTTTAAGGCCTCCCTTGAGGAGTCAACAAAGTCTGGCATACTAAGTTGAGACAGGACAAAGCCCCTCCCCCCTGCGTCAAGGCTGAGCAAGGTGTCCCATCCTAGAGAATGTGTTCTAAAACGCTATTTCATGCACCCGGGGTAAGTCCTGGAACCACTGGCAGGGGCACCCCAAACAGATCTAGCCACATAACTGTCACCCACATTCAGATGGCCTACTTAGGCCCATGCATGTTCGCTAGCTGACAGGCCAGAGTTCACGAGCTCCAGTCACTTGGGTCAGCTGTCTCTGTGGTTTTTCTCATCATGATCTTGACCTCTTGCTTCTGCGATCCCTCCTCCCTCTCTTTAACTGAAGTCTAGGAGCTCAGCCCTGTGCTTGGTTGTGGATCGCTGCATCTGCTTCCATCAGTTACTGGTTGTAGGTTCTATGATGACGGTTAGGGTAGTCACTAAACTGATTATAAGGGAAGGTTTTTGATTCATTATTTTGATACCCTATAATTTCAACTTATCTTAGTATGTCAGCCAAAATGCCTTGAGGTGATCATTTATAAACAGGAGACAGTTATTGCTCAGAGCTCTGTAGTGTGGGAGTCAAATCATGGAACTGTATGTAGAACCATTGTCTGCTGAGAGTCCCCTTACTACTTCAGAGCTGATGCCTTTATGGGTTCTCACGTGAGTAGTGAAAGGAACATTCTAGCTTCTCTTTCATAAAGAAATTTCTCTTCTGTTGGAGGTGATCTAAATACCTTCTAATTGCTTTATCTCCTAATTGCTGTGGAATAATGCTTTTGTACACTGATTTAACGAAACACTGATTGGCCAGTAGCAAGGCAGGAAGTACAGGCAGGATAAGCAAACAAGGAGAATTCTGGGAAGAGGAAGGGTGCGTCAGGAGTCGCCAGTCAGCTACAGAGCAAGCAAGATGTGAAGGCAGAACTGAGAAAAGGTACCAAGCTATGTGGCTAAATATAAATAAAAATTATGGGTTTATTTAAGTGTAAGAGCTAGTCAGTAATAAGCCTGAGCAAATGGCCAAGCAGTTGTAATTAATATTAAGCCTCTGTGTGATTATTTTATAAAAGGCTATGGGACTGTGGGTGAGAGATTTGTCCCGACCACAGGCCAGGTAGGACACAAGAGAACTTTCAGCTATACCTAATAATACTGTGATGGGTATCGTTTCAATATATGAATCCTGGTGGGTACATGCATTCATACTCTGTCAAAAATAAAGTATTAGGTAAGCTACAAAATAACACATATTTATAGATTCATATCTATAGGAAGATACAGTCATAAAATCATTCTGCTTTTGTGAAATATAAATTTAGGCATATTGTAGAAAAAAATAAATATTGGATATTTCAACTAATAAAATATGATATGGATTTTATGGATAATTCCTGAAAATACACTTTTGACAAAATCATATTCTGATAACTTGAAGTTTTTAAAACCTTCCATCCCTTGTGAATTATTGTGTGAAAGAACAAAACCTAAAGTAATGAAGATAAGCTGATAATGTCTAACATAGCTTGAAAGGAGTGGATCATCCCATGCCAGCATCTGGAGTATAAAAGGTAATTGTTCCCTTTGGAGTTCACACTGTGTCACCTTCCTCAAGAAAAGGGCATTTAACTAATCATCTGTATTAGCTGCAGCTTCATGTACAGGTGCCACACATGGCTGGCCTTCTTCCAAAAGCACACCTGTTCCCACTTCAGTCCTTTACCACCTGTGCGTCAGTCCAGGAGCCCTGAAGTTGCTCTGGTTTCAGAATAGCCCTTTGAGGTGCTCGTCATAATTTTAAAGGAAAAACTATATCAACAGGCTCTCAGATTGTCTCCCTGGCACTCTGTCTTACTGAGTTTCATGACTGCTCTAAAAGACAGGACATCCTGGCTTTACAGCTGTTGACTGGGCACAATTCTAAGTTGTAACTTTATCACTCATATCCATTATCTTATCAGGAATCTTTGTACCATCAGTAGCTATTCACATTGCATTTTAAAATTCCAGGGGTCTAAGAAGACCTTTCATATTAATTCCTTATTCTTCCAGTTGTTTGATTTTTTTTATTATTATTTATTATGTATACAACATTCTGCCTCCAAGTATGCCTGCAGGCCAGAAGAGGGCGCCAGATCTCATTACAGATGGTTGGGAGCCACCATGTGGGTGCTGGGAATTGAACTAAGGACCTCTGGAAGAGCAGTCAGTGCCCTTAACCTCTGAGCCATCCCTCCAGCCCTAATTATTTTTTTTTAAATCTGTTCTCGTAATTCTGAATTTCATACACAGTAATATAGCTTTATTTATTTTTCTTAGACTTCACAGTTTCTTTATAATCTCAGCTATTTCTCCAATAATTATAAATATCTCAGATGCTTTGCAATATGGAATTAGCTATTGGGTCTATATCATGATTCAGATACTATTCAAAATGATGATATTTTGTCATTAAAAAAAATACTGAATGGGTCCTTTTACATGAACTTATATGGAAACTACAATCACTTTCTGAAAACCAAAAAGATTATCTAACTTCCTACTAAAAAAAAGAGTAGAAAATTTTAAAGCGTTCAACTGGTTGCTTTTGCTTTAAGAGCTAAGTTCTTATTATGTTAGTAAGGTGTAGATAAAATATCTAGAAGTATACATTTAAATTAAAGTGGTAAATTTTTGCACACATTTCAGTGTTACATATGGGGCATGTAAAGTGACTTGCCTGTTACATTATTCATACTGATGGTAGCCATAGCTGGAGTTTGTAGGTTCCTGGTTTCATTGGCTTTATAGCTGCTTAGTTTAGATGTATTATGCTATATCAGTCCCTGTTGGCCCTGAACTACTTGGAGTTTTAAGAAGTTGAGCATTAGTGGGATAACACAGTGTTAACGGTAAGGCAAATATGATAAATGTATCATGAATAGCACAAAATATTTCCTGCGATGTCACATACAGAGTCATGCTGCATTTTGTCAATTTCTTGAGTAAATATAAAAGTTCCCAACTCATGAATCAGTCAAGTATTCTGACTCCCACAGTGGAAACAGAGATTATGAAAACAGCTAGCTCCTAGTCACCATAAATCAGGGCTCCAATTCCATCCTGCTCAAAGAAAGCTATTTAGATTGCTTCCATTCCAAATATGTGTGTGAAGACATGAGCTAATGAGCACCTGTCCTTTAAAGATACCAGTTGATTTGCTTTTTGCTTTCATTAGCAGTCAATAGCCCAGGCGATTAAATGTACCCAAGCAAATGCATTTGAAGTAGATATCTGCATATCTAAATACCCAAACACAGCCATAGGTGAGTGTTGTCGTCTATACATTAACTCCTGACTTTCATGAGAATTTGCCAACATTGCTGCTATTTATCTTTTAAATGGTGGTCAACAAACCACATCGTTTTCTCAAAAGTCAATTATGGAGTGAGAAAAGGATGTAATGTGCTCTCTGCATGTCTCTGAGGTACCTATGCTCATGTATATTTGTGCCTGAGACTTAGTGCTGCCCTTCTAAAATCAAACAGGTCATGAATTGTTCCCTAGTAAAATTGATGAAGTATTTTACTTGTTAACAAATTAAAGTCATGCTGTTAGAAGCCTGTACTTTGACTTAAAAGACTTATGTGCTACATGGATGAAGAGAAAGTTGAGAAATTGGACTGCCAACTTGTAAAATTATCTAACTCCTCAAAGCTACGGGGTTACTGGGCAGCTAAGAAACACATGAAAATAAGCAAGTAATTGAAGTCACAGATAGAATAATAGTTATATCTTCATTATCTCCTAGGTTAATGTGTGTATTGTCCATCAACTGTCAGATAATGAGAATGGGAATTGTTTCATGCTATAACAACCAACATATATGAAATTATTCTTTGGTATAATTTTTAACATATTTCTTATATTTTATAAGAAAATGTTTAGAAATTATTTGTAGTGAATATTAAAGAGACTTGGGGATTTAAGAATTAATATAATTATTTTTTGTCCTTAGTCATAGGCTTTTGACCAGGTTTAAAGCACCAGGTATGAAAACTTTCTTGTGGGGTAGGTTTTATAATCAATCAGAAAGCAGTTGGTTACCCCATAAATTCCATGCCATTATTACGCCAGTGGATAAAATTAGTATTGTAGCATGCTGGGTAAGATCCATACAGAGAGGGTTTTCTTGTGGATTTGTCTATTTTCTGTGATCAAAGTGAGTGCTGTCTGTAGTAATAGGGTCCTACTACTTAGAGTGCTCAACCAAAAGTCATGGCAACGCCTATGTTATTTTAGATCGCTCAGGGCCTCTCTGTTAATAACTCATCCTGTGCATGCTTTGGATATTTTCCTTTAATGGCTCATGTTTTCAGGGAACATTTCTCATGAATGCAGCGTATTTCAGTTTAAGCTCCTTTAAAAATACATTTTATTTTCTCATTACCTTACACACTAGTGCATTTCCATAAGATTTCTTCTACATCCTAGTTTTGGATAACTGACCATCTCTCTTTTCCCCAATCTCCCTTCTCCTACTTAAACCTTTAACCCAAAGTCTCAGGCTTAAGTGCCCACTTAAGGAAGGACTGCCCATTGTCCTTCCATATCACCTATGCCCTACTACTTCCTCCAAATAACTATTTTTCTTTAGTTGATGATCACAGGTTTGCATAGAAATTTTCGTGAGTGTTTTGTTTTGACTGAACTGTCCATCGGCACCTCATTTCCCCACCTCACCAACTTCTCTGCAGGAGCATTTCTTCCCCTCACCCACCCACCCCCCTCTTTCTTAAGGCATCCGCCCCCAGTAGCTCTTTCAGTTTCTTGGCATCCGCATGTACTCTACTTCAAACATACAACAGTTTTGAAGTCAAGATTCATGTATCAGAGTGAAAATGTGGTGTCTGTCTTTTTGAGTCTAGATATTCACAGTAATTTATTTCCAGATCTATCTAATTATACAAATTTCACTCAATTTTCTTCATGGTTTATTAATATTCCACTGTGTGTGTATATATACATATATATGTATATATACACCAGATTTTACTTATTTATTCAACAGTTGGTTCCTGCTTATTCCACTTCTTAGCTATTATGAATGGAGCCATAATAATCATGAATGTGCAAACATTTCTGTAGTGTGACGCAGACTCCTTTGGGTATATGTCTAGGGGGATACAGCTGGGTCATGTGGTCGTTTTAGTTGTAGGTTTTTACAAAAGAGTCTTCTAATTTCCAAAGTGACCGCCTCACTTTACACTTCCGCCAATAGTGTATAAGGTTTTGCCTTTCGCTATATCCATATCAACATTTGTTTTCATTTGTCTTTCTGCTCGGCCTCATCTCTAGTGAAATGGAACCTTAAAGTAGTCTTAATCTACATTTACCTGTTAGCTAAGACAGTCGAACTTTTATAAATTGCTTCTTACCCAGTTATAGTTGCTGTTTTGAGAAGTTTTTGTTCAGTCCATTCTTTAGTATGTCAGAGAAATTTATTTTTGCAGTGGATATTATTTAATGAAGAGACTCACACCTGCTCCAAGCATAAATAATTATGGTACTCATCTGTACATGAGGCAACTATATCAACCTCCCCACAGTCAAGATTCAAGGAATTCTCTAGAATAAGGAATGAAAGAGCTACCAGCTTGGGAGGATACATTGAAAAGCTGTCCTATGGATATGATATGACTGTTGTACATATTAACTCATGACAACTGTGATTACCTGCACAGGATAAAGTCAATCAAAAATCCAGCATCAATAGGAGAGGCTTTCTGAAGTCCACTCATGATGAAGGAATTATTGGCAGTTGATGGCTGCTTAAGCAAGGGGAGTTACTATGCTTTGGAGATAGTCCATGCTCCAGGAGTTATCCCCACAACTATGCACATCTGGACAGTAGTGATTTGCCTCAGGTGATTATTAATAACAATAAATGTAGGGGACATGAAGTTGGGAGAGATGGGGAGTGGAGCACCAGAGAGAGTCTGAGGAAGATAGTAAGGGACAAATAAAATACAATTTATAGATATATGACATTTTCAAAGAATGAATAAAAATATATTAAAAATTATTATAGGTAAATGTTCTGGAAAGGAAAAACCATTAAAACAATCACAAAATTTTCCAATTAAGTAAGCAAATACCCAAGGAAGACTTCTGTAAGTAAATATTCCTCTCAAATAGAAATTATTAAATATACAACTTTTCTATATATTTATTACATATATGTGTAAGTATATGAATGCACTTGGGCCCACCTGCAGCTCACAAAGTAATCTATCTTAAAGATTTACTGTATAAATTATGCCACTCATCTGTCATGAAGCCTGGTTGTCACAGGATTAGCTTTATATGTGATAAACAACTCTAGAACTCAAATTATAGCTGTTTATAATCATGATCATTTCCTTTTCAGACACATGGTGGACAGTCATGGAGGTAGTGACAGTGAAATCACATCACCACAATTCCACTTGATTATTACTGTTTTTTTATTATTACTGTTTTTTGATTGAACACAAGCTGTTAAGATACACAATGTGACAGTTACAAAAGGCACTAGGCATTGTAAAAATTAATATAGCCTGGGATACAGCTATGAATTACAAAAAGTGAGTAGCTGAAGTTCAAAATTATTAAATAGAAAATAATAATTACAATTTTCAAATTAATTTAGTCTGTTTGGAATCAACAATTAGAATGACATTAAGACACAAACAACGAATGAAACTATTCTCTCCATCCTTCCTTTGCATGTATTATCAATAATACTAAATAGTCTTTTAAGATCCTCTTTGAGGAATATGTCACTGAAATCAATATTAAGCTTATAGTGTTACTACTTGATTATGAATCAGTATTAAGGTCAATAAATTTTTGGCTTTTATAAATACTTTTAATGATACTCCTTATTCAGACTTTCATGTATTTTCTTAGGTTATTTGGGTCTGTTCTATTATTCTAGGGCATCCAGGAAACATTATAATTTTATAAGAATAACATTAAACCAATTGTCTAATCTTTTTAAATATTTAAGAAATTCAGCCAAAATTTTTTTCTGAAACATTTATTATCATTTTACAGGAGAAAATTTGAATGATACATTGGCCATAGAATCAGTTTGTTAATGTTACATACATAATTATTGCCCACATACATGCTTTAAAAATCAACTTTGATGTTAAATGCATTTTCTCATATTATAAGCAATGGTATATGAAATATTCTAAATTACGAGTTTGTTTTAAGCAAATTATACTCTTTTAAGGCCTATTTTTTATTCTGACTCATGTATACAAATATCACTTATTTTAGAATTTTTGTGATAAAAGTTAAAATATTAAGTTAGATTATATTTTGCTTTTTCCAATTTTTATTTGTCCCATAAGCTTTAGTTTACTTTCCATTTCATGTTCCAGTTTGTAGATACAATTTTCAAAGATATCTTTCTTATTTATACAGAGTTGAGACTTTAGTTCCAAAATATTCTGAATGTGATGGAAGTCAAAGCTCAAACATTCCTTGAAAATGAGATTTTTCTGAGTTGGGAATCAGAGGCGTCTATTGTTGATGCAGTTTGAGAGCAGGGCTTGTTACGACTCTCTATGCATTAACAACATGGGGAAGAAATGGGATAAAGGAGAAGCAAAGAGCACACATTCACACAGCAAGGGAAAACACTGAGGGACTAACACAAATTCACTTTATTAAAATAAATTTACCAAGGGACAGAACATATTCTCTTTCACTGAGTTCACAGAAGACTTCTCATTGCTTCTAAATCCTTTTTCTCTCTATAATAGTTTCCCCAAATGTATTATTTTTAAAATTCACTTTTATATTTTTTATTTGCAAAGATCTTCCATGTGTTATATTATTTTAGTCTCTCAACTCTAGATGCTAAACATACATGTATATTATTGATAGGGAAATTGTATTGCTAATAATTACAGTGACCTCCTCCTGGTAACAAAGCTGATAACTAATAGTGTCAGTCTTTACAGCCTGGCTGCCTAGACTCTCTTTATTATTTCCCATTTCATTATAGAAGACAACCTCTGAGCCCTGAGCTCAGCTACTGAATATTAGATGGGCAACAACCCACCACAGAAAAGCATCACTTTATGATTTATTAACATATATGTCAGTGGCATCTATCTTTAGGGAGCCATTTTTGTACTGATGGCGATGAAACCCTAGACATCGTATACACCAAGCATAAACTCTACCACTCTGCTGCGCCCCCACCGTCAATACCACACAGCTTTGGAGTACATGGCGCATATTCTTTTGGCTATTTTTTTCCATCATTGAATCAAGATCCTGACTCCACCAACTCCCTTTTCTAGTGTTATCCTGTAATTGTCTCCAGCACTTAAATGACAGCAGCCATCCCTGCTTGACCTTTGCCTACTGTCCAGCCTTGTACTTGTGATGCCATCTGGATGGGTCTATTTGGAAGTTACCATCTAACTCATGTTCAGCATGTCCTAAATTGAGCTAATCCATTTTCTCTCAAGCTACTTGTAGACAAAATAATGGCACTTGCTTCACTCCAACTATGGTTTAATCACTCCAAACTGTGACCATGCTGGCTGTGCATTGCCTTGATCTGAGTGAGTCCAAATGTATATTCCAAATGAAATCCCTACTCTAAAGACATTTACAGGTGGGACCTTGATGGAAATGATTGAAGATTAAAAGGCTACATTCAAATGGCAAGATTAGCATCCTATAAAGTATTGGAGTAAACTACTTTATCCTGTTGTAACTTCTATTTTGTGCTGTGGGAGACAATGTTTCCATTTCTGCTGGAGAGTGATGCAGGAAGTAGGCTCTCAATAGATACCTGTATCTTCTACCTTCCAACTCTCAGTATTAGGACTGATATTTCTTGGTTTATAAATTACTGAGTCTCATGTCCTATTACAGTAATGGTAGTGGATTAACATGCATGGTCAAAGGAATTAAGTTTGCTACCTGAATTAGAATGGTTAATCAGTTAATAAATTAAAGTATTTCATTGGTTAATCTTGAAATAGGAAGATTAACATAGATGTGCTAATTTGGCCCCTTGTAACTCCAACTATACTTAGACATGAAATAAGAGACAGGAGAGTAACCTCTGTAACCTTTATATGTGATTGTATAAGAATGGTCAGAGAGATTTTTAGTAATAAATTACACAGATGTTCAAAATAGGGATGGAGCCAAAAAGTATGCAGGAGGTTATACATGCTAAAAAGGCAAGGAAACTGGTTCTTATCTACAATACCTTGGTTTTGGCACAGAGTTACCTTTGTTGGAACTCTGACCAGCAAAATGTCATAATTGTGCTGTTCTAATCCACCAAGAATGTGTTACATAGGGCATGAGAAAGTAGTACATAGTTGGCTGTCTGGAAATAGGGTTCTGTTGTATTGCATACATAAAAATGAGCCAGGTGATTTGGAGCTGGGTCAAAAAATAAGTCTAGAAGACATTGAAAGAGCAGGGCATCAAAATCCAGATTGTCTTGAACAGTGGCCATCACACTGTGGATGCTAATGTCTCTCAAAAGGTGGGAAATGTCTACACTTGATGACAGCGACAGTGAGAATGCAGGGTGACCATAAATAGGCTCCCAGAAGGCTTGCTGGGAACTGGTGACTTGCTGAGGGCTGAAATGGAAAATAAGTTCATTTTATTACAAGTCAGAGGAAAAAGGATTTTTGTGTATTGACAAAGTGTTTAGTTGAATTCTTAAATTCAACAATGAGGAAAAAAAACTCAGGAATTGTACTAAAAACTGAAGGAATTTCTTGGAAATTTGCTGAGACTTCACGCTTATCATTTCTTGAAGCCCCTGAAAAATTAATGGGGCAAAGGAGATAATGAGAAAATTGCTTTAAAAAATGGGACTAAATCTGGATTATTTGGGAAATGTCCGTATTACCTACATTTAAAAGACATTATTAAATTCAAAGGTTTGCTTTTAGAACCTTCTTTAAAAATTGAAACCATGGATGAAAAACAGAAAACATTCATAAAGCTGAGGAAGATTAAAAAAAAATTCAATGAAGTCTGTCTCACGAAAGGCTAGGAACAGGCACTGAGTTGGCCCAGTGGGCAAGTATTTGTGTTGTGGAAGCCCTATATTCTGAGTTTCACATCCTTGGAACCCACAGGAAAGTGGAAAGAGAAAGCTTACTTCACGATGTTATCCTCTGACTTTTGCAAACTTCAGTGTGCCTACCCCCACCAAACACACATACACCAGTTGTATAAAAATAAAATAAAAAATAAAGTTTAACAAACTCTATAAGAAGTGATTGAGCAACTTACCATCTCAGCAGAAGATAAAAATAGAAATGAGATGCGGAAGTCTATGTGAGCAATCTTTAAATATACAACAGAAAACGCTGTAATATAAAATAGAGACATATAAGCTTCTGCAAATCGTATACCAACCAAAACACTGCTTTATTGTGTAAAAAAAAAGGACACAAAAGTAAATAAGAGCATCTAATCCCAAGATATCCAAGGAGAGAGACTAATGAGGCTACCAGGCTGTGAACACGTGCTCTTTCTCGGGAAATGGAAAGATGATCCACAAACAGAGTATTGGTGCTTGATTTCAAGTTATTATTTTAATTTAATATGTTTAGTGTTTTGTGTGTATGTGTGTGGTGTGCTCATGGTACATCATGTCTGTATAGAGGTCAGAGAACAACTTTGTGGAGTCAGTTCTTTCCTTTCACCTTTATAGGGACTGTCAGGATTCAATTCATGTTGGCTGATCTGGATGGGAAGCAGTTTCCACACTGAGCCACCTGGCTATCTCAGGGGATTATCTGGAGGCATTGAACCTGAATGGAGTTTGCCGATTTAAATTGTAAAACTGCTCAGCACCTGAAGATCTCATTATCCTTCCATTTGTCCCCTCTTTGAACAAGATTATCTGTAACTACTATCTCATACTTATCTTAATTTGTATTCTCTGAGTGCTGTGGGACTTTGGAGCTTTTGCATTGGATGAAATGCACCCAAAATTGGTACTGTAATGTGATGATACCTTTCAGGGAGTGGAGTGAGAATTAAGATATTTTATATGTGAGATCAGCTTTTCTCTGAAGACTGAGGAAGACAATAGAGAACAGAAAAATTTGCCCTCATCCACATGCCCTATATGCTGGAATCTGTGGATATGCCAAGAAGCAATGGAAATTAATATGCAGTTAGGTGTATGTTGTTGAACCTGTTGCCTCCAATGTAGGGTGATGCCTAGATTATCCAGATGGGTTCAATACAACCACAAGAGTTGAAACCAGAAAGCTGAACCAACACCAATCCCTGAGGCAAGTAGAAGAAAAGATATGCAGTGCTTCTCTTGAGCTTCTGGAAGTGAAATTTGATGCTAGTCCAGTCAGACATATGTTTGATGTGGATTCTTGAAAACAGTAAAATAATACTTTGTGCTGAATTTCCAACACATTTTTGTAGGGACTATAGGAAATTGATAATGTAATATCTCTCCTGTGTTATTTCTGGTACCAAACTCCCATTCACTGATGCCCTTCCCGCCTGTTCTAGAGACCATCCTGCTTTCTCCATCTCTGCTAGATATTGATCTAATCAATCACTTAGTGTGGTTTAGCAAGCTCTAAAATGTTTCTAAATAAAGTTTTCTCTTCACAATAATCATCACATCCTTTGATATGTTGCATATTTTTAACAAGAATTTAGTAATATTCTTAAAATGTCTTCATGTCAGGGTACAAACCTTTTTTGATAATTTCCAAAAACATTTCATAATCTATCTTAACATACACAACCTTAAGCTTACCATGTTTGTCTCTCGCCAATTTCTCTACCATAACCACTTTGTACTGAATTGTAACACTAAATTCATGTTGTTGCCTTGGGCATATTAGTGTCTAAACACTCTTCTAGTCTTTGCAATGTTCTAACTTTTGTATACCTGTGAAGTACTTGCATACTTTGATAATCTCATCAGTTGCAGTAGGCTCTGTATTCCTACTTTGTGTTTTAGTCTTCTTCTAAAAATAATGCACATTGATACTTAATAAAATAAAGTATGTTTTTTTATTTATAGCCTAGTAAACTTCCAAGTGCCTGCTTCATAGTAGCTGATGAATTAGCTACTATGATGATGGGTACTTAATTGAATTAAACTTTTTCCCTATTGTGTTAGTGTCAGCCTAAAATTATTCCCAGATGCCCACAGCAAGTCATACACTTCTACCAAATTTCCTTTCCATGAGGTCAGGTAGACCATGTGCCTTGCTTCTATTATCAGAATGTCAAGGTAAAGGGATTTTGAAATAAAATTATGATCCTAATTTATTTTACTGAAAGTGAATAAAAAGTAAAATTAATCTCCAGAAGCCTGGATTAAGATGAAATCCCTGAGGCAGAGACTTCTGAGTTCTTGCTTGAGGTAGGAGATTCTCATGGTCACCTTAAAGAAGTAGACAACAACCATGTTATTAATTGCCTGAGGAAGGGCCATATGGTGGAAAACTCTGGTAGGAAGAGAGAATCCAAACGCCAATAGAAACCAGGTCACACAATAGTTTAGCTACAAGGAAACAGTTCTTCCCAACAATGACAGTATGCTTGAAAGCAGATCCTCCCCAGTTAAAGCTCCAGGTGAGTTCTCAAATAATTTAGCATCTTGATTCCAGCCTGTGGAAGATCATGAATGTCAGGGCTCCTAACCCATGGAAATGGTGAAATAATAAACAAGTGTTGGTTCAGCTTTCTTAGTTGGTGATAATTTGCTTCGCAGCAATAGAAAGCTAATACATCTATGGAAAGTCAACCTGTCTGGAAGTTATCTAATACATTTGCTATTATTAGAAAACAAGCAGTCACCTTTCGTCAAGCAGCAAAGTACATCCTTTGTTGTTTTAACATTACTGTGACCAAATACCTGATGGAACAATGTAAGGGACCAAACATGTATTTGTGCTCATGGTTTGGCATGGATTGATTGTGAATGACCTTGGTCTCACGTACTTCAGCAGAACATGATGGCAATAGGACATTCTTTACTTCATAGCAGGCAAGAACAAACAAAACGTGAATGTATGGATGTTTAGACATTCCCCCAGTGACCTATTCCCTCTAAATAGGGAATACTTTCTTGCCTTTTCCAGCCACTCATTAATGTGACAATGTTGTAATTCCATCAATGGATTCATCAGCCACTATGTTGAAGAATTCTGTACCTAATTGTCTCTAGAAACTCCATGACAGTCTCGCACAGAGACAAGCTTTACTAATCCCCCAGTTTACTCTCAGTCCCATCAGTGAAGATCACCACATTACCAGTAAAAATACCTGATGACATCAAATATTCTTGATATTATGTGATGAGAATTAAATATCACTACAGTGATGACAATAAGTAATGTGTAATCTCTAATCATAAGCAAATGCCCAAATAGCCTAAATTGAGAAACACTGAGCACTGTATCTGTCCCTTTAATAAAAGGTAGGTAAAATCTGAGTAACTCTTCAGAAGAGTCAAAGAAATCCAACACCTTAAAGCCATTCAAGAAAAACTTTGATGAGATCTGTTGAAATGTTATTATAGCTTCAATGTTAACAACAGCAATAGCAATAAAATCATACTTAGAGTAATACTGCTTTTACTATACAACTTATTCAATGGAGGAAAAGCAAAATGTCTTATGAAAACACAAAGTTGTTAAAAGAAGCCTGTGAGTTGTTAGTTAATTCTGTAAATGAAACTATTCAAATATTATTTTAACCTATGAAACACATTGCTTTCTTTTTCTTAACTAGGATTAATTAGGGGGTAGCGGAAAATAAAAATTTACTACTTCATATGTAAAGTTACAGATAAGTTACTCCACTTTTAAATAATTTCTGTTAGTTTTCAATAAAAGGTGACTAATGCAGAATTTAGTAACCTCACTCCTTGGGGATACAATTAGCTGGGTTGTTTACATGAACCCTGCTGAGCTTGTAAGTGTCTGTACACAGATTGTGTCTGTTACCCTGGTCTGGCCATGTCCACAGTGGATTCTCAATGTGTTCTTATGCATATATTCAGCAGTTATGGAGCTATCACTTAATTATGTTGCAAACAAACTTGAGGAAATGAATTCAAATTAGAAATTTTCTACAATTAGCATAAACATGTTTAAATATGGGTAACTTAAAATTTATAACATCTAGTTAATTTATGCTTACTGCCCCAAATCATTTGTATCAGGAATATTCCAAATAGATAATTATAACCTCTAATTATTCCCTTGTAACCTAGGAAATAAAATGATATGTTTCTAAAAGACTGTTGTTTAGTAGTTCTCCATTCAAGACTTAATAACAATTCACCACCTTGAATTAAGTTCTGGCTAGCTTTAGCTGTGTCTCTGGTATATAAGAGCACATGATTCTAATAGGAAATACAAACCTAAATCAACAACTTAAATATTGAGGGACATTTTCCAGTGTTAACCTGAAATGCACATGAGCCCTCTGGATACTGTCAATTGCTAGTGATTTTTTTATACCCATGGGACATTGTGACAACAAATTTACAAGTTGAATATGAGGGATATGGAAAAAGGTCCAAACAGCTTACAGACTTGACTTTCATAAACTTGCAATTGGGGACTAATATCACCTAAAAAGTTATACTTTCCTTGAGAAAACAAATAGTATAGAAGAAGGACATGGGCAAAACTCAGGAAAACACCAGCTTTGATGAACGGGCAGGGAAAGCCTAGAAGTAAAAGGGATCAAAATAAACAAAAGAAATATGTTACCAACAAAGGGATAGAGTTTTAAGGGAACCAAAAGTTGTCAAAATCAGCCCTGGAATAGGACTTTACTGCATAATGAATTGCAGCTATATGGGGCAGCATATTGTTTATTTTCTTTAATTATGCAATATATATATATATATATATATCCATAAATATAATCTAAGTAATTTCCTTAGTTTCCTGAACAAAAATAAATATTTGCAATATGGCTTATCTAAAAACTACTACCTTTACTAAAGTGCTGATGAAATCTTCATTGTTTTCATCGTTAAGTCTCAGCAACTACTTTTAGACAACATAAGAGGCAGGATATTGCCCATGGAATATCAGGAAGGGCTCCAAAATTGTATGATATTTTTTCTTCAAAAATATGTGTGTTACAGACAGATCCTTAAATGTATTGCAAGTATTAACTCTCCCACTGTTCAGAAGACAGCTCTGTGTGTGTTTCAGAGGCATGTTTAGTACATTGGGCCTTTAGAACAAGTCTTGGATTTCCCGCTGCAATAAAGCCTCAAGGTCAGCCAGCATGGAGGGAGTTGGGCCTTCTAGGTTATTTTGCAAAGGCACATAGCCCAGCGCTCACGACCTCTGGATTCATATGGATGTGTTGGAAATTTTATATCTACCTGTTGATGCCTCACTTCTCACTCTCCAGAATGTCTTTGAAGAATTTTTTTGGCGACTTCTTGCTTACTCTAAACATTGTCATCAGTTTAAAACATAAGAAATATTAGAGCCTATCCTTGATTATTTTGGCAAATACCTTGGGGGAAAGGCACTTGGGGAAGTATTAATCAAATAAACTAAAGATAGAGTCTATCAAAGAACTAGTGGGCCAAGTAGCAATACGAACTCAAGATGGGGCTTTGGGTATTACCACACCTGCTCTGGCTCTCCTTTCATTCACCAGTAACCAGCAAGCTCATTTTTACCAAGACTTGAAAGCTGCTCATTTTTAAAGTTACTGCAGAGCTGGGGGAAAGGGGAAGAATATAAAGCACATGAAAATATTACAAAGCTTAGAGGTTTCCAACATTTTCCCCATAATGAAATGCTTCTTAATTTTCATAGATCTGCAAAAGTGAGTTTCGATGGTTTTAATATAGAGTTGTTATTGATTTATAGAGTAGATATGGGAAGGGCTCTACCATTCCAGAAGTCAGGAAACCTTTCATGTTTTAACATATTCTCACTGGAGTGCTGTGGAAATTGGTCATGTGCAGTCTCCATTCATCAAAAGAGAATCTGGAGAGATTCTGGAAGAAACAACACTTTTATGGTAGAAATCAGCCAAGGGCATGGAGCCCCAGTGCCAACTGCTCCTTTGCAGTGAAGTACTAAGAGAAAAAGTCAAAGGTTAGGATCATCTTGAAAGGCAGCTGATAGGGTCCCAGAAGTCACTACCAAAGTGGTTAACTCAAACAGTTTGGTAAATTTGAGGTGGCATGTATAACGTTGCATTAAATTCAAAACATGTTGGATTCTATGAAGTTCTTTACAGTGGCACTGCAGATGACAAAAAACAAAAACCCACCATTTTATAAAATTTAAATCCTTCAGAAATACTGAACTAGCTCAACCATTGAGCTGACCTACACATTTTGTTCATGTATTTTAAAGAACTCATTAGGATTCAGACATAAAGAATTAACAGAATGGAGTTTTGCCTGTTTTTGTTTTTGTGTTTAATTTTAAATAGGTTAGTACATTCCTTAGTTCTTAATAGATTTTTTTTCCTGTGCCAGTGATGGTCATTAAAATAATTCACTTTGATGTGAAAAACAACTTCTCCTCTTAAGGGCACTTGTGAGGGGAATTCACAATTATTGATCATTTTAATTGAATTATATCTCAGAGCTTTAGGTTTGAAGTCTGAATACACAATCTGTAATTTGCAAGTAATCAATTATGTTTATTTAAATGCACTTGCTTAGTGTGAATATGAGGAGAGAGAGCTGCAAGTTTCCTGTATGAATGCATTTAGCATACTACTATATCAGTGCAAATTAACTGTGAGGAAGGCACTAACCCTTTCCTCATTTCACAATTTATTTTTAGAGTTACTGAATATTTAAAAAATAATACAAAAGCATTTTAATTCAAAAATTGTTAAAATGTGAATATAAACTTTTAAAGTATTCTCTCCATCTGCTAAACATTTGATTTTTCTAAACATATGTCATCTGTTGTGGAATAATATTCTCGTACATCAGCATTGATGCCATTCATGAAACGTGATCTTGGCATGACTGAGTATAAAAGACTGCAATTTCTTTAGCTCTTCCTACCAAAGCTGATGTGCTGATGTGTTGTTGTTATTATTGTCGTTGTTTTGTCGCTCAGATGTACCACACACCTGGACACCAAAGACAAATTATTCCTGGGCTAATGTACATTTTTTTTGTGAAATTTTATGTGATTCTTTTTTAGAAATGTAATATTTTTCAATAGGTTTTTATTCCTCAGCATCTTATCAGTTGAATGTATTTTGGGCAATCCTGAATCCTTATTTCTGGATCAGTGCAAGAGCACTTTTTTTTTTTTTACTGGATTACCCTGGAAAACAAACAATCTCTGACTCAGATTTGTTCATTTTTGTAGTCAGTAGTTATGACTGCCAAAAAGTGGACACAAAGTATTCTGAAAAAAATTTTTAGGTTTCTTTGCAATAATTTTTGTTTTTCTCTGTTTGGATTCTCTTATAGATTAAAATAATTAAAAGTGTGTGTAGAGAACAGTACAGCTGTATGCAGACATGGACTGTAACAAATTAAGGCAATGTATAAAGTAGCACATTCACTAATTAAAGTAGTTGAACTTGTTCCATTACTTAGTCTTTACCTCACTCCTCTGCATGCTGTGCCAAGCCCCCTTCCCCTTCTCAACCCCTGCTTATCTTTGTTCAAATTATGAATGAGCAGGGTTGTTGCTGAAATGATCAAATCCACCCAAAACAAATTGGTACAAATTGCTTAATTTCACCCTGACAAAGTTTTAGCTTATTAACCAATCCTATTGTGTTTCATTCAGTTTTGGGCAAGAGAGTATGCTGTGTCTGATATAAGCATGGTGCCAACCAATCCACTCCAATATCCATTCTTTTTCTTTGTTACACCTATTCTGGAATACTCTCTTGGCTTGTCCTTACATATTTTTATGTAAGCCTCTCCATTCCAAAACTCCATCAACATTGGCAGTAATTACACACAAGAACAAATAGAATAAACATTTAAGTTTGGTTTGGGCTGAATGATATAAATAATAATAAATCATAATGATAACAGAAGCATTCTTATTTATTTCTTTTGATTTACAGGTGTATTTCCCAGTGTTACATGAGTCAACAATAATGTAATCTTTACAACTATATTTCAGTGAAAGAATTATTAAAATCTCTATAGAGGATTATGGAAACAACTGTTAAGGCAATGCTCAAATAGATCAAATATAAATAGAATGTTCCAGTACTGCAGTTTCTCTCAGGCCATTATTTGATCCTGCTTCATTGTCCTACCTGTTCTTCCAAACCATGGAATGTTTAGAAGATTCTATATTCGCTATCTTTGCTCTAGCACAGATTTTTCTTCCGGTGTTACTCAATCCAATTTTCCTGACATAATGACACAACCCACCTCAGACCTATCCTAGTATTTTTTCACACAGATGGTCTTAAACAAAATTTAAGTGCAGAAATATCGTTTCCATTTGGGAACTTCAGCATCCTTGGGACCTCTTGAACATTCTTCTCTCACTCAGTTGTTATCATATGTTTCTATTGTTTTGTAAGATCATTTCTTTGCTCTTTTAAATTTTAATTTTCATGCCTAGAATTTTTTATGCACACAGACACTCATCGACTTTAATGCTCAAAAGTTTAATAGCTTCCTCTCTGTACATTACTCCTAAGATACCAGCATCTCTACTTTGAAATAGAAAATCTCTCCTCCTCTGCTCATCATTTCTACATACTACCCCTTCCAAACTCTCATATTCATGATCATCAAATGCTCTAAATTTTGTTTTTCATTTTTGCTTTCTTTCTAAATTTAGATGTTTATCAGACCTTCATTGTTTCCCAATAGGGTTCGTCTACCTGATACTTGGCATGATTCTATGCAAATTATTTTCTTCACTTGCCACTTTAATCAAAATACTTTCATGTAAGATTTATTCTCTTTGGACCTTTTTATTGACTATTTAAAATGTATTTTATTTTTGAAAAATAGATTCTCCTTAAATTAGACTCAATAAGATACTGTACAGTGAATGCCATTGTTATAGAATAGAGGCATACTGAAATAGTAGAAGTCATTAATTTAATGCCCTTCTCTGGCTTTGATCAGGTCAAAATCAGTGTCTATTTTCTCTAATACTGTAGTGTTTTAGGATTACAAATTTATGAACACTTTGAAAATTATAATTTAGTAACCTGATAAATAAATATTAATTTGGTTAATGATAAAAATTTCATTTTAGCTATATAAATTCTGTCATTTATAGAATAGTGTGTAATAGACTACTTCATACATTTGGAACACATATGAAAATAGTTATACTTAATCTACATGGCTAGAAAATTTACAAAAGTATTGGCAATACGAACAATTTTAAATGACAATAAATATAATGTAAAATTCTATTAGAAATGAAATGATACATCAGTATCCTAGAAATTTGTGTAACTGATATAATTCCTGTAATAAGGCCTTTAGACAAAACCCTACTATTTCAGTTATGTAGATTGTGAAAGCCATTTAAAAGACTGAAGGCTTTTGACAATTTCAGATATGGAGATAGGAAGAAAAAAAATCCACAAGATTGATTTGATTCTGTACTGTAAGCACTCACATCATCACTAAATCCAAGCACTGGAAAATAGCAACAAACCAAAATAGCAGGTGTTAAAAGACTAGTTCTATCCACTTAATCTTTTGTGTCTGTTTACCAATTCCAACTCTTCATGAGCTTGAACGAAATTTCTTATTAGTGTTAGGCACAAAAGATCTGCTAAAAGTCAGGTGGGCCATGTTGGCTAAAAATCTGTAGTATTTTTTCCTATCATCTTAGCTAAAATATCTGAAGTATTTATTCCTTATCATCTTGAGTTCTGTCTACCATATAGCATTTAAGGGGATTCAATCACTGATGACAAGCTGTTTCCTTCTCACTAGGAATGAATAAGTGATTGTTCCTTTGAAGGAAAGAAAAAGGCCACATGTATCCTTCAAACAGTCAAAATCTAAAAAGGAAAATTAGTGCTTGCTTTTTTAGTAGTTTGTAATATAAATGACAAGGCAGTAATTTAACCGTGTTAATTGGAGCTAAGCATTAGCAGTCTTCATGGGTTTTTCTTCAACTAGAGGGATAATTGAAGGGTTTAGATATTGTAGACTTGACCTCCATATTCTAACTGATAATTTATCACTCTCCCTTCTTAGTTGTAAAATTAATTTTATCCAGATAAGGAGATTGGTGTTTTTGAGGCTATGGATAACTTTTTGCTGTCACATGTCTATTAATGTACAAATTTTAACATTTTCTTCAACATCTTGATTTTAGGAGATGAAACTTGCTTATAAATTGCCTTATTGATATTTATTCATTCATTCATTGAATCACTGTCAAGATATAAAACCAAATCAGATTCAGTTCTTGCCTTCAGTGAGATCTCTTTCTGACTGGCAAGCCATTTCACGGACAATTGTACTCAGTTATGACCTATAATACACTTCCAACTGTACTAGCTTCCTTAAGACAGTGATCAAAATTGGCAGTTTCAGTGCCTCTCTTTTCTCTCTTCACATTGTGTTTGCCTTTCTGGTAGTTACCAAATGGTAGAGACTTCGAGTAATATCTTACCAGCATATGTCCGTCTAACTTCATGAGCCTCTCTAGAGACTGGGAATCCAGGAAAATCAAGATTTCAGCCAGGCATACATTTCATTATCCAAAATAAAACAAGATCCTGCCAAGCAGGAAATGAAAAGAAAACAGATGTAATTTGTTACGTTTATGTTTCTACCTTGACAGACTTTAGCTTTCTACCAAAAAAAAAAAAAAAAAAAAAAAAAAAAAAAAAGAGGCAGCCATGCTATGAAATAAGCACAGATGGAGGTGGGCTATAGCTTTTGGAAGTACTGGCGACATGCACTTTTACATAACTGTTTAAAGAGAATTGTTTCTCTTCCAGGGGGAAGAGAAACAATGTGGGCTAATAGAGCAGAGTTGGAAGAGAACTGGTGGATGATCTGCTTACAGAAACAGGGATTTACTAACAAGCATCCTACAGATTTCTCTGAATCGAATAGTGGTCACAGAAATAATGGCAAGAATTTGAGCTGGGAACGCTGAGAGTGGGGACATTATCTTAGAAGTTGTGCTACAGTCAGGAGTTACAGTCAGTTTGTAAATTGTGCTACAGATAAGGACAATTAAAACAAGAGGTACATGCAGGCCAGAAAGAAAATTGAAGATTATTGGGAAATAAAGTACCATGAAAATTACAATAAGAAGTGATGCTCAAATAAAGAGAAATTCTAAATAAAATAAGTCTCCCGAATATATATGGGAAAAAAACATTTTTCTTTGTTTAAATTTTGCTTGTTTTACTTTAAATCTACTTTTATTTTACCTTCACTGCATAAGTAAGTGTGTGTGGCATATGCACACATGTATATGTGAACATATGTTCACTTCAGTCCCTTAAGAAGGAGCCACTCACTGAGCCTGGAGCTCTACTGTGGTCAGCAAGCTTCAGTGATCCTCCTGTCCCTCAGCCCAGAGCACTGGAGTCACAGGGCTGCACAGACAGGCCTAGCGCTTTGTTGGGCACTGGAAACTCAGGCTCCGGTTCTTCTGAGTGTGCAGCAAGGACTTTTACCCAATGAGCCTCTTAGGTTTTACTTTCTTGAGGCAGAGTTTCATGTAGCCAGGTTGTCCTTACATTTGATGTGCAGATGGGCAGGGCCTTGATTTCCCAATCTCTCTAAATCTACCTTCCATATTCTGGGATTATAAGCCTGCACCATCATGCCCAGGACAAAGATAATCCAAAGAACAGAGAGGGAGTGTTCAAAAGTCAAATATTAGATCTGGTAAGATCTGGATAAAAACTGTTCTTTGAATTTCACTATTATATGATCGATCGTGAGTCAGCAAAGGAGGCCAAGCCCAGTAAAGCTAAATGAGAGGGAGGGAAGAGCAGATTGTGAAGTAGACTGCAGGAGAGGAAGTAAAGGAGCCATTGTAGAGACATTAGGAAGAGTTGTGTGGAGCAGAACACAGGATAGGGAGGAACTCATTGTTGTGGGGTTATGCCCATGTGTGCACTTTTGAACACGTGTGTGCATGTCTGTTGTGTGAAGACTTCAGCACAGTGTTTGTGGAGAAGAAAGGCAGCAGAGATGGGTGTTGCAGACAAGAACAAGACATATTTACAGAAGCTGGTGAGTATGGGGTGCTGTCCACAGAAAGGCACTTCTGCCTATTTGCATGACAGGCATTACACAAATGGCTTTTGTAGTAAGTAAGGATTTGCTCCTATCAGTTGCCTCCCCCACCCAGACAGTGCAGAGGTCCAAGACATTCATGTCAAGTCTCTGGAGAGAACTGGATCTGCTCATAAAGTACACAGAAAGCAACACGTTATCATCGGGATGCAGCAGCATGGGAACCTTTTGAAATTTCCATTTGTTTTCTTCGTGGACATCTTCACTTTTTCCAAGACATAAGGGATGGATCCTTGAAGGATAAGAAATTCCTTGTTATGAATCAGTTTTATAACATGGTCTTCATATATTTCAATGATCTTGGACATGACTATAGTCTTACAGTCATAAAGATTTATTTAATTATCTGTGACCAGTGTTTGCTGGAACTTTAATTCTCATCACTAGTTTGAATTATCAAATAAAAATTAAGTATATGTGTATTCCACATAACCCTTATAACAGTGTTACCTAAAGAATACATGTCTTTTTATTACTAAATATTTTGTGAGAATTACTAAATAAATAATGTTTCCTTGTTAATATTTTTGTTTCAGATATAAATTTTCAATCAGTCAATTAGAGTGGCTTATCTTCAATGTTAAGCCTAAACTTTTGTCTCTACAAGCCTAAGCAGTTTAATATATAGCAATAAAGTTAATAATAGAGTTAAGAACTTATTTTATTCTTGTGACCTGAGAAGACTTTTGAACCCAATTATTTCAGTGTCAAATGTGAGAGACATATTAAGATACTCTCTGAAAATGTCTCATGTAAGTAATCAAAAATGGAATCTTTGCAACTGTGTTTTGCCTGTAAAACATAACTCTTGGATATGTAGTCATAGTTTGTTTTTGGCAGGAGAAATAGTGGTTATCTTTGAGAAGATCAGTTTGATGAGGTTCTTTGAATACATGCCCTGATAAGGAAACATGAGGGAAATGCTTGGCAAAGGAAGGATGTATTCCATCGAGATATCGAGACAAGTATAATCTTTGGGATGGTGTTTGGCACAAAACAGTTTTACATTTCTGAGAAGTGAACAAAAACATGCACACACCCAAAGCCTTTCTTTAGATCTTCATTGGATGTCTTTTGTGGGTGAAATATTGTGCACCCCAATAAACTTATCTGAGGGTCAGAGAACAGAGCAGCCACTATATTACACATAGAAGTCAGGCAGTGGTAGTAACATGCCTTTAATCCTAGCCTTCTGAAGGCAGAGATCCATCCGGATCTCAGTGAGTTCAAGGCCACACCGGAAACTGCCAAGCATGGTGACTCACGCCTTTAATCCCAGCACTTGAGATCTCATGTCTTCCTTGGGAAAGACACATGCCTTTAATCCCAGGAAGTGATGGCAGGAAGTAGAAAGGTATATAAAGTGTGAAAACCAGGAACTAGAGGCTTTTTAAGCTTTTAGAATTTTTAGCAGCAGTTCAGCTGAGATCTATTTGGATGAGGACTCAAGGCTTCAAGTTTGAGGAAACAGGATCAGCTGAGAAATTATTGAGGTGAAATTAGCTGTAGCTTGTTCTGCTTCCCCGATCTTTCAGAATTTACCCCAATATCTGCCTCTTAGTTGTTTTTATTAATAAGACCTTTCAAGATTTGTGTTACACTCTTTTTGTTCCCCAGAGCTTGTGTCTCTACACCAAGACTGGAAGCATTACTTTTTCTGACTGTCTTCCTTTATTCATCTCTGACTGACCAGTATTTTCCCAGGACACAGGAAAAGTTACAACAGAAAGATTCATGACAGCAAATAAATTGTGTACTATTATAGAACTAAAGACGAAAAATCTAGCATGCTGTGAGTAGCCTGTTGTGATAAATGAGAGAGAACAAACAGGCTGTTACTGAAGAGTTACTTCCCATCTTTGTCTCATTCCTGAGTCCTCACATATCTTGCCACACATGCATGCATCTGGTTTTCAGAAATGGGTTTATCTTTCTCTGTCTTGATGAATCAAAAAGTAGAAATGGCTGAGCAGATAGCTCAGCATTGGGAAATTATTTTTAATAATTTCTATTTTTCCTTTTATTGAAAATATACTTTTTCTCCCATAATAGACCGTGATTATGATTTCCTCTTTCTCTATGCCTTCCAGTTCCTAACCACCTCTCCTCCTGTCCAGATCCACCCCCTTTTTATTAGAATTCAAACAAGCTTCTAAGGAAAAATAATAAAATTAAGTAAAATAAAATAAGTTAAAACAATAGCCAATACATCAGTATATAACAAAATAAACAAACAGAAGAGAAAGAGCACAAGAAACAGATACAGACGCAGAGACCAATGAATTCACACAATCAGAAATTCTATAAAACCACTAAAGTGGAAGCTAAAATGTGTATTCAAAGAAATTATAAGGTAAAAAGAGAGAGGAAAAGGGTGTAAATAAAATAAAATAAAGAGACAATTTTTAAAAAATGGAAAAGCCCTGGCATGACATTATGAGACAAGAAGCTGCCAAAGATGGAGTGAAGTTCATATTCTGTTGGCCATCTCCTGCTGGGCACGCAGCTTGCACTTAAGAGTAGTCTGTTCCCCCAGTGAGACTCTCCTGAAGAAAACTAAATGTTCATTTGTAAGTATTTATCAATTGGAGCTGGCTTCTGGTTTAGGCTTTGGAGCATGTGTCCAATTTCCTCTAGGACCTCTAGGACCCTATCCAGTGCAGGCCCATGTAGACCCTGTACATGCTGCATCAGTCTCTCTGAGTTCGTATGTGTGTTCATTCTGTTGATTTACATGGCCTTATTTCTTGGTGTCCTCTATCCTTTCTGGCTCTTACATGCTTTATGCCTTCTCTTTCACCAGGTTTCCTGAGCCCTGGGGGCGGGGAAGGATTTAATGAAGACATCCAATTTAGGACTTAGTATTCCAAGGTTTCTCACTCTCTGCATATCGTCTGCCTATGGGTCTCTGTATTTGTTCCCATATGCTTCAGGAGGAAGCTTCTCTGATGATTGATGAACAAAAGACTGATCTATAAGTATAGCAGAACATCATTAGAAGTCATTTATTTATTTATTTATTTATTTATTTTCATTTTTGTCTTTAGTTCAGTAGTGTTTGGTTTTACCCTAATTCCCTGGGCTATCTAGTCTCAGGTGCTTGGTCATCCAAATAGTGTCAGGGACTAGTTCCATCTCATGCAATGTGCCTTACGTCAAAGTATATGTTGGTTAGTTATGCCACAAGATTGGTGCCATCATTGCACTAACATATCTTGCAGGAAGGACATTATTGTATATCAAAGGGTGTGTGTCCAGGTTGGTATTTACATTTCTCCTTTGGTAGTTTGCAGAGGACCATTCTGTACCAAAGACATTAGCACGTAGCGGTAAAAGATCTATGTAGACACCAGCTTGACTTGTCCATGTTCAGAGTTGTATGGGTGTTGTCTTCATGAATCAGGCCTTGCCATCAGTATGTAGAACAACATGCCATGTAGGTAACATCCTGGGTTGTTTGGGGGTTCCCCTGGTACTCCTTTGTCCAACAACTGAATTAAACATAAACCAATCCTGGGACCGGAAACTTCAATGGGTGACAAGGGATGGCCAATTGAGACTCAGTCTCTCCCATCATTTGCAGGATTTATTTAGATTACCTTCATATATGTATATATTTTAGGAAGCTACAAATTTATTAGGTTTCCATACTATCCCTTAAATAGCCCTTAATTTTAGCTGTCTCTCCCATATTCCCTCCCTTATCCCCAGGTTCTCTGCCCTTCCTCAATTGATCCTCTCATCCAGCACCCATATCCATCCACAACTCTATTCAAACCCTGTTCCCTAGAAGAGAAGCCAGGGCTCTTAACTGCTGACCCATCACTCTATGCCCTGATATGTTTGTTTTTTTGTTTTTTGGTGTTATTTTTTTTCCAGAACATGAGATTAAGTGGCAAGTTTTCCATGTGCTAGGGAAGAACTCTACCATTGAGTTATATCCTTAGTCCTTTTCTTCTTTTTTATATAATATTTTCATTAACTTTATTATTAGTGTCATTTATTGTTAACTTTACAGAAATGGTAATTAATGTTAAAGGAGTTAGAGGAGATTAGAATACACACACAGGCACAGAGAGGAAGCATGCATGAGAACTCTATGGACACCTGGAGCTTTCATCTCTAACAGGATGAGTTACCAGAAAACAATGCTCGGCTTTTGAAAACACGTAGGCTGGTACAGTACTTTCATACTGTAATCATGGCAGTCACATCTTCCAGACTTGTTGATGATGAATAGAAGACACTATTAATATTTATATTATGTGACCATAGTGAAAACAGCAGTTTACATCTTTTAGGAAACTACTTTTAGGATGTGAAAATTCTGTCATTAATAAAATGTTAAAAATTATAATAGACTACGTTTTTATATTATCTGATTGTAATTCAGTTCATATTTCTTCATTCCTGAGGGTGAGCTTCTTGGCATATACTTACAATTAATTAATCCTGATTTAATTAATATTCCACAATCTCACCAATCTTATACTTGTTTATTATTGGATTGCTTTCCTAGTTGTTGGGTATTGAAAGTGTTATATATTCATAAAATAATTTTATCATATGAGTGATTGGCAGACACTCCTCACTGTGGCTTTTTTGTTTATTTTCTATCTGTGTCTATAATAGGGTAAAAATGTCTTATGACATTCAATGTATCATTTTCCTTTATGGATTAATTTTCAGCCAAAAATGCTTAGATTAACATCAGGTTTGCAAAGGTAATTTTCCTTTGTTTCTACACAATTTGGTAATTCTCACTGAAGTAACTTCCCTGTGATAGGTGCACGCAATGATGTCTTAGCATCTTTGCTTGGGAGGCAAACATCTAATAGCTCTAGGACCATCTCTCAAACATCATCTTTAACCAGTAAGTTGCCATCATTGTACTTTTATTAAAACCAGGCATCCGTATCTGATATCTCTGGACTTTTATCCTACCCATTGATTTCATACCTCCATTTATCTACTGCTGTAGTCCTGTGTAGCAAAGATATAGAATAACTCCTAAAACCATGAGGAAAGATTTCTTAAACATGGCCATTAAAAAATAGTCTTGGTTACTTTTATTTTTCTACCTTCCTTTACATATTTTAAGCAATTTGTTGATGTTTACAATTTTCTTGGATACTTAAATGACTGTGGATTTTCTTAGGATTGACAAGTGTGAATATTAAGCTTTCCAGCACTTGAACACCAGGAATCTCTCTATTTATTAAAGTATTGACTTCTTACAGCATATTTTTAGCTGCTAAAATACTACTTCTGTATATTTAGGTCAACTTATGGTTGATTTTATATATTGACTGTACTGTTGTACTGTAGTCTTGCTAAACTCGTATTAGGTGGGAAAACTGTTTGAGAGAATAATCAGAACATATTTATGTTTATTGCTGTTGTCAGAAATTAAAAATAATTTTCTCTTGAATATAGATATTACTTATTTTTCCTGCATTGTTGATGTGGCTTCTACTTTCAGAATGAACTTAAGCATAACAGGAAAGACCCAGCCTTCTTTTCCTGTAACCATTCAGTATTAAGGAGAATTGAACAAAATTCTTTTTTTTTTTTTTTTTGAGACAGGGTTTCTCTGTGTAGCTTTGCGCCTTTCCTGGAACTCACTCTGTAGCCCAGGCTGGCCTTGAATTAACAGAAATCTGCCTGCCTCTGCCTCCCGAGTGCTGGGATTAAAGGTGTGCGTCACCACCACCCAGCCAGGTTAACAAAATTCTTAGTGTTACTAGCTTGCTGAGAAGTTTTGAGTAGAATGGATGTTAAAATGTGTCAAGTTTATTTGATGAATATATTGGCAAGAGAATTCTTCACGTGTCTGTTAATTTTTTTGTTCTGTTTTTATTAAGAAAAAAATTTTTATTCATTTTACATACCAAAAAATCCCCCTCTTCCCTCCTCCTGCCCCTCTAGCCTCCTCCTCCCACCCTACCCCACCCCCCCATTCCCTTCTACAAGAATGCAAGGCCTCCCATGAGGAGGTACATTTAGTAGAGGCAGGTCCAAGCCCCTCCCCGTGCCTCAAGGCTGTGTGAGGTGTCCCATCATAGAAGTGGGCTCCCAAAAGCCTGCTCATGCTCTAGAGATGGATTCTCATCCTATGCCGGGGGCCCTTTATGCAGATCAAGCTACACAACTGTCTTGCTATGCAGAGGGCCTAGACTAGTCCCATGCAAGCTCCACAGCTGTTGGTCTAAATTTCATGAGTTCCTACTAGTTGGGTTTGATGGGAAAACCTCCAGTGTCTGTTAATTTTATGAAGTGTATTTATTACTTTAAATTCTTTTTTTACATTAATTTTATTTCAATAGTGACATACACAAGACTGTACTGACATCATTTCCACCTTCACTCTTCCACTCCAGCGTTTGCCATGTCTCCCTCCACTCTCTTAAATTCATGACCTTTATTATTGTCACATATAAAACACAGATTACATATATCTACACATAAATACAATGTTCTCAGTTCATTTAGTGCTTCTTTTATGTATAAGTGTTTACTCCTAATTACTTGGGATTCTATGAACCGTGAGGGCCACATCCTGGGGGAAGACTGATGCTTCTTTTCTTAGTAGCTTTTGATTGCCTATGTCTCTTTATTTAGTTCAGGGACTTGTGAGATCTCCCCATCTATGTTAGCATGTCAACTGGGGTTGTCATTGTGCAAATCTTGTTTAGGCAACCGTATCACTGAGTTGAGATTTCTTGGATGCAGCTTCCCTATCAAATATAAAAGACACTAACATACATCAGACATCCTTGTCTTCTTGCTCTCAGATCAACACACACACACACACACACAAACACACACACACACACACACACACACACACACACACACACACACACACACACTATTCCCTGAACCCTATTTGTATTACATATTTATCTTTTGGAAATGGGCATCCCACAGTCAGTTCTATGCACTTTGCCAAGTTATATATTTCTGTAATGTCTCTGCTTACTAAAGAAGCTTCTTTGATGGTATGTGAGAGCTCCACTTATCTGTGTGTAAGGATAAGTATTTAGAATGCAGTTGGGAATTGTACTGTTTTAAGCAAGTGGAAATAGGAGGTTATCCTCTAGGGTCTTTGACCTCACCAATCACGGGTAGTTGATTAGCTTTACACAATTCATACACTAGGCATGAATTTCCTACTATTCTTAAGTTCAATAGATAAGTCCTGGGTACCTTCATTATATAAGCACCACTATTGTGCCATTGGTGTATCTTGCTATGCTGGTCATTGTTTTAGTTCACAGGCCTTGCTGCTGGGTAGGGCACCTTCAGACACTATGAAAGCTGGTCGCTGGAGAGGAAACATCAAGTCAGTTTCAGTTTGATTCCTCCAAGTTTTGTCCTAAAGTGTATGGTGTCTTCAACAGTAAGGTTATACCTTCAAGTCCTAGAAGGCACCCAAAGACAATGGCAGTAGCCTGTACTGCTTTGGAGCCTCTTGGAATCAATCCCCTAACCAGCAACTCAAAAGGCAGTTTCTCAGGCTGAGTGGTGATGGCGCATGCCTTTAATCCCAACACTCAGGAGGCAGATCCAGTCAGATCTCTGGGAGGTCAAGGCCAGCATGATTTATAGAGCAAGATCCAGGTCAGGCAGCAAAACAACACAGAGAAACCCTGTCTCAAAAAAAAAATCCAAAAAAAAAAAAAGTAGTTTCTCAAGTCTGGTACTATGGAGGGTTTCTAGGTAGTCTAGCTTTCGAGGAATACATTGTCACCCAAATTACATAACCTCACTTAAATTATTGATATATTTATGTATACACATAAATATACATATGTAATATGCATTTTTAATTAAACATAAACTACTGTTTCATTATGGCTGTTTGTCTTAGTTACAGTTTGATGGCTATGAAGAGACATCATGACTAAGATGACTTTTTAAAAAAGAAGCATTTAATTGGGGGCTTGCTTACCATTTCAAAGGGTTAGTCCATTATTATAATGATGGGAAACAGATAGGCATGGTGCTTGAGCAGTAGCTGAGAAATTTACATCCACATCCACAGGTAGTGTACTGAGGAAGAGATTAGAAAAGCACTGGGCCTGGCATGGGTTTTGAAACCTCAGTCTCCTTCTCCCACCCCTAGTAACTACACTACAAGGATGCACCAGTTTCAATAAGGACACACTTGTTAATCCTCCCCAAACAGTTCATCAATTGGGGACTAAACATGCAAATATATGTGCCTATGGGAGGCATTCTAATCAAACCACCACAGTGTTTTAATCATATTTAATATTTTGTACTGCTATCTTTCACTCTCTCTTTATCGCCCCCCTTGTCCTCCCCAAATAACGTTTCCCATACTTGCCTTCATGGCACCAGTTTTGAATATTTCACCAGACTTGCATTCCTAGTATGAACCAGGTAATTTTGGAATATTATTGTTCTATTTTTCAATATTGGCTGATTATGAAAAAATGTTTTATATTTTAATGTCAGAGGAGTTTATACTTTAACCTTTTATTAACTTGTAAGTAAGTTCTTGATGGATATCTGTATTTGTCCTTTTTTTCTGGGTCTTTCTATCTTGCAAGACTTTTAGATGTGCATCATTGCCACTGTGCTGCACTGTTGCTAGAAGGATATCATGCAAGACTAGGAGGAAGACAGAACTAGCTTATTATCAGTACCTGCTGTGGGAGGTCATTCTGTACGCTGTGAATATGTGTTGCTCTGATTGGTTGATAAATAAAGCTGCATTATCCTATGGCAAGGCAGCTTAGAGGGAGGTGGGAAATCCAAGCAGATATACAGAAAGAAGAAAGGAGAAGACAGAGACACCAGCCACTGCCCAAAGAGCAGCAAGATGCCAGCAGAATGGTAATGTCATGGCAATGTGGCGAAGCATAGATTAATAAAAATTGGTTAATTTAAGATGAAAGAGCTAGCTAGCAAGAAGCTGAAACCATAGGCCATACAGTTTGTAAATAATGTAAGCCTCTATGTGTTTACAAGCAGCTGTGGGATGCAGATGGAAGAGATTTTTCCCAACCATGGGGCCAGGTAGGAATGGAGAAATTTATGGCTACAACTCTCCATTTGCTCCATTGCACAGAGACCAGGTTTCTAGATAAAAAGAATGTCACAAATTTTGCAAATCTGATTTCAAAGCTGAGAGGTTAAAAGTTAAAGCCATTAAGTCCTAGACAAAAGTCACCATTTAGATTTAAATTTAACTGTTAATCCTGTGTTATTGTTTATTTTTATATCCAGATATTCATTTAGTCACCAGAAGACATGGGCTGTTATGGGCATGCTTCCTCTGAGATGGTAACAGAATCTAGTCTCAAACATTTTAGAAGAATATTACTTTAGCAACAAGTTGGTACAGTGTTCAGTTTTCTCATTATATTTTCCTAAATTGAGTGACAAGGTTTTAAATGCTTGTTGCACTGAGTAACTTAGAACAAGTATAAAATAACATCCTTCCTCTGGACTATATAAACCCACAATAGAATTTTAGATGCACGCATGGTCTCATGTTATTATCTGGATTAATTGACTTACAGTTTTGCAAGGAGAAATGAATAATCTTTGAACTATTGTGCCAAATAAATATTTTATAATTTAATTTTGTTCAATAAATGGATCCTAAGAATCACTGACTCATCTTTGCACATACATCTATCTTGGCCTAATATCTCTCAACACAAAGAAGGAGAGGAAGCGGCACACTGGGTCTCTGTTGGTACAAGAAGGATGGTCAGCAGATTCGACTTGGAGAGCTCATGATATAACAAGAGTGTTCTATCCATAAGCTGTAAAGTTACATATCAGATAATGATTTTCAGGTAACCCAGACTGTAAAAATTTTGTCAATCAGACATTAAATGTAGATGCTGAAACACTGAACAAAAATGAACTCTTTGCCCAATGAAAGGAAGGCACACAAGCGCATTTTTCCATACACTGACATAACTCTTTAAAAACAGCAATTATGCTCTTCATAAGTGCTGCACTCTATGACAAATCCACTGCTGTCCTTGGATACACTGCTTTTCTTTTTATTGAGTATTTTTTGAGCCAAAAAGCTTATTTTTCTGTTTTCTGTCACTTTTCTGTGCAAGCCACTATTTCTAATGTTGATCTAATTCCATTTTCAACTCTCCATTCATTCTTCCCATATAATTAAACATTACATCTTCATGGCATATGCACATATAGTTATCATGTTAAAATTGCAGTTTAAATGATTTTACTAATTAAGAAAACATTTTAACTGAAGAACAGAGATTTGGCATTTCATCTAGTTGATCTGCAAATCTGTTCTGATCCTTGTGGTGTCTAGCTGTGGTTTCATGTCAGCAGAAAGTTTTTCTCACCTCAAATTACATGTGAATGGATTTTAAGTTGTATTTTAAATGCTGTTAAAACAAGTGATTTCCTACCTAAAATTAGATCTGTTGTTGGCTGTTCTTTGCTTTTCACTCTTTGCCTCTTTTGGCTCTTGGGGGGCCCCCCCACTCAGCTCCCAAATATACACAGAGGCTTATTCTTTCTCATAAATGCTTGGCCTTAGTTTGGCTTGTTTCTAGCCAGCTTTTCTTAACTTAAATTATCCCATCTACCTTTTGCCTTTGAGACTTTTCCTTTTCTTACTTCTGTAATCTTACTTTCAATCGTACTTGTGGCTGGCTGTGTGGCTGTGTGGCTGTGTGGCTGGGTTGTTGGCCACTTCTTTTCTCATTCCTTCTCTCACTCCTTCTCTTCTCCCAGATTCCTCCTTCTATTGATTCTCTCGACCTGCCGGCCCCACCCATTCTTTCTCCTGCCTCACTATTGGCTGTTCAGTTCTTTATTAAATTGATCAATTTAGACAGACAAATTAACACAGCTTCACAGAGTTAAACAAATGCAACTTAAAAGAACTGCAACATGTCTTTGCATCCCAAATGTTCCATAGTATAAACAAATATAGCACATCTTAAATTAATATTCTACAACATAAATCTATGTTTTTTAGTCCTAAGAACAGAAACACGGCCTTTTGCCTACTAGGTAAGCCATCCATCACAAAGCTACACAACCAGTGTCGTGAACTTATCTTTTATCAAACACATGCCAATACCTCGCTAGGAAAGTAGATGGGAATGCTCTGTCTTCACCATTCGAAGTTATTGCATGTTAAACTAATTCTTTTGAAAAATATAGGCATAGTTGTTTTCCAAATCATGGGATAAATTTCTAGTGATTTCAAATCTACTCTATAAGGGAAATTCCTTGTTCTGTTTTATTCCTGTGACTTTAGAGACCCCATGGCCCCTTTCTGGAGGTTGTTCCTGAGCCAGTGGTTTAGCTATTGGGTGGACTGACATTTTTCTAGAGACTGGGAAGGACGGACAGTAAAACTGATTCAGATTTACATTGATGCTGCCGCCCTAGTTTCTTCTAGTTTTTAGTGAAAAGTCAGAAGTAATCATTGACTTAACCTGAAGTCTAAGCCTCAGCAAAGTGTGTCTCACCAAGTTCCTCCTGGATAAACTGGAAATTCACAAGACTATGTCTGCCTCTCTTTCCTGTGTGCAAAAGCTGTAAGAGAAAAGACAAGAAAAGCACATGGAAAGTTGACCACTCGGCTGCTTCCATAGGAGACGGTTTCAACCTTCCTCACTTCGATTCCTCTTCATGGTTCTTATCATTTACAGTGGTCAGAAGGTGAAAACGACCCCAGTTCTTGCACAGAGTGCTTCTGAACTGTGAGTCTCCTCCCTTCATCTTAGCTCTCCCAAAGAAGTCTAACATCTATCCTAACTCAGATGTCAAATAATTTATCACACCACAGTGTGGGGCCTCATTTATTTTCATTAATGCAATATTTAAGAATTTTTTCAGTGGAATGGTAACCAATGAGAAAGCTTTTTTTTTCTCTGAATACATTGCTGAAATATGATGAATATGCCAAATCAGTTTGCTTACAAATTTATAACATACAATAAAATTTAAAAACTGGATTAAAAAAGAATGTTTTCGTCAAATTGCCTTTTTCAGTCATCAAATTAAGGTCAGAGGAACATAAACTCCATTTCTGTCTGTGTTATCAGTGTACAGTAAGTCCCTCCCTAGATAGTCAACTATATTAGTACAGTGACACCAGCAACCTTCCTAGACCAGTATCTACAGAAATGGAGTTATGACAGCAGATTCAGGAGCAGACCAGGCGGCAGTTGTTTCTTGTTGCAGAACACATTTCAAAGAAAGGTATACTTGTGAATGGGAAGTCCTGCCATTCACTGGCACTCTTTGTCCTTAGGGTGACAACAGACTTCAAGGTCCCATTAAGTATTTCTAGTTTTAGCAGCAATATTATTTCTTGATCTGCTAACCTTTTAAAAAAAATTAATAGCTACAAAATGTCTTTTCTTCTTACTGCCCAGAAGCCCCAAAATTCTGAAGAAATGCTGCCTCTAGCTCCTTCTGGGTGGCAGAGAGGTGTGAAAACATAGATTCAGTCCCACCCCCGCTTCCTCTGCCTTCTGGTGCTTAATTAGGTGCTTATCCTAACACCTTAGAATATACTCTCTGTATATGGCATAATTCCCAAACTCATATTTTCTTTTAATCATAGTTTCTCCAACTTCTCAAAAGTTCTCCATTAATAAGGCTGTGCAATCAGCCTTCTCAGTATGAACATACATGAGCTTTCCCTCCATTCAGAAAGGAAAATAGCCTATATTATTTCTTGTATGGTTTGGTATTTTCCATGACATTGACAGACTTTGCTCATGGCATTTGACTAATCATTAATTAGATTTTTGCCTTCCATTTTTAATCATTCTAATTGCATTATTTGCATACATTCTAAAAAACGTTTGTTGTGGTATGAAGTTTCCCCCACAGGCTCTGGTAACTAAACACTTCATCTTGAGCCCCAGCTCAGGGGACTGTTTAGTGGGTTGTGAAGCCTTTAGAAGACAGGAATTAGCAGGAGGAAGAGGATTACTGGCAGGATAGGGAAAGGTTGATCTCCTGACCACATTTATGGTCACTCTTTGCTTTCAGATCACTGAACTATGAATAAAGTGTGGTGCAACCTGCTGCCCTACGCACAGTCTTACCTCTTGAGCATCCATTCCTGTCTTAGAGTGCTGGACTACATATTCAGAGCCATGACCATATAAACCTTCTCTTCCTTCCGTGGTTTCTGTCAGCCATTCTTTCACAGTGACAAGAAACATAACGAATACAGAAAACTATTCCAGGGTGGGTTTATTGTTTTGGTAAATCCGCCTGTTTTATAATCCTTCAGAACTGGTTACTGGGAACAATGTGGAAAAGTGGGCAAGTACGAAGAAGCCATAGAAGGCCATCAGCAGAGCTTAGTGGACAGTTCTGTTTAGAGTTCAAAAATCAGAGTGCTGATATAAATGTAGACAATGAAGGCTAAACTCAGGGCAATTGAGAAGGAAACAAGAACTCTGTTAAGAACTGGCCTAGAGGCCGTTCATGTTACAGTCTATCCAGGAATCTGGCTACAGTTGACTCAGGTCCTGAAATTTTAGTGAGGCTGGATTCAAAGTTAATTCATTATTTGGTTAGTAGAAGGCATTTCAATACAGCATAATACCAAGCATGTGGTATGACTACTGATAACTGCCTTTAGCCAGACTTGCGGTAGTAAGATGTGAAAATCTACAGTTTAAATATAATGGGTGCTTTTTACACAATTAAAGTTGCAAACAAGACCAGTGAGGAGAAAGTTGCTGTACTATCACTGGGTTAATATCATTAAAGAAAAACATTTATCCAAGGACAATATTAAAGTACCTTGAGAGCAAATCTCACACAGTCAAATCTCCATGGCATAAAACTGAAAATTTGAAAGAGTAATCCTTGAAAAGATATATCCTCCAGGGCACGCAACTCAAATACAACCACAATGAATGACTTTTACTCCCTGCTGAGCCGTGAAGGGACTCAGAACATTTCACAGCATGGTCCAAGAGTGCAAGACTTCCCTTCCTATGGCAAAAGAATTTGTATTACCTGCATGATGCTGGTTTCCCAGGCATGAAGAAAGCAAGTTACAGGGTTGGAGAGGCTTGATCAGAAGTTAAAACTAAACAGAGAGTTAGTAGAGAAAACTTGTACATGGTGGGATTTCCTGAAAAGAGATCTCAAGGGACTGGCTGCTAAAGCAGTGAAGGTTGGTCTTAGCTCCAGTGGAGACCCTAAAATGGAGGAAACTCCAGGAGCATGGGACACTTGCCTGCACTGAATAGAGCTGACCAAAAGGAAAGGTCATACGTGCTACAAAATAGGAACGGAGCAAGTCACAGATTCTGTAGGAACAGAGCAAGCCAAGGATTCTGTAAGAACAGAGCAAGCCATGGATTCTCTAGGAATGGAACAAACTATGGATTCTGTAGGAATGGAGCAAGCCAAGGATGCAGCAGTACAAATGATGCTACTGTGATTCTCAGATATTGAAAAATAAAGATGCAGGATTTGATGTTCAATCTTCTTGGTTTGGATCTTGCTTTGGCCTGATCTTTTGTTGCTCTGCCCAATTCCTTTCCCTATAATGGAAATGTTCACACTTTGTTATTATAAACTGGAAACATGCAACTTGGTTTTATTGTACAAGGACTCAGATTGTTTGCCTCAAGTCTCCAGAAAAAAATAGTGGACTTTATGCTCTTCTAAAGTATTATGATTGTTAAATGGGGACTTTTGCAACTAAGCTGAAAGCATGTGACCTTATGTGATGGCCTGGTCCTGATGTTATGGCTTGAATGTGAAGTGTCCCACATAAGCTCATGCATTTGATCAATTAGTCCCCAGCTGGTGCACTGGTTTGGACCATTTAAAAACATTTAGAAGTGGTTAGCTAGCCTCAGGAAATGAGTTACCAATTGCTAGGTCTTAAGGATCATAGCTTGGCATCTCTCCTGTTCTGCAATCCCATTGCTTCTTCACCCATCAAGATTCGAACTAACTTCACTTCAGGCTTCCATGAGTACCACAGGCACAGCTGCTTTAGCCACCACGGCTCCCTCCAGACCATAGTGAACTTTATCCCCTGAACTTCGAGTGCAAGTCAGTCTCTCCTCCCTTGAACTATGTCTGTCAGGCATTCTGTTCTAACAATGAGAAAAATAACACAGAGGCCAACTTTGTATTACCTCCTCTATTAAAAACAGTGAATACTATATTTTTAAAAACAAAAAATAAAGCTCAGAAATTATTTGTGTTCCAATCTTATACATATTGAAAATGGAAATGTATTGAAACTATGTTTCTTTAATAGAACTCTACATGACAGTCTAGCATACCAAATAGAGAAGAGCTAAATGAATCTCCTCTAAGATATGTAACAGAACAGAGATGTCCATTGTGTTGCTGAGATAGAATGCTGAATGTTTTATTAAGAGCACAGCACTGTTTGTATAATAAAACAGGAGGTCATGCTCATCATTTCTTCTCTACTCTGAAAAATGCTTGACACAACTTACAGAAGGAAAGATTTGCTTTGGTTCACAGGTTCAGAAGGTTTCGTTGATGGTCATTTGGCTCCACAGTTAAAGGCTTTGTTAAAGTAGAGCATTATGGGAATCTTTGGTGGGGGGAAATCTTCTGCCTCCTGAAAGTGGCAAGCAGAGACAGAGTAAGAGAGGGGAAGGCTAGGAGAGATAAGAGAAGAGATGGAAGGGATCAAGTACTTCATATGTCCTTCCCATATATACCTAACCTTCCTCTGTCTAGACTAGCCCATCCTCTAAGATTTCTGCTATTCCCCAGACATATCACCAGTTCAGAAATAAGCTTTCAAAGCATATAAACCTATAGGGAACATTCCAGATTGAAACCAGAACAGTGAAGAAGCAAATCATCCCTTTTTTGTGGCTCATGTCAACTAAAGGCTCCACAAAACAGCTAGTAGAATTCATAAGTCTGGGCAGGTAGTGGTGGCACACACCTTCAATCCCAGCATTTGGTAGGCAGAAACAGGCATATCTCTGTGAGCTCAAGGCCACAAAGTGAGTTACACGACAAAAAGAAAAAAAAAGGAAAAAAATTCATAAATCTGGTAAATTTATGAGCTGAAATCAACATGCAAAACATAGTGTTTTTATATACCAATAACTACCATGTAAAAAGTGAAATCATAAAAGTAATCCTATGTGTAGTAACTCCAGAAACAATAAAAAAAATTCTAAAAACAGAGGAGTAATTAACCAGAGAGGTAAAGATTCACTATAGTGAAAATCAAAATGTCCTAATAAACAGAACTGAGGAACATATGCGCATGACAAACTTTAATATTTTATATTGAAAAAATTTGTACAGTTAAAGTATGCACACAACCTGAAATAATTATGATTCAACACACTCTCCATGAAATTATCAGTGGCATTCTCTACAGAACTAGAAAAATATCAATCCAAAATTTCATGAAAACATATATGCATACACACACACACAAAAAAAAAAAAAAAAAAAAAACAACCCTGAAGTAGCCCAAGTAATCCTGAACAAAATGAGCAAACCTGAAGACCTTAGAATTAATGCTCTCAAAACATTCTATAAAGCTACAATAACCAAAAGAGGGAGGTGCTTCCATGAGAACCCAGAGCTGGGACAGAATGGAGATCTCTTGTGTCACATTACATTAGAATATATTTTGGATGTACTGATGTTCTGGAAACTGCTATCTGAATGGCTTATTTGAGCTTCATACAATAAATAAATAAATCAGAATTTCTAAGATTCTAAACATATCTGTCACATTGCACAACGTATTTATGTAAAATTGTATTTTCAGCTATAATTATAAAATCAGAATTTCCATTACCTCTTAAAATGTTTATGTTGATCTACATCTACAAGACCAAATATTCAGCCAAGATTTAATTCTTCATGTGAAAATAAACAAGCACATTCATGTCATTAGCCTTCAAATTTGCTTTCATATTTAATGCATTGTAACTTGTATGTACATCAGAGAAGTATTATGAAATAATTTATGACTTATTGTGGTGATATTGTATTCCCCAAAATATTGTGCACCCTAATTAACTTATCTGGGGTCAAAGAACAGAACAGCCACTTAGATACAGAGGCTAGAAAATGGTGGCACTCACTCATTTAATCCTAGCATTCCAGAGGCAGAAATCCCTCTGGATCTCTGTGAGTTCAAGGCCACATTGGAAACAGCCAGGCATGGTGACTCATGCCTTTAATCCCAAGAAGTGAGCCTTTAATCCCAGGGAGTGATGGCAAAAACAGAAAGATATATAAAGCGTGAAGACCAGAAACTAGAAGCTTTTAGCTGGTTAAGGTTTCAGACTTTGGAGCAGCAGTTCAGCTCAGATTCATTTGGATGAGGACTCAGAGGCTACCAGTCTGAGGAAACAGGATCAGCTGAGAAGTTGACCAGGTGAGATTAGCTGTGGCTTGTTCTGTCTCTCTGATCTTCCAGCATTCACCCCAATACCTGGCTCAGGTTTGATTTTATTAATAAGACCATCTAAGATTCCTGCTACAACTTATTGTTAGGAAATATTGGGTTTGGAGGCCTATTTTATATAACTATAGAGCTAGGTTGTCAAAAATGGGGAGGGCAAAAATGGCTGTGAGTGTAAATAATGTAAGAAATGTTATTGAAATTGTCTAAAGAAATAAAAATTCAGTGAAAAAGTATTGATGTAACCAACCGTCTTATTAAATAAGAAACACAGAAACAATGCAAAAGAGAAAGCCGAGAGGTCAGAGCTCAGAGCTAAGATCTCACCCTTCCGCCTGCGGTGTCCCAGCTTCCCGAATGAGGGCTCTATTTCCTGTCTGTTCGTCTATTTAAAGTATTTTGTTCTGCCTTCTCATTGGTTGTAAACCCAAACACGTGACTGCCTCGTCACTGTCTGAATGTACAGCCCCCTAGGTCTTAAAGGCATATGTCTCCAATGCTGGCTATATCCCTGAACACACAGATATCTATGGGATTAAAGGCGTGTGCCACCACCGCCACACTCTTGCTATGGCTCTAATAGCTCTGACCCCCGGGCAACTTTATTTATTAACATACAATCAAAATCACATTTCAGTACAATTAGATTACACCACATTTCCCCTTTTCTATTTTAATAAAAAAAAAGCAAAAGGTTATAACTAACAAAAGAAAAACTATATACAAAAGTACAATAACTATATATAATATATACAAATAATAAATACCTAAACAGGTATTGGACAAATCAGAGAAAATAATTCCATTATCTATCATATTTTGGTAAATCCAAGATGTATCTAATGCACTTTCTATCTTAATTAATTTTCAACTATAAGTAACTAATCTTCAACCATAACTAACTAATCTTCAACTCCCTCAGAGACCCAAGAAGGAAATAATATTAGCTAACAAAAATAAAAAACAGGAAGTGCATGCAAGCAACTTCCAAAAAATTTGTGAGTTGACAGAAACAGCCAGCTGCCCGGGCAGTCATCTGAGGCTTCTCCGCAGTGTTGGGGCATCATCTTCAGCCTATAGGCTTAGTGTATCTGACAGACTCACTTGTGAAGTAGGATGTACACAAGGTCAACAGTTCAACCTCACATTAGGTGAGAGCAGTCCACGTACCAGAAACACCCGAATTCCACTAGTGTCCCGTCATGACTCAGGACTTTAAACTCTGGAAATTGTTGACAGTTCTTAAACTCAGCTGTCCATTCTTCTTGGCTGTGTATACACGGCTTCATCTCAGCATCCCCTTCTTCTCCACATCCCTCCATCAAATGCCAGTCCACTCTCGAGAGGCATGAGCTTTCAGCTGCTGTTCCATTGTACAACAGAAGCCATCGGCCCTCTGACTGTTAAGCTGCCTTTGAAGAAAAGGGCACTGTACCTTTTCCGGATGCAAAGGCCACTTCAGGGATGGGGCCATATTGTCCTGGCCTCAGAAGATGCCTTTTGATAAAGCCATTACCACACTTGTTTTGGCAAGAATCAGTAGTCCCTTGTTTCGTGTTCTGTCTGTCCATTTTGTCCTGTTGATTCGAGGATACTTTGTTGTCCAGTGGCTAACTTTTGCCACAAGGAAAGTTGACTCCATATGCAGTTTCTTCAATGCCCATATTTTCTCTGAAGTAGATTAGTACTGCCAGGAGCTGACATGTCTCAAAAAAGAAAATTTTTCTAAGTTATTAAAACATTTTAAATGCCATATTCTATAGATATCTGAAGGGTTTGAAGATGACCTGTCTAAAACATCTCTGCTCAATTTTTAAAACATATCTAATATGACTACAAGTTCTATTGTAATGTCTAACTACTAACTTTCATTTCTTTATATCCTAGTAGTTGGTAATAATAACATTCAAGGATCAGAAATTTGTATTACATTGTTAAATGAATGGTATAAATACAATTAGAAATATACATATAGCATTTTCTAACAATATCAGTTTCAAATTTGTATACAATATAAAACAATTCAATCCAATGTAAAGTATTAGTAATTGTCTTTTTCTTTTCTTTCTTTCTTTCTTTCTTTCTTTCTTTCTTTCTTTCTTTCTTTCTTTCTTTCTTTCTTTCTTTCTTTCTTTCTTTTTTTTTAAACAAGAACCTTAAATCTAATCTCCTTTGCTTAGCCTTTTTCTTAACCCTTGACAATAACTTGTAACCAACCCCCCTAAATACTGAAAATTATCCCAGACCCAAAACCCATTAAAAAGACCAAAAAACCACCCGCCACACAACACCTCTTTGGGAATGTGGGCGTCGCATTCTTAAAATTGCTTCCTGCTGGGTATGGTCTGTGTATAATGCCAAAGTTCAGGGTTTATCTCAAGTCCTTATTCAAGTAGTCTTTGAGACTGGATCATCTCAGCTAGTCATCTCAAAATTGCTCTGAGCACCTTGTAGTTCAAAGCTGATCTGTGGATGATGTTTGTCAGCTTAATGATATTATTATTGTCCACGTGGAATTGTTGTTGTTGTGGGGCCCCATCTTCTTTCTGGAGACTTCAGTTGATGTTAGGCCTGGCCGTGATTTCCTGCAGAAAACTGATAAGAGACTCGAACACAAAAACATATATATGCAGCTAGCCTTTTTTCTAGAATTAGTTAGTACTTTATATGAACATTCATATCTTAACAAAGTTTAAAATGTATATATATATATATATATTAATCTTGTAAATTTTGAAATAAAGTTTATACTTTGAGAAAAGTTTAAAGAATCAGAATAGAATCAAAGAGTTGAGATTAGTAATAGAATAGTCCCTTAATTAATTTTGCTTTTGTCCTGTACCATAGCAGAAGATGGCTCTTATTCTGGCATGATACAGGGAGTTTGCATTTTCCTTTTAACAACATGCTTGATTTTAAAGAAGGAGAGAGCCATTCTCCAACTCCAAAGTCAGCTTTAAATTTTAATTGAACTGAGACTGTTAGAAAACCAATAGTGTTAAATCTTTAGAGAAAAACAGAAACAAACATTTAGGAAGACATAAAAATTTTTTAGATAATATATACCCATACACCGTTTCACTCTGTTTCTTGGGATAGATGATTTGTCCCTTTTCTTCAGTTGTCTCATTTGTGCAGTGTTCTTCAAATTCCTTAACCTTCATTCTCCTAAAAGACAAAAACAAAAACCTTTCCCCAAGACTAATTTTGGGGATGTTTCCTTTTGACAAGTTATTATCTGATTAAATGAAAAGGCATGTGTTATTGATACCAGTTAGTTTAAATTGGATGTTCATGCTGGTTGATGAACTATCACCTCCTCTAATTAAGAGGTCTCTCTTGTTCAAATCAAACCTTTGTCAATTTTGATGGTACCCACAGCTTATCTTCTCCTGTAGAAACAAAAGCAAAACCTCGTCCCCAATGTAATACATACCCTGGTTTCCATTCTGAGGTCAGCACATCCTTAAAGTATATAGGCTGATTTAATTCTGTAGTTTTTTCTATTATCCAATGTCTCTCTGCAGCTGTTGTTCCTTTCTCATTGGCATTCAGAAAATTCAAAGTTAGAAGAGCATTATGCAGTCTATTTCTGGGGGTTTTTGTTACCCATTTCTGTTTATTTAGCATATCCTTTAGAGTTCTGTTTGATCTTTCTATAACTGCTTGACCTGTAGGATTATGTGGTATGCCTGTAATATGCTTTATACTGTAATAAGCAAAAAACTGTTTCATTTTAACAGAGACATATGATGGAGCATTGTCAGTTTTGATTTGTGCGGGTATACCCATGATGGCCATAACTTCTAGCAAATGAGTGATTACAGAATCAGCTTTTTCAGAACTCAAAGCAGTTGCCCATTGAAATCCTGAATAAGTATCGATAGTGTGGTGTACATATTTCAATTTTCCAAATTCTGCAAAGTGAAACACGTCCATCTGCCAGATTTCATTTCTCTGAGTACCCTTTGGGTTACATCCTGCTGGTAATGGCATTTGATTGTAGAAGGAACAAGTAGGACATTTCTTTACTATTTCTTTGGCTTGTTGCCAGGTTATGGAAAAATCCTTTTTTAAACCTTTACTATTAACGTGATGTTTTTTATGAAATTCTGAGGCCTCCAGCACATTTCCTATCAATAATTTATCAATCTCATCATTGCCTTGTGCTAGAGGGCCTGGCAGACCAGTATGGGATCGAATGTGAGTTATATATAAAGGATGATTCCTTTTCCTGATTGTATCTTGTAATTGAATAAATAATGAAGTTAATTCTGAAGCATCGGGGATAAATTCTGCAGTCTCAATATGTAACACCACTCTTTCAGCATACTGAGAGTCAGTTACTATGTTGAGAGGTTCTGAAAAATCCATTAATACCAACAGAATAGCATACAATTCTGATTTTTGAACTGAATTATACGGACTTTGAACCACTTTACTTAAATTTTCTGATTTGTAACCTGCCTTTCCTTCTTTGTTGGCATCTGTATAAAATGTACGAACTCTAGATATGGGTTTTTGCCGTACAATTCGAGGCAAGATCCAATCAGCTCTCTTTATAAGATCAACTCTATTGCTTTTGGGATATTTGCTGTTAATTTCTCCCAAAAAATTACTGCAAGCTCTTTGCCAAGGTTCACTTTCTATCCATAATTTTTCAATGTCCTCCTTAGTTAATGGTATGACAATTTCTGCTGGGTCTATGCCTGCTAATTGACGAAGTCTCAATTTTCCTTTGTAAATCAAGTCAGAGATTTTTTCCACATAAGTTTTTAATTTTTTATTTGGTTTATTTGGTAAAAATATCCATTCCAATATAATATCTTCCCTCTGCATTAATATTCCAGTAGGAGAACGCCTAGAAGGTAAAATAACCAAAATGCAATCCAGCTTTGGATCAATACGATCCACGTGTCCTTCATGCACTTTCTTTTCTACCAAGGTTAATTCTTTCTCAGCTTCAGGTGATAATTCTCTTGGACTATTTAAGTCCTTGTCACCTTCTAAGGTTTTGAACAAATTAGTCAGTTCATCATTTTTTACCCCAACAATAGTTCGTAGATGAGAAATGTCTCCAAATAATCTTTGAAAATCATTAACAGTCTGTAGTCTATCTCTCTGAATTTGCACCTTTTGGGGTCTAATTTTTTGTAGTTCTATTTTATATCCTAAATAATTAATAGAATCTCCTCTTTGTATCTTTTCAGGAACAATTTGTAATCCCCAGCAAGGCAAAATTTTCTTTACTTCTTCAAACATTATTTCTAAAGTATCTGCATTTGAGTCAGCTAGTAAAATATTGTCCATATAATGATAAATTATAGATTTAAGAAATTTTTTACGTATCACTTCCAATGGCTGTTGTACAAAGTATTGGCACAGAGTTGGGCTATTCAACATTCCCTGTTGAATATTTGAAATCTCTTAACCGGTTGAGAATTATTATAAGTAGGCACTGTAAAAGCAAATCTTTCTTTGTCTTTTACTTGTAAGGGTATTGAAAAGAAACAGTCTTTTAAATCAATAACTATGAGAGGCCATCCTTTTGGTAACAGAGTAGGCAAAGGCATCCCAGATTGTAGAGAGCCCATTGGCTGAATTACTTTGTTAATTGCTCTAAGGTCTGTCACCATTCTCCATTTACCAGATTTCTTTTTAACAACAAAGACAGGAGAATTCCAGGGGCTACTTGATTCTTCAATATGCTGAGCATTTAACTGTTCTTCTACCAGCTCTTCTAAAGCCTGGAGTTTCTCTGTTGTTAAAGGCCATTGTTGGACCCTCACAGGCTTGTCTGTTAACCATTTTAAAGGTAGAGCTATTGGTGTCTTTGGAAGATCATCAGTTATTGTGCCCTGTTCTTGTATAATATGGATGGCTGGTGACCACTCATTAGAATAATATCTTCTAATATTTCTCTCAGTAACATGTGTTAGGTTATGATTTGTTTCTGAGATTAGAGGGATGTTAATCTGAGTATCCCATTGTTGCAACAAGTCTCGACCCCACAGGTTCATAGTTATGTTAGCCACATATGGTTTTAATTTTCCTCTCTGTCCTTCTGGACCTATACATTCGAGCCATCTTGCACTCTGTTTCACCTGAGATAATGTCCCAATTCCTAATAGTTGAACGTTTACCTCCTGAAGAGGCCAAGTTGGATGCCAAAATTCTGGTGCAATTATGGTAACGTCCACACCTGTGTCTACCAGACCAGACAACAAAACACCATTTATTTTTATCATTAATTTTGGTCTTTGTTCATTAATAGAAGTTTGCCAAAAAAATTTCTTTATGTTTTCTCCTGAATTTTCTATTCTCTCTGTTTCATCAACCTGACCAGCATGATTTATTCCTATAGGCATTTGGTTATTTAATCACTCTCCAGAGCAGGGATTTCCTCTATGGCTGCAGGAAAGGTTTGAACTGGATTTGCACTGGGGGCCTGCGCGAGGCCCCTCTGGGAGTTTCCCGAAGACTGAGGCAAAGGATTACCCTGTCTGTCCTTTGTTGATCTACATTCGTTGGTCCAGTGTTTTCCCTTACCACACCTTCTGCATACTCCAGAAGGAAGGGGCATTCTGTTGCCATTGTTCCTTGAATAAACATTGCTTCTAGGAATGACCTGTTTACAGTCCCTTTTAAAATGTCCTTGCTTTCCACACCCAAAACATCTAACACTCCTCAAACCTTTTGAAATTACTTCTCCTACCCACGTATCATCATACTCATCAACCTCAACATTAATTGTTTCTCTAATCCAATTTTCCATAGGTGCAGATCTTGCCCTTAATGGCCTGATTATTCTTTTGCATGCTGCATTCGCATTCTCAAAGGCCAAAGATTCAATTATTGCCTTACCAGCTTCTGAATCCGAGACCATTCTCTTTACTGCTGAAGCTAGTCTTTGTAAAAAATCTGTAAAAGACTCTTTTGGGCCTTGCCTCACCTTTGTAAATGACTCAGATTTTTTTCCTGGTTCCTCAACTCTGTCCCATGCATTCAAGGCTGCCGTTCGACATAAAATTAGGGTTTGGACATCATATAAACATTGTGCTTGTGCTGAAGCATATTGGCCTTCTCCAATAAGATGATCCTGGCAAACTTGTATTCCTTTATCCCTCCATTGTTTTTCTATGTTTTTAGCCTCCTCCTTAAACCAAGTCAGAAATTGAAGTCTCTGGCTGGGTTCCAGAACACCTTGTGCAAGGTCCCGCCAGTCCTGTGGTATTATCCTATTATATGTTGACCAAGAGTTTAACATTTGCTTTACATATGGGGAATGCATGCCATAAGATACTATTGCCTCCTTAAACCTTTTTAAATCCAACATTTCAATTGGAGCCCAAGTATTTTGTGTAGCCATCATTTGATCAGGCATCTGCTGTACAGTTACAGGGTAAATTAAGGGTGACTGTGTGAAAACAGGTTTTCTTTCTACAACCTTATGATCCCAACTTGAAACAACTTCACTGTTAATTTCTTCTGTCTGAATTTTTACAGGTTTAACAGGTTTTTCTAAAGCTATTATCCTGGCACTTAAATCGACTATCTTTTTGAATAGTAAAATGAGAATAAGCATGGTAATAAAATGCATAATTCGATCAACATTAATCTTCTCATATAGTTGTTCCATTGTCAGACTGCCTAAAATTTCAAACAAAACCCATTCTTCCAATGTACACAGGAAACCCATTTTTTTTTAAATGTGGAAAAAAAATTGTCTTTTAAATAGTTTCCTTTATGACTTACCAAATCTGTGTAGAACAGTAGAAATCCCAGCGAATTAAATCTGCGTAGAACAGTAGAAATCCGAGGGGATTTTCAAAACAGCCACCTAGTGTCCCAGGTGTAAATCCAAAGAGAAAGAGAGAGAGAGAGAGAGAGAGAGAGAGAGAGAGAGAGAGAGAGAGAACAAGAAAGCGTAGCTGGCTAAAGTTTAAATGCAGCCACGTGTTCCCTCTTGTGCCGAGTCAAGGCTTGGGTCTGGCTTCCTTAAACTCTGACCACGTGCGTTGGTTTTACAGGCAGGGCCCTGTTCGGCAGGGCAGGTCTGAGTTGTTTGTAGCACCGGCTTTAAGCAAACTGCTCACAGACCTAGGCCCAGGCTAGAAGCTGCCGCTCGGACTAGGAAGTCAGCAGCTCGGACTAGGACGCCGGCCGCCCGGTCTGCCGCCCTTGCGGGAAAGCGGACCTGCCGCCAAGCTAAGCGGTTTTTAATGGATTCTTGTCACGTTGGGCGCCAGATATTGATGTAACCAACCGTCTTATTAAATAAGAAACACAGAAACAATGCAAAAGAGAAAGCCGAGAGGTCAGAGCTCAGAGCTAAGATCTCACCCTTCCGCCTGCGGTGTCCCAGCTTCCCGAATGAGGGCTCTATTTCCTGTCTGTTCGTCTATTTAAATATTTTGTTCTGCCTTCTCATTGGTTGTAAACCCAAACACGTGACTGCCTCGTCACTGTCTGAATGTACAGCCCCCTAGGTCTTAAAGGCATATGTCTCCAATGCTGGCTGTATCCCTCAACACACAGAGATCTATGGGATTAAAGGTGTGTGCCACCACCGCCACACTCTTGCTATGGCTCTAATAGCTCTGACCCCCGGGCAACTTTATTTATTAACATACAATCAAAATCACATTTCAGTACAATTAGATTACACCACAAAAAAGCTTCAATTAAAATTTGAAAAACAAGAGCCAGGAATGCTGGTGCACATTTTCAATAACAAAATTCAGCAGACATATACATAAGGATCTCAAGTTTGAAGCTGGTCTGAACTGCATTACAAGACCCTGTCTCATAAACAGCAAACTAGAGTAAAACAAAACAAATGGCAAATGAGAAAAAATATTTATTATAAGAAGAAATATAAGTAGACAAGAAAATGTGGAAAATGGCTTACCGTTATCATCTATGAACTACATTCACATCAAAACCTCAGTGAGATATTACCAGTAAGACCAAGTTATTCAAAATATAATAATAAATGCTATGAACCTATTGACAAGGAGACACCTTACCTAATACTGGTGGCATTTTAAGTTAATATAATCATGATGGAGAATGTAGAGGTTGCTTAAAAACTCTAAGTTCAGGTCTGCCGTTTTATCCAGCTATCCTGTTTCTGAGGGAAATGAAATTAAAATAGCAAAGACATACTTGCCTTTTCATAACTATTATAACAATATTCACTGCAGCAGTGATACAGAATCAGACTCTGTGCCCATCAGTTAGTGACTATATAATAACATATGTTATATATACACAATGGAATGTTACTCAGCTATGCACAGGATGAAATTCTGCCATCTGTTGCAAACTGGATGGAACTGGCAAATGATGTATTGTGCAAACTAAGCCAGACAGAGAAATGCAAACAAACAAACACATTCTCTTCTATATGAGAATCTAAAGTTTTGTATAATAGTAATTACCAGAGAGTGGGACAGTAAACCCTAGAGGAGTCAAGAGATGGATTAACTGGTACATAGCACAAATGATCAACTGTAGCCTTCTGCAGCCATATGCAGTGAGTTCAGTGTCCTATGACTTACTTCGTGTTGTGGGGAGTTCTGGAAGGCAAGGGCTCTGAGGTTCCAAATAGGAAGAAATGGTAAGGAGAAGAAATGCTGAGGAGAGGAGGAAGGGATCAACACTGAAGCATTCCAGTGGAGAACATGAAAGTTGTATCCATGTGGTAAATATCATAGTGCTCCCCATAAACATGAGCAATTACTACATGTTATTCACAAGTAATAATTAAAAAGCACCAATAAACAAAAGGGATATGTATTTTCTCATCAAATTGATCATATGGAAGAAAAGATGTATCATCTTATAATGGTTTTCATCACACATGGAAATAATAAATTGATGAAGTCAAAATGCCTCATTGTATACTTATCAGCCATTTACAAGTAATTGATAAACAAATCAATTTGGCTGCCAGAAAATAAATTATAAATGCTTGCTAGTGCTTTCAAAATATATCCATAGGCTAATTTATAAATGTGTATGAATTATATGTTTGGAACTTTCTGCTTGGAAAATGTTTTCAAGAATATTATGTTTTATGATATACAAGGCAGAAATGCATCCTATATCTAGTTTTCTGAAATTTTGGAGACTGGCATTAATATATGAAAACAGAAAAGAAAAGATAGGTATCTGGACTTTCTGACCTTGTTTATCACACATTTTATCTGGAGTCAGAGGCTCATTTATGTCACCGTGGATTTATTTTACAAGTTTGGACTTGCAAATATGCGGCAGAATTTGAATGTCTTGCACAGTTTTTGGAAAACAACCATTATAAGGAATACACTGACCTTTTCCTGTTTATTTTCATTGGTTAATGACAGCACCTTTACAGCCTAGTCAAATTGTAAACAAGAGGAAGAAACTGAATACATAAAGGTCAGGAAACTTTAGAGACAAAATTTATGAAACACCCTCCCTATTCTGTGAATGACAAAATGACACTCTTGTTTTTTAAATATGTATGTGAAGTTGGAAATTTTTAGAATTAACCCAAAACATAAATCATCAAATATTTTAATTTGTTGAAAATGAAATGTATGTGATATTTCATAAAAAGATGCATTTCTTCACTGAGTATTTCTCGAGTTATTATTTTAAAGGTTAATAGCATTGGGTTTATATAGAGCTGTGATATGTTACTAGAAAACCTGTGATATTTAGGGACGTGTCTGGTGGTTTTTTTTTTAATTATTATTATTCCTAGTACAGACATGGGCTAATAAATAGTAAATATTCACTTAACTACATTGACATCTCAATGGTACACTCAAATAAACAGTAAACATAAGCTTCCAGGAAAAATAGTTGCATACTATTTAAAGTAGTTTGCAAGAATTAATAGCCCCTACATGACACTGTGGAAAACATGGGTAGTTCTTGCTTTAGAATTATAGTTTTGAGATCCAATTGGGGGAAAAAATCAGATAATTGAAGAAATTGTATATTACAACTACTAGGAACAATTAATCACAATATCCAGTAGCATCCCATAGTACAAATCCTTTTGGAAAGTCCCCATCTATTTAAAATTACAGTGCCTCACTTGCTCTACAGAAAATAACATTGTAAAAAGGAGATAAAAGAAATTATAAGCTAGAATTTCATTGTTAACAGAAGCCTGAGGTTTAAGGAGAAGTAGATACCACAAAGCAGCCACCATGCTTAGCAAGTGTAAACAAGGAAATAAAAACTGAATGGCTTGGCATGTCTTAATCTATAGAATCTGAAGGGGGCTGACCTCAATATCATTCCAGGCTATAATATGTAGACTCTGAAGGGGCTGACCTAGATGTATAAAATTTCTTCATTGTACTAGGCACAGGAGAGGGTGGTGGTAAAGAAAAACCAAACTGCTGTATTTACCTACTCAGGTCTGCAAGGGAAGAGAAGGATTTAAAAAGTAGAGACCATGATTCTGTCCATTAATAAGGAAAATAATTTAGTCTCTCTCTCTCTCTCTCTCTCTCTCTCTCTCTCTCTCTCTCTCTCTCTCTCTCTCTCTTTCTCTCTGTGAATAATGTCTGGCTGTGGGTCTCTGCATTTGTTCCCATTGCTTAAGAAAGCCTCTCTGATGATGACTAGACAAGGCCCTGATATATTAGTATACCAGAATTTCATTAGAAATCATTTAATTGATTTTTTTTTCCTGACACGTTTGGTTCTATCCTAGATCTCTGGGCTATCCAGTCTCAGATTTTTGGCCACTGAAGAAGCCTAGGGCTTGGGCTCCTTCTCGTGGAATGGGCCTTCCCTTGGAGATCAGGGAACCCTGTGGAAGAAGGGGAGGAAAGACTGCAGCAGTCAGAGGGAATGGAGAACATGAGCAGAACATGGCCCACTGAATCATCTGAGCACGCTTCAGTGGGGGCTCATAGAGATGGAAGCAGCAAGCGGGGGGGGGGGGGCCTTCAGGAGTCTGCACCAGGCCCTCTGCACACGGGTTATGACCATCAGCTTGGTGTTCTTCTGATACCCCTAACAGTGAGAGTGGTTAAAGGTCTGGATCTTTTGCTGGCTTTTGAGACCCTTTTCCTCCTATTGGATTGTCCAGTCTCAATAGGAGGGCTTTCAACTCGTCTTACTGTGTCTCATTTTGCCCTGTTTGGCTGTTGTCTCTTGGAGGCCTGCTCTTTTCTGAAGAGAAAACAAAGGAGGAGTGGGTCTTGGAGAGGGGGCAGTGGGGGTGTCTAGGAGTGGAGGGAGGTGACACTGTGGTTGGAATGTACTGTATAAGAGAAGAATCTGTTTTCAATAAAGGAAAACAACAACACAGAAGAGGGAAGTGGCAAAGATCATGGATGATGTAGTGGAGACAGGACTCTGAGGGCTTTGGACCCACCTAACTATGCCCAATGTTATGTGATCTCCTCCCCTAGAGTGTGAGTAGTGCACAATTCATTAGAGTAACACAATGTTACATTCATGGTTACCCTGCCTCTCTCTCTTGCCCTTATATTTACTGTGACAACGAAAACTGCTGCTGTGATTTGGGTATTGTTTACAGGAGTCCCTTTAGGCATCAAGTGGTGAGATTAAATTTCCACTGTGGCATGTTAAGGGGGTAATAATTAATCTGATTATGGTATCATAGGTGAGCATTTTGGAATGTGCTCTGGATTAAAATTATCTGGGTGGAGTTTCTGTGACTGAATCTTGATGGCATTATAATGAGAGAAACAGCACAAAAATCCTGAGTACTCCGTGTTCTTGCTGTGTAATGCTCCGTGCTGTTCCAGACTGTGCCACTTTTAATAAGTATGTCTCCGTAGACTCATGTGTTTGAATGCTCCCATGAGGAGTGGCACTATTAAGAGGTGTGGCCTTGTTGGAATCTGTGTGTCCCTGTGGGAAGTGTGTCACTGGGGCTTTGAGTTCTCCTATGCTCAAGCCATGCCCAGTGTGATATTCAATCTGCTTCTGCTGCCTGTGGATCCAATTGTGGAACTCTCAGCTCTTTCTCCGGCACCACGTCTTCCTGCGCACCACCTTGTCTCACCATGATAATCATGGGCTAAACCTCAGAACTGTAAGCCAGTCCCAGTTGAATGTTCTCCTTTGTAAGATTTACCATGGTCATGGTGTCTCTTCACAACGATAGAAACCACAACTAAGATGGCCAGCATGTCGTAGTTAATGTCTATTGCTGTGATAAAACACCATGACCATAGGCAACATAAAGAAGAGAGAGTTATATTGGCTTCTGATTCAGAGTGATAAGAGTCCCTCATAGAAGAGTAGAGACATGATAGCAGGCAGCAGATATGCCATCAGGGACAGAAGAGATAACATCTTTAACTTCAAACATGAGGCAGAGCTGGCAGACAGAAAGTAGGGCAAGATCATATAGCATCATAGCTGTCCCTTGGTGAAGTGCTTCTTCCAACAAGGCCACAGGTCCTAAACCTCCCCAAATCCTGTATTCTAGGATCTTGAGCCAAGAGAAGCCCTCTGCATGGCTATATGTTGTGCTGGCAGTCCTCTGTCTTCAGGGTATGATATGGAAGAAGAGAGAGAGAGAGTTTTATGTGACTTAAAATCAATCTGTTATATTTAAAGCAGTTTAGAAGGATGCCTTTCCATATACCTTAAAGTCAAAAGAATTAATCAGTTGGCCTTATTTTTTCTCCCTAAGGCTTAGCAAATCAACTACACAGAGATGAAAGAATCGTTGACTGAGAAAGACTTATTGTAAAGGAAGGAGTGGTTGCCCACTTCTAGGAAAGCCTGAGTGAGGAGCTCAACATAGGTGTGCTACTGAATACTGGGAGGAGTTATGGCAAGCTAAGGTGAAGGCATGGTCTGTGACAGAAGTACATAGTTCTCCAGCTGCCTAACTAAAATGTTAGCCAGACATAGTCAATCATGGGTGTACCTGTGGGGCGTTTACCCACCACCCCACAGCTTCCCAGAGTTTTCTTTAGTGCAATCAGCAGGAAATATTAGATAGAAGGATTTATTGCAGAGAATCTTGCGGAGATAAACAGATAGAAAATAAAGGATAGCCTCGAGAGGGCCTGGAACCTATTCCAATGGGCCCCGACTGTCTCTGGCCCAGGGTTTTTATAGAGACCCCAAGGGGTGGAGCAAAAGACCTCCTCCCACAGCACAGCCAAGTGCAGACCACCTCAGACACCTGCACTCAGGCCCGTGGTCCTGATCATACTCTATTCGGACCTGCTGGGTAAAGCCACGAGGAACCTGAGAATAGGCTCCCACATGTACCCAGCACTTAGAAGGTAAAGGCAGAAGGATCAGGTGTTCAAGGGCAACTTTGGTTACATAGTGAGTTCAAGGCTAACCCAGGGTCCATGAGTTCCAGTCAAATAAACAAACAAGCAAAATGCTCCCCCACCATATACACAAAATATGGTGTGAAATATATGGGCTGAAAAAAATCAGTGACTTTTTTTTTTTTTTTTTTTTTTTTTTACCAAATAGGTCGTCAGGGTTGTTATTACTGCTAAATTTCTCTTCTCTAAAAATACAACTTAATAGGATTTACTGAATAGTACTCAGGAACCAGAATCATGTGATATACATGTGTACATGCATCTGTGTGTGTGTGTGTGTGTGTGTGTGTGTGTGTGTGTGTGTGTGTGTGTGCCCGAAGTGTTTAGTAGATTAAAGAATTCTTCAATGAACAGGGCACAGTTAGACAGCTACATTTAAGACTTTGACTTAGAACAACATATTTCAGAATGGGACAACCATCTAAAAGATCACATGTCCAGTACAGGGAAGTAGAAACAATGCTAGATAAATGTTCATAAAAGCACTTTGATAGACATTTAAATTGGAAATGCATAAAGATTTTATTAAATCATGGATTTTCTCCATTACCTAATTTGTAATAAAAGTGAATCATTTATATACAATATAATACATACAATGATTATTTGCTAGTGCTAGAGACTGAACTCAGGTAATTATACACACTGAACTGTATATCCTGCCCTACTTTTGTATTTTAAAGGAACTGAACATTCCAAAACCTCCTGTTAATCAGCATGCACCAGGCCAGGAGACCTGGGGTGACATATTCTCTTTCTTGTTTGCACAGTGATAACAGGAAGCCCGGAATCCCCTCATGACTTTCCAGGTACACCCGCCAAAGCTAGTTTTCCTCTGATATTTGCAGTCTTTTAAAGCCAATTGAATACTAACTCAGAGCTTCTCTGTTTGTCCCTGATTCCTCTGGGGATTTTGACAATAGACGCTGATACTGCCGGCTCTCAGTCCTTCCCATATGGTTCTCGGGTCTGTTGACTCCCCTCCACTAACCTCAGAGCTAGAGGCCTAAGTAAATTATTCCCTCAGCTCCCGTTAGAGACAGGGTCAGAGGAGTGCACCTGATGGTGTGACCGGACCCACCAATGCCATTACACATTTCTCTTTGAGGAAACCGCTGAAGGTCAGATATGACACGTTTTAGTTACCTTAAGCCAGCTGTTGGCATATACTTTACTCTCGGTACTCTTCAGGCAAAGGGCAGAGAGTCCTAAGTGCCAGGCCAGGCTGGCATGTATTAGGAATACCCTATCTTCAACAGGAAACAGGAAAAACAAGAGTAGATAACAATTCACTTTCAAGAAACTGAAAACTTAAGCAACCTAATTTAGAAAAAAAAATAGATAATGGTATCGAACTGCTGATCCAAAACAAAATGAAAGTAAAGCAAGCAAAGAAGCAAGAAAAAAAATGTTTTAACAAAAACTATGGAAACTAAACAATGAAACAATATTTTCAACATGCTGAGGAGAAAATTATGCCAACATAAAACTCTCTAGCCAGTGAAATTATCCAGAACGAGAAGCACAATAAAATATATTTAGAGAGATAATGATCCAGTAAACATCTGAGAAGAAGAATGAAAACATGAAGAACAGAAAAGAAAGCCTCTGACAAGCTAACATATTCCAGACCGAGGCTCAAAATTACAGGAAGCAATTGATTTCACTGGAAAAAACAGTTGTTAAATATTACTCCAAGAAACTTGAAAACATTGAAATAATCCTGTATCTATTAAAGAAGCTGTTTCTATGATTAACACATTATATGGGGCGGGGAAAGTAGAGGGAGAGAAAGATTTTCAAGCGTGGTGAATTATCTGGTTAGTTCTCCCAAAATGTAAGCAATGACTACTATATTCATATACAGTGTTTTCAGGAAATAGATACACCCACAGACATCTATCTTGCAAGATTCTCACAGCAACAGCATTTACATGCAGATTCTCACATAGTATAATTTTAAACCAACAGGAAGCCAGAAACATAATTTGTTTCATTAATAGACCAAAAAAAGGTTTATCAAAAAGCAAGTATGTACCGAGGTCTTCAGGATGTGACTGTATTTATTTCTGGTGCTGAGGATCGAAACTAGGCCTTACATAGTAACCAGCATTTTAAGCACCTCTTTCATAAGAACTTAGTGCTACTGATGAGGACTCAATGTAACACTTCCATTTTAACTTGGCTACTTCTAAAAGGGTCCTATTCCAAATGACATCACATTCTGAAATATTATAAGGTAGGGTTTCAATATGTGTTTCAGGAAAACACAATTAAATCTAACAAACATATACTTCCACTGGGCAGGGTGTCTGGGGGAAGGTGTGGGGGGGCAAATACTATATTTAAGCAAGAGAAAAAAAAGAATTCTCGTGTGTCTTTCAGAGGCCTGAAGTAAGTATTAAGGGTAGAAATTGTTTCCTACGAAAATGTTAGTATGGCCTGAGACATAAATAAACAAACTCACACATACACACACATATATAAAACAATGCCTTTATATATTGTTATAAATAATATACATAAAAATATATGTGTGTGTCTCAAGCCATACTAATATTATAATTTTTATGTATTTATATTTGTGTGTGTGTGTGTGTGTGTGTGTGTGTATGTATTACTTCAGGGAGGCAGAGGGTGGTAAAGAAAAAAATCAAATAACATTTTTTAATTTAAAGCTATAAGTGACACCTGAGAAATTTCAGTTTTATCTTTTGAAGGGAGTATGTAGCTACTGCAAGCTTAAATTGTTTAAGTGTACTCATTTAAGTAATAAGTGACAGACTTGTCTTAAAATTGCAAACCTTCCTAGCCTCTCTACAAGACAACTGAAGAGTCATATATTGTACATATTTCTCAAGTTATTTCCTAGAACATTTCTCTTCATTTCATGTGTGATGGTTCACAATTTTATCGGTTAGCTGAAGAAGGTAGATTAAAGCCTCTCGTGGTAAAGGTGGACAGGAGAACGTTTGAGAAGGGAAATCATAGGGCTGCTACCATCTGGAGTATTTGAGGTGTCATTCTAAATGGGTCACACTGAGCTCCTCTAGAGTCAACCTAGAATGCATTCAAACTTTAGGGGACTCTTACTTTACAGCGGAGCACCCGAGGATGTGTTCTCTACAGCTTGCCAGTGAAGCAAATCTGGAATAGTTGCCCAAATCAGACTTTAAATGAGTTTTCAATACTTCATTGAAAACAGTTCTTTCAAAAGGATGATGGAAATTTGATGAATTAAAATTTCTAAACAAGGACCACTTGTATGACAATATATCATGATTAAAGTCTTCCTTCTTCCTCCCTTTATTCAGTCATTTCTTTCTTTCTTTCTTTCTTTCTTTCTTTCTTTCTTTCTTTCTTTCTTTCATGTCATATGATGAAGGTCACATGATGGAGATGAAAAGACAGCAATTGCAACACATAGAACTGGATGACATAAATCTCATAGTCCTGCTAAAAATGTAGTAGTACTTTGTGTTAAAAAGAAATGGCAAGGGGAAAATCCCAAGTTAATAAAGGAGGATCATGATACCCTGCATTCGGTGTAAGAGCATTATGTTTTTATTGGTGCAAATGTGTATTGCTATTACATTGAGTTCTCCCCATGGTAAAGGGTCTAAAACTATCAACTATCATATCCATGTACATATAAATTACTACTACTGGGTCTGGAGAAATAGCTTAGCTTTTAAGATCATTTATTGATGTAACCAACCGTCTTATTAAATAAGAAACACAGAAACAATGCAAAAGAGAAAGCCGAGAGGTCAGAGCTCAGAGCTGAAATCTCACCCTTCCGCCTGCGGTGTCCCAGCTTCCCGAATGAGGGCTCTATTTCCTGTCTGTTCGTCTATTTAAAGAGACAGAACAAGCCACAGCTATCTCACCTCACCAGTTCCTCAGCTGGTCCTGTTTCCTCAGACTGGAAGCTTCTGTGTCCTCATCCCAATAGCTCTCAGCTGAACTGTGTTGCTCCAAAGCCTGAAAGCTTAACCAGCCAAATGCTTCTAGTTTCTGGTCCTCACGCCTTATATATCTTTTTGCTTTCTACCACCACTCCCTGGGATTAAAGGCTGGCTTTCTGGGATTAAAGGAGTGTGTCACCACCATGCTTGGCTATTTCCAATGTGGCCTTGAACTCACAGAGATCCAGAGGGATTTCTATCTCTGGAATGCTAGGATTAAAGGCGTGTGCCACGACCGCCACACTCTTGCTATGGCTCTAATAGCTCTGACCCCCGGGCAACTTTATTTATTAACATACAATCAAAATCACATTTCAGTATAATTAGATTACCACCACAATCATTGGCTTCCAAAGGACTGCAGTTCACTTTCCAACACCAATATCATGGCTCACAAGCATCTGGAACTCCAGGCCCAAGGGATCCAACACCCTCTGTAGGCACCAGGCATTCATTTTCTGCATAGACGTACATACAGACAAAACACTCATCTACAAAAAATAAATATAAATATATTTTTTTAAATTAGTGCTGCCTATAATCATTAACTGGAAAATGAGAACATTGTTGTTGATATGGTCTCTGCTTTACTACAAAGATTATGGTTAATAGAAACTCAATTTACCAAATGACTGTGTTTTAGAACATATTTGCTCAGTTGTGTTTTCTCCATGGTTTTTGGAAATTAAGTTAGATTCCTATAATATGAGGACCATGAAGTTCAATGACTAGGCAAATAGTTTAGCTTTTTTTCAATAGTAAATTATTAATAAGCACTTGCCATTATACTTATGACAAGCAGAATGAGTTCCTGAAGGCAATCACAGGCTCAAGTCAAAACTGAAAATGGGAAGAAAGCTCAGTAATGCACATCCATTCAAAACAACAAAATCTTACCTAACCCCTTGGGGTATTTGAACAATCTGCATGCTTACAAAGACATAGTTGGAGAGATTAAAGCTTTTAGCATCTTAAATAGAAATGACTCCCGAATGATAACCCAAACTATGAACAATACACATTTAATCAGCACCTGAGAGAGGCAAAATAATGAAACTGCTCAATATCTCATTACTCTTTCTTGGAAAGCTATTTAGTTTTAATTATAACCTAGTATGTATCAGCTATAAGTTCTTACATGTAATCACTTCTGCCCAAGTATACTGCTGAGGTCTTGCATGCGTGCACAGTATTGTTAGTTGTCTTTATGTCAATGGTTATGCAATAATGATTTTGAAAATTAGTAAATTAGCTTGAAAGTGAGAATGAAGAAAAGAACTCTTCCCTCTGAACAAAGGTGAATTCCTCCCTTAGCATTGTGATCTGAGCAGTAAGATATTTTGCTTTTAAAGAATTTGCCTTAACCATCAACTTGCTTCACCAAACATTTTACAGATCTTCGCCTTGCTTAAAATGTCCAGTTTCTCCTTCCCGCTTCTTCCTTCTGTTGCTGCCATGACACATCACTGTTCCTTTGTCCCTGTCTCTAACGTCCTGGAGCTTTCTAGCCAACCCAGCCTAGATGCTTAAACAGAGGCTCTAACGGCTAACCCTGGAGGTGTCCTGTGAAAAATCGTGTATTCTTTTTAATGCATACTTTTTCATAAGCCTGGAGTGGTTTTTGCAAGAACCATTTGATAACTGATTAAAATTTGCTCTGAATATTCATCTTTTGGGATGATTTTTTTCTTCTTCTTCTAAGTTCTGTATAAAGTAGTTTTCTCTTCCATTTTTACTTCATTCCTGACATAGCTTGGGTTTGGATTAGGACACAAATTCATAATTCAGTTGTCCAATCCTTTGTGGCACAGTGGTTTAGAAGAGGGGAGAGCCGCATTTTCAGTTGGAGATGAAGATCAGATGTGGTGGTGGAAAACAGAGCTTTTGTATGGGATAAGATTAAATGACTTCAGTGCAATGTTACAGCTTAGAGAGTACATTTACTAAACCTTTTTAACTTCAGTGTTCTTTTTACAGAAATCACAAGACTTTTATAAATTGCCAGCCTGGATTGCATAAGCCAAATGCCAACAGAGCAGTGACCTTTCAGATTACTGGCACAGCAGACTCAGAGATCAGAGAGCTCTAACTTAAAGCAAACACTGACAAGAAACCCTACAGAAATGACTTCTGTGTCTGGTCAACCTAACATAACATGACATACTGTAAAATGTGTTTGGCTTTTTAGGTGGAGTAGTCTATAAAGGTTTAAGTGCTGTTAAAAATACAGAGCGGGAGAGTTGTTGGATTTATGGGTAAAATATTTTCTAAATTTGAAAGAGCAGCAAGAGGATACTTTGTTAAAGGATTTGTAAAAATAAATTTAATAATGTTAATGAGGACATAGACAGTGAAGCAGCATTGGTTTTGTAGAGGTGGAAGTAAGGTTGGAGGATTAGGGGAAGGGAAATTATGTTTCAAACAAAATAAGTGAGCAGGTTCAACAAAGAGACTTTTATGGCTCCTTTGAAACAGCCTATAGAGATAAAAATAAAATCAATCATGGGAAATTTGGATCAGAGTTCTAGTTTTTAAATGTTGTGAGCTTCCATTGTTTTTCTACATAAAAAATGAAAATATCAATATCTTTGAAACAAAATTATATTCATTTTTGGTATCTGACACACTCATCTCTATATACATATACTTGCATATGTATGTAACTAGAGGTTTCCTGCCTTGCCCACAGTCAGGACAAATCTCTATCACCCGCCAGTCCCACAGCCGCTCAGACCTGACCAAGTAAACACAGAGACTTATATTGCTTACAAACTGTATGGCCGTGGCAGGCTTCTTGCTAACTGTTCTTATAGCTTAAATTAATACATTTCCATACATCTATACCTTGCCATGTGGCTCGTGGCTTACCGGCATCTTCACATGCTGCTTGTCATGGCAGCGGCTGGCAGTGTCTCCCTCTGTTTTCCTGTTCCCTCCATTCTCCTCTCTGTTGGCCCTGCCTATACTTCCTGCCTGGCCACTGGCCAATCAGTGTTTTATTTATTGACCAATCAGAGCATTTGACATACAGATCATCCCACAGCATATATATATATATATATATATATATATATATATATATATATATATATACACATACATATATTTTTAAACCTATGTGCACATAATATATTATTTAAGACATTATTAAGCTTGAAAAACATTTTTCTATATTCTGTTTCCTCACTGCATTTTTTCTATTAACATTTTGATATTTGTCTGAACATTTTTATTATTTATATAAAATTATATATTTTCCTGTGTTTATGTTGGAATGGATGAATGAGATAATGTGTAGGGACTAATACCACCTTAACACATATTTGCTCCTTATACTGCTATGTAAATGATGATGGGAGGAAAGGTAACTAGTTAGAGATTTTCCATTATGTAAAATGTTTTAAGCCATATTGTTGTGCTCTTAGGTTTGGAGTTTATTTTTAGTGTGATTGATGTTTCTTTTTCATGGCACACGTACCATACATATGAGCCAGCCATAGCTAGTTTTCATTGCAGCCACTTGACAGGCTCTTGCAAAGGTGGGATATTGCCAGACAGTAAAATGAAAACTGAGTCTATTGAGAGGTTAGTTCAGCAGCTGACAGCAGTGTGTTTGCCTTAGAGTCATCAGATATTCTACCCACCAACACATCCTGTAAGAGCCTCCTTAAAGAGCTTCCTAAACCAATTAAACACAAGCGGGAAGCATCAGTCATCAAAACGGATGCTTTCCAGCTAATCGGTGGCCTGCACAAGGTGCATGCCACTGGGAAACGAAGAACACTTCTTTTCTTTCCCCCGACTTTGTCCTTACTCTGTTGTCTTCCCAATTTTATGGATGCGTGGTCATGCTCAGGGCCCTGTGAAGGAGTATGGGGCTTTTGAGTGGATAAATGCTTTCTCAAGCATTTTTATTCATCAGAATAAAATGAGTTTTAATAGGCTTAAGTGATTTGCCTAAGGCACACAATTAATGTGTGGCTGGCACTCAAAACCATGTCCTTTCTTCTGTTCTAATTGTTCTATAAATATGTATGTATTGATTGAATTTCTCCCCCCCCCAATGGGGAATACGTTAAAATCTTAAAACATAATCATGTTAGCTCTGGGCAGGCTGCAATGGCAGCACTAAAGCAGCCAGTCCTGTAGATGCTGGTTTTTACCCTCGTATAATTCCCATCTTCCGAAGAAGATTGGTGCAGCAGGATCAAGTCGGACACTCACAGTGATAAAAATGACAAAGGTAAACACTCACCACTGGGACTTACACTGTGCTAAGAGTTTACAGCATACACCGCAAATAGTGCTCACAAAAGCAAGTCAAAAATTTATTCTGTTTTACAGAGGCAGAGAGCATAGGGCCAGAATAGTAATGGTGAATTTATTTGTGATTTTAAGTTTAAAAACATCTGTACATCATGCCTTCCTTAGTGCATGGAATGTATGATTGTGTGTGAATGAAATGGAGAGATTTGTTTTGGCAAACGCGCATCCTCATAATATGGCTGATTTTTATATGTCACATAGAAATAAGCACCATTTTCATTCCACAGATTCACTTGTATTTCTTCAAATACACATGTGGTTTATTAGCATAAGGGGGAAAGTCTGTCCTTGAGAGAAGGTGGGCTGATTTCCAAACATTGGTTGAAGTGTTGGATGTGAAATGGTGCTTGTCCATGAAGGTGGTTCAAGGAGCCAAGGAGAGTAAAACCTGCATCGTTCAGGGGTTAGAGAAAGACAAACAGGGAGGACAGACCCTCCATGGAAGACCAAGAAAGACATTCTTGCCCTGATGATCCCAAATGCAAAACCAAAGTTTCCTTTCTCCTCTAAGAACAACAAACAAACAAAATAAACTGAATCATTTGAAACCATTTCAACAGTTCAGATTTTAATGAAAAATGTATAGAATTACTTAAAGACTGCAATGGAAGCATCTCTCTCTGCTTATAGTAACAAATACGGAGAACATAAACATTTAAGAAATATATCTTCATTTTAAATGTTTATTTTAAACAAATTCTTAGAAATCTCCAGGGACACAGGAATAAGATTATTTAAAATCACTCCTTCTTTAAAATACAGAGACAGTAATTTAGCAAAGTCACAATATTAAGCCTTTGGTTTCTTTTTAATTTTAATTTCATCTTATAACATATTTATTAAAGCTTTCTTGGAATTAAGGCGCGCGCGCGCGCGTGTGTGTGTGTGTGTGTGTGTGTGTGTGTGTGTGTGTGTGTGTGTGTGCACTTTCTAAGAACAATGCCTGCTTTTGCAGTGTAGACAAATAATCTTTCTAAATTCTTGTTCCATAACATATGTTCAATTAATGCCACAAGCTGGATAAGTGAACCAATTTTACCACCAGTGAGAAGAGAACCAGTTATTCTAGGACTTCATGACCACTGATGATTTCAGAAAAAAAAAGTTTACTAAAGCTAATTTGATACAGAGGGCATTAATGACAGGATATACATAATGAAGTATTCCCAAAAAAGTAATAAAATTATTTATTAATATCATTATTAATTACCTATAATTATTCCCTGTTACAAGTCCTTCAGTTATGATAAGGAGAATATAGAAAGGTATATCCTGGCCTCGTCTCTGAGAAATGTACCATGCATCAGATTTTATGACATCTGTAAAAGAACGTTGGTTCAATGCTAATTAATGGCACGGTGCTTTTTGCTGTTATTGTTTTTTAAAGAAAAACACAGACATATATGTAGGATTAAAAGGAGATACTTGAACTTGAAAAGTAGATACACTATTATGAGTTGCAGAAAAGGGAAGGACATGTTTTAGGAGGAAAGGAAGTGAATAGCAGCGAGAAGAACAACACAGGTGTGTCTTCAAGAGAACAGTGATGCACTGCTCCTAAATAGAATTTGGGTCTGAAAAACTGTGTTTAGAATCCTTTTAAAGTCTATTTAGTACATTCTAGGGGACCTTGACTGGCAGGCTACTATTTACCTTTTACATTGCTCTCATTTCTAGATGTATATTGGTTTGTACCAGGTGATTACAGACAGGCAATTTGCTTATGTAAATTTGAAAACTGTGAGGTGAATCTCAAGGAGATAAGACTGCTTCTTGAGAAATTTCTTATAAACCTTAATTCAGACAAATCAAGAAGGGCCATACTGTGAAACTGCCAAGAACCTCACCCTTTGTCTTTCTCCCTATGACTCATTTATCTGGAATGACTGTTTCTCCCTATATAGACACATGCTGAGAACCACTGATTTTATTTTTTGCTAAAGCACATGAAAGAGCTTCAAGGTTAAGAAATGATGTGGTAAACATCCTGATTTGGGGAAAATAATGCTGTCCTAGTGGGTTAGAGACAATGTCTCTTGCAATGGGGGATGAAGTAACAAAAACTGTAATGAAATATGAATAGAGACAGAGAGTTTCATTGTAAGATAGAAAGGAGTAAGGTAATCTTCGCATCCTGTCTCTGGTTAGAGACAAACTAGTGAATGCCACAAGGGCTGTAGATAACAACTGTGTGATCTCTTGGCAAGTTAGGGCACAGCCTGTTAGAAGTTCCCTGGAAGAAACTAAGGATATGTGCTTTTAATGAAAACATGCTTCTATGTGGTGGGTTGTTTTTAATCTCTCTAATTAAGTAGCTAATATAAACAATTTAAAGAGAGAAAGAATTGTTTTCCTCATAATTTTTAGAGGTTCCCAACATGAAAGGAAAATATAGACGAGAACATTGTATCACAGAGGAGAGCAAGTTGAGTAGAGACTTAAGAGAGAGGATTGAAAACAAAGTATAGCTACCAAAGAGACATCTCCAGTGACCTACTGCTTCCAAGAGGTCCCACCATCTAACAGTTCTAGTTCTTGTAATCATCTACTCAGATTCTGAACCCATCAGTGGGTTAAAACACTCATTAGGTCAGAGTGCCCTGTGCTTTACTAGTATGTCATGCTTTTCTCAATCCAGGTTGATAATCACATTCCATCTCATGGGTAGGAATGGATATGTGTTGGCATGTAAGAGTAGAAATAAGAAAATGAATTATTATTAATTATTATTATTATTTTAGAAAATGATATAGATAAGATAGATCCTCCACACATAAGAAAGAGATACCAATCTTATCAGGAGAGGAGATTGCATATCTGGGATTGTTCACCCAGTGAGATCCTGGACTTATTTGGATCACCATCATAGAAACAGAAATTTTATCTCCTACACGAAGACATGGAAAATAGGAGGATTACAAAGAAACAGAGGAAATGAAAACCTATACATTGTTGAAATATGATAGTTTATTTCTAAGGGCACCATTTTTCCAGTAGGTGGACCTGTTTATAAATAATGTGTTAAAGAATTAAAAAAATTAAAGTTTCCAAAAAATGTTGTCCAAGTGGATATGTGAATGTATTAAATTTCTCTTGGGACATAGCTAATGACCATATATTTAACAGTTCAAGGTAGCATCAATTTATTAGCATGTACTTCAGCATTAACACTGAGCTCAGATTTTCACATAGCTGAAATCAAATGACTGGCCACATTTGACTCAGTTTAGAAATTCTGAAGAATGAGCCATTATAGTCAGAAGTTTTCTTATGTCCTGCCTGGTCCCAGAGCTGCTCAGACCCAAATAAATACACACAGACTAATAATATTTTTAAACTATAGCCATGACAGTCTTCTTGTTATCATATATATATGTATATATATGTGTGTGTGTATTCTTGTGTGTGTGTATATATATATATATATATATATATATATATATATATTCCTTTTGTTTCTGCTAATAATGAGAAAGTCTTTCTGTATGGTGTGAATATGTGTTGCTCTGATTGGTTGATAAATAAAGCTGTTTGGCCAATGGTGAGGCAGAGTACGGTTAGACAGGACATTCTAACATTGGGGGAGGGGGAGAGAAAGACAGAGCAGAGGAGATGCTGCTAGTTGCCACCATGAGAAGCAAGATGTAAAGATACTGGTAAGCCACAAGCCATGTGGCAAAATATAGACTTATAGAAATGGATTAATTTAAGATGTAAGAACTAGATATCAAGAATCCTGCCATGGCCATAGTTTAAAAATAATATTAGTCTGTGTGTGTTTATTTGGGTCTGAGCAGCTGCGGGACTGGGCAGGACACAGGAAAACTTCTGAATACAAGCCATTTCTAGGGAATCTAGACCACATGGGGAAAATTATAAGACCAGTAGAACCCCCCAGAAAGTCACTCTATTTTTAGTTCCTAGATGCCTCACATAGTCAGTTCTTTCCCATGAGATCCTTAATGGCTTTGATAAAAACCAAATCTCATACTTTTATACAATATGATTTCCTGTATCCAACTTCCCAAATGATTCCAGCTTCTGTCTCTGCTAATGGCTAGAAAAACATCTGTCTTTTAAAACAATTTGATTCTGTTACTCTCATTCAGACAATTCTGCTTTCCATAAACCCAAAAATAACTTATCAATGAGTTAGTACATTCATATAAGTCCTGAAAATATATTGTGCCAGGTCTGAAAATGGTATCAGCTTCCCTGTTCTAGGCACTAAAGAGGAAAGTCATGGGGTCCATTTCCAATTCTGATTATCACAGATAATTTTAAAGAAATTATAGCTCTGTATAGTACTGTTTCTTTAAATTTGGAGTTCATTGTCTGAGATCTTTCCTAGACTGATGCTAAAGTGAAGAAGAAATATAGACAACATCACAGCCAATTTTATAAATGTCCCATATTATTTTGAATATTCTCGATCACAGACCAGGAATGGAGTCATGTGAGAACTCTGAGTGCTTGTGAGAACACTCCAAGTAAACAAGTTTTGTGACCGCAATTTCTTTAAAACATGGATTTATTCTTGGAATGTGTTTTCATGTTCCTCCCAGATGTAGTGAATAGGAGTGAGCTTATTTCATATTACTCATTATTTCTTGCTGTTGTATTTCAATTAAATGTTTATATGCCTCTATGGAAAAAAATTGCCACATAAGACTTGTCCTTGTGATTGTATACTGCCTGAACTCATGAGAACTTTACTCATGTGATTTCTCTTAACCCTGAGAGTATTGGTCTGAATAAAGTTGGCTATTGCATGAGACTTTATTTATTGGCTCCATTCTCCCAGTTGCCACTTCATCTAAACTGATGATAACTATAAATCAACTATACAGTTCTCTGACAATGTATTTAGTCACTTTCAACTAAAAAGTTTCTTAAAATAGTGAGTATTGTTTTACAGTGACTATCCTGTTGAATTCTGAGATCAAATTCTTGAGGTTGGATCATGGTGATTTATGTATTGTTGTTCATGAGATTCTGTTTGTGTTCTGGCCTGGATCCCAGTAAAATACTAGAAGAATCCTTAGGAAAATAAAGTTGATATGGGAAGACGTTGGTAAAGGATGTAGGTGTCAAAGAACGAAGCAAGATAGCACCAGAGTGTGGCTTTTGCTAAAGTTGTTACACAAGGCTTACTCATAATTAAATTATTCATCAGATAATTCTTAAAGGTAATACTGGATATTTAAATAACACTGTATTAGAATATATACAGTAGATAACTAAGTAAATGTACTAGTTTTTAGTGTGTTGACACATCTTTTCCAAATTACCGTGTTTTTCTTTACTCTCAAGAATTCTCCCATATGACAATGGCACACAGATATTCTTGTGATTATTTTAGATGTGAGGTAACTGAATTAGTTATTCAAAGAATTCACCCCTACCCATGTTTCATAGTGGATGTATATTAGAGTCAAGATTCATTTCTCAGCATGTTGAGCTTCATAGTCCAAGCCTTTTATGATTACACTAACTACATGATAAGTGGAATACTTTAATAGTAAATGATAAAGGCTGTAAGATAAAACCACTTCTCCTTACTCCACCTCTTCAGATTTGAGTGTTTGAAGTGCTATATCTTCATTTCTCCATTGCAATGCCGCCCCCATCTCCAGGAACTAGCATACATACCAACTTGTTAACCACATTAAAGAAGTTGTATTGTAAGATGGCATTGGATTCATTTGACTTTGAAATTATTCTTTTAAGCCGGGCGTTGGTGGTGCACGCCTTTAATCCCAGCACTCGGGAGGCAGAGCCAGGCGGATCTCTGTGAGTTCGAGGCCAGCCTGGGCTACCAAGTGAGCTCCAGGAAAGGCGCAAAGCTACACAGAGAAACCCTGTCTCGAAAAACCAAAAAAAAAAAAAAAAAAGAAATTGTTCTTTTAAAATTAGCTCCACTGACATGTACTTTGAGAACTGCTGACAAAGAACAAGAATTTTTTAAATTATCATTGTTTACATAGTTTTTGGTTAGAAAAGTAGAAATTTTAAAGAAACTATAATGTTTTAAAATTTGTGACCTTTTTTTTTTTTAACTTTCTTAACTTCACAGTCCAGTTGCTTGATCTAAGTATTCTTAAATGGTAAGCATATTTGTCGTCAATGTTCTGAAGTTATCTTCCTCTGGGCTCTTGAGTATGAGATGCTGTCATTCAGATGAATATCTCACTATTATCTGTTTATTAATGCCACTGAAGTTCCTCTCCTCAGTCCTTTGGAAAGAAACATACTTTAAATGCCCATTAAGTGGACAACAGAGGTTTATAACATCTGTGTCCCATTCCCTTATGTTTATTCATATGTGCCTCAAAATTGCCTTAAAGAAGTAAATGCCACATCTAGGATTATTTTTTATAAGTCTTACCTTTAAGTGAAATATTCTGCTATTCATATCATCACCTTGTTAGAAAGAAGTCCCAACATATTTGATATTATTCAAAATATTACTGGCATTTCTAGTCTGTAAGGAAAATGACTATTGCATTTATTTTGCTCTTAAGAGTAAATTAAATTTGCTGGGCAGTGGTGGTGCACACCTTTAATCCCAGCACTCAGGAGGCAGAGCCAGGTGGATCTCTGTGAGTTTGAGGCAAACCTGGGCTACAGAGCGAGATCCAGGACAGGTACCAAAACTACAGAGAAACCCTGTCTTGAAAAAAACAAACAAAACAAAAAGAGTAAATCAAATTCATGAGAATTAAGAACTTTGGAGTTAAAAAAAAATCATTGCAGAAATGTAAGTTGGGCTTTAAATCTACCCTGCATTGGACTAGATGCCTAACTTGAGGAATGTTAAATGATTCTGCACATATGTCTGTCCAAAATGCTATACTTGTTGATGAATTCTGTTCTGCAGTGATAGCACTCTATGTCTGGAGAAATGTGGATTGTCAGTTTATAATCTAGTACAAGACACTCAGCCAAGGTTTCCCAGCGAGGGTCCTACTATATAACAGTGCAATTGACTGGGGTTAGATTTTGCTTATTCAGAAATATAGAGTCATTGAGTCAAAGCACTTAGAAGCACAAAGCCTAAATTTGTTTTCAAAAACATTATCCACACCCTCCCATTAGAGTTAATAGGTGGACTGTTGCTCTTTGCTGACACCAGATTTTGCCCATCATTTTTCAGTGTTCCGGTTATTATTTTAAATAATGATTTGATTTGCTAAGGCATCTGCACTGAACTAGTGAATTCATGTAAGAGGATCATCCTAATTTCTGCCTAAAATGTGTAAGAAAATACGCATTTGTTGTTCATACATATATTGTTGTGGTCTATGTTCAGTTGTTACAGGGTCGATCACCCAAACCCAACACGAGGGAGCTGCTTCAGCCAGGCAGTGGTGGAGGCATGCTGGAGCAGTCCAGTGGAGACTGTGATGACGAAGACGGCTGTGGGGGATCGGGAAGTGGGGAAGTCAAGAGGACCCTAAAGATCACAAACTGTGAGTGCAAGAATCTGGCTCTGTTTTCAAGTGGTTGGTTTTGAAATGTCAGTTAGGAATGGCCATGAACTCAGAGGTAGACAGGAGTAACTGGCAAAGGAAATGCGCCTGTTTTTAAGTATGTAGTGTGTGCGTTCTTGGGGTTTTACTTATGTTGCGCTGGTGGCTTTATGTGGAAATGACACTTTTCTGTAAAGAACTGATGAGTGATGGGCAGTTTTGAGAATTATACAGTTTTAAAGGAAACAATCTTTAGGACATGTTGTTCAATTTATATTATTGATAAGTAATGTGAACCAAGTGAATAAGTAACACAAAACAGCAAAATGTGCAATTTCATAGTATTAGCATGTTCCCACCTACATGGTTTTACTGTTAGTTTTTGTTATCATCTAATTAGATTCATCTCTTCTGAATATGCAGTCTTATTAGTTACTTGAGAGTTTCATACAATGTGTTTTGATCATGTTAAGCCTTCTCCCTAAACTCGTCCTCAATCCTGTTAATGTTCACTTTTGAAAAATCTCCCTAATGTTGACTTTCTTTTTGTTTATATGGACTATAAATTATCAATGTTTCTGAATGTTTAAGTATTCATTTATATGAAAGATGTAACTTCCAGGGCTGAGGAGATGGCTCAATCTGTAAAGTGCCCACCATACAAACATGAAAATTCACTGAATTTGGGACCCTTAGTAGACACCTAAAAACCCAGGTGCAGTGACCTGTGTCTGTAATCCCAGCTCAGGAAAGATGGAGTTCAGGGATTCCTGGGACTCACTGGGCAGAAACCCTAGCCAAATAAAAAAAAATAAAGTGGAGAGCAGTTGGTGCCTGGCATCTTCCTTTGACTGCCATGTACACACACACACACACACACACACACACACACACACACACACACACATGCGCGCTTACACACATCCCACACACATACCTAACACTATTCATGTGCATGCATGTGCACCTATAAACAGAAAATATACAACTTACAATTTAAAAATATTAAAAAAAAACTACCAAATGGTGTTCCAATTTGGTATTTATATACAAGATGAAGAAAATAGGATCTATACCCTCCAATGTCGTGCGTGTTTATTTGTTCATGGGACAGGGCAATAAAAGTGATCAAATGAGAAAAAACATCAAGGTTAATATAGCCAAGCAGATGGATTTCAATTACCTCAGCTCTGATTCTACAGAAGCTTAAACTGAAGTAATCTTTCTGACTATTGAGTCCCCAGATGCAGATTGGCCTGATGTCCTATTCTGCACACAAGAGTCCTTTGTACCCATCACATATATCCTCTGCTGGGAGAAAAAGTACTCAGTAATAATGCTCCAAAGATTAAAATGTCAGCTTCTCATGCCTTTAAAAAAGCATGTTTTATTAGCAAAGTTTATTGATTTATAAAGCTAGAAACCAATAGTGATGCAAAATATAAAGAATTATAATGAAGTGGGTTTGCTTGTTACACATAGTAATTGGTGTATTTAACAGGGAAGGTAAATAAATGAGAGTTACTGTGAGTAAGCAGCAATGGAACAAAGGACATAGGTGGAGTACTTCCTGCTCCTATTGGCAGAATTAGAGATATCTGATGTCCTAGTTGGTATGATTTTTTTATTTGTTTTTTTTAGATCTATACACAAAAAATAAAGAGGTTTTCAATAATAAAATGACTTTTACTAAGACTTAAAAGATTCTCTTCTTTATTTAGCAATTATGACAGAATGACATTCAATTCAATTCAAAATCACTTATTTCCTAATATACTCTTTATATATATTAATATTTTACACATATGTCATACATATATATTACCTATACAGGCATATGTCATATACACACATATGTATGTATATTAACATATAATATATTCTGCTAATCAGTTATTTTAATGTTAGCAGGATTCTAAGATATCAAAATATGTACCAGAAAGAAATACTGAAACAGAAACAGAAATTAAATAATCAACTGACGTGAATTTGATTGAAATTGCCTCCTTATATATGTCCGTCTGTATATTTGTGCATATGCTGGCCAAATTAGAATTTTAAGGCATTTTTCACATTCTAGAGTTACTTAGAATCTCAAGAACACAGTATAGATAAAATTTGGTTTGTTTCATGAGAGAAACAGATCCAGTGAAAGATGTTCAGCTACTGTCTTCTCATCAACTTGGATGTCAAGGTGGCAGGAGAGAATCTGTTACTTCAAAACCTTCGTTTCAATCACTGCTCCAATGGTCAGGTTGTTGTAAGCAAGTCCCAGTCAAACCTGGGAAGATTAGATACAGATGATTGTCAGAAACGCGAGGCAAACACAGAAAACATCCTCGTCTGTTCTCTCCAAGTGGGCTGCCTGTTGTTTCCAAGTGTTTATAGCTGTTGTTTTTCAATTTTTAATAAGTGGGTAGGAAATCACCATGGATAGACTTCTGAAATAAAGAAGATTGAGGATAGCAGTGAAGTGTGGGCTACACTCAAAGTACTGCAATTTTGTTTTTTGTAACTTTGGGCTCGTTCATTGGTCAGAAGGTAAGAGCTGGAAACCACCATCTTCTAGAATAGTCAATGGCTGTTACTTATGTTTAGAGCTTTGCATGCATCATTATTTGTTCTTTATATTCTGTGTGTTCTATGTGTACTCCTTATTAGCTGGAAATGTCATGCTTATTTGTATTCTTGAAAGGTCCAATAAAACACACACACACACACACACACACTTATATATAGAGAGATACAGAGAGAGAAGCATATTTCTACTCTGTGCTATGTAAATTAAATGACTGTTCCATATATGCAAATTTACAAAGCTTAAAAACATTTTTCTAATTGTACTCTTTCCTATTTCTACGCATGTCTACTTAAGGCAATGCAGAGAACTATATGATTCAAAAATGTAATGTTTTAGCACCAAAATATTTGTTTATGATTTAGGCATCATTTTTATTTAATCACCAATAATACTAAGTAATTTTTTTTTTTTTTGGTTTTTTGAAACAGGGTTTCTCTGTGTAGCTTTTGCGCCTTTCCTGGAACTCACTTGGTAGCCCAGGCTGGCCTCGAACTCACAAAGATCCGCCTGCCTCTGCCTCCCGAGTGCTGGGATTAAAGGCGTGCGCCACCACCGCCCAGCCTAATACTAAGTAATTTAATATATTTAATAGTTTATTTTTTAAATGTATTATTTGTGTGCATGTTTATATGTGAATGGATGTGTGTATGGGTGTGTGAGTGTGTATGTGAGTGTGTGTGTATATGTAATTGTGTATGTATGTGTGTGTTAGTGTATGTGTTTGTGAGTTTGTTTGCGTGTGTGTATATGAGTGTGTGCATGTATGTTAGTGTGTGTGTATGTACATGAGTATGTGTGTTAGAGAGTGTATGTGAGTGACTTGTGAGAGCCTGTACCCATGGAGACCAGATAAGATCCATTGGAGTTTGAGTTACAGGCAGCTGTGAGCCATCTGACTGGAGCTGGAAGCCAAATGGTCCCTCTGAGAAAGAGGAAGATGTGTCCATGTTCTTTCCTAACTAGCTTTCGCTCCAGCCCCAACTGTGTTACATTTTACAAAGTATTTCTTTTTGTAATCCTGCCTGTGGATTCCTATTAAATAAAAACTTAAGTGTTACTTATAATAAGAAGCCATCTATGCTGCACAGTTTTCAGTACTAGGGATTTAAAATATTTTCTCATTTCATCAGAATGGTTTTGAAATAATCTCATGTCACAGGAAAGTTTTCTACATTTGAATGTGTTACATATATTTGGATATTCACTTAGAATCTCAAATTGTAGGAATAGCATCTTTGAATCTTAATTTTGCCTGACTCTAACCACCTACACTGAGGTCCTTTTACATGGAGAACTCAAGCAGGACATACATGCTGATGGCACAATCGAGTTCTTCCTTTCTTTGTATGTTTGACAAACTTATCACTAAACCAATGTCTCTTCATTAACTGGACTGTTCTTCTTCATCTCCAATGCTGATATTGTAAATCAGTGTGCCATTTGACAACAGGTTATAGGGAAACTATGAGCTGAGTGATTTTGAAACTCCGTTGTAGTTCTTATATGATATGCATTTGTTAACAATGAGCAAGTTCATTTTGAAAAGGTGGTTCAAAGTAACAATATCAGACAAAATGAATTTGGTCTCAAGTTCATTTAGATGATAGACATTAAGAAATATAGTGTGATTTTTACAACTTCAAGTTTCTCTATCAATAAACTGTAATACTTGTTAATTCTTCTTAAACAATATTATTTAGCATTTTTAGCAGAGTTTTTTTTTTTTTTGAGACAGGGTTTCTCTGTGTAGCTTTGCGCCTTTCCTGGAACTCGCTTTGGAGACCAGGCTGGCCTCGAACTCACAGAGGTCCGCCTGCCTCTGCCTCCTGAGTGCTGGGATTAAAGGCGTGTGCCACCACCGCCCGGCCAGAGTTTTCTTTTTAGTTTCATTTTCACTGGAAAATGTGTAAAAGGCATCAGTGCCCATTCAGTGTCTGTGCCAGTCGTGTTTCTGGTGGCTGTGTTGGAATCCTTGGCTACCTGTCATAACAGCAGTTCACGCTGACTGGAACACTCATAGTAACAAGGTACTCTTTGGGATCCTGGGCCTTCCTGAGTATTCTGTTCAGCCATCCAAGGCTTTTCTATAAAAAGAATCCACTTTCTAGATGGATAGAGCTATTGTTTATACTGTGTCTTTGATACCTCACTTAGAATCCTTATATCAGCTTCAAACAAATGATTCTATATCATAGAGTTAAGATAACCTTGGAAGAGACTGTCACAATCCAGATACATAGTGAAATAAAGATGGCCCTTTGTTACTTAGTTAAGAAAAGATACTAATTTCCTTCATGACGAAGGATTGTGGAGTGAGTGAAAATTCTTGGCTTCCTCCTATCTTTTTTCACATAAATCACTATTGCTTCAAGATCTCAGCCAGCAGTAGACATTAGGGAGAGCTCAAACAATATGACCTGAGTTTTGTTTTCAGAGCTATGAGAACTATGAATTAATGCTACTATAAAAATAATGTCATGGACATTTCCATTGACTGTTATTTCTCAGGCTTTGAACAAAGATCAAGTGTCATTTTCCATTACAGAGCTAATGAATTTTCTCCTCTCCAATCTAGGTCATTTTAGGTAGTATATGCACATTTGAACACCATTAAGTTAGTTCCAAATATGTTAGAACACTTATATTGTTTATAAAATTAAAATATTACCGAATTTGTTCAGCTAAAATGTATGGATTCTGTCTTGTAGATGGTTAAAAGCAGCAGAGTAGTAAATCTTGAAAAAATAAGAAAAGTGTAGTGTAAATAATTGAATTGCTTATTTATTTCATTTAAACAGAAGTAAACCTCTTGTTGAGGTTATTGGATTAATTTTTGAGATATGGTAACCTTGAATAATGACTATGTACTTGAATCTACCTATTACAATTGCCTAATTTGAGGTCGGAAGAAGCTTTGCACAATAAAAATTTTGAATTTTTATAAAGAAATTCTCTTTTTCAAAGTTCATTTAATATTACTAGCTAGTTCAGCTTTTACTTATAAAAATTATAATGAAGATAAATAAGATATATATCTAATATAACTAGGTTTTAATTAATATGTGATAACTATGAATATTATTCTGATTATAATGTTCCATTTTGGTTTATAAATAATTGAGACTCATCTTGAATACTAGCTATTGTGTTAACAAGATTGTATGCAACGGAATATGGATATTTAATGAGTAACAGAAAACTATCTTTTATCCTCTTGAAACATTATATATTGTATTCATGAATTTAAATAACAGAATTGAAAGGTAGGGTCTGTCCTTGAATGCCTTTGTGATGATTTTCATTGTATTGGCTTTGAATGATGTTGAATTTCTGAGGTGAAGAGTAAAGACATTAATTAAAACTTAAGGAAGCCTGTTAGCATGCATCCCATAGGAACCAGTAATTCAGTAATATCTCATAACTTACTACATCACATCAGAGAAATATAAAATAAAGAATTCATGCTTTTTCAGAATAGTATAATACTGAACATATTTATAAAGGACATACAAATTAAAATTCAAGAAAAATATCACTAGATACATTTTATTTCAACGTAATTGAGCTCATCTATTTACCATAAATAAATAAATAAATAAATAAACAGAAACAAACAACCCTGTGTTCTATTATCTTTTTATTTCAAATTAACAAGGTAAAAAAATTGCAATATTTTCTTCTCTTAGTGAACTTGCCAAAGTGCGTAATGTTAAGTCAAGTTAGGTATGTAATTGGTTCCTTATGGACTTCTTTTCATATAATATGTGGAAAGGGTGATTCAGAGCATTTACTAAATAATTAAATGCTCACTAAGCAGAATTAATCATAAAATTAAAGAGAATACAATTTGATCCCAGAGCATCTCAAATTTATTATACAAACTTCTTGAATATTCTGCTAAGGAGGAAAGCACAGTCAGGAGGCCCAGGGAGAGCCCCAGGTGATGCTGTTGCTTGCATTCCAAGATCACACTTGAGGAGAAAATACAGTCTGTGAATTACAGTTCTTCCGGTATCCAGAATCATTACCTGGTAAAGTAAAAGTAATTTAAAAATTCTGTCAGTATTTATGCATGTTCCTTCCAAGAAAGCAGTGTGAACAAGGCCTTTAGGAGCTAGCAATGATAAATCATTTTATACAAATGTTAGTTTCAGTCTTAGTTTGCTTTGAGGACTTGTGTTTACTGTCAAACATCAAAAGAGTCATGCCTATCTGTTCTCAGGATATGAAGTTCTTGGTTCTCTTGCTCCAAGAAGACTTCCCTCTTGAATTATGACTTCTGGCATCCCAATAGAAATGGTCTGTTTATTAACTGTGGTTTTCTATGGACACCTTAAATATCAGCCGAGATAAATCAAAGTTTTGTATGTGCTCAGAGAATAGAGTGAGTCTGTGAAGGAAACAGGAAAAGGTCACTAGGAAGAAAAATAATTATTTGATGGCAATATTGATGAGTGAGTGGCTCTGAGTGGGTAAATGAATGATTTCCTTCCAACACGTGACATCAGAGAAGGAAGGCTGCCTGACAGGAGCAGCAGGTACATTCACAAAGAAGCAACTGGCATGCAAGGCTAAAATGTGCACAAGTTGTACAATGGGTTGTAATAACAGCTCTGATGGTTTGATTTAGTATGGGAAACAGAGAAGGAGTCTCACAAGATTTTGGATGATTTTCTGTGGCTGTGCAGGACTTTGGCGGCACTGCAACGTGCTCATTAGGAACATAAATAAATATGTACAAAAAGATGAAGCATGTCTTTAATAGGACATTCACCACCTGCTTCGTATATAGTTATACTGTGCCTGGATGGCCATAACACAGCAACTGTCCAAGCTACATCATTTTAAAGATAAAGTGACTGGATCTATAGACTGCTTAACAATAGGGTCCACTCTTCCCCACATCCACCCACTCAAAGAAAAAATATTAAAGCATGTGAAAGTGTTTCTGCACTTCAATCAGTTGACAATAAAGAAAGGAGAATTTAATCAAACTGAGTTTACATCAGTTACACAGAGATGAGGATATATATGACTTTGTATCTACGGTTCCTCCTGGTCCCAGAAATAGCCTTAGAGACCAATTAAGAGCCTTTCTCTTAATGTGCCTCCCTTCTGAGTTCCCAGAACTCACATACTGCAGCTCACAATGGCTTATAATTGCAATTCCAGCGCATCTGAAACACTGGCCTCCACAGACACCTGTACTCACATGATATACACCTAAATCTATGAAGGTACATATACATATGAAATAAATAATTACATTTTTATCAAAATTTTGGAACCTAGATGGAGGTCTTTAGGTCATTGGAAGCACTATCCTTTGTATCGATATATTGTGTACCCTAATAAACTTGCCTGGGGATCAGAGGACAGAGCCAGCCACTAGATTAGACATAGGGGTCAGACAGTGGTGGCACACACCCTTAATCCTATTACTTGGGAGGCAGATATCTGGCCTGGATCTCTGTGAGTTCAAGGCCACACTGGAAACAGAGCCAGGCAGTAGTGGCACGCATCTTTAATCCCAGTACTGGGAAGCACACACGCCTTTAATCCCAGGAAGTGACCACATGGTGGAGAAATGTATATAAGGAAAGAGTAACTAAAGCAGTTGAGCTAACATTCTTTCTGGTGAGGACTCGAAGGCTTTCAGTCTGAGGATTTGTGGAAACAGGATCAGCTGAGGAGTTGTTGAGGTGAGGTTGGCTGTGGCTTGCTCTGCTTCTCTGAGCTTTCAGCTTTCATCCCAATATCTGGCTCTGGGTTTTTTATTATAACAGCATCTAAGATTCGAACAACAGTCCTTAGATAATATTAAAGCAGTGCTTGTAAGAGTCACAAGTTATTTCTCTAAGAGTACGTTATGATAAAAGCCTCGACCTTGCCCCTCAGCCACTTTCTGACTTCCTGTCTATCATGTGATACTTCATCACACATACACATGCACATGTACACATACATACACACACACACACACACACACACACACACACACACACACACACACACACTCACACACACAAACATATTATTGTGATTCCTACTGCCTTGAAGACCCTAATGTTGGAACCATGCTTTTTAACTTTAAGCTATGCAATTCATAAGTTCCTTCAACTAAGACATAATTCAGCTCCTGGTGTTTTCTTACAGTAACAGAAAGCAGATTACTACAGTGACCTACATAGCTCCTTGGACAGGCAGCATACATTCTTGACTTTGTCTTTTCTAAAACGACAAGTTGGTTTTGCTCTCTGCCTTCTTCAGAAGGTGACATATATATATATTGAAATTTTGTCAAGAAATAGTTTGAAACATGTAATTCTTCTCTTTCCAGAGTTCAGATCATCTCATACTTTCCAAAATATTTTTACATTTGGAGCTTGTTTTTTATTTTTAAATTTTTTATATTACTCATGAAATCTTTATTCAAGGTGGTTTTACCCTTTAGCAAGGCACATCAAGTGTAACCTGGGTATCATGGTTGCAGACCTACAATCAGATACTTTTATGTAAGTTTTCAACCATTTATTGGGAAGTGGTATTTCATGGCTACTGTCTACTTGAGATGGAAATTAAGGACAGAGTGATACTGTAAACAAATATATTTACCAATTGTTTTATTACACAAGTATACTAAATTATCAGAAATAATTATAGCACCACAAAAAGCACATGTGCCTATGAATATTACTAACTTCAGTTAAGAAATTGAGTGCTTGACTACCTATATTCTCTCCCGAATTGATAGTTATAATATACACACTTGGTTAATAGAGACAGATGTAGATATTTTCAGTTCCCATCATATCTATCACCTAACTCTAGTTTATTCTCTATTAATTATATATTTCTCAGCACCAGTCATGATCTCAATTAGGCTCTACTTCACTCCTTAAGAATATCTCTGACAGAACACCTCACAAATCCTTCCATGATTCAAAGCCCTCCTGCTCTTTATAATAAAAAAAACTAATTTTGTTTAATATAAGCATGTTGGCTCCCATTCTCTCTTCTTGCATTTCTTCATAAGCTTTACATTTTATTTTGACAGAACGTTTTGATGGTAAAATGGATGAGGATAACTTCAGTATCTCCCCATTCTTTTCACTTCTAGTGTCCAGCAATTCGTTCTCTCTTTAATGCGCAGTAATTTCACTTTTGTATTGGTAGTTCTGGGCTCACATTCTCAGGTGCCGAGTGTACTTGTTCAATCTCTACTGTTAAATATTTTCTCAGAGGCTTCTTATTGAAAATTTGTCTTTAAATAATTTGTTCTCTACTCTTGACTTTTTTCTTTGGGAACTGCTGCTATATATTTGTTGAATTTCTCTTGCTTAGTTTTAATATCTTCCCAAATCCTTTTAATCTACTTTCAAACTCAGCTACCCTGCCCCTCCAGTTCTGTTGGATGTTACAATTCAGCTCTTTGGCCCCCTGATTTATCTTATGGCACTGTTATTGAACTATCTTTATGTTTACAATATTTATGTGTTATATTGTTTATTTTAAAACTAATTTATTTTTTATGCTTTAGCTCTCAAGCTTTAAAATTTTCTAATTTTGACTCCTATTTTTATTTGGTAAATTGTGTTTTTTCCTAATATCTCACACTCACTTTGAAATGTTAAATTATTTGTTTTGGAGCACTATTAATTCTATTACAGTAGGAGAGAGAAACTGAGATCAGTTTTATTACGATGAGAAATAGGAAAATACTGAGCCTTTTGGAGAAAAGTTGATGTCGGGATGTCACTGTGGTGAAGCTGGCTAACATGACTAGGTGTGTCATCTGTCCTTGTTAATGATAATGAATGCTTGGCTTTGAGCCATCTACCAAGCATGGGACATAAAAGAATTGTTTTCTTTTTTACTAGATTTCTTACAGACTATGCCCAGCTCCTTGTAGAAGATAGCCCTCACTTCTAAAGCTGGCACAAAGGTGGGAGAATATTTCCATGCCTCTGATAGTAAGAATTTACACTAATAAGCTTTCTAAAATCTATACTACTATGAAAAGGAAGTTCAGAAGCTCATGGTCTTGGGGAAACTCAGAAGGCATTTAGAGTCTGGTATAATTGCTAAGAATGTTAAAGCTGTCTTAGTCATGATAACTTAGCTGCTTACAACTGATGAATCTCACCATCACTTTCTTTGTTTACTGAATGTTTTTGTGTGGCCTATTTTATAAATTGCCTCCCCTTTTTTTTTTACTTCTTTTAAACATTTTATTTTTGATTCAAAATATCTCATTATATATACAGTACTATGTGCATATACAAAACAGTTTAAGCATGTGGATAAGCCTTTTTTTCTGTTGTTTCTAACATATTTTTTAAACATACATGTGGCCTTCATGGCTTTAAAGTGCTCAAGGTCTAGGAGAGAAAGATGTACTAAGTAAATGTTATAATATGAAGTGATAAAAAGAGGGAGAATGTGAGGTATTTGGATAAATGGAAGAAAATCATCAAGTCTATGAATTTTTACTCCTTATGCATAACATTCTGAAAATGAAAGTTGAGGTAGACTTTCACACAGGATCAAAGCAAGGTGGGAAGTGGGATTAAACTCATTCTACCAAGGACATTTACAAAAGAAGATGCTTAAAATACAAGCACGTATTTCATACACCACCGTCTTCACTCTAGTCCTGGGACCTGCCTCCTCTTGACGGCAGAATGAGAGCGGCAGTGGGGAGTAGCCAGAGGTTCCAGAATGTACAAGAATGTGTGTGTGTGTGTGTATATATATATATATATATATATATATATATATATATATATATATATATATATATAATAAATTTACTCAACTGTAAAGAAAATCCATATAGTCAAGGCAGAAGGCACAAATAATAGAAGCATCAGTCATGTGTAGACAACAAATTGATAAGTTGAACATGAAACTTACTCACTTTCTCCTCAGTGCATTTTTTTTTTAAATTTTCACTTATTTTTAAGTTGATAGATGACGAGTCCACTTTGTCCAAAGCCAGAAACTAGAGAGTTTTTCTGTGATCCTTTCCATCTTTTAGCCTCTATATCAAATAAGATCCATTGTGTTTACTGCTAATTATTTGAAAAATACTCACTCCTATACACACTTCTACTTTATTAATCCACAACCTTGATTTCTCTGGCCTAAACACATAGTGAATATCATTGTTGCTCCTCTGCTGTGGATTTGGAGTTGCTACATTCCAATTGAAACTATTATTTCAAATAGAGTTTTTCAAATATTATTTCATATATCAACCTATACACAGTTGAAGGACATCTGTTAGTTACTAGTAATGTCAGGAAGATAGTTTCAGTTATTCCAGATATTTGGATCCCCTTCACATTCTTTAGTTTAAATTGAAAATGTATATGTTATATAATACTGTGCTACATAAGGAGATCCTCATATGAGTACATAATGTATGTTGGGTACATTCCTCTTGAACACACCCTACCTCTTCTAATTTGGGAAGGTAAGCAGGGCCAGGCTTAGTTAGTAGTGAAATGTGTGGGCATACTTACTATCTCTCATAAAATACATCTTTTAAAACTTCAGAAGATTCTTATGGCTCTTATGGTATTTATTTACTTATTTTACTGCCCCACACAACCAATGTATTCTCCCTGAATTGTTTATAACTAAGCAAACTTCATTTCCCAGCATCTTCAACTAAGTTCTCAAACTCAGTGAGATATGAAAATTATTATATTGCCTAAATTTTTTTCAAGCTCATATATTATCGTATGCCCTAAATGGAGATTGAAAACAAGAAGGGAAAGCTGGACAGGGCAGTGGTGGCGCACACAATCCCAGGACTCGGGAGGCAGAGCCAGGTGGATCTCTGTGAATGTGAGGTCAGGCTGATCTTACTGAGCGAGATCCAGGAGAGGCACCAAAACTACACAGAGAAACCCTGTCTCAAAACAACAACAACAACAAAAATAAATAAATAAAAAAAGAAAGGAAAAGAGAAGGGAAAAGATGCCCTGTTTCTAGGTGGATTAACTTTGAGTCCAGACCGGACTCTTTCTCCTAGGAACAGTGTCTCTTCCTCCACACTTCTTCCTGACAGAAATGCTACTGGGTACAAGATTCTTGCCATCTCACCATTGAGGTAGGGTTTTTAAATTTTTGACTATATCTTATGGATGCTTCTCTGGTATTTGAAGAAGACAGTCTTTAGTTGTGATACTGTCAAGAAAATAGGAGAAGATACACATGCATTCGAGGTGTATTTGCGTGATATTCCTGAAAAAGGCCTGTCCAGAGTGAGCTTGCCTCTTGCCATTCTGATCACATATACCATGGTGTTTCTTTCAAAGGCTATCTGAATATGGCTGCACCCTCAGATTTACACCTCCTGATAACTCCCTAGAGCCTGTTTGTCCTTCTTTTCCTTTTTTTTTTCAGGCCCTATTAGAAAGAGCAGTGAAGCATTCAAATTTTATTCAATTAACCCTAAATATCTATATGACAAATCCTGTATTAATTTATATCTTAAGTAACTTCTGTTTCCCAGTGTGGACTTTGTCTGGTATAGCATGTGTTAATAGTAAAATTAGAATCAACACATATTTATTATTTGAAAATCTATGTGATTCCTGCTAGTTTTTATGGGTAACAAACTTAAATTTTCTCTCTGTAAGTATGTATCCTATTGTGAGATTAAAATTTGTTTTACAATTTCTTCCCAAATTCCAAAGGAAAATTATCATATAAGTATCAGATGAAATAACTCATTCATGGTTGGAGACACTGAACAGAGTACAAGGAGAACTGGTTGTCTGTTGAGGGAACAGAACCCAGGGAATTAGCCCTGGAATCAGTTAGTCTTTTGTTTAAACTGGCTGGGAACCAAGATCTGTCAATGACACTGGTATGTGAAGTGTCTCTGTGAAGGCTGACCACTGAGAGAGGCTATTGAGTTTTGCATAGAGCCCATTGTCCAGGCTGGCAAAAATCTAGTTAGGACAACTGATTAATAAATACATGAATAAAAAGCAAAAAGAACTAATGTTTAAAGTACAAAATGTAGTTGGTTCTTTAAATAAATTTCAAGTTTCTTTCTTCCTCTATTACTAATGCCATGGCATCCCTGTTTGGAGTGTATGAGTTTACTTTATAAAATACATTCAAGTACTCTCCAACATCCTATATATTTGCCAGGTATATAAGAAGTATGTTTCATTCCTACTCCCAAAATCAAAACTCTCATTGCTTCCCATGACTAACTCAAGAGCACCCTCTCATGTATTAGTTGTAATAGGTATTATAGATACTAATGTCTTTACGGGAAACTCTACATCTAACTTTTGGTCACGGTATTTATAACTGCTATGCGTTGTGTTGATTGGCATCTTGACAGGACTTGGAGTAACTTAGCAGAACAGTTGTAAAGCCTGTTCATGAGGGCTCATTTGGATCAGGTTAATTAAAACGGAAAGTCCCATCCTAACTGTGGGTAGCACCATCCCACCCCTGGACTGGGGTGCAGTAGTACATAAATGAGAGAAAGTAAGCTGACCAACAGCGGCCATTGCTCTCCCTTCTTGAGTGTGACTGCAATGGACAGGCGGCCTCTGCCACCATGGCTTCCCTGTTGAAATAAAGTCTTCTTTACTCAAATCGCTTTTTGTCAGGTATGTATCATCACAGCTACAAGAAAAATACCCACTAGAGTAATGTACTTCAGAGTTTCCTTTGTGTTGGTCTGATAGGCAGACTGTAAAATTGTAGCCCTAAATACTAACTCAACATCTCCAGGGGAAGAAGACAGAAACTCATATTAATGAGCATAATGGTAATCATTATTTCCAATATGGCTTTAGAACAACAGCTCTACCTTCCTTACTATAATGCTTCCATACATGAAACATTTAATGAAAATGTTCTGAATTCCACGGATGGATAAGAGTATAATGTACATGATTCTGAGACACATCTTAATTAGCACTGGAAACAAGATCTTTTAATGGATTAGAAACATTGATGTTAATTTTAATCAACACTATTATCCGTAAGCCAAATGAATGTAAATATGTTTACATGTAAAACCAAAACTGACTTAAAATGCAAATTTGACAAGTACAGTTTTATCAATAATTATACATATTTGTGAATTACATAAATAACCTTTGTATTTTCACCTAGTGGAAACCTAATTGGAATATTTTACACTACCTTAGTGTGCTATTTTGAATGAAAATTAATAAGCCAAATATAATTACTACATGCTAACTGTTAAGTTGGGATGTGAAGCTCAGAACATGTGCAATTTTCTAGATTGATGTGTCATATCTCAATTTTAGAGATGCATTAAGCAAGTGTTAACTGCTTGAGGGTGCTTTTGATTATGTTTGACTTCTTTTAATTTCCTTATAGCTCTAATATTTCTTTGTTATGTAATATGAACAATTATGTTTACATATTAAATAACATAACATTAATTTTAGTTCTCTGGTTATAAATTTGCAAAATAACATAGATTTTATATCATAACACTTTCAGAGTAATTAATACTTCTTTCTTGTTAAAAAATACATTCTGTGGAATCATGTTTTTCTAAAATCTAAATATATTATGGTACCCATTAGGGAATGATGTGGCATGGATTTCATGTATAATTTTGAACTCTAATTAAAGTCACTAATGACTTCTTTATATATAATTCAGCACCAGTTATTTCTTCATGGGAGTTAACCCCTTGTCTTCCCATCTTCATTCTATCATGAATTAATTCACTGAGCACTTTCTTCTTTCTCGGTATTCATCTGTGCTAATGGCCAAGCAAGCATCAGCCCCTAAAGGGCTGACAAATAATCAGGAAAGGAGGATGGAGTGTGGGGAAACACATTTGAGGAAAGAAGTTCTTCGGGAGCATATAAGAAGAAAGTGCAGTTCAGTGTCAGAGATAACGTGAAGGTCTCTGATAGGAATCAAGACTGTCTGGCACCGGAGAGAACAGTCATTGGCTGGGGTGTGGATAGCCAAGGTCAGCAGAAAGGACACAGAATCAGAGGATTTTGCTCACACTATGCTCTGGGGACCAATGATGTTAACTATCAAATCCATAGTAAGGGGCCTTGCCATGCTTCTGAACAGTGTGAGATCAGAATGCCCAGCAAACCTTCCCAAACTGCAGGGCTAAGAATGGATCCACGGAGCAGGTGAGGGGCTGCCACCAACCCAGGCACAGTATGCGGATGACAGCATTCAAACGCTTTACAGTGAGTTCTCATCTCTTCATGTGAAAGCCTCCCTACCTCCACTGCTAACATGACACTGTGTATGTAAATGACAAGATGAGGTATTTGCCTGTCTAATTTTTTTAAGTATTTGTTGTTGATTTGTTTTGTTTCTGAGACAGGGTCTGATCAGGCTGATCTTAAACTCCTTAAAATGATGTCTTATTCATGTTGCTTTTATTTTTATATGTGTCTTTGTGTGGATGTGGACGTGTGTACATGTGGCTCTTGAGGTCATGGGCATGGGTTCTCCGAGAGCTTAACTTCTAGGCATGTGTGAGCCATCTGACATGGTATGGGAAACTGAATTCTGGTCCTTTGCAAGAGCAGAAAGTGGTTCAGACCATTGAGCCATCTCTCTAACACCTGCATCTGTGTATTCTTTATTTCTTCCCAGACCATGAATTTCTGAAGAGAGTCTCCATGTTTGTGCATCCTTATACCCATGGAACAAAAGATAATAAATCCTTACTAATGCATAATTATATTCTGAATAAGTGAAAGAAGATATTTTGAAAATCGTTATAAAGAATATAAGAAAATAAAATTGCACTAAAATAAAGAGGAAATGAGGTATAGAAATGATGTTTAAAATTGGCAAAGTTATAATATACACAATTAAAATTAACAATAATTTTGCCAAGTATTTCATTTCTCCAGCATACAGTCCATAAAAAATAAAATAAAATAAAGCATATGGTTCATTGAGTTGGTTGTATTTCTGGATATTTTGGTGTCTTAGAGAATAATTGCCTTAGTTGCAATATTCCTATATGTGTGCCTGTATAGATTGCCCAAGGTCAGTGAACAGCACCCAGAGTCATCAGAGAAGTAAGAATTTCCTATTCCAAAGATTGTTTTTGCTATAAAATATTAAATACAGAATGTGAAAGTTGTGGTTTTAAGTATTCTTAAAAGCACACTAACGTTATTAAAGTCTTAGATAATCCTGGCTGATATACAGATACAGTGCATTTTGTAGGAAATAACTAAGTTCAATAAAACGACGATTTAATATGCACTTGCCCCTCTTTAGCACAGAAAGATGGAGTTATAGGCCCTCTAGTTATAATGCTGCAGAAAAATGATCAGATATAAGAAAAAGAACTTCAACCAAGAGTAGAATCATGATAGTCTTTGTCATACTGTGTAAGAAATTCTGTACCACATAAACTCTTTGACATTGTTTTCACATATATGGATAGATAGAAATGACAAAAGAAATGTGGGGAGTAAAAAGGTATCTCATTTTAAAATATTGCCCTTAATCTCCCTGAAAGCAATTAAAAAAATAGCTTTTACTTATAGGCTTCATGAAGAGCAGGGATCTGTTGGAATGACCTGTTGAGAGGATCCTCAGTAGAGTGATAGGCTTTGTTGAGAAGTTTGCTGGCAATATGGAAGGTTAATGGCCTCTAACTGAGCCTCTACTCCTGTCCCCCTGGGACCTTGATTAAGGCTCCAGTCTCATTTGCCAACCCTGTAGAAGGCTCAGGAAGCATATTTAGTACTTTGATTTTGTTTGTTTGTTTGTTTCAGAGAAGGCTATAGTGGAAACTAATGGTTCATGTTACTGAAAGCAGTTCTTGGTTATAGAATGCATCAGATAAAAACCACAAGAGAAATTCTGATACCAAAATAGCTTCACCAACTTGAGACATGCAGGGAAATAACACACCTAAAGACTTGTGAGGTAGCTTAGAGTTTTCTATGAACTATTCCTAGTGTGGAATTGTACTGAAGAAATATGAGGATTTACTCCTGAGCACAGGTCAGCCAAGATGGGTGCTCTCCCCAGGGAAGTGTGGTTTCACACATATGTAACACAATGATGGTTATTTGTGATCAGGTAAGACTGAAACCATCTGGAGAAGCTATCACTCACTATGAAAGCAACAATTACTGTATTATCTGGTCTGTGTCCCATTAGAAAGATAGTTAGAAACACATCCCTGTCCCTACCAAAACAAAAGTAACAGGGACATCAGTGTGTTCTGAATCCAAATTCATGCAATAATACACACAGAGAGAAGATGATAGATAGGTAGATTATGGATAATAGATAGAGAGATGATAGATAGATAGATATGCAAATACACATGTACATACAAACACATATTTGCATATACATATATAAACATAAGCACATATACACATAAACACATGTACACATATTACACACACACATATATACAAACATATATTCACATATACATACTTATACATACACAGAGACACTCATAAACCCTGAAATTTTTCTTTCTAATGAGTACATTTTTCTTTTTTAATGATTAAAAAGAATTTTGACAGGGAAAGTAAGGAATATACAGTTTATTGCTGTGTTTTGTATTTAGAATCAAGGACTTCCCATGAAACCCAACACAGCCTTGAATTCAAAATTCTCCTGACTCAGCTTCTCAAGTGCTAGAACTCCAGGGATCCACCAGCACACTTGGCACCAAAAGGTCTTTAAGTTTTTCTCCCTGTTAGAAGTGTGATTTATTTTCTATGAAAACATCTGATATCTAAGATGCCATGATGTTTATTATCCTGACAAAGAAGCCACGAATTAATGGTGGACCCAAACCTGAAAGGTACTGACAACTCTCACAGCCCGAAGACAAGTTACATTTCACAACCAATATTTGGATGACCTAAATGTTCATCATTGGATAGTAAAGTGAAGAGGCAAATGAATTTAGTTATTATTTGAACCATCTAATTGGTTCCTGGTGTTGGGAATTAAAAGATCCAAGTAACGCGTAACATAAAATTTCAGATGTCAGCCAGGCGGTGGTGGTGCACGCCTTTAATTCCAGTACTCAGGAGGCAGAGCCAGGGTGGTGATATTGTGTCCTGCAATATGTTGTGCACCCGAATAAATAAACTTATCTGAGGTCAGAGAACAGAACAGCCACTAGACATAGAGGCCAGGAAATGGTGGCACACACGCCTTTAATCTTATCACCTGGGAGGTAGAGATACATCTGGATCTCTGTTAGTTCAAGGCCACACTGGAAACAGTCAGGCATGGTGACACACACTTTTAATCCCAGGAAGTGATGGCAGGAAGCAGAAAGGTATATAAGGTGTGAGGACCAGGAACTATAGGCTTTTAGACTTTTAAGCTTTTAGCAGCAGTTCAGCTGAGATCCATTCTGATAACGACGCAGAGGCTTCCAATTTGAGGAAACAGAATTAGCTGAGAAGTTGGCAAGGTGAGCTTAGCTGTGGTTTGTTTGTGCTTCTCTGTTCTTTCAGAATTCACCCCAATACATGGCTCCCCTGAGGTTTTGTTTAATAAGACCATTTAAAAATTTGTGTTGCAAGCCAGATGGATCTCTGTGAGTTCAAGGCCAGCCTGGTCTACAGAGAAAGATCCAAGACAGGCACCAAAACTACACAGAGAAATCCTGTCTTGAAAAAAAAATTCAGATGTCAGAGTTTTCCAAAGTGAAATGTGTAAAAGCAATGGAAATGAAACTTTAGTAAATAAGTGTGAGAACAAGGGGACAGCAGAACAGGAAAGGCAAGGCATGAGAGTGACATTAGAATGATTTTACTCTGTCTTCAGTTTTGTGTCAAGTTTGAAAAGAAGTGGGAATTTGGACAAAACTCCTTTTAAAAAGTCTACTGATTTTATAGATTCTGACAGAGTTCATTTAGATGGCAGAGATGGGTCAGTCTAATATGAAGTGAACTGGCCGACAGCCGACTGTTGTACACAACACTGCCTGGCCACACAAGCCTCCAGACTCAGCTCTGCTGTCAAAAGAGCCATGAGGACCCAGAGCTCTCATCCTCACAGAAAGGTCAACTGTTATTTTCAAATTGCCCTTTTAGCTCAATTGAATTCTATTTATTTTAGTTCAACTCCTGTTTTTGTGTCAACCTAGGATCAAGAAATATGAGGATGGGAAAGAAGGAAGGAGGGTACTAGGAGGATTTTTGTCTCAAATTGAACATCCTGTAAGTTGGTGAGCCATTCTGTTAGCTGCAGCATAGAGGTCCAAACTGTGGTGGAATCCGGTGATTTTAGGATGTGATTGCAAACTGCCGCTTGGTGATGTCAAGGCTGATTTGCCTCTTAGGGCTGCCCTTACTTTCTTCCTGCTCATTCCTCTACTCATGGTCAGTTCTGATGAGAGCTGTTAATTGTACTAGAGAAGACTGTTCCTAAAGAAAAGAATCTTTCGAGTTGGTCAAGAAGATAAAAGTAACTGCTGTATAAAGCATCCACATGATGCACCCTTTATATCCTTAGTACCAGTACTATTTTACTTTCTTGTTGCTGTGACCAAATGTTTGACCTGACACAATTTAAGGAAGCAAGGATTTATCCTGATATACTATCCATGGAAATGGGTCAGTAAAGTGTTGCAGCAGAAGCAGAGGCCAGTGTGTAACATTGCACGGGCAGTCAAGAGGAAAACCAAACAGGAAGTGCATCCAGGAAACACACTCTTAAAGCCAGGCCTTGTAACTACCTCTTCCAAGAAGGCACCACCTCCTGCGGGTTCCATAACTCCCCAACCAGTGCCAAACACAGGGAACAACATTTGAAGAACATGAGCCTATGGAAAAGAGTTCACAATTAAGCCACAGTATGTACTAGTGAACAGCCTATGACACAACCCTGAAACTATCTATAAAAACCATTGAGGTTGGGAAATTAACATTTCTCTGAGGGACTTCCCTTTCCTCTAAAAATCTTCAGTTCTGTATATGCTTGCCTATTATTTGACAAACCTGTTTTTTGTTTGCTTTTTGTTTTGTTTTTCGAGACAGGGTTTCTCCATGTAGTTTTGGTGCTGTCCTGGAGCTCGCTCTGTAGACCAGGCTGGCCTCAAACTCTGAGATATCCGCCTGGCTCTGCCTTCTGAGTGCTGGGATTAAAGGTGTGTGCCACTGTCACCTGGCCGAACAAACCTGTTCTAAAATAAATTATTAAGCAGACAAGAAAACATTAAAATGGAAACACTGGTACTTTGAAGATTAAGTTTCAGATAATAAAAATTTATATTTGAAATAAACTCTGAATTACTTGTCTTTACTATTAGGATTTCTTCTTTTATAAAATTTGTAGAGAGGTAAGGGAGTTGTAAATTTTGTAGTCAGGTATCTACCTATATTTCTTCCAAGATATCATTTTCTAACAGTAAAAAATTCATCAAGTGATACATATATAATGTAAGAGCATATTTATTTCATAATTTGAAAGAGTGTAGTGTAGAAGATCAAATACTTCTCTTATCTGAAGTTCTTGAAATAGTTGACTTTAGTCTAGGATCACTGTTGAGTTTTTGAAATTCAATCCACTTCACCTTCTGACAGTGACACAGCCTAAGTGACCATCTATCTCTAGTCACTCCTTGATGTTTTTGATTCATTCATTCTCCAGTATTTACTATGCCAATTTCTTCTTTCTTGAAATATGATTTCCTCTGACCAGTCCCTTTAATTTAGTTATGGGAGCGGGGAGGAGGGAGTGCTTCTTTTAAGTCCCCTCGATTTTTCTCTATATATTTCATTTTGCCTCCATGCATCAATTCTCCACATACACAGCCATTTTAAACTTTCTATCTTGTTGGTCATTACCATGAGTTACTAATTGGTCAAGACAGCATTTTGCGCCAACAGCCTCACCATTTCTCCCACAACTTCTTGTTACAATAGGATTTCTATATTGTCTGGGCCCAGAGTTGGGGTTTAACCTCAACCTGTCAAAGGGTCCCTTGAAGGGGTGAGTGAAGGATTGGGAAATAACAGGAAGATATATAGACATAGACAGAGAGAAAGTCAGAGACACAGGATAGCTTTAGGAGGGCCCTGGGTCAATACCAGCAGCCTCAACTTTATTTCTAATGGGATTTTTATACACTAGCAAGGGGAGAGGCAAAAGACCTCCCCATTTCAAGATCAAAGCACAATGTACAACCAAGTGTAGACCCTTCAAAACACCTGGTAACCACACCCCACAGCAAAGCATCTTGTGATTAGGCCTGGAAGTATAAGGCACCTGATAATCATGCCTTTGTACCCTATTGTGCAGCCTTGGAGAGCAGCATAAACTCTGGCTCTCTGACCTGAGTCAAACCACACGTTGGAATCTTTGTCGGTTCCCACACTATATTTACCAGATTTAAATGTCAGGTCCTTTTTTCATAAGTCTTAAATAGTGTGTATTAGGAAGTATCATTGCCAGCTCTTCACACACTAATACTTAAATGATTCTTGAAGGAATGAAAAAATGAATGCAAGAGTCAATTGGTAGTTAGTTGGAATGACGGATGTATTGATTAAAAGGGTAGATAAGTGGTCTGTTTGTACACTTAGAGTCTTAGGATGAGTTTGGGGAGAAAATTTCCAATTTTGAGTAGTGGGATTAAGTTGGGTTGCATGATTACCCTAAGTTACATAAGAAATTATTTTAAAACAGATCAAAGAACTTAGGATCACTTGAAAATCATTAATAAAAGTTCTTTAAAAGAGAAAGAAAGACTCGAAGAAAGAAAACAAAACAAAACAAAAAAACTAAAAGGAATTATTAAAAATCATGTTGTAGGTCACAATATGGAACAGAGTGAACCAAACATAACCCTTTGAATTACTCTCAAATGAAACTTTAAATTTAGTGTGAGCGATCCTAGTAGAACTGATTTTGAATGAGTTCTAGGAGGTAAAATTAGGTAGTTAAAAAAGTGGGAGAGGACATCTTGGCCTATGTAAAATTTGTCATATGCTTTATAGTCACAGTAAATTTTATATCTCCCCTGTTCATCTAAAGTGGCTTTCAGTTACCTGACATGTCACCTTGAAGATATTTTTGGAGGAAGAAAGAGCCTTTCATAAAAAGATGGCTCTTCTTGTTATTTAAGAGACTATCCTAAATGTTGGTTGAAAAGGTTCATTCATCATTATTTTATTTTCGCTCAGACCCCAAATTACCCACAATGTCTGAGACAAATATCACAATTCCAATCAGCTTAATGTTAGATTATCAAACAATGAAACCCAATGTTGTCGCTTTACCATTTTAAAATGCTAACAGATCTAGGGATTTCTAAGAAGAAATCAAGAACAACTATTTAAAATTAACCATGACCATGCCTAATCACAACATTAAAAACATAATGGTATTTTGAACAGTAGTACTTCTAACATCATATAATCTGTACTATAACACAGTGTATCTGGTCAAAAATCAGTTCTTAGTTATAGGTGGAATCAATGGAAAAATAACGCAAGGGAAAATACTTTATTACCTATTTGTTGTGTGTGAATGTAGTTAACCTTCCATTGAAATAATAATTAGGGAAATTCAGAAAAATTGGGCCACCTGCTTGGATTAAAGGTGAAGCTCTGCCTTCATCAGATGCATCATTAAATTGGTCATTGTGGCTCTCTTCAGCATGATATGCTTCCTGCTTAGATGAGTTGACTTGGGGAGTTGGGGTGTGAGCTAGCTGAACTATTTTGATCAATTTAACTTTTGAGTTTTAGGACTATGTTGCTCTATCACTATACAATATGCCCTGAGCACCCTAGGCACTGTTGGTACTAGCCTAAAGTCTGGACCATTTACCCCATTAACTTCTTAATGATATACCTTCCATCATTATTTCTCAAATCAAATTTTATTGGTTACTTTTAGGAGTCAACTTATTAAAGTCTTCCTCATTGCTTGTAATGAAATCATTCCTTCTTAAATGGAATCATTTCAATTAATTAATTTAATTAAATTCCTCTTTAAACTTAAAGAGCTTAAGGCCATTGTCACTTGTATTTCACTTTTCTTCTACAATATATCACAATTATTTATGTGTCATCTCATTCCTAAGGCCATTAATGTAGTAAATGGTAATTTTAATTGTGTATGTACCAAGTAATATTTGTAGAAGGAGCAAGACCACCTTCAAGTGTTTTGGGGAACTCACACAAATCTGTAAAGTGAAAGGGAATCAATCTTATGATCTGTGTCTAGTGTATGTCTATATATACACATATAAAAATTTAATAGAAATATAAACATTTAAATATAATCATGTATTACTTCTTTCAGGTATTAAATACACATGAAATTATTTATCAAGGAATTAAAAACTATGTGATTTTTGAACCATAGCTAGAACTAGAAAAAGATCAATATAAGACCTCTTCCTTCCCCCAAAGAGCTTAACGTTTATGTGACAGGCAATACACTCAGCAATGTCATGGAATGAAGAGTTCTACAGCAGAATTAAATACAGAGGACTACAACAATGATGCAGTGTGATTTTGACAAAAAGTCTTTTTATAAACCTTTTGTATGAAGTATTCTGAATACATAAAATTTATTTTATTGTGCAATAAAACCTTTATTCTTCAGTTCCCTGATTTAATGGCCCCTCTGTGTGACCGTGACTATATCTACAGGTATCTTTACCTGTACCTCTATCTGTGTCTACATCTGCATCTGTGTGTACAGACCACATACTGACTGTAGCTGTAAACATGTTAATCCCAGCACTCTGAAAACAGAGGCAGGTGGATCTCTGTGAGTTCACGGCCATCCTGTTCACAGAGCTAGTTCCAGGACAGCCAGAACTACCAAGAGAGACCCTGTCTCTAAAACCCAACCAACCAACCAAACAAACAAACAAACAAACAAAAACAGCTTCTAACGTGGGGTTAAACACATGATTGAAATTCAATTATTTTTATAGGTTTTTCCCTGGATTATGTTGAATTTGGGATTGGATTCAAAAACCTTGGTGACATATTTCCATTTTTATGTCTGTGACTTACCCATTGGGAAGTCTTCACTGAACTCTGGATATTAGGGCCACTAGATGGGGGCCTGTGTGCTCAGTTCTCTGTGGGTTGGTAAATAGTACTTCCTTTTAGTGTTTCTGTTGTTTTCCAACTCAGAAATGCTTTTCTTTAATATATGTGCCTCCTTAGTAACTCACACTGTTAGTAATTCTTGCTGGGAATCTTGATATTAACAAATGAGCCGCTTAACTATTGCACACACAAACATGGTGTTTCTAAAAAGAGAAATGCAAATCTCTCTACAATTGGGCACATTTGTCTCTTAGAGGCTAAATGTGTGACCTCATTATGGTTTTCCAAAATTGTTCTTATATAATAGAGTCTTTAGAACAGAATCTTGTATGCTCTTGTCCCCGTTTTCCAGGGCTAGAAATCTGTTACTGTAAATTCTGATTATTTCATATCTACAGTTAAGGTCTATGATGTGATGGTTTACTTCACATCTACAGCTAAGGTCTATGAGATGATGGCTTTCGGCTTTATTAAACACCAGTGTCACCTGGAGGACTTCAGAAAATTCAGATTTCCTGACAAACTGCCAGAATTTCTGGTTCAGTACGTCTAGGATATGACCAGATGGTGCTGACGGTGTGGTTAAGGGAGCTACATGTTAAGAATCTGCAGTCTGCAAGGACTTTCTGTAGGTAAGGTGGACACCATTCATGACTGGGTCCCCCTGATTTAGCACAGCTTCATGTCTCTTCCCTGGAATCTGAATCAGGACAAGGGCCAGATGAAGGGTGTTTTCTACTTACACTTATAGCCATAGGCACCAAGTACTACATCCTAGTATAATGATCAGGTTCAGGTGAGGAAATGCTGTAGTACGCTATCCACTAGTAACCACTGGCTAATGCCCCTCTGGAGAAGAGGACTGAAGAACTTTGCACTGGGCATCCAAGGTTGGATTTTGATTGTCTTACAACTTTTCAAACTTTTTTTGACACATCCAACTGCAAAGTTTTCTTTTATTTCCTATCATTTTGCTTCTGCCTCCCAAGTACTCCCAATTTAAGCACTGTTTTTTCTTTACAAAATAATTTTTTGTAAAGAAAAACAAATGAATTTAAATATTTTTGTTAATTATAAAATTTACCGTAGTTTCCTTATTCACTTTTTCCCTCTTCTTCTTCTCCTCCTCCTCCTCCTTCTTATTATTATTATTATTTCCATACATTACACCCCAACAGCAGTCTCTCCTGTCCTCACTCCTTCCAGCCCTCATAGGTAGCCTCAGTCCTGTGGTAGCACCCCATCTCATTTGACTTTCCATCTCAAGTGGTTAACTCCTCATCTTCTCAGTACCTTCAAACATTTCACCTTCACTTAATTTTTATGTTCTCTGCATTCACCAACTATCCAATCCCAAGGTGCCTAAGCCACTTCCCTTTATACTCTGCCATCTTGGAAGACATGAAATTTGTGCCTAACAGAGTGGCTGGTAGCCTGTTTCTTGTGTTCTATTTATTTAGATGCACTCTAAATAGATTTGTTCAAAACTATCTGTTCCAGCCAATAAGTTTCTGTATTTTGCCAGCAAAATCTAGTGTACATCGCAGTTTCTGCCATTCTTTTCTCGTCCTTCATGTTACCACCCACTCTACTATATTCCTGAATCTGCTTTCTTGCCACAAATCTCCCCTTGAAAAGACAAACACAGCACAGTGTGCATAGTGCCCCTTAATTTAAGTCAATGCTTAATAAAAATAACCTTTCTATTTCTTCCTGTTTAGATGGTATATATAACACCAGGCTTCTGCATGCCAAATACATCTGCTAATGAGGGCGGGAATTGCTGGAAGCAGCACAGAATGTTTGAGCCACCAGTAAACACTTTCAGAGGCATGGGGTTGAAACAGTTAAACTAAGTTAGCACAGAGAAATTTTACCAAGCTCTTAACCTAATTATATTTGTGATACGAGTTAGACTTGCTTTGTACACACAAGAGGCTGCAAAGTGCAGCTTATCATGAGCACCGAGGGTAATAGAGACAATTGCTTTAGTGAGCCTAGGACTGTCACAGTAGCCGCGTCAGAACAGATGGCTCTGCATTTATTCCAGTCTAGGGATTTAAATTGGCAGTAGTCAAACAAAAATCCTGAAAAGCATGTCAGCAGTTGTGGAAATGAGCTTTCTTATATACGAAGTCATTCATAGCATCCCTTTGAGAATGTTGGTAAAATTGGAGGCACCTAGTTAATTTGCCTATTTGTGTAGACAACTTATTTAATATACATATTAAAATGTATGCAATGTATATTCACTATCAGTAAATTGCCCTATATTCAGTTAGTAACTTGCGTCTGATACATGGTAATATACCACTACTGTAATGTTTCCTATTAGTGTATAGTGTACATTAATATATCTTCAATGGCATCTTCCTAGGAGTATGTTATTATTTAAGCCAAGCACAGTGGTTCACTCTTGCAGTTCAAGTGTGCTCGGTGACTGAGAAAGAGGAATTGTGAGTTTTCAGTTATCCTGGACATCCTAGTTCTTCCCTGTTAGAAAAGAAAGGAAAAGAAAGAATAGGGAGAAAGGAAAGATGGAAGGAGCTAAAAAAGAAAGAAGGAAAGAAAATTGATGGAAAAGAGGAGAGACAGAAGGAAAAATACTTTAATATTATATATATACTATTATGTATAATATAATACAAATCCCATATATTAACATATACACATGCACACACATTAATCCTTAGGATTAATATGCCTGTGAGTTTTTAAATAGTTTGTTCATAATCTACATTGCGACTAGCATAAGAGTTTTAAGGCATTCTTTAGGAATTAGTTTAATTGGTCTTTGGAGAATTCTACAACAGACCATAGGATTTTACATTATAACTGGAATATACTCTAGTCAGATGAATACATTGTTCTTTTGACATCTTTTACTACTCAAACAACAAGTAAATAGTATTTCTTTGAAAGGTGAGTGAAGAATGACTTTGGGCCTTTAAGAGTTTGATTTGAAGTTAACTTTATGGGAAACAAAATTCTTTCTATACTCTTCATTATTTAATTACTTTTCAGCAAAAAGGGAATTGTGGAGGGAAAAAGAGATGTGATACCTTGAACTTCTGCTGTAGCTTAAACTAAAACTGACTCAGGTCAACCTGGCTGCTTCCTCTTGCTCACGGGGTAGTTAGGTGCAGATGACTGGAGGGAAAGGTCTCTCGCGTTCGCTTTGTCATGGTTTTTAGGTCAGGAAATCTTGACCAGTGAATGGGCCCTCATGTCTACTCTAACAGCTGGATTCTAGCTGAACTGGGTCTGGTCAGTCTCCCTACAAGTGTTTCCTAGAACAATATCCCCCACTCCAACAGAAGTGAACTGAATCACAGTTGGTCCCTTAAATGAAGGAACCTTTAAGGTAGACATGGTGAGCAAGAATCATTTTTGCAGTGTCTGTCACTAGACCAAGGGTATATCATTTATTCAATAATAATATGTCCCCTTGGGTACAAAAAGAGGAAAATATTCAGGGTCTAGAGTTTTAGTTTTGTTTTGTTCAGACTAACCCTTGCTTTTAAAGACTGGAGCCTGATTTCTGTAAGCACTGGACTTTCTGTTTTGTTCTTGTCCATAAGGACATAGTGTTTTATTATAAACTAATATCTGTACATATCCAAGAGATAAGTGCAGAAAGACAAGGACAGCTTATAGGTGAATTAGCTACACTTTCTCGTTTTAAATTTAAACATAGCTTGAATTTAAACAAAATTGTGTAGCTGTATTTTATTAGTTTTTTTGCTGTGAACATTTTGGAGCTGGAGGGGAACCCAAAGTCTGATATTTACGGGTTCTACGTTTTTTTCCTTTGCAATGGACCAAACTGCTACAACAAACAATCGTGTGCCCGCCAGTCCTTAATCAAAGCGGAGGCTTGTTGTCAATGTCTGTGGCCCACCCAGATGTGGACCTCTGAAAATTCCCCATAGTCCGGGATACCTCTGTCTCTGATATTGTAATAAGTTTTGGCTAATAGCAGATGCCTGAAATCACCTCTATAACTCTTGAAAAGCATTCACTATCAGAACTGAAATACACCATCTCTTGTTATATCAAAATAAATTAAGAGAAAAACCACTTTTAATTTATTCTGAGAAAGCATTTTCTGTTTGGGAAAAATCTGGCTAATGAGTGAATGCAATCAAGCAAACAAAAAATAAATACAAGGTCCCTCTTGGTGTGCTGGATAATTAATGCTTTGAATATGTGAATTATTGCTATATATCATGGTAACTCTAAAGGAGGATTTTTTTTTTCCTCATTACAATTTTGCTTAAATATTTGTATGCAATGCACAGGTACTAATTACATTCACAAGAAAAAAACTATGTAACTATTGAACAATACCTCTTTGTGGAGGTTTTGTGTTATCTTGCTGCTGTTGTTTATGTCTCTATAGGAGACTTAAGTGAAAGTTTTATTTCATTCATTTTTATTAGTATATGTTGATTGTATAAGACAATTAGTTTCATTATGACATTTCCATATATGAATATCATACAGTTTAATCCTATTCATCCCTCCTTGAGTAATTTTTTAAAGTATTGCCATGCTAATTGCATATATGTGGATTATTTAAGTGGCACTAAAATATGTGTTAGTAGAGTATAAAATTGTAGTTTTAAATGCAGCCTTCAGATGAAGTTTGCAAAGAAACAACAAATAGACACTGTCTAAAGATTAGCAAGAACTTAGGTTTCCTGTTTATTCCAAAACCAGATTTGCATTAAATGCATGTCCAAGAGGAGGCGCCACCGGACACTTGCAGGCGGTGAATAAGGAGAGCAGATTTGTAAGTGGAAGGCTAGTATTGAGAATATAGAGTGGAAATAAAGGTGTCAGGAATGTTAGGTGGGGCAGGGAGCAGTTATGAGCTGGGTGTGAAAAGACTTTCTCTCATGAAAAATGCCCAGTAGTTCAATACTTCTGATGTTTTCTTGCCTCAGAAAGCTGGGGGACTGAGTAAAAAAAAAAAAAAAAAAAAAAAAAAACAGAAGAATTCAGTGCCAGTTGTTCTGAAGTACACTATGTAACTGGCTGGGGGACATTGACCTCTCTAGTGACAACACTGAGTGAAATTATGAGCCCTGAATCAGATTGTCCTCACTTAAACTAACTGAAAACCTAACAGTATTCAAGTATTCAAGCAGTAATTTTTAAAGCATCATCTACTATTTAAACAATAATTTAAAAGTAACTCCTTTTATAACAATAGTATAAAATTTTATAACATGAACTAAATTATAAAATTCAAGATTTTACTACCTACCTGTTACAAAGTTAGTTAATGAGAATAGTAAAACAAATAAAAGAGAAAACAAAGATTTGAAATGAAAGCATTATATCAAGTATTATTTAATTAGGGGGAAATCTGTAACTCTGGGATATCATGGTATTGGGAAAATATTGATTTCTGTGGGTAAAATTTTGAAACACCTTTGCATCTTTACTTGTTGAAACAAAGATGGAAAAATAAATGACAGTCTCAACCACAGTGTCTATCATGGAAGAAAGTTTCAGTGTTCACTTTAGGGGAAACATTACTCTGCACTTGGTTTTCATTGAGTTTTTAATAGATGAAATTGGTTTCCCATGCAGGGTAGAATTTGTGGCCTATGAGTAGATGGAGGCTTTGTTCCTTTCCACCACCTCACACTAAATTTTCACTGTGTATGTATTCTTTCACATAACTGTGGTGATATTTTATTTGTGCTGAAATGTGATATTTTGTTTGTATGTTAATAAATAAAGTTTGCCTGGAGATCAGAGGTCACATAGCGAGCCATAAACAGAAGTCAGGCGGTTGTATCACATGCCCTTAATCCAATCACATGGCAGGCAGAGTCTCTGTGCGTTCAAGGACACACCCAAGCATGGTGACACACGCCTTTAATCCCAGTACCAACCATAGAGACCGGGAGGTCTGTATAGATAGGCAGTGATGAGGAAGTGATGTGGCTGGGCTTAGAGCCAATGAGAAGGCAGAACGGGAAGACAATAAAAGCTCAGGTTAGACAGGAAGAGGCTCTCTCTTGGGAAGCTATGACATGGTGGTAAGTTAAGGCTAGTCAGTGGCTCTTTGCTATTTCTCTGATCTCTTCGGCTTTCACCCCTGCATTTGGCTCTGTGTTTCTTATTTAATAAGACTGTTTAGAAATTCAGCTACACATAGCCTTTACAGACATTTTAGATAATAAAATGTCATGTTTTATTTTTGCATGGATATAGCCTAATAAACAACAATGTCTGCACTCAGATCTTTCTCTAGCATAAGCATTGTCCTCTCTCTTCATAGCCAAAGCAAATATTAGAAGGTAATGTGCTCTTCTTTGGAGAAAACTATGCCATGCTCAGCATTCTTTAGTGACTTGGAATTCTTTGGGTGGGGTGGAAGCTTCATGGGCTTACCCCTCTCCAGCCATGCTGCCCACATTTGTAAGTCTATTATTTTTGTCCTTGTGGTGGTGTGATTGAGAATGCCTGCCATAGCCCATAGGGAGTGGCATTATTAGGAGATGTGACCTTGTTGGAGGAGCAGGTGTGCCCTTGTTGGAGTAAGTGTGTCACTGTGAAGGTGGTCTTTGAAGTCTCATATATGGTCAAGTCACACCCAGTGTCTCAGACCACCTCCTGTTGCTTACAAGTCAAGATGTAGCACACTCAGCTACTTCTACAGCAACATGTCTGCCTGAATGTCACACAATGATGATAATGAACTAAACCTGTGAACTGTAAGCCAGCCCCAATTAAATGCATTGCTTTATAAGAGCTGCCATGGTCATGGTGTCTCTTCACAGCAATAGAAACCCTAATGAACATAGTTCTTATTCAGTTCATGTTAAAGCAGTCATTTGGTGAGAAATTATGAGTGTTGCTTCCTTTTGTTACTCGGAGACACAATTTCACACCAAACTCCATGATCTTGTGGCTCTTAAAATTGTTCTACCTCATCTTCCACAATGATTCTTGAGCCTTAGGTGTAGAGGTTGTATTATAGATCTATCCTTTGGGACTAGGTTCTACAACACTGCATTTTGACTGATTGTGGTTTTTGGCTATAGTCTATTTCTTTTTTTTTTTTTTTTTTTTTCTTTTTTGGTTTTTCGAGACAGGGTTTCTCTGTGTAGCTTTGCGCCTTTCCTGGAACTCACTTGGTAGCCCAGGCTGGCCTCGAACTCACAGAGATCCGCCTGCCTCTGCCTCCCGGGTGCTGGGATTAAAGGCGTGCGCCACCACCGCCCGGCATAGCTATAGTCTATTTCTATTGTGAATAGTCATTTCCTTGATTAGAGATGAGGACTATACTTCCTTGTGGGTATAAAGACAGATATTTAGAATGTAGGGGTTATCTTGGTAAATTGGTGGTTGTGGGATCTCCTTTAAGATCTATGACTTCACTATCCCTAGATGGGTGGTTAGAGTTGCAGTACCAGGAATGATTTCTCTGTTGTTGAGTAGATCTTAAGTCCAATTAGTTACCACCAAGGTATATGTGCCACTGATGTAACCTTAGGGTTACAGTGCCATGCTGGTCATTGTTGTGGTTCATAGATGCCATAGCTGTGTATGACCGTTAGTTGCTTTCCTTTTTTGGAAGCTTATCTGGTTCATTAGAGAGAAGGCTTACAAGTCAGTTTTAGCTCAGGGCCATCTGTACCCTGTGTCTAAAGTTCACAGTGTCTTCAGTAATATGGACTTGCATACTACCTCAAGGGTTCAAACAAAGACAATAACAACAACCTGTAATGTTTTGAAAATCTCAAAAGAGGGCAACTCTTACATGTGTTGGGATTTTTTTTTTTTTTTTGATTTTTCAAGACAGGGTTTCTCTGTGTAGATTTGTGCCTTTCCTGGATCTTGCTCTGTAGACCAGGCTAGCATCAAACTCACAAAGTCGTTAGGTAATCTTTGGCACTTGGAGAATTGTCAGTCAGTTGGGAAATTTTCATTTAAATCATATGTGTATATTTATATAGCAACTTACATTTTTGTATGAATTTTTAAATAGTTAATAGTATAATTTCTTATGACTTTTTTTTAGACAGTCTTACTAATATTTTACCTCCTCCTTCCATATTCATATCCTATCCCTCACTAATTAGAGCTTCCACCACATTTTCCCATTTCTGTTCATAAGGTTTTAACAGCATTAGGCATTCTATTTAATGTCCTAATATGCAACATTCCCCTTACTAATTTTCTCTTTGATTATATTTCATATATTGTTTTCATCTGATTATGATCACTATTAAAATTTATTATAGTTTAAGATACTTTAGGAGCACTCAATCTTGACTATAATAAATCTATTTTATATTGCCTAACACGTTGTTATTATATTACCTCACATTCTTGTGGTCCAGTCTGGCTTTGGTTATGGGTTATGCATTTTTTTCATGATGTGTAATTTTTATTACAAACTTATTTTGAATGAGCTTTAGTTTTACTTTAAGAATATCCACAAGCCGGGCAGCAGTGATGCATGCCTTTAATCCCCGTACTCGGGAGGCAGAGGCAGGTGAATCTCCATGAGTTTGAGGCTAGCCCAGTCTATAGAATGAGATCCAGGACAAGCACCAAAACTACACAGAGAAACCCTGTCTCAATATATATATATATTAGGAAACATCACAGAAACTGTAAGGTTGGAACTGAACTCCATGGGAAGTCTTCCATTAATTATGCACATGCATACAGTATGAAGTGGAATATCAAACTACATTAGTTGAAGGCATGAGCTTCTTTAGAATTTCAGGGGGAGACATTGTTTTTTCCAGAACAAAGAGTCTCTTTAAAAGATTTTAAATTTCTCCACGTGTGTTGTGGGATATTTGTTTACACTGTATGATGATGTGTCTCTGCCTAAGGTGCCTTCTGATTGTTTTAGTAAAGAGCTGAATTGCCAATAGCTGAGCAGGAAAGAACAGAATGGATTTCCCGGGAAAGAGGGGAACTCTGGGAAGAAGAGAGGCAGGGAGAAGCCAGCATGATGCCAAACAAGTTGGATGAGAAGAGGTAAAAAGCCATGTGACAGAACATGAATTAATAAAAGTGGGTTAATTTAAGTTATAAAAGCTAGTTGGAAACAAGCCTAAGCTAAAAGCCAAGCTTTCATAATTAATAATAAGTTTCTGTGTCATTATTGGGGAGCTGATGGTCCCCAAAAGAAAGTCCAACTACATGTGTGCCCCTTAATGGATCTTTTTCCAGGCCTTTTTTTTTTTTTTTTTTTTTTTTTTTTTTTTTTTTTTTTAAGAAAGCACTTTGTGGGTCTTATCTTGGCAGAGTACTTTTGTTTTCTGCATAGACCTTCTTTCTTGCACAAGGCTTTAGTTTCTCTCATTCCATTAAAACTCAGTCCTTAATTAATTAATAGCAACCCACAACTACCTAGAGAAATTGCAGTGAAATATTAAATATTGTTCTATTTTAAATCTCTTATTCTTTGGGATACTTAAGGAATCTTTATGTTATTATTGTTGGCTAGATTTCCAGTACCATGCATGATTTTCCTTTATTGAGCAGGTCTTAAGCCCAGTTAGCACGCTGTTGATAACCACCAAGGTATATGAGCCACTATGGCACATTAGCAGTATTGTTCCATGCTAATCATTATTGTGGTCATAGATGTCACAGGCAGAGAAGACTTAGGGTTGCCTCCCTCCTTTGGGAGCCTGCATGGCACCTCAGAAAGGAGGCTTTCTGGTCAATTCTAGCTGTGCACATAGAACAAAGTTTGTTTAATTTTCATCCTATGTAGATATCCAGGGAGAGTTTTATATTTCCTTAGTATGTCATGTTACTGTAAAAAGGATATCTGGGGTATTTTATTTGTCTTTTAACTCTAAAGCTCTGTTTATTCATTGTTGACAATATGAAACTGCACACAGAATAATTTTAATGCAATAAAACAAAGGTCAGCAGAGCTAAACAAAGATATTTACAAAGCAAACTCTATGAGTGTGCTAGGCAAAGAGACTCACACAAATGAAGAATTTGAGTAATTGGATAAAGCATAAGAAAACCATAATTTTGGAATGCTATAAAGAAGAAATTTGTGACAATTTTACAAATTAATATTTGAAACTAACAATGTTGGGAGTATAAAGTGACACCATGAATCTGTACATAGATGTTTGCATCATGTCCTGTTGTTCACTGGTCAAGAGACAGCTCTCAGGGCAGTCCTGGTGTCTCATGTGTGGGATTCTGCATCACTCTTGGACCCTGAAAAGCCTTGGCCTGCTGGATGATATAGTAAGTATGTGGAGATTTTTCTCCATGGGTTGATAATATGTGTAAAAATGACCCCTCAACAATTTTGATTTTGAATGCTCTATGAGAATATTGCTTGATTTAGTACATCAATCACTAAGCTGACTTTTCTGACACTCTGGTTAATAGACAGACTTTGGAAGGGGCATGACTCCTCTGGACAGTGTCTTGCTTATCCACAGAAGAAAGCAAAATGTTGTGTCACTTTTGATAAAGGCATATTTTGGAGCCTTGTCAAAAAGAAATAACAGTTCAATAATAACTCAAAAAATAAGAGACATGTTGTCTTTCCTAGTAGAGGGCTGATGCTCCTTAGATAGTGTTGAATTCATGTGACTGACAAAAGATGTATGGATTTGGTTTTAATGATGTAAATTTGACTCCATTTAAAAATAAATGAAACAAAACATCAAACATCACAGCTTCTTGTTAACTCTGCATTTTAAGGTTGAGAAAGTGTTTATTGTGGTATAACAACAGCCTGTTTCCCGGCTGCATACAGTAAATACAACACTTTAATAAAAATGTGCATCTGTCATCTGCTCCTCAGGGAACTCCAATATATATCACAATGTATTATTTATTTATTCAGCTTGATATTATTCAGTTCAAAATGCATACAAATGTCGAATGCTAACTGTGATTCAATTAGTGAGAAGTAGAGAGAAAAAAGAGCTTTGAACATTAATGACATATTAACTTAAGGTTAAATGTATGCAGTATAATCAGCTACTAAAGACTGAATGCAACGATTTGGCTTCAAAAGAGAATATATTTATGGATGCATGTCCTGATATTACTGCTTCTGGAAATGATATGGTCAGAAAATTAATCTTTACAGGAATCTTCCTGACACAATTTTTCTGAGCTTTTAGATGTTATATAATTTCAATAATTTAAATCAAGAAGGTGTGAATTCAGCCTTTGAATATCTTTATTTCATGGTATCAGAAGTAAAACAGTAAAATAGTCTTAACATGACTTGATTCAAAGAACTATCGCTGTTGTCCTAGGATGTAGTGACTATGCTTTGCCTTCAGGGAAAATTTGATTAAGAGTTAAGGTGAAAACTTAAGCTATCTAGGTAGCTACTTATCTCCCATCATCTATCTCAAAATACTCAATATGATAGCAGTTGTGTACACATATTTATATACTATATATAATGTGTTAAGGTTCTACTTGTTACCAAATGTGATCTACCAGTTAGTAGTTAATTTGATATTTCTAGTGTGGAGAAGTGTATACAAATGTGTATGGAAAATTTGAGCAAAATAGTCCTACACAGAACAGCTCTCAGGTAGTTAGTGAATGGCACAGATGTATTTCTTTCAGAAGAACTTCTCTAAATTTGAATTGGAATCCTTGGCTCTGACTCAGTGCTCACATCATTTAAGAATGATAATTTATTTACCTAGCAACTTAACAAATCATTTTTCTGCTATAATAAACTGCATTATTAGTTGTAATAAAAAGCAAATAAAAGTGAATATGCAAGAATATTTTAAAGTAAAACAGGTATGAATCTACATTATTAAAGTGTACTTCTTAAAGCCTTTATTCAACATGTATGAACACCCTCAGTACAACCTACATGTGCATCCACAAGTTACACACACACACACACACACACGCACGCACGCACGCACGCACGCACGCACGCACGCACGCACACCTCATAGTCCAGTAGATTGTAATACTTTTTGTCCCTTGAAAGCAGTAAACGTTTAAAATCAAATTAAATTTTTAACATAGAGTGAATTTAACACACATTTGCTCTCCATTGGAAGAAAACTTACTAATGCTTTGTATTCATTTGACATTAAGCCATTTTCTAAGCATACTAAGATTGAGTAAGGTTTATATGGTAGGATAAATGGAATAAATGTTTTTAAAATACCCTGTATTTCCATACAATTTCACATCTGGAATCCCAGTGAGCTATGTAAAATCTCTGGACAATTAAAAGCAATCCTGCATTCTACCACCAGGTGGCACCACAGTCCTCACTGATGTTATTCAAGGAGAACCTTACAGAGATGAGTCCCCACGTAGAAACTGGATTTTTAGAACATTTTATTTATAATAATGAGACACGTGTGGTTAATTTCCTAAAGAATAGTTTTACTTTTGTCATTTTTGGTAAAGATGTGCACAATAAGTAAAAATAAACAGATGCTGAGAATAAAAGGAAGTTGCCTCATTTAGAACTTACTAATTTCTATTGTCATTGTTCCTTACAACATCCTCAGACTTAATTATTCATGTACAGGACATTAAGACTAAACATAAAATAAAATTTACTTTACTATCCAGACCTCCCCCCCTTGTTTTAACCACAAATCGTGTGTCTCATTGTGTATTTATTTACTTTACAATGGAAATCCTATTAAACTAGTTTAATTCTTTCACTCTATTTTGTTTGTTTGTTTGGGGTATTGAAACATGATCCCATGTAGCCCATGCTAGCCTAGAACACATTGTGTAGTCACCAAAGATCTTGAGGTCTTGATTTTCCTGCCTTTTCTTCTTAAGTACTGGAGTTCCATAACCACACAACTAAACCCATCCATTCACAAATGCTCTACCATAGCACTCCGTTGGCCACCTCACCCCCCACCCCACCCCCACACACGCTTCATCTCATGGAATTAGGTGCATTCATCAGGCATTATTACCAGTATCTTAACCTTGAGAGAACAAGGTTGTTTTTTGTTTGTTTTTACAATGACTAATAAAATATATAGCATCAACAAATTGATGTTTGTTTTTATTTGGGGTAATTTAGATCATCTTGTAATATAGAGCTAAATGCTATTAGCCAGAGGAAAGAAACATGGCCATAAAGGCTTATTGGCAGCCACAGATGGCTTAGATTGATTATTTAAAGGACCACAATGTCAGCCACATACCTTAGTGGAGGTACACCTCTGAACAAGCCCTCTATTCATGGTCAGGGATGAGAGGAAGCATGACAGCTGTGAGGGAAACAAACAGAGAGGGAGAAAGCCATTGTGCCTTGTACCCTTCACATTCACTAAGATCCTGTATGCATAACTGAAGGATTTTCCCCATTTCACCAAAATTTAATTAGAAGACATTAGTCCCTAATCAGATGTCTCTCACTTTCTTAAAATTCCATTTTTATATGTAGAGTAAGAAGCATTTATCTTAAGCATTTGCATACACTCTCTCTGTATTTATAAATAAGATATGATTGTCCACACTTACTTCATTCTGAATTTGAGTGTGGAGAGAAAAGCATAGTTGATACTTTCAAGGGACTTTTGGGATCAGGGTTAGTAGGGGTGGACCTTGAGGGTCCTGACTCCTCCCATGCAAAAAACTGAACAAAATGAACCACTAGTAGCTCTTCTTATACTATTATAGAGGTGAGGTCACATGGTAGCCACTCCCTCTAAAACTAGGCAGGTAGAGAGTTGGATCCAGAGGATCACTGTTTAGACAGAGCTGAAACTCAGTGTCTGAATTCAGCACCACGAGAACCAACTGTGGGATGAGGAAGCCAAAGCTGTGGGATTGGGCAGCCTAATGTAGGCTGAAGTTTCTCAGTCCTGCCCTGTCCAACCTGGGCAGCAACCAATTTTATAAAATAATCACTCTGAGGCTTAATATTAATTACAAACTGATTGGTCAATGGCTCGGGCTTATTTCTAGCTAGCTATTACACCTTAAATTAACCCATTTCTATTCATTTATGTATCACCTTGTGTCTCCTGGCTTTACCTGTGTTCTGTTGCATTTTGCTTCCCTAACAACTCACAGTATCTCTCTGACTCTGCTTTTCTTCTGCCTGTATCTTTCTTAGTTTTACCTGTTTTGCTATATGCCAGAGCAGCTTCTTTATTAACCAATGTTAGCAACACATATTCACAGCATAGAGTAAGACAGTCCCCCAACAGCCTAAGCTGTGGGATGGGGTGGCCTATGTTGCACTGGTAACTAGCCCTTAATTCAAAGACACAACCATGCCAGCCTCCCTTCACGCAAGCATTACCTCCAGGACCTCTAAAATATTCCTCACAGGATAAAAGAGAAAAATTGCCTCTTGTTTCCAAGGAGCAAAGAGGAATCATGCCTAGTATCCACTCCTCTTAAAAAATCTGCCTTGAGGATAACCCATCCTGAGTCTGACTTGTAGGGTTTCATCAAACATAGCAGATCTGGTGGAAGGGATACACTCAATGTGAATGATCTCCAACACTTCGCTCTATCTGAAGAAGAGGGAGAGTAAAAGCACTCCTGGGGTACTAGTGGAGTTCACAGCCTCAGGAGGCAAGGCAGGTTCTCTCTCTCTCTCTCTCTCTCTCTCTCTCTCTCTCTCTCTCTCTCTCTCTCTGCACTTTGCTACTCTATTAAAGGCTCATCTACCCAGGACATGTCTACTTTGCCAACAAATGAGGCCAAAGGTATTAAAAAGAATACATGGTTAGAAGATACTCTCCGGCCAGAGTAAGATAAATCAGGAATTGTGGGATATAAGGCCAGTGTAAAGAAAAAACATCTGAGTTTAATATGTTAAGATCTTTAATGGAAAAAAAGCAGGTAGACAACATGCAAGAGCAGATGGATAACACAAACACACAGAAAGAAGTTCTAAATGGGGAATAAAATAAAGAGCTGGGAATCCAAACACTGTCACTGGAATGAAGGCTCCCTTCAGATTGGCACAGCAGCTTGAAATATGCAAAGAAAGAGAACCAAGCTTGAGGATATGAAAATAGAAACCTCAAAAGTTGCAACATGAAGAAGAAAAGATGTGACAAAAGAAAGAATATCCGGAAAATGTGGGAAAGTGCAGAAAGTAAAATATACACAAAAGGACACCAGAGGACATGGCAGGAAGGAAGAAAGGAAGACACTTAGCTCATACTTGAAGCAATGACGACTGAAAATCACCACAAGTTAGTGTCAGCAACAAAGCACAGACCCAGGCAGCTCACCAAATGCCAAGCAGGACATGTGAAAACAAACTAAACCAAGCAACCAACACAGGTCTGAACCTCAGCTCATCCCAGAGGCTTCCGGACAAGCAAAGATGGAAAATACACGGGAAGGAACAATAACAAAACACCACACAAAGGATGAAAACTATAAATTACACTTGACTCTTCAGTAACTGTGCTATCTGAAAGAGAATAGAATGTCTATTTTGGTTGACAGATAAGAACTATTCCCAGTAGAGATCTCTGTGAGATTACGCATCAAGAGTGAAGGCAGAACCTGAAGACAGGCACAGTTTGACAGACCTGGGGAGCTTTTGTGTGCATTTGAGAAAAGATGCTAAAATGTTTGCACTAAAGAGAATGAAAATGCTAAAAATTATAAACCTAGATCTACATAATAAAAAATTGCATATAATTAAAAAATTTAGTAAATAAAACTCATTATTTTTAATTTATCTAATACTTTTTCCTTTATAATATTAATAATAGGAAAATGAATTAGATCAACTACATATATTTGTATATGTGCATGTATCTGCCCAAGGATCAGTGAAATGAATGTCAGTGTGGTACAATGACTGGAAAAGACACTTTTGTTAATTTGATATTATGTATCTTTTACATATCTGTGAATAATATTATTTGAAAGTGGATTTGGAAGAGTTATGAACAGATAGCAGAGACTTCAGGACTCCTGGTAAAAGTAAAACTATGAAGGCAGGACAGAGGGTGGAATAGCACAGGCACATTCATGAAGTAGCATGCATGTTGGAAACATGCAGAAGACAAAATAGGAAAATGAAAAATAAAAACAAATACTAACTAAACATAAAATTAAATCCTAATCTCACTATGGTAACCATGATCTTAAAGCTTGTTCCACCCAGTTTTATTCCAACTTGTGTAGCTGGAGAGTTTTCTCTCCGGATCCCACCAAGCCCCGGCAGTCTGACTGCCCACTTATAAAATAAACATACAGATGCTTATATTGTTTAAACTGTTTGTCCTAATGGCTCAGGCTTCTTGTTAACTGTTCTTACATCTATTCCATTTCTATAAATCTATACCTTGCCATGTGTCTCATGGCTTACCAGCATCTTCACATGCTGCTCGTCATGGCGGCGGCTGGCAGTGTCTCCCTCTGCCTTCCTGTTCTCTCAATTCTCCTCTCTGTTAGTGCTGCCTATACTTCCTTCCTGGCCACTGGCCAATCAGTGTTTTATTTATTGACCAATCAGAGCAACATATTTGACATACAGACCATCCCACAGCACTTGACATAAGTTAAAGTTATTTGGGAAGAGGGGACCTCAACTGAGAAAATGTCCCCACCAGATTGGTCTGTCTTATGGTGACATTTCTAGATTGATTGCTGACGATTGATGGTTGATGGATGTGGGAGGGCATATCTCACTATGAACACTAGGTGGTCCTAGGTTCTGCAAAGAAACAGCCAGAACAAACCTTGGGGCAAGCTAATTTGGACAGTTATCAGACATTAAAAGGGGAGTACACAATAATAAAGGCACTGATACTCCCAAGAGCCATAATAATGTTTGATATATGTTCACTCAGCCGCAAAACATCCAGATATGTGAGGCAAACCCATCAATATGAGTAAGTACAGATAACAGCAAAGGTTGTTAATGACTTACAAGTTAAATAACACAGAGTCCATTGACAGCATTGAGAATGGTCAAATCCAGAACACTGGTGACGATGAATGAATCAACAGGGACTTTAATCATTAAGGAGTAAATGTAAAATAAGGCAGCTACTATGGATATAGTTTAGCTTACAGTATTACTGTATGTTCTAGGAATCATACTACCCACACTGATTGAAGATATTAATTGAATACACATAAAAATGGATATTTAAGTCAACTCTATTCATTATTTCCCAAGCTCTAAAATATTCATGTTTCCTTTGCAGAGAAGAACACGTGCACTTTTGTTTATTCAGAGAAATATTATTGAGCACTGAAAAGGAATGAGCTATCAAAGCTTGAGAAGAAATGGCTAATGTTAAAATCATTTAATGGAGAGGGGAAAAAAGCCAATCTGAAAATTATATTATATGACGGTAACCACACAGACTCAGGAAAGAGCAAAATCATGGAGATGGTTTAAAACCATCATTGGCTGCCAGGGTTAGAGAGGAAGGAGGGTGAGCAGGAGAGTACAGAAGACTCTGAGGTGTGTGGAACGTGTTCTGTATGATATTACAGTGATTGCCACATGCTATTATACATTTGTCACAATGGCCCAATGACCTAACACCAAGAATGAGCTCTAATGTAACATATCCAGTTTGGATGATGATGTCAGTATTGTTTCCATGACTGTGACAAACACACCCATCTTGACTCCAAGGGTAATAGGGGGAAGTAATCTGAAGAGACAAGGCATCTTTATTCCTCTGTAATTTCTGCTGAATTTTGGTGTGACCATATAACAAGCATGGCAAAATTAAGTTCATTAATTAAAATAATAATAGGTGGAGAGCCCATTGTTTAAAGGAATTATCCAATTATCCATGCAATAGATTTAGCAATTGTAATTGCACAATAACAGTGTTTGTTCCTTTTAACATTTATCCTAATTATCTTAGAATAATACAAAATTCAGCAATATGAGTTTGGTTTATTTTTAATTTGGAATGTGGAGGGGAAAAGGGTTGTTCATTGAAGTATTTGGTAATTGTGGCATTGCAGATCTGTAGTAGACTACAGCATTCATTAATTTCACTTGGCTAAGAAATAATGAAAAAGCTTTCATTTTAGATTACATTTATTTCTATGTCTAGGCAAAAGATTGCATATTATTTAATAGAATACATAATTTATAATAAGTAAGTCTGAAACCAGTACATTTGCATGACAAATACACACATTTTCTATTCTTACTTTTCCTAAAATTTGAGATAAGTTTATCTGACAACTGTAATCATAAAAAATTATTGAGAGTTTATTAAAAACATATTGAATGTTATGTTCATTTTAGAAGTTGAAAGAACACTAGTAATTCAATTTCTACATCTAAATTTCCACACTGAAACAGATTATTTCCCTTTTCAGCTAAAAATAACAAAATGTACTAGTTCATAATTCAAGACAGAACCAAAGTAGTATATTTGTACTTAAATCATCACACAATCCTCATTTTGGACGCAATTTCTGCACTCTCTCAACCATGGGGTTTCATTTTATAACGTATGTGCAACTGAAGGTAAAGACAGATCCACAAAGAGCAAAATACAGGATCGCAGTTGAGAGGGTGTTCCAAGTGTGGGCTTAGGATGATTAAACTACCCCTTGACAATAACTACAAAATTGATGTTTTTCACATCACAAAAGTCTCAGTCCAGCAAATACAGCCAGTCCTGTGGGTTCTTAGTATTCTGATGCATGTCACACAGGTGGAAGGGGACTGGATTTAGTTACCTATATTCCACAAGCTCCCTGGTCTTGCTGATACTAGTGTGACTGGATATCTGTACTCACTGTGTTCACATAGCCTCCATTCTTTGCTATCATGGAATGTACAGCTCTTCATTGCATATATGTCTTAGTCTGTTGACTGATTTGGACCATAACCATAGACTGAGTAATTTGTACAGTTCTAGAGGCCATGAAGTCCATGAACAAGATTCATATCTGGTGAAGACCTTGTTTTGTCTCAATATGGTGAAGGGCAAAGCATACACATAGGAGAAAGAGGTGAAGGGGATGGGCAAAGCTCACCCATCTTACCAGGAAACCTGTCCCAAGCCACCCACGCACAAGCATTAATTCTTTTCATCCATTTATCCTTTAATAATGGTGGAACACCCCCTTGGTCTAATCACCTCTTACAAGACCCTGTCCCCAGTCCAATTTCAATACTACTTTTCAACTTAAGCCATGGGTACTATGAATGACTACAGTTTTATTTATGTGTCTCTTCTTGTCTGACTGTATGCATCTCTAGAATTATAGGCACCATACTGAACTCAGTTCCTAACCTACACCAAAAATGGAACAGAAAATGAAACTGCTTTTATTAGCTGAGTAGACCAGAAGAAGGAAGGTAAGGAAGTATGACAATGTTTTCTTAAGTCCTTTGATAGCAAAAAATCTCCATCTTTGGGGATAATCACACTTTGTTCCCTATTCCAACTGGAATTTGTGGAGACCCTTTGATTTATACTTTAGAAGTTGCTGGCTTCTTGGTGCTGCTGTGGTCTGTGGAACACCCCAACCATTCCTTTCTTTAGCATCCCTTCTTGGGGTTTCCTCTGTGTTCCACTCACCTTCATCTATCAAGTATAGGAGGCTCACACACAGGTCTGTCTCCAGGTCTATAGGGTCTGTTGCCCTCCTCTGGCTTCCTCTGACATCCATATGCATATGTACACATACATGACACATACAGTCACACATGCATGCACATGGCACACATTCACCCAGACACATACACATAAATAAAAATAGACTTTGACAAGATCCATTTATAGCTTTGTATAGTAGAGGTATAGTATAAAGAATTCAGAAATAAATACTTCTATTCTATGAAAAATACATGTGATGGTTTTTAATGTTACTATAATTTTACTAAGCTATCAGTTCTTCAAATTAAACGTATATTGATAAGTTTTACTCTGGCATGAGTAAATTATATGCTGAATTTGATTAAAAAAACAGGAAGTTTGAATAAGGCTTTTTCATATGGAGATTTAATTGGGTCTGAATGTATGTCAACAGAAAAGGTTAACATTAAACCTCTTGCTCCACCTTTTATCACTAGCTGACTAACAGGGCCTGTAATTTATTGAGTCCATCCAAGTACCATCATTTCTTCATGCCAATTTACTTTCATAATACTCAGAAAATACTATGTCATTTTCACAAGAAAGCAAAACAGTGGTCAAACTCAGAGGATGAAAGCACTTTGCTGGGATACAATTATGATAGCCACAGAAGGTAGACTGTTTCCTGCTGACAGGGCCACTGTTACACACAGTAGTGCTCAGACCATGTGGGATGGGATGTGTGCAGTGGTTGCCTTTCTGCAAGCACATGTAATGCCTTTGCATATGTTTTCACTAAAATAGCATTCTCATTCAAAAATTGTACGATGGTGATAGCTGAGTAAGTATCCTACGAGTAATAATCACAGTTATTTAGCATTTGCTGTAGCCTACAGGTATGCTCAAGCGCATTAGAATACAGATGAGGAAAAATGAAATCCAAGTGTAAAAGGATTGTCAGGGCCCACAATAGGCTTTCTCTAACCTTTTGTATTAGACTTCTTCCAAGTCTCATTTCTAGTGGCCCTTTTCCCACAGTGTGGTCTGAGATGTCATTGCCCCATAATATATGATAGAAGGGAGAAGAAAAGCTCCCTTAGCAGTTATTACCAAAGACTTCAAGATCTGTTTATTGAGGAAAACATGTTTAATTTATGCTAACTAACATTTGCAAAGTGTAAACCATAAATCAGAAAAGCATTAGCAGCCAAAGACATATGCTGTAGATATGTGGAAATTGCGTAGAGTTAAGAATAACTTCAGAACATTTTTCCTAAGAATTAAACATGAGGTGAAGAATCTATAACACTAGTTTATAAGACTATAGTTCCTTCAAAATAATCAGCATTGCAATCCAATTTCATGTTAACAATGTCTATACGGTGCTTTATATAAATATTTTGATCCATGATCTAGAGTTAGACATAAAATATATTTTTTATAACACAATACTGTGAAGCATCTAAAACCAAATAATATAAAGCCCTATCAATAGCAAACATTAAAAAGTTGTGAGTCAAGCATGATGTCATATGCCTATAATCCCAGCACAGGAGGCAGAGGCATGAGAATTGCTGTAATTTAGAGGCAAGCAGAGGCTACAGACAGAGACATGGTCTCAATAAAAGAAAAGTTAGTAAACAAAATAAAAGTGCTGGGCAGTTAAGAAGTCATGTACTGTACAAAATGTGTTATGTTTATTGGGATTATAATCATTATTTAATATTGTCTTTAAAATATCTCTTAGGTACAGCTCTATTTTGGTTCAAGAGAATGGTTACATATTTGAATCTATGATTCAGATTCAAACTGTGAGGGGTCAAATCTACTTCAGGTAGCTAGACTGTCTCCTGCATGTGCTGCCACTGTGCATATGCATGCAGAGTCAAAGCTAAGGTGGTGCCACTATCCATCTGCATGCCGAGTCAGAGCTAAGAAAGGAGACGCACAAATGCAGAATCACACCCTGAAGAGAGCCAAAAAGAAAACTGTGAAAGTAGGTTTCAATGAACCATCTCTAGGTAACTGCAAATCTACATTTCTAGGGTGAATTATCCATAAACCAAGCAAAACCGATAGTTGGGCCTTTAATTCTTTGTTTGTCATTGACTCTATCCCAGGCTCTGACTTCTATATTTAGCATATCTTATATTTATCATGTACTCACCATATGCCACCATAAGTCAGCAAGGAGCGGTGAGTGTGACCTGGAGGCAAGTGTTTAAGATGGAGGCAAAGCATTTGATGAGGATATGAGGACCTGAGCACAGACCCTAAAGAATGGGGTTTGTTTAGATTTCCTGGGCTGAGGGAAGCATATAGAGCATGCACTAAAGGAGCCAGGAAGAGCACAGTGGGGGCTTAATTAGAAATGAAGTCATTTTGTTTCCTGTAATATTACTTTAAAATTTATTTCTCTATGTTCAACATGCGTTGGGGAACAGGTGTATCCCATAAAATAAGCAGTGACATACTATTGATAACATACTGAGAATCTACCAAAAGTTTGTTCAGAATTTTCTCATTGCAAATATCCAGCTCACAACTATGTGTCCTGATATTGGTTGTTATTGTTTCACCTAAACAGAATACAGAATCACCTGGGAGACAGACTTCTGGGCATGGGTGGGAATGATTAGCATGGTGACATTAATTAATGTGGGAAAATCCATCTAAATTGTAGGTGGAACAATTCCCTGGGCAGGAGATTCTGGACTATATAAATCCAAGAAAGGCAGCTGGGCACTACTTGCGTTCATCACTCTCCATGTCATAACTGTAGATGCAGTGTGACCAGCAACATCCAGCTTCTGCTGCTCTAACTCTCCGTCATGATGGTCTGTAACCTTGATCTGAGAGCTCAGATCGACCCTTTCTCCTTTGTGTTGCTTTAGTCAGGATATCTCAGTGCAGATGTAGGAGAAGTAACTGAGAAACTGATACTTTCCTAAGAGTTAACTCAAGGGGTCATATTTTAAAGGCATAGGTGCTCCTTACACAAAACAACAAGGACACATGAAGATTTCTTTATAAAAAGCACTTAACATATGAATATATATATATATATATATATCCTTACTATGTATTCTAAATTTTAACTGAATGATATTTAAGAAGGAATGTAGATGTAACAGTCTTATTAAATAAGAAACACAGAGCCAAATGCAGAGTTAAAAGCCCAAGAGGTCAGAACAGTAGCTAAGAGCTGAGACTTAAAATTGCCTTCTTACCCCTCGCTGCTGCTGCCGTCCTTCCCCTGAGAAAGAGACCTACTTCTTGTGTGTCTGTCTTTTTATTGACTTTATGTTCTGTCTTCTCGTTGGTTGTAAACCCAACCACATGACCCCCTCGTCACTGCCTGTCTATACAGACCTCCAGGTCTTCTATGGTTGGCATTGAGATTAAAGGCGTGTGTCTCCATGCTGGTTATGTTCTTGAACACACAGGGATCTGTCTGTCATGTGATCTGGATTAAGGCGTGTGCTACCACTGCCAGACTTCTGCTATGGCTTGCTGTTAGCTCTGACCCCCAGGCAACTTTATTTATTAATATACAAATAAAATCACATTTCAGTACAAATAAAATATCCCCATATTTCCCTCTTTCTATTTTTAATAAAAGGAAAAAAGTTATAACTAATATAAGAAAAACTATATACAAAAAATATAATAACTATATACAATATATAAAGCAATAAACACCTAAACAATGTCTAGTCCATTTGCATTTGACAAATTCAGAGAAAATAATTCCATTATCTATTCTATTTTGGTAAGTTCAAAATGTACCTGATTCACTTACTATCCTAACTTATACTACTAACAAAACTATCATAATGTTTTTCAAATTTATACACTTACACCTCTTTAGTGAGTTTATTTTCTGAAATTCTTAACAAGGAAAACTATAACTAGTTAATCTTCAACTATAACTAGCTAATCTTCAACTCCCTCAGAGACCCAAGAAGGAAATAATATTACCTAACAAAAATAAAAACAGGAAGTATATGGAAGCAGCTTCCAAAAAAAATGTGAGTTGACAGAAACAGCCAGCTGCCTGGAGAGTCACCCTAGGTTTCTCCGCAGTGTTGGGGCATCATCTTCAGCCTATAGGCTTAGTGTATCTGACAGACTCATTTGTGAAGTAGGATGTACACAAGGTCAACTGTTCAACCTCACATTTGGTGAGAGCAGTCCATGTACCAGAAACACCTGAATTCCACTACTGTCATGTCATGATTCAGGATTTTAAATTCTGGAAATTGTTGATGTTTTTTATTTTTTAAATTCAGCTGTCCTTTCTTCTTGGCTTGTGTGTGTGGCTTCATCTCGGCATCCCGTTCTTCTCCACATCCCTTTCTTCTCAGCTTGTGGGTGGCTTCAACTCTTTTATTAAATGCCAGTCTACCATTGAGAGTTTAGACTCCGTCAGCTTAGTTACTCTTTCAAGAATAACTGTTTCAGCTGCTGTTCCACTGCACATCAGAAGCCATCGGTCCACTGCCTGTTTAAAGGAAGCAGGTATTTGATGAGCTTTTTATTGCTGTATATTTATTCAGTCCCCAAATGTAACTACAATCTTGAAATATAATTACTATCCATATTAAAAAAAACTTCATTTAAAACATAACTGGACAGACTGGAGGGTTTAGTCAGGAACTCTTAGAGAAACCTCACTTTTGTTTGGAAAGCTTTTGCTCTGGCCCTTCTGTTCACAATCCAAGGCAACATTCTCTAGCTGCTAAGCTATTCTGTTTTCTGTGCTCTGATATGCCGACATCAACAGTGGCAGCTCTGGCCTTTCTCCCTTTTCCATCTAAGACACAAGGTAACAGTGAGGATTTCCTACATCAACAGCTGTGCATCTCATTGATGAACAAGGCATAGAGGCAGACGCAGCCTCTGCTTGCACAAAACAGTGGGCGACAGAGGGACAGATCCTTCCCTTTCAACCTGGAGAAAACATAAATATTCTATTGTGAACACCATGTTCCTGAGTTAAAATCATATTTCTGTGGGAGGTCTGGTTATGTGGGAAATGTTATACTGAAAAGTGTGCAGGGTAAATAATATGAATTGTGCAACTAAAGGAGGGTGTTCTCCAAAGAACAGGGACTGTGAAGGAAGCAGTAGATATGGGCAGAATAGCTCTGCCGTGGCCTCTAGTCACACAAGGAGCCCATGATACCCTCCTTGCAGGATCCCTCACACATTGTGTATCTCCCTCTTCTCATCACTGGTGAATTCCACTCTTTGTTATCTTAGTTTTCTGTAGACATCATAAAGTACCCTGACAAATGTAAATGAAGGAAGGTAGAGCTTCCCTTAGGTCACCATTCAAAGTATAGTTTCTCATAGCTGGACTATCAAGGTTATTAGGAGCTTGTAGCACCTGGTCATATTGCATTAGAGGCCAGAGAAGAGAGCAATGAATTGATGTTTCTGCTCAGTTCAATTTCTTCAACTGTTTAGTCCAGGATCTTGTCGAGGATCAAGTGATATACTTACACACAGTGGTGGGTCTTCCCAAATCAGTGAATGAAATCTAAATAATCCCACTTGTATGCAAGAGGCTTTTTCTGCCAGGTGATTCTGGTTTCTTTCAAGTTGACAATTAACATTAACCAGCATATTGAAATTCTGAGCATATAAAATATGAATAACCAGAAGGAACCAAAGGCCAGTCTTTTTCTACAGATTTCATATTAACTGATAGATTATAGGTATTATAGATATATATCTATGTTAGATAGATTTACATATAAATAAACATATGTATAAATTTATTTAGATTTATATATAAAACATTTCCATCATCTATTTTACTGCCCAATATTAATAATAGATAAGTAGGCTGATGGAATCCTATGAAGTGTATATTTGTGTACCATTTGTCTGTATCTATTCTTAGCCCAAAGTAGGCACAGAATAGTAGGCACATGTTTGATGTAGTAGTTATTTTTTTTCTCATTGCTATGATAAAAGACCTGACAGAGAAAACTTCAGGAAGAGTTTATTTTAGGCCATGCTTTAAGAAGAGAATAAGTGGACCAAGCCTTGAGTTGTCTTCTGACCAATCATCCCATATGTATACCTATATGAAATACATATAATGAAATATAATATATAAATATATAATCTACCTATTTATTATCTACCTGTGACAGTAAAATAGAGGATGGAAATATAAACACATACAGAGTGTACAACTTACCCACACCACTGCAGGACATCCTTACCTCTCTTGACATACAATCTGTTTCTTTTGCTACTTCTTGACTTTCTGAAACTCTACTTCCACCTCTCCGATTCTAAGTCGGCACATGGTGAGGCACATCTTTTCAATTCCCAATATTCCAAGCTAATCTTTGCCTCCAAGTCTTTGTACTTGATCTGTGAATATGAAGCTCTTTCTTATCTTTCCTGTCTAAGATCAATGCTATCTTCTCAAAAATGTCATCCTTATTTTATATGAAGCCAGTCATCTTGTTATCTTAGCACCCTAATATTTTATATCAGACAACTTATCATAATCTAAGAACATCTTATATTATACTTCCTTTATATTATGTATTTATAAAATTTGTTTCTCTTACTAAAATCTTGTTGCCATAAGGGGAGAGTCATTACCAGCTCTCTGTTCAACTATATTAACCAATACCCTGAGCTGTATTTATAGGTAAGGCAGGTCTCATAACCTTTTACCTATCTTGGAGTCTGTTTGAACTTTGTTAGTAGATTACTAAGATGTTCCTTGTCATTCATTATTAATGTTTTGTCTTAGTATTTCTTCATAGCTCAGTATTTTATGTCTCTTAGAGTCAAAGGCTGGTATTGGGTTAAATGTAGACAAGTTGTTGGTATGGAAAGTCAGCATCATAGAAGGATTTAAAGATTCATATCAACAAGATGTCACCATCTGCCTAGCTAGGCTCAGATTGTATAATAGTCTAGAGGTCTGATTTCTTTTCCTAGGTGGCCATTAGCCTAAACTGAACAAGTAGATTATAGTTGTGAAAGGATCAAAGAAGTTGTTTGTGATGGTTTAGGGAGAAGTAGTAACAACTCTAGCTCTGAAATGAAGAAATGTTCATGCACTAATGATGTGAGGAAAACAATGGACGTGAACCAGGTCTGATCCCATAAACTGTAGTCCAAAGCTGAGGTACCACATAACTTGGAAATCTAGTAGATGACAAAAATGTTTGGTTGGTAATAAATATTACGTACTTCATTTTTTAAAAAGTGCTTAACATCTAAGGTACTGCCAACCAAATGTCTGACTCTCTCCTGTGGAAAAGCATCTTCACACCAGCTGTCACATTGGAGCTCAGCACCCTGAGAAGCCTGTGGCTAGGCATTCTTACTGCTACTATGACACTGCTTCTGTGACAAATGAATAGATGGTCAGTGGTCACAGAGCAGGAAATGGCACTGGAGACATCCATTTACCATTTCCCTGCACAGGTCTTTGTCTTGGTCTCTAAAATCTGTAACATATAACTTGTATTGTGCTTCCTCCCCCACTTCTCTCTCTCTCTCTCTCTCTCTCTCTCTCTCTCTCTCTCTCTCTCTCTCTCTCCTATCTATCTATATCTATATCTATATGTATATAGATATAGATATATATGTATAAAACATTTGGGAATTGATTGAATTCCAACACTTTTTAAGATGGAAGACAAATTAAGTTAATCAATGGCTTCATCTATTTCAAAGCAATAAATGCCTTAATAACAGAAAATGGTTAATTTTTAATATTAAAAATAAAAAATGGATAATGAAAAATGTTCTATTAGCAAAAAAATATAAAGCTTGGCTGTATCCATCACACAACTAGAATTTCAAAGAGAATATTTATTATTTTTTATAATTTTCATGATTGACTATTTTATAGATAAATGATAAAAGCTCAAAAGTCTAATGCCATTAGCAATATTAGTATTGGCTTTACCCCGAGAATCTATATATGCCCAATAGATTCACCTCTTTAAAATGATTGGGTAGATTTTATCTGAGGAACTTTGAAGTTTTATTTTAAAATTCAGGCACAAATGTTAATACTGTTATGTGTCAGTTCCATAGTTTAAAGCTACTGTAGAGCTTTAAATAATGAAATATCCTGTACAATACTATATAGTATCATTATGCCTCAAATTCTTTGGAAGGAATAGGTAAAAGACAATGCCTAGTGTATATATACACACGCAAAGACAGACAGACAGACACACACACACACAGAGACACATACTCAAAAACACACAGACAGAAACATACAGATACAAACACAGAAAAAACCACAGACACATACACACTCACAGAGAGAGAGAGAGAGAGAGAGAGAGAGAGAGAGAGAGAGAGAGAGAGAAACAATCACACACAGAGACACATATATGTAACTTCAGAACCTCCAAAGAATTACTTGTATTCTGTAAATATATCAAGATGAAAAGAACCTATTGTTGTCTGAGTCTTTGTCCTGTGTGTTCTCAATGACAAAATGTACTACAGTAACTGTAACTATTTTTGGCTAAGTTTTATTTTGATAACATAATAGCACTTCCATGCAGAATGACTAAATGACTTTGAGTCTATTTGAATTCTCTTTCTCTCATATTCCCCTTTTCTCTAGTACCAAATACAATTTTGCTCACATCTCTGCTTTTAAAACCTGAGCTCAGGATGAAACAGAAGAAAGAAAAGCATGTCCCAATGTGAGACCACATGAATGGACTCTAAATGCTTCCTTCTCTGCAAGGATGGAGAGGTTTGCATTCTCACTCATGAACCTATGCATAGAACATTTTTAAAATAACTGTATTAGCAGGAGCTATTTTAAACAGGAAATATCTATTCAAACCTGTAAACTTATTCTCGGGAGAATAAAGAGAAGATAAAGATCACACATACAGGTGAGCATAGTCACACACATGCATACACACACACACACACACACACACACACACACACACACACACACACACACACACACCCTCATGGTGACCAGCTCTCCACTTTCCTGTTCATTTGTTTTTCATTTCCTTGAGCATGTCATGGCCATCTCTAGATTCTAATGAGTACTAATGCTATGGAATTTGCATGATTTAGATTATTCATGAGCTTTATAATTCTTTAATTTAAATTGTCATTATTTATGCCTTTCCTTTAAGAGGAGAAGAATCCAATAATGCTATGGACAAATATCTACATCTTAAATACATAAAGTAATGACTCAGATGTTCCAGAATGGAATTTCAACTGCTTTAAGTAACATTTGGACACCTGGTAAATTGAATAACTAACATGGTTTGACAAAACTATTGGCCAAGTGGCAGCTTGTGGGTATTTCTAATAAAATATTACAATTGAGTTTTGTAGCTGAAGTTTTCTCCAGTCCTGCCTGGCCCATAGTCAGGACAATTCTTTCTCACCCACCTGTCCCAAAGCTGCTCAGACCCAACTGAGTAAATACACAGAGACTTATATTGCTTACAAACTGTATGGCCATGTCAGGCTTCTTGTTATCTAGTTCTTATACCTTAAATTAACCCATTTCTATAAATCTATACCTTGCCATATGGCTCGTGGCTTACCAGTATTTTACATGTTGGTGCTCATGGCGGCAGCTGGCAGTGTCTTCTGACTCAACCTTCCTGTTCTCAGAATTCTCTTCTCTGCTTGTCCTGCCTATACTTCCTGCCTAGCTACTGGCCAATCAGGATTTTATTTATACAGAGCGATATCCACAGCAGTTGAGTAATGTTCATGGCCTTTATCACATATCTTGAATTAAACTGTCAACAAAAATGTTTTTAAGAAACACAATGAACCTATTATTCAGAATTAATATAAAGTACTTAATTTTTATTCTTGGGTCTCTGGAAGAGATAATTGATGCATCAAACAGTGATCAATTTGGTATAAATTTTAGAGTATGAAGAATGAACTTGGTTCCATTTTTCTCTTGAACAAAACCTAAGTGCTTTAGGAAACAGTGAAAGGGGTGTCCCATTAGGGTATGAAGTTGTGCTCTGTCTACTGATTCAGGGGCAAGTTTCAAGTGACCAATTTATGCAGAATTACCAAATTATCTGAAATTTTATGGTAAATAAAATAATAGTTTGTCTTGAATTTGATAATACCTTTCATATAAATTATATACAGCAACAAAGGAAGTTATGTTTTTATCCCATGGAGGGCATTTTGGCAAAAATAGTGTAAATCGATTATTGCACTGGTGATTATGACACTAATAGAGTCTAATCCTTGGCTCTGTTTCCTCCTCATTATGTCTTCCAGGAAAAGTTAATTATATATTTGGTCTTCAGTCACACTGTAAAGGTGTTAGACTAGATTATATCAAATCAGTCTCAAAAAACGAAAGCATGTGATTCTAGATGCTGGGAAGAATGTAAAAATAAATTCATATTTCTTCATCTTAAACATGATGTTAGGACTGCTGTCATGCTGGTTCTGTAGTTGTATTGTTTCTAGAAACCACTGTAATATTTAGTTCTGGAATGATCTGTCCAAATCACATTCATCCAATATTTTGAGAAAAAACATATCTAACATGCAAAAAGGGCCACTTTTCTGCCTCACCTTCTAAGTGTTTGCTGTGTTGATTAGTGTTTATAGCTTTAGACAGATTAGTGAGGCAGTAAGTGGGAGAAAATGCTAATGGACAGCTAATCAAGTGAGTGGGTATCCGATAGTCAATTACTATAGACTACAATTATAATTCAGAAGTATGTGAAGCATTATCATTTTGATGCAGTGCTTTTAGGCCAAATGTTGTAACTAGAACAGACAAATGGTTGCACATTGACACACTTGGGAATGTGGTTATTAAGAGCCGAAGGTTTTCTAATAAAATGGTAATCTCCTTTCACAGATGCTACAGGCAGTGATTTAGCTCATTTGTTGAAAACATAGTGTGCCACATTTGCAAAATTCAAGCACCAACATTTTTCTCCACTACCCTTTTAGAGGCTGAAACCTAAAAGTAACATATCATGGGTAGAATACTTTTCCATAAAGATGATGTAACCCATATAATCTAAAATTATTTTATTGAAATATTACAGATAAATATAAACAATAGTAAAGTATATAGTATAGTATCCTATGTTAGCATTATAGGAAATATTTTAAGATAATATCCTAAGGCACCTGTACAAAACATTTCTAAGTCTTTTCCTTTTTAATTTACAGGGAACGATATTCACAAAATATTAGAAGTGCAAATAAGGATTAAAGACATATACAGTTAAAATTTTATAAATTAAAAAAAATTGAAGTATGTTAAATACAATACTCAATTCCATGGAAATAATTGGTAACAAACAGAATTTGGATCCTAGACCCTTTACTACTTTCATTTATGTCTTATTTTATTTTTATCACTTTTCATTTACTTTAAAACTAAAATTGTCTCTTGCAATTAATTTGCCTCTTCTTTGTTTTCTAGCTCTTTTATGCCCAGTTTTAGTGTCTCAATATTAGATTCTAGAAAAATTATTTCAGTCATCCAAAGGTACAAAATGTATACCAGTTTATACACAAGCACTTAAAAAGCTTCTCCCCAAGCCTTTTGTGTTTCTTTGGAAATATAGTTCTACCACCAAGACAGTGTTTTGTGTTTATCTAATTTCTATATCATTTTTATCCTATGAATACACATTTCTGTGAAATATTATCATCTGAGTGGTGTTTAATAATGGTGAATAAAGAACTGGAAATTATACAGCCTCAAAGTAAGTTCTGAACCTGAGTCTGAAGTGTCTCACTCCTGGGGGTAGTGAGAACAGGAGTGGTCCAATTTATGTGCAATTGGAGATCTGGAAGGAGAGAAAAGAGTCAGGGGAAATATTTGGAAAATTAACATCCAAGAATTTCTAAGAACTGATTAGAAAAAAGAAAAAGATAACATCAAGCCACAGAAGGAAAATTGCAGTGACTCCAAAGCAAAGTGGAAACAAGGATGACCTGGGCAACAGTGACAGTGACACATGCCAGAACCACTGAAATCGAAACCAGAGAGAGAGAGAATAAAAACAGCCAACAATAAATCAGCCTTCTTTTATCATGGTATGTCTTTCCTTGTCCTCTCACTCCATGGGAATAGGGAAAATCAGAGTGGCTAGGGAGGTCCCCAGGAATCCACAATGATGACGCCACCATAGACTGCTGGCAATGATCAAGAGGGGATTAAATATAGTTAAATGGTTATGAGATCTTTGCAATTTTTGAAAAGTGGTGACATTATACATATATACTACATACATACTAATAATTGCCCAGGTGTAGTCAAATAACAAAGATCCAGGGCACAGTCCTTCACAATGACAAGTCAGTCTCAGCTTTCTGAAGTTAGTACAAAGCATCAGTGTTCACCTTCAAGTAGGGAACTCCATGCAGTAGCCATCTTTGTTTAGATAACAACTATATGTCTGGGACTCATGCAACAACTTCGTGCCTTTAGGTGGGAGGGCTTAATTGTATTCACTAGAAGTTACTACTCAGTTAAGCCTGATTATGAAGAATGAATATATTGCTCCAAAAGAATAGATATGATGGCGGGGTGGCAGAGATTTCCATACAGGAAGCTTCCAGGGTCATCAAGACATAATGCTCTGGCATCAGTGTGTGGCAGTATGTGTCATAGTGTATAGTCTACCCAAAAAGCTCACACAAGTGCTGAAGACCAGAGCTTTTGTTGAGTTTTTCATTACATATGCATGACAGATTAATTAATCATCCAAATACTTGGGCCTAGCCATCCTCACACCCTTACCTGGAAGTCAAGTTGCTAGCTAGCACTTGTCCTGTGCTATCAATAACTCAGAAAATGACACAAATTTTCAAGTGTGGCCCAAATTATCCATCATACATGAAGACATTTTGTGATTCAAAAAATGTTGTAGACATTAAGAAGAAGCTTTCTGAAAACTAAAACTGAGTATGTACTTCTTGTTGAGCAGAGTTGTATTCTTTACTGCAGAGGGCACAATGTGGACTTTGTTAACATAGCTTCCTGATATTTATACTCTATGAAACACTGATGTGATAGAGCAATGGCTTCTAGATACAAGCATGATGTCTTAGTTATGTTTCTATTGCTGTGATAAAGATCATGCACAAAAGCCACTTAAGGAGGAAAGGTTTCATTTTTGCTGTTCAAGAATACCAAATACAGATCATCCTTGAGGATTTCAAGACAGAAACTAAGGCAGAGAGGAACCTGAAGGCAGAAAGTGAAGCAGAGGTCATGGAGGAGTGCTGCTTATGGTTTGCACTCCATGGCTCGCTCAGCCTGCTTTCTTACACTACCCAAGACCACCTTCCCAGGGATGGCATCACAGAATAGACTGCATCCTTTCACGTCAGCCATTTATAAAAAAAAAAATGCCATGGAATCTTGTTTACAGGCAATCTGATAGAGTCAGTTTCTCAAATTCTTCTTCCCAGATTACTTTAGCTTATGCCAAGTTGACAAAAGCAAGCAAAAAAAAAAAAAAAAATCAAGCAAACAAACAAAATCCTGAAACACCTAATGAGGACATATAGATAACGTTGGCATGAGCCACTATAAAAGTAAAAAACAAACAAAAACAACTACTCCATCCTGTAATGCTATGGAATCTATTTTCATATTATATGGCTTTTGATTTTCCAGTAATTGTATTTAATGATAAACTTGCACATAATAGTTATTTATAGGGATTAGCCTACAGCTGCCATCAAATATAGGGGTTTTGCTGTTGTTTGTTTGTCTGTTTGATTTAGTTTTGTTGTTAGTATTCTTTTATTTTGTTTTCCTTTAGCATAGCCATTTTCCATCGTTATTAAGTTCCAAGCAGGTTTTCATTTAATGCCTCAATATATTTGAACATCATTGTTGATTCTATTAGTTCATTAATGATATCAAATTTATTGTGTATTATAGGTATACCAGAGCATATGTAAAACAAAAGTTGAAAGAAGCTAATCTAATATATTATCAGAATTCCACTCAGCTGCCAGCCATTATTCCCCTCCATCAGCATACCATATATTTTAAATATATATTTTATTTATGTACTTACTTATTTTTGCAGCCTGTTGCTTTCTCTCCTGCCAGCTCCTCCAGCACCCCTCTGTCCTCCGTACACTCCTCCTCTGTTTCTATTCAGAGGAGGCCAAGCCTCTCATGGATATCAACAAAACACGTTATATCAAGCTGAAGGCTGAACAAGGCAATCCAGTATAAGGATAAGAGTCCCAAAAGCCAGCAAAAGAGTAATAGGCAGTCCCTGCTCCCTCTGTTAGGAGTCCCACAAGAAGACCAAGCTACACAACTGTAACATAAATGCAGAGGGCCTGGATCACTTCCATGTAGGCTCCCTGGTTGTTGGTTCAGTCTCTGACAGCCCCTATAAGCCAGGTTAGTTGATTCTGTGGGTTTTCTTGTGGTGTCCTTTACCCCTCTAGCTCCTAAAGTCCTTCCTCCCCTTCTTCCAGAGAATTTCTGAGCTCCACCTAATGTTTAAACACCTGTGTGTTTCTGCATCTGTTTCCATCAGTTGCTGATTGAAGCCTGTCTTAAACATGAAAACGTAGTGTCTTAGAAGCTCAACATTCTCCTTGGGATCATATCTATCAGTGCTGCCAGGAACAACCGTGTCTCATGTCAACAGAATTCTAAGTTATCAAAACATTTAAATGTAATATTCTCTAGGTCTATGAAGTGCTTGAAGATTACCTATCCATCTGACATATGTTTCTGTAAATCTGGAAAACCTACCTAACATAACTATAGAAATGACAAGCATGAGTGACTATAAGTCTCTAAGTCTTATCTACTTAAATAACCCAAAGACTAATCTAAAGGTGGTGCTTCAAGGACAGAACAGCTGTCCACTACAACGGTTGTCTTTTACTTTTTGGCTAATATCCACTAATGAGTGAGTACATACCATGTTTATCTTTGTGTGTCTGGGTTACCTCACTCAGGATAATTTTTTTTTCTAGTTCCATCCATTTGCCTGCTAATTTCATGATGTCATTGTTTAAACGTACCATATTTTCTTTATTCATTCTTCAGTTGATGGACATCTAGATTGTTTCCAGTTTCTTGTTATTATGAATAAAGTTACTTTGAACATAGTTGAGCAAGTGTACTTTTGGTGTCATGGAGAATCCTTTGGGTATATATACCCAGGAGTATATAAATGGGTCTTGAGGTAGATCAATTCCCGAGTTTCTGAGAAACCGCCATATTGATTTCAAAAGTGTCTGTATGCATTTGCACTCCCACCTGCAGCACCGCCTCTCATCTTTGAAGGTGTCCATTCAGGTTTCCAAAGCAAGAGTCACCTTCCCTTCATTCAAGCATCTAGTAAACCTGAATTAAGAGAAGATACCATCTCAAGCTTGATGTGGTGGAACACTCGTCTAATTCCAGCAGAGACAGGTGGATCTCTGTGAGTTCAAGGCTATTCTGTTCTACATAGCAAGTTCCATGACAGCCAGAGCTACATAACAGAGAGATCCTGTCTCCAAAAAACAAAACACAATAAAGGAGAAGATACATTCTCTGAGCACCTCTTGACACTTAAACATTATGTATAAATCCCTTCATTGCATGACTACTTACAAGCTACTGTATAATGCTTCCTTATTTATTCAATTTTATCCAAATTTCTCCATATATTAAAGGGATATTTATTCAGCCAATATGTTCTCTAAAATGCCACTGACAATACTAGTCATGATGGTTCATCTCAGTTGCCACGTTCATTTATATTGAGAGATACCTAGAAGGTGTGTGAATAAGGTCTAGAGATGTGTTTGTCAGAAGTTTCCAGGGACAGATCAGGAGAAAGATTGCACAATCAATAGTTTTATTCACTAATGAACTCAAATTCAGAATATAATTGGGAAGAAGGCTATATAACTGTAGAAGTTTGGGTCTAGTTACCAGAGTTGTCATATGGCACGGCTTTGGATGTTGTCTCCAAGCCCTGGACCTTATTCTCTTTGTTTCCAGGTTGCTTTGAAATAAGTCGATTTCCTCACAATGCCTTCTATCAACAATATTTCTTCCTTGACATGTGATCTAAAAGCACTATTTTTAGACAGCTGCAACCAAAACCTCTCTAACTAAAAGCCTGAGTAAGTTTCCTTCTTTAAATTGTATCTCTTATGTGTTTTGCATAGTGAAAAAAGGGTCTGGTCCTTCAAGCTCTTTCCACTCATTCATTTCAGTTGATGTGGAAACTTAATGGGCTCTCCTGAGCATTAGGAAACACAACTGTATTCATGTCCAGTTCCATTTTGCCAGGTGGGATGGAAGCATAATCAATGCTTTCAATCATAAAGGAATTTCGATGTAAAAAGTCAGAAAGCTGAGTCTAGTGGCACATACCTATAATGTGGAAGGATGAAGAAACAGGGTTTCAAGTTAAAGGCCTACCTGGCTATTGAGCAAGTTGGATAAGTTAGCAAGTCTCTGACTGGAAAAAAAAAGGGGGGGCTAATGGTGTAATTTAGTGGCAGGATAGTTTATATAACATGCATGAAATTTTGGTTTCAATCCTGGTGGGTGGAGCTAAAAGAATTCTGTTCCCTTGCTTAGGGAATATATATGCTTCCTGAACCCATAAATACAACCATAGTCCTGAGATCATTACCTCAGACAGGAAAAAAAAATGGAAAGACAGAGGAGAAAATAAACAATAACAATCATATTACCATGTGTTCTTTTTTTTCAGAGCTGAGGACCGAACTCAGGGCCTTGCGCTTGCTAGGCAAGCGCTCTACCACTGAGCTAACCCCCATCCAGCCATGTGTTCTATAGACAAACTGCATGCCCATCTTCTGCTTCTCTGATGCCCCAGCAAAGTAAGGGAATCTGTTTATCAGGAACCAGTTCTTGGCCCCTTTTCTGTATGATGGTTTAGGTATGTAAGCCAGCGTTTCTGGTCTTTGTCTTCTCTCAACCTAGACAGCAGTTACTTTAGTTGCCTATTTAATTTTCTACTAAGCTATTATGGTGGGAATGACATTGTCCTGTTCATTGTTAGGCATCCTGTGCTGTACATTCCCCTGGTGGGAAAAATGTGAATTAGCAGTCTACATGGTTGCAACATCTTTTAATCAGGTCTTCTACAGCATCCTGAACATGTGCTTCTACCACTAGATAAGCGAAAACATTTCAAGCAACTGTCTCTTTCTTGTTACATATAATTATAGGCTCCTAGAGATAAAGGCATAAATCCAACTTTCCTAATACGTACAGAACCCTCTCTGTGGAGAATCTGACTCATAGACATCTATATTCTCTCTGGCTGCCCTGACCTGCCTCTCTATCTCTGTCTATCTCTTCTTGGCAGAAAGAACAGCTGTTATTGACTTGTTTATCGCTCACAAAGTATGAGGGGCACATGCCTAGATTCAGCTATTCTCTGCATTGTTAAAGTATTGAATTTCCACTCATTTTGTTGACACATGTAGCCACCTAGGAAAGTACAGGAAAAAAGCCTACTTTCTGATGCCAATTGTCTTCTGATCTCAGGGAGGTAGTTCTGCTGATGACATTGGAATGTTTTCTCTTTCTTAAATTCCTACAGTGATTTATATGTGCCAACATTCCATATGTATAAACATCTTTTCACTGGTTTCCAATACTGCCCTATTTCCTGACTATGGCAGGTCATTAGTCTCTACTCATATTTAGCAAAAATATAAGATTAAACAACACGTGATTCATCACACCGAATTGATTTATCATTACACTCTCCAAAATGGAAGCAATTCAACCAGGATGTTGCTTGTTCATCGTGTAATTTCATCTACTATCCAAGCATCTCTATTCTCTGGAAGTGTTTTAAATATTAGCACTCTATTAGGGTTAAAATGGAAGAGATGAAAAGAAGATGACACACAGAAGCCAAAGACACCTGCTGTGACCACTAATAACAGAGTTGTATTTTACCTAAGTAAAGAAGAGTAGAAATTTTATAAAATAAAAATAAAGAAAATATCAATCTAGAAAAATTAGTATGCACTTTCTGTATTTATTTACTGGAACTGACACAGAGTAAAGTAACTGAATTTATAAACCTAGTGGGAGATTTTCCTATGACTATTTCTATAATTGAAATAAAAAAACAGATAAAGGGTAGTAAGGACATATTAATAGCATCAACAGAACTTAACAGACTTGCCATGTTGACATAGATATCACTGCTATCATATAGAAAGCATGGAGTCTACAATGATAGGAAGTACTGTCCTCCATACACTTATAGGATATTCACCAAGGTGATAATGATCAACCCATGGGAAAATAACTCAGATTATAGTAGTAAGCCACAATAGAAACTAACAAAATTTCTGACAAAAATCATGTAATGAGGCACAGAATAATAAAAACATCTTTACTGATATCTTAACATTAATAAAAGAGAGAAACTACAAATATATATTTTCTGATGAATCCATTCTATGTATATTTCACACAAATATGTCATAAATTCTAATTAATCTAGATAACAAGAAATAAAAAGATAAGTGATATAAGGTTCTTTCAATCTGAATGTCTCATTTGGAGCAATGTAACACATATCCACTCATAGTAAAAACTTAACTACATGGATTGTTTATGTATTAAAAGTTTTTTTTAAATATCAAAACTTTAGAACTGGGAAAATATTGGAAACCATATTATAAGTGGGACCATAATGCTACCTACTTGAAAGACTAGAAGATCATTTATGCAACAGAGGTTAAGTGTGAGCATCATTTTTGGTCTGAGACAGTGAGTACAAAGTTGAACAGTATAAACTTTCATAAAATGATATGAGAAACTTTGTCACCTACTGACTGTGGTAGACCAGAAGGAATTAGAGCTAATGTCTATTGAAAATCTAACAACAGCTGGTAATAAACTTGACCTTAAATCTGTGAGTTGTTTAGTAACAGTTAATTCTTCCAACAACCCTTTGATCTATAGTAGATCTATAAATAAAATGTACACAAGACTGCCACATTAACTGTAAAATTAAATGCTTCTCTTTATCCTGTGCAAACGGAATTGTGTTTGCATCCTTATCTGCCATATGTTAGATGGGTGACATGTCATCAATATCGCAGTGGTGAGAACATGCTTTAATTTTTCTTTCAGGGCCATAAAGAATCATAGTTTCAGGAAGCATCATGAAAATTGTTAGGCTTTGTTCCTTGTATTCACAGAAGGTCCTGATTTACTACTGAAAACTACAAAATATTTAATGTTCCATTGTGTGATCTTAGGGGTACTTTGGGAACTTTGGAATGCCTATATATTGAGATCTGCATCAGTTCTCACAGTCCCCTTCTTAACATTGCCAGAGAGTTGATTGTTCTTTGTAAGTAAAATGTGATTGAGTAAAGTGATCACTTAACTTCCTTTCAAGTATTATGTGCTATCATTAGTTAAATTACTGAGACTTTAAGGTCTAACAATTCAGAACTGTTAGAGAAATGTATAGCCACCCTTTGCATTCATGGATTCCACATTCACAAGAGTCAATCAACTGAATATCAAAACTATTTGGCAAAACATAGTGGTTATAGTAAACAGTTGTAGTTTTTGTCATTATTCTTGAATGTAGCATAAAAGATATATATATATATATATATATATAAATTTATTGACTATCATCAAATTTAGAGGAGCTTTAGTGTAGGCTCTATTAACAGATTATATGCAAACTCTGGGACCTTTTGTATTAGGGACTTGAACATCTTGGTTTTTTTTTTTTTTACCTGCATTTCTCTTTAATTTTATTTTTAATTATACATATAGTGCCTGGGCATAATTACACATATGTGCATGTGTGTGGGTCCCTGTGGACTCACAAGAGTGTTTCTGATTCCCTGGATTTAGAGTTACATGTGGTTGAACTCTGGTCCTCTGCAAAGCAGTGTGTGCTCTTAACAACCAGACCTTTTTTTCTCTAACCTTTTCTCCAAACCTTGAGGCCAGTTTTCTTCATATATTTAGGACAATGGTATATAGTATCCTGGCTGTGAGGTGAGTGGCCAGTCTCAAATGTAGGGCAAAAATGTGGAAGCAGCAAAAATCCTGTCATATTAGAAAAGGTGCTTGAATTATTCTCTTTTCTACAGCAAATATGATTTCTCAATGTAAGAAATGAAAACTAACTCAAGGTAAAATTCCTCTGGCACTGCTTTGAGAGACAGCAACCAATGAAGTCAGGTGGATTGCTTTTAACTGGATCTTCCTTTTAGATTGTAAATCATTTTAACTGGCTTTTGTGTTTCAAATGCATTCTAAAGCAGTGCACTATCAGTTAAGTTTAAATGAGTTGTTTAATATTCCACTGTTTTGTTTTCTTTTGGTTATACAAGAGCAGTGGTTGGTGCATTAGATAAGTAAGCTCTCCTATTTGTAATAAATCCATGAGCCAAGTGGCAGAACATGGAAAAGTACTAGAAGGTATCAGATTTGGGGTATTTACAACCTTGAAAGGCATTGGAAAGAAAGATATCTATTAAACTCAGGTAGTAAGATTTTAGTTGGAAGAACTTTAACTAAGAAAAGGAGAAAAACGAGAACAGAGACCTAAAAATGTATGCAGATTATATTTATGAAAAATCAGTTTATTAAAAGGGGACATTGGCTGCCAGGTCCCAAATAATTCATTGTGTTTCTCTTCCTTATTTCTTGTACTTTGAACTCCTAGTAAATCAGAGGTAGACATTTATAAAGAAGCTCTGCCCATGTCTGTAAAGGGGATTCTTGAAATCCAAGCAAACTATAGTTTCTCTATCCCTTTTATTAAAGGTTCAAAAGTCTGGTATTAGCTGGACAGTTTGTAGCTCTTCTCTGAAGACTGATAATTGTTCAGGAAAAGGGTCTCCTTGTGTGGTCTCAGAATACCCTGGTGACTCATTTGAAAGGTCAGATTTTAATGTCAAATTACTGCACTGAAATTGGATGATAATGCTGCAAACTGTATGTAATATTTTCTTGAAATGTTGATACATATACATTTGAGAACTAATGGACATAGGAGCCAGTGAGTGGACCTGATCAGCCCTGTCAAGGAAAGACTTGTCTCATGAACTTACTTGGTTTTATTTTATTCTCACTGATTTAAATACTGTAGTAAACAGCTCCAACTGGGGCTCACAGGGTTTCTGACATGTCAGTGCATTCACTGTGTAGAATGTAATACACTAAAGGTAAGCGTATCCCATCTGCAAATGCATAGAGTGAAGCCTACTCATCTCCACCGTAATAGTATTTGGAGGTGACAACATAGCAAAGTGGGGGCCTTTCTGCATGGGATTTGGAGACCTCTCTACTGAATAGAAAATAGGAAGATGACTTTAGTCTATGAACCAAAACTTTTTCTGACTCCAGATTATAAGCAATGTGATGTCGTATTCCATAAATGCAGAATGGTAAGAAATGAATTGTCATTTAAGTTACCCAGTCTATGGCAGCCATAACAAGGCCAATGAGAGAAAATAAAGAGTTGGGTGATTAAATAGTGAGAAACTCAGCCTCAGTTTGTATGGTGTTGCAAGAGAGGTACCTTACAGTTTCCAGAGGTGATAAGTCTGTGTGTTGTTCGTCTCTCAGTACATTAACTGTACTTTCTAATATTGTCTTACAACACCCTGAAACACAAGGTTTAAAACATGTATAATGTTAACTTATGTACTTAGCAGATAGATTTTATATACCATCATGATTCTAATAACTGGACACAAATGTGATTAATGAAGGGAAAAAATCATAAAATCTTAATTAATGATGTTTCTATTGTAATTGTGGTTAATGGGAAAAAGAAAGTAGTAAGAAAAAGACTGTCTTATTTACTGGGTAGCAATTGTAATGATAACATGAGGCAGTGTGTGGGGGTTGGCATACAAGCTAAGGTAATGAAATATCTTTGGGAAGAATATGTGATTATGCATGCAGAGGCTGGTGCAGGAGAGAGAGCAGACATGGAGTAGGAGTCAAGGGCCCTAGTCTAGGCATTCATTCTGAAGCAAAGAAAATTATTTGCCAGCATTTAGTGAAAAAATTCATTTGGACTAAGGGCAGTATAGCCCTGTGGTGTGACTGTAATCACATGGGTTCAATTATTCCCAAATACATGTTGCAATATTCCTTAAAGTATGTTGTTAATATAATGATGGAATAATTCAGCAAAAGTCATAAGCAGCATTATTGCATCCCTTTGGCACCTTTTGATTCCCTGGGACAATCATTCAAAGTGCCAAGTATTACATAGGGAAAATTGTACATCTTCACATCATGATTAAGCGCCACACAAATCTTTCTTTTGTTGAGTAGGAATGGAAGCCCTAGAGATGAATTTCACTTCATTTATATAAAAGGTGACACAATATCCAGTGGAACAGTTGTGCAAACACTGGGAAGCCGGACATCCCCAAACCATCACTTCCTTAACCTCTTCTAACAACCTCTTGAGGATGCTGGTGAATCTCTCTGCTTTAGGTGCTTGCTCTCATTCAGACCAAAAGACTTTGCCAGGCTCAGCATGGACCTGAGCCCCCTATTCTATACTCACTGGCCCGGTTTTTAAGTGACTTGCATATCATCTTTGTATTCACCACCCCCGGTACAGAAGGGACCACCATCACCAAAAGTCACCTGGCAGTGTATCAGTGCTTGAGGAAGAAGCAAGAGGATCCTTCTGAGAGTGTGAGTGAGTTGAAGTAGAAGAGAATAATGTTGATAGGAACTCTTTGACATGAACCTCCCTTCTGTTCTTCTCCACAGGACCTACAGGAAAGAGGGGAGTTTCTTCTTTCTGAACTCAAGCTCTGGTTTCTGGGAAAATGGTAGAATAGTTATGTTGATTACTGTGAATCATAGATAAGCCCCTTAGTTGGCATCTGGGCCTGGTAGTGGTTATATAAAAGGTGAATATTTTCAGCATGTCCCTTGGTATCAAACATGTAAATGACAAACATCCCACCCTCCTGCAGCTAACCAATCAGTTTCTTAATGGAAAACTTGGGAAGACAGATTTTATTTCTTATAGTAATTTTCAGTGAGTAGAAGGACAGCTCAGAGACAAAAAGAATGCTTGAGAAGCGAAGATTTTATGTTTCCTGTCTGAGGAACACTTACCTCCGAGAATCTGTCAGAAAGTGAGGCCTTATCCTATTTGACAACAATCATTATCTCGTGAATAATTCCTTCTGAGGAGTCTGAAACTTCCATCTATGCCCCTGAAGTGGCTGCATAATGTGTCAGAGCCATTATGTAAACTAACCCTTAGCAAGCGAAGGATGTTATAACTCCTTCCATCAAAAAGGTAATAATCTGTGACATTCAGAAATCACAACACGAGTGCTGTGTCTCTTATCCCTGTAACAGTGACAAAGTGTCCCTTTATGGAGTTCAGAGTAAGAAAGCCCAGCTCCTACACAGTTCAGGTCACTTGACTTTCTCCCAACATGTTATTTTATAGCCCTGTTCTTGTTAGTTCTGAGTAGATCTCCAAAGTTAGATTGGAAGGTTGGAGTATTAATAAAAGATAACACCCAAAGCCCCTGTATCACCAGAATGTGTCAGTTCCCATTGTTGGGACATTCTCTGTAGCGTCTGCTAGGAATGAGGATCGACAAAAATGCTTTATGATCAGAGGAGTATCATTTCCTTGTTGGTTGTTACAATATTTCAGAACTGAATCTTCGCATCTATCCTATGAGACACCAGTATCTTTTCTCCTTGCGAAAAGAAAGGGCTGTTGGAGTGTAAATGCTTTCTCTACTGACTAATTGCTGCTTTATTAGATTACTCTAGGTTTGTTGTTGTGGTATATGAGATGACGCATATTTTTGTGTTAAAAATGAATGGCATTTAGTTATCTCATCTCTATAAACATTATTAACTTGTATTTAAAATTCTGTTTTGTTAAAGGACAATAGCATGTCTCTGGACAATGGCCATCTCTTAAGACTGGCCTTGGATCAAGTGCTGATTTGCTAATATCGTTGGAGCTTTCTGATGCTGCTTCTGCCTTGCCTGCTGAATAGCAGCTGGGTCTGACATGGATATGCAGCTCTGCACTCCCAGGGATTCTATATGGAGGCAAAGATGGGCACATTTCAATGTGTGGGTCTTCTTTTCATACCACCCTGTGATAGACAGAAAATCTCTCCAAAAATTTCTATATCTTAGCCCCTTGAAAACAGGAAGTTTGGAGTCCACAAAGTTTAGCAAAATAACATCAATATAAAGAGCTTTATAACTTCAAAAACATTGACTGGCACCTATTCTTATCATTGTTTGGAATATTTTCCATCTTTTTTATACAGATTTAACATGTCTATTTCCATTAAAAATGCTTGTGATACTCTAATTTGAAAGAATATAATTGCTGGAATAATTCAGTAGCATAATTACAGCAGTTTTAATATATCAATATTTGCTATTTGGGCAAAGGAATCAGAAAGAAATTGAAATAATTTGTGTGACTTCTTGCATAGCTTTGAGTTTCCTTGTATCTACAATTCTAGGCAGGATCATGAGCTGACTTCTCTGGAACTGTCTCACCAAGGTGTCTCCTGGGATTCTCGAACACTGTGAGCAGAGTTGTTTGGGTAAGCAAGGTGGCTGAAGGAATGGATGCTTTGAAATCTTGATAGCATCATCTAAAGAATGCTTGGCTGTTTTCCATTAGTATCCTGACTCTGGTGTTTTTTCTGTCCATCTGTTATCACTTAAGGGTAGCTGTAGCTACCTTAGAGTACCATAGAGTCTCATTGTCACTAATGATTTATAACCCCCCCCCTCTCTCTTTTGTTTGTTTTTCGAGACAGGGTTTCTCTGTGTAGCTTGGGAATCTGTCCTGGAACTCACTCTGTAGCCCAGGCTGGACTCGAACTCACAGAGATCTGCCTGCCTCTGCCTCCCGAGTGCTGGGATTAAAGGAATGAGCCACTGCCCAGCTGATTTATAACTGGTCTTTAAGAACTTGGTTATCCAAGACATTGGACTTTGGTTTAGGGATTTGGATCATGTTTTCTTGTTTCAAATTTTGTGACATTGTATGGGAAGAAAGTAGAATTGTCATTCTAGAAATTCATTCAAATCTTCCTTCCAGCAAGCGTGATCTACACAATGGATATTTCTGATTAATAATTCTTGGTCTGAGAAATGTTTGAGATTTGGGATTATTTAGGTTATTTTGGATTTTGAGATATTCATATACATTAAATGGGACAATCGTGGGATAAAACCAGATTCTAAACACAAAGTTATTTATGTTTAAGATACACTTTGTGCACATAAACAAAAAGTAATTTTATATAATATTTTAGTGGATGTGTCTTGTAACTGGCTTTGGTTGTCTTGGCAAGAGCATAATGACACCACAAAACTAGACCACTCTGTGAGTAGAAAGAAGATTTATTGGAAATATGAAACTGCTGTGTGGCTATGACTCACATGATAGATACAGAATAGTCAGAGGCATTTGGGGGTGTCCAAAGCTGCCATGGCTACCTTTGGGGGTAAAGAAAATAGAAAAAAAAATGGGGAAAGACTTTTAAGTTATAATGAGAGCAGGTAACTATGGGCAACAGGAAGCTTTAAGTTGGAACAGCCTGGAAGTATGGAGTAGTCATGGGGAAGAAGAGCCAGGAGGCTAGTGTGGAGGCTTTGTGTGTGCTAATAGGGAACTAGGGGGAGAGAGAAGGGAAGTGGTTCTTCCTGGCCATGCCCCAGGTTTCCTTGGAATGCCAGTGTAAACTTATGTCTATCTGCCATTAGTCCCCCTGTTTACACTCTCAGAGTCCAACCTGAGCTGAGCCCAGACTGTCATTTGAGGCATTATAACTGACACTGCATTTTAGGGGCTAACAGGTTATGTGAGACAGGTGTAGAATTTTCCTCTCGCGATGTCATGTCAGTATTCAAAACAGGAACCTTTGGAAATGTTTGGATTAGAAATGCTCTACCTGCAGAGCTCAGCCAAGCTTCCAAAGACATGTGGAGGGCAGCTGCAGTCCACAGACATGTCCCAGGGAACCACTGTGGGCATACAGACAGGCACTTCCTCTAGATGGCGTCATTCCATTGAGGTTTTTGGAATTATCCCTAGCTCTCTCTGGTGGAAATTTGTGTCTCCTTTTCCAGTGTGTCACACAGAGCACAGAGTATGGAGATTAGTAACGTCGTTTTGTTACTGAAAGAAATAAACAGCATTAATAATAGCAGGTTTACAGAGCCACTGCTGTGTCCGGCTTGGGGTACTGCCATTACTGCCATATTACACACAAGCAGAGTGAAACTTGAGATGTTCTGGACGTGTTGCCACTACAGTGTTGGTAAACGGCAAGAGATCAGCATCCAGGCCTAGGTCGTCTGTGAAAGGGTATACGGGATGTTTAGGCTAGCGAAGGAATCACGAGCCACGGTTACCAGAGTTAAAATGGGCTTTGTTAGAGAGAAGATAGGGATAGGACAGGAGAAGCCAGGCCTGGCAGAGAGGAAACAGAAAGAGAGGGGCGCAGAGAGGCATCGAGAGAGAGAGACAGAGACAGAGAGACAGAGACAGAGAGAGACAGACAGAGAGAGTGCGTGGGCATGCAAGTCCAGCTTTTAGGCTGGGACACAGTCGCCTGCTGATGATGTAACAAGGCGCCAAGCTGCGCATGCACAGAATCCTGACACTCTGACCCCACAGACTGTCAGATCCAAATCCCCTCACCTCCAAAGGCCGTCCATATATCCAGAAGTGAGCTCAACCTGGATTGTAGGAGGATTTTTGGCAATTAGATAAAAGCCAACATTCTTCAGGAACTTGTGAGGCCTGATCCCCTCTAACAAAAGGAGGAATCTCCCTGACCTCTGGCAGAAGGGACATATGGCTACCGATGCTCCAGACTCCTTCAGTATCACAAGTACATTGGACATTTCAAAGTCCATGTTAACATCCTAGCCCTTATCACCTCCTACCCTACCTAACCCCCTCACCTCACAGGCTTTCCTCCCCCAGTCATTCTCCTGTTATTCTTGCTGTTTCTCTCTCTCTCTCTCTCTCTCTCTCTCTCTCTCTCTCTCTCTCTCTCCTATTCCTGCTTCTCCACTATGATCTCTCTATTCTCTATCCCCTGCTACTCTCTCTTCTCTTGAAAATAGCCCTGACCATGTCCAGTCTGCCAACCATGTTCAATATACTTCTCTCTCTATGCTTTGGATTCGTCCAGATGCCTCTGGATCTCCTCTCTCTCTCTCTCATACCTGTAATCAAAACCTTCCTGTAGCCATACCATGGAGCGTCATGTCACCAGTTTATATGCATGCCGCACATGGTACCTTTCCTGAAGATGGTGATGGTTTGTTGCTTCAAATTTTTCTCATTTGTTGCCTGTTGCAGAGATAAATATGCAAATGTGTGTGTGTGTGTGTGTGTGTGTGTGTGTGTGTGTGTGTGCCTCTGTGTATGTGTGTACACATTTACACTAGTACATGCCTGATTTTAGGGAACATAGGTCACATAGGGTATCTTCCTCTACTGCTCTCTACTTGTTTTTGATGAGGATCCCTCACCAAGCTTATCTCAGGATTGCCTAGGCAATCTGTATGATAAGCCTCAGGAATGCTCTTATTTCTATTCCTGACATACAGGCATGTGCTGCCACTTCTGGCTTTTGTACATGCTGGGATCCAAACTCAAGTTGTCTGGATTATATGGCAAGCTCTTGACTAACTGAGCCATCTCTTACCTGCAAATATGTTATACTTTTAATAACTGAAATACGACCTAGTTATTTATGCACTTGAATTAAAATGCAAGTTACTTTTAATTCCCAATGACTCTATGTGAACAGATTCTTGACTTGGTCAAATTAGTCCAGTCCACTTCTGTACTTATTTTTAAGATCCAGTTTTATATAAAAAATGCTAATTCAGTTTATCAGTATCTGATCACCCTGGAGATAACCTGGACACTGCCTTTTAGCGCTGATGTTCCCTACTTTACCTGTTCTCAGCATGTTCCCTCAGATTGGTTCTATTCCTGGTGTTTCTTATTAGAAATTCTCCAGCTCCCTGATGAGCTTTTCCCAGTTCCTTGGCCCTAAATCCTCACTTACTAAAGCTACTTTCAGAATGTAACCCACTTTCTGCCCTCCCTTCCCTACCCAGGTGAAAAGTCCCGCTGCTGATGATACCTAGCAAGGTCTTGCTACCTGGTGTATATAGGGCCAATCTATGGCACCAAGAAAAAGCTGTCTGTTGCAGCTTGGCTGTCCATCTGTTGGAAGATCTGGAAAACAAATCTGCCTCCATACAGAAGTTGATTAGAGTTGCAGAGGGTTATGGGAAGGGGAAAGGCTACTTGCAGATTGGATGTCCCACAGTAGCTTAGGGTTCTTGGCGGAGGCTCAGATCCTGTCTCATCACAAGCCATGAGGGTGCTCTTCTGGCGTGATGTGAAATTTATTGTCTGGATCAGTTTGAGTCCTTCTGTACTCACAAATCCCTGAAACGTCTCTTTCAACCCACTTTGAGTGGGTTCTTGACTCTTTTCCTGTAAAACAACTTCTGGACTTTATTATCTGAAGAATTTCTACAGTGTAGAGCTAGTGTGGTGATAGTCTCTACCATCCCTGCGCTTTGTCTGAGTAGTGTGGGCTTTTCTGTGCCACCACTAGTACCACAGAACAACAGCACTCAGGATCACCAGCTTCTACACTTGAATTCCTGTGGTATGGGCAGACAGCCTTACTTCGAATTCTACATACTGGAAACTCTACAGCTGCTCTCTACCCAGATGTGTCAAATAACAGTATAACAGCAATAATACAACATATAACACACACACACACACACACACACACACACACACACACACACACACACATACACACACACACACACACACACACACACACACACACACACACTATTTTATCTCTTCCCAAGCTGGACAAGACTCATATTTTCAGTTCTGTTTTTAAATTGGTAGAAACTGAGGTATCAAGAAATTGAGATACAAATTTAAAAAGTAATTGGAACCCAAAGAAGTTAATATGTCTTGAAGTGAATTAATAGGAAGTGAGATTACATTCAGTTCTCTTTAAGTTTAGTGTGCCTTTGGCTGCTTTATTTCTCCATATACAGTTAAATTCTCTCAACATGACATCCATGGTCAAGTGAATTAACTTGCATAATATTTCTAGAATTTTCTTAACCATTTGATAGTGTTTTCTCCTCCACTTTTCACTTTATGGAACTTGCTGAGTTTGGGGACTCAGAAAAGTGGTCCTGTGGTCCTGAGACAGTCTACTTTGTTTACACTGAGTTCTTTTTTCTGGTTCCTGCTTTCTCATAGAAATCCCGTCATCCTCTTTAATTCATGAACCTACAAATCCTTGGCCACTTAACATCGATAAAGAAAGATTTTATATAAGAACTCATATTTCCTCAGCAAAAAATAATAAATAATCCGGTTCAGTTTTTCCAAAAATTGTAGAGTAAGCCCTGTAATGGGTGAGTCCATACAGCTGAAACCACTTCATCTACAAGTTAATGGATGAAATTAGCATGTTAAAGAGTTGGAGGGCTTAATGAGAAAGGAAACCTCATCAAAAACCCTCTCAGGAACACTAAAGTGGCAGTTGATTTTGCTTGTATCAGGATTAGGGGCAGTGCCTAGGAATAAAAGTAAGTTCCAATTTTGAAGTCACAAAATTCTGTATTGAAACTGTCTCATTCTCAGATTTACTAAACTCACTTACTGTGTGCTCACAGTAACCATATGGATTTTTACCTTTTCTGGGTGGTGATTTCAGCTCTCCTAACTGGCCAGGGAGAGATGGCCTACTTGTTTCTGTGGGCCTTGCCCTTTTTGAATGGGTTCTGGCAATAGAAACATCTGGAAAAACAGGTTGCTGGATTTTTGTGAACAGCTGTGGTTCTTGCTTCATGTTGGTGTTATGCCCAGATCGCAGGGATCACCAAAAGACCACCATGGAGACCAAATCCTGTATGTAAAAGCAAAGAGCCTTTAATTTCAAGTGCCAGGGGCTTGGTTTCTCTTTCTGTCTGATGCAGTGATGGGAGCTGAGAGCCCAGAGCTCAGGCAGGGTGGGGTTTTTATCATAGCAGAGGTTGGGGTGAGGGTATTTCCAGGGTTAAGGACCCTGATTGGCTGACATTTGTCTAGGGGTATAGCCAATGTTTGGAATGTCAGGAATTTCCTCTTAGATGCAGGCCTCCCTCAGTGGAGTCAGTTTATGGCTTTTCCTGGGTCCAGGTGTTGCCTGCCAGAAACTGTATCTGGGCCTCTAAGCCTGTCCTGGCAGCTGTGTGGTCAAGCTGTTTTGGGGCCTCTCACAATGGTACTTTATTTCATCAGAAGCGAAGAATCTCCCTCTTCTGTTTTTGTTGTTGTTTTGTTTTGTTTTTATTTATTTTGGTTGGTTGGTTGGTTTTGTTATGGAATTAACTTTCATGTTTTCAAATGCACTTTAAAAGATTCCTGGATTATCCAGTTATTATTCATTTTCTACTGCTTTCTGTAGAGATCAGGCTTGCCCAGCACTAATGTAAACAGTGTTAGGTCCACAGTGGGCTGACCAAATGACAGTGCTTCCAACAGTGTCCTTCCTAAATGACAGACAGTCTGGGCTCAGCACTGACGTGGTAACCACAAGGATTGCTCGCAGGTAAACAGAAGCTTACACTCAGCCTTCCTCAGAAACCTCGTGAAGGGGGTTTCTGGTTGTCAGGAAAGTCATTCGTTCCTTTGTCTGATCCTACAGCCAACCACCTCTGGCAGCAGGGCAGCTAGTTCCTCAATAGCTCAAAGGAGCCCGGAACAGATCAACAGTCCTACTCTAGCTCCTGGACTGTTCTGCCTTCCAAACCTCCTCCCACTATTCCAACTCCCAGGCTTCCTGCAGCAACTACTACTCCCTTACAACTGGCAAGACTTTCCCTGCCCCTTGCTGTTCTCTCTTACCCCCACACCCATAGACAGCCTGGCAGTCTCACATTCCTGAATAAACCTTCCTTTCTACCCCTGGAGTGGTCTAGTTTGGTGATTCATTATACCCTCACTTACAAACAGTACTTTTTCAGAGTGTACCTTGACAAAGTCACTAACTACCCTTTACCTTTCTCAAAGTATATTGGTCCTGGGGTAGACCATGGGTGTGTTAAACTAATGTTCAGAAACCCAGTCCAGACTGAAGACAGGGAGTAGGTCCTTCAGCCGGATACCTTAAAGGAGTGAGGCCCCGACATTGTTGTGGTAATGGTCCATCACACTGATCATCCAGTGTGTATGTGTCAAGGAACTGCCCCAGGTGCTTCAGCTTGACACAGTCCCTGCTGTTGATATGACCTACTGGAAGTGCCACGGACCCACTTGCCCACTGGATCCGTTATCCATCCATCTTTTCATATTTATTCTCCTGGACCCAATATTGATGTCCGCCTTACCAGGCTCCAGAAATCCTGGGTTCTACAGATGAATTCTGAACCTGCATCCTGACATTAGAGCAACAGCAGCTGGAATCCAGGATTGATGATCTAGTCAAAGCTTTTCTTCAGAATTTAAAATGTTTGGCAAATGGGTGGAACACAGAGTGATTCTGTCAAGGAAAGTGTCTCAAAGCACCAGTGGTTGTTACATCAGTGCTCCCACAACTTCCAGTACCAGGGATAACTAACTAGTAGGTGGTAAAATGCTCACTGAACCTAGATAATTAAGCGTTTTACTAAGAAAATAGCTACAAAACTCAACCTCACCTAATGCTCAGGGAATATTGTGGAAGTGGAAAGGGGTCTGGAAAGATTCTGGGAGCCAGAGGACCAGGGAGTTTGCTATGAGGTCCTGTCTCCTACTAATGTCACAAGCTTCCCCCATAACCAAGTGTCTATCCAAACAGGAGCTGAAGGAGGACACCAATGGACACTCCAAAAGTGGACAAGGATAAGTTCACAATGTCTCAACCCTTCACAAAGAATTATATGCTGCTGAGGAAAACTGATAGATGGCCCTCCCCAGGGGAGAGCATACCAAGTGATCATCCAGTAACAGATTGTCAGCCCTAAAAAGCATACATACAAGTAACATTCTACAAACTGAACAGTATATATATGAACAATAGCATGTAGTAACTCCCCCACCCCCACCCACCCCCACCCCCCACCCCCGCAATGAATTTGAAGGAGAGTGGAGAGGGGTATATGTCAGTGTTTAGAGGGAGAAAAAGGAACATGGGAATGTTGTAATTATATTATAATCTCAAAAACTAAACAAAAGAAAATTTATGGAAGAGAATAAAATGTTTACATTGAAATCTATATTGGCTAGATGCTAGAGAGGTAAGAGTTCAAAAGGGTGGACATTTGGGGATGGGGAGACAGTCACGAAGGAGAAGCACTTATTGTTTTGGGCTTGCCTAGTGTCATGTCAAGGATGCATGATCAAAAACATGGCACATGAGTGTGGGTTTTAACTTTGAATCACAGGTGTGGAATAGAAATATATTTTGTTATTTTGCCCCATTGTAGTTATGAACTGGTTAATTTCCTCGTGTTTCTCCTTTCTCCTGTCTTCTACCATTGGAATTGAATGTAGAATAACTCGTTTTTTTTTTTTTCTTATGCTTCTGGCATTATACTATGAAGATGAATAAAACAAGACCTCTTCTTTCCAGAATTCACAGCATTATTGAACTGATACTTTGTGATTGCATTTCCTATGGTAGACTCGGGGGAAATTCAAAGATGGAAGTAAGAAATTGACCAGACACAAGCTAGCTTTTTGTCTTGTGCATTCTACCATCCCTAGGACTCTACCCACTATGCCGACTGCAGCAGCCATGTGGCAGAGAACTCCAGAAAAGCTTCATCTCTGAAACTACACTCACATGCTACTCACACTTAATTTGGTGCCCAAATGAAGCCTCTTGTGCTGTTTTCCCATAGTCCACACCAATATTATCCAGATAATTGACCCCCGTCCTTTTTAATAGGTGTGACACATGTCTTCGCTTGTAGACGCTCTGCATTAGACTCTAGTTGGCAAGCCTCCCTCCAATCTCCAGGACCACTTGAGAACATTTATGCTCTTGTTAATAAGATTTAGCTCCTTAAGCTTCCTAGACAAAAGTGACAATATACATTTAAATTATCATTCTGAACACTATAATAGACTTTTTATTGTCTTATCACATGATCTATCACACAGCTTAAACAGCAGTTAGACAGATGCAGTTATGAACTGCATGATATTTGAGAGCTGGGTAGGAATGAGCTGATGCCTCACCTTTAGCTGCTGTGAACTGTTTTGTCTTTCTTTGTTTTCCTAAAACTCATCTGTGCCGTGAAGCGAGACTTTCTTATGTTGTGGAAATGTGGCTGTCTTCCTGCAGAATCAGAATCAATTCTCTAATCTCTAGCACTGTGGGTACTGAGTGAGAAAAAGTCCTCTCCACACAGGAAGCTAGAACTCCTGTCGTCTTTGAACTCGCTGGTTAGTATAGGAAGGTGAGAATCAGCAATAATAGCCAGTAACTAACTGTAAACAGTGACAAAATACCTTTCCCTTTTCACAATTGAGTGATTACATTATTTATTTGATGCATTTGCAATTGTTGATTAAATAGAGATGTGCATAAACTGAGACCTGATAGAAATAATTAGAAGTTTAATTACAGCAAATTAAGAGAAGAACACACTGTGGAGCAGAAACAACAGATGGTCAAAGAAGAAAATGCTCATTTGAAACTATTAGAAACATTAAGGGGGATCTAAGGAAACACACTGATTTGTACAGACACAAAGAATTTCTCTCTTTCCTTTCACTGATTTGTTTCAACATTCTTAAGCTATGTCAGGAATGTTTTCATGTTCTTGCCTTTGTTTTATTATTTACTTTTCTAGAAACCATTTATTTTCTCATGTGGTTTTATTTCATTTGGAGACTATTCTCCAATTTGAGAATATTTTGTTTGATGTCTCTGCCAATTATCATAGCATTTCTAGAATACCAAATATTAATATTACGCCTATCTAATAGTTCAAACTACTTATTAATTATTCATGTGGCATGTTTATATCAAGATCTGTATATTTTCACTCAAGAAACATCAGTTCTATGAACTGCATTTCAGGTGTCAGTATGTGCCAAACGTGGGATAAAGGGAATCTTTCCATACTTCCTCCAAAACTGTTTCAGACTTACTGAATTTTTTTTTGTGTAATGTTATTTGTAGACTTCCTTAGAACTACCATCTTGCATATCATGTCTTATCCATCTGTTTTTTATTCTTATTCTTAAAAGATAGGTTTTCCTGGAGTTATAATACTATTACTAAATCTAAAGATTATAATTTTAAGGTAAATATTAACAGCACTAATGGGAGTTTATATATGACCTCTAAGCAATTCTATTTCCTGAAAGTGGACTTGGTAAACTTGAAAGACTCTGTCCTCCGGTGTTCAGCACATGGAAATAATCATCATGTTAACTACAGCCTGGTGTTGTTAGCCAAACTTATCCCACCCTATCCTGAAGATATCATAAATTTAATTTAGCCCCAAAGGTCAGCTTTCTTTCACAAGTGTGCTTCTTTTTTCCCTATCATTAGCCACATTAGAAACTTATTCTTAAAGCTTCAGGGTTCTGTTATCAATGGAATAATTTTAACTTATGATGGGTAGAAATAATTTTGATTTGAATATACTTGTTCTAGTTTCTTCCTTTGTTTCTTTTTTTTTTTCTCCTCAAAGGACAGTTTCCTGTGTCCTTCAGTTATGATAGAAGGTATACATTTCAAGTTCCCAGTGTATGATATAAAAAAAAATTGTAATGCAAATGGTGCTTTTTTTCTGTTATAGATTTTTGGATACTATACTTCATATCATTATGACCCTGGTGGTAATAACAATTGAATTAAAAATATGACTTTGTGGGAAAACAGTTTTTTAATATCCAATAAAAGCTTGCTTTGTGATACCATACTTGGAGTTCATGGAAGACTATATTGTTAAGGAGCAAAGCCAAATAGTAACAATAACAGAATGTTTTTAGTCAACAAAATGTTTTTAAAAGGTCATTTTAGTTTCAGTTATTAGGATGGCTGGTGTTTTGTCAACTTTATGTAAGGTAACATCTCATAGGAAGAGGGACCTCAATTAAAGAGGCCTCCATCAGACTGGCCTGTGGACAAGCCTGTGGGACATTTTCTGGATTGATCATTGATGTGGGAAGGCCTGGCCCATTGTGGATAATTGCATCCCTGAGTAGGTGGTCCTGGGCATATAAGAAAGTAGATTACACAGTAGAGTAAGCCAGTATATAATAGCACTCTTCCATGGCCCCTGCTTCTAGGTCCCTGCCTTGAGTCCCTGAATTCCTTTGATGATGGATTATCATTTGGAAGTATAAACTAGATAAGCCCTTTCCTACTCAAGTTCCTTATGGTCCCGGTGCTTTATCACAGCAACAAAAACCCTGCCTAAGACAGTTGGCCTTACTGCTTCAAAATCATTTTATGTCACATTTATAGGTGGATTCTTACTCTAAGAGTCTGAATAGAAGAGAAGTATCCAGTATCCAGAGCATCAGGGCACACAGAAAAAAATGCAGCACCTGAGCCTATGTATAGCTTATGATCAATTTCTTTTTAACAGCAGTGTAAAACTTCTGTTTAAAACATAACAGTGCAAAAATGAAAAATAAATAATCATACAAAGTCTCATTTCTCAGAGAAGTATTTCTGTACTATTAAAGACAAACCCTGCAAACTTTAGACATTAGTTATGCCATTGGAATAGGAACTGTTGCTAATATTGTTAAGCCAGGGCCCTTCTAAAGAAAGAATACAGTAAAAAATTAGCCTTTAGATAATTCTGTTGGGGCAGAAGAAGAGATTTCTACTGTCAGCTCTTTAAAGTGATAATCAAAATTAGATGACCGGTGAGATAGAATGCTTCACAGAATTTAGGCTTCATGCTCATAACTTTCTACAAACTGTGCTCTATACGTCATAAGTACAAGAGAAAACCAGCACAGCTGGCCTGAAATGCTCTCTTTGGCAGAATGAGCCTGGGAATTTATGTCTGAACTCACTGGGAATGTGAAAAGTGAGTCATTTGCCAGACCCTGATGCAAAAAAAAAAAAAAAAAAAAAAAAAAAAATGTGGTTTAGGGTGAACACCTAGTAGCCAGGTGTTTGGAATCTGAGTATGTATGTGCCCATGTCTGTGTGACAGATACTGAATAGAAAGATCGTCCTCATAGGCTCAAGTGAGGTTCATTTGTACATACCTGTACAATGCCATTGATGGGGGGATTAAGAACATTCCCTCTAGATGTCCTGGAAAAGGACTTTAAAAGCCATGAGTCTGCTTGCTTATTGGTTTTGACCCATGCTCTTTTGCCCTTTATCAATTTTTCTTTGTTTTATAAATAATTTGTCTTTAATAAATTGTCTCTTTGAAAACAGTAGTATATTGAATCCTATAAATCATAGGAGAAAACCACCAAACCCACAACACTGTCTGGAATTTCTGACATACTGTCTTAATTTCACCACATGCTGTTGCTGATAATGTCCTAGACCCATATTATCTCTTTCCTGGTGAGTAATATTTCAATATTGACTTTGGTGGTACCACTCCCCAAGGAAACCTTGACTTTCTTACTGTCATTGAACTAGAAATAGCCATAGGATATTGTAACTTTGACTATCTATATCATTTTATTTAATTCATAGCATTAATTAATCTGTCTCTCATTATGGTTCTGACCATATGTCACCTCGCTCCTATTTTTTTAAGCTGAATATGGAATGACATTTTTTTCTTGTCCTTTCTAGCTGCTTGGCCTCTGAATGAGTTATGACTGACTTTAATGAATGTTCATTTACCTGATGATGTGGCGTTGGTAAGGGAACATCACTGAGGTGGATGCTGCTTTTTAGCCTCCACCAGATCTCTGCCTTCATACAGAAACTGAGGACTCATAGTATCTGAAGGCAGGTTGGAAATGAACTATAGCAGTTGTTGGAAATTAAACACTTTAATTTTCTGTAAGTGATTAGTTAAGTCTAATAACTTTGATTAATTGACTTGAAATAAAATATATGAGATTTTTCCAACTTTCTGGATACATATGAAAGAAAGTAAACTCGCTCCAGAGAACTGAGTTATTATCACTCAAATAAGAAAGAATTTATGTGTATATACACTCGAACATGAACTACTCTTAAGTAAGAAAAGCAATTTCTAAGGAAAATAAACTAATGACAATCATAAGTTCTCCCCCAATGCCCTTGTAAAATCTTTCCCAAAGCCTTAATTGCATGTTTTCTTTTGTATTTTCTATTTCTGTGAATATTACTCAGCTTTAACAGTCTAACTCGTAAGTATAAGGTCCTCTCTAAAGGTTAAGAATTTGCTACATAGACTTTCAAAAATAAATATTAAAAGGTACAATTGTGTTTTAAATCTATTTTTGTTTAACCTTGATATAATACAATTGTCAAGTGAGTATATAAAATACACCAAAGTATTCTGGAGATACATTTGCATGTTGATTCTTTGGGGGATTCATTCTTATTTATATAGGTATTTGCAAAATTAAATAAAGATTAACCATTTAAATACTATATTACCCTTCCATAATTATAGCACATCAACACATTAATTTTTCTTCTTCCTCTTAAAAATGTTCACAGTGAAGATAGCAAAGTGTCAACAGAAGATAGACTGAAAAGCAGTTGAGGGGATGTGTAGAGCATATGAGAAAGACTGAGTAGTGTTGGAGTGTGCAGAGGTAAGAAGTACACTAAACCACAGCATCCCAAAAGCCCCTCAACTTGAGCTTATTACTTCAGAAGTCGATCAGTGATGGAAATGGTTGATGTCAGTACATGGAGTTGTTAGAGAATGTGATATTCTTGTTAAGTATTCAGACAAGATAGTTGCTTCCTTTCATTCTGTACACTAAAGAAACAAACAGAAAACAGACGGATGGTTGCATTTTGGAAAAACTAAATTGGAGACTTTAGGTATGCAATCCCAGATGAATTGATAGAGTAAAGTGAATCCACCCCTTGGTGCAGCCAATTAATTTCTCTAAATTGAACATCTTCCAGATCCTTTTTTGTCTTGCTTTCCAAGCACCTCTATCAGCTGTCACAGAACAAACAACACTTCTTCATACCAATCCTGCCAATATTTTCTAGACAGTCTAGATGATTCTAAAGAGTAGCTCCCTACAGGGTAATTATGTGAAGACTGCTTTGTCTCACTCAATGAAGTTTCATTATTTCTATCTGTCTCCCTGCTCTTTGTGGGTAGGGCTGTTCAGAGTCAAAGACTCTGATGCTGAAGGAAAAGCATTCAATGTAAAAGATAAAAACCAAAACATATAAGTATATATTTAAAACAATGAATACAATGGGAGACCAGAAGAAAATTCTCAGATGAGAATATTATGAGAGGTAATATTTCACAGTGAGATTCTGAGGTAGTTTGAAAGAAAATGCCCCCCCAAAGGGAGTGGCACTATTAGGATGTGTGGCCTTGTTGGAGGAAGTGTGTCACTGCAGGGACAGGCTTTGAGGTGTCTTTTGCTCAAGCTTACCTCAGTGTGACTGTCAGTCTACTTTCTGGTGCCTGTAAGATGTAGCATTCTTAGCTCCAGCACCACATCTGCCTGAAGATTGTCATGCTCCTATCCTCATCATAATGGACTGAACCTCTGAAACTGTAAGTGAGCCACCCCAAATAAATGTTTTCTTTATAAGAGTTGCAGTGGTTAGCCGGGCGGTGGTGGTGCACGCCTTTAATCCCAGCACTCGGGAGGCAGAGGCAGGCAGATCTCTGTGAGTTCGAGGCCAGCCTGGGCTACCAAGTGAGTTCCAGGAAAGGCGCAAAACTACACAGAGAAACTCTGTCTTGAAAAACCAAGAAAAAAAAAAAAAAAAGAGTTGCAGTGGTCATGATGCATCTTCACAACAATAAAAACCTAACTAATACAGATTCCTTCAAAGGATTACATGATATCAGTATATGCACAAACAAAATATAATTCCCAGTCTCCTGTGCTCACAATCCCAGCTACCCAGGAGCTGGAAACTGAAGAATGGTGCATTAATGTCCACCCCAAGCTGCATATAAAGATGCTGCCTCAAGAATCATATAACACAAATATAATTTAAAAGAAACAAAAGTCTTAAAGTATTTACTATAAAGTGATAAATAAAAATAGTGACATAAAAGTAAAAGGAGACTTTAGCAGATAAATCTAAGAAGCAATACATGTTAATAAAGTTAAGAAGATGAGAAGAATCAAGGAAATAAAGTTTCCAAGGAATGACACTAAAATTTTCTCAGCAATGTGAAGCATATGAGAATTTAGCTTGAAGACCCTTTTAGATGGTCCTTCAAAAGTCTTAAAGAAAAGAGACTTTGATTTGCAATCAGTATTCCTTTTAGTAACCTATCAAGGAAAGTGTGGGGTATACAAGGAAAATCTTTTATTATTTTTAAATATTACATTTACTTTTCTATGTGTATTTGCACGCATATGTATGTACATGAGTATGTCAGGAAACTATTCTTTTCATCTACTGTGTAGGTGCTGAAGATCAAGTTCAGGAAGTCAGGGATGGCAGCACGTGCTTTTACTGGCCCAGCTGTGTCTCCAGCCCTTAACTGTAGTGTTTTATATTTTTTGCTTATTAATTTACTCTTTTATTTATTTACAGTGTAGGTATATTTTTTGTGAAGGCACATGGATGATGTGGTATATGTGTAAAGGTCAGAGGACAATTTACTGGATTCTGTTTTTGCCTTTCATCCTGTGTGTTCTGGGAATCAGACTTTACTTAGGTCATCACGCTTGGCAGCAAATGCCTTTTACCAACTGATCTACCTCACTGGTCCAAGAAGGTATTCTAGATGTAAAATACCAAATATCTTTCATTGGAAGGGGGCATAACACAGTGGTAACACATTTGGATATCATACTAGATACTGTTTGATTCTAGAAACACACATACACCTTAAAAATACCTTCTCCTACCATTTCTTAAAACCTTTTTGGAGGATAGGTATCAGTAAAATAAATGATGAAAGCAAAAAGAGAAGATCCCTGGGAACCCATCACTGGACAATGATGACAACTGAACAGATTCCCTCAACTGGGACAGGACCCCACTGGGTTGCTATGGTGATGGGCATCACACTACATCTAACATGGAGGGAAGAATGATTGGTGTAATGATTATTTATAGGACACTGACAACATTTTTGGAAAGTATGTTAAGCATTTAGTAAAATATAGTGCCATATATTATTTATACTGGTGATATGTATCTCACAGAAGAGCATTCTGAATATATATGTTTGAGAAAGAAAATTCAAATAATAGCCAAATAATTTCCAAAGGAGAGAAAAGTGATTATAGCATACCATGCGACACTGTCATATTGAATATTTACATAATCATGAAAAATATAAATTGTAAAATTGATTTATCCAAACTGCTATGGGATAGCAAAATAGATCCACAGGTAGGAGTCATTGTTGACAAACCTAAAGACCTGAGTTTGATTTCCAAGACTCACTTGTTTAAAGGAGAGAACTAAATTCTACACATTTTCCTCAGACATTTACATGTGTCCTTTGGCATGCATATGCACACAAACACTCACATACACACACACACACACACACACAGAGAGAGAGAGAGAGAGAGAGAGAGAGAGAGAGAGAGAGAGAGAGAGAGAGAGAGAAAGAGAGAGAGAGAGAAAGAGAGAGAAATAGAGAGAGAGAAAGGGGGCATAGACACACAGAGGGTAATACAAATGTAATTATTATAATTTTTAAGACCCCTGCTATGACTGTTAATTTTCATTGTCAACCTGAGTGGGTTTAGAATCTGTGGGGCAGCAAATCTCTGGCCTCATCTGTGAAGCTGCTTCCAGAGAAGTTTAACTGAGAAAGGAGGATGTACCCTCAATGTGGTATCTCTACACTATGAAATGTGATGAGAACTGAATAAAAAAAAGAACAAGGGAGAAAGCTTGAGGACAATCACCTCTCTCTGCTTCCTGACTGCAAGTGTAACTGAGGAGCTGATTCACTCTCCAGCCACCCTCAAACTGAACCAAACAAGCTCTTCATTCCTTAATTTGCTCTTCTTGGTACTTTGTCAGAGCAGCGAGCAAAATAACTACTATGTCTGCATCACATTCCGAGAGGAGAGGGACATCAGAAATGTAATTGGAAGACAGCTGTATTCTTAGTATAGTAGAAACTCAATCAGCAATAACTGAGATTCCTAATTCTTCAGTGGAATTTAAGTGAATTTGTATAGATAGGGTGGTGAACCTTGAAAACACAGCTGAACTCATCTGGAAGCCTCCCCTAGGAAGCAGGAGTGGGAAATGAGATTCAGAGGCATCAATAATGCTTACCCTCTAAATAATCACAGGTCATTGATCGTAGGGTCTTTTAAATAAACTATATGAGTCATATTTATAACAAGCTTTTAAATACTACACCAATGAGACGTGGTGATAGATTGAATATTCCTTTTGTCACAAAACTATACCAATAAATTTTATTTTAAAATTAAAATATTAAAATTATCAGTCCTTTACATGAATTCTTGATTTTAGATTTGTTATTCTTATTTATATTTTATATTCTCAAGTAACTTTAAATTCTGAATAAAGTAAATGTTTTTAATTTGAGATTCTAAGAAAGAAAAAAGAACTGAAATTTATTGTAACAGTTCAGCACTGTGGGGAGCTCACTGCAGCCTATCTGAAATCCTTTAAGGAGTTATTGCTCATTATTCATTTACAGCTCAGTTGTGACATCTGTCTTCTTGAGGGTCACCATATACAGTTTTCTGTGTGTAATTCAGCAGTGCAACTTATTTACCGAGTTACAAAATTACTCTTTGACCTTTTCAAGACTTATAATTTTGAATATGTGAACATCATAATTACATATTTAGAAGAGATATTTTACATAATTATCTTTGAGGCTTTAAGAATCCTAGTAATAATCCTGCAATCCCAGTAATTCCAGATCCTTAGAAAGCAGAAGGAAGATCTTGAGTTTCAGATTAGCCAAGAATACAGAGAGGGACTATGGAAGAAAGGAAGAGAGGAAGAAAGGGAGGGAGGGAAGTAGAGAAGGAGGGAAGGAGGAAAGAAGGAAATGATGAAGGAAGGAAGAGGGAGGGGAAAGAGGGAAGAAAGGGGAGGAAAGGGAGAAGTGAAGGGAGGGAAGGAGGGAGGGAAAAGAACAGAGGGAAAGCCCTTGTAGGCTCTGATATCAGGTCAGTAAAGAGGTCACAACTGCAAGATTTTTCTAAGGCTATGAAGTGAACTCTATGAAAAATGTTATAGTCAGTCAGTATGTGGTAGATAAGAATGTAGTTATGACAGGAATATGGACCATTTTACATACTGAACTCTCTTCCTTAAAACAAATTAATTCTCGATAACCATCATACTTTAAGCTTTTCTCTTTTCCCATGATTTGCCATAGTTTATTTTATTCTATGCCAACAAAGAAAATTCCAAGGGTGAAATAACTATCTATATGGCCATTAAGTGTTTCCTCCAGAGTCCTTTGCTCAATCTAGTTGAAATGATGCTAATTAGTCTTAATGGTTCAGAGAATACCTGTGAGTCCACAAATAGATGCTGAGATGCCTAATGGTAACCCCAGAAAACCCCCTTAGATAAATTTAATTCTTTCACCGGGTGGTAAAAATGGCTCAAAGTCAACTAGCATTTTCTTCCCCTTTTTACTAAGTGGAGAAATACATAGATCTAGATATGCACACTTTTTAGTGTTTGCCAGCTTAAGAAACCTAAGGACAACATTACAGGATACAAGGATGAAAATTTCAGAGTACGTTTTTGGCATCAACTTTGTTCCTGAAGAATAAAGTGAAATTCCATGAACCCTTATGACAAAAGTCATTTTGATAGAATCCGATGTGCCATTAGCACTGATTCTCCTTTGCCAATTTCTTCTTAGTCAATTATAGACCAGAAAGTAATGAGAGCTTGTATCATCCACATCCAGTATGTTGTGTTTTATCAGAATCATTGGCATGCCCGTACATTAAATGCAACAAAAACACTGGCAGTGTGTGTTACTATTTGGATGTCAATGTAGAAGATAAGTAATAAGTAATACATACAATTAAGGTTATTTTTTGTTAGATGATATAATACACAGATGTCCAGTCATATTGAAAAAGCAGTTTGTATGGTGATATATTGTGTACCATAATAATCTTGCCTGAGGATCAGAGGACAGAGCCAGCCACTAGATTAGACATAGAGGTCAGGCAGTGGTGGCATACACCTTTAATCCTAGCACTCAGGAGGCAAAGATCTGTCTGGATCTCTGTGAGTTTAAGGCCACACTGGGCTACATGAGATTTATCCAGTATAGAAGAGAAACAGAGCAAGGCAGTGGTGGCACACACCTTTAATCCCAGCAACATAAATCTCATGCCTTTGCTTGAGAAACACACAAGCCTTTAATCCCAGGAAGTATATAAAATGTGAGGAAACAGGAACTCACTCTCTTTAGACTGAGGATTTCGTAGAGGTAAGAGCTAGTGGCTGGCTGTTCTGCTTCTCTGATCTTTTAGCTTTTACCCTGATATCTGGATCCGGATTTTTTTGAAAGACTGTCTAAGATTCAAACAGCAGTTTTGTTGTCCCATTTTCATAAACATCATAGCAACTTTGGTATCCTTTAGGTCTGAGTTCAGTGAAGGGATGTCACAAATGTCAGACTTGCAGCAGCCAGGTTCAGCATAATTTCCCATGTGTCTGTCAGATGTCTGTTACCATTTACCAGTGTTGACAGCCACCAATCTTAGGTTACTAGTCCTTTTGACCACCAAAGCAACCAACAAACCAAACGTGTTTGTCACTTTTAAATATTTCTCCAGAGAAGGCACTCTACATCATAGATTTTCAGTAAGTTTGGAATTAATGAATTAATTACGGATCGTAGTTCAGAACCAGTGCCTTACCAAGTGTAAATGCATTACTGTTTAATCAAATCAGTCTGTCTTGCTGCTGTTAAACAGTTGGGAGTATGCAGCATGTACTCATTCCTAACATAAGCAAACAGCATTTAATGTGTTATTGAAGCTATTATCTAAAGTTCTATGCTTTATTGACCATTCAAGCAAGAGGATTAAAGCTGTTTGCAGGACAGTCTTCAACCTGACCCGAGGAACTTCTTCAGCTGTCTGAATAGTGCTCTTTTAAAAATTGCTTGAACTAAATTGAGCATTGCTCTCATATCTAAATGTCAGTCACTCTTTGTAGCTGATGTGCAGTCTTTTGGACTGCCTGTCTCTAGATTATTGCTTTATTGCCAGTCTGGCTACAAAATATTTTTATGTTTGTCATCATAACATATCAGGGAATGGGAGAACAATGTCCTTGGCTCCATATCAGAAAGCAACCCTGTAGTGGCAAGCCTGACGATATCATGACAGTGAATCATGAATCAGGATATAGCGGGGCAAATGAACATCCTTGGTATCACCAAGCACCAGATTATACTATGGAAAGCAAAGTTTGTAGTGATTAAACAGGCATTCTGACTTTTCTATGGTCCTCAGCATTTCACACTTTATGCACTTAAAGCACTAATGTGTTGAGACCTAACATTAAACATCTGTTTATCGAATGGAGCTTTCGATAATGTGCGGGCTGGCAGAAAATCTATTCTACAGTTTTCATTAAAGTTATTCTCTGAAACTTTTATACGTATGTACAGTGTATCATGATCACATCCTTTGCTCACTCCCTCTGCAGCTCCCCTTACTTACCAACCATTCCTCACTGCCAAATTCATGTTCTTTCTTTGTTTTCTGTTTCTTTCTTTGTTCTTCCTCCCTCTCCTCCTTCTCTTCTTCTGATAAAATAAAATCCAGTAAGGCCAGTTAATCCTACCTGTATACACCTGAGAATAGGGCCAATCACCCGGCATGGGCAACTTACCAGTGGCTATACCCTTAAGAAAAGTGACCCTTCCTCCCTCAGCAGCCATCAACAGCTCTTCAGCTGGAGTGAGGCCTCAGGGACCCATCCCTTATCAATACTAGAATCCCAGCTGGTGAGATCTTGTTTGGTCTTAACCATGGCTGCTCTGAGTTTGTATGTGCAACATCCATTTAATGTCTGGAATACAGTATTTTAAAACTCTCTTCTCCATCCTCTGGGTATTACATCCATTCTGTTTGCTTGTCCATAATGTTTTCCAAACGTTGGGGTGGGGAGGCAAACATAGATGTTCCATCTACAGCTTCTGTGGCTGCTGCGTACTCACCAGTATCTATTCTTAGCTCTTTGATAATAAATGGCAATGATGATTCTGAGAGATATGTGGAAGCCAGGATAAATGAGGTGTGGGGGCAAATGAGGGTCAGTTATTAAGGCTGAAGATACTGATCCATTGCATGCACTAGTCAGGGTTCTCTAGAGGAACAGACCTGATCTGATAGAATGAATACGTGTATGCATATATATTCTCTATAAAAAATATAAACATATACATAAATAAATCCCATGTATATCTATATAGAGAGAATATGTGTATGTATAAGTAATTTATTATATTGGCTTACAGACTGTGGTCCAGCTAGTCCAACAATGACCATCTACCAAGGAAGGTCTAAGAATCTAGAAGTTGTGCACTCCGTGAGGCTGTATATATCAGCATATGCTAGAATACTGAAGAGGTCGGCTCTAATGCCAGAGAAGGAATGGACTTGTATCCTAAGACAGAACATGCCCACAAAGATAGCAAGTTTCCTCCTTCCACATCCTCTTTATAGGCTGCTGGCAGAAGTTGTGAGCCAGGTTAAAGGTGGATCTTCCTGCCTCAAAGATCTGGATTGAAGGTGTATTTCACCACTTTAATATCTCCAGATCAAAAGTGGGTCTTCCTACTTTGAATGCTTTAATTAAGAAAAAGAATCCCTCACAGGTATACCTAGATATTTGACATTTAGTTAACTCCAAATTTAGTCAAGTTGATAACCAAAAATAGCCATCACAGATATAAACCCATGAAAACAAAGATAAATAAAAGGAATTATTTATTAATTTTAATTTCCTAAAGGATATTTTAACTGTATTTAAGACTAAATAAACCAATTATTTGCATAAAGTCAATCAGGAGCATCTATTATAATAAGGAGATGTTAAAAATTGGTATTTTTTTCACTAGGCTTTCTGTTCTTAGCAAAAGATCCCCTATTGAGACTCTGGGTGGACAGCTAGAGAGCCAGCATGGGACCCACCTAGGCCCTCTGCATGTGGGTGACAGTTGTGTAGCTTGGTCTTTTGTGGGGCCTGTCCCTGATGCATGAGCTGGCTCTTTGGAACCTATTCCCTATGGTGGGATGTCTTGTTCAGCCTTGATGCAGAGGGAGGATCTTGGTCCTGCTGCAGCTTGATATGCCATGCTTTGTGGATTCCCAAGGGAAACCTTACACCATCTGAATGGAGAGAGAGGAGGAGTGGATGGGTGAGGGTGTAGAAAGCAGGTGGGGGGAGGGAACAGGCGGAGAGCAGGGAGGGGAAACTGTGGTTGGTATGTAAAATAAAATAAAAAAAAGATCTCCTACTCTTTCCGTATTTGTATTGTATTTACTAGTAGACACTCCAATCATCAGTGACATTTTTTTTCACTTATACTTTTCAATTATTCAAATATTAGATATTTCATTTATTAGATTGCCTAGATACAAACTATATACCCATGGGGTATATTTTTCACAATTTATAAACTGTATTCATAGTTTAATTTTATTATGTTTTACCCATTTCTTCCATAGTTTCGGGCTAAGTTAAATTCTGCACGTGTAAGTTGAATGCTGTTTGATTCAGTACAGTGGCGCAAATCTTTATCTTTCTGTCCAAAATATGATGGGATGGTTAACTTGACAAACTGAGAGGACCATGTTACATGATTGGGGATAAATTTTCCTGTTTTCATTAGTAGCCCTGAGTTACAGCTCTAAGCAAGTTCAAATAAGATGATGCCCTTCATATCTGCATAGGGCCTTTTCTCTGTTGTTGCTGATCACAACTTATTGTAAGCCCTTTTCATATATCTTTTCCTCATTCCTTGATTAAACATTGTTTTTTTCTCTTGTGGATATCTTCTTATATTTTCATGATCCATTTTTCTACTTACTGTTCTTGACTCCACACTGTTAGCAACTGGTGATTTTAGTTATACTTGAAACTAAGATTGTTGCTGACACCAGCTTTTAAAGAAATCCCCTCTCTTTTTAGAAGCACTTATTGGATGTAAAATGTTGTTATATCCCTTCTTTCTGAAAGCTCACATGGGACAGCATTCTTTGCTCTTCTCAGTGAGAGGTCTGACCCCTGAACTCTTTTGAAAGCAGGCAATGGTGATTGTCGTCCTTATTACAGGAAGCTCTAATTTAATAAGTACTCCTTCAAATTTACTTGAAATGGTTTCCATGTTCAGGAGGAATATGTAGTCACAAATGTTGGAGTATAATTGTTCTAAATACAATCAGTTTGTATAATGCAACTCTAATTTAGATTGTTAATTTAAAAAACAAAAATCATAGGCTCTCAGGAATGAACTGGCTTCTAAGGACTCAGCTTAAAATTGGATGAAGAGAAAATATTTGAAAGAAGGAATTTTATAATACTAATGCAATGTCATTTTGTATGAAATAATATAGCCTATTTAAGTAATGTAAGTAGTGTCTTACTCACACATCATCCATTTGTGAAATGCTTGTCATGTGGTGGATTTTGTGTATCTCAATGAAAAGACTTAGGTATATCTGTATGTCTTATAAGTCTGAAGACAGTCTCCATTGTTGATCCTTACTTTCTATCTTATTTGAGACAGTATCTTGTTCTTTGCTATAAACTGCAGTCTTCCTTTGAGTTTATGTTATAATTGAGTTTATTTTTATAATCTGAACAATTATCTACAATTATTTTATATAAACATTGTCTTAGTGTTTCTACTGCTGTAATGAAACAACATGATCAAAGGTAAGTTGGAGAGGAAAGGGTGTATTTAGCTTATACTTCCATATCATTGTTCATCACTGAAGGAAGTCAGAACAGGAACTCAAACAGGGCAGGAACTGGGAGGAAGGGGCTGATGCAGAGGTCATGGAGGGGTGCTGCTTACTGCCTTGCTTCTTATGGTTTGCTCAGATTGCTTTTTTCTTTTCCTTTTTCTTTTTTTCCATTTTATAAACCAACCACAGATCCCCTTCTCCTTCCTCCTCCTGCTCCTCTCACCTCCCCCATCAACCCCCAACCCCTCAACCCGCTCCCACAGAGTAAGTTCTCCCGTGGGGGGACAGCTAATCCTGGTACATTCAGTTGAGGCAGGACCAAGCTCCTCCCTGCTTTGTCAGAGGTTAGCAAGGTGTCCGACCATAGGTAATAAATGGGATCCAGAAAGCTGGCTCATATACCAGGGATAGAACCTGGTCACACTGCTGGGACCCCTCAAACAGATCCAGCGACATAACTGTCCCCCTTATGCAGAGGGTCTAGTCCGGTCCCATGCAGGTTCCACAGCTGTCAGTCTAAAGTTTGTGACTGCTTTGAGCTTGGTTCAGTTGTCTCTGTAGATTTCCCCATCGTGAAATTTGCAGGCAAATGGATAGAACTAGAAAATATCATCCTGAGCTAGGTAACCCAGACTCAGAAAGACAAACGTGGTATGTACTCACTCATAAGTGGATTACTAGATGTAAAGCAAAGGATAATCAACCTACAACCCACTGCTCTAGAGAAAAAAGGAAACAAAGAGGACCCTAAGAGGGATGTATGGATCACCTTTGGAAGGGGAAACAGAGGAGATCCTGATGAGTAAACTGGGGATTGGGGGTCAATAGAGGGTAGGGGATGGGATATGAGAACAGAATGGTCAAGCTGGGGGAGGGATGGAGTGGGAGAGCAATGAAAGGGATATCTTGATAGAGGAAGACATTGTGGCATAAGAGAGAAACCTGGTGCTAGGGAAATTCCCAGAAATTCAAAAGGACGACCCCAGATTAGACTACTAGCAACAGTGGTGATGGTCCCTGAACTGGTCTACCCTAGTAACTAAATTGGTGAATACCCTAACTGTTATCCTAGAGCCTTCATCCATTAACTGATGGAAGCAGATGCAGAGATCCACCATGCACCAGGCTGAGCTCCGCTAGTCCAGTCGAAGAGAGGGAAGAGGGATTATAGATTGCTTTCTCAAAGAACTCAGGACCACCAGCCCAGAGATGGCATCACACACAATAGGCTGGGCCTTCCCCATCAATCACCAGTTAAGAAAATGCCCTATACCCTTGCCCACAGCATGATCTTATGGAGGCATTTTGTTGATATAAAATTATCCACCACAAACATCTAAGATAATTATTTTCAGATATTCAATTGGTAAAACCAATATTTAATCATTTGAGGATTATATGAATTATTTTAACTCTGTGGATATATAACACTTAATGAGTGTGAATCTTATTGGTGCAATATCACATTCTTTTGTGTTTATGATAAATTTACATAATGTTCCTGAGTGCTATACCAGGACTCTATACATGTCTTGTGTGGAAATATTTAGTTATTGTAGTATATCACTAAACTATCTGTTTCTTATTCTTTATCATATTCATGAAAACATTCAAACCTTGAAAGGTTAACCTGGGGAAACTGACCTCTTACTCTGCTGCTGAGACTTTTTGCATATCAGATGTCACTACAAGAGTCTTAGTTAGGGTTTCTATTGCTGTGAAAAACACCATGACCATGGCAGCTCTTATAAAGACAGCATTTAATTGAGGTGGTGGGCTTACAGTTCAGAGGTTCAGTCCATTGTATTCATGGCGACGAGCATGGCAGCATGCAGCAGACATGGTGCTTGCTACATCTTGAACAGAAGGCAACAGGAAGTAGACTTAGACACTGGGCAGTATCTTGAGCATAAGAAACCTCAAAGCCTGTCCCACATCCTCCAACAAGGCCATACCTACTCCAAAAAAGCCACAGCTTTTTTTGTTTTGTTTCGTTTTTTTTTTTTTTTTTTTTTTCTGAGACAGGGTTTCTCTGTGAAGCTTTGGAGTCTTTCCTGGAACTCACTCTGTAGCCCAAGGTGGCCTTGAACTCATAGAGATCTGCCTGCCTCTGCCTCCCGAGTGCTGGGATTAAAGACGTGAGCCACCACTTCCCAGCTTAAAGCCACAGCTCTTAATAGTGCCATTCCGTATTAGTTTATGGGTACTAATTACATTCAAACTACCACACCTGTGTAAAATAAGAGTCATTAAATATTTAATTTTCTGTACCATACTGAATAGCAAAACCTCCCATGTAAGACAATTTCATATGCTACAGTTGTCTTATATGTTTTTCCAAAGACCTTTAAGCTTATGACATTGCAACGATAGTTGGAAATCATGCACACTTGTACATTTAAAGTATGTTGTTCACTTTTTAGTATAGTCTCAAACTTCTGTGATCATTAACACAATGCATTTTCGAATACTGTTAATGCTATAGAAAGAATCCACAGACCCATTGGCCTCCTCACAAACAATTCCTTCATGCTTAAGTCTCAGCACCACAATGCTGTTTTTTTCTATACATATCTGCCTGTTTGGGGTATGTGTTTAAAGAAAAGATAGGACTAGAGATTTGAGGGCTAGCATTGATATGTTTTCAAAAATACATCTATGCTATAGGATATATTTCATTTTATGGCAGAGTAATCAAATGACATTTTTCCATGACACAGAAGATATATTCATATTTAAAGGAGCATTTTGATGATTGTATTATAAGTTCTAGTTAGCTAATGTCAGATTTATTCTTGAATTAAGATTCAAAATCATTCCTACAGACTGATTTGCTAGCTAGGCTCTTCATCTATGACATGATAAAAAAAAAAGAAACTTATCTTTATATTAACACACATTGCTTTTTGCCAAAAGATTGCAATTACATATTCTGAGGTGGCATGTCCCCTACTAACACTAATGTGTCACTTGTAACATGCAGCAGGAGCACATCTTTCCTGGGTACTGGCCCACAGTTCACATCTAATATGAAACTTCCACACGGGTCTTTAATCTCACATTGACCATCAGAAAAAAAAAAATTTCACCTTACCATAAAGTTAAAAGAGTATTTACGTTACTGAATAAATTAGTGCTTCTCTGCTGTCTAACTTTGCAATGCATATTTTATATTGAGCCTTAATCTCCCTGTATAATTATTAGGAAGTGGGGCCTTTGGGGAAGTGAATACCTGACCAGGAATTCACATGCTGGGTGAGATAATGGCCTAAAAAGGAAGCTCCAGGGAGCTGCTGGTGCTGTCACAACTTCCTTCAGCCAGAGGCTCCGTCTGAGCACTAGGGAACAGTTGTTTCAGACACGGAATGTGCTGTCATCTTGATCTTAAATTTACCACCTCTAGACCTGCCAGAGCCATAGCACTATTATTTATAAGCACCTGTCTGATGGTGTTTTGACAAAGCAGCATGAATGAGCTAAGATAACATCATCTTTGCCCTTTTCATCTGCATCTTTCAATTACCAGTCCTGGCCAGTAATGTTTGACATGGTATCTGTGTATCTCACATTTTCACTTCTGTTTAGAATTAAAGCTTTCCCTCCCTTGTTTCTGATAGAAGCCTCCAAATTATAATTTAGCAATCACTGTGGACATCACTCTACCCACACAGTAGGAACAAGATAATCTTATTTCTTCAGAATGAACCTATAAGCTTTTTATTTCAGCCACAGCATTAACCAGCTTAGTGACCCAGACTAGATAGATCCTCATGAAATTATTGCTGGTCCGATGGGCGAAAGTCTTTTGCCATCTGTCCTGATTGCTGGAGTTATTGTTTGTAAGTCTGAAGCTATTATCAACTGCTCTATCCTTGTATAGACTGATTCTTCTAAAATAAACACAATATAGAAGCTGTCAGTGTTCTGATATGAAACAAAGTTGTATGTGAGACAGCAGAACCTGAATGTCTAGATCCAGCTACTCTTGAACCTAGGTGATACTCTTAACCTGACTTAAATTAAAAAGCAAATTGCCATTCCTTTAGTCATTTAATGTTTTAATTTCTATTACTTCAAATTGAAGTAATCTTGAAAGACAGTCTTCAAATAGATTAAAAAGTAATCAGGGTAGAAACATAAAAAAGCTTAGAAAAATTAAGTTTTCAAAGTTCTTTTTCTCAACACTAATCCAGCTTATATTTTGGATAGAATTCTTATAACTATAATGAAAAACAACTATTTGATAATTTATTTAATTAAACATAATCTTATATATATTTGAGGCTTTATCTCCTGTGTACAATAAACCAATAACATTTCATTAATCTTTATAGAAATAATCACTTATGATTCAAAGATATCTCCAAACAATGGGATGGTGTCTTTAAACATTCTTCCCTCAAATTAGGTTGTGCTGCATTGTGATTGTTACAGAAGCAAACAAAGGAAATGAACATTATTAGTGGTCAGAGAGTCTGTGAGTGCTACAAAATAGAGTAGCTGAGGTAGATTTTCCACAGAAGAAGTTAATCAACATACAAAACAAAAATGGAAGAAATGGATCCTCTTGAGAAATGGTTTCAACATAGTTCAGATACTTACTTCCTTGCATGAAAAGCTTTGAGAGGAATATTTTATAATCAAATATTACATGATCAGAGCCTTAGATTGCAGCTTATCATCCCAGTGATGGTGGTTGTGGAGTGGAATGGATAGATTATTGAGGTGCATTATATAAATGGACTCCTGGAGCTCTTCGGGATACAATTAGAAAATCATTGCATTATACATTTTCATCCCTGGGAGACTGACTATGACAATAGCAGTTGTAGTGAACACCGTGATATGTGTCATTTTACATCCTGAAATGGAGATTAACTGCTGGGGAATACATGTGGCTTTGGAGTCTCTGTACTGTTTCAGTCTGACAGTGGAGAGAGCTTTTAAACATCATCTTAGAAAAAAATTCTTATGCAGGTGCTGTTTACATGAGTTTCAGTGCAGAAGTTTCTCTGGCTTATGTACTCGCTCTCACAGAAGAGATTTCATCTTGGCAACTAATACTTTCTGAACTCAAATTCTGTGACTGTAGAAGCTATTATAGCCAAGGAAAATAGGAGAAAAATCAGAAATCCATTCACTCCATCAGTCTTCCCCACTCTACCCAATATTAAATCCAGCTCTCCACAGGACAACATTTAATTGATTTTAAGTGACATATCAACCTCAACCTCCTTCCCTTAGGACCATTTCCAACAGTCATATGGCCTTGAATGAACAGGCTCAGAATCTGATTCCCATTTTATTTGATGTAATGTTTTTTTCTGTTCCACATTTTAATAGTTCTTTCTTTGCTACGTGCAACCAGTGTATTCTACTCTTGTAGCAGGAGACAGACTTAGAAAGTCATCAAAAACATAACTCTAGTACACTTCAACTATTGTTAATCTGTTTTATGTCAGAATTGTTTATGCAATTCATTAGTACTTCATACAAATCGTACAATGGAGAAAAGCTCGTTATGCTACGTAGCAGCTTCAACACTATCCCCTCTATTAAAACCTATTGTCTTTCTATGAACTCTTGGTAACTCAGTGACTTTATATGCAAGAGTTGCAGGAAATAAAGTTTTAAGCTTTAGAACCTGATCTGCTTAATTGAATTATGTGCGATATATTCAGTAATATTCCAAAGTGACAGTCCGCTATTTCACTTAAAAATGCTCTGAGCATCATTCAGCTTGTATCCAGTTCGGGTTTTCCTTGATAATTCTTATCCAAACACATTTTTTAAATACATTTATGCTAAAAGTTGATTTTTCCCTAGTCCACAAGCCTATGTCTTTGATACTTACTTTGACTCTCACTATAAATAATTTTACCTTCACTGTTGTTCTAAAGACTTATTTCTTACAGTCATTGTCCACAGCTTCTGTCTCTCTGTTCCTTTTTGCCCCAAAGCAGCATTTCAAAATTTTATCCTTCTACTTTGAATCATTTTGAAGATAGAGACATTGCTAAAATAACCCATTTCTCTGAAATCTCTGTGAATTTTCCTTTGGGGTGCTGAAGATTGAACCTGTGGCCAAACACACACTAGGCAAGCACTCTAACACTGAGGTCTGTCATCAGCCCTCTTTTTGTCTGTATTTTGAAACAAGACCTTACCCAACTTTCCAGAATAGATTTGTAGATAGATTCAGTCTTGTGGTCTACTGGGGCCTTGAACTTGAGGTCCTCATCTTACCCTACCAAGGAATAAGATTACAGACATGAGGTTCCAGGCCTATCATGCACTCACCCTTGAAAGGGGAAGTCATCCCAGCACAGTATATGTGGCTCAGAAAGCTACTGCTTCATAGCAGAATAAGCAGATGCCAGCATTAAAAACAGCTAGGCAATTTGGAGCCCAGTATAATAGGGGATGGAAGAGATAAAGATGATTTGGATTGTTTTCAGAATTAAGGAGAAATGAATAGATGTGAGATACATTTTAAATTTTGATATCCTTAAGTGTGATAGGAAGTATATACCAGGTAAAAGAATGAGAAATCAAAGTTGACTGTGTGATTTCTATATTTTAAAAAGTGCCATTTTTTTTGAAGTATGAAGAGACCTGATAGAGAAAATGATTGGAACGAGAACATATTAAGATTCAGAGATCAACGGCTAGGCCCCGGGTGGAGCATCTAATTAGCAAGAAAGAGGAGGGTTTATATGAGTGAGAATTGCTGAAACCAAGGTTGGATAAAGCACAGGGACAAATAGCCAAACGAATGGAAACACATGAACTATGAACCAAAGGCTGAGGGGCCCCCAACTGGATCAGGCCCTCTGAATAGGTGAGACAGTTGATTGGCTTGATCTGTTTGGGAGGCATCTAGGCAGTGGTACCAGGTCCTGGGCTCATTGCATGAGTTGGCTGTTTGAAACCTGGGACTTATGCAGGGACACTTGGCTCAATCTGGGAGGAGGGGACTGGACCTGCCTGGACTGAGTCTATCAGGTTGATCTCAGTCCTTGGGGGAGGCTTTGCTCTGGAGGAGGTGGGAATGGGGGGTGGGCTGGGGGGAAGGGGAGGGGGGCAGGAAGGGGGAGAACAAGGGAATCTGTGGCTGTTATGTAGAACTGAATAGCATTGTAAAATAAAATAAAATAAATAAAAATATTAAAAAAAGATATTTTATACAGATGTTTTGAAAAAGATGGCTTTTTGCAATTATAACGGAGTTGATATTAAGGTGCAAAAGTGTGGAATTAGCAGTTCTTGGTTGCAGACATAAATTGTAGGTTTTTAAGTGGTTTTAAAAGTTTTCAGAGAAGATTTGTGTAGTTGAGAAAAGACTATGGCTAGCGAAGAATTGATAACTCAGGACTTTGCTTTTGAACCCCCCAAATTGGGGTGAGGCAAGGAAAAGATGACAGTAACTGTAGCTAGAGTTTTCCTGCCTTGCCCGCAGTCAGGACAAATCTTTGTCACCCGCCAGTCCCACAGCCGCTCAGACCCAACCAAGTAAACACAGAGACTTATATTGCTTACAAACTGTATGGCCGTGGCAGACTTCTTGCTAACTGTTCTTATATCTTAAATTAACCCATTTTTATAAATCTATACCTTGCCACGTGGCTGGTGGCTTACCAGCATCTTTACATGCTGTTTCTCCTGGCGGTGGCTGTAGTGTCTCTCCCCTCTTCTTCCTGTTTCCACAATTCTCCTCTCTCCTTGTCCCGCCTATACTTCCTGTCTGGTCACTGGCCATCAGTGTTTTATTTATATAGAGTGATATCCACAGCAGTAACTGAAGAGGAGACAATGTGAGCACAGGGAGAGGAAATTAAACCCGACTCTGAACCACCACTGACAGAGATAATCCCCATAGGAGACGCTCTTGGAGTTAGGACTCATGCACAAGGGCGTTATTTATAATGTCGGATGAATGTCTTGGAATATGAAATGGAGTCAGAATATTTTGTTTTAATAACTGTGCCAAGTACACTTGTTATCTTTTTCTTAATTTAACATGATGTATGTGTAGTGGGTAGCCATTCCAGCTTGGATCTGGAAGTTCCAACCCCCATTGAGACTCTGGCAACTGTCACATCTATGAGGCTGGGCGAGGGGAGGCGCCTGGAGACCCGAGAGCTGGATGGGCCAGCGCTCTCTCTGTGCGCTCTCGGTGTCAGGATGCTGAACGGTGAAGGTGGACTGTGCAGAGCTCTGGAGAACACTGCTGGATTGCGTTACACCTTCCCCAGACCCTGCGACCTACCCATTACTTAATTTGTGAGTTACGCCATTAAATAAATACCCTTTTAACTACGTGGAGTGGCCAAAATAATTACTCCAATATGTATGTTTTAAAATATTCCAATTAAAACAATGGACTTTGTAATATATAAATTATTTTCCTAGTACAAATTTAAGAAGTAGTAATCATTCACAATAAAAGTAGAGGAAACTAGTCATGAAGTCAGACTGTCACCCAGGGTCACCCACTGATGTTGAAAGCCCAGAGGTAAGTATTAGAAAAAATATTTTCCATTTGAATTGACATAGTGTTTTTGTGCTACAGATTTTCCTGTCTCATCTAAAATAACAGTGTGACAAATCTAGGTTTAAAGGCATTGTTCACCATTGGCATATTGTTAACATGTACTGAACTGTTTTGTCCCTGTAGTGTTGACAGCATGGTTATAGTCATTGAACTTAGTTGCTAGGTAGGGTCTATTTAAACAGTGGGAGCTAGTAATGGAGAGGGAGGCTGTAGATGCAAGTCTTTTCTGTGCTCTATGTGTAGCTTCTGTACAATGATAGGACACTGGTTTAGAAGCCTATTAACAGTGCTCTCAATAGTTACCATTATGGATCTAGTGGAAACTTGGAGAAAGTTAGAGTTCCTATTTATCCTCATTTCTTAGCACTTTTGGAAAAGCTGCTAAGTCATGTTGAACTTGAGGGTTAGCTCCTCATACACTAAAAACAGGTGCTCATAATTTCACACTAAATCATGAACCTCAAAACAATGTTGAGTTTAGTTTTGAACTGTGGTCTCTGGCAATAAAAACATGCCTTTTAAAAGTTAATCTATTTTCTGTTATTATGAGTAGACACCATGTACTGTTTTTCAACTTTTTAGCAACTGTTTTCAACAAAGATTTTTTTTTAGTTTATCTTAGATTTAAGAAAGTTGGCACACCAGTTCTAATCATTTTATTTCCCACTCAGAAATGTCAAGATGTTTGTGGAAAAAATATATACTTGGTGATTCTGATGTCATATGAGTATTTCTTTACCATTTTCTATCACGCTGGATCACCTGTTCCATAAGTTTAATGTGGCACTGTTAAAGACCAACAGTGTACATAGACTATACATGGCATCCTGTGATAAAAAATAATTAATTACAGTATAAAATCTAGACTGTATTCATTGAGTTAATATGGCATTCTTTATAAGGCGTTCTTTATAATCCAATAATTCTAAGGAAAATAAAATGAAGACCACACTACAAAAGTTGCTATAGATAACAAAATGTAAAATACTTTGCCGTTACCCAGACACTGGTTTGTATACATATTTTTATATTCATAGATGTATGTTTAGTTCAAATTTCCCCAAGAGAACCTATTAAAAAGAGACAGGGCTATGGGTAATAGGAGAAAATTAAGACTTAGATCAGTTAAATGTCTTATTCAAGTCTGAGCACTAAATTGTATGTGACCTGCCATTCAAGCTTATGTTTCCACACTGCATTTGTTGATGCTAACATACAATTCTTCTTCAGTGCTAGCTTTGTAGTCGTATCTTTATGTTAACAGTTTTGTATTTGTGGGTACAAACAAGCAGAGAATGATAACACTTGAAGAAAATTTTCTATGTTTAACGTGTTCATGTGTTTCTTATCATTTTCCCTAACCAGTACAGAATAAACTTTATACTAAAACATTCTCACTGTGGTGGGTATTATAAGTAAAGTTTTTTAAAGTACATGGGAGTCAATATATATATAGCTTTTATGCAAACATTATAGGGTTTTATATAAGAAACATGAACATCTACAGATTTTGATAGCGTCAATGAGGTGGGAAGGGAGTCTTGAAATAAATTACTCGAAGAATCTAGGAGCTGCAACGATACATACAATACTTTATTAATATTTAATGTATTATAATCTATGAAGCACATACTGCTTATAATATGTACAAATATTATAATATAATTAACCCGTGAGAAGCAATTCAAAATTACTTAAGAACTATGTCATTTAAGCTAGGAGATGATTTAGTGTGGAAAATATACTACTGTTATTAGCCAAAAAAAAAAAAAAAAAAACCAACAACAACAAAAACTCTTGTTTCACCTTCCTACATGTAATTGTAGTATGTAGAGTAAATATTTGCCATTTTTGTTGATATTTCTTAGTTTTGGTAAGTGCTATAGTTACTCTTCACATAGGGATAACAAAGAAGCAACATTTATAAGCATGCCATCTGATGTTTATTGCCTGAATTTGGTATGTACATCACCTTCTGACAGGCTATATGAAGATCTCAGGTCTAGAAAGTGTGATACAGACGTAAGAGAAATCAATGAGATGACATGGTAGTCTGCCTTTATTGATTGATGAACCATAAAATGAAGTACTGGAGTTTGAAAAATAATGTAAAGAACTTTGACAGATATGAGATAGATCATTGAATCTACTCTAAGAGAAAAGATAAAGAAATAATAGGATAAATAGGTAGATCATTGAATCTACACTGAAGAAAAAGGAGAAGATATAAAAATGACAAACGGTAGACTACTGAATGTATTATGAAAAGAAAAAAGAGAGAATATGGATATGATAAGATAAAAAGGGAGATTATGGAATCTACTTTTAAAAAGGAACTACTTGTTTTAAATAAGATAAGTAATGAAATTTTTTTGTCTGAATTTGTCAAATGTTACTGGACTGGACATTGTTATATATTAATGGAGTTTTTTTTATCTGAATCTGTTAAATGTTAATGGACTAGACATCATTAATGTAATTTTTGGCTATATATATTGTATATACCTATTGGATAGTTTTTCTTGTATTAGTTATAAGCTTTCTTTAATTTTAGACAAAAAGAGAGGAAATGTGGTGGTATTGTGTTCCCCAAAATATTGTGTACCTTAATAAACTTATCTGGGATCAGAGAACAGAAAAGCCACTAGTTAGGCAGTGATAGCACACACCTTTAATCCTAGCATTCTAGAGGCAGAAATCCATCTGGGATCTCTGTGAGTTCAAGGCCACATTGGAAACAGCCAGGCATGGTGACTCACGCCTTTAATCCCAAGAAGCAAGCCTTTAATCCTAGGGAGTGATGGTAGAAATCAGAAAGTTATATAAGGTGTGAGAACCAGAAACGAGAAGCATTTGGCTGGTTAAGCATTCAGGCTTCTAGCAGCAGTTCAGCTGAGATCCATTCGGATGAGGACACAGAAGCTTCCAGTCTGAGGAAACAGGACCAGCTGAGGAATTGGCAAGGTGAGATAGCTGTGGCTTGTTCTGTCTCTCTGACCTTCCAGTGTTCACCCCAATAACTGGCCTCGGGTTTTATTTTATTAATAAGAACTTTTAAGATTCCTGCTACACTTTGACCCTACTGGTTGTAGCTGCTTTTCCTTCTTCTTCCTTCTCCCTTCTTCTTCCTCCTCCTCCTTGTCCTCCCCCTCCTTTTCCTTCTATGCCTCCTCCTCCCCCTCTTCCTGCTCATCTTCTTTTCCAAGACAAGGTCTCTCTATGTAGCTCTAGCTATCCTGGAACTCACTGTCTAGACCAAACTGGCATTAAAACTCACAGAGATCTGCCTCCCTCTGTCTCCCAAGTAACGGGATTAAAGTATGCACCACTATACCCCACTTTACAAATGAAGGCTCTTGTAGACTGGTATTATGTGCCATCATTCCTAGGAAGATGTGAACAGACATCTACTTACTATAGATAAGGACCAAACTACAGATACCACCAGTCTTACCAATGGTTTTTATTGGGGTTACTTCTAGGAATATGGGAGAGGGGCTGTTTACAAGGGCAGAAATGACAGCTGCATCACCAAAAGGAGACTTCACCATAAGTGATGATGGCTCATGAAATTTGGAAACCTGAATAGTACTGCTCAACCTACAGGTAGTTCAACATGTTGGAGAATGTCCTTTTAGGGTGGTTCTAGTAGGCTGAAAATCTTCTAGGAAACCCAGCTGGTCTCTTTCTCTTTCAGCCAGGTTGGCTACTCTGAGCACATCAGGAGTTTTTACAGCTTATATTTACTTGGTGAGGAAGGAGCCTCCTGCATTTGCTCAGTGTAAAGGACTTCCTGATGCTCTTGAGTATTTACTTTCTGAGACTAATAAGATTCACAGAAGTCTAGGGCGTTTCATCTCCATACACAGCACCCTGTGTCTTACCAAGCTCCCCTTAAGATGAGGGTGTATCTAAGAGGAGATTGCTACAACCAACTACAAGAACCTGCAGAGTTGAGATGACCTGCTGAAAACCAGGTTTACAGCCTTGGTAATTAGCCATAAAATTCTATGTGGAAGTTGAAGCTCTCAAAGGAAATCTGACAGCAAGCACTGAGCATGGGAGCTAAAGCTGAGGCCTCTGGAATTGAACAGGCTGCCTCCCACTCTTTCAATAAGCTTTAATAAGCAAATTGATTACATTGTTTAATGTGCTGAGACTCAGTTTTCTTATCTGCAACAGTGGTTACAATACTCTTCCTACTTAAGGAATACTTATGGGAGGTTATATAAATATGTCACTATAAACTTTCATGCAATTAAGCTATTCACCAGAGGGAGATCTTACCATGTAGTCTATACAAGGTAGTGTCTGTGCCCTGTGTGATGAGTTAGCACTCCAGTTAGGTAAACCATGTTGATGAAACGGTTGTGGATGCCTGATCCAGTCTTCTATATATTGGAGAATGGTGGGGATGCCTGATCCAGTCTTCCATATGTTGGAGAATGGTGGGGATGCCTGATCCAGTCTTCCATATATTGGAGAATGGTGGGGATGCCTGATCCAGTCTTCCGTATGTTGGAGAATGGTGACAGTGTAGTTCATAAAGTTGATAAGTGTTTCAGGAGATGGTTAAATCTTGACAAATACATATTTGTTTTAAAGTGATATTACAGAGAAACATGCAAAGGGCAACCAGGTGGAATATCTGTTGAGAATTTCAAACCACCCAGCAGAATTGTTTTTTTTTTATTAATTTAATTTAATTTTATTTTACAATACCATTCAGTTCTACATAACAGCCACAGATTCCCCTGTTCTCCCCTCTCCCGCCCCCCTCCCCTCCCCCCAGCCCAACTCCCATGCCCACCTCCTCCACGGCAAAGCCTCCCCCAGGACTGAGATCGACCTGGTAGACCCAGTCCAGGCAGGTCCAGTCCGATCCTCCCAGATTGAGCCAAGCTTCCCTGCATAAGTCCCAGGTTTCAAACAGCTAACTCATGCAATGAGCAGAGGACCTGGTACCACTGCCTAGATGCCTCCCAAACAGATCAAGCCAATCGACTGTCTCACCTATTCAGAGGGCCTGATCTAGTTGGGGGTCCCTCAGCCTTTGGTTTATAGTTCATGTGTTGCCATTCGTTTGGCCATCTGTCCCTGTGCTTCATCCAACCTTGGTTTCAACAATTCTCGCTCATATAAACCCTCCTCTTTCTTGCTAATTAGACTCCCGGCGCTCCACCCGGGGCCTAGCCATGGATGTCTGCATCCAGATTCCTCAGTCCTTGGATGGGGTTTCTGGCACAACTATTAGGGTGTTTGGCCATCCCATCACCAGAGTAGGTCAGTCCAGGCTGTCTCTCGACCATTGTCAGCAGTCTCTTGTGGGGGTATCTTTGTGGATTTCTGTGGGCCTCTTTAGCTCTTTGTTTCTTCCTTTTCTCATGTGGTCTTCATTTACCATGGTCTCCTATTCCTTGTTCTCCCTCTCTGTTCCTGATCCAGCTGGGATCTCCTGCTCTCTTTCCCTCAACCCTCGCCCTTCATTGCTCCCACTCATGTCCAGGTTGTTCATGTAGATCTCAGCCATCTCTCCGTCATTTGGCGATCCTCGTGTCTTTCTTGGGGCCCTGTTTTCCAGGCAGCCTCACTGGTGCTGTGAGGACCAACATAGTAAAAATGGCAATTTTACCAAAAGCAGTCTACAGATTCATTGCAATTCCCATCAAAATACCAACACAATTCTTCACAGACCTGGAAAGAATAATACTCAACTTCATATGGAAAAACAAAAAACCCAGGATAGCCAAAAGAATCCTGTACAATAAAACAACCTCTGGAGACATCACAATCCCTGACTTCAAACTCTACTATAGAGCTACAGTGATAAAAACAGCTTGGTACTGGCATAAAAACCGACATGTGGACCAATGGAATCGAATTGAAGACCCTCACATTAACCCACACACCTATGAACATAAAATTTTTGACAAAGAAGCCAAAAGTGTACAATGGAAAAAAGAAAGCATCTTCAACAAATGGTCCTGGCATAACTGGATATCAACGTGTAGAAGGCTGCAAATAGATCCATATCTGTCACCGTGCACAAAACTTAAGTCCAAGTGGATCAAGGACCTCAACATAAATCCAGCTACTCTGAACCTGCTAGAGGAGAAAGTAGGAAGTAGTCTTGAATGCATTGGCATAGGAGATCACTTCCTAGATATAACACCTGTAGCAGAGACACTGAGAGAAACAATCAATCAATTGGACCTCTTGAAACTGAGAAGCTTTTGCAGAATTGTTTTTAAATTTCTTCTGTGATGTTTCTTTTGTGAAATACCTGGCTTGGTTTGTAGAAGCAAAAGTCAAAGATGACATAGAACATTTTTATCTGTTGTCTGATGTTAATCAATTGCTATATTTCATTTCCTATAGATTAACATGGAGAGTATGGTCAGGCAAAGTCTCAGTACATAATAGACAAATAGAAAGACATTTTAAGAAGGGTGATCATAATGAGAATGCAACACTTGAGTTTTCCAGGCGGCATCAGGCTGTAGAAAGGAGGATAAGTAGAGTGCAGAGTAAAGCAAGAAGTTCAAACCTATGTTATTTAATTAGTTCTGTTCTGTCAACATCTCAGTGTAGATGAACAAAATATTATCTAAGTACCAGAATTAAATACAGATGTACAAACTTTATGTAGTGGAAACATTATCCATCCATCTCTCTTAGTTTCAGTAGAGTGAATCTCTTGGTAGCTGTCATACATGATAAATATGGTTTAGTTAACAAAATTGTACTTTATGTAACTGCATACTTTACAACAGAGATCAATAACTAGGTTACGAATATACAGTAACAAAAATCAATGTGTAGTTAATATCTCTGCATTCATTTGAAGGAATATGTACTGCTTTTAATTCTAGTAAGTGGTAATTTTAAACTGTGGTTTAGCTGGATAAACACATTATAGTGGTTTAGTGATATGTGTTTAACCAAATATTGGGTGAGTAATTAAGACAACAATTTAAGCAACTTTCTTTCTCTACAACCCCCGTAGCTTGTGTAATACAGCAGAAAAGTAATTCTTTGTGTGTTTGATTATGTTTTTAAATGTGTAGTTTATGATTTTAGGCAGAGTGTGTCTATAGCATGAGTAACTGCCATATGTCCATTTTAATATTAGCCTTCAAATAAATGAAGATTGGTTTGAATAAGCTACCACTAATGACAACTTATAATGATGACCACAGCTGACAGCTGTCACTGAAGGTGGTGTACAGAGGTCTCAAGAGGACAGTGTTATTTACGCTGTGTCATAACCTTCTCTTACCTTATGTATATAGAATGGGTGCATGTTTAGAGGCATTAGGACATAGGGTAATCACTCAAAGGCCCAGACTATTCTGTGGGAGGGCTCATCAGAAGGAGCCTGTCTGACCCACACTGCCATTGTTTATTCCAATTCAGTATTGCCACTTTTGGTAAAGAGAAACAGCTACAACATGCCACTGTCTATACAAAATGACCATAGCTGGGATATGTAAAACCCACTCATCTAAAAACTACTTTTGGCTGACTGTTGTAATTGGATTTTCAGAATTTTCCAGGTCCCCCTTAGAAAGAATGTAACAAACTAATAAAAGCAAAGCCTGCCTGGCTTTGAAGTAGCATATGGCAGGTCATTTTCCCTGTCTTTAAAAAAAGGAATGTTTATGCAACACGTACAAAAATAAAGTAAATCTGTTCAAAATTGGCATCAGATTTAAAGCACAAGTTAAAATAATTAAATTCTTAAAATGCGGTGATGCCTTCTGTGTGTAGAGATATGTGGAGGGAATCATAGCACCTGAGCCGTGAGGCAGGAAAATGGGTATTTTCAGGCCACCATAGGATGCAAAGCAGGACACAGTTTAAACAAAACAGGGCTTTCCAAGTCCAAAGCTCATTCTCTCTCACCTCCATAGTTCTTCGTCATAGACGAATATTTTTATAATGTGGCACAGCATCATTAAATTACAGTTCCATATGAAAGCATCAGAAAGTGCTGCTTATGGGTGGCATTGAAGGTCTGTATTTGAGAATACAAAAAGGAGATAGTGTACAATGAGAGGGCCTTTAAAATTCCCCTGCTAAGGAGCTGGGGAAGTTGCTCAGTGGTAAAGAACACATACAGCTCTTGCAGAGGACCTGAATTCTTATCGGACAGCTCACAACTATCTGTAACTAGAGATTCTGGGGATCTAGTGCCTTTTTCCTGCTTCTGTATGCACCATACTAAAATGCAAAACACCTACAAATTCCCAACTCCAGTCACGAAGTCATCAGAGACTTCACTGTCAGTGTTAGGCTAAGGTTTTCTATTGGGGAAATAGAGGGTTGTTCTGTCTTGTGCCCTATACTTTTTTTCCCTCCTCGCCTGTATTCAAAGCATGCCTTTTTGCTCAACTCTCCATTCATTCACACCTGCAGCCCATGCCACCTTGATGAATTCTCTTCATTCAAGACACAGATGAATTTAGTTTTTGTCTGATGACAACCAAATTCATTCCACCTCTCGTATATACTCTTATTCTTATTTCTAGAGAATCACCCACACAATTCATACTAGGTTATTCCATTCTATTGTGTTATAAGTATCTGTTCTGACAAAGGTCAAGTCATTATATATGAATAGTAATTCATGGCTTTAGCTTTGCCTCTTGGATTTGAGTGTATTAATTATTCCTGAAACAAAGAATACAACATATACATAATATACAAATAGATATACTACTTTATAGATATTAGTTATATGTAGATTTAGACTTTCTGTTTTTTTACTGCATTCTATTTTATATAGACTTAAAAGGAAATGGGAATACCAAACAGGTAATGAGATCACCTTTTTAAATATATGAATTAATTATTTAAATATTTTAAAATTTAACCAGAAATGCATCTAATCATTTAGTAACTAAATCAGTAGCAGTTTAAGAAAAAGTTAATTCTGCCAGTCAACCTTTGTGTTACAACTGTGAAAAGTGTTAAATGCTTATGGACGTTAAGTCTCTATAAAATCATGTTTATTTTTCAATAAGCAAAGAAAACCTACAATTCTATCCCATATTAATGTATGATTAAGTAGCCATAAAGAAAAGAAGAGTGAGTAGAAAATTTCTTAATAAAGAAAAATGAAAAAAAAAAGAAGAAGAACTTAATAACTAGAGAGTTGAGAACCAGCATTTCCTTTCATCATCACAATTCATGGCATTAGAGCTATGTTGGAGTTTCTCATGGTGGATGTTTCCTCACTTTCAAAAAACAAGTAAGATTAAATATACTAGTCTCCAGTGATGAGTTACAGAAAGGTAAAAATGTTTGAAATGATCTCACACATTATGAAGTGCAACGTAACCAGTTATGACATCACATAGTTATGATATTTTTCTCCCCAAATTTCTGTTCTGCCCTATTAATGTATGGCTAATGTCGCCTCATGATACAAGTTAAGTGCAGGAATTCCTGTTTGGTAGCATTCTATGCATATTCCAATTAGCAAGCAGGTGGAAGCAGAGGCGGGGGTAACAAAATGGTTCTTTCAACATAGTAAGTAGTCTTTAGTGAACTCCCACAAATGCTGGGTTGCTGTTTTGTAATTGATCAGAATCCTGTTACATGAGTCATCACGTCTAGGGGAAATTATTCATTCTAATGCCACATGAAATTCTTTACAGTGCTAAGGACTGAGTGATGAGTCACAACTGATAGTCTTTCCCAGTGAATCACATCAGTATAGACAATTGTATTGTTTGTCTTCTACTAGGAAAGCTTAGTTTAACTTATATGTAGCAATAAATATACCTTTGATTTATAGTCTGCCATGATGACTGTTTAATGTTCAAAGGATGATATAATAAATATGACACTGGACACAGCTATTACTAATATGATTATTATATTAATAATTTAATCACTACTATTTCATATAATTTTATATATAAACACGTAGCAATCTGTATATATTTTTCATTTTGTGATTCAGAGTATTAAAGTATACTGAAATATTTAGGAAACTAAAACCTATAATCATTTTCTCTTTTATGTTCATGAGTGGTAAGTTCTAAGACCTTATTCCACTGACATCAACATCTGTAGATGCTTCAGGCCCTGACTGTGCTAGGTAAATAGTTGATATACTATTGAATTTTTAAAAATAGTTTGATCTATAATTTATCAAATTCAAAGATTCATAACTAAATGGAACTATATTTAAGGCTTTTTAAAGGGAGTCAGAGTAAAGCCGGGCGTTGGTGGCGCACGCCTTTAATCCCAGCACTCGGGAGGCAGAGCCAGGTGGATCTCTGTGAGTTCGAGGCCAGCCTGGGCTACCAAGTGAGCTCCAGGAAAGGCGCAAAGCTACACAGAGAAACCCTGTCTCGAAAAACCAAAAAAAAAAAAAAAAAAAAAAAAAAGGGAGTCAGAGTAATTAACACAGAGAAAGCAAAACTCAGGAGGTAACAATAATTATTTAAATTTATCTAAAAGACTTGTAATAAAGGTATCAGTTGGTCTAGAGATCCTAAGATGTGAAATACTTTTCACTAGGTAGAAGCTGTATTTCTTAATTTATTCTCTCTTGTTTGCTTTAAGAGTTCCTGTTATGTGCCAAGGAGTGTTGTATACTATAGATCTAATGGTGAAAATGAAAGGCAAGTTCCGAACGCATGCCCCTGTACTCTGATGCAGGGAGAAAGACATGCACAATGAACCAATAGTTCCAGACAATGATATCTACAAAGTTAAGCATGCCTTGAGACAGCACTCTACAACAGAGAAGATGAGATGTGGTCCTTGAATAGAACTGGAGGTCTTTCATAATCCCTTCCCGGTTGGGAGGTCTTTCATAATGCCTCAAGCTGCATTAATCATCATCAAAGCACCGCTGTAGTGAGCATGCTGGCCCCCAAGCCCATTCCACATCACAGCTCACGCGGCCATCATTTGTCATTTGGGCTATAGTAAGAGTTTGAATATGTTCTTTTTAAAAAAAACATACCAGCTTTGGTTGCTTTGCTACGATAGATGAACAAATGACTGTGTTTTAAAATCAGAATAAACCCTGAATCAATTAGCAAGATTTATGAGAAAGCTTATAATTAATATGTTTCTGCAGAGCTTTCTGACTTAATCTTATAAAATCAGCTCTTATTATTATAGGCTACATAAACTTTCTTTATATATTTAGAAGTATGATAAGATCATTGGTGCCTCTGTAGATTTGTTTCCTTTATCCTAGAGTGCTTTGTTAGCAGGCTCTGGAAAATTATAGCAATGCTCGAAGAGTATTTGGGTGTCCTGCAGGTAGTTCTGAAATCTCTCCAATCTGTATCTCTCCACTCCACATCTATCACCCAAATTTCTGTGACACTGATTACATTATTTTAACCATAGACAGAAGTACTGGAAATTACCAAAGATTTTTGTTTTTTTGTATGTTGATCTCCTTCCAGTATTAAAGTATCAATCCCTTCTGGTAAAACTGACTTAGGAAATCGTTTTCTCCATTTCATCAAATATTGCTTCCATTCAGTAATATTCAAGAAGTGCTACTGATGACTCGGATAATATTTCTTTTAAATTTCTACCAAGAGACTTAAGAACATGTAATGAAGGTATTAGGCACAGTACACTAAGATGTTCCTCCCTCCCATTGAACTTACAGATTGCAATAAGGAAGGTTTCCTTTCTCCTTACAACTTTTGAGATGTTTCCATGGGACTTAGAAATTTTATTTCTTAAGCCATAGTGGAATCTACAGTATTTTAAAATTTAGTAATGGTTTACACTATTTAAATTCTGTCTCTTTTTAGTGGAACGTAAGCCTGCTATGGTAGAGTATTCCTGTTTAAGTTACATCTTTGGGGCCTGAAGAAATGTAGAAAACATGAACGTCTTCTGTTTATTTCTCATTGAGCATAATAATTAATGAATTGGCACATCTGTCAATGTGAATTAATAAAATAGAGTTAAAATTGGAAAAGAAGACCTATAATATTTTATAAGACTTCGTTTTTTGACACAGGTGGTATATGCTCTCTCTGCCCTCAATAGCTCAGCCTTATCAACTGTGAAGTGCCTTTGCCTCCTTGAAATAATCTCTAGCTGATTGGTGAGGCTTTCTGGTTGAAACTCATTTCTACAATAAAAATTCAATACTATTCTCTAAAAAAGTTCAATTCTGAACCTAAAATAAAAATAAATCCACATTTGATTGGCCAGCTGGCATTTCATCAGAGGTTGCCATGACTTCCTCCTGACACTTAGAATTTTAGTAAAGATTCTTTGTACTAAAAGATTTATTTTGTTACTTGTTTGTTTCATCTTTTGGTAGATTACAGCTTTCTTCTCTGGACTGTTACAAGCAAGAAAACACTTTATCATTATCAGCTTAAAATAATCAACTGGACAATTTTTTTCCTGTAAACATTCTATGGTCTTATACTGAAATTAATTGTTATGGGGGATGCAATGCTCAAAGGTTACACATGAAAATCTATGTCTGTAGCCCTCCCTGATCCATTGACCATCACATATGTCCAAGAAGCTCCTGGGATTCATGGAGGTTGTCTATAAAGTAAATTTTTACGGACCATCCTTTGGTTGCACCATAGAATTGACGTGGAGAAATGCTATACTTTAGAATCTGTTCATGCCAATTTCCTCCATATGTGACCATGGGAATGGACTGGTGTCTCTGAGCTTAGTCTACGAACTTCTCCATTGAAAGCAATTAGAAGAAAATAATGTAAATACCTAGTATATAAATGATTTTTAATGACAATGTTTCCATTTAAGAAATGTGACAGTGATACGGGAAGATTAGAGATAGATTTTCATGAAACTCCTAGGACACATAGAGCAAAACCTTCATGGACCATTTTCATTCTCACATAGTCTTTGTATCACATGCAGGGAAGCTGCCCTATAACTGTACAGTATGCGTGATGGTCTTTGTCATTCCAGTTTAGTTCATAATCATCAAAGAAAGCAGAGTAAAGCTTGGATGAGGCTCAGTTGCAGAACATTTATCTATGTGAGAAACACTGGATTTGATCCCTGGCTCTGCAAAATCAACCAACAGAACAAAAATTGTAGAAGAAAAATTCAGAATTGAATTATTGTGAAAAATATCTTCAGTTGGTTCATGTGTAAGAATGAACATTGAAGTCAAGCATGATGATATTATATGCTTATAGTTTCAGACTAGGGGGTTTGAGACAGGAGGACTGTTTGAACCAAGGAATTTGAGGCTAGCCTGGGACATATCCCTAAAAGCAAACAAACAACTGAAAAGATTGCACATAGAGAACTGGATCCATAGCTCAGCTGTGAAGTGTTTGCTTTTTATGCATAGATCTCTCGGTTTAATTCCAGAATGATAAAACAATAACAGAGGGAGTCTGCAAATGGGCTACATATACTTCCAGGCCCTCCTTCCATCTGAAGCATATTGAACCCATGGGTGAAATAAAATAGAATTCTTATTATAGGTGGGTTTAATTTTCACATAGTTTAAAATTAGTTTTGTGATAAGTTGGATATATGTAGTAGGACAGGCCTATAGGATCAAGGAAATTAGCTCAGACCAGGTTCCAAGGCATGCACATAATGCACTTCTTTATGAGTCAACCTAGAGTCTGCATGAAGGTCTAGCTAGCAACAGGGGCTGTCAGAGTTTCTGGTTGCTGTCATAAGTCCTGATCAATGTCAGACTTCCTCATCGTGCCCAGCCAATGAGGGATGACCACACAGACTGGATGGTGGGAGGAGGGTATATAAGGCCTTCCCTGTTATTGAATAAATGACTTCATTATTTGCCTTCAACTGACTTCCAGTGTCTGTGCCATTGATGCTGAGCCTTCTCCCCTCCCTCCCCCGAGGGAGCCATTAGGATCCAGCAGCAGATATAGAAAAAGGAATTTCTGTTAATTGTTTATATCCCCCACCAGCATCATATGGCATGTTCCAAAGATTCTCCCACCATCTCTTGACTTGCAATGTCAACCATAACTTAAAATCTTCACTTTGCAATACTATGAAAATCGTACATCCTTTAGAAATATTGATTTGAATGTTGATCTTTTTCCCAGCTAGTAAAGTACAGTTTGTCTATGATGATATTGGACAGGCACACTGAGCCATGGCTTCACAGCACAGAGCCAATCAGAAGGGGATGTGACGGATACCATACAATCTACTGAGGATTTTAAGATAGCCTGGGCTAAACTTTGGCATAGATAATGTGTGTTAGATACATTTCCAACTAGATTACTTTCTGCTTAAGACAAGTATTAGGACCTTATCCAATAGTAAGATGGAGGACATCTTTATACATACATACATACATACATACATACATACATATATTTAAGTACATACACATATGGTCTATCTTTATTTCTTACTTTATAAAACTTTATTTTTGTTGTTAAGAACTTTTGTGTTTTCCTTAGTAAATAGCTTTGTTAATGTGACATTTGTGAAAATGGATGGACTGTTATTTCTTTTCATATTTTCCTGTATATTATGTTATTTCTGAGTTATTTTGAGAATTGAGTTAGAATTTACATAGCCCTATGATTTTGCAATAAACCTTACAACATAGAAAATATAATTAGCAAAAATACATTTAGCTACTGGCTCTTAAGTGACCATTCAGAGCTCTAAGTAGGCATACTTATCACAACTCATTTCTAAAGCATTTATGAGCCAAAGGAAGCTGGCTCTTATCTATAGCACAGTACTAGTCAATAAAGCAGAGCAAAGGTAAATGTAGTCTGAAGTAAAGACATCATCCTACCCTCTAATGTAATTATCTCAAACTGAGTTTATGCAATCAAAAGTAAAATATTACATCCAATGTGGTTATATTCTTTAATGTTATATCTTATCTAGAAATACATTAGCTAAGAAAAAAATGAAACAGAAGAAACTTGAAATGTGAACCAACTATGAGCTGAGGCTGCACTCAGTCTGAGAAAGCATTTGTACTACGGCCAGTCTCTGTGACAGGCATTTTTATGAATTTGGGGATTAGTACTTTTGTCATTATTTCCTAGCATAGGCAGAAACTCAAGACCTTGCACATGCTTGGCAACTATATTACTACTAGGTATATATCCAGTCCTTTACTTCCGCAATTGAAGGTTATGTTAGTATTAATTTGCAGGGTTAAGAAGTGTATGTTTAGATAAAGTATGATGTGGATATTTCTAATAAACTTACGTTTAAATAAACTATAGGTAATTCAACTATCATTGAAAGTAATAAACACAAACATCTAAGAATAATGCTCCTTTAATTGTTACAATGACATTTTCAAAATGTATCTATTAGGAACTGAAAATGGTTTACATAGCATGAGTAAACAAAGAGACAAAATACTTGGTCATGTTTTTCATCTTTTAACTTAATTACCTCTGATAAGACTGCTAGATGAGGGCTCCACTTTTTATGTTCCAATAATACAGCAAAGTAACAAACACATGAAGAAATCTAGTTCCATCATTGCTTAGGGAAAAATTATCCTTCTGTAAAAAGAATTCTAGATTTTATTTTTACTGCTAACACTAAAAGAATGCTAACAATCTTGAATATTTGTAAAAAAAAATTGCAAACAGGATTTGGCAATGTCCAGGACAAAATCAGTGATTTTAAAATATTAAAATGCATTAATAAATCATTTAGTTGATATTTCTAAAACAATACCTCCTTTTAGTTTTTGCAGCCTAATTCATTCAGTCAATCAAGATTTAGTATTTACCAAATACCATTTTGCTTCAGGTTCTAACATACAAGAAAAACAGAAGCTATTTCCCTAGATAACTAGCATTTCTTAAAAGTGAGGTATGATCAGAGGAATGGGAGGGTCTGCAAATGCCCTGGGGCGTCAGAGAATCCAGCAATTTCCTCCTGCCTGAGGAAACCTATAGTGAAATTTCACTGGGCCTTTTCAATTGGAGTTTTCTGTCAGTTTTTAAGAAAGGGAGATTTTTTTCCTCCAGTACAGCAAGCAATATAAGTAAAATGAATAGGTGAAGCCAGGTAGTTTAATTTGTTTGAAAGTTGTGAAAATGTAAATAGTGAGAATGGATAGATCATAGACTGAAAATTATTAACCCATGAGTAGAAGTCCTTGCAGGGTTTGGACCTTGGAAATAACATGAAAACCTTGTGAATTTTTTTAAAGTATTTTTTTACTGCTGCTAGACAGGCATGGGAGAGGAACATTGGAATTGGATGATGGGAAATCTATGTAGATTTTATAACAGCCATGTGGGTAGAAATAATGGGAGACAGAAAATAAAGAAACACTATAGGAAGCAAAATAGAAATAGAATGAAAATAAGTTAGCTGTTGAGTATATAAGTAAAGGAAGTTACATGTAGGTGGCTGAGACCAAATGTGCCAATGAAAAGGTAGCATTCAGGATGACTCTGGGCATCGTCCTGGAAGGCAGATCTCCCATGTGCCACAGAAGTAATGATGAAGAGCATAGGTATTTGTGAAATTAGAAGAAGTAATATATAAGAAAGAGATTTCTTAAATAAGTATTCTATGTAAACTAATTATCTTATTGGATTTATTATGAAACTCTGTTACATTGACTAGAAATTATTACTATGTTATTAACATCAGTTAGAAAGTGGAAAGGGGGAAATATTGGGGAGAAATAAATGAGTTTAATTTGAGGACATTAAAACTATTGTATAAGGGCTCTCACAGGAAAGTGACAGAGTTCAAAGAGGCTTAGTTTGCACAACGATTGTTAGAGTGTAAATGCTGTGTAAGGTACAAAGGGTACCCAGAGCAAGTAGTAGTCCCCCAAATTCGTCCCCAAAGTGTACATAGAGAAGGAGAGTTAGAGATGGAGTAGTTTTCCATGGCTATGCGTCTCAGAGAGGAGTCAGGCCACAGCCAATCCAAGGTAGTGCCACAAGAAGGGGGTGACGAAAGCGAAGACGGGACTCTAGGGCTGCTCCCTTCCTTCATGTACAACCTAGACTTCCCCACTGGCCGAAGCAAAAGGAAATCAAACAGTCTCGTGTCTAATCTATGTAATCCATATACACTGGCCTTCCTAAGCAGACAGCTAGAAGGAAAATTAGCCAAGCTACTGTACCAGTAGGATACCGAGAGGTGTGTAGGCATACACGAATCTCTGGGTTATAGAAACACTGATATGTAAATATGAAGAGCCTTGGGTCATCTACGAAGAACCTTGGGATTAGCCGGGCGTTGGTGGCACACGCCTTTAATCCCAGCACTCGGGAGGCAGAGCCAGGCGGATCTCTGTGAGTTCAAGGCCAGCCTGGGCTACAGAGTGAGTTCCAGGAAAGGAACAAAGCTACACAGAGAAACCCTGTCTCAACAAAACAAAACAAAACAAACAAACAAACAAACAAAAAACCTTGGGATTGTAACATGAATTCAGCAATTTCAGTGATTTTGGATTCTGTATAAATTCATGTAAACTTTCCAACTAGTTTCTCACCTACTTGGCCAGAAAAGGAAACAACTGTACTGACAAACGAGGAAGACACTGTATTCCAGGATACGTAGTAAGAAAAGAAAACATTACAAATACAGCTGTGAAAAGAGAAAAACACCCCGTCCTATTCTCAATAACACAGGTGTTCCACATGTGAAACACACTTTGTTTGTGGATAACAGCTAATAATGTATTCTTTGTAGTTTAAAAACCTATGCTATTTCAAGTCCATGAACTTGTATGACAAACATTCAACCCAATAATCAATTTCTCCAGGTTGTTTTGGGGGTAACTTTGCTTCCCACAGCTTTATACACTCAACATATATACTTTAAAAATTGAAAATGGGTTTTATATTAGTTTATCACATACCTTTCAGTATTTAAAAACTAAAAATGTCAGTGTTTTAATGAGGATGGGGGGACTCAAAATATCCTGATAGCTATGCAGAACATTGAGAAATGAACCAGGTGCTCAGACAGATGTTTCTGTCATGAGATCCACTTTGTCTGGATCCAGTTTGATGTTTGGTGGATTTCTGAACATTAGTGTAGAGATAAACTTCAACCACAATTCAGCTGGGTCTCAAGGTTCCTGGTGTTTACAACAGGCAATATTTTGTTTCTTTCAGTTTGTCATGATTTTCTGCCTTTGTTCACCATCTTTTTATGTTGTCTCCAGGTCTATTTCAAGGATTGCCTCTGCTTTGCTAACTTGAAAAAGTAACTGTTGAGTCTTTAGAAAGAACCAAGGCCTGTGTGCTGATTTACCTACATAACATTAATACTTGACTTTGCCGGGTGGTGGTGGCGCACACCTTTAATCCCAGCACTTGGGAGGCAGAAGTAGGCGGATCTTTGTGAGTTCAAGGCCAGCCTGGGCTACCAAGTGAGTTCCAGGAAAGGCACAAAGCTACACAGAGAAACCCTGTCTGGGGGGGGGGGGAACTTGACTTCAAAAATCACTTACAGTACAAATAATTTAGGTTTAGTATTTTGAATCAGTTACTGTCTACAGCAAGTCCCATAGTAATGACATAAATACACTAGGTTTTACTTTCTGTAAGATGCTACAATTTCTGTATTCATAATTCTGTTATTGCTTAAAGAAGACTTAGTTTTAGGACCTTTCAGTTTGGAATGTTAGTAAATACATTATGTCTGTAGTAAACTTCTTAGCAAGTGGTAGATACTCAAAGATAGTGGGTTGTGTTGAAGTTTGAATGTCCTTGCATTTGTGACAAGAATCTTATTGGAACAGCACATTCTACCATCTCTAGTTTTTATGAGGCCTCTGTAAAAACAGTCCTCCATCATATATCAAGGGGATAAGACAAAAATATGGTTGGTTAATTTACAAAGCCAAATGTTGTGGTAGTTCAAATCTAGTTTATTTTTATTCTTTTGTACTTTCATATGTGAATACAATGTATATAGACCAAATGCAGCCACCCAACACTCTCAAATGCAACTACAAATTCCTCTAGGGCCCCTACTACTAACTCTCTCTGAACTTTACCTCCCCCTTCTCTTCCTCCCTTTGAGTATAATTAGCACATAATAATTTTACTCAAATAATAATTACAAAGGTTTAAAATTTTTGTTTGTATTTAAATATTGAAATATATGTGTGACAATTCTACTATATACATAAACTTCTGCATTTCATGTGTAGTTATGATATTTATATAAACTAGTGGGGAAGTTTCTTAATAGGGTATTTTAATAAGCATCCTTTGAGTCGTAGAGCTTGTGAATGGAGTAAATTTGCTTTTTAATATAATTAAACCAAACTACTCAAAAACAGTAAAAGGCTTTAGGTAAAAGGTAAATAAAAGGTTTACTTTAATTTTTTTCAAAACTGGCAAATTTATAATAATTACATTGCTGACTCATTAATTACTTAAGTATTTAAATGAAAACATTAAGACAATATAATCTGAGAGAGAAAAAAGGGAAATATGTTACTTTTTAACACAAATGATGAGCCTTCTCATAATATTTTTGTGGGAAGAGAAGATTCCACTTACAGGAAGATTCCATTTATAAGCACAGGCTGTTTGAGAGTCAGGCTATATTCTTAGCAGCGTTGGGTCACAACTATTCCAGTATTGATAAAGTCAAGGCTTTCGGTCATACTTGAACTTGTGCAGAAGCATACCATGGACCTAGAAATGGCTGAGTGTATAAAGCATTTCAGTGCGAGTGTGAAGATGGGAGTGCGGACTCCCAGGGCCCAGTGAAAGCCGCGTGGGCACAAGGGCCTGCCTGTCACTCCAGCTCTGGAGCAACGGTAGGAGAGAGATCTCAGCACTGGCTGGCTGGCTAGGCCAGTAGAACTAGCAAGCCTCAGGTAAGCAAGAGACCCTGCTTCAATAGGTGGAGAAGCAGAAGACTCTTGACATCGTTCTTGGACCTCCACACCTACACACATATTGCAAACACACGTATACCTAAAGCCATGTGAACACTCATAGCTATGTACATAAGCACTGATAGAAATGAAAGTAAATAAATATACCCCCAATAAAATCTAGCAAGAGGCCTGCTTCTTTTGTGGGCCTAACAAACCACACTGAGGATACTAGAAATAATCACCATTATTTTATAAAACTTTTCAGATATTTTGTCTGTTTTAATATTTTCCAGTGTTTCAACTTGTTGGAAATGAATATTGTTAACTTTTTGTTTATCTATTAAATCAGTAAGAAATCAAAACACAATTAAATTTTTGTTGTTTTACTTCTGGGTCTTATAGAAAAACCAGCTTGCAGATCTATTTCTCTAACTCCTAATATATTGAAGTGATAGACAAGTAGAATTGATACCATGGATTTAATCTTTTTTTTTTTTTTTTTTTTTTTGGTTTTTTGAGACAGGGTTTCTCTGTGTAGCTTTGCGCCTTTCCTGGGACTCACTTGGTAGTCCAGGCTGGCCTCGAACTCACAGAGATCCGCCTGGCTCTGCCTCCCGAGTGCTGGGATTAAAGGCGTGTGCCACCACCGCCCGGCTTCCATGGATTTAATCTTAAACCTTGTTTATTATAATTGATAAACTCTAAAATTTTCTAACATACACACATAGCACATGAATTCATTTTTTGTGGCTTATAGGCCATTAAAATTGAAGTTCTATTTTTTTGCCCATTAAATGAGTAAAATTTAAGTGCTTCATGAGGGAACTGAAGTTCACATGTTCTTTTAATGTTCTAGGAGTATTAGGTTACTATATTCTTAAATGTTATTTGGGCAATTTGTCTCCGGCAAATATGATGTTATAAGACCACCTTGTTTATACACAGCATATGGCATTTCTAGCTAAAATTTAACCAATTTCCTTCTCTACTTCTGTTTCTCAGATAATTTACATTAGTAATTCATTTCCACATTTATGTTTAGTTTCTAGGTTTTTTTTATTTCAAGATAAGGTTTATCTGTGTGTATTCATTTTATGCTCCTCTTTCCTTCTGTTGTTACTGGGTGGACTCTAGGGGCAATTGAACATCCCATGTTATTTTCAACAAACAAGATGCATGGAACATAATAGAAAAGAGACTCAATTTAATACAATAGAATAGACTCTCCCACCATCCCTTTAAAATATGGTCTGTGGAAGAAGGTTATTTCCTATTCTTGACTGAAAACTGCCAGAGTGCTGTTCATTTTCTACTCACTCCTGGATCGTAAAAAACCTTCAGTACAGACAAACAGAAAGCAGTTTTGAATTTGAATGCTTAGACTAGTTTTTGCTCAACTTTTCCTTCTTCCCGGAAATTGAATTATCCACATCTATTATTTTTCATCTTAGTAAGCACTGTTCTAGAATTAGTGAGATAGGGAGGAGGAGGAGGAGGGAGGAAGGACAGAGAGGGGGAGAGAAAATAACATGGAGAGCGGGAGGAAGGAGGAAGGAGGACACTAAATGTTCTTCCCTGCCCTATTAAAATGTGACTGTGCTGGCAGATGCTTGCGGGTGAGCTGGCCCCTGAAGAGGAACTTGTGGGGTTGGCGCACGATGGCTCAGAGAGAACTTGCTGCTCTTGAAAAGAACCTGGGTTCAGTTTCCAGCACCTGCATGGTGGCTCACAACAGTCTGTAACTCCAACTTCGGAGGCTCTGACACCCCCGTCTCGTCTCAGTGCAGACACACATATGTTTCACATACTTACATGCAGACAAACGCTTATGTACACACACAGACAGACAAACAAACAAAAACAATCAAAGACGGGACCCTGTGGGCTCACCAGACTGCATTAGTTCAAAGACATTCCATGGAGCTTCTTCTGACTTGGGGAAAGCATTTTCCCTTATTTTTATGCTTTTCTGGCTCTGACCTACTATAGGATAGAAGATCACCATTAGCTTTGCCTTATCAGGCTTTATCACCCCTCTAAGCATCCTAGTAGGCAAGATACAAAGTAATTTGCCTAAATGTGCTGTCTTTTGTGGTACCCAAATCTCACTGATGGGAGGCAGTCCTGCAAACCTCAGCCCAGCAAACAGGGAAAGTATGTTGAACCTGTTGCTATAGCAACTTACCTCTAATCTACAACCAAAACAACTAAATTGCTTATTTCTCCCTCTCTAGATTGCCATATTGAAGCCAATCCTCTCTCTTCACTAAGGCTAGGATACGTGTCCCATCCTATGGAGCATCCAATTGAAGTCTATTTAACTGAAATTGATGCAAGGGAGATCGCGCTTGGCCTCTCCTATACTTGGGGTGCAGAAAAGGTTCCAAAAGCATAACAACAGCTCTCCTCAGAAACTCTTCTGAGAGACACCTCTCAGAGAACCAACACTCTCATGGAGGTGACTTGCTCTACTAAGCTGCTTCTTGGAAATGTCACAAAGCAGTTTATTTAATTCTTTTTAGAGTCACGCATCATTTTTCAGTTGATAATTGGTCAGAAAGAATGTCATTAAGATCTGTGACAGCATGGAGACACCTTCACAGCAGCATGGGGTCACAGCTTTATAGGCTCTCAAGATGCTTGGAGAACCTTTGCATCCAAGCAAGATTTGTGGGAGAGTCTTCTACTCAGGGGCAAGTCGTCTGACTGACATCTGTTCTTCTCCTGGCTGTATCTAACTGAAGCCAGTAGTGGCTTTTCCTTCCTCTGACTTGCTTACAGTTGTAGCTTGAGTTTTTCTGCCTTGCCCACAGTCAGGACAAATCTCTGTCTCCCACCAGTCCCACAGCCGCTCAGACCCAACCAAGTAAACACAGAGACTTATATTACTTACAAACTGTATGGCCGTGGCAGGCTTCTTGTTAACTATTCTTATATCTTAAATTAATTCATTTCCATAAATCTATATCTTAAAGTAATCCATTTCTACAAATCTATACCTCGCCACGTGGCTGGTGGCTTATCGGCGTCTTCACATGCTGCTGGTCATGGCGGTGGCTGCAGTGTCTCTGGTCATGGCGGCGGCTGCAGTGTCTCTGGTCATGGCGGCGGCTGCAGCCAGTCCTTCTGCCTTTCTGTCCTTTTATTTCTCCTCTCTGTTAGTCCCGCCTATCCTTCCTGCCTAGCCACAGCTGATCAGGTTTTATTTATTAACCAATCAGAACAACTTGACATACAGACCATCCCCCAGCACAGCCAAGTGCAGACCATCTCAAACACCTGCACTCAGGCCCATGGTCCTAATCATCCTCTATACGGACCTGCTGGGTAACGCCACAAGGAACCCAAGAAGGGCTCCCACAGGACATACAGATCATCCCACAGCATACAGTTCTCCACTTAAAATTAATATGGTGCATTCATTCACTGTTGTATGCCATGACTTTAGTGCCCTTTCCTCTCTTTCTTGTAGCTGAAGTTTTCCTGTGACCACCCGGCTCTTGCAGCTACGCAGACCCAAGTAAACACATAGAGACTTATTTTACTTATAAACTGTATGGCCATGGCAGTCTTCCTGTTATCTAGTTCTTATATCTTAAATTAACCCATTTCTATTCATCCATAAGTTGCCACATGACTTGTGGCTTACCGGTACTTTACATCTTACTTCTCATGGCAGCGGCCGCTGGCAGTGTCTCCTGACTCAGCCTTCCACTTCCCAGCATTCTCTGGTTGTCCCACTTATACTACACTTCCTGCCTGGCTACTGGCCAATCAGCATTTTATTTATCAACAATCAGAGCAATGCATTCACAGCATACAGAGCGATCAGTATCCATAGCACTTTCATGTCCCTTGTTCACAGTCTTGTGCCTTCTTGATGCGGAAAGCTCGATATTCATTCCCATTGCAGTCTTATTACACTATGAGATTTGGAAACAAGCCAGTCCCATCTTCAGATGTTATTTGTTTAAAGACAATATTTATCTTGAATTATTCTCTCTCTTAATATATTTAATTCTTAGGACCTGAAGCAGTTATACTAGTTAAAATAAAATAAAGTGTATCATTATATACATTACATATATATATATATATATATATATATATATATATATATATATATATACTAAAATACCCCCAGGATATTTCATATATTAAAATATATAGTTAGATTAAATTATTAAATCAAATCATTACATTATCTGCTTTAAATTATAGCTCTCACTAGCCACCAAAACTGTTCTGACTCTTGTTATTCTTTATGGTTGTCTCCCAAAGCTAGATGTGTGGAAACATTGCTGAAGATGCTTCATTCTTCTGTTGCAGGGCACAGAGAAATCAAACTGGGCCTGGGCTTCAAGCTATCTCCTTGCTGGCTATCTTTCACAGCGTTGCTAAGTTCTCTGTAGGCCACTGATGGACAAAAGTCCTTACCAATATGGTATAGCATAACTACTGTGTGGGTAACCAATCACTCTCTGACTGGATTTGAGTCTCGCTCCACTGGAATGAATTCACTGCTGGTACTGTAAATCATATATAGCTGTTTAGGTCATAGCTACTCAAGAAGAACATACTACCATTGTTTTGACAAAAAAAAAAAATCATGAATGCTGGGCTTGGTGGCTCATACCTATAATCCCGGCACTCAGAAGACTAAGTAGGAGCGTTGCTTGGAGAACAAGGCCAGCATGGGCTATGTAGTTCACACTGGCCTAGAACTCATTTTCTTACTGTATAACACTTCCAGACTTACTATAAAATGACTGTTAATTGTGTTAATTATCACACTTAGATGATACTTTGAAAAACAGAATTTTCATGTTCATTTAACTTGTCAAAGTAAATAGTATAAAACTATATTCCATAGATTTCTAATGGTGGATATTAATGCATAGTATTTTTCAGTTAAAAATTAACATGTTGAACATTCAGAATTTCACACAGTCAAATGTGTGCAATAGTAAACAAACATTTCTCTGCAAGAGACTTCCCTTTATTTATCTACTATAGCAATTTTCAGGATATGAATTATCCATAGTTTTTTTTCTGAAACTATTTCATTTGCTGTCTTCTCAGCAAATTTCTGTAAATGAGCAAAACCATTTTTAGTGAAATTTAATGAAAGGATAAAATGAATTATCCTAAGTAGTTGGGAAATATTAGGGAAAATTGCAAATAAGTTAATGTAGCTATAATAAAACAAGGGCTAACATGCTTAAAGAAAACACTGCAATGTACTGACGTTTTGAAAAATAAGCAAGAAAATTTAAACTAGACCAAGAAATAGATGTCTTGGCACAGAAAATGTGCTTGTTGGTAAAGGAAAGGAAATAGGATAAGTGTGAAGATGAATGCATTCTTTCTCATCTCTTTTGTTAGTGTAAAGTGAAAACAGAAAACAGCATATGATAAATTATTATATATAAGATTCAAGGTAAGCGATCCATCCCCATCTAGAGCATAATCTCAATACAAACACAAGCATTCCCATTTGGCATTTGTTGGCATACTATTTAGTGTGAGTTTCTATGTCCAGGGATAGACTTGACTCTGGCAGCAAGAGGAAAACAAAGTGACAAGCACAGAAAAGCTGAGGTCAGATTAACTGGACTCTCAGGTGGAAAACCAGCAGCACCCAGGAAGCTCAGCATGTTTACTCAGTCCAGTTGGACAAAGACGTGAGGTTCTTGCTTACTGCTGAATTGAGGAGGAAAGTGTCACACTATAGAGCTGAATCAAGGTGAGATTCACTAATCTCAGTAAGAAAACAGCCTTCCGGTCTTAGAGGGAAGAGATACGGTGGATATTTTCTGCACACACTGTCAACATTCCACATGTGGACAAGAGGGAGGCTTTGTCATCCTTCTGGGCCATCCCCAGGAGTGTGTTTGCCTTTTCCCCATGGGTCTGAAGCTCATCAACAACAAACACCCACTCAAACATTCACACACTCAAGGCTTCTTCCAGCTCCCACAGTAAGTTTTGTAATGTTGGTATATTATTAAAAGATCCACTGAGACTATAATGAATACAATATTTACAGTCAAGTACTTCCTTTACAAAAAATATAGCTTTAATATAATAAACATAAATGGGGAGAAAATAAAGAAAAAATGTGTACTAGTCTTTAAGGGAAATAAATAGAAGGTGCACTGCTGTGTAGGTCCTTGGGCAGCTATGGAACTCAGAGATGCTTTGTGATATCTGATTTGTATGTGGTTTCTAGCATTTTACAAGTGCATTATAACTAGAAATGGAGCCAGAATCTTATTAGTGGAGATGCTGCACAGTGAAATGTCAATATGGGGCACTTGTATTTGACTTGTATTGCCTTAATAGATAGTTCATTTTGTGACAACATGGACTATTTGAATAATATGACATTTGGGGGATGTTTTTAAATTGATTTTATTCAATTGATATTAATGTTGGGTTAAGACCTGATATAATAAAGGAAATATATATCATCCTCTGTCTTTGTTTTAGAGTGGAGGAGTTTAGGTCACGAGGTCAACAAAGACTGCAGAGATCTTTATATTTAACATTAATATCTTGAAGTTTAGCTCATGTGTTTTCAGAGCATTCTTTTGTTTGTTTGTTTGTTTGTTTGCTTTTTCAAGACAGGGTTTTACTGGGTAGTCCTTGCTGTCCTAGAACCCACTCTGTAGACCCTTAAACTCAGAGATTTGCCGTCTGCCTGCCTCTGCCTCCAGAGTGCTGGGATTGAAGGCATTTACCACCACTGCCCAGGCCAGAGCATTTCTAGTATGTTCATATTAATAGAAAAATTGGCAGATACTGATAAAATACAGCTTAGATAGTAACAAGTATATTTATGATTCCTTAATACATTATAAGTTATCATATATATATATGTCTGTATATAATGAGTACATGTATTTAATGAAGTTAACAGAGTAATATAAATAAAATTGGACTAAAGATTTGAGAATCACTTTGGTATTACAATCTCATAATATCCTTTTTTGTTTTATTCTTTGGAGTACAATATGCCCTGTAAAGAAGTCTTCAGCTACTCTTAATCCTGAATTATCCACTGTCCTATTACTGTTATGAGATGGCACCTCCTATTTTATACAGGGTTAGATAACTACAAACAATATTAGAGAGGTGAATAGAAGGAAACAGACTTATATACACATGTTTTTTTTCTCTTTGTTTTGAGACTGGATCTCAGGATGTAGGTCTAGCTGGCCTTAAACTCTCTATGTAGACCATACTGGCTTTGAATTCATAGAGATCCACTTGCTACTGCTTCTCAAATACTGAGCATAAAGCTTTATCTCACTATGCTCACCAGAGGAAACAAACTTTTACCCTCTCTGTGTCATGTGAAGTAAATTAATTATATGGTTGTTGTTCAAATATAAATACACTACAATCAAAATGAAGTCGGTTTGCAGCACAGAGGACACACATTCAAGTCCAGGAGCATGGTAATGCCTCCTGACTTCATCTCTATGAAGACGTGTTTCCCGCTCCTCTGAAGAAGTTAAACATCAGCATCATAGAACATGTTTACCTTCTTTCCATCTCTCCAACACAGTGTTTCTCTGTATTGTATTTCTTCTCTCATTTTTAATGTAGAGAAAAAGAATGGTCTTTCTTTCAAAGATAATATTCTTTGGTCATTTCATTTCTGTTTCCTGTCTTTCATGAATTATAAAGCAATGGTAAGATGGGAATCGAGTTTTAGAATCAGAAAATCAAATCCCATCTATGTTACTTGGGGTGCTTGTGTATTCTGCTCCCTCATGAATGAGGACAAAACTATAATACATTGCCATTCAGTTTTTAACTTGTGTTTTCTGAATTCAACCCAGTGTAAAGTGATCTGAAAATATTTTCTCTATATATTTTCACACAAATGACTTTTGTGAAAATCTTTAAAAGTAGAAAGATAAAGACTTAGTTGAAAAGCTATCACTTATATTTCTTTCTAGAAATTGAAATTAATTCCATCACTATTGAGATCAATTATAGCTGTAATAATAGAGCTGAATTATAACCATAACAAATACTGAAGTATCTCATTTTTCAAAATTGCAGGAGCAGTAGATTTCAAATAGTTTCACTACAGAAAAGCATGTGGAGGTATGGATTTATTAATTGGTTCCATTTAATCATTCCACATTGTAAGCATACATCAAATATTACACAGCACTCTATAAAAATATACAGTAATTACCAGTTAAAATAAAAGTAAAGAACTAAAATTGATCTATTCCAGAGACAAAAAGAAAGTGTTGTAATAATATTTGAACTTATTGTAAACAAAATATGTTTTTCTCCATCAAACTTAATAGCATAAGGTAAAAATAAATTTCTTATAAAAATAAATGTTGAATGAAATTACTTCCCATTTACTAGTACCATGAAATCAGATTCTAATGTTAATAAAGAATAAAATACTATTCATATAAAATAAAATACATGGAATTTTGCAAGCTAATGTGACTAGGTTATAAAGTTTTGTTTGTTTATTATTAGATGCTAGGAATCTGTCTTTGAATTTCATACATGCTAGAAACTTCCTTAATATTGAGCTATATATAAGTTTACGTTAATTTCAAATAATATTTAAGGATTATATGAATTGCTTTAAGAGAGATGAACCAAGAGAACAAGAGAGATATTGAGAGTCAATAAAAACATGTGACTTTTGGTACAGTATTTGTTTCTCATACTTTTCCTAAGCTGTGCCTACACTGGCCTTTATCAACAAAGGAGACAAGTAGCATAGAACAGTGAGAAAGCAGGAGCCAAGAGCCTGGGAGGGTAAATAGGCCTGGCACATATCTAAGAAGGAGGCGAATCTTACATGGTTTTGGAGTCCTTAAAGAGCTTTACCTTGGAAGTGAGGACTAATTGGAAAGACTTGATTTCATAACTCAAAGCCTCATTTCCCTCTCCCTGCATGCAGAATCATCAGAAGGTCAAGTCCCCAATGTGCCCCCTGGTAGTCATATATTGAGCAGGCTCTCTGATACTCATATTTGAGTTTTTCCTTTGTGAGAACCTCCATGACATTGACTTGCCTATAACCAGGAGAGTTTTGGGCGTTGGGCTGCCATTCCTATGACATTGTATACAGAGGTTATTTTATGTTTATTGACATCTGTGGACTCACCAATTGTACATGACACCATTCCCTGGGCTAGGATCCTCAACTGTTAAAAAAAAAAGAGAGAGAGAGAGAGAGAGAGAGAGAGAGAGAGAGAGAGAGAGAGAGAGAGAGAGAGAGAGAGAGAATAAACACAGCCCAAATATTCAACTCTCTGTTTCTTGACTATGGAGTTAACATGACTATGGTAATATTGTGTTCCCCAATATATTGTGCATCCTAATAAACTTATCTGGGGGCAGGACAGAGAACAGAACAGCCACTAGATATAGAAGCCAGAAAATGGTGGTACACACACCTTTAATCTTAGCATTCCAAAGGCAAAGATCCATTTGGATCTCTGTGAGTTCAAGGCCACACTGGAAACAGCCAGGCATGGTGACCCACGCCTTTAATCCCAGGAAGTGATGGCAGGAAGCAGAAAGGTATATAAGGTGTGAAAACCAGGAACTGGAGCCTGGTTAAGCTTTTAGCTTTTAGCAGCAGTTCAGCTGAGATCCATTTGGCTGAGGACTCAGAGGCTTCCAGTCTGAGGAAACAAGATCAGCTGAGGAACTGGTGAGGTGAGGAAGCTGTGGTTTGTTTGTTCTACTTCTCTGATCTTCCAGCTTTAACTCCAATACCTGGCTCCAGGTTTGATTTTAATAATAAGACCTTTTAAGATTCGTGCTACACATGACCAGCTCCTTCTCTACCATGATAGACTATAACCCTGCATTGGTTTGAAAGAAAATGGCCCCCAAAGAGAGTGGCATAATTAGGAGGTGTGGCTTTGTTGCAGTAGCTATGGCCTTGTTGGAGTAGGAGGGGTCTTGATTGGAAGACATGCATCATGGTGAGGCTGGGCTTTGAGGTCTCCTATGCCCAAGTTACACCCAGTGTCACAGGTCACTTCCTGCTGTCTGTGGATCAAGGTGTAGAATGCTCAGCTCTTTTTCCAGCACTGTGTCTGCCTGCATGCTAATAATGGTGCTGGAAAAGAGCAATTTTGATGAGCAAAGGCCAAGAAAAATGCAAGATAGCATGAATATAATAAAATGTTATACTTGAGTAGCCCAAATTTTGTTATTGAAATTTATCTATACTTAGATTCAACACATTAAAAGGCTGAGAGAGAACTAGGGCTCAATTGTTTCCAATTTTTAAGGTGAAAATAATAAAAACCTACAGTGGATTTCTACAAAGAGAAGGGCAATAAAAAGAGACTTTTTACTTGTTTGTAAATATGTCTAGTGTATCTATGATTAGTTTTCTTCTCCTGTAGCTTGCACAGCACCTTCCAGCACTATGAAAGATAGTCAGTAGGGATGAAGCTTCTACTACTTATCAGTCATACCCAGCTGTGAAACCTACTCACTACAATAATAACTGGCCTGGAAAGACTTGCCCACTGGTACAAAATTAGCACGAACATCATGGGGGTAACCAACCACTTTGGATTTACGTCTTGCTTCACAGGATGACACCCATAATGGGCACCATTATCAGGCTAAGAACCTGTGGTTAGATAGGTCATGGTCCCAGGGGAGAACCTACTATTGTCTTGCTTCTAAATTTACACAGTATTAAATATCCTCCTAATGACTTGTTAATAACCATAGGTCAATGCCTCTCTCAACCCTCATCTGAGAAGCTTCTCTTTGAAGGGGATGGTTAAAAGCACATTGAGGACAACTAGACAAGGTACAGAAGATAAGAGAAGGCAGAATGCTTAATCTTAAAAGGAGCATGTGTTCCATACTCCTGATTCCAGGAGTGGAAGAGGTGGGTGAAAGAGTGAAAAAGCCAGAGGTGGTAGATGATTATACAAAAATATTATTTTATAGACACAGCAGAACCTCTACATATAAGAACTCACAGCATGTCGAAAACTTGTGCAATCCCAAGCCAGATCAAATATCAGCTGGGATAGAGGGCGTTTAACAGTTGCTGTGATCTTTTGGGAATTTTCAGCCACTAGGACAGGGGGCAACAGTGCTCTCTGAGAGTACAGCCCCTGGCAAGTTGGCCACTTTACCACTGCCATCTCTTGTCACCAAATGGAACTTCCAGTACCTGGAATGGGTTACATTTAATTGAATCGTGGGCCAAAGGAGTTCCATGGGAAACTCCAAACAACACAGGCTGCTGCAAAGAACCTTGTTTGCTCTCCACAACTGGAGGTAAGGCTCTGTTGCTGAAGACAACACCTGCATAATTCATTGAAAAAAGAGAAGGAAAACTGATGCCTACATAGAGACTTTATGCCTACACAAAAGGATGCTTGGTGCTAGAATATATTCTGCAGGCTACCAGAGGAGAAAGTGAAACAAAACAAAACAAAAAGAAAGTGAAAACAAAAACCCAGCTATAAACTTTTTGATCTGCAATGGTGTGGTGCCTGAAAGATATGATAGGGTGATAATGGTATAAAACTTGTGGGAATAACCAACCAACATCTGATTTTTCTTAAGGCCAATTCCATGGGATGGAGCCCTTACCAAACACTCCTTGGGTGATCAAGAATCTGAGACTAGATATACCAGGGACCAAAGGTAAAATCAGATAGTGCTGGTCTACTAAAGGAATATAACATTAAAATGACTCCTAATGACACTCTGCTATACTCATACATCAGCACTGTGGTGATATATTGGGTATCAAATAAAGCTTGCCTGAGGATCAGAAGACAGAGCCAGTCACTAGATTAAACATAGAGGCCAGGCAGTGGTGGCACACAACTTTAATCCTAGTACTTGGGAGGCCGAGATCTGTCTGGATCTCTGTGAGTTTAAAGCCACCCTGGACTACATGAGATTGATTCATTTTAGGAAAGAAACAGAGTAGGAGTGGCACACATCTTCAAACCTAGTACTTGGGAGTCACATTCTTTTAATCCCAGCAATTGAGATTATATGCCTTTGCTACCAGTATTTGGGAAGCACACATGCCTTTAATCCCAGTACTAGGAAGGAAGTGAAATGGCTGGGTGGAGAAAGGCATAGAAGGACCTAGGAGACAAGAACTAGCACCCTTTTGGCTGAGGACTCGGAGGCTTTCAGTCTGAGAATTGGTGGAGACAGGATCTGCTGAGGAAATTGCAAGAGGAGAAGTGGCTGGGTCTTGTTTTCTCTGATCTTCCAGCATTTACCCCAATATCCGGCTTCAGATTTTTATTATCTAAGAACATTTAGATTTCAAGCAACAAGCACCTTACTCAGCCACCATCAAAGAAGATTCATTCATCAAAAGACCCATATGCAGAGAATCAAAGACCTTGGAACACTCAGTCCTAAATGGGATGTCTACATCAAATTCCTCCCTTCAAGACTCTGGGAATCCTACAGACCTGAAGACAGAGAGAGTGTATGGGCCAGAGGAGATGGAAGTCACCAAGAAACAAGTCTAAGCACAACAGGACCAAAGGACATATGAACTAGCAGAGACTGAGGCAGCATGCACAGCATCTGCACGGGTCTGCACCAGATAGGGTCCCAGGCGTGAAAGGAGATGGAACAAGCCCTCACTCCTAATCTCCAAATGATAACCACTTACAAATTAAAATTTGGTGTTTTTTATTTTTTCTTAAAGGAGTCTCACTGGGGAAACAAATTACTCTTAAGAATAGGTTGCATTCCCAGCAGTAGATGACCAACAGAAAACAAACTCAATTGCATTTTTGGAGATTCCTTGTCTCATAATGTCATGTCAGGGCTTTTTCTTGTTTTCCTTTTTTTTAAAAAAACATTATCTGATGATATTATTTTTAACAAATTCGTTTTATATATGTAAAGATAAGGAAGATGGCTGAGACAAACTAGACCATAGGTCATATAGGTCCTGCTTTTTCTCAGTGTATCCTGTAATGGCCCTAGTGAGACTGTATTGGACAGCAAAGGGCTACTTGAAAGTATTGGTGACTCAGTTTTACCTCACAGAATAATTACACCTCTAAACATATGAATACATATGTATATATTCTATAGAAAATACTTAATATTCATATATTACATTTTCTTATCTTCATATAAAATATACACATCATTTTTTTCATTTAACACTTTCCATACTAATATAAGTAATAAGATTTTGAATGAAGCATGCTCATTTAAAGCTATTTTTAATCTTTATCCAATTACTACTTAATGGTATGATGTTAAAGGCACAAGTACTAGAATATATCCTTAATTAACTTTTGTTTTAAATTTCAGGTAATTTCAGTTCATTATAGACAGTGATGCTTTAGACCTCTAGACTTAGTAAATAACCAATAATAATAAATTTGGAAGTCATAATTTTAGCTCTGAGAGCTTACACTTTAGAGCTGGAAAAAGCTAGAATATTGCTTATTTAAAGTTTTTATATGTACCATTGAAAGACTTTATAAAAATGAAAAAAATGTAAATAATCAGGAATCAGAGGTAAATCTCATATTTGTAGCAGATTAAGAGCTCATTAAACCTGTTTTCTTTCTGATTTTAAAATATCTGATCTTTCTTAACCACTGTTTTCTACTCAGAAATCATTGTAAAGGCAAGAGCAGTAAATAACTTTGATTCCGTGTTCATGAAAATTGTAAACTGGCTTGACAGCTGTCCACACTGAGCTCTGATGGTGCCATCCAAGGCAGGGATCTTAGAAACAGCTGGTAGCTTTTATGAGCTGCAATATGAGAAATAGTGGGTTTGTCCAGCTGTTATGCTACAAGCTATACCTGGGTATTAATCACTTTGATATTTTCTACTTTAGATTATAATTAAGGTTAACTTTTCAAAATTCCATATGTTAATGAACCATCTTTCTCCAGTTTTTGAATCTCATTATAAAATGATGACATTATTTTCCTAATTGATTTATCTAGGCACTTTTGCCAAAAGTAAATTGATCATGTATGAGGGATTCTGATTCATTCACTTGTATATATTTCATGACTTCCACAGTCCTAATGAAGTTTTATATAATTTTTAAATTGAAAAGTATGAGATTATGACCCACTAATAGGTTTGTTATTATTTTTCCATGATTCTCTGACATAGTTAGGGACTTTATAATTCTACATATGTTTTGGGATTGTCTCAAATTCTATAATAAGAAAACTTATTAGAAATTCAGTTTGGATTTCATTGACTCTGTAGAATAATTTGATAAAGTTGACATTTTAACATCGAATTTTCAATTTTATGGTCATTACATTTATTTCCTTTCATTTCCATCTGTCATATCTATAGAGATTCCTTATAGTTTCAGTGTGACATACTTTATAGCTTTGTTTGGTCATTTTTATGTTTAAATAAAAACCAAGTTAAATGATGAAACTCTGCCTAGTATTTCTTTTGATGAAAATGAGTATGTATGATGAAATTCGTTCAGTGTTTGAATAATAGCATAGGTGGTCATGAATTCAGTCTTATTTTAATGAACAAGTAATATCTACTAAATGCAACCTCTATAAGCAGAAACACACATAGAACAAGATACATATTGATCTGTTGTTGAAATTGTGACCATAGGCTGTAGCCAGAAGCTTCTCAGGTCCCGCCTTGCCCCACAGTTGGGATGCATCTCTTCCACCTGCATCGTGCAGCTGCTTGGTCCCAAGTAAACACACAGAGGCTCATATTATTTATAAAGTATATGGCCTATGGGTCAGGCTTCTTGCTAGCTAGCTCTTATAACTGAGCTCAACCCATTTCTATTAATCTATATGTTGCCACACTGCCATGGTGTTACTGGTCTACTGGCATCTTGTTGCTCCTTTGGTGGAGCATCTCCTCCACCAAAGATGCTTTTCTGGCATCTCCTCCTGACTCCACACTTCTTCCTCTCATCTTTAGTTTGAATGTACTGGCTAACCTTATCCTACCCTGCCAAAGGCCAATGCAGCTTTATTTATCAACCAATGATATTTATCAACCAATCAGAGCAATACATATTCACAGCTAACAAATATTATATTATTTTATTAGGCATTAAAATTTTTAACAACTATTTAATGGAGAATATATCAGAGTTCAGTATCTGCCTTGGTGATCAGGAATAATTCAGAGACTAAAGGAAAATACTGATTAAGGCCTCTTGATTTCTTGTTCTATGGTTTAGCAAAGTTGAGTCTAAAAAAAACCTTATTTTACAATATAATGATAATACTATTCACATATGTCAACAATATGATGAATACCAGAAATTTGATCATTTGTATAAAATAGAAAAATAATTCCTCAGGATTCACGTGAGAAAATCTAGGTAATGACATTGGTAGCAATTACACAACTAGATTATATACCAACAATTCAGAATAGTAGGCATTGATTTGTACACCAGACTGCTTCTCCTTTAAGAATGTTCTCAAAAATAAGGCAATAATGTTTTAGAGTTTTTGAACTATAACAAGTCGCCTCATACAATCCTAGGTCAGATATCATGTTTTGATAAGTACCCATAAATATCTTGAATACAATGATATGACTATTAGTATTTATTAAATTTTATTTCCATTTTAAAATTAAAAATATTAGTTTATTTTTCTTTAAAAAATGAGTCATTCTTTAAAGAAAATACAGAGAAAAACACCATAAACTGAGAACAAACTGAAAAATATCTGCATTAGCTGTGTCTCAGCTGTTGGTTATCTGAAGATTCTTTGTTAATTTTAAGAACTGTGGAAAGGCCATGAGAAGTGACTCAGCAGTTGAGAGTGCTAATTGATCTTGAAAATCACCTTAGTTTGGTTCCCAGTACCCGTAATGCCCTGTAACTCCAGCTCCTGGGGATTGGAAAGCCTCTGCTGGCCTCCATAATCACTGCACTAATGTGGGCAACACATACATGGATACCCACACATACATATCAACAAAGTGAAATCATACCTTTAAAAAATAGAGAAAAACTCTGTCTGCAAAGAAAAATATTTTCTAAAAAATAGTATTTTAATTATAAATTAAATAAATATTTTGTTACAAATTTATTTTGTCTCCATATTAGGTATAGTTATAGTAAATAACTATTAAATTGAGTTCCTTTAAAGCAAAACATGAAGTAGCTGTCCACTTTCAAATGACTGAATGCTCTATAGAAGACTATTCATGAATCTCTTTCATTGACTTACAAAGTGGTTTTCTTCTGATTCACTGACATGTGACTGGAGCTTGTTCTGTTTAGTCAATATACACACAAACTTTCCATGAATTTTAACAATGAGAAAATGACCTACTTTTTAGGATAGTGACATGTGAGAGCTCTAAATTATGTGAAACACAGTATTAATAATATTGTTCTTAGAATAAAATCTAGAGTTTAACCAGCATTTTGAGGCATTTTGTACTGAGGATTGTGTGAGGCTAAAATCCATTTTCAGCTTTCTGTATTTTCACCTTATTGTTGTACTAGATATATATGTTATGTGTGCACTTTCATTTTTCTTATTAAGTGAAACACAACAAAATACTCTAAAATACAATACCTGGGTATAAAGTTGATTAATTAAAAAAAACACAATTGAAGAATAAGTAGAAAAACAAATTGAATGGCTGTTCAACTCCATATTTATTACCTTGAAATATAATTGCATCATCTCTCCCCTTCCATCCACTCTCTACTCACCTCCAATCCACTCACATCAATCCCAAGTCTGCTTCTCTCATCCATTCATGGTTTAGCACAATTTCATCTTTTTTTTAACTATTTATGCTAACACATACATAGTTTTGACATAATTTTAGAAGGTAATACAATTAATTGCAATCTCTTATTCTCCATGCTCAAGATGAGAACATTTTATAAATATTATGATCCTCTACTTTTGTTAATGTTGAACTCTTAATGGTGAATATATTCAAAGTTCTATTTATATGAAAACCTCTCATTGTAATGGGGAAAGCAAAGAGAGTATATGCTGAAAATTATGTAGGACTTTGTGTCTATCATTAAAAGTTTATCTTAAAAAGAGAATAGACATTTATAGAAGAGTCAATGAATTATAAGAGGATCAAGGAAATGCTTTCAGTTATAAACTTGATCTTACAGGGGTGGGGTGGGGCAAGAACATGAGGAGGATAACAAAGAAAATCAATATAAATTGCACATGAGTTTTGTTTTGTTTTGTTTTGTTTTTTGTTTTTCGAGACAGGGTCTCTCTGTGTAGCTTTTCGCCTTTCCTAGAACTCACTTGGTAGCCCAGGCTGGCCTCAAACTCACAGAGATCCGCCTGCCTCTGCGCACATGAGGTTTTAGAGTAAGAAGAAAATAAGTAATTATATAAATCAGTGGAAATCAATTCAACCAACATGTGAAGAGTTTATCTAATTATTCTTTATCAATAAAACTCAGGAGTGAGATATAGGGGTAAGAACCTGAATGTTCAGAGAACTGGTGTAGAAGTGACCTTGATCCAAAATGGGCCAAGACTCCTTCTAAGCCCCTCTTCCTGTATCTATCTGTCTGTCACTCTCCTAAAACCTCTATGGTTAATTTGGGCAGCTAGTAGCTAGTTCTATCCTCTGACTCAACAAAAATTTTATTGGCAGTCTCAGGAGTGTCGTCAGAATTCATTCAAAATATCGCACAACAAACATTTTGAGTACAAATAACCTTGAAACAAGTTAACAAAATGACAACTAAGGAAGTATGGGAATGGGCAATGTGGGAGAGGAGCTAATAAAAATAAGGTATAATGGCACCTGTGTACTGGGATGCACCAATGAAACCTGTTACTTTATATGCTAACTTAAATAAACAAATGATGGAATGGGCCAGAGAATGTCATTCAGTGGGTAGGGGCACTTGTGCTCTGTCTGAGAAAGTAAGTTCTGACCTTAATTCCACAATGTGGCAGGAGGAAACCAACTCTTGAGAATTGTCTTCTGACCTCTACACATGTACCTTGTTGGTCCACTAGTGTCTACATACCCCCATACATACACATCCATTCATGAACTAAATGATAAAATTAATTAAAAGAATTAGTGCTGGTGTTACTAATAGATATGGAAAAACTAAATTCAGAAAGAAAAGGTTGACAGAAGTATGGCTATCATTAATATGCAACAAATGTAGGATTATGAAAATTTGAGAAACCACTCTTAGGCCACCATTAAATGAGGAAAGATGTGCTTTGCAATAAAAATGGATGCAATCTCTAAAGCAGTTGGAGTATTCACAGAAGCAAAATACACACAAAGTGAAATGCACATAAACACCAACTTAGACAGGAAAGGGAACTATCACCCAGTGTCATACTGAAGCATGTGCATTCAATTTATTTTCAGAGATTAAAAAGTAGAAATGAATGTTACAAATAATTGAGTAAAACAGTTGATATACTCAGAGGAAGAGAAGAACAGTAACTTTTTTTTTTTCAGAATTCTTAGTGAACAAAGACTCAATAGTCTCCCTCCCATTGGTGTGATGGTTGGCTTCAGAGTCTCTTTTAGTGAAGGGTCTAAGAGCCCTTGTAGAAATGTGTGTTCTGCTAAATGGGGTATACCGGTGATATACACCATATCTAATTTGATGGCTGTGTTGTTCAAGCCTTCTACCTGTCTGTCTGTCTGTTATAATCGTGTTGACAACTCCAAGCAAATCTGTTTCTTTCTGTGAGTTTTTAATTGATCTTCTTTTTGGAGCCGTGGTTTTAGATGTCCACAAAGTGATAATATTTCTATTTCTTTAGTGAGGTAATCCCTTTAGTAATTCCTATTCTCTGTCTCTTTTTCTGCTGGACGACCTTGTACTCTGAGTGCTGCTTGCTTTATTTATAGTTAGTACGACATCACTTCCATTACTTCTCAAGTTTTAATCTACCTGCACTCTTATATCCACAAGACTATGATGGCATGTATTTTCATTTGTTTTTCTTTTTCTTTTCTGATTAGACAATGTTTTGGGGTTGGTGTGCTAATATTTAGTATACTTAGTATTGGTACTGTTATTACTTAGATCATAGTTTTATTCATTGTCCTTTTTAAAAAAACATGTATTCAGGTGCAAAGCTGTACAGAGAAACCCTGTCTCTAAAAAAAAATCTTTATTCAATTTCTTTTTCTTCATCTTGCAGCATTTGAATATTTTATAGTAATGTTTGAATTTATGTGGTATTTTTGCCGTATCTCTTTCAGATAGGTTTTATTAAATTCAAGGAATGAAAACCTGGTATTCAATAGTTAGTACTGTGACAACATGCCTGAAGCAGTCAGCTGGAAGGGAGAGGAGTTTTATTTTGGCCCATAGTTCCAAAGGTGTTGTTAGTCTGTGGTGATGTGGAGAAATGAGTATTACAACCCATGGTGGAGCAAAGTTGCTCAACCTAGAGACAGTGCAGGGCAGGATTTCAACATTCCCTTGCAGGGCATGCCAGTGATTGGAAGTGCTGTGCTCCACCTGGAACTCCTAAGGTCTATCATGCTCCAACAGCATCCCAGGCTGACAATAAAATCCTTACCACATGGACCTTTGGGGACATTTAAGGTACAATGTACTTTGCACAGTGTATGTGTGATTCGTATGTTTATCACTTACTCTGATGATTTCTCAGTTTCCTTTGCTCGTATCTCCTCCATGATGCACTTGCCATGGATACCACACTTGCACAAAAATGAGTTTTAGTTCCTAAGGTATTTCCCTTTCTGCTCCCCTTTAGTGGTTTTCTCACTTTTTCTATTTGCTCCCTGGGATCCTCAGGTGCCTTTAATTGGTGTTCCTTTCACTGAAGAAGTTCCTTTGGGGTCTCTTAGGAAAGAAATAATAAAACAAGCTCCTTTAGTTGTCCTAAAGTAAATCCATCTTCATGTCTAAAGACTATCTTAAGTATGGAAGTCATAATGAATAGTTATTTCCTCTCAAAGCTTTCAATTATTCTTCCATTATCTGCTGGAATCTTTGATTTCTTGTGAGAACCTTGTAGCCATTCAAGCTCGATTCCTGCATGTGTGTTTAATCACCTTTTCATTAGCTTCTTTCCATTTTTTCTTTGTATTTATTTTCAGCAGTTAGATTCTAATGTGTCTTCAAGTTTATAACAATTAGGGCTCTTATAGCTTCATAAATCTTTTAATTTATACATTTCACTGAAAGTGGGAGTTTGTGCTGCTATTTTTTTAAATGCTTTGCAAAATTGCATCCTTGAGCTGGTTTATGTTTTTGGATTTGTTTTCTGCTAAATAAGATTTATTAGAACCCATATGTCTTTGTTTTTTTTTCCTGTCACTATGATAAAATATTCTGAAAGAATCTACTTAAGTAAGGAAAGATTTGCTTTAGCTCACAGTTCTACATCCAGTCCATCAGAGCAGCAAGGTCCAGACAGCATGTTTCTGGGGCAGCTTATCGTATTATGTCTGTGACCAGAAGAGAACAGCGAATGCAAGCCAATGTTGAGATTCCTTTTGCTACTTATGCAGTCCAGAATCTCTGCCTAATGAATTGTTCAGCTCAGGATGAATATGTCTTGCTGTGTCAATTAATGCAATCAGGTAACCTCCCATAAAGAAACCCAGAGGCCCTTCTCCCAGGTGAGTTTTAGATTCAGTCAATGGACAGTATCAACTGTCACACTGCATTAACATTCATTGCTAGGCTGCTTGGACAACAGTGACAGAGTTGAGTATATGGAGACCTTATTAAAATATTTACAGTCTGGTTCTATAGAAAAAGAATTTTCCATCATTACTCAAAAGAAAATGCCTTAGCAGGATTTGAAGGGCTCTTCATAGCCTGTAATTTGATGGCCTTTTGGTATCTATTTTACATCTGCACTTTAGGCTCAGTGGCTAAGAGTCTTTTGTTGCCTAAAAGCTTTACATCTTTGTGTCCAAACACATTTTTTTTTGTTCTAGATGCTTTCAATAACTATTGCCTTAATATCAATTTTTGTTCTGAAAACACTGGAGATGCCATATTCTCTTCAGATCTTTTCTGAGTTGCCTAAGCAGTAACATACTGTGCGTGTGATAACCTTTATTACCTGTCTGCTGTTGTGCCTAACCAGGACTCCACAGCTGCAAATTCTGTATGTGTATATTCAACAAACCATGGATTGAAAGGATTCCAAAAATGCATACATACTGAACACAGAAATATTTGCTTGTTATCACTTCCTAAATAATATGTCAAGACAACTATTTACATGACATTTGCATTATATTAGTTATTAAAAACCATCTAGAGGTGAGTTATATTTTAAGAGGATGTATTTAGGTCATATGTTTATCTTTCTCCACTTTATATAAGGGACATGAACACTGACAGAATTTGGTATCTTCTGGGATTTTGAAACTAGACACTACTGTAGATCTGGGAATGATTGCGTATTTATCACAGGGTACAGTAATAACTATGTGGATAATAGACTTTAAAAGGAAATCAATGAAAGTAAAACATTATCTTAATATTTAGTTTAAAACATGCAAAGTAGTGCTATGGATGATTAATTGATAAATAAAACACTGATTGGCCAGTAGCCAGGCAGGAAGTATAGGCTGGATTAACAGAGAGGAAAACTGAAAAAACAGGAAGGCGGGGGGGGGGGGGGGGGGGGGGGGGGGGGGGACACGACACATGACACTGCGAGTCGCCACCAGGGAAGATGTAAGGCACAGGTAAGCCACGTGCTACCTGACAAAATATAGATTAATAGAAATGGGCTGAGTAGAAGAGTAAGAGCTAGACAATGGTAGGCCTGAGCTAATGGCCGAGCAGTTTAAATAATATAAGCATCTGTATGTTTATTTTATAAATGGGCTACTGGACTGCTGGGGCTTGGTGGAACCCAGAGAGAAAAACTCTAGCTACCAAACAGTAATTATTTTCCTGTGTCAGCCTTTTTGCTATATCCCATCCTTTGTTCCAGAGATTGGTGGCTTCCTATGTCCTCAGTCCCATATCATGCACTAAGGAAAACAAGGGCTGTACCTACAGTGACATGAGCATCCCGAGGACACATGGTGTATACGCAGAACATATCTAATGGTTGATATGGGCTCATCGAATATGCCAGAAATGTTAGCAGTGGCTGACTACCTCAGTAGATATCAATGCCACAGATAATGTAATAAATGATTGGAAGAAGAGATGAATGATCCTTGTTTTCACATTTAAAAATCTTCATCTGGAAATTCTAAACTTAGTTCATTCATTTAAAGCCTGCTCTGCAGGTCACAAAGCTGACTTCCTAGTTTAAAACATAAAAAGAAAACAAAATGGTTTGTTTTCTAAGATTTTATCAGTTGCAAAGCTAACATAGTCCTGGATTTTTATACAACACTTAATCATATGTAAAATTAAAAAAATAGCATTATTATGTTATTCATGGCATGTATATATCACTATGGGATGATAAAAGATATGCTTTTAAAAATAGATTTTCTTTTAATTTCAAAAAGCAAGCATGCTACCTGAGGTCATCACCAGGAGTCGTGAAACTATTCTCTCATTTGATGTGCACTAGAGTTGACAGTCTCCCACAGACATAATTTGGAGCCCAGTCCTTGGTTATCCTGCACTGTGAAGCAAATCTGTGATCTTCCTTTTGTCTATGAATAATGCCCAAGTAACACTGTGTAAAGAACGAAGTCAAGATAAGTCATCCACCATGTTTTGCCAAAGCCAAAAGTTTTTGGGAAAAATAAAACATGTTGTACAGTCACAGTTTGTTTCACAATTAAGTAGAGTTTAAAATGAAAGTGACCTCTCACTTGAGGAGAAATATTGCTCAGCAGTAATGATGGGTATGAAAATCTGTTTCTAAACCCATACTTTCACAGCTTGTACATCTCTTGTTTTTTTCCCTTAGAGGGTGTTTTACAGGAATCAAAGAAAACAGCTTTATGTGGAGACTGGTGATATATATTGATGGATATAAAGTCAATTGGAAAAAAATATGTTTTGTTTGTTTGAGAAAGAGACAGATAGAAAAATAGAATACTCTAGGTAAAAGACACAACAAGCCATAACTAAAGGTCACATCTCAATTTTCATCCTCGGATGGCAATTTCCAATTAAATACGGATGCATTTCATAACAATGTTCTGCCAAGATTAAAAAGTCCTTTTGAAGGAATCTGGACTAGACAGGCAGAATGTAGAGATGTGGAAAGAATAAAAGTGAAGTGTATGAGTTTAAGAAGTTCTACACTTCATAAATTGTAAGGGAATGATTCTTAAGACAGCATTTCTTTTCTGCTATATAGACTTTCCCCCTCTCCCCCCAAGTGTCTGCAATCATAGATTTAACACATTTTGGAGTACTTGCACAGGATAACAAAACATAATCATTTTGAAAACATTCATAGTAATCTCATGGTACCCAAAATTTGCCAGTGTTGCATTAAGAGCAGAAATTAATAAAGCAATTTTCCTCTGTACCTTTTGACCAAGATGGAGCCAAGATTTGAATTATCTCCTTCATTTACCCTATGTCCTCAATCATCCTTGTCTGTCTGTTGCATGAGTCTCAATCTGTGCCTGCCTGAAGGCTGTCTTGGTAATTTTTCCCTGTGCCTGTGTCTGCCTCTAACAAAGGCTTTGCTCTCTCTTTTTTTAAACAATACAAAAATATTACTCAGAGAAGAAATGGGAAGTATTTTACCAAAATCTTTAAAGGGATTTTTGTAAAGTGAGGTGGTTTGAATAAGAATGGTCTCCCATAGGCTCATATATTGGAATAGTTGGCCTCAGTTGGTGGAACTGTTTGGGAAGGATTCAAAGGTGTGGCCTTGATGGAGGAAGTAAATAACTCAGGGTGGGCTTTGGGATTCCAAAAGACTCATGCTATTCTCTCTCTCTCTGTGTGTGTGTGTGTGTGTGTGTGTGTGTGTCTGTCTGTCTGTCCATTTGTCCATCTGTCTGTCTGTCTGCCTGCTTCCTAATTGTGAATCAACAAGTAAGCTCTCAGCCATTCCTGCCACCATATTTTTGCTCCACTTTCATGGACTCTAACCCTCTGAATTTAAGCTTCAAATTAAAGACTCTCTTTTAAAGTTGCCTTGGTTATCACAGTAATAGAAAAGTAATGAACACACAAAGGATTAAGTCACTCGCTCCAAATGATCCAGTGAACCAAGTAACAATGTCACAAACAAAATTGTTTATCAAGCAATACCCATATGTTGTGTTTGACATTTATGGTACATATTCATTTTAAAAGACTTCTATTGGCTATGTTCAGCAAACGATTATCATAACACACATTCAAACACACATACATTACTCTGGATTAGGAACATGTAAGAGTACATAATTTAAGACTATTCTATATGTTAGTATGTTATAAAATCTAATTACATGGGAAATCTAAGGCAAGCAAAGTTGTTTGTAACATGGTTGTCTTCAAGGCAGGTTAAACAAATAAATGGATACATAAGAGGAAACAGTCTAAGTTTTAAATAACCTCAAGGTATATTAACTCTATGAAGTGCAGCAAAAGCTACAGTTTCTTAGAATATAAAAGGTATTTCATCATAATGCATTATAAACTAAAAGTGAACATCAAGGACAAGAATATCCACAAATACATAAATACACAGGGCTCCTAATGGTATGACGGCAGCCAGTCCTTGATTGACTTTGCTGGAGTCGCAGGCATTAGTTGGTAATTTGACAACTTCTTTGTCCTGAATGACAAGTCTATTTGTCAGGGATGAGACACCTGAACCCCCAAATCTCTATACTAGCTAGTTTTTAAAATCACTAGTGTGTAGCTAGAGTTTTCCTGCCTGGCCCAGAGTCAGGACAAATCTCTGTCACCTGCCAGTCCCACAGCCACTCAGACCCAACCATGTAAACACAGAGACTTATATTGCTTACAAACTGTATGGCCATGGCAGGCTTCTTGTGAACTGTTCTTATAGCTTAAATTAACCCATTTCCATAAATCTATACCTTGCCACGTGGCTTGTGGCTTACCAGCATCTTCACATGCTGCTTGTCATGGCAGCGGCTGACAGTGTTTCCCTCTGCCTTCCTGCTCTCTCAATTCTCCTGTTAGTCCCGCCTATACTTCCTGCCTGGCCACTGGCCAATCAGTGTTTTATTTATTGACCAATCAGAGCAACACATTTGACATACAGACCATCCCCCAGCACTAGTGAGTACTTGAGTATAAGACTTTCTGTTTAAAATGTAGTTTGACTGTCTGATTCTAATAAATTCTTCTCAAATATTTTAATCAAAATGCACTTAGAATCTAGATCTGGTGAGCTTTTAGGAAGTAAATACTTGTGGAAATATGGGGATCTGAGTTCTGATTTCAGTACCCATATAGAAAGCCAGGCAGGGAATACTTATTACCACGTGCTGAGAAGGTAGACAGAGGAGAATCCCCAGGCTTGATGACCAGACAAAAGAACTTAATTGGTGAGCTCCATGCCAATAGAAAACTCTGCCCCCCAAATTAATGCCAAGGATGTTTAAGTAATAGACTTTACATTGACCTCTAGAATCAACAAGCATATTCACCTGTATATGTGTACAACACACAAATTTATTTAGAATCCAAACACTAGAAAACAGCACACAGGAATGGGATAATGGGAAATCACATCCACACAACACAGACTGTTCTTGTGAGTACTACTCACAGGTTTTAAAACACTAACAACTGTACCCTGAACCCTGCCTGTGGCCTGAAATCTGGTAGCATTTTAATTTAAGAACTAGAACTGATCTTCCTATTGAAATTGCAAAGGAAAGACAATAACATTATACCATCTTTATGAATGAAAGTCAGAAGAACATACAGGGTCCGCAAAAGCTATCCATCATGCAGAACTGAGACTCAAAAAGGGTTGGCAATGGGGAGTGCTGCCCAGCTGTTCAATGAGATGACATGAATCCAGGAATGGGACCTTGCCTGGACACCGATCAATGTCAAGGGCAAATGGTAATACCCTACAGTCCTTTCTTTGTGGAAGATAAGAAGAGTATTGAAACCCAACACTACAGATTAAAAGAATACATTGTAAAGTGAAGGGAGACAAATCAATGAGAAACAGAAGAAAACACTTCTAGAAATGATCCCATTGGGAGTCCATAGAACATTTTGGAAGGTAATCTCACATACTCAACAGGGTGTTAGAGACATAGCATGGCTCCAAGTTGAATAGAACACAGTCTACACTGTGGGGAAGAATACAACATTAGGAATCAGAAATAAGTGGGTAGAGAAATGTTAACATTGTGAAGGCAGAAGGTCAGAGGTTTAGCTGGTGGGGACCTCAGAGAGGCTTTGTCACCCCTGGGGTTTCTGTGAAGTGTGTGGCAGTAAAATAGTCTAGCACAAATAAAGCTTTGTTATTTAGTCCTTGGATTTATTTAACTAATAATATATTATTTCATTTAAATTTAAAACAATGTTTAAATGTTTTCTAGATGGTAAGAGTATCTTATTTAGCACAATATTTTTATTCCGAGCCTTATGATGTCATAGTATCAGTTTCTTTTAACTGTCTGCTGAGATAAGCAAGGAGTTATGATTTTTACATCGACCCAAATAGGTTTTGAGACAATTCCATACCTGGCTGTAGATGTAACCAACTGTCTTATTAAAATAAGAAACACAGAACCAATGTAAAAGAGAAAGCCGAGAGGTCAGAGCTCAGAGCTAAAATCTTACCTCCTGCAGTTCTCCTAGCTTCCCCGAAAGAGAGCTACTTCCTGTGTGTCTATCTTTAAATAGTCTTTCTGTTCTGCCTTCTCATTGGTAGTAAACCCAAACACATGACTGCCTAGTCACTGCCTATAAGTACCACCCTCCGGGTCTTAAAGGCATATGTCTCTAATGCTGGCTATATCCCTGAACACACAGAAATCTACCTAGCTCTTCTAACCACCACGCTCTTGCTATGGCTCTAATAGCTCTGACCACAGGGCAACTTTATTTATTAACATACAATTAAAATCACATTTCAGTACAAATAAAATACCACCATATTTTGAGATACAATTCCATACCTGGCCAGCCTGTGTCTTGAGTCTAGCTCTAACTCCCAATAGTTATATGTTCTTGAACAAGCAAATCCCCATGCAACACACCTTTCTTTGTAAAACAAGGATAATAACAATACTTTCTAAGCATGTCCTGAGTTTTCACAGGGAGAAAAGTGTGAAGTGTTTATTCTAATGCCTAGTGGCAAATACTAAGTAAACAGTAGAAATTATTGCCTCAAAACAACTGCAACAAAAGAAAAGAAGAAGTTATGACAAAAACCGACATGGCTATAAAAATAACAGGAATCTTATCTCATGTAAGTTGTGCTAAAGTAACTCTGTAGATTTAGAAATTAAACCAATGATTAAAATCGCTATGTTAGATAAAAGTGTGTAATATAAATATAATAATTTATGAGAGATTTCCAAATAAAATAGTTATCTAATGAATAAATAACATATAGGGCCCCTTCAGGAAACCAATAGAAAATTCCCTTTATGAGCATGAGAGTAAATAAATATGATTTACCTTATTTATGGTTTCCCCTGTGATGAAATTATCTTTCTTATATGTGTTCTTCCACTTATTAGGTTTTAAAAACAGTTTAACAAAACATGAGTGATTAAAAGAAAAAGGAGGGGTACAGGAAAAATTTTAAAAAAATGTTAGCATAAACTAAATCATCAAATCTGTGCTTCAAATAATTTTATTTAAAATATGCATATACCTTAATTCTTTTTGGTAAATTTGAATCATATATATATATATATATATATATATATAGTTTGTAACATAAAACATATAATACACACATGCATTTATACATATACATATATATATATATATATACACACTATTACATGTCCTAGGGCGGACATGGGATTTCAAAGAAAGAGTTGCTCCAACACATGATTTGATATCTGTTTTGCAATTATTACACTTATTTCAGTAATGTTAAGATGACTAGAACTGTATGCAAAATCCCTTATTTATATAATATCACTAAAGATTCTCTTCAACCTCTTTAAATATAATTTTAATGGTATATAGCAAATATGCATTCTGCAATAAAATAGCCTTCATAGAGTTTATAACAGGAATCAATTTTGACTTTCAGTGACAAATGAATGAAATAAGATAATACCATCCATGCAAACCTAATCTAAACAGTAAGTCAATATTAGGAAATGATTCTACAGTAAAAGATACCACTTGTGTTTTCTTCCTCATTTCTTCTGTCAGTAACATGAAGCATATTTCTCATCCATAACTTTGCATTATCTCAGGTAATAGATGGTAGTCCAAACAAGGTTGAAGAGGTGGTTATATAAATATACTTAATGATCCTTGAGAAATGCATATGCCCAATATCACGGGACAATATTCCTGGGGCATGAATCTACTGTTACCAAGGATAAATAAAGTTTTCAAAAGTATATTGCATATGGGTTAATGTCGGCAAAGGTTAAAAGCATCAAATTCGAAAATATCATGACCTGACACTAATGACCCAATAATAAGTTGACATTTGCAATTCTTCCTGGGGGGTAACAGCCCACCATATGCAAAGATCAGCTTCTGCATTTAGCTGCTTATCTCAAAGGAAAAAATATGAGTAATAATAGTGCAAGGGAGGTTAATAATAGGTACAGGCTTAGCATAGCTTTTATCAGTCCGTTTAGAAAATGAGCTGAGAATTGCTGTCAGCTTGATTGGGAAGGGGAAAGGAAGAATGGGCCCATATGGGAGCCATCAGTCAGCGTACAGTGTGTGCATGAAGGTTGTTTGCAAGGTTACCTGGGCTGATACAACAGAAGCTGGAATTTGCATGTCAAAGCTTTGTTCCTTTTATAACATACTGCCACACAAATCATTGGCCCTGGGGCTTAAATTTCACAAATGTCTAAACTCATTTAAAAATTAAAGTGCAATAATTTGTGATCCACAATGTACCCAATCATTCCAAAAATTTAGGATATTTTGTTTTGCCATTAGCTTTCATTCTTACCTTTTCTTGACATTTAAAATTCTAATGTTTCATTGGCTTATCTTAGATTTTCCTTTGAAAACTAATATATCCTTTGATAAGAATTGTATTCTTTGAGGCCATTATACTATTATTAAAATGAGAAGTCTCAAAAAATTTACATTTAAAAATCACAACCAAAAATAACAGCATTAAGCTTACTACTTTATTTTTCCAGCCTATGAAAAGAAATGTGTTTCATAGGTGAAATATTTTCATGTTGGTTATTTATTTAATTTCAGCCTCCAACCTAGCAATTTCTGAAAATATGGTGAAGAATATTTGCAGTATATTTTGTTTTGTGAATTGTTCATCAAAATAAATAACCTCACAATACCAGAAAATATCCTCAATGCAATGAGCCATAAATGTATAATGACTTGCTATAGATTATGTTTATTAGCATTGTCATTAATTAACATCTTTTTCAGCAAAACTGAAAGCACTTCATAATAGATTGTTAGCATCAAGTCCATAGAAAATCATTTCAGAGGATGAAGCAAGAAGGAATTTATTCCCTAAGCCTAGACATGTATTTGTGATGTTACTCTGTACTATGGAAATGTGAAAGGTAAGCCTTACTTTTAGTCATTTTTTTCTTCCCAGTAAATCTGTCAAGAATTGTCAAAGACTAGGACAGAGTCAGCAAAAGGGCACAGTCATATTGAACCTAATATTCTGCCCAAAACTGGAAGTTACCTTCCTCAGTTCAAAAATGTGTATAAATTAATGATTCACTCTACCCTCTTTTGCTAAGAAGATACCTATTAGATTACCTCAAAAACACACAATAATCCAATTTCAAAAAGTCTTGCACATCTGTAATTTACAGAAGCTTTTGTATAATTGAATAATGGAGGGTCTTGGTGTTTAAAAACAAGATGTTCAAGATTTTGACCATAAAACTGGCTTTGTGTGTAACTTTCCCTCTATCTGTAGTATGTGAGGAAATTGGTATTAGATCAGTAAGTCATTCATGAATATTTGACACATCATAAGTAAGAAAATAAATGAGCAATATTTCCTGGTACTTGGCTAGACAGTATTTAACAGAAGTAAAAAAGATGGTCATATATTCCCATTTTAATATTGTCTCAAAATACTATGTTAAAACTAATAATTATGAACAACTAGATATTAAACAAAATGTATAAAAGTGATAATTAAGAAAAAAACAGATCTGAAAATAATGCTATATGGAGTTACCTCCAAAACCCAGCAAGGTCAAGAAAAACTGACATGCAAATGTTAGCACATTTGATATTAAAATATAAAAATGTGCATAAGAATACTTCACACATCAGTGTATATAGAAGATTTGTAAAACTTTTGACTCTTTTCTCTAGGGATTTAAATATTTTGCTGTTTTTAAATCGTTTTGGAAATTCATACTAGCTTTGATTGCTGGGTCATGTTTCTATGTCTCTAAGAAGGGCCATTATGATTTCCAGGAGGAACATTCAATCTGCAGATTACTTTGTAGAGTATAGCTCTAATACCACTAAGACTTTCATTTCATGTCTTGCCATTTATTTGTGTCTCTCATTTCTTTCAGTAATCTTTATAATTTTAATCATGCATACAATTCCCACTTTTAGTTATGTTTTTCATATGTGTTTTTCTGCTCATTTGAATGTTGTATATGGAATTTTGAGGATTTCATTCTTGGACTGGTCACTGTTGTATAGAAATAATCAGGTTTTGTCCGATAATCTTATGTCCTGCAAATTTACTGAAAATGTTAATAGCTCAGCAGGTATGGTGAATTCTTTATTTTTGTCTACATAAACTGTTTTATCATCTTGAAATAGAGATGTTTGTACTTACTCTCCAATTTGGGTGCCTTTGTTTTTAAAACTAATTGCTATGAATAGGACATTGATTTTGATACTTACTAGTAGCAGTAAAGACATGAATCATTTCCTTCTGCTCCCTGACTTACAAGTGAAGTCTGTCGTGTCTCTCACGAGTAGATGGAGTGTTTTCATTACAGATGTGTGTTGAGTAGGTTCATATTTCTCATTTCACTTCTGCTAGGATGGTCGTGATGTATTTTCCCTTTGTTCTAAAGTATGTTAAATAATTTCTTTTAGTGCCACAACCTAATCTTTGGATAAGTTGTTCTTAGCAGTGATATATGATAGTGCCTTGTTGCTTTTGGTTTCCCAATATTCTTAATATTTTTATTGCACTTAAGTTTTATTTTGTTTTCTATTATTTTAGTAGAGCACGTTTGCCTCACATTCATAAGAATTATTGATCTATACTTTTCTTTTTGAACTGTCTTTGATTTTGGTAATAGTATAATTCTAGCCTCATAGAATGTGTTAAGAAGGGAATTCTTGTTTTTCTTTCTAGAAATATTTGAGTAGAATTTATGTTTATTCTGTAAAGTTTTAGTAGTCCTTTCATGTATGCTTTTGGTTACTGGTTTTATTTTTCCACATTTTTGGTGATGGAAAAGATCTCTTATTTTGGAATGGATTTGATGATTTACATGTATAAAATGACCAATATAACTGACAGATGGTTAGGCATCACACTTCTGATCAGTGCTATAAAAATACAGCCAATTTTATCTTGGTGATGAATCTAAGCCTACCTACACTATAACCTATTTCATATGTACAAGTGTATTTGACTCAATATATTTGGAAATACAGTACTTTACTAAAAATACAACTTATAATTAAAATGAGAAACATTCTATTATATTGCTTTTTGCCTGGTAAAACTATTTTAAGCAGCAATACAATTGAATCTTATATTTGAAGTTTCTTTATTAAATCTATAGTTATACAAAATTTTATGTGATTTTATTTTCCTGTGTGTTCCATTGTCTTAAGGAATTGGCACGAAGGCTTTAATGAATAAACACACTGAACATCTGTTAGCAGTTCAGCTTGTAATGTGCTTTATGATTTTTTTTGCCTTTTAATGTAAAGCAATGATCTTTACAGATTTTTATTCTTAAAGACAACTCAAAACTCATAAGCAAACTCAACATGATAAACTGTATGTTAGCTTGGTCACTTTCTGAAGTAATAAAAATCTCTAGACAGAAGCTGATGTGATAAGGAGCAAGCCTTTAGTGGTTTAGATGTACTCCCAGAAATGGAACTACTAGGTTATACTATAGACCTCCAAACATGGAATGTGAATAATGATGACTCATATATTCATATATATATATATATATATATATATATATATATATATATAAAATCCCCCAGCACTGATGTGTGCTGTTACCCTCTCATATAACAAGAGATCCTCAGGATCTCTCCTCTTGGCTGTTGAAGTTCCTCTATAAAAGAAAGATAATGGGAAAGGGTCATTGGACCTCATCTTACCTCATCTCAGTCACTTCCTTCAAGATACCTGTAAATTTCTGCCCTAATTGAACATGGCCTCTAGGTTCTTGAGGACTTTCTATGGTTTATAGATATGGAAGGTTAATAGAAGGGAGGACTCCATCTCTACAGCTATAGGGAAGTTATCATCTATGTTGAGGTGAGAATCTTTGGTGACATGGCTGCTTCATGGTCATCCATGCTGAAGTACATAACTTCTAACCTATGATCTGTAAGTAAATGCAACAAACACATTGGTTTCCTCAAGTTGGACAATGGTGGAATTGTACTTGCTTTATTTTTTTAGCCCTAAAAAAGGGGTAGAGGTTTGTTTACATTTCTCTAGGAAAAGATTCATGTAAAATATGGATAACATCTTTAAAATAAAAATACAAAATATTGACAAATGACCATAACAATCATTAACATTCCTATTATAAAATAATATTTTTATAGAGGGCAAAAATAAACAATGACATTAAGCAGTAGAAATTTATATAATTAGGGACAGTTTTTATTTTCTCCTGGAGTATGTATATAAATTTTTCTGAAGTGCCTAACAGTAATATTACAGTTTGATTCTAGTTTGAGATTTTTATATAACCATTTATCTTAATTGTATATATCTAAAATCATAGGTACACTAAACTTGCTAAGGAGTCATTAGTCAGGGCTTTTTGAAATTGAGATTTACTGAAGCATATTTATCTTTTATCTAACATGTGCATGGCAACAACACCCAAGCTGATAATGTATGACAATATAGGGTTACTCTATATCAGTACAACAGTGAACAAATGTTGTGTATATTCAACCTGACAACTGAGAAAGAGACTTGTAAATACACTCTGTAAAGGACAGCTACCTGCTCACTTGGCCCCACTACCCTGGAACCAGATTTTTATCCTGTGATAACATATAACAATATCTATAAGGATTGCTTTGAAATTAATATCTGGTTCATACCAAGATAAAACATTCTGAAAGCCTGCTTATATCTTTAGATTATACTTATGCACAGTTCTATTTTAGTACTGCTAAAAATACAGTAACTAATAGAGAATTTAGTTTCTTTCAAATTACCAATTGTTTATTTACTGATGCTCATTTTGATTTGGTACATGTAGATTAACTTAGCCATAACTGAGTTTATCTAGTTCTAAAATGTGTACAGTGTATTTTCTACACAGTTGTGATGTTATAAGGGTCATTATGAAAATAGTGCTAGTTCTAAAGGATTTTATATACTACAGGGTTGTATACAAGTATAGGACTTTATTGCTTTTATTGGTAGTGGGATTGTAGTATAAATGCATTCATTAATTTTGATTTATGAAGGTTGAATTATATAGTGCAATATGTATTTTGTTTACCATGTAGTGAATATATATGAATTTGGCCCCTGGACAATAGAACTTTTCTAGGCATTATTCTCTCATTCAAAAATCTACAAATGCATTATTTGTTTTATTATCAGTACTTTGATTAATATTATGCTTCATTTTAATGTCTTGGTAATATTGTCTGAGGGCAGTTAAGTAATATAATGCCCCCAAAGGAATGAATAGAGTATTGTAGTTGTGAACTTACATTTTTAAGTTCTTCTATGAATATGAATGAAATGTTCCCAGTATAATTCCCGCAGTGGAAACTATAAAATTGAATGTTGTTCTTCAGTATAACACACAGAAAATGTTGAGGGATATATGATCAGGGACATATCAATTCAAGTATCAAATTGATTTCATTTTAAATTTAAATTTAATTTAAAGTTTTGCATTTTTTATATTTTTATTAAATCCTATCTTAAACATATCCACTATATCTCATTTCTCAACTCCTCCCAGATCCCATTCTTTCTTCCACTTCTGTTTTACCTTTTTAATTTAAATTTTTTTGATTATTTCTTTAATTAGGATGAAGAAGTATATTTGAATCCATAAGTTTTTGATGATTGTTATAATATGTCCTGCTTCTCTTGGTATATACATGTTGTACTTACTTATTTTCAATACTTTATTGTGGTGAGAGCTGATCCACCACACACTTATGTGGTGTGACATAATCTGTAGTTTATGATGGTGGAATTTTGTTAACTATACATTTATGCTGTGTGATATAATCAGTACTTTTTGATTGTGAGTATTGATATTAATCAAGTACACATTTATGCTATGTGATGTAATCTGGACCAATTCCTCCATTTTTGAAATTCAAATGATTTTTATTTTCTGATGAAATAATAATGGTATTTCAAAATCATACTCCGTTAACATCTCAGTCTTCTCAGTTTTCTCTTTTATGACAAAATCCTTCCTCCTATTATACCTAAAGAAAGCTGTAAGCAAAGTAGAGGATGGCAAGTTGTTTCTCATCTCCAAACATAGTCTTCTAATTACCCATGTAACAAAAGCACCCAATATTTTTATCAGAATTATTTTCCATTTACTATCTAGAATTATTTTTTAGCTTTCCCTTTGATATTAGCACCTTCATTTTCTCTTTTTGTTCATTAATATTTTCATTAGTTTTTTTCATTAGCTCCTTTCCTGTAATTCTGAAATATATACACAATAGAACAAACCTAAGAAATGGAGGGTTTGGGACACTTGAAATTGGAGCTTTAGGCAGGGATGGGGAAAGTCATGGCTAGCTCAGCTTGATATTCTCTATTATCAAGAGGGCCCCAAAAACCCCTTTCCAGAGTGCCAGCGTGACACAAAGGATGCCTAAACATTAAGCTTGATATAGAGATAAAAGAAATTAATCAAGAAAAATTGACTTTCACATATAAAAAGACACAAAGCAGGCTTAGTTCTGAAATAGACAAAAAAATCTCAAGTCTAAGACTCTCAAGTATTCAGAGTGAAGAATTTGAGATTCAAAAAATGTTTGAAATGGTATTAAAAATGTTTGAAATGGTATTAAAATTTTAATGATGTGGATCCAGATGTGTAAGTAGAATTTCATCAGGGACAGAGGTTATTAGAGATAAGAAACAAAGGAGGAACTTGAAGAGGACATTTTAGGTCACAGGCGATTAAATGCCAGATGATATTTGTCAAGTATTCAGTAGTGACCAGACAGCATGGCCCAAACATAAAACAAACAGAGCTGGCCTGCAAGGGTCTGAAGGCTGGCAAGGTCATTATGTACCGAGCCTCAGAGCCCAGATAGGGAGTGAGTACCACATGACACTCAGTACTTGATGTATCAATCCACTTACACATCCAATAAACATCCAGTGCTGACTTTGTGGAAAGTCCTGTGATAGGTTCTTACACAATGACAGTTCATAAAATCATGTTCCCCAGAACATGTCAAACAGAGTGTAATAAGGCAAGCACGTGAATCAGTAGCTGAACAAAAGTGAAAAAAAGATTCCTCATGTATTTAAGAAGTTTCACTACATGATGTACCTTGTGATGGTCAATCTTTAGCATCAGCTTGATGGAATTTCAAGCCACCACAGAAACAAATTAAGGTGAAAAGTCTACCTTAAATGTGGGTGGTGCTATCCCATGAGCTAGGGTCTTGGATTGAATAGAAAGAAGAAAGCAAAGACTAGGTATACACTGCCCTCAGCTTCCTGACTGTGGATACAACGTGATTAGCCAATTCCTACTCCAGCAGCCACATCTTTCTTTCCCTTTTGTACTGTATCCTTTGTGACTGAGCCAAAATAAACCTTTATTTCCTCGAATTCATTTTCTTTAGTATTTTGTAGTAACAATTACACAGCAATGTATACCTGTATGAGGATCTACAAATATTACATTTGATTTTGTGCTCTTTGGATATGGTTAATACTCATTCTATCAGTGTGAATTTTCTTGCCTCATGCTAGCGCTAGCTGTGTATAGTGAACCCTGTATCTTGGAAGGTTTAATACCATACTCAGGTGCTCTCCAAAGCTTAGCAAAAGAGGATGGCATAACCATGTGTTTTCAATGTGCAATAATTCTTGCAACCTAACAAGAATGCAATAAATATATAGATAATGTTTTGAAAATGTCAACTATTGCTTATTGTGTAGAAAAAAAATTTTTTACAAATGCTTCCTTTGAATATCTTCAAATAGTTATTTCAGAATATATCCACATATGTCTAATAAACACACCCACTTCAATTTAGAAGTTTTCATGATAATTAATAATATTTATCTGAACTATAGTCTCCTGAAAATTTATAAGTGTGTCTTATATCTTTTCAAAATTAGAAAACTTATTTCTTTGATATTACATTGTGATTCTTTTTTTTCATGACCTCATATGGCAAAAAAATGAAGTAAAGTATGTTATATTGCCCATGACATCAGAGATCCATCTTCCATGTTGAAATTTTTGTTACATTATTCCAATGTCCCTTCAAAGGGCTACAAAACCAGTACAACCCTCACTATTATGTCAACAACTAATAGAATTTTTTTTATTTTTAAAGATGTTTAAAGATGGTAATTTATTAATTTATCAGTGTAACTCTGTGACTCATTTCTCATATCCAACTGCTCATCCTAAGAGAATGTTATTGTCATCAGCAGCTGCCATCATGGACACCTTCAGTTACATATGACAGCACATAACACCCTTTCTACAAAATATAGAAGATATTATGTCTGAACTGTTTTCAAAAGTAGTTTGAGCATTGTTTAAAATCAAGTATCATATGAGTTAATTTGACCAATGATTTTTATTTGAAAAAAAAAAAGGCATGTAAGAATATATAGAACTGGGGTCTAAAACAATGATAGCATTGGAACATCCAGTCAACACAACTGTATGGGTTAAAATGCAGTGAAAAATAGAGCATCTGTCAGCCTCTCCCTCCAGTCTGCCGTAGTCATTAAATCAGATAGTTATTTCAGTATTCCTTAGCATAATCATGCAAACAGCATGTACTATGAAGCTGGACCATCAAACCTTTTAAACTAATAAAACTGGAACAGGCACATCATAATAATACTCCAAAACAAATAAACTTACCATTTTCTACTTATGGTCATAGTTTCCTAATATATTCTTACTGACTATATTACTTAATACATTTTCCTCACAGTTAAGCATCGATTTTGTTCATGACTCTGATGTTTTGAATATATTTGGGTTGCTGACCCTAAAATTCCTAATTTTGTTTAAAAGCCATAAGGTTCTTTTCCCATGGTTTCTTTTCCTCACATATATTGCTTTATGTCCAGATAGTGGCATGAAACAATGGAATTCTGTGAAGAATTCAGGAGAATGGCTTTCAGAGAAGGCACTGAGTACCCGGGATAGAAGATGGACCAAGGACAAAAAAAAAAGACAGATTTTTTTTTAAGTCACTTCTTTCAAGTGATGCAGAGAGATGGGAAAATATGTGGACTGAGGAGAGTAAATGAGCTGGCCATACCCATTAAGTCCAGCTGTGACTTTTAAGAGATTGTTTCAATTGAGCAGTGAGATTGGAAAGTAGATTGCAAGATGCTATGGAGTAAATGAGCAGTTCAAAATTAAATGAAGTGTGAATGGACCAGTGCTTTGTAAAGCTTTGGATTTTTTTTTCAAAAGTTGAAGTCTATTTTTAAAGATGGCATATTATATGAAAATCTTAACAAGTAAGAAATGAAATTCATATTCTTTGTAACCTCTCTTGTTTGGGCTGGAAATATGCGGCTGTATTGGTACATCATGCTTTTCAAAGTAAATGCTGTCCATTCTTCCAAGGGGTGTAGCAGGACAACAAAAGAAGGAAATCCAATTGTGCACAAGGTGGATGCACTATTCCGTCTCCTTTCTCTTTCTTCCTATTTAACTGGGAAGGGAAGCGTAGCTAGAGAGATTCATTCTCAGGAGGGAGAACATTCATCTGGTTAGTGAAGGCTCCACACTAGAGGAAGCTAATGGCGTCTCTATAGCAGCCCGATGTGTGCTCTGTGTTTCTGTTAGAGATGACCCCACAGATGCTAACCCCAGTTGTCCATCTTAAAGGCAATCACACAGTCATTGTTGGTTCCCAAGCCTATTATCTTTAACTACCAAATACATATTTTTTTTTGTCACTATTCCATCTTCCTTTCAGCCTGTGGAATTCTGCTCAATTGAGTGTATCTAGTCAGAAAACCCAGAAATGATTACTTTAGGAAAACACAATTTTCAAAAAAAAAAAAAAAAAAAAAAAAAAAAAACTGAAGAAAACTCTTAAGATGCAGGAGAACTAGGGTTGGTGGTAAAGGGATAACATCTTGGACATACACATGATTCACTCCTCTCCGTCAGAGATTTAACATTTTATAAGAAAGTAAAATGATTAGTATTTTCTCAGGATTTTAAGTGATCCTTTTTTTTTTTTTTTTGCTATGACATGTTAAAAGTAAAGCCCCCCCCCCAATGAATTTGTGTGTGTGTGTGTGTGTGTGTTACATATGTGTGAAGCTATACTTTTTAAAATTAAATTTTTATTTTGGAATAAATTTATATGGACAAAATGATTTCAGAGATAATACAGATGTTGTAATTTGCCTAGTTGCCTCTGATGTTATCACACTCATAACAATGGTGCATTTCTCAAAACTAACAAGTGAATATTGGCACATTAAGATTAGGCAACATCAAAACTTCTACTGGGTTTTATCTATTTCTATTCCTCACATCTTCTTTTCTTTCTAAGATGCAGTCCAGTATACACTGTCATTAGCCAGATAGCTTTCAGATATGGAGTCAGCATAGTCTTGGGGGACCACTTGCCTTTTCGTGAGACTACACTTTGGAGTATCAGTAGAGGATGATAGCTGATAGTTTACTCTCAGTGCCAGAGCTTTATTCAGTCATACATGTTCAGATAGTTCTTTCTCAAGGGAATCACTTTGTGCCTCAGGAAGTGCAATGTGGTAGCAGCTTCAGCAGTGGGATCAAGAACAAATACGCTGATTGATATGTAGAGTTTCTGCTTAATGACCTTCCTTTGCTAGGACACAATAGCCTTGTACTGTAAAGTTCAGTTTACTTATCATAGATGGAAGATGATGAAGCTCAGCCTATAGTGTGAATCACATTAGTCAACGGAAGGGAACGTCAGTGCTGTGCCAGACACAGTGAATGCAGAGCAGACATTGCTGTCATTGTAACCAAGAAGGGAGTGACCCGAGCTTAGATGGCATCATGTATGCCTGTAGACATGCCGACACATTATAAATCCACTCACTCTGTCCTCCTTGATCCATGTGTCCTCATTTATTAAACACTCTTCTTTGCAAATCCTAGAATGCAAGAGAAGGCTGACCCTGTTCTCCAGAAATGCATTCTAGTTGGAGAAGCCAAGTACAAGGTTTTTTATCTATATAGACTAAAGAATTTATGTACACTGCATAGGAATATTAAGGCATGTCTTAAAATTAGTGGTTGAACATCCTTGCTTTGCCAGCTCAAGGAGGTTTTATGACAGGTTGTGGCTATTTCATATTTAGTTATCTTTTGTTATTCCCTGTGTAGATGGTTTATTCAATTCCATAATGATTTTTTGGGGAAAAGAGATTCAATAGAAGCTTCTGGAATTGACTTTGGGTTCTTGGGTTTCTTTTTAATAATTCTCCCATATACTCATCTATGTTTCTTCTTTCTTAGCGCAAAGCAAGTTATGGTTCAATTGACTTTCTGTCTGCTTAATAAATATTGATATATTGGACGCATTAAGGCATGACCATGTGTGATCCATCTTTAAAGGTAGAGTTGTTTTGCAGCGAAGTTGCAATTTATTTATTCCTCATTCATTCTCACATGTTTTGAGAGACCTCATTATGTAAATACTGAGAACATTTGTGAAATGAAAAACAAAAGCAATATTCGCTTTTAGGAAAAATAATGGCTATTGAAAACATGATATCGTCTGAGCTGAGTGGAGTGAGTATAGACCTTATTGTGCACTCTGTATTAGTATGCTGTCTTTAGATAATAAGAAAATATAATTGAAAGCAAAATGTGCAATTTTCTGGTTGTGAGAGCTCCAGGTTTTTTACAGCAACCGAGGAAACAAAATGTATATAATTATTTACCTAGGAGTCTATGGAAACAAGATTAAATCAGTCTGGAAAGAGGACATAATCATCATTTTCCAAGGATATTTCAGGCATTTGACTGAGAAAACATATGACACTATATTTAATTAAGTCCATGGATTTTTACTTTTATGTGTTAATTCTGGCTGCTAATTATTAATGTGACATATTAGTTGATTATAAAACAAAATAAGCATTATTTAAAAATAATTTAATGGCAAAATTTACATTTTCTCTTAGTTTTGAGTTATAATTAATAAATCATATTTGTACACTTTCACAAAAATACAGCAGATTTTATATGTATACATTGTGAAATACAATCATAATCAAGCTCATCAATATATTCAGCATTTCACACAATTATCTTTAATTTCTCAGTGACAAGAATAGCAAAGTTCCACTTGGTACAATATTTTAGTGTGTAACACATTAATTATACTCACAATAAACAACAGCACATCTCCACAATTTATTTACCTATCTGACTCAACTTTGTATCTTTTGAATAATAATACCCTCCATTACTTCACCAAACTTCCAGCCTTTGGCAGCCACCATTTTACTGTGTGCTCTGATAATTTGTTTTAAACTTCATGTAGGTAAAATCATGCAATATTTGTCATCTTGAACTTTATTTTGCATGGCCTATGGACCTACAACTTCATCAATATTATCACTATCAAAAGAATTCGTTCTCTTTTCAAGATGAATCATATTTCATTGTTCACACAGTACAATATGTATAACACAGAATACAAAATCCATAAAATGTTTCAAATCTTTTTCACGTGCCCATATACAAATGAGTACTTATTTTGAATCCATTATATTGACTGCTGTGAATATATTTAAAGTATCCCCGTTGTAATAATAATTTTCCATATATGTATACATATACTTTAATATTTTTTATTTGAAAAAGTCTAACTTTCTCTGATATTATATACTCTTATAGGCTGTCTGAGAAAGGTTGCTGAATAATTTTGTATTGTATGTCTCATCACTTTGGATATTTCTGGTTTTTTTTTTTTTAACCCATCAGTGGTCCCACATAAAGAGACATAGATTTTTGCAAAAGGTTGTCTAGAGCAACTGCTCTGCCTGTCAGTAAGCAGGAGCATGGTTTTAATTGTTCTGCTGGAGATCATTTCACACAGACTGCATTTGATCATGCAGGAAGACCAGCAGGAGACTCCAGTCTGTACTTTATCTGCAACAGGCCAAATCCTAGAAATGGACAGGCTTTCCCAGCATTCATGAAAACTAACGACTTTCTTAATGCTCTACTTTCACAACTATGTTCACATATGCCTTTTTCTAAAATCTAATTCTTATGTTTTGTGACAATATTTGTGTTTTCTGAATTTTTATGAAAGCAATGTCATACTATTGATCTTGAATGCCACAAATAACAAACACATTATAGGAACCAAATGATGAATAATCATTAATATGGTACTTGATAATTAGTTTTGAAGGAAAGTTTTAGTAAATAGCATTTGGGTGAATGCTCAAGTTGAATGGATCATACCATAATTAAGTGAGTAATTATATGAAGTTTTCATGTTATTACGTTACTTTTAGCCTGGATATGTTAAAATAACCTGAATTTAAAAGGAGAGAGATAAAAGAAAATTGAAATATTTTTATATAGCTTAATGTATTTTTTTTTTTTTACTGAAAGAAAGCAAATGGTTGGTAAGTTTATGTGATGACGACATACAAGATTCTATAGGAGAGATTTTGACAATTCTGTATTTATAAAAGAAAGTCCCTAAGAGTTGAGCAGTGAGTGTGGCCCAGTTCTTACTACATTATTCCAGAGCAATTATCGATTGAAATAAAAAGAAAAAAATATGCACATGATGTACTTACTTACTCCTTTGTACTGCATGGGCATTGAGTGCATTATCCAGGCTCATTTATTGAATGATTGGTCCAGATCCTAACTTGTAGCATGAGCTTAAGGATTCAGAAATTAAGAGGAAGAGCACAGTCGAAGGAAATTTGCTACAAGAGGCACGCCTTTCTACATTTTCCTTCATCTCCAGCCTCTTTCTCTGCTCCTGTCCATCATATTGATAGCGGCTTCCTTTGCTTAACCCTCAGAGCCCGAAACTTCTGAAGTAATGAAAACACAATTACTTCTTTTAGTTTCTTTGTATCAGGTATTCTGTCACTGTGATGCAAAAGTTAGCAATATGCTATCCATGTACCAAGAAAAGAAAGGGGGGGTATTTTTATTTTGTCTTACTGCTAGTATTTTCCTTGAAGTAATAACATTTATTGAGCTCTGAAAAATGGAAGGTTCTGGAGTGGGCAAACTACCTGTAATCCAGGTGAAGGACAAAACATTTGTGAGGGCTCTTAGACGACAAAGAGCAGGGAGAAACCAGGTATTTGGAGAAGTCTAGGTGGCGAAGCTTGGGCTCCAGAATAAGTACAATAGGCTATATGGGCATACAGCTGTGGAATCTAAAGCTGGGGGGGGGCATATTCCAGCAACAAAGGGGCTCATTAAGTCTATGATCATGAGCAGACAGTTACTGAGCTGGGAACTTACTTGATCCACTCTGGAACTAGATTAAGCCCAAACATATTGACGTGCAAAGAACTGATTCAAATATTTTCTCCCTCAGTATTTCTGGGACATTTCTAGAGCCTTTTCACTTTTGTTTTGAACAGGGATATGACATGTGTTGTGATGAAAAACACCATTTATGTAGTATCAGACCAATTGCTTAACTGGGAAAAACTGTATGAATATACAAAATGATGCATAATTAAGGCTCTGTGTGGTTAACGTGTTTTGAAATATTGTATGGATGTTTGTATGTATAGTTTGTGTGGGAGCATATGTGTGTGCATTCATGTGTGTGAATGCAGGTGTGTGCACGGTACTGCATAAATGGAAGGTAGAGGACAATCAGTTGAAGATCATCACTTTCTACCTTGTTTGAGACAGGGCCTCCTTGTGTTTTCCTTTGTATTCACCCACTTGCTGGCTCATCAGCTGGCAAGGATTCTCCTGTCTCCACTTCCCAATTGTCTGTGAGAGAGCTGTGACTGCAATTACAGATGCTTGAATGGCATGTCCAGCTTTTACAACAGTTCCCGAGATTTGAACTCAGGTCTGTCCTCCTACATGGCAAGCACTTCCAGCAACCACACCATCTCTCTAGCTCCCAACGCAGAAGTGTACTAGTGACTGTGTAGAGGAAGTGGTCAAATGGGAAGGGTATTTGGCATGTTTTCTTATGTGTACTGGTTTACTTTTTGACTTTCATATGTTTTATTTTTCATACTTTAAATAATTGATTATTTACACTGAATATTCATTAGTAGATTAATAAGATCTAACTATTTTCTCATCCTCTAAAATTCCCTTTGGAATTAGCAAAAAAAAAAAAAAATTTAACTTGTTGACATAATTTTAATGTGTCATGTACATAGTGTATTTCATATCAAATTAGAATAAAAAGAATCGATTAGAATTTTTCTTTTCAGTTTCTGCTAACAGGCAGCATTCTGTGTTGTAACTTTATCAATTGAGTTCAGCTTTAGAAGTTATTCCAGCTCCAGTTAGAGGGTCTCTTAACCATCCCACGCCCATGATGCCATCTGTGGCACAGGGATTAGGTAATAGAAGTTATTCTCACACAAGGGATGACAAATTTTAGTATTATGTATTAATTTAAAACTGCCTATATTTAAAGAAATGGCTCACATAAACAGTAAGTTGTCAGGCTGAAGACAGGGCTTAGTGTGTAAAGTATGTGCTTACCTTGCAAGTCTGAGGATGGATTCAAATCCCTATAACCAGGTAAAGCTGAGTGTGATTGCCAAAGGCTGTAATCCTAGTGCTGTTGCTTGTCAAGATGTTCACAGGACAGCTAGGTTGGTGTAGTACAAATCAGCAGACAAAAGGACTTTGCCAATCAACATGGAAGACAGGCGGGAGGGAGGGTAACATTCAAGGTTGACCTTTAACCTCCACACATGTGCCTGCAGTTACACATGTACACACACACACACACAGACACACACACACACACACACACACACACTCAAAGACTTTTTAAAGTTTAAAAGTGAATTCTCTGAATAATAGTGTTTTGTCATGTTTTTGCTATGGAAGCAATAATTCCAAATGATTTTATTCAGAGGAACCAGAATAAGAAAACCAATATGAGGAAGAGAAAATAAAATTGTAGTGTTACAAGAGCATTTTCTTGGTGGCTCACAGAGGTCAAAGAAGTGGGACATTGTGAGAGTTCTCCAGTCCCTGAAGAACAGTGCACCAGTGTCATTTCCTGGGGACCGTGCTGAGAAGAGTAATAGACTTTCGTGTCTCTCTGCCCCGTACCAACAATACTGAAAAATCACATGGTCTCTCAAATTTCACCCAGGGACAAGGACCTTTCTGCACTAGAGATATTTACAAATAACTCACACCAAAACAACACAGCAGAAAAAAGGGGAAATTATCAAAAACAAAATACAGATGGTATGCCTAAAATCTATTTTGCTCATTTTCTTTCCTGGGTGTATCAACTTCACATATAAAGGTCTAGTCTGGGGCCAGCTAGAAAATGTCCTGTAGGTGTGTTTCCTTTGTCTATTGCTCTCTCAGTCCACAGTTATTTTTCAAAGCAACAGAATGATTACTCACACAAAAGGTACGAGATGAGATCTTCCCGTAGCCTGCTATCGTCAGAACCGGAATCGCTTCTTCAGCACACCTAACTCAGTGTTGCACCTAGAGTTCTCTAGTTCATCATCAACTTGAAATATAATCTCTTAAACTTCAATGACATTGAAAGACAAGAACACTCTTCAAAGTCATGAATTTTAGTGATTTTGTGATGTTCTGTGGGGAGAAATAAGAGGAGAACTCCATTCCATTCTGACACTTCCTACAGTTTGACTCGCAGCCTCTTCTCTGGGAGTGTTTGGACATGGATCCCCCTCTCCCTCCTTTGTCTCTACCCTTTCCCCCTACTTCTCTGGCTCCTGTCCCCTCTCCTTTTAGTCACAGTTTATGTCAGTTATCTGCAACTCTTTTACTTTGAAAATACCTTCAAAGTGTGAATACAAATCTGCAACTAAAATAGAGAATAATGTGTTGCAAAATGGCTCTGTTCTCAGACACACCCTTGAGGGTGAGAGAGGAACAAAGGGAGTTAATACTGTGCTAGAGGATAGATCCAGTGCAGAAGCATTCATTGAACGATTTGGAAGATTGAAAAGAATATTCATGAACTAGTTTTATTTTTGACTAATGAAATATAAATACATAGGTGTGTGTGTGTGTGTGTGTGTGTGTGTGTGTTATAGCTATAACAATTAAAGGGTTGGAAAGAACAGTTTATTGGTTGGACAAAATACTACAGAGCATTAAGTCCTCCACTAACTCACCACAGAAGTTAGGAAAATAACTATATAAAGAGATCAGATAAATATGTAAAATTCTGCAGATGAAAACCAGGAAGGAGAAACTACTTACATATTCAAAAGTTGTTTAAAATGAGGAAAGTTGCTGAGCAGTGATGTTTCACACCTTTAATCCTAGCACTCGGGAGGCAGAGGCAGGCAGGTCTCTGATTTTGAGGCCAGTCTGGTCTACAGAGCAAGTCCAGGGCAGGCTCCAAAGCTACACAGAGAAACTCTGTCTCGAAAAACAAAAACAAAACCAAACAAACAAACAAAAAAGGCAAGGAAAGTTGTGTTTGCAGACAGATTAAGCTTTTGTTGGTGCACCACAGAATATAATTATAGTAACATTGTAAGGACATAGAGGGCAGGAGGAATTATTAAAAATTCTGCTTTTGTTTTGTTTGTATTGAGGATTTTTCTCCTTTTTTGTTTTTATTTCTAAATGTAACAATACATCATTAGGTTAGGAATCAAATCAATGTAATCATAGGATTTGGTAAATAGTAACAACTTATCGGGCATGGACAGAACCACAAGCTATTTCCTAAGGCTCTGAATTGTATAGAAAAATGCAGTGATTTGCTGGAGTGATGGCAATGGCATGAAAGGAAGTGATCTGGACAACCCGGACTGTCAGAAGACCATAGTGTATGTTCCCAGCATCCTATTGATATTACAGTTGCTTAACTCAATGAAACAGGGAGACTTAAGAAAACAAAGAGGTAAGCCTTGTCTTCTTTTATTTGAAGTGAATAAATGGAGGTTTTCGTATCAAAAAACAAACTGAAGATTTTGTAATTATTTTGTTAAGTAAACTCCTAAACACATTTTGTTTGGTGAGAATAAGACTTATAATCAATACAATAAAAATGTGTATTAAAGAGTTTCATGTAAAGGGCTGGAGACATGCCTCAGTGGTTAAGAGAGCTGGCTGTTTTGCCACAGGACCAGTGCTTGATTCCCGGAACCCACCTGGTGGCTTCAACTATCTATAACTCCATCCCCAGGGGATCCTATGGCCCTTTTGGCCTCTGTGGGTAGCACATGCACACATGGTACATAGGTATACATAAAGGCAAAGGACTCTACTATGTAACATAAAAACAAATAGATTGAAGACAGTGGAATCAGAAAACTACAGCTGACTGCTCCAGCCATGGTTTCCTCAGTAATCACTCATGCACAGAACCTTGGCTTTAAGGACAAGCCTTATTTTAAGAAACTAGAGAGCAAATGTAATTATTGTATATTGTATATTTAAACTCATTTGTTGAAAGAATAAGTCAGTGCTGTGTGATATTTAAGTAGCTGCTGACTTTAACAACATTTCAATTAAGTCTGCATAGTTTTAGATAGGACTGAAATTGAAAAGTGTTACTTTGCTCACTGCCCCATTTGTGCAGGGGATACACACTCTGCCTCGGTACATCAATATCTGGAAAATGCTGAGAGCACAAAGACTGCTGCGAGACCTTAATAGAAGGTGAAACTCAGCACAGAAGCTATGGCCACGTAGACTAGGAAATACAGCCTGTTTACTTCCTCACCAGGTCAGTACGTGAGGTTTTAAATATTTTCAGGACAGGAAAAAGCTGCTACACTTGATTCAGCATTCAAGGCAGGAAAGGCAATATTCAAGAATTGAGAATTGCAAGACTTGTAGATAATTATAGTTTCCTTGATGTAGCATTTCCTTTGGTTTTTAGCATTAAGAATCATTGTTAATACATTGATATAATGTATTTTTATTTCAATGAAAAGATTATTAGCTGTAAACTGATAACATCTTAGGAAACTTAAGAATTTTAAACTCAATGGCTTTCCATAAAGCAAGGTTTAATAAAACTAAGGGCAAATTATGAGCTTTGCCTATTATTTTAATTGAATAAGCATTGAGGCCCTACTTAATGTTCTCAAAGTAATTTCTCAAATGTGTAAGGAATTAGACAAAACATTGAGTTTAATAAAATATATGAAGATAAGTCTTCTATAGAAAAAGTAAAATGTGCACAAGCATTAATCATTTTTCCTGTTTTTAATTAAGTAGCAGAGGGAGCCATACCTGAAACTGAATCACAGTCTAGCTAAGTCACAGGCCTAGGGGAAAACCTACTGATACTGTCCTCACTAAGAAACATAACAATGAAAAGACTGTTAATGACACATTGCTCTACCCGTAGATCAGTGCATCATTCAACTCTCATGAGAGAAACTTCTTGAGGTAGATGATACTTAACACAGAGATCCACAACTGGACATTTTGTAGAGAGAGAAACTTTGGAGTACCCAGCTCAAAATGAGATGTCTTCGTCAAACCCCTTCCTTCAATGCCCAGTGATCAGAAGAGGAGCCTGAAAGATTTTAAGAGGTTCAGAGTAGTGGATTTCTCCAAAGAAACAACATCATCTAGACACAAGACTAATGGACATATGAACTCACAGATACTGCGACAGCACATGCAAGACCTGGGCAAGTTCAACCCACACAAAATCCCCGCACTGAGAAGAAGTCTCACTTATAACCAAGAAGCTATTTGCAATTGACTCCTTTGGGAAAAGCAAAATCAACCGTGTCCCTGGGTGGTTATCAACCATAGTTCAGAGCAGGCCACAAGCACAGGAGTAGTTGACCCACAGAAAACCAATTCTACATTTTTTGTTTTGTTTGGTGTGTGTGTGTGTGTGTGTGTGTGTGTGTACGCACACACACACTTTTTTGTGATATTGGTGCTTTGTTTGTTTTACTTTCCTGTTTTTGGTTTGTTTGTTGAAAGAAAGGGAGACTCAGAGACAGAAAGAGGGAAGGACAGAGACAACACGAAGTTGAGTTTGTCAGGAGGTTTGGAGGACCTGGTAGAATTGGAAGAGGGGAAGAATATGATCTAATTCTATTGAAGGAAAACAGATTTTAAAGGAAAATTAAAACATCAATAGCAGGTTTGTAATCTTAGATAGTTCATTTTTTGAAATTAAAATATTCCAACCACGACTTTACTAGACCAGCATAATCCCCTACACCTTATAACATTTTCCCTTGTACACACAGATAAGTGTAGTGTTCATTCTTCACGGAGGAAACTTCTCTTTGCAACAAATGGAAACTACGCCAGAAAACTACAATCCATAAAAACACAGAGTTGTAAAGACAATTGGACATATCTACAAAACACTCCCACACCTAAAGCTCAAGGAACATTGTGGTAGAGGGAGCAGACAGACTGTAAGAGCCAGAGGATCAGAGTTTGCTGTGACATCATGTCTCCTAGTGATGTCATTAGCTGCTCCCATAAAGTCTCAGTATCATGACTGCTCAAAAATGAGCTAAGCAAGGACACCAATTGACATGGCAAAGTGGAATGAGAGAAGCTTATGGGGTCTCAGCCCTATACAAAGAACTATGGGCAACCAAGGAAAAGTGGGAGCAGGAAGGGTGGTCTTCCCCGGGAAAAAGCACAGAATATTGGTTGCCCAAATAGCCCTGAGAACATGCATACAAGTACCATTATACAGATTAAAGAGGTTGTATTCAGAACCTTTTCGTTGTTAATAGAATGAACTGAACATAGTCTTAACTGCAGATCCATTTAATTAATTTTCTAAACACTTTCTCCTCAGTCTTCTAAATCTTATCCCTTTGAGGAAGTTTAAGGGAAAATAAATCAACACCGAAAACAAACAAATAACATTAGATGGTTTGGGCAGGTTATATTTAGAAACATATGTGTGTATACATATACATATATGCATTCATAACAGTCAAATAAAAAGGAGGCAATTAATTGGAAGGAGAGTAGAGAGCAGTCGATGGAAGGGTCTAGCGGGAATTATATTATAATCTCAAAAATTCCCTTTCCTTCCTTGAACCCCTCTCATATGCATCCTCCCTTGCTCTACCAAATTTATGTCCCTAGCCTCTTTTCCTTTAATTTTTGTTACATGTAATATATATATTCTCAAATATAGAATTAAACTCTTATCACTCTGTATAATTTTTCATGTATTTGTATGAGTTTAGGGCTGACCACTGCCCTGAAATCATATACCTATAATCCAAGTTTTGACAGGAATACTCTGTTTGAAAGGAGTTTCCTGTTCATATTCCAGTGTTGAGTGTGATTCTCAGTTCCTATCATGATTCTTATTTAGTTTTTCTCTAAATACCACAGCAACTATTACTTTACTTTCAATCAATCATAAAGTTCCCTGATTTATAAATGCTAGATATAATATGTGGTGGATTCTTAGTGACATAGTTTCTTCTGTATGTTAAAGTAATTTATAGCAAATTCCTTATCAACCATGATGCCAACAATTACAACCCTACATTTCCATAATAATAAATACTAAATGTCAGCATTTCTGTTATTCTATTATCCAGATATTCTTAAAGTTCAGTTGTCTAGAGCCTTCTTCAAGACCACTGTAGGTTTGAGAAGTTGCCTGGAGAAGAGAGTTTCTGAGACCAAAGGCAACATAGTGATAGACTGTGTGTCTGAGACATTGGTGCTCAAGGGTGACAAGGTGGGGAGCTTCTGTGTGTTGTCTGGAGTACACTGGAGAAGGATGAGCTTCTGTGTGATGTCTGGAGTACACTGGAGAAGGATGAGCTGTGTGATGTCTGGAATACACTGGAGAAGGATGAGCTTCTGTGTGTTGTCTGGAGTACACTGGAGAAGGATGAGCTTCTGTGTGATGTCTGGAGTTCACTGGAGAAGGATGAGCTTCTGTGTGATGTCTGGAGTACACTGGAGATGGATGAGCTTCTGTGTGATGTCTGGAGTACACTGGAGATGGATGAGCTTCTGTGTGATGTCTGGAGTACACTGGAGATGGATGAGCTTCTGTGTGATGTCTGGAGTACACTGGAGATGGATGAGCTTCTGTGTGATGTCTGGAGTACACTGGAGATGGATGAGCTTCTGTGTGATGTCTGGAGTACACTGGAGAAGGATGAGCTTGTGTGATGTCTGGAGTACACTGGAGAAGGATGAGCTTCTGTGTGATGTCTGGAGTACACTGGAGATGGATGAGCTTCTGTGTGATGTCTGGAGTACACTGGAGAAGGATGAGCTTCTGTGTGATGTCTGGAGTACACTGGAGATGAACGAGCTTCTGTGTGATGTCTGGAGTTCACTGGAGAAGGATGAGCTTCTGTGTGATGTCTGGAGTACACTGGAGATGGATGAGCTTCTGTGTGATGTCTGGAGTACACTGGAGAAGGATGAGCTTCTGTGTGATGTCTGGAGTACACTGGAGATGGATGAGATTCTGTGTGATGTCTGGAGTACACTGGAGAAGGATGAGCAGGAGAAAAAGGAAAATGTGTGGAAAGAGAACCACCAGGAAAAGGAGCAACTTTCAGGTCAGTTCAGAACACTAGAAATATAAAATGAGGTGGGGTTTTGGTAGCATAGATTATGTATTTATATTTTTTGAATAGAATTGCAGCTAACATACATGGTTGGATCTCATCTATCCAATTGCTACTGTGTTCTGTAAGTTGTTAAGAGATTTTTGAAAGGATTTCAGGAATGTTAATTTTAACCCCGGGTAAAATGAATTATTGGCTGCACTTATGATAGGCTTGATGGTATCCTCTGTAAAAGGTAAAGTTGGACCTGAAGAAACTCTCATGCTCATTACCATGAAAACTATTGACCAATAAACCCATTGATCTCATCCATCTTCCAAGCACCTTTATCTAGTATAAGATCCATTAGCACATACTGCTAAACATTTTTGTGTCAAGCTAATTAATGTATCTATTTTTGACCAACACAAACTCTCCTCTGTTCTAAATTAGCAGAATGGATGGAGGACACTGTTCTGAAACAGAAAACAGTGCCACTTGCTTTGGCAAGAGCAGTAACGTCCTTTCCCAGCTGTGGAAGAAAAGCCAAGGCTAGCTAGCATAACAGGGGATCATGATTTGTGTGTGTATGTGTGTGTTGAACCAAAATAAATTGAAATTTTCACTTTAAATATTTCAAAGGTAAAAAAGTTCAAGACCAAAATAACCACCATTGTGTTAAATAAAATATGTCACAGGATGAAGTGAATTCTGTAAAGATCTTGCTTACTCTGTTAAAGAAAAGCATGTTGTGATGTATGGGATAATGATGTCCAGGTGGTTATGCTAGCTGCTCAACTTTTACCTTTCAATAAATCTATTTTATGCCATTTTGCTTGTAATTTTTGGCTTTGCTTTGTTTGTTTAAAAGGCCACATAAATATAGTCATTCTTTCAGGACATGGTGTTCCTCATAAGTGTTTTATTAAGGGAACTAATGAGTTCCAGCTTGTCTCTCACTGGATAGCTAGTTCTTAATGACCCTTGATAAGAGAAAATAGACTTTTGTCAAAAATCTTTCTTTCTAATCAAAGCAGCAAAGTTCTCATCAAAACATAGGGCCAGTGCCAGATCTGATTAACAACTAGAGACCATGGGACAGAAAGTTAATTAAGGCCGCGGATGCCTGAACTTCCATGGAGTTGTTTTCAACATTTTGAAACACAACCTGATTTATGAAAAAAGGCTGTTTGGAAGATTTTCTGTAAATGTGTTTTTTAAAACTCAGTAATGATCAAAAAAATACATAAATGAACATTCTTTTTTAATCTTTGACCCTTGCTAATAAATCCCATGTATCTTATTAAGCTTGAAATCTGGTATGAGTTATTTTATTTGATAGTAGCAACTTACTGGTATTTTTTTCTATTGTCCAAAGTAACATCACAGACCAAGAAATCATCATTCCAAATATAAAAATGAGAGTCTGGCCTGGTGGCCAGACTGCAAGCATTGTTAGAGTTTGAGAGGTTGAGGAAGAAGTGTCACGAACTTAAGGGGTACAGAATGAGTCAAGTCCAGGCTGAGCAATTTATTGAGACCCAGTATCAAAATAAAGAGTAAGAAGATGGCTGGGGGCATCACTCAGTGGCAAAGTGCTGGCTTAGCCTGTACACACACACACACACACACACACGCACGCACGCACGCACGCACGCGCACACACACACACTCACTCACACATCATACACACACATAAGACACCACTGGACTGGAGACAGTTATTAGTCCCTCATTGTTACAGATGGTGATGACTGAATCATTTTAAACTTTAAATAAAATCTTCATAGGTAAGTAAGTGTGTCTCTTCACAGTGCTTCATTTCTAGGCAAATTCCCTTTAAATGTAAGATAAATTAAAGGAAGAGATTTTTGTTGTTTAAAGCAGTCTCAACATGTAGCTTAGGCTGGATTTGAACTCATGATTTACAAGCTCATCTTCCCCAGTGTTGGGATTGTAGGTATAAACTAACACTCTGGATTAGATATGAAAATTTTGGAATATGCACGTTGAAAAAGCCCCTATTTGCAGAGGAGTTAAGGCAGAGTTAATCAATTCTGAACACTGAAGGAAAGAAAACTCTCAGGGACAGTTTACATCATTGCTCATTTAAAAGACTAAATTATGGAAAGTAACTATAACACCATGTTTTACGACTATACTTTGTGTTGTAATTAGACATAGGGGTCATCATGTTATTTCCTGTCTTTAAGATATTTTAGAAGAAATCGGGAAAAGTTTGTTGTATTATTTATCCACTCTCTTCTATTTGTAAAATATTTTATATTAAACAGTTCAAATTATACCTCAACAAGTATATTACATCATATTGTTTTTCTGATTATGGTGAGTGTTTCTTTTTTTATTTTAATTTGTAGCTGCAGTTATCATGTGCAAGCATGTACTTGATGTGCAGTGACCTTAGGGATAGAAAGACAATACGTAACCTCTGTTGGCTCAAGTGAGGGAACAGAGTCTAGAGTGCCTGAGTGATGTGAGGCACATGGACAGGGCAGAACTTCATGTGTAACTTCCAAAGAGCCGAGGAACCCAGTACCAAGTAAGATGTTGTATGGGAAGAAGGGATGTTCATAAACTATGATCTAATGCCAGATTTTTAATTGTATGTAAGCCATAACATAAAATAATAAGAAAACCCATATAAGGTACTTATGAGGACTCGCTCAGAAGTAAAAGGCAGGGTTTGGGAGGAAGTCTGAAAGGCAAAACAGCTTTGAGCAATTTGAAAATAATTTCTTTAGAAATCACAAGAATTCCTAGAAAATTTTGACTTCTAGACACAAGAACACCTCCTCACGGATGATTAAGTTTCACTGGCTGGAGTGCATACCTCTACCTATAAGCTAAATGAGAAGCAACAGGCAGTCAGATCACTTACCAAGTAGTTACAGGGCTTTTCATTTTGATATACGTCCTAATGCTCTCTCTTTAAGTGGAAATGTATTTCTGGGGGTCAACTTCATAAATGCCCATTCTCAGAGTGTGTCATGAACAAAGTGACTTGAAGACACTATTTAGACACATGTGGATTCTGCCATACCGGTCACTTACCCCTTAACTTACTACTTTGCGTACCATCTGCACACGAAAAGGCTTAGGAAAGTTCTGGATCTACTCCGTGTCCTGAGAGAGGTCAGGCTCTGATACACTGCAGAGGATCTTAAACAGCTCCTGGGGACAGTTGTGATTCCTAAAATGAGTCTGTAAATCTCGAGATGAGCAAGTTTAGTACAACAACCTTTTAACTCAGAAATTTGACGTAACTTCAAGGCACCAATGTGAAGTACTTAGTATTTTAAACTGGATTTTTTTTTTTTTTTTTTTGCTAAAGATATGGACAAAGATACTTGTTTATTACTTCAATCTGATGAGGAAAAACCTTTTGAAGGAAATGGTTTATATTAAGCATTTAGTAAAATTTTCCTATGCTCATTAATGCATGTAGGTATATATTATATTTTAAGTGCATTTTTATTGCCCCAAATAATGCTGTTTTTATTTTAATTGTGTAATGAATCTTTAATCTATTTAATTTAAACTGTTTAATTTTTTATATAGCTAATACATGCTAATTGTAGGGTTCATTGTAGGTTTTTTTTTTTTTTTTTTTTTTTCTTTTTAAATACCTCTGTTGAGATTCACAATGTCCATCATTCCTCCTGGTCTCCCTCTCTCCCCTTCTCTCCTTCCCTTCCCTCCATCTTCTTTTCCCAGAACTATTCTCTAATCCTTTGCTTTCTAGATTCCACAAACAGGAAATAACACTCAGCCTGTGTCAGGCTGTGCTGAGGCTGCTTCACTTCCATGATGTCCACCAGGTTTCCTCCAAATGATACGATTTCATTCTGCTCGATGGCTGAACAATCTTGTGTTTTATGTGACACTTTTTCTTTATACGTTCAGCTGTTGATGGCTATTGTGGATGCTGTCGTCTAGGAAAAGTCTGCGAGCACCGGTTTGCTTTGTGTCTATAGCAGAGGGATGGCTGGGCAGTATGGTAGTTGTAGCTTTGGCTTTTGAAGAGTGCCCATACTATTTCCATAATTGTTTTAGTAGTTTATAGTCCTATTAACAGTGGATAAAGTTCCTTTCTTTTCCCCCTACATTCTTGCAAGCATTTATTGTGCTGTTTTTTTTGGGGGGGGGTTATTTATACATAATCTTACTTTTATTACATGGTAAATGACATTTTTTTTCTTTTTTTATTTATTTGAGACATTTTTAAAAATTTATTTTACATACCAACCACAGATCCCCTCTCATCCATTCCCCTCTCCTCCCACCCCCCCCCATATTCCCTCCTCCAAAAGCATAAGGCCTCCCATGGGGAATCAACAAAGCCTGGAATATTCAGTTGAGGCAGGAGCAAGCCCCAGGTGACAACAATTTGAAAAGGAAAACACTGTTGTGTTTAGGACTGGTCTGATCACACACACAAGGCTTTCATTTAGGCAGGGAGGAGGATCACTCTTGGGAGGGCTAGTAACAGCCAGGGGCCTAGGCCTGGGGAACTTTCCCCAAGGGCCTGATGGATTGACAGTATAACAGAGCTCCTTCCCTAAAACCAGGAATGTGCTAGGGAGCTGGAGGTCTGGAACCAGGGCCTTTGGTTGTGACTTTTTATTATTATGTGTGGCCATTTTAATTGGATTGAGATGGATTTTCATTATTCTTCATCACTGCATTTTCTTAATCACTAAATATTTTGAGAATTTCTATTGTATTTATTAGCCATTTGTATTTCTTCTACTGGAAATAACTAATATTATTTGTTCATTTTTAAATTGGATTTTTTTTTTTGAGACAGAGTCTCACTCTGTACCCTTAGCTGGCCTGGAACTTACTCTGTAGACCAGGATGGCCTCAAATGCATGGAGATCCACGACCTTAATCTCTCGAGTGCTGGGATTAAAGTCCTATCGCTCCTGCTTGGAGTTATTTTTTTTATTAATATAAAGCTTATATTCTGGATTGTAACCCTCTAATGGATAAAATTCAACAAATATAAAGTTGATATTAAACCCAAAAGAACTAAATTTATTAAGAAATGGAATTTCTGCTTGCTCAGGATTTTCAATCTTAAAAATGGAGTTAATACAGTCAATGAATTCAGATATTTGTTCTATAAATATCCATGTTCCTTTTGTAGAAAACAGGCACAAAATACAATCTACTTCAGAGATAATACAATTGATAACTCAGGATTTGGAGGACAAAATTTTGTAATTCCATGTACTTTTATAGTATTTCACAATACTTCATAAAAGCAACATACATTGCAAAAAGACGAGTACAATTTTAAAAGTGTCCCTGTGGCTGTTGCATGCCATAATATGTTGTTTGAAAAGTGCTCCCATTCATGAAAATGAGAATGGCAATCCTAGTCTGTCAAGAGATTCAATACTGTTATCTATAAACTTAGGGTACAGCATGTATCATCATGCCTAGCTTTCCCCGTGAGTGTTGGGGATCTTAACCTGGGACCCCATTCTTAGCACCTTTCAATCACCCTAGGATATATAACTGTTGCATACTATAGGCTTAGTTTCAGAGTAAAAACACATATCAAAAGCTCCTTTAAATTAGTATTATATTCTTAGATTTAGTTATTTTATTTCGTAGGCCTAAGTGTTTTGACTGCATGTATGTATAATGTACCACATGGTATCTGTTGCCAGCAGAAGACAGAAGGGGAGTAAGAGCCCTCGGAGCTGGAACTGTAGGTGGTTATGAGCAACCATGTGAGTGCTGAGAATTAGAACCCGGGTTCTCTACAAGAGCAACTATTGTTCTTAAGCACTGCGACATCTCTCCAGCCCTCTGAAGAATACATTTTAAAAATAAAAATTTAGTGTGTGCATATTATTATTTGCAACTTATTGATTTTCTCTTCTTTTAAAATCAATGAAAGATTTATCAGACTTTGTACTGAAGTTATATAACATCATTTTCAAAAGATGGCACATCCTTGGTTTCTGTAAGACAATAAGTAACCTCAGTAGATAGAAGAGTTGGTTTTTACCTTAAAAGCTGCTAAAATAGTTTTGTGAGATAATCTCTTTTTTACGACTTCCCTCTATTGTTGCTGGTGTACATACTCAAAGGATGCCTTCAATTATGCTTTGAGATTCCATCTTAATCCTCAGTTAGGTCAAAAAAAGAAAACATCTTTATCTGGCATAAATTAAGAATTCTTGATTGTAAGTTGTACCTGAGTAAATCTACAAATGTGTCCCAGGATGCCTTAATCACAACAACTATGTATTTAAATTGAAAATACTTTTATTACAGGACTGTAACTTGAATCTCATCTTTGTTACACACACACACACACACACACACATACACACTATACAATGCTTTGAAAATGTTACATTTTATTAATCACTAGATTTTAAGTAATAATAAAATTGTAAATTTTGATAAGTACTTATTTTTAAGTTATAAAATCATGATATCAATTTTGTAGAAAAGTGTGTACTCCTGCCTACAAAGAAGTGTTGCATTGTTAGTCTGTACTCACTCCCTGTGGTGGCAGTACAATATGTGAGTGCATTAGCGGTGGGGAGGGTCATTGAGGAAATGTTCTGTTACCACCTGAAGGGATGAGGAAGCCTGTCTCTCCTGTGTGCTTTCCTCTACTTCCTATAGGGAGAGAAACAGTTGTGGGGCAGGGAGTCTTTGTACTTAAACCATTAATGTAAGGATGCAGTGGAGAGGCATCATCTGTTAAGACTTCATCTGCATCAACAAACATCATTGTAAACACCTGGTAGTAGAGACAAAAATCAGTCAAAGTGAAGTTCTTTGAAATTCACACTTTCCTCTTTAGAAACATCTATAAGACTCTTTAGGATTTGAGCATAGAAAAGTTAATTACAAAGAAACAAATTAGCCAACTAAGACATAATTATACAAAGAAATGTAACACTAAAAGATACCCATGACAATTTATTCTAAGGATTTTGTACTATAATTTAAAGAAATTTGTACTTAAAATATTCTCAAAATGTTTTTTAATGAGTTGCTCCTAAAACATAGCATTTGACTGTATTCCAAAGTTATCATTTGATACTAAACACTGAAGAGACAGTATGGCCTTAAGACAAGTTCAAAAGGGAATCAAGGAACGAATTTATAAGGGTCAGCCAAAAGGGATGAGGAATGAGTGCAGTAAGAGACACAAAACTGATTAATGTCTTTCAAGGTTGTAAATAGTAACATCTGTGTTAACTTTTATCCTGGGCAAAAGTTTTTTATACTGCTAATCACTAAAAATCATTTTTACTTGTTTCAGAAAATAATTTATATTGCCACAGGGTTTTCTTCATACTTAATTCTTCTGGAACTGTTGAACATACTTGGTATTAGTAAGCAGGAAGAAAAAAGTATACAAACCTAGTTAGAGAAGTTTTCAAACTAATTAAGCTACTAGAATATTTCCCACTGTCCTGAAATTCATACATTGTCTTGCTTTCTCCTCCACCACCGTTCTTTCCAATCCCATGGACACACTCACATTTGCTTGTATATATGCTTCTGGCCCAGTGGTCTTTCCGCTTCTGGTTTCATGTATTTTATTATCTTCCCAATTCCCCTTCCTTAAAAAGTCTTGTTCTCCTCTCGTGGTCCTCTTTCTAGTTTCACAATTCAGACTTATACTTTCACCAACATAAATTATAAATGTATGAAAAGCAAATGCTAGGAAGGGTATCTGAGAAAAAATGTGGTCTTGGTCCTTTGGAGTACAAGTTTCTTCAAATAATGTAGTCATTTTCAGATCTATTCATTTTCCTGTAAATTCCATAAATTTAATTTTCATTAATAGGAATAAAAGTCTATTATGTCCCATAAAACTTCATATGTACTATATTTTAATTATCCATTAATCCACTGAAGGGCATTTTTGGCTGATTTTATTTCTTTGCTTTTATGAATAAAGGAACAATAAAGATGGATGTTCAAATACCTCAGTAGTCATATAGTAGTTTCTGTTTAGAGACCTTTGGGTATACACCCAGAAATGGTACAGATAGGTGATATGGTAGTTTCTGCTTGAGTCCATGCAGCTTTTTAAGGTACAGAATCACGCTGCTTGAAAATAGGGAGAGTTTGATTTATTCCTTTCTAACTTTAATTTTTTTGTCTCTTTTTTCCTATTGTTGTAGCAAACACTATGAACATTATTTTGAAAAAGAGTGAAGGGAGTAGATACTCATTTATTGTTCACTTTTTAGAGAAAACACTGTTTTGCCCATTTATTATGAGGTTGATTATAGGATTTTTATATGCCTACTTTATTATGCATTTCTATTTTTTCATAAAGATGTGTTGATCTTTGTCAAATGTATGTTCACAGTCATGAAGATAATCAAGTGATATTTTTCCTAAATTCTATTTCTGTTGGGTGTTTTGTTTACTGATGAAAATGGATTAGGTAAAAATGAATTGGTCATGATGTATGACCTAAATTTCTCTTGAATTCAGTTTATAAATATTTTGTTAACAATCTTGTTTGTGATTCATGTTAACAGTTGGTTACAGAACAAGTTTGGTATTGTTTTTTGCTTTCTGTGATGTGTTTGTATTAAATTTTCTTTAAAAGTTTGGTAGGGGGAAGCAGGAGGAGGGAAGAAAGGGGGATCTGTCGTTGGTATGTAAAATGAATAAAAATATTTATTAATAAAGACAAAAAATTTTGGTAGAACTCAGCACTGAATCACTATATAGGGAGAGTATTAATTGCTACTTAAATCTCATTGTTTGTAGTGGGCCTTTGATGTTGTTTATGTCTGAAGTAAATTTTGATGCATCATAGGAGTTTAAGAATCTATTTGTTCCCTGTAAGTTTATCAATTTTGAATTTTCAAGGTGTTCCTTAATTAGCTTCTGAATTTTATTGGGCTCTATTGTAACAATTATCCTTTTATCTTTCACCTTATTAAGTTGGATCTTTACTCTTTCTTTTGATTAGTTAGGCTAGGGTTTGTCAATCTCATTAAGCGTTTCAAAGCCTAACTCTGATGGATTCCATTGTCCTTTTCAGCTTTTATTTCATTGGTTTCAGGCCCATTGTTTATTTATTTTTTGATATCTGTGTATTTGATATGGTTTGTTCTTCTTCTTCTTCTAGGACCTTGAGTTACATCATTAGATTATTTGAGATTGTTCTGATTTTTTTTTGAAATGTGGCCCATAACTATAAACTCTCTTAGAATTGCATTTGCTGAATTGATGGTCTGGCAGGTTGTGTTATCATTTTAACTTGTTTCTAGAAATGTTGAAATTACCCCTGATTTCGTTAATAACCCATGGTTATTCAACAGCATATTGGTCACTCTATTTATTTCATGTTTCTGAAGCTTTTTCTTGCTGTTGATTTCTAGTATTATCCCACTGTGATTTGTTAAGATATAAGTAACTGTTTTTTAATTTTTTACTTAAGTCTTGATTTAGGCTTATAATGTGAAAAATTTGAAGAGTGTATATCTAAGAAGAATCTGTGTTTCCATATCATTGGAGGAAACGTACTATAGATATCTGTTAAATTTGGTTGGTCAGAGGTACAATTTGGAACTGGTTTCTTTGTTGGTTTTTAGTTTGGAAGACTTACATATGAGACTTCTTTAGAAGTCTCCCACTATTTTTATGTCAATACCTATGTCATTTTTGACACATTTATTCTTGGTTTTATGAAATTTGTGCCCCTAAGATTTAGTATATACATGCTTGTTGCTGGAGGGCTTCTCTCCAGGTTCCCCAAGCCCTGCAGTCCCACAATCCACTTATAAAATAATCACTCAGACGCTTATATCACTTATAAACTGTATGGCCGTGGCAGGCTTCTTGCTAACTGTTCTTTTATCTTAAATTAACCCATTTTTATAAATCTATAGCTTGCCACGTGGCTGGTGGCTTACCGGCGTCTCTACATGCTCTTCTCCGGGCGGTGACTGCAGTCTCTCTCCTCCTTCTTCCTGTTTCCCCAATTCTCCTCTCTCTTTGTCCCGCCTATACTTCCTGCCTGGTCATTGGCCATCAGCATTTTATTTATATAGAGTGATATCCACAGCACTTCCCCTTTCTTCTTTTTTTAAAAAGGAAGGTTTTAACTTTAACATGGTAGAATTACATATAACAAAACAATTACCGAGCAAGAATTATAGTTACAATATTAAAGATGTCCTATCTATCTTATATTTGTGAGTTTAAGGTTTTATAGCTAACTTATCTTTTATCATAACTGAGGAAATTACGACTATCTAGTCTTCAACCACATCAAAGACCTGAGAAGGAACATAATGGTACCTGAGAAATGGTAGATGGATGTAAGCAACTTTCGGGAATCTTGCAAGAGTAGACCAAGACAGCTGGCAGCCTGGACAGTCACCTAATGTTTCTCAGCATTGTTGGTGCATTCAAATTGGCTACAGGCCTAGAGTATCTGACAGACCATTTTTAGAAGCAGGAATTTTAAGAGACCATCTTACCCTGTCTTGGCAGAGTACAGTGGTCGCTTTCCTTGTGTCCCGCTTGTCCAGAAAGGACAGCATTGCATTTGTACTGTCAGCCATCAAGGCAAGGGCAGTTCTTTGCCCAGTAGGCCATTTTGTGCCAAAAAGACAAACTTCCAAATGGAAATGTCTTAGAAGCCCAACATTCTCTCGGGATCAAATTGGTGCAGCCAGGAGCAATTGTGTCTCACGTCAACAGAATTCTAAGTTATTTAAATGCCATATTCTCCAGGTCTATGAAGTGTTTGAAGATTACCTATCTATCTGAAATATATCTATGTATACCTAGAAGACTTAACTAACATGGCTACAGATATGATTATCATAGATGACTAATTATTAATCTATTTTTTAATTATCCATTACAATTTTAAATGAGTTATATAAACACAACACCTCAAACAAGAATAGAAATATATACATATATAGAGAGAGTATAACAAAATTAACTTCAAGTTTGTATCAATGAACCAAAATTTATACCAATGTAAAACATTTTAAACATAAACTAAAATCTATACCAATGTAAAACATTTTAAACAAGTTATTCTTTAAAAGTAGGTTCATTAATCTACCCTTTTATCTATCATCTCCATATCTTCCTATATATCATATCCCCTTTACTTTTTTAGAAAGAGATCACATTTATAATCAACCTGTTTTAAATAAAAATATTGGTTTTTCTCTGTCCCACACCAGAGGGCTCTTCTGATTTGGGACACAAGAATCACTTAACCATTTTTTTTTTTTTTTAAAGCAATATGTCTGGGTTTAGAGGGGGAGTGAGCCAATTCCACCTCTAAAGCCAGCTTGGTATATTTGGGAATTTGGGCGTAGCATCTCTTACTACTTCCTGCTGGAGGGGGGCACTGTATCTTATGGGGACGCAAAGAAAATTTTAGACCTATGGGGTAGTCCGTGAGGCTGTATTGTGTGAACCAGTTGCCTTGAAACCGATCTGGATGTTGGATCATCTGGGCCATGGTGTCATCAGAGTCCTTTCAGGGGGTCTTGGCTGGTGAAACCTGATGTATCTTAATCTGGAACAAGTCCACAGCCTCTGGCTTTCTGTGGAAACAAAAGCAGAACCTCTTTTCCAAAGTAACATATCCTTATATCCAAATTTTGAAGTCAAGGTCCCTTTAAAATATATATTTTGGCATAACTCAACAGCTTTTGTAATCAAATGTTTTTCTTTAGTTATGAATATCAAAGAGAACACAATCCAGATTCTCTGTGTGGTAGCCATCTTTATGTGGCTTATGTTTTATATTACCTTGAGCCTTGAGCCTATTGCTTTAAACTGTACCATTGTAAGCCCGAAACGGTGCTGTGGCTGCTGGCTCCGCCCACTTCAGCTTCCCAACATGGCAGTGGTACGTTTTCTGCCAGCTCTGGGAGTCATCAAGTCTCAGAAATAGTGGGTCTAAGCTTTTATCAAAGCAGCGTGTAGCCCAGAAACCTCTTTTTTTTTTTTTTTTAAATACCACACAGCTTAATTTGCCGCTGGCAGATGCCTCATTTCCGCCATACTGCCGGTCAAACGCACCCGCCAGGAACCCGCCAGTGTCCAAACTTGCGTTTTGCCACATCTAGCTGCCTGTATGAGACAAGAAGCAGGAACCTGGTTTTGGCTCTGTTTAGAATTGGTTATTAAATATTCTCAGGTTTAAGGTGGAAACTCGAGCCGTTGGGCGCCATTTGTTGCTGGAGGGCTTCTCTCCAGGTTCCCCAAGCCCAGCAGTCCCACAATCCACTTATAAAATAATCACTCAGACGCTTATATCACTTATAAACTGTATGGCCGTGGCAGGCTTCTTGCTAACTGTTCTTTTATCTTAAATTAACCCATTTTTATAAATCTATAGCTTGCCACGTGGCTGGTGGCTTACCGGCGTCTCTACATGCTCTTCTCCGGGCGGTGACTGCAGTCTCTCTCCTCCTTCTTCCTGTTTCCCCAATTCTCCTCTCTCTTTGTCCCGCCTATACTTCCTGCCTGGTCATTGGCCATCAGCGTTTTATTTATATAGAGTGATATCCACAGCACATGCTTATAATATTACATCTAATTAATAAATTGTTCTTTTATTGTTATGTATATTGGCCCTCTGTTTAGTCTGACTGCTTTTGGTTTGAAGTCTATTTTATCAGATGTGAGATTCACTTGCCATCTGTTTACTGCTTCCGTTTGCCGGACAGGTTGATTTCTATCCTTTGACTTATGGCATTTGGTATCTTTGTTGGAGAGGTGTGTTTCTTGGAAACCAAGATATCTCTTAGTCCATTCAGTCTGCACCTTTTAATTAGTAAGCTAATGCCATTTGATATGGCATTTTCTATGGTTTTATAAGATTATACATCCATCTCCATGTTAAACAAAGAGAGGACACTTCTGCATGGCACTAGTGTCCCTGTAAGGTTCAAAGACTGGCTTTAGGATGCTGGTTGAGGAATATGTCGTTTACAGCTTTTCTCACAGCTAAGCATATCAGTGCTTACAGTGACATGAGAATGGACAGAGGGAGGACATTAGGAATGAAAGAGGTGTGGACTTGGAGAAATTTCCAAATGTTCAACTTCAAACTACTTTCCCCGTCGTTTAGTGCTGTCATATGCTTCTCATGCTCCCTTTTCTCCTCCAGGCACTTTCAAAGCAGGCTCAAGTAGAGCACCATAGCTGGATGGAACACATATGACCATTTTTGCATACATATATGAGGAATTATGATCATGTTTACCTCCTGCCACTGGTGCTCTCCCATCTCTAGTATTTCATCTTCCACATTCACTTTTTTTACATTCTCTTAAAAAAGAACAACTCCACATATAAAACAGAACACATGGTGCTTGTATTTTAACACTAGTCACCTTCTACTCCTTAATAGTCCTTTTCCTCCTTTCTTTCTTTTTTTATTAGACTTCACATATAAAATGAAATATTTCACTCAGTATGTCCTTGTTTTCCATCCATTTTATTGCAAAGAATATGATTGTGTTTTTCTTAATGGCTCAACAATGCTTCCCTATGTACATATAGAAGACAGACACTTACTCTATCCATTGTCCTGGCAATGGGCAGCCAAGCCCATTCTGCAGCTTGGCTATTATGAACAATGTCACAAGAGAATATTAGTATACTGTGATTTAGCAAAGAGCATGTATGGTAGAAATGTTTTTAGCATTGGACTGCATAGTAAAAACTGTAAGACCCCTATAAAATAAAAAGTAGATAAGTTTGACCATTCTTACCATTTTTATTCAACACAGAGCTTAGAATCTTAGAGAAATAATGCATGGAAAAGACATGTAATAGAAACAGTAAAGGAAGAAACCAGTTATCCTTATCTGCAGAGGATCTTTTAAGATGCTTTGTGCTTAAATATGTTTAAAATATCCTGAAATCTTCTCTAGAAAAGATTCTTAGCCATGACACATACTTTCAGCAAGGTAGAAAAATATAAAATAATTATAAAAATTAAATATTTTTATAAGCAACCAACAGCTCAAGCCAGCTGTAAACCTTATGAATGACAACAATGACTGGGCTGGTAAGATATCCCAATCCTCAAGTAGTAACACTTTTTTGTAACAGGAATCTTAGAAAGTCTTATTAATAAAAACAAACGTGGAGCCAGGTATTGGAGTGAATGCTGAAAGATTAGAGAAGCAGAACAAGCCACAGCTACCTCACCTCACCAGTTCCTCAGCTGATCCTGTTTCCTCAGACTGGAAGCCTCTGTGTCCTCATCTGAATGGGTTTCAGCTGAACTGCTGCTCAAAAGCCTAAAAGCTTAGCCAGCCTTAGTTCCTGTTTTTCATGCATTATATAACTTTCTGCCATCACTTCCTGGGATTAAAGGCTCATTTCTTGGGATTAAAGGCATGAGTCCCCATGCCTGACTGTTTCCAGTGTGGCTTTAAACTCACAGAGATCGGATGGATCTCTGCCTCCCACGTGATAGGAATAAAGGTGTGTGTGCCACCATTTTCTGGCCTCTATAACTAGTATCTGTTCTGTTCTCTGACCCCAGTAAAGTTAATTAGGGTACACATTATTTTGGGGAACACAATATCACCACACTTTTTCTTTGGAAATAACCAATAGTTCCAATAGTTATCTCATTGGACTTAAGGCCAGCTCAATAGGAGGGCATTTGGACCTAGTACTGTAAACCTAGCCAACTATCTGTGGCCAGAGAGATTATGGATCCTAGAAAAGAACCTACAACTGTCATTTTCCCAAAGCTATATAACTTTTAATTGTTTTCTAAATACCAATTCCTGATATCCACAAATCAGTGTAGCTATCACACATCATCAAAAAAGTTTCCTTTGGCAACAGAGATCCATAACTGGTCAATATTCAGAAAATGTGACCATAGGATGCCTAGTCCCAACTGATTAATCTACAATGTTTCCCTATGGATAAGACTTAAGAAAAATCAAGCAAAAGGAATGAAAACATTTTAAGAGACAAAATAGGACACAATCTGCTAGATGGTGTGTTCCAGAGATGGCATCAAATCCCAACAATATGGTTTCCTAAATAAGACCTAACTAATGACAATACCAGTTGGCATGCTAGCGGGTTGGGGAATATCTTACAGTTCCCACATATAGATAAAGAGCTATAGATAGTATATTGGAGAGAGAGAGAGAGAGAGAGAGAGAGAGAGAGAGAGAGAGGGAGGGAGAGAGAGAGAGAGAGAGAGAGAGAGAGAGAGAGAGAGAGAGAGAGAGAGAGTGTGTGTGTTTTATCCAGGGAAGAACTCCTGAATAGGTTGTTCAGTCACAATGGGTCATCCCTAGGCACATATCACATGAATAATGCCAAAAAGAGTCAACAGATTTTGCATACACACACACACACACACACACACACACACACACACACACACACACACATATTATAGCAAGTAAGAAGAGGTCATGAATTTGAGAGAGTGGTGAGACTTTGGAGGTGTAATAAAGCTAAGATAGAGGGTGGAAAGGATGTGAAGTATTCACGCATGAAATTCTCCAAAAGAATTGATGCTAAATAAATTCCTTTTCTGTATATCAAAAGCAAATGTACCAAGGAAGAATATCAGGGTATCAGGTCCTTTCACAGTTGCTTCAACATAAATAAAATGTGGTGATATTGTATTCCCCAATATATTGTGCACCCTAATAAACTTATCTGGGGTCAGAGAACAGAACAGCTACTAGATTAGACATAGAGGCCAGACAGTGGTGACACACACACCTTTAATCCTATCACTTGGGAGGCAGAGATCCAACTGGATCTCTGGGACTTCAAGGCCACAATGGAAACAGAGCCAGGCATGATGGCACATAACTTTACTCCCAGGAAGTGATGGCAGGCAGCAGAAATATATATAAGTATATAAGGCGTGAGGACCAGGAACTAGAGGCTTTTAAGCTTTTAGGCTTTTAGCAGAAGTGCAGCTGAGATCCATTAGAGTGAAAGACTCAGAAGCTTTCAGTCTGAGGAAACAGGATTGGCTGAGAAGTTTGTGAGGTGAGGTTATCTGTAGTTTGTTCTGCTTCTCTGATCTTTCAGAATTCACCTCAATACCTAGCCCTTGGTTTTTTTTTTTTTTTTCTTTTTTTTGATAGGACCATTTAGCAATTCATGTTACATGAAAATATGCTTAGAATATATGGAGTGAAAGAGATGTTATCTCTAAAGTAAAATGAGTGATTAAATATAGCACTACATCGTAGAGTGGTTCCCCTCTCCTGACTCAGCAGAATTAATATTGTAAAAATTAACAAACTCCTCACAGCCTTTTGATTGAATACAATCAACATTATATCTCCAATGGCATTTTCATAGACCTAGAAATTTCAAAACTAAGATTCACATATAATCACAAAAGATAACAAAGAACTAAAGCAATCGAGAAAAAAAAACAATGTTTCAACTCTCACAATAGCTGACATTGTACTATGTCAGCTATTATATATTTTATTGTATATTATATTATGCTATAGAGCCACAGAATCTCAAGCAGCATGGAACTCAGTAAAATAAAAATAAGTACCAACAGTCCTGGAAAGTTCCCAGATATACACATGTGCAGAGATCCTCATCCAATTCTTGCGAACTATGCCTAAGCTCAATTTCTTTAACAAATAGCATTCTAAACCTGTTTATCCACCTATGTAAGACATAAACAAAATTGGTATAGTATCAAAAATTAATTCAAAAACAGATAAAAAAATCTTAGTGCAAAATCAGAGGGAAAATTGGTTAAATCCTTTAAAATAAAGACATAGGAAATTGCCACCTAAATAGTATTCCAGAGATTGCATCTTAACTGCTTTTGCCAATTAAGTCACCCCTTTCCACACCTCACTTATCCCTCCCTCCCTCCTTTCCTCCTCCCCTCCTCCTCCCTTTCTCTCTCTATTTTTCTCTCTCTCCTACTCTCCCTTTTCCTCATTCTCTCAGACATGTCTCCTTTCATGAATTTCCTTATACTACTGTGAGCTAGATACATTTATTTTCGGTCTAGAAGGAATATAATTATCTCTCCTCATAAAATTTATTAAATATTTACTAAGTACAATCTGCATGTTTTCACACTTGTTTCTATGTTACACATAATAATTTAATAGACTCTTTAATGATTCAGGCTATCTACTGCATAATGATTTTATGAAAAGTAAGGCATCTTGCCATAAACTAGTCATTCTAGAAGAGATGGAGCAAATATTTGATCTCAACTATCTGTGTCTAAACAGTTATTTTGTTACTTTGTTGAAACTATTAAATAAAATAGCACAATTATCTTCTCACTCAACTTCTCTAACATTCACTTTAACTTTGACTCATGTTTATATCTGTCCTTTTTTTTTTTTCCTGCTCACTTCTAAGAGAAGATATCAGGACCCCAGATCAGATACCTGTCTAGACCAGGCTTTACAGCCAGTTGGGAATAGCTCCTCAAGTCATGAACATTTTTCTCTCATCAAAGTGGCAACCTCAGCTGCCATATCCACTATAGCCAAGCTTGAGAAATGTCATCACCCTTTTCAATATGTCTCTTGAGTTTCAATGCTCATTTAGATACTGCGTTTGGAATATGAATCTTTACCATATTTACAGCAGGGGAAAACAGTCTGTTTACTTTAGCCAGAAGTTTTCCTCCAGTCCTGCAGAATCTCTTCCACCTGTGCCCCACAGCTGCTTGGTCCCAAATAAACACACAGAGACTTATATTATTTTTAAACTATGGCCATGGCAGGCTTCTTGCTAGCTAGCTCTTATATCTTAAATTAACCCATTTCTATAAATATATACTTTGCCATGTGGCTTGTGGCTTACCAGTACTTTACATCTTGCTTCTCCTGGAAGTGGCTAGCAGCATCTCCTCAGCTCTGTCTTTCTCCTCCCTCACTCTCTAGTTAGCATGTCCCTCCTAACCTTATTCTGCCTCACCATTGGCCAAACAGCTTTAAGGTAACTGACTCAAAAATACAACATCACAACTATTCCAGTCAGGACTTGACTATAATTCTTAATTTTCTCAGGATCCCCATAAGAATTCAGTGCCCTTTATAAGCAGGAAGTAGCCTAGAAAACTAGACCCACAATCTTCAAAATTGGATTATAGGTGTTTGTCTTTGTTTAGGTTGTTGCTTACAAATTGTTATTAGTCATAGTCAATCTCTTTCTAAAAAAAGAAAAAGGAATATGATATAGAAATATAGAATATAGATATGATAGGATAAAAGGATGGATTGTTGAACCTGTTTTTAAAGAGCAACTTGTTTAAAATGTTTTACATTGGTATAGAATTTAGTTTATTGATATAAATTTAAAGTTAATTTTGTTATACTGAATGTATATTTCTACTCTTGCTTAAGGTATTATGTTTGTGCAATTTATTTGAAATTGTAAGTTTACAAAGTTCTATTATGGACCTTTTACTTCCAATACTAAGACTTATTTTGTTTCACTGTGAGCTTGTCTCTACCTTCTTCAAATTATTATCTTTTGTTTCCAGCTAATAGGGGAGAACCTTACACCTAATTTTAACATGCAGTGCTCTTATATAATTCAAGCTTGTTTTTCTCTAACAGAAATTAAATTTATCTCTTTGGAACACTTTCTACCGTAAGATGTTCTCAACTCTTTTCCGTCTCATGCTGATATTTCATGTGTTTGTGTTACTGTTTTATACACCAGAAGAAATTATACTTGCCAATCTCAGAAGATTATAAGTTACCTTAGATATTTTGAAACGCTTGAGTTCCCTGAAAATCAGCTGACAGTCACAAAACTGTAAGATTTCCATAAACTCAAGGACAGTGGTACTCTTGGAAAAATAAAGTGAACATTCCGTTTAAGCCATAGTATTGAGAGCTGGTGGAGGTTGGAACCCCGCAGTGATTTTAACATGATGATCCCTGCTGTATCTGGGAATGACTGACACCACTCTGCCATCTCTGGTTAGAAACATGGTGTGTGACTCTTCAACTTTGTGTAGAACAAATTCAAGCTTCTTTTCTATGATACTCGGAGACCCTTCATTGTGTGCCATATATCTTAAATCATCTCCCAATCTCTTTTACTCACTGGCAGATCTCATCTCCACAGTACAGAATATCTTCTGATTATTCCATGCCACTCACAATGTATTCTGGAGGAAGAAGCACTATGCTGTAGTATGATTTTTATGGAGTAGGCAAATGGATTCTGGTAGCAGAAACATTTGAGAGACTGCAAAATGCAGATATATATTCCAGTAGGGTGTTTTCAAAATAGGGAAAACAAATACCAAAAAGGGGGTCAAGTTTGTGAGATCTAGAATCAGATCTAGATCAGGCAACTTTCTCAGTTCAAAGAACTGAGTTTCTAAAGAAGTGAGTATTTTAATCCAGAATAAATGAATATTAGAAAACCGAATAATCAAGATAGAGATCTGGCAATAAAAGAACCAGGGTGAATCCATGACTGGAACAAAGTTAAGAATGTTTCTGTTTTTTTTTTTTTTTTTCCAAAGGTACAGAGTACACAGTCCCAGTGGTACAGATTACAAGATTCCAGAGGTACATTACTCCTTAAATGATGGGTTAGACAGTGATGGTAAGCAGACTTACCTCAGGATGTCTGTGTATACAAGGTCGACTCCATTCTTATTAGTCTATAGGTTCATAGAAAGAAAGAGCTATGCTCCCCAGAAGTCAAGCTTCTCTCCTTTCTAGGCCTTGATAAGTTTCCCATGTTTTATTTATGTAATTGTTATATTACTGTTTTAAGATACAAAAAAAAAATCAGTACTTAAAATCTATGCACCAATGACATGGTGTTATTTTCCCTTGATGCTTTTTTTTTCTATTTTTTCTTCTTTTATGAGTTTATATGGTCAGCTAGCTTCTAGGCATCCTGTGATTTGCCTCTTGAAAAGTTCACCCTCTTTTTTTTTTCTTTTTTATTATTAGGAAATTTTTTATTCATTTTACATACCAACCACAGATCCCCCTCTCCTCCCTCCTCCGACACCAAGCTTTCCCCTTCCCCCAATTCACCCCCCATTCCCACCTTCTCCAAGCATTATTCATAATAGCCAGATCCTGGAAACAACCTAGATGCCCCTCAACCAAAGAATGGATAAAGAAAATGTGGCACATATACACAATGACTACTCAGTAGTAAAAAACAATGACATTATGATATTTGCAGGCGAATGAAACTAGAAAATATCCTGAGTGAGGTAACCCAGATTCAGACAGACAAACATGGTATGTATTCACTCATAAGTGGATATTAGATGTAAAGCAAAGGATAACCAGACTACATACAACCCACAGCACCAGAAAAGCTAGCTAACAAGAAGGACCCTAAGAGAGATGCATGAATTGCCCTGCGAAAGAGAAATAGATGAGCAAACAGGAAAGCCTTTATCAATTTCATCCTCTTATGGTCATATTCCAAAGACTATGTTAGATCCACGACCCCAAATTTTTGAGTGATAGCTCAATATGTATTTGCAGCCAGGAAGTTATTGTTACTGTTCCTCTAGTGTTCCTCTTACATATATGAAAGATTAGTTGCTCATCTCTCTATAATCTAAGTTCAAATGGTGTAGAAGAGAAAAAAGTTTATCCTTCTAAATGGGTATTTTTGTTCATTAGTCTGTTGCAAACCTGCAACTTAACATGGTCATAGTCTCCTGCCTTGGTAAGCCGTAATCATGTGAGAATGTTGAGAGCAGAGAGCTCCAATGTGGGTGTCTCACTTCAAACAGATAAATGATGGGTTTCCTGATGGCTCTTGATGGAAGAGGCTTTGGTGTCCTTCACCCCCATCCCATGAAAACCAGTAAGTTCTGAGACTGCTATGTTGTGCAACTGACACTCTTCTTCCGCTTCACACATCCATGCCTGGAACCCACTTTCCCTGATAAATGAAACATAGAATTAATGGAAACGTTGGATGGATAATCCTTAGTAGCTCAGAGAAAACATCAGTCATCATTTAGAGAGGAGAGAATATGTGTAGCAAAGGATTCTTGAAGGAATTTGAGGAATGCTCAATGCCAAACTCCAGTCACCTTGATCCACTGGTCAGTTGGGTGTCCTATGATCAACTCATGTCTTTCCATGGCAAGGGCTCCATTTTCTTCCATTCTTACTGTGTAGACAAAATACCTGAACAGAGGAAGGAAGAGTTTCTGTTGGATCCTAGTTGGCAGCACACCATCTATCATGAAGGTGAAGGCAGGTGGAAGGAATTTAAGGAAGCTAGTCCCACTGCATGTGCTCAGGAGAAAGAAAGAGATGGATGCACCTATTTATGTCACTACACACATCAATCAACCAAATCTAGATAATCCCTCATGGATATGATCAGAAGGGTTTTTTGTTTCAGCAGTGATTTCAAGATCCCATCCAGTTGTCAATTACCATTATAATCACAAGCATACATAATACTCATCCCATCTTTAGGTACACTTACAGATGAAACCATTTCTTCTAATGCATTGATCTAGCCTTCTTTTGAGTCATTTACCATGCAGTTTTCATGCACACTGTAATCTCGTGTGTGAACATTTTTAAAAGGAAAGGTTGGTGGTTTCTTTATGAATAGAAACATTGAAAGTATTCTTAGCACCTAGCTTGGTGGATATGAAACCAGGAGTCTTTCAAAAAATTTAATCCTCTTTATTAAGTTCTGTGCTAATTTTCTCAAAGAAAGCTGAAACTAGAAAGTAAGTCTCTAAACTGGGATACCCCGTGAAGAGTACAGAACACCTGAGTTGAATGTGGAACCTGATAGGAGCAGAACTCACAACAATCTCTCAGCAAACTCCAAGTCATTCTAACATGGTTCCATCTTGGACCCACCACAGGCTTCCTTTTTCTCATCCTTCCACAATATCCCATCATTGTTTTTCTAACTTCACTGATTCTAAATAAAAATACAGGCATTTCTTTTCATTGTTTTAATACTACAGGATGAGTTAAATCATAATTAACTTTTACTGTTACCTTCATTTAAGTTTCATCTTAGGCAATTTAACAAGAAAATGTCTAAATAGATGTTTTCTTAGCTCTCTAATAAGGAGATGTCACATGTCAAATCTTTAATTATCAATGTATTATCTCTGCCTAGTCTTCAGTGAAATCTGAGTAAATAATTCCAGCAATGATCCAGGCTTTCTTCCCATCCTCAGTTTTTCAGTGCACATGAGTGTAACCTAAGTGCAGTGAAGCAGAAAACAAAACAGAAATATATTTTTGAAGCATAATTGTTATAAATCCACCTCCAGCTTACATCTCAGAATGAGTAACGTCTGCAAGCGTGAGCTGCTGTGTCTCATCTGAGCCCTTTCCTTGCCTCTTGTCACATAATGAGAAGTTGATAAATGGTGAAATTTAAAGTCTCACTGAAGTAGGACTAAACTGAAGGGTAGTTTTTTTTTGGTTTTGTGTTCACCACAAATTTAATTGTTAGGCAAAATAGCAGCAACCAAGATATTTGGTTGAAATATGAGCACAATTAAAGCACTAGCCATCTTGACAACTGATAGGGCTTCAAATAGCCTTGACTGATTTGCATCCTATTAGTCCCAGGTAAGTATTTAACCATCTTGCTATGAAATAAACACAAGGATGACTAAAATATGTATTAGCTATTTTTCTCTGAATAAAGAACTCAATGTGCATTTTTGTTTAATTTTGCATTTTATATGAGTATGGCCAAAGTTTTACTCACCAAAAAAAGCATGTCTAATCTAAACTGTCATCCTCAGATCTTTTCCAGAGCCTGGTAACTTTTACTGGAAACAAGTGTCCTATATATTCACTGAGGTTCATTCAGTAGGGAATTCTTTATCATTATAGTTTAAACTCAGTAACAAACAGAAGATAAATTGGAGTAATGAATCAAATTCTGACGCCTAAACAAAGTGAGACACAATTACAGTTTTCTGAACTACATAAAAATCTTGATGTATATGTTATGTAATTAGAGGAATACTTGAAAGTTCCTTTTTTATAGTACTAAAAGTCTTTTTAAAAGATTTTTAAGGTACATTTTATTTGTTTGTGTATATATGGAACACATATCACGTGACACCCAAGGTGAGGTCAGAGAACAACTAGGTGAAGTCCATTGTCTACTTCTTCTAGGAGGGTCTGCAGGATAGAAATCAGACTGAGTCATTCTTAGCAGCAAGTGCCTTTGCCTACTGAGCCAAGTTGTTGGCCTTGATGGGTTTCAGACTCTTTCTCCAACATTGTACCCTATCTGATGTCCTTAAACACTCTTCAGTGATTGCTTCTCTGATATTAACTTCTAATTATGTCTGCTTTTCCAGTGACATGCTTTCTGAGGTTTTGATCAAATGTTTTTATTAAAGTTGTTTTATAGGTGAAATAGAGTACAACTGAATGGCATGTGTGACTTTAGAAATGTGGTAGTTCTTAATGAGATGAGCATAGACAGAACAGGGTATCAGTTCCTTCTGCAGTACTTTTCTGCTCTCCATTCTGAAACTCTTAAGTAGATTTTATCAATCAGAGTGAATAATGATTAGCAGGAAATAACATTAATTGCAAGAGTTTTAAAGTCATCAGGTCATTTAATACTGGTATACCTTGGCCCCTCTCTAACTAACTTAAGCTTTAAGTATTTTGACTGTAAAATGAGAGATATGGAAGCAAGTACTTGATAGGAAGATTGTGGAAAATAGCCTAAAATGCAGAGAAGGTAAATGTAAATAATTCTGATTATTAATATAGATAAAAATTTTGGCTATAGTCTTCAGCTTTTAACATTTTTATTTATGAATAAAGTATAAATTCAAAAAATATAAAAATTTATTGTTCAAAAAATAACAAAATAAGTACCCTCTTCCTAAGTTGAATTTAATCACTTATATAAACCCAGCCTTAATAAAGAGGACAATAGAACATGGGAGACATTTTCATATCCTATAACCCTGCCCTAGAGAGGTGGACCAGTGAAAGCTGAATCATGGCTTACGGGGTCAGTGATTCAATAGGAAAAACATTAGTAGAAAACAGTGTTGGCTAGGAAACCTGAGTTGTGTGTGATAAATTGCTTGAGACTGAGTTCACCAGTGGAGGCCACACTCAGAGTTATCACAAATTCCTCCAGGTGAAATTCCAGGCCATTTAAAGCTGCCTGACATGGGTGCTGAGAACTGAACTCAGGGCCTCTGTAAGACAATGTGTACTTTTAAACACTGAGCCGTCTCTTGGCCCCCCTTCTCTATTTCAAAAACACAACCACCATCAGTCATATGTTCAAATGGTGTCTCTAGGAAGTCTACTTAAACCCATTGTAGTGTTTACACAGATATGCACAAAATGTCCACACACACCACCTTCACATAACACGTAGTCAATTATAGTTTGTCTCTCCATCTATTTAATATAGTATATCTATATTAAAATTTTTCATGAAATTGTTTATTTAGATTATACACACACCAATATGGGCATGTGAGGTTTTTTTCTTGATTTTTCAAGGCATCAAGTTCATATTATTTCACAATAGTGGAAAAGAGATAGTTTTACTAACCTCCTTTCTTATCTCCAAGAAAGTAACTGATGCTGAAACTCGACTTGGATGCTTACTGCAAAGTGATCCTTGACAACTAGTTAGAATGGTATGTCTGTGCCTCTCCGAAAGCCCAGGAGAAATGGAGGTTGCTAACGACAGACAGAGAGAGTATGGAAGACAAAGTGGGCTCGGCTGCCCTGCGTGCAGAGAGCAGGTGCTTTCTCTCTGATGTCGGTGCTGTACCAACAGTTTTGTCTTCAGTTTACTTTTATTTTCCTTCCTCTGAACTGGAAGTGAAATGGCACCAAAGTAGCTCACTCCTTTATTTTCCTTAAAGCCCCCAAATCCCATTCCATAAACTCTCAAATTCTCCAGTTTTTAGCAAAATAATTAGACTTTTTGCTAAAAAATTTAAATACACTTTTTAAATTCAATCTTATTATTTTGATTTATGATGCCTAGTATTTTTTAAATGAGTCTATCCTAGTATTATTTTTATAGAACTAAGTTTTCATTATCTTACTTCTAATTCTGATCACATTTGAATCCACCATTATTAGTGCTTGGAAAATAGTTTCATAGTTTGAAATAAACACAGTGGGTAAATTGCTGGCTGCATGAGAAGGAACCCAAGTTCAAATCCCCAGAACCTATATAAAGCTGAACACAGTGGCACAGGAATATAATCCCAGAGCTCCTGTGTGAAATGAGAGGCAAAGTTGAAATATTTGGAAGCTTTCTGACCAGTTAGCCTGGCACATACAGCTCAGAGGCACACCTGCCTCAAAATGAAAGCTGAGGACACACACCTAAGGCTGACCTCTAACCTTTACACACCCACATATGCAAATTAGCCTTCACAAATACTCTCACACACATGCACACGTACATGCATACACACACACACACATACACACACACACACACACACACCATAGACACACAGAGAAGTACAGATGAGAAGACATTGAAATTATGACATACTTCCAAATTTGTCAACACAACTGACTGTGTAAAATATTGAAATCCCCTCAGAGCCTTAGTTCGATAATAATTGCAAGCAACCAGTGAAGTGTTAGTGTCAGGGATTCACATGGGCCTTTTAAAATAAGTTTATAAATGACCACAATTTAAAATAGAAGTGAAAAATGCCTAACAAGGAATTTTGCAACAATGAAACTCAGATAATCAAAAAGCATGTATTGATGCTCAAACTATATTGAGAATGAATATTTTAAGCAAGAGAGGTATAGGATGATCTAATATGTTCTCAGCTAGTCACATTGCCAGATCATCCTGTCAGCTCATAAGTGCTATAGATATGGTCCTCCATGTTGATAAATTATAATGTGCATGCATATATGTGCAATATCCTATGAAAGTTGTGTGACTTCACCATCTACACACTCAAATCTGGGATATATATGTACTTTTAAACCTAGAAATATTTGGTCTATATTCAAGAGCAATGCTCTATGCAAACATTAATTTATAAAATAACATTGGTTGTATTCTTCTTAATACCAAATTCCTAGAAACAAGTGAAACATAATGACAGACACAATAACGATCTATCTTGGCAATGTCATATTAAGTGAAAGCGCACGTATTCAGGTTTACAATCGGGGAGATATTCATTTTAAGAAGTAAGCTTTAAAGCCTGAAGGAGTGTGGAGGTGCAGATGAGTGTGCTAAGACCTGGTTTACTGTGTGAGTTCTGGACATCTGAATTCAAGTTGTCAGTTTTGTCCAGCAGATGCTTTGGCCTGCTGAACTATTTCCCCAGCCTGTGATTTATTTTTCTCAAGCTAAATAACAAACAAACAGGAACATTTATACCTGTATAAAAATAATACGAGGAAATGTCATTTGAATCCTTAATATTGAAACTATCAAAACAAAAACCACAGTTCTCACCTGAGAGATAATAGAGATAGTTTATTGTGGAGGCAAATTTGAGTGACCATGGCCGAGGAGATATGGAGCTAATTCACCCCAGGTTTCCTGTGTTCAAATGGAAGCAGTTCCATGAAGTTATGTACTAGCAGAGCACCAGAAGTCACAAATCAAGACATTTTCATATATAGTGTTATAAACATCAGAGAGAGAGAGAGAGAGAGAGAGAGAGAGAGAGAGAGAGAGAGAGAGAGAGAGAGAGAGAGAGTTACAGCAAGAGAGACAAAGCTCTCTATTGAAACCAGATGCTATGAGATGACATTCTTAGCTTTGGTGTTGACGGGCGCTGGTCATCTGTTAAGTTAATACATTCTCAAACTTTTTATTTTTAATGCTGTTAAACACAGTGATAGATCTGACACAGTGGTAGGCAGGGAATAGGAGCTCAGGGGGCTAAAATTAGTCCAAGTTGAGGTGTACTAGAACCATGAACCGCCAACATTTCAAGCCGCACACATCACCGCAGTTTTCCATCAACCTATTCATCTTGCAGACACAACTTCTTTCTCCTCCATAAAACTTAATCACAAAATTCTCTGTAGAGACTCTTGTCAATTCCTTTCCTTTCTGATGTGCAGTCTGGAGAAAGACTGTCCTCACTTGCTTCTTAATGCTTGCAAACCTCTGAGTCCCTCTGAGGCACATGATATCTAGTTACACCACTCGGCTCACTCATTTTCACTCTCATCTCTACTTATTATTACTATTTACTAAAAGTTCTTCCTGTCCTGTCATAAATGATTTCACTTTCTCAGTCCCCACCAGGAAGCCAAGTTCTGCATGCTAACTTCCACATTTCTTCTCCTCCAGACACACCCATCACCCACTTTCTGGGTCTATCATAGGACTTGTTATCATCAAGAGGTCTTACCCCAAATTTCAATCTTTAGCAACCACATCCTACCCATCACAGTTCTATAGTCTCAGTGAATCAATTACTTGATCCAGGTTCTAATCTTCACTGGCCCTGCCATCTTTTTACCGTGAATTATTTCCATACACTCTTTTCCCAACTTTGACTTAGATAGGCATTCTAATTATGGCCTGAATACACTAACATCCTGACCCATCATCACATCTGTTTGGCAAACAAGTCAGCTCTATCTTTTAATTAGTTTTTAAATATAGTTTACAATTAATGAGCTTTATTACAGTGTTTTTCATTCAAACTTTGTTTTTATTAGTACTTGTCAACACTCCCCTCCCCCAGCTCCTCCTCCAATCCCATTGCTTTCTCAAATATCCTGTTGTCCCATCCCCCTCTAGGTCACCCTGCCTGGACTATTAAACCTTTTCTCTCATGCTATTCTTTCTCTTTCATGGCATACAACTCCCTTCCTCATAACATACAGTGCGCTGCATATATACACAAATGTAAAAATTAAAATCTAAGTTCTGGTTGAAATAAAATATTCCGTATTTGTCTTTTTAAATGTCTGGCTCATTTTACTTAACATAATAATTTCTAGTTGCATAAATTTGACAGCAAATGTCATGGTTTCAGCTTCCTTTGTGACTGAATTAATTCCACTGGGATTACATAAAATTAAAGTCTCTGCACATCCAAGGAAACAATCAGTAGAGAAATAGCCAATGGGATGGGAGAAAATCTGCCAAGCAAACTTCAGATAGGGGTTAATATCTAGAGTGTGTTTAAAAAAACTGCAAAAATTAGCCATGACAAGCAAATCTAACAATTTGTGAATTGACCAAAGGAATAAATAGACAGTTCTCAAAAGAAAAACAAAATTGACCAATAAAAATTTGAAAAGAAATCCAACATCCTTAGCCATTAGAGAAATGCAAACTAAAACTCTTTTGAGACTCCATTGCACCCCAGTCAGATTTCTATCTTTAAAAGCATTAAGCAGCAAATGCTGATGAGAATGTTGGGAAAGTGGAGTCCTTTTGCAGAGCTTATGTGAATGTAAAGTAGGGCAGCCACTCCTGTTTTCTGTTGTTGTTTGTTTTTGCTCTTTTGGGGACCAATCACCCAGCTCCAAAAATAATCACACACAGAGGCTTATTATAACTTAATTATAAATGCCACACTTTAGCTTGGTTTGTTTCTAGCAAGCTTTCCTTTACTTATATTATCCCATCTACCTTTTGCCTCTGGGCTTTTATCTTTCTCTATTCATGCATATTTGTTTCTTACTCTGTGGCTTGCTGTGTAGCTGTGTAGCTGGGTGGCTGGACCCTAGAGTCCTCCTCCTTCCTCTCTTCTCCCTCCTGGTCACTTTCCTGTGGGTCCTGAATGTCCAGTTTATACAACATACTGTCAAGGGGCCCAGACAAGAACGGCTTCTTGCCCAAATTGCCAGCCTTTCCATATGGAAAGCAAATTCCATAAGGAATTACTACGATGCCCATCATCTCTGAAGTAAAGTGGTGCTGCCAGATATCTCATTGTCCTGAAAAGCCTAAAGTTAACAAAAAATTTTAAATGTCATATTCTGTAGGTCTTTGAAAGGTTTAAAGACCATCTATCTATCTAAAATATATCTCTATATGATCCGGAAAGCATACCTAACATATTTGATTGTTATAAAACACTAACCACTAACCTATATTTTCTGATTATCTTATATAGTTTATAGCATTCAAAAACTAGAATTTCACACTACATTTCCAAACAAAATAGAAACATACATACAATACATTGTAACAGAAATAAACTTAAATTTTTATCAATATATAATAATCCTTTAAACAAGAGTAGAAATATACATACAGTGTAACAAAAATAACTTTAAATTCGTATCAACATACCAAAATCCATAACAATGCAAAATATCTGAGATAATAGTTGTCGTTTTATCCTATATTCCTATATTCCCTAAATGATAGCAAACATTGATAATCCACCAAATAAACAAAGACTAGCTACATTCCCAACTCTTGAGAATGTGGACACAGTTTTCTCTAGAATGCTTCCTGCTGTCTATAAGTGAAGGCATCTTTTTAGGGATCCCTGAGAATTTTGAGATAATGGCTAAGTCCTGGGAAGACAAGCTATAATCTTTGTTGATAGATATCACCTGTCAAGGTTCAGGAGGTCTCTACTGATCCATATTAACCTGGAAGGAATCCACAGCCTCTTGTTTCTTGTGGAAACAAAAGCAAAAACCTCCTTCCCAAAGTAACACATTTTTTGATTTCTTGTTTAATGTTAAGGCATTCCTCAAGTATCTAGACTGGTTTATTTCATCAGTCCCTCTTTCAATCTCATGTTTCTTAGCAGCTGCTTGCCTATCAACACTCAAAAAATTCAAAATCAACACAATACCCTACAGGATCCAGGCTCCCTATATATTTCCTATCTTACCTATCTTTTTTTTCTTGTATATTATTTTTACCATCTCTTTAAAAATTGTATTGTATTATTATTTTTAATTAATTAATTTGTTTTTATTTTACAATTAATTTAATTTTACATATCAGCCATGGATTCCCCTGTCCTCCCTCCTCCCATCCTCCAGCCCTCCCCCTCAATCCACCCCCCACTCCCATCCTCTCCAAGGCAAGATCTCCCTTGGGGAGTCAGCCCAGCCCAGCAGACTCAGTTGAGACAGGTCCAGTCCCCTCCTCCCCACACCAAGGCTGAGCAAAGTGTTCCAACATAGGCCCCACGCTCCAAAAAGTCAGCTCATGCACCAAGGACAGGTCCCAGTCCCACTGCCTGGGGGCCTCCCAAACAGTTCAAGCCAATCAACTGTCATACTCACCCAGAGGGCCCAGTTCAGTCCCATGGGAGCTTCTCAGCTACTGACTCACAAACAATGTGTTGTTTCCACTAGTTTGACTATTTGTCCCTGTGCTTTTTCCAAACATGCTCTCAAAATCTCTTGCTCATATAATTCTCCCCCCCTCTCTCTCTTTCTCTCTCCCTCCCCCATTGGATTCCTGGAGCTCCACCCCAGGGCCCAGCCATGGATCTCTGCATCTGCTTCCATCAGTCACTGGATGAGAGTTCTATTATGACAGTTAGGGTGCTTGGCCATCTGACCACCAGAGTAGGTCAGCCCGGGCATTCTCTTGACCATTGTCTATCACAGAGGTGTCTTTGTGGATTTCTGGGGACCTCTCTAGCACTCTGCTTCTTCCTATTCCCATGGGGTCCTCATTTATCATGGCATCTCCCTCCCTGTTCTCCCTCTCTGTTCCCAATCCAGCCGGGACCTCCCGCTCCCCAAAGCTCTCTTTCCCCTAACCCTTGCCTGCAACCACCACCCATCACCCCCAGATTCCTCTTGTAGATCTCATCCATTTCTTTATCATTGGGTGATCCCTGTGTCTTTCATAGGGTTTTCTCACAACTCCAGGGAGGCTACTGGTTGTATTATTTTTAATATGTTTCTTTTTATGACTATCCCCATTTTCTTCTCTTTTTTAAGCCTACACACATTGTAAAACACACTGGAACCTGTTTAGGGTTTCTTTTTTTCTTTTTCCTTTTCTCTCTGTCTGGACCTCTCTGAATGCATATCCTTCAGCCTATTTCAACTGCACATCCTTCAGCCACAGCACTAAGCAACTTTCTTTCATGATTCTTTCCTCTGTTCCTTCTTGAGTTCCCGCCTTGACTTCCTCAGTGATGGACTATGACCTGAAAGTATGAGATGAAATAAACTATTTCTTCAACAGGTTCTTTCAAATGTGCTGTTTATCACAACTGCAAAAAAAAAAAAAAAAAAAAACCCGAATTGTAAAGACAAAAGCCCCATGCTTTCTTCACAAAACCCTCATCTACTAAGCAAGTCTTTATCACATGTCTCTTGAGCTCACCTTAGATATATGCTACAATGCCACATAATGACACTTTGTTGTTATATGGAAAGAACAGTGATTTTTTTTCTTAGTTCTCCTTCATTTCTGCATTCCTGACTCTGGCCCTAGCATAAAAATTTTATGTTAATAGACATGAAGGTTTATCCATAACTTCATTTTCCTGAGTATTTTTGTTTTGGTAAAGAATTTAGATTAATTTATCTAGAAATCTTCTATAGTGAGGTTATTCAACTATGGTTTAGGGATAAACAAAATAATTACTGCTACAATCTCTATTTAGAGGTAAGGTAATAAAGTAACTTTCCTATGAATTCAACGTATCTCTTACCTAGAGAAGTTTTATCTGTTTTTACTATTTCAAGTTCAGATATGTTTCCCCTTTTATTTTTGAGGTTATAATATAATTACATAATTTCTCCCTTCCTTTCCATCCATCCAAATACTTCCACATACCTTGCCTTGCTCTCTTTCAAATCCATGGTCTCCTTCTTCATTAATTATTATTATATGCATATATGAATAGGTATTTACATATGCATTCCTAATTACTACCTGCTTATTCTGTATAATTTTACTAGTATGTATGTTTTCAAGCCTGACCATTCTTTATTGGATAACCAATTGATGTGGTCTTCCCAGAGAAGACTATTTCTCCCAATCTCAGCATTTCTTCATTGCCTGTACCTCTTTGTTTAGGGCTGAGTCCTTGTGGGGTTTTTTTCTCTATTCATTTGGCATGTCTATTAATGTCAATGTTGTTCAGCTGATTTTTGGCAGTCATGTTGGTGAGCATTTATAGATGTAGCTTTTTACATTACCAAGAGACATAATTTTACTACAAACTACCTAATCCTTTGGTTCTTACAATATTTCCAACCTCTCTTCTGCAATGTTTCTCAAACTTTAGGTTTGAGATTGTGTTGTGGATATATCCATTGAGACTGGGCTCCACAATTCTGCATTTTGATTAGCCAACCAACACGGAAACATAACCATAAGGGTGCAGTAGTAGCAAGTATACCTTGGCAGTAACTAATAGCTCTATAATTGAGCTTAAGACCAACTCAACAAGTAGAGCTGTAGATGTAACCAACCGTCTTATTAAATAAGAAACACAGAACCAATGTAAAGAAGAAAGCCAAGAGGTCAGAGCTCAGATCTAAAACCTTACCCTTCCTCCTGCAGTGGTCCTACCTCTCCGAAAGAGACCTACTTCCTGTGTGTTTGTCTTTATATAGTCTTTCTATTCTGCCTTCTCATTGGTTGTAAACGCAAACACATGACTGCCTCATCACTGCCTGTAAGTACAGCCCTCCAGGTCTTAAAAGCATATGTCTCCAATGCTGGCTGTATCCCTGAACACAGAGATTTACCTAGTTCTGACTACCAAGTGTTGGGATTATAAGCATACGCCACCACTGCCATGCTCTTGCTATGGCTCTAATAGCTCTGACCCCTGGGCAACTTTATTTATTAACATACAATTAAAGTCACATTTCAGTACAAATAAAATACCACCATATAGGGCACCATGCCTAATGGTGGAAACCTAGTCAGCTACTCACTGCTAGTGAATTCATGTAACTTAGCACAGACCCTACAAGCCACCACTTTACTAAACCAGCATAATCCTTAGTAGCAATCTAGACATTTGTCTTTATGCCCACAGGTAAGTCTAGTCTCACCCTTCATCAGGGAAACTGCTCTTTGCAATAATAGATGGGGAACTGTAGACAATATCACAACCAATCAAAGTACAGATATTTTTGTATTTGTACATGCATTTGTAGTATTTTTCTCCTTTTGATAGACTATATAAATTTCCTCTTTTCAAATTAAATCCAGTCGACAAAGATAGAGCTGTGGAAATTTTTATTTTACTGAGATGTCTGAAGTAGGGGAACTTGGGAAAAAACTAGAAATAAAAGCTATGATTAAGGATCAAAGGATCTTCTTGCCTTTTTAAGATGTGACCCTAGTGAAGCTACTGCTGTCTCTTCCCAGTCTCTAGAATGGGAAGGGGGCATGAGTATTGAGCGAGGCAGGATTTTTGTCTGTTGAGAGAAAAACTGAACAAGACTATCAGTCACCTTGCTTCATGTATAAGAAGGTTATATGTCCCTCTGTGAGTTCCATCTTTGGAAAAGCTTCACACATTTTGGGTAATTCTACTGTACTGCTCACTTTTGCAGAGGGATGGGTTTTGATAGAATGTAATTTCCCTCATGGCCATGTAATATCCTAAGGTTTTGAGAACTCACAAGAAATGTTTTCCTCAGTGTGGAAATACTTGGCTAGGTGCTTACATTTCTCTTCAAGCTGAAAAGAAAGAGTCCCCAGCTAATTAAGAGCATTGCCCTAGTTTTTTGGTGAGTATAGCTTTACTGCACACTATCACGATAGTGCTTCTCCTCTTAAGATAGAATAACACGGGACAGATTCAACCTCTCCTCTTAAATAACTAAAAACTTAGGTGAGTGTTTGTGTGTGATATATAAATGAAGCTGGCTTTCATACACCAAGAAAATAGTAGAGTGTGTGAAAACAGAACCAGAGTCAAGGTAATTTCTACAATCAGTTCTTTACCTGCCTGGAGATCCAGGACATTGCTCCAAAGTGGAAACCTTTTTGGAGCATGGCAGTCCTACAGAAGTAGATCCCAGAGATCAGGGTAGAGAATGCTGAAAAACTGAGGGGCAGAACAGTACTAAAGGGGCTATGTGAAAAAATAGAAACTGAAAGCAGAGCTCTCCAACTTTGACTCAGTATGAGAGTCTCAGAATGAGAAGTTGACTATGCAAAGCAGGAAGGAACACTGGAAAGTAAAAGGCAGTCTACAGAGGACTAGCGAGAGCTCCTGTTCCCACCACGCAGAGAGGGTAAGTTTGGAATATATGGGTTATTGGATAGAATTATCAGACACTGGTTGTCTTTTTAAGGACTTAATTGGGCCTTAATTAGTCAAAGCTATTTTGTACTGGTCTTAATGAAAGTTAAAAGCAAGCTTTAGGTGTGCCCACCAGATTTCAAGTAACAGTTCCATACCATAATAAAATTCAGCACTCTTTTAAAACACATCATTCTAGCAAGGAATGGTGTCCAGTACCCAATCAACAATACTGAGGCAAGTTAGTGGAAATATGCCCACTGCATTCAGGAGAAGATGATAGAATGGCTAGAAAAAGAAAAAAAAAAGCTATTTATAATTGTATACCACATGTTCAAACTGAGGAAAACCTACTCATGATTAGAAGAGAAATGGAAGATAAAAACAAAAGGGGCCACAGAATAATTATAGATAAATCTAATGATACCATACTTGGGAAATTGTGAAAACTGAAATCCAAACAAATGCATAGGGACTATTCTTAAATGATACCACAAAGGGCTTAGTCAAATCTGTGCTAATATTCCAGAAATTGTGATAACAAAAAGTCAGATTAATATACAGGTAACATTCTGCCAAGGCACCCTACAGGTTTTCCTGGGATATATTCTTTATCAGCCTTCCTCACCCACTGGGAAGCTGCATAATTAATATATATCAAAGAACCCAATATTTTCTAAAGGTATATTGAAGATAAATACAGATTAAAAAAATAAGAATTTGTGAAGTGTTTTAAAGCAATATTTTTAAACTTTAGAAAATTGTAGATGATATGAAGTCAAGATTTTATAATTATGATACATTTATATTATTAAATTTCAATGTTTGACTTTGAAATATTTTCCATATTGCCAATAAAGAATTCAGCATCGTTATTAATTTGCTAGTAAGTTTTGATAGGTGTATGAAGCCCTCTGTTTGCCCCCAGTCAACTTCGTGAAAATAAGCAAGTTTTACCATCCTTTGCACACAAAGAGAGTTCATTAAAAATTTCCCACATATGAAAAATGGCAGAAACTACTTTGAGTAACAGTAAACATTAAGCATATAAATATGTAAGAGACAACCATGTTTTCTAGTTTCTCCATTTTTCTATTATTGTGGAAAAGGAGCACATATGCCACAGCACTTGAATGGAGTCAGAGGACAATTTTGTGGAGTCTCTGGTATTCGCAGTTTACATACATCTCAGGAATCAAGCTTGGGTTATCAGGCATGTGTGGCAGACGCTGTTGCTAGCCAAGCCATCTCAGCGGGCTCCTTGTAGTTACCTCTGAGAATAATGTGTGTAGAGGGCCCAGGAGAGGAGGTGCCTAGTTTTACACAGCTTGATATACTACAGCTGGCTGGTATACATAGGAGGGCTGCCCTTTTCTTAAGACAAAGGAGGAGGCGTATATGGGGGGAGGGGAGGTGGGGGGAGGGACTGAGAGGAGAAGATAGAGGGAGGGGAAACTGTGATCTGGCTGAAAAAATTAATTAATTAATTAATAGAAATATAAATAAATAAAAAGAATAATTGTAGAGTAGCATGTTTCACTGTATTTAACCCTAGTCTATCTTGTCCCCCTTCTTTCTGTTAACTATCTGAGACATTTTCTACTTTAATTTTTTTATTGATTTTTATTTGGTTAGTGATTCAATGTCTTGCGTAAATGATGTCTCATGCATACTTTTATTGACATGAGGAAGTATGGCTAACAGAAAACAACACATAAATAACCTTTGCTACATTTTAAGAGTCTTGTTTTCTGAAGTCCATTTTATCTGCACTGGTAAATCTTAAGACTTTCATAGGAGTTTTAATTACCTAATATGTTGTCTAAACAGAAAGACTCATATTTGAGGACTGCACCTGACATTTCAATTCAAAGTGAAGGCCACCAGAATTTACAGCTACTGCTATTCCATTAAACAGTTGTCAGGAAGAAAGACAGAGGATTACTGTTTTATGAATGCCTACTACATTCAGTGCTGCATCTAAGAAGAAAATGTCATGTAGGCATCAACACACACTTTATTTTTTGATTGAATCTTTTATGGCATTATTATTCAGACATTGGCAATAGCGCTTCAAGACTAGTGCAATGTCACAGATAAGAACACAATTTTGTCACTTGGAAAATAAGATAGGAGATCTGGGAATTGACATATTGCAAAAGCACTTAATTTACAGTTTACTCGGTATAGTCTCTGCATTATTGTCTGGAATTCATTTCTTCAAAGCAAAATCTCAACCTTTCTGTATTGAATCACCATTTTACACACATTTCAGACAAGGCAGTTATATTAACAATCCATCTGTTACTACATGTCGACATCTGCGTCAGAAAAGCACATAAAGAAATAACTAAAGACAAAGCAGACTAAAAGAAATACTATAGTAAACAAAATAAAAAAAACCTCAACGGGGATTAAGTACAGCATATTAGGCTTGTCTGCTACAACAAAGTGTGCCTTTCCGTGTTGTGAGTGATGTCTTACAGGTCATCAGGTCATCTATGGAAAAAGATTCACTGTCACAAAATGCCGGGATGAAGAATTTCCATAGAGTGGATTAGATAATATTATATGGCTATATTTGTTAATTCCTTTAAAAGCCAAAGCATTTTATTTTTGCTTTAAACAAGCTCATAAATTTTTATATTTGTCATGTTAATCAGTGATAAAAGTTTGAGGATAGTGACAAAGATTTTGTATCCAGTATGTAGATATTTTATGGATATTTCTCAGGTAGATGCTATTTTACTTCTTCTTCTCCTCGAATCTCCAAATCTTAGATTTACATTTTAGTTTAACTGAGTAAACTCTATGATTTGTTATAGATAGTTGAGGAACATACAAACACATTTTATCTCTTCCTCCTTAACATGCAAGGACATGTGTGAGTGACATAGTTTCTCCAGAGAAGTTCTAGTTTTTCTACTCTGCCGGAATTGAAGCCAGCATACACAGCTTGAGTTCTGTGACCTTCCTCTTCATAGTGGAGAGTTAGTCAGGCCGTGAGTGGCAAGTTACCACAAATGACGCTACAGTCTCTGAGGTGAGGCTTCATTATCACTACCTCCGCCTTGGAAAAAACAACTCGGAATGGTTTAATTATATATTGAAATGATATGTTTGAATTTATTCTTTGAAAATGTCATTTGAGTATACGAGGTATGTTAATCATATCCTCCCCAACCCTCCTAACTCTCCTTTTCTTCTCCCTGAACACATCACCCACCCAACTTCATGACTTCATAGCCTGTTTATTTATTTGCATGTATAACCTATTGCGTCAATAGGTGCTTCTCCTGTGTACACGAGCATGCCATTGTCCACCGAAGCACTGATAACCTATGAGTGGTCTCACTAACTCTACTCCATTCTTCAGTGGCTCCTCAGCTAGGGTTGATACCTCGATAAATGCCCTCCCCATGTTAAACTCACCCAGAGAGTTTCAACTGGCTTAATCTTGTGGAGGTCTCCTGCAGATCACCAAATCTTCTCTGAGTTCATGTACCCAGTAGTGGTGTCGTGCATAAAGATCTTCATTCTGAAAGTGAAGAATGTGAAAATAATGTCTGGAAATTTGGTAGGAATTACAGAATTTGTGATTGCAATCAAGTTACTTGTATGCAGATTACAATTTAATTTACTATAAGTCTTAGAATGAAGTTTTTTCCTTCAAAAGGATGGAGTCTGACTAGTTAACTGAAGCCAGACATACACCTTTTCTCTCCATAATGCCCTTTTGTTTTCTATAGAGAAGAGTAATCATTGGCTCTCTCTTAACAGTTTTTCTTTGTAGAAGAAAAACTGTTTATGTTCCTCAGGCAAGCACAAAGCTATTGTACTTTACTTTGGCACTGGATTACTGCTTCTTCGGCAGAGTTTGTCAAGGTAAAATGTAGAGAGCTTTTATTCACTTACAGTGCAATTTACTGCATATATATTATTTTCAAGATACTGGATGAGGCCTGTGGTAAGACAGTAGTAAATAAGATCAATTTCTGTCTTTACGCAGGTTATAATTAGTAATAGATAAGGCAGTTAAAACGTAGGTGTGACTGTGGTAATAGCTATGTTATGCCACATCTTCAACAACTGCTTTAAGGACTGTACCTTTGCTATATTCCTTTGACACCTAGCATAGCCTACCCAATAGAGAATGTTCTGAATAAACAAAGGCTGAATGACCGAAACTGGGCAGATGAAGACTACAAATGATTTCAGGGAAACTACTTTATGAGTCTTAAGATTTTTGCTCAATGAACCTCAATAAAAATGAATTAGCAGTAGTAATAACACCAAACTTGAGACCTTCCTATCATAAACCCTGCCATTTAATACATAATCACTTTCCATTAACAATTCATCTCCTTATCTTTTGCCTATGTTGTGAAATATATTGTAATTAGAATTGATTTTTATAGTACAATTTTCATAAGACACTGTAATAAGTGCTTTGCTAAAGGCCCCAAATGATTTGAGCTGTATTTTCAAATGTTAATTCTATAATTCTATTAAAGAAAATCAACAAATGTTTAATAAACCCGTATGGTACAGTGCTCATGTACACATATCCCCACTGACATTTATAGACAAGTTCAAGTTAAAGACCGCTTCGGTAAAATTATCCCAGATGCCTCATCCACAACTCCAGTAAAATAATAATTCACATTTAAGACTTAAAATTTCCTAGATATATGTATGTGATTTTCGTGAATGTGTGTACAGATGAATGTTAAATTGTGTGCTCTTATGTTCTCATACCCATGGAAGCCAAAAGTTGACACTGGATGTTTTCTGCTAAAACTTTAAACTTTACTTTTTGAGAAAGGATATCTAGTATAACATTGAGCTCACTGATTCCACTAGGTTGACTGGTTAATGAGCTCTAGGAATACTTCTGTCACCATACTCCTAAAATTATAGGCAAGCATGCCAGCATACTAATTATATTGTGTCTTAGTTACTTTTCCATTGCTGATACACCATGATCAAGCCAACATCTAAAATTAAGCATACAGGTGGGGACTTGCTTACAGTTTTAGAAGGTGGGTCCATAAACATCATTACAGACAGCATGGCAGTAGGCAAGCCAGCACAGTCCTAGATAAGTAGCTGAGAGCTTACATTTTATCTACAATTTTGAGGCAGAAAGAGAAATACTTGGCTTGGCACTGGTTTTTGAAACTTCAAAGTCCATTACACCTCTTCCAACCAGGTGATACCTCCTTCCAAAACTGCTCTACCAACTAGGGACCAAACATTCAAATATTGAGCCTATGGGTGCCATTTTCATTCAAAACACCACATGTGGATTCTGTGGATCTAAACTTAGTTCCTCGCAATTGCATGACAGACATTTCATTAAATGATCCATCTTACTTACTTGATACTTTATTCCATCTGTTGCTATTTAAAAGTTGAGTATAAGTGTATGCTATATATCTCCATGTTGCTCAATAATTGGCTATGTGAGTAGGACAGGTCCTGTAAGATTACTATAGAGCTAACAAATTCCTATTGCTTAAAAATATAGGGGCAGTTGTAAGTTCTAGTGCATTCTATTATGGTATTACAGTCTGTGGTGATGCTAATATGAACCAGCTTATTGTGCTGCCATTCATATCAAAATATAAAGCACACAGTTCTACACAGCTACCAGTTTTACATAAGTATAAACCAATGTGTTATTGATTCATATATTTTCTATACTATAGTTTTCAATATAGTTCTAGAAAATATTCCTTCTACTTACAAGAGTTACTGCAAAGCAATAGGACACACTAACAGTAGCTGAAAACACATTGCTATTCAATATAGTGTTTGATTTAGTTTTATGTCATCTTATACATTATGATCTTATAGCACTATACTATAATGTGCATGTATGTGTGTATGTGTTGTATATGGAAGGTTGTATATTGAAACATGCAAATATATTATGCACACACAATTAAAAACTGATCTAGACTATAGTAGGGTGTGCTTAAGTTCTGTAAGTAATTGCTGTAATATCTGCACAGCTAAGAAATCATGTAATAGTACATTTCCTAAAATATGTTCCTGTCTTTAAATAGCTATATAAGTACAAACATTAGGCCTGAATATGGAAAATCTAAGAAAATATATTTGGTTAAAACATCTATTTAAAGATGAATATCAAATAATTAGATATATATGTATATACACATAGCCATTCTTTCACAAGTGTTTATTTAGAGGAAGCTATGAAAACCATATTTCTTCCAGTGCACTCTGGCAATATCTGGTTTCTGTGTGTATAAATATGAGCAGGGTGAATGCATTGTTTATCATCTGAGCTTTGGAGAAGCTATTCATGTATATTTTCATAAATGGTCAGTACATTTGTAGTTTCTGAACTATAAAATTGAGAGCCAAGTGTTACCTTACAATTATTATGACATGGGATAAGAAAATTATTATGTGGGCAACTAATGATGCCTTAATGTGGGCTGAATTACTTCACTCAGGCATTTTTTTCTTTAACATTGGAGACCATAGTTATCTACTTTGATATTTTTTAGATGCGCGCACACACACATGCACACATATACACAAGTGTCTGTGTAAGTAAATATCATCCCGTGCCTGTGCCTGTGCCTGCAGAGGCCAGAACAGGACACAGCTTCCCTGGAGTTTGGTTCACAGATGGTTGTGAGACAACTGACTTGGGTGCTGAGATCCAAACAGGGATCCACAGGAAGAGCAGCCAGTGCTCTGAATTTCTGCACTGTTTCAGTACCCCCTGCTTTAGTATTCTGACAATACCAAAAATCCAGGAAAAAAAAATAACAATATCAATTTTCTCTACTTACATTCTAAAAATACGTGAAAGTTAACAGACTCACTTCCAAATGTGGTTGAGAAATTTTGCAAATGTGTTATGTACCTCTGCCCTATTTAGAAATCAACTACTCTAAAGTATATCATATTGAGCTTATCAATAATCTCTCTGAAAAAGCTTAATTGTTCACAAGAAGTGCTTTCTATGTTAGGCATGGTGCCACATGTCTGTAATCCTAGCACCCAGGAGACTGAAACAGGTAGAATCCTAAAATTGGAAGTCAACCGTAGACTATATATTGAGTTCCAGGCTAACTTGCACAACATAGCAAGACTCTGTCTCAAAACACTAAACAGAAAAATAAAAAGAAACAAAAAGAGGTGATATTTGAAAGTTCATATTTCATTATTTTACACCAAAAGTTTTTTTTTTTCATTTTTGATAAAGACATTCCCCTTGGTTTCTATCATGAAAAATGTACATGATTCCTCTGTTATTTTGTGAGAGCAATTGTGAACTGGAGATGTGAGAATGGAATTTTGGTTTCAAAGTTCTTCATTCCGTGTACTGTTCCTAAATATGTCATTAAGAATGTCACAAGGGGATTTCTAGAAATAACTTCAATCATTTTCAAACTTGCCCTGGGTTAGCTGGTGGAACTAGTACAATTACACAGACTTATAAAACAGAGACAGCAACTGTGTGCTTCAGAGGATCAGAAAGGAACCAGGGAGGGGCTGTCATCTTCAAAGACACACCTTAGTGACTCCGCCTCTTAAAGGTTACACATCCTCTCTAAGAATGCTAGCAATTAGGAAATGTGAGATGAAAAATGAGCCTGTTGAGTTTATTAGCAATTCAAATCATAACAGCGAAAGTTGAGGATGGATATTATGGGACAGCCATAAAGGCTACCTCAGGTCCTACACTAACCAGGAACTTAACTCTGACAATAATCAGAGGGAGAAAGACATAAATTCCCCCCCCCCAGCTTCCAAGGGATAGCACCACCCTGTCTTAGTATTAGCCTCTGAGAGTCTAAGCATATCTAGCTAAGTGCTGTGAAATTCCAATGGGGTGTGAGGTCAAAAGTAAGTTTTGTTTTGTGATGCTAATTCATGGTAATTTCTTCCAGAATAGAAACCTAATTATAAAATCTTCTAGTTAAAATTTTTGTTTACATTTGTTATTTGTTTATTTAGTGTGCATGTGCAAACCTGTGTGTGTGTGTATGTGTGTGTGCACATATGCACGTGTGCTGTGGTATAAGTAGTCACAAGAAAATTTGCAGGAATTGATTCTTTTCTTCCACCATGTTGGTTCCGGGGACCAAACTCACAGAATCAAACTCAAGTTCTCAGGCTTGGTGGAAAGAGACACCAAGATTTTTTTCCCTATCTCCTTAAATTGAACCTCCTTATTTATATAGAATTTTAGAAAGTGAAATTACTGTTGCATGTGTTCAAAATACAAGGCAATACAGAAAATAATTTCTATGAAATTTGGCATCCTTTAACATTAATCAAAAATATTTCATGTGAGAATCCACTTTACATTACATTTGATGTGGTTCTCTTTTCATCCCCATGGTGGGGGGGCCATTTTGTGAAGAGGACAATTGATTGAAAGTAAAGGGATCTATAAAGAAGAGATATTGTCTGAATATTGATGTGTTCAGTCATTTTCTCATTATTTATTGTCAGGCTTAATGATCTCCCTAGGTCAAAGGAGAGATAATTAGGGGTATAGAGATAGACCAGCAGCTAAGAGCACTGTCTGCTCATACAGAGGCCCCTGGTTGTGTTTCACCCACAAGGTGGCTCACAACCATCTGTGACTCCAGTTTTAGGGGTTTTGATGCCCTCTTTTTTCTCTGACTGCCCCTAGCATACTCACTGTATACAGACATATATAAGACAAACACTCATACACACAAAATAAAATAGTTTTATTTTAAAATTAGAAGAGCTATTGGCACTAGATAAAATATTTGAACACTTTCTCTTCCTACATTTGTGTCTGTCTACATTATAGATGAAGAAACAGTTCCATGGCTACAGCATATTGTCCCAACTGTTCCTGAATCATGTAGATGATGCATGATGGTAGTTGTGCTACTTTGAAATTATTTGGGAGACACTGCTTGTCTTAAAATGCTAATGGTAAGAAAACAGTTTTATATCCAGATCAGATATGAGAGAACATCCTTTTGTTGCACATAATAAAAACAGTATATTTGGTGAGAGGAATCTCTTAATAAAGAGACCTGTGACACAAAGTGACAGTGAGAGGGGAATATGAAAGTGACATTAAGATCGGTATCAATTGAAAATGAAAATAAAAGCCATACTTATTATATTCATGTACTCTGCATTTTTCATAGCAATGTCACAGAATTCCAAATGAATGATACTATTAATTCTATTTAAAATGTAAGCCATGAAATTTCATTAGAAAGAATTTGTAGACTTTGACTACTGAACCACTGAAAACAGTAAGTTCTGCCAGTAGTCAACCAAGATTTCACAGCCTTATCTTCACACGATTATTTTAAGTTTTCTCATGAAAGGCCCAGGGCTAACTTATAGGTATTTGAGTCCTAACTTCCCAGAAAACTGAATCTTTGTATTTTGTTTCCTGGTGGATGCTTTATTCATGGTCTGTGATTATAAATCTCTTCTGTCTACCTCACAGGCATTCATATCCCTGACCATATTCTGTTATTGAACACACCTCATGAAAAATATTCTTTTAAAATATAGCACTAGGTTATGGAAGTGAAATTGTACACATCACAATGTCTGCCCTAATGAGAATTTTACTGTAGGAAATGGAAATCCCCTCCATCTCGTTTCATTTTATACTTTCTAAAAGACACATAACTTAATACAGCTAACCAAGGGCACACCATCTCCCTTCATCTGATTAACAGTAAAAGAAGGAGAATATAGAAGTCATAAATAATTCATAGTAATATGATTGGTGTAATGTTGTTAGGTGTAGTTACTAAGTTGTCAATCATATATTCTTGGGAATTATTCAATAATTCTATAAATACTATAGCATCTTACTTTGACCTTGACTTATAGTTTTGCAAATGAATGAAAGGGCTGATATTCACTCTGTCTTGTTCATTTTATTAACCCTCTCAATAACTGCAAAATTAAACAAGCACATTCTCCATTTAACAAAAAGAAATTATGGTATAAATTCCAGCTGTAGTTAAAATCCCACTGCTATAAATCAATGGAAATTTTAGAAGGAGAATAACAGTTCCTCTGTGAGTTTAATGCACTTGTCAACTGAAGATACCATACTTCAGATTGAGTGAAATGCAATAGAAAGAGCTCCCCTCCCCATCACATGCATACAATACAGCTGAGGACAGGATTGGGAAGCTCCGATTTGTAGTATTTGTTGATTTGTGGTATGAATATTGCTGTGATGACTGGCTTCAAACTGCCAACATCGGGTTAATGAGCTAGTCAAACATTTACAGAATTGGTTGTGACACAACTATGAAAACCTTTTCCTTGATAAGGAAAATATACCAAACGCTGGTTTTCTTGCAGTAATCCTGATAGTTTTGGCTGAATATTATTATCTATACTGTTAAATTTTAATGTGCAAACAAAACATTCACATAAAATCTTGTTTTAACCTCAGATCCTGTTTATTATTTGAGAATTTCAAACATCCATCAGATTTGTTTTCATTATATCCACTCCATTCCCTACCTTCTAATTCCTAGGCCATCTGGCTACTTTTCCATCCATATTTCAATTTGCTCTTAAAAAAAAACAAAAAAAAACAAAAAAAAACAAAACAAAAAAACAATGGAAAACCAAGTTCACTCAGTACTACCTGCATGTACATGAGTGTGGAACCATCTACTTACTGGAACATGGGCAGTCTCTCAGAGACTGCATTTCCCCCCACCCCAAGAAAATTCTCCCACAGCAGCCATCAATTGCTCATGGCATGCCAGCTATGGATGAGACTTCAGGAGTCTCTCTGGTGTCTGTGCTGAGATTTGGACTGTCTTTATTTCGTGTAGGTCTAGTGGAAGCCTCTGTGAGTTCGTGTATACAACATCATTATTATTTTCAACAAAGATGTCTGTGGAGGTCCACTAACTCTGACTCTGATAGTCTTTCTTCTCCCTACTCTATGATGATCCAGGAGCCTTTGGCACTGCATAAACACTTATTGTCTGCATTATGACCTTTTGGGGATCTCTATATTAATCTCCATCTACATTAGGGAAGAAAGTTATCTAGTGAGGTATAAGAGATGTACTAACTATGGATATAAACATATGAACACATCCATTTATGAAAATAATAGTATTTAGGTTCTCAGCTAGAGCCTATAACACAGCCAACCATAGGTCTTTGCCATAGTTAACAGTCCCAGGCATGAGTTCTGTCTCATGGACTCAGGTTTAAATCCCAAAAGAAAGGGGTTGATGATTATGGTTTTTTTTTTCCTTTTTCTTTCTTTCTTTCTTTCTTTCTTTCTTTTTTTTTTTTTTCCGAGACAGGGTTTCTCTGTGTAGTTTTGGTGACTGTCCTGGAACTCACTCTGTAGACCAGGCTGGCCTCAAACTCACAGAGATCCACCTGGCTCTGCCTCCTGAGTGCTGGGATTAAAGGCATGCACCGCCACCCCCCGGCCTGATGATTATACTTTTAACAGTCATGTCACTATCACACCAGTGGGAGTATCTTTTCAAGCTGTCCTTGTAGCTTCGAGGGTCTAGTGCTTGGTAATACTAATGATTAATTTTCTCTCCTAGTAGCATACATAGATTCTTTCAACACTATTAAGACTAGCTAGTCAGGATGAGGCTTCTAGGAGGGTACTAAAATAATCAATTTCTTCTTTAGAAGGATCAGGATGAGCCTGAAGTTCAGACCTTTTAACAAGTTTCCAACAGATGTTGAAAATGGTGTTCTCTAGACCATATGTGAAGAGTAGTAGGGATCCACAATGCTGGTTCTAAATCTTCAATGTGCTAATATAATGTTTTAAACATCTTCAAAAGCAAATTTTTGAACCTAATGGCAGAGTTTTCACCTCAATATTTCTGGAAAGGGTTAAAAATTCACTTTACTCTTGAGTGCTCTACTGCTGCTGGTGATTTTGTTTTGGTAGCTGTACTGTAAGAATCACTGGCCTTAAGATATCTCAGAAAGAGGAAGAAGACTAATTTTTACCTTGAGGAACAGCAACAGAAATAAAAAGTAGAGTTTCTAGTCACCCAGTTACATTTCCTTTTTCTCCCACCATTCCTCCGTCTGTGTGACTTGACTATCCATCACATTTAAATCTTTATGGCAGCTTTTGTCAGGAGTAAGAGAGGAAATTAAAGAAATACTTCTTGACTTTAAGAATTTGCAATTTAAAACAGGATATTAGCCAGAAACAAATGAGAAAGACATTAAAGATGCCTAAGAAAATATATAAGAAGACTAAAGTGTGATTATGTGAGGATTGAGAATTTATTGAAAAGGTGATGTGATGCATTTGTCAAAAATAGGATTCAGTATTCTGGGAAATAGAGGCAAGAGAGAGTCCTGTGAAGAAGGTTTATATGTTGATTAAAAAAAAGTTCTCGCAGGACATCGCAGGGTAGAACTAAGCAATCACTCAGTGCAGTTGATCAATCTGCTCAAATGAAGACCTGCACACTCCTGTAATCCTAGCACTCAAGAGGTTGACACAAGAGGATTGCAAGATTGAGGCCAAACCAGGCTATATCACAATACCCTGTCTAAAATTTTTAAAAGTCAAATAATATAAAAGTAAAATGCAATGTAAGGTGCAATGTCAGTCATCTTGTTCCTGAAAATTATAAGCAAACATTTTGACACTGTAGCATTTTAGCTTAATTTAATCATGATACCTGTGAAAAGTGCTACTTATTCATCTATCAATTTTTCTTCATGACAAAATGAAGAGACAACTGATGTGGACAGAGGTGAAGAACATACAATATGACCACATGCTACTTAGTCATTTCTCATTTGGAAATGGAAGCAACCATTAATATACTAATATACAGTCTCTTTACATTATAATTCTAAAGTGATCTGGCTGGGGGAGGGCAACAATGTTCTGTCAGGTATTATCTGTGATACATGAGTAGATTCAGTTTATTATTCTCCTATTTTGGACATTTTCTTATTTGAAAATTGTTGTCAAATTCAAAGATAGTCATGGATCTATCATGTCTTCACTACAAATGCATCATTTATTATTCTAAAAGATGATGGAATTGTGAGGATTTGAGATTGTATTGTTGGATCATCTTGATAATGTTCTAACCAAGAGAGCAGCTTTGAAAAAGAATTGGACACAATCTACAAAAGTCAAGGAGTGCACTGGCATCATGACTGCAGGAAGAAAACAATGCAGTAATAAATAGTCTCCATAAAATGCTTTGGGACCAGTTTTGCCAACTACCTAATCCAGACTTGGTATGTGAAGAATTCATTCCAGAATTTTCCTATGGATACTGGAATCCATGAATCCGAAAATTCCTTACACAAAGCAATATGATATTTGTGTATTGTACATGCAGAGACCATTTATAACACTAACATAGCATAAATGTTAGTCTCTAAAGGTTAGTCATGCTATGCTACTTAATGAATAACAAGGAAGCTGTACATGTTCCATACAGATGTATTTTCTCCAAGTATTTCATGTTGTATTTGGTCAAATATGTTAGTAAAGACTCTGTGGCAATGGAAAGTGGAATCAAGAATAGACAACATAACCGAACTTGGATACACAAGAAGCTTTTTACACAGGGAAATTTGGCATATTCTACTTTATTCTTTTGAAGTGTGCACAGTAAAAAGTATTAATATGTTATGTGTACTTACGAGGTGCTAACAAAAATCAAGAGCCAAGCAATTGTCCATAAGTATGTGTGGCAAAGAGATGACTGGTGATTATCCTATTGCTATGTAACACTGTTTTTTGTGGGAACATGAACAAACATCCACCACCCCAGATATCCCACGGATGACATACTATGGAAAGATACTGACAAAGTCCAGCTTGGTTTACCATTGGTTTTTATTGGAATTACTTTTAGCAGTATGAGTAAGAGGTTACTTAAAGGACCAAAATGGTTCAAAGAACGACTGCTGATCATCACAGCCAGCAAGGGTGATGGCTCACTAAATCTGGAAAACTAGAGCTCTGTAATTTCCAGGTGGCTCAGATGATCTCTGCCTCTTTCAGACAACTTGGCTGGTCTGCCTCTTCCAGGTACTCATTCATTGTACACACACACACACACACACACACACACACACACACACACACACACACACACACACATAATTTCCAGTGACTTAGAGGACTAGTCTCATATACATTTATTCATTTTCTGCACATTCCCTTCCCTCATTTCTTCCTAACACAATTGTTCTCGGGCAGCTCATTCTTAACCTGATAGAGATATCATCATTGGCCACCTGAGCTCTATGTTTATATCATCTTTACTAGTAGGAATCAAAAATAATGTACCAATTTTTCCCTTCTTCTCAGAGTTTTGGGTTGAAAGAGCTTGTGATTACAATGCAGAAGGAGGACTGGGAATTCAAGGCCATTTTGTGCTACTTGGTTGGCACTATTTAAGAAAACAAACAGCATGGACTTTCGAGACAAGGTGCATTTTGTTCAAAATGTTAGATGTTTTCTTAGCAAAGATTACGTATGATCAATAAGGCTTGATCTGATCCAGGTATGGTGGTATATGCCTTTAATCCTGGCCCCAGGATACAGCCTGGTGTATATCTGTGAGTTTGAGACTACCCTAGTCTGAATACAGAGTTCTAGACCATCTAGGACTACAGAGTGAGATTCTATCTAGCAAACCCCTGACCTAATGAGACTTTATTCATTGAATTTATGGGATATATACAAGGACAACAATAGATCTAGCATTATTATGATTAATAAAGAGCTACATGTTTATCCTCTTTTATTTATAAATAGTAAGTATTTTGAATTCTGGAACATTTTGTTTTCCAAAATGTATGATGTATTTTCTGGCATGTAATACATGAAAAATAAATGATGGCTTTGTAAAGATTATTGTTTGATTAAGTACAGGCAATAGAATTTCCACAACTATTAGTCCCATTATATTCAGCTAAAAGGTATGGAATCTGGATGGGGTTCTATTGGTTCACTTTTTAAAATAATATAGCCACAACCCAGAAATAATTACTACCAAGTTTTACATAAAGAATTGGCTTGTTTATATGTGATACAACATGGCAAATGTATTTTGCAGTCACTAATCTCAAACACATTTGCAAACATCAATATTAAACAAGGTACATCCTATGAGTTTCCATTTCAGGGTCAAGTTGATTTTGGTCAAGATAATCAGTGTGTCTTCCGGATCAATTTTCAGGATCTAGACATGCTCCAACATTCACCAAGCCCCAGCTTAGACCCTAAAATGTGGAGGACTTCTCTTTCTCTCATTCCTTTTCCCTCTAGTCCATTCTCCACTGTCAGAGAAAGAATGGGATAGAGGCAAGGGGGAGAAGCCATTAGTGCAACTAGCACCATGAATTCCTTTCCGCTCCTTGTAGTTTTCTGTTCTCCTTCTCCACTCATACCGCACAGGAAGGGTTTTCTATGGCTTTGCACTTTCTTCTGGCGCTGTATCTAGATCTTCCTCTAGGGATAGCCTGTTCTGTTAATTCCTCCGCTTATAAAAAAAAAAAAAAACTCCCTTGATTTACCAAAATGACAGCACAGTCCTGATCTCTATCAATAGTGTCCACCTCCCAAAGAGTCATTCACCCTTCCCATGAGAAACTGCTTCATGTAGGAGGCTTTTCTGTCCACTCCAAAGACTGACTTTTTAACCTACTCTGTTTCCTCTTGCAACTTGAAAGAAAGGTGAAATCGAGAAGCCCATACCAAAGCACTCTACCAGGGGCCAGTGAGGTACTGGCACCTCCTTCTGCAGCAGTCCCCGCTCTAGAGATCCAGGAGTGTGTCAGCTGTACCCAACCCAGATGATCTCTGTGCAACATTCCTTTACTCAAAATGCCTCTGACTTCTTTTTCCCTCTTAACCTTCAATGGACACTCTGTCCACTTCGTGGGATTCAGGGAGTTGGTTTCAGGAGCTCAGTTTTCAGTTTTTAATAAAATATTTTAACTATACATCATAATGGATTTCACTATAACACTTTCATGCATATACTTAAATTTTGATCAGATTTGCCCATTTCCCTCTCTTGGACCCTCACACTCCTACCAAAAAAGTCTTCTCAACTAATCTTTTTGTGGCCCAGTGAGTTTCATTAGGGTTGACTGTGGAAGCATGGATAATGGTTTGTTTACAGGAGTAAGGAGCCTAAGAGCCCCTCCCATTTCCATGATGGTGTGTTCAGTCCTGGGCAGGTCACAGTGGCTGTGAGTTCATGAGTGCAGCAGCTTGATCCTTCACAGAAGTCAGCATTCCCCACCACTCCCCTCTTCCCTGCCTCACTTACACTCTGTTCCTTTTAAGTCCTTAGAATGCAGACACTCCCAGTGTCTTCCTTCACCCTGGAGGTTTTACTCCCTCTCTAGACTACAAGTATGACTCCTCTTGAAACTGTGTTATATAATATAGTAGCTTTCTCTGTAGCAGCCTTTTATTATTAAAAATAAGAGGCTATTTTGATGGGAACATGCTATTTTCTACTTGAAATAAATGTAAAGCTAATAGGAAAACATTCGAAATGTCAACTTCTTCCTGATCTGAGTGTTTACACTAAACCTTAAAAAGTTCATTCCTAGTCATTATAACAAAGTGTCACACTGCTGCTCAGGATCTGGGGTCTGCAAAACACTAGCTGTGTCTAATTTGGCAAACTAAATTGCACTCTCTGGTTGTCTGGTTCTTGCATTGATATTGATTTCATGTGTCCTGTTTTGCAGTGGTGCTGAATGAATAAGCAAACATTAGGAAGGCCTGGTTTCATGTATGCTTCAAAATGTGAATGAGAATCTAGGTTATCTCATTAATCTGGGAACAGTAACAATGATGACTGCATTTTACACTTTAATTATAGTAGCAATGATCACAATGAAAAAGCATAGCCTTGTATAGTTTTAAGAATTTATTTAATGAAAGTTCAGTAAGAAGTAAATAGGGCTGGGAATGTATCTCATTGGTAGAGTACAAGCTTAGCATGTCCAGGATTAAGGAAGAGGAAGAGAGGAGGATGTGGAGAACCACGAGGAGAGGGAGGAGTTAGAGGAGGAAGGGGATAATTTTATTTCATTTTTCAGATTCAGTGCCTCATACATGTTAGCCATGCCCTGTACCCCCTGTACCCCCAAGGTACATACCTAGCTACCAAATTGTATCTCCATATTTTCTTTGTAGAGCTTTACCTTGGAGTCCATTATGTAGACAGAAGTTAAAGTTTGACTTAAGACAAAAAGTTGGCAAAATGCTTATATGAGAAAGCTGTGCTCATAGTTAGCTCTTAGCAGTTAATGGAACATGCATGATAGAAATCAGGTCATGTGGAGAATGCTCTAATAATTCCAAGACATATGACATGAATATTCAGTTAATTAACATTAAGAGGACAATTTCTTAATATGAATGATACTCATTGTTGTCCTATGCTCTTCTTTTTCCATTTCATTTTCCAAATGCAACATTAAAATGGTTGGCATTTACTGGTTCTTTCTTTGTGTTAATCTCAAGGATGTTTAAACCTATATCGTACACAGTGTTACAATGGTATATTAGAAAATGAAAATCGAGGAAGCAGAATTACTCCAAGAACAAGTTCATAAAATGCCCACTTAGTTTAAAGTCAAGTGGTAGACTTACCTAATAGCCTTTCCACATCAATAGGAAGGAAATATCAGATACTTTTGCCTTACTCATCATGCTGCTTGTCATACAACTGAGTAACATAATAAACAAGGAAACAAGTGGGCATTATTTAAATTTGATACCTGTAAGAATCATAGAACAAACTCACTTTATTGATTCTTGTTTGATGAAATACACAGGATATTTGTCCCCTTTCATAAAACTTTGAAGAGAAATGTAAAATGATAGAGGACTCTCAGAAGCCAATCATTGCCAGATTTTTAGTTCAGTAATATATTACTAGCCATTTTCAGTCTTCTCTTACATAATCATTTAATAAAGTCATCTCTTAAATATTTTGCAAAGATAAGTGAGTTAATAATTAAGCACCTAACTAGTCATAAAAATTTTAGTTTAGTCTCAAAGTTTTTCGATTTAAGAAGTTGTTGAAAAAATAATTTTTGAGATTATGAATCAAAAAGCATCAGAAATATCAACTGTATCTCTAAGAATATAACTATCAGGATGTAAACATGGTTCCCTAGAGAACAGAGTTAGATACTTAGAAGGTATTTGGAATTTAAAAGTGCTAAGTGTTCATCAGCTTCACTACAGTGCAATTTAGTTACTTAAGGCATTTGCTCAGTAATTTCTCCAGTCTGGAAGTTTTAAAAAAAGTATCAGTTTTGGTACAAGGAAGAGGGAAATGTTTTCAATTAAATATACACAAATATTGGCGTATTAAGATAGACACTATGGTGTTTGTATATATACACATATAATAATAATTATTCTTTAGATTCCAAATTTCTCTGGTTGCTTCTAATTGTTGAATAAATAGAGAAAATGTTAGCATAGCCAAGTCTCACAGGAAATGGGACAGCAATCTGTATGAGGAATAGAGGAATATGCAAATACACCACTTGTACACAGTCTGAAACCAGTCTCTTCCTTCTGGTCTCAGACTGACCGTGAATGGCACTGTAGACCCAGGATGAGGGTTACAAGCCAGAAAACCATTTGTGCTTATATTTTTGTTTGTTTTGTTTTTCTCTTATGTCAAGAAAAAATGTACTTAAAAAAATCAAATCATTTTATCCACTTCTATTACATTTATGTCATTTATGTAATCAACTAATAATTTCATCCTATAATATTGCCTTAAAATGTAAATATCTCACCAATATAAAGGTAATATCAACTACTTGTCCTTCAAAGTAACAACAACAAAACCATCCCACAAAATGATCCTAAAAGCAAATGATTCCAGTGAGTGAGCACTGGGTGTATTTGCAGGAGAGTGAGGCAGCCTCAGAGTATCAATGCCTTCATCTGTGTGGTGGTGTGAGTGAGGGAACCCTACCTGGTGGTCATTTTCCTTTACCTCTGAGCAGTTGTCTAGGATTACAGAGGCAGAGATGGAATTATGCATGACCGATGTCCAGAACTGGAAGACACTCATCAAGCTAGCCCACCAATATGCCAAATAAATCACCCAGGATGCCAGAATTCCCTTATTATTCTGTACAAAGATATGCTCCACATGAACTTTATGTACTAAGACTTGCATTGTAAACATGTAAATAATAGTTCAGTGATTGCAATTTCCCATGTTCCCAGAATAATGAAGCAAACATTATTTTTATCTATATAAAAGACATGAAAACTCTGTTACAATATGACTTTTCATTCCCAATCCCCACTTTGGGAACAAAGTATTTTGTCTTTTATTTAAAAGTGCCCAGACATTCTTATTGTTACTCACTTTTATCATTTAATTCTCAACAAATATTCTAAGAACACTGTTCTATTTCCACAGTTATGACAACAGTAATGAATTCAGAAATTGGCTGCTATATATCCATTGAACTGTCATTTATGTTAGCATAGTGTAGATGTTTCATATATAGGTGTGTAAACACCTATATCATTTCAGATGAAATGAAATAAAACATTAACTCCTTCACTTAGGGCTCCATAAAAACTATACCCAAGTGTCACACTTAAGTATTATCTGACACAGTAGTCTACGCTCTTACAGCTGAGAGGCCATACCCATAAAACAATCCTATTTCTAGCTAAGGTAATGCAATGAACCGCATAATATCTGCTGATGTAGCTACCTTTGCCTACATCATGAAATTAAATTGAGCCTACTTAAAGCTTTGCAAAACTAGTAAGACAGTTTCTTTTAAATTCTTAGTTCAACACATGAAAAAGATTATGATCCGTGAAAGTCTAAGAATGCTAAAAAAAAAAGCAAGAGAAAGGGAAGTAGAATCCTAGAGACATTTTTAAACTCTTGATGACGATTTTGCTACATGTGAGCTCCAGGCAATTTTTCTTCTGAAGTGTAATACTTACCTGTGGTAGATATCTACAAAACTAAATGTGATGCCTACATTGCAAATAAAGCACTTTCAACAATATCTCCTTCTCTGGTTTCCTAGGACAGTGATGGTAATTCTGGACACGATTCATATGATTTAAATATCTCTTGGAGCTGATGAAGCCAGGAGGCATATCTAGAGACTTAAAAGGGGAGATTCTTTGTATATGTATAGTTATGTACAAGTTTTTCAGCTAAATTGGTTTTAGTATTCTCATTAATTGTGTCAAGCACATTGTTTAGCTCCTTAGAAACCCCAGTGAGACTGTGTTAATCTCTAAGTAGGAAAAAAACACTCCCACTGTGTGTCAAGAGTACATGTGTGAAAAGATGTCTGTCACATAGTATGACAACAAGCAGCCATTTCCTGATAGAAACATTATTTCCCAACAATGCTCTGATCTCTCAGATTGAAGTCCATCTATATTATTATCATTTGTCTCCCTAGTCAATATCTATCTTTACTTCTAATTAGGTGTTCTGGCCCTTAACTTCTTCTGCTACAAGAGTACCCTATCTTATAGATAGTTTCCTAATTGTTGGAGACTAGCTCAGTTTATTGGGCATTGACCTTTTACAAGCTCTTTGGAAATTCCAATTTGCTTACCACTGAAAAAGTGTGGGTTGCTTAACTTTCCCAGTGACTTCATTGGAGTTAGAACTACAACTAATGTGTCTTAACATATTGTAGTAAAGACTATGTGCTGCATATCCTATAATTTTCTTAGTTGCAAATATCTTTAATGAAGTAGTAGACAATAAAGTAAGCATATGCTCAGGAAGCTGTGACTCATCTGACCTCACTGAGCAGGTATTGGCCAGTTTCTCCAGATGCCTTAGTGTTACTTGTACACAAAGCATAAGTTCATCTTCTCTTCTTTTCTCATTATTTAATTTATTTAAAAAATGTATGTCCTTCATTTTGACATTACATCATTTCTCCTATTCATATCTAACCCGACTCTCTCATATACCCCTCCTTGCTTTCTTCCAAAACCGTGGTCTCTTTTATCTTAAATGTTGTTACATGAATGTATGTATATGCAGATATACACATAACACTAAATGTTATATATTTGTATAAAATATGTATATAAATATGTATATATAAATATATCTGTATGTATAATACATTACATATATACTTCCTGCCCAGTCTGGATAACATTTTATATATATATATATATATATACATATGTTGTCAGGGTTGGTCATTTGGTATTGGGCCACCAATTGGTGAGTTCTTCCCTTGAGGAAACTATTTCTCTCACTTTCAGCATCCCTTAGTTACCTGTAGTTCTTTGTGTAGGGCTGAGACCTCTTGGGCTCTTCCCAGCCCACATTAGCCTATCTATGGTTGTTTTTCTTTTTCAGCTCTTGTTTCTGAAGTCGTGTTGGTGACATTTTCTATGTGTAGCTTTTGCCATTGCTAGAATATGCAGTCTCACAGCAAGGCTCTCTCTCTCTTATGATCTATTTTTGTCCCTTCATCTATAATGTTGCTTTAGTCTTAGGTGTGGGAGTTGTCTTGTAGATATATCCATTGGGACTGGTCCCCATCTATTGCAAAGAGAAATGGTTACTTTTTCTTCTGATCCCTATGGTTATGTTTAAATCACTGAATATGGAGATGTGTACACTGCAAGGAAAACAACCTGGATGTTTGGATAGGTAAGAAGGAATTCTAGTTCAGCATATGGCTCTGGAATTGGGTTTTATGGGTTTGAATTACATTCCTACCAAGTAACTTACATCTGAACATGTTAAGAAATACATTCAAACCTTACTTCCTTTACCATTACAGTGTAGATAAATATATCACTTACAAGGTTTTTTGAAGACTAAAGCAGATAGTCTATGTTAGGTATTTGGAACAGTACCCATTTAACAAATATCATTAGTATAACATTGATATTAGACATTTGTTGTTACTTCATGGATTTGCTACAATTCAAACAATATTTTGTAACTGGAATTCTACTTCTGCATATTCTTTTTAATTATTGAATATACATAATTATTATTATTATTAAATCCATCTTACATATACTTTATGTCTTCAAGTACACTTCCTTCTCATGTTTTTAAAATGTAGTTTTAAAATGTTTGTGTATTCTTTGAAAAAGTTTCTTTTTATTCCCATGTTTGTTCATTGTAATTTAACATATAATTCATTTTTGCCAAAAGAATTTGTTAAAACAGTTTTAATATATATTAGACATTTTTATAGCAAAAATTATAGAGTAGCCAGGTGATGGTGGCTCATGCTTTTAATACCAGCACTTGGAAGGAGGATCTCTGTGAGTTCCAGGTCAGCCTGGTCTATAGAGGGAGTTCTAAGACAGACTCCATAGCTAGTGGGATGGTCTGTATGTCAAATTACTCTGATTAGTCAATAAATAAAACAATGATTGGCTAGTGGCTAGGCAGGAAGTATAGGCGGGACTAACAGAGAGGAGAAAAGAAAGAACAGGAAGGTAGGAGGAGACACTGCCAGCAGCCACCATGACAAGCACCATGTGAAGATGCTGTTAAGCCATGAGCCACATGGCAAGGTATAGATTTATGGAAATGGATTAATTTAAGCTATAAGAACAGTTAGCAAGAAGCCTGCCATGGTCATACAGTTTGTAAGCAATATAATCTCTGTGTTTACTTGGTTGGGTCTGAGCGGCTGTGGGACTGGCAGGTGAGAGAGATTTGTCCTGAGTGTGGGCAAGGCAGGAACACTCTAGCAACATTATACAGTATATTCTGATCACATAGTGTGCTTCCTCCAATTCCTCCTAGATGTCCCGTACTTTCCCACACACTAAATTTCATGCCCTTAATTTCTTTTTATCTTTTTCTTAAGAAAACAAATATATAAACAAAAAAATAAAACCACCCTCCCAAAAGAATAAAAAAGACCCACAAGAAAACACAACAAATACACTAAATTGAAAACCAAATGTCTTAGTTAAGGTTTCTATTGCTGTGAAGAGCTACCATGACCATGGCAACTCTGATAAAGGAAAACATTTAATTGGGTTGGCTTACAGTTTTAGTGTTAGTCCATTATCATCATAGCAGGAAGCATGGTGACATGCAGGCAGCCATGGTGCTAGAGAATGAGCTGAGAGTTCTACATCTGGATCTGCAGGCAGCAAAAAGACACTCACTACCACACTGGGCATAGTTTGAGCATCTGAGACCTCAAAGCCCATGAGCAGTGATACACCTCCTCCACCAAGGCCACACCTCCTCCACCAAGGCCACACCTCCTCCACCAAGGCCACACTTACTCCTATAAGGCCACACTTCCCAATAGTGCCGATCCTTATGGACCTATGGAAGCCATTTTCTTTCAAATCACTAAACCATAATACTCAAACAAAGGATTAATAATACAAAAAATGCCCAAGCAAAGTAATAGGAAGCATAACATCTACAAAAATACCATTGAATCCATTTTGTGTTGGCCATCTACTTCTGGTCATGGGGCCTACCCCGAAATATGGTTAATAGAGCCAGTAAGACTCCACTGGAGAAAACTAGCTTTTTTCGTTGTAAGTGGGTGTTAATCCAGATGACTTCTTGATTAGGGATGGGAGTTTGTGTCGCCTTTCACATTTCCACCCTCAGCATACGGACCCCATCTGACTTAAACTGGCCGCTCTGTGCATGCTGCCACAGCCTCTGTCAATTCCCATGTGCATCAGTCCTTTTGTGTCTGGAGGCCCTGTTTCCATGGTGACATCGTTTCTCTGGCTCTTAGAATCTTTCTCCCTCCTCTTCTGCATAACTCTAAGTCTTTGGGGAAGAAGTTTGATGAAGACATTACATTTAAGACTGAGTGTTCCAAAATTTCTTACTGTCTGTACATCTTCCAGTTGTTGGTCTTTGTGTTAATTTCCTTATACTACATGAGGAAGCTTCTCTGATGGGAGTTGAGCAAGATATTATTTATGGGTATAGTAGAATGTCATTTATTACTGTGTTCCTTTATTAAAACAATATTATTTAATTTTCCACTCATGGCCTATCCTGTCTCAGGTTCCTGACTAAGCAGAGTCAGATATCTACTATGGTCCTTAAAGCTAACCAGAAATCAGTTACTCCCACAACATTTGCATCACTATTATAACAGCATATCTTGCAGAAATGTTAACATTATACTGTGGGAAATATTGGTGAATAAGACAAATTTTACTTAATAGATATTTGATGTGATTATTGTGTTGTAAGCTTCACATACAGAACCACAATTATACAATTCAAAGGTCTTTGTTTTTCATGAGATTATAATTATAAGACTAGGAAGAAATGGTTTACCTAGGGCCACAGGCTTTTGAGAGATAAGATTTAAAAAGCTATTTCTTTTAAAACTGTGTTCTGTTTTCATATTTACTTTATGTATTTAAATTAGCATGCAGACTAGGGAAGGTAGAGGCACATATCTTATGCACTATAAAAAATTAGTCAGTTTTCCTCAAAACCCCATCATTTCTATTGAAACAAGGACTCACCTGTAAAAACATGCCAGCTCTAATTGAGAACATACTCTATTTCAGGCATAATTCTAATAAACTCATTTCCCATGGCTTCAGCTCATAGAATATACATGTGAAAAATCTAAGTATAAAATAGGAGGTAGGGCATTTTGCAAACTAACCATGCTGTCAACTAATGTAGACACTAATTAATAGGCACACAAACTGAAAGACAAATTTGTTACTATTAAGACAGTTAATCAATCTCCAAGACCATCAATATGTGAACATAATAAAATATGAATAATATCATATAGGTCATATGGTGATTTAATAAAACATGAAATATTTATCTTATTATAGTAATACGGCAAACCTTTTAAGAAAACTTTAAAATTAGGAATTGCAACAAGCAGGCTGGTAAACAGGTAAAATTATTATAATCTAGAAAATTTGATGCTAATAATTTCTACAAATTTGTCAGCTAGCATCGGTGTTATGGTAATAATATTGGTCACAGGAATCAAATGACTTTCTCTCTTTTTTTTTTTTTTTTTTTTTTTTTGGTTTTTCGAGACAGGGTTTCTCTGTGTAGCTTTGCGCCTTTCCTGGAACTCGCTTTGGAGACCAGGCTGGCCTCGAACTCACAGAGATCCGTCTGGCTCTGCCTCCCAAGTGCTGGGATTAAAGGCTTGTGCCACCACCGTCCGGCTCAAATGACTTTCTGAGCACTGTTTAAGAACTCTTTTACAATCCTGTCTTCAATCAGAGAATTTGCTTTAGTGGCATGGTAGTCCTGAAAGAGAGTTAAATAACAGTAATTACAAATGTAAGTAAAAATAAAAAAAAAAAACAATATATGAAGTAATAGTTTGTTATATTAATAGTTCTGGTGAAATGAATATTAGCTGAGGAAAGAAGATTTTACACACGACTTTAAATTAACTAATGAAGATAATACAGACAATACTCACCCTAGGTTTGTATTAGGAGGTTGAGGAATACGAGCTAATGAATCGTGGGGATTAAAGGTGTTTAACCACCAGCCTCTTAAAGTGTGCAGCTGGAGGATATATTTTGTTTAGTCTATAGACTATTTATTACTCATAGATTATTTTGAAAACATAAATATATTTTTACAAAGATAAACAATGAACCACAAGAGGGCACTGGGCACATCTGTGTGCCCCACCTTTTTGTATGATGTAATCAACTGAAGCTGAAGAGAAGTTCCCTTTTATGGAGTTGTGTTCAGGATTGTTCACACACCTGGCACATTTTACCCTCCTCCACTGAGTCCCTGTATACCTTAATATTTATGATCTGTTTCTTCTACTTCTATAATTTTTTGTATTGACTGGTGTGTTGTTCTATCCCTTGTTGAATTTTCTGAATAACTCTCTTTCTCTTGGAAATATTTTTGAAGCCATATTTTAATAAAAAATACAGTTCTAGTGAGGAAGATTTTATTTTATACTTTGTACATCTGTGATATCTATTTTTAGCAGAAGTCTGGAAAATATGTAAGGTTTTGTTTAACTGTTCCCATTATCAAAGAATAGGTTAATTTAATTTTAAACTCAAGAGTTTGAATTGGAATTAAATTAAGATAGTTTCACTTTAAGATCTAGAGATAAAGTTATGAAAGTATTTATTGAATTTATGTTCATTTATTTTCTCCAGTCTAGTTTTCTACCTTTTTTATTTACTCTGTAGAAGCAAGATTACTCTCCTCCTTGCATACTTGAGAGGTATCACAAATCATACTTGGAGAAATTTCCTCATTAATAGAATTCTTGGTGTATTTATAAAACATAGAAAAATACATTTTATATTAATGACATTAATTCTACAATTCATATTTTTAGTTGCTACTTTTACAACCCTAGGACTAATTTTGCATGTATAAAGATTGCATCACATTTCCATTAATTCTAAAATTTTACCAGTAATGAGATATGATTGTCCATTAAGATACAGTTTAACTATGAACACAAATTATACTATTGTGAATAACGAGCTATAATAATAAAATTCTCACATTAATTTGCTTAAACTGAAAAAGGATTTACATTTTTAACTGGACCAAAACTTACCTTTATATGTTACATGCTACTTGGGACCTCAAACTGTGACTATTTGAAGACTTCATAAATAATATTTTCCTCCAAAAGTATAGTGGGTTAGTCTAAAGGCCTGACTTTGTTGTTAAAACATATGTATCATTAATCAATTCATTTGCTACTAGAATTGTGATAGTTATCTTTTGAATGATTTTTATATGAATAATGCAAATTCTTATTTTTACTTTAATATCTGATTTGATATTTATTCACTATTTTGTAAAGTTTTTCTCGACCTAAATTGGCAAGTTTTCTTCAGAAGCAATTATCAAGACCTTTGGGTACTCATCCAGGGTTTGAGACATCCCTAGAAGATCATGTCTGGCAATAGTGGACCACATCATATTTATCAGAAACAAGTACTGTCTGGGTGACAAGATATGGTAGATTTTGAAGGCAAGGAGGCTGGATCTTGGGGGTCATCTAGAAAGGAAATATCAAAATTTCAATAAACAGTCTGTTTCTCTATGGAAATTTTTTAATTTGAAATAGGAAACATGGGTTTTCTTATTTCAGATGATAAAATTGAACATTAAGTTTTATGGAAAAAACACTAAGCCAGATATGTATATTTTAGGCTTTCTTTAGGAATAGTTATATTGTATGCATGGTTTTCTAAACATTGGTAAATATCTTTCCCGAGTTATCTTTGCAGTCATGGAAATACTTAAGAACAGAAGAAGGCAGCTTCCATTCTATGTCAAAACTGATATTTGAGAACTTAAATAATTGAGTCATCTTAGATAGATAGAAGACAGGTTAGTAGATAAATTGATGATAGATAATATAATTTTAGACTCACAAGGCAAAAGAGTGTGCAGAATGGAAACACATGAACTATGAACCAAAGGCTGAGGGGCCCCCAACTGGATCAGGCCCTCCAAATAGGTGAGACAGTTGATTGGCTTGATCTGTTTGGGAGGAATCTTGGCAGTGGTATTGGGTCCTGTGCTCATTGCATGAGTTAGCTGTTTGAAACCTGGGACTTATACAGGGACACTTGGCTCAATCTGGGAGGAGGGGACTGGACTTACCTGGACTGAGTCTATGAGGTCGATCTCAGTCCTCGGGGGAGGCTTTGCCCTGGAGGCAGTGGGAATGGGGGGTGGGCTGGGGGGAAGGGGAGGGGGCAGGAAGAGGAAGAACAAGGGAACCTGTGGCTGTTATGTAGAACTGAATGGTATTGTAAAATTAAATTAAATTAAATTAAAAAAAAATAAAAACTGTTTAAATATCTTATTTTTCTGTATGGGTCTATGTGTATGTATTATATTCTTTTTTTGTTAAATTCTAACACTTATTCTTTAAGGATTCATACATGTATACTATGAAAAATAATGAAATCCAGCTTCCCATTTCTCCTCCTCAACTCCCCTCAGATGCTCCTAACACACCCCTATCTATGTTTCCTTTTTCATTAATCCACTTAATCCAATTAGTACTGACAATTTGTACATTGAAACCATCCAGTGGACACTGGACACATCCACTACCAAATTCCCCCAAAGAATAATTGCACTTCCTCCCCAGCACCTAAAAACTGCTCCTTTGTTAGGGGTGGGGTCTTGGGAATTCCTTCCCCATCTGTGCTGGAACTTTGGATGTCTGAATCTTCTTCAGGTAACCGCAGTGCCTATGAGTTCATGAGCACAATGGCTGTGTCATGTCCAGAAGATAGCACTCCACAGACCCATTTCCATCCTCTGGCTCTTGCCTTCTTCATCCTTCCTCTTCTGTGATGTCCCGGAAGGTCATTGGTAAAGACACCCTATTTAGAATGAACACTCACAAAGAGTCTTAGCGCATTTACAAATAAAATAAGTCTCTCCATTTGCAGTGCTGCCCATGACAAAAGTCCATCTGCTTCCAAGAAATACACCTTACTACTGACTATAAAATACCTCCTGAAAGTAAAAAGGAGAAAGACATCTAATACAAATAGAACTATGAAATAGTTAGCTATATCTTTTCTAATATTTAACAAAATAGACTTCATGATTTTCTGTCCTACGCTGTTTTTCTGAACTTTGAAATAATATGTCCATGTGTGTAGACAAAATTGTAAACAGTCTTAGTAAATAAGAAACACAGAGCCAAATAGAGAGGTAATAGCCAAAGAAATCAGAGAATTAGCAAAGAGCCACTGACTGCCCTTTAGTTTACCACCAAGCTGTAATTTCCCACACGAGAGAGCTTCTTCAGTGTGACTTGTGATTTTAGTGCTTTTCTGTTCTGCCTTCCATTGGTTGTAAGCCCAGCCACAAGACTTCCTCATCATTGCCTGTCTATACAGACCTCCAGGTCTCTATGGTTGGTACTAGGATTAAAGGTTTGTGTCACCATGCTTGGCTGTGTCCTTGACCACACAGAGACTTTGCCTGCCATGTGATCAGATTACAGGCATGTGCTACCACCGCAGGACTTCTGCTTATGGCTCGCTATGTGACCTCTGATCTCTAGGCAAACTTTATTAACATACAAATAAAATCACATTTCAGCACAATTAAAATATTACCACACATGTGATTTTACATTTTTATAGAATTTTTGTGTTTGTTATCAATATTGATCCTGCTTCTTGTTCTGTAAGTTTCCTGTCTCCAGGGTTTAGGGATTGTTATTAATTTAGAAAATGCCTAATTTTGTATCAAAAAGCTGTCTTTTCCTTTTTCTGATCATTATGGCTACCACAATTATATCTTCAGAATTTTATAACTTTGAGGTTTTATTTTGCTTCTTTACCATATTTTCACGCCATGAAAAATAACTGAAGTTAATTTATATTTGAAAACTTCCTCTCCTTTTCTTACTGTTTTCCTCTAACATCCTCCTTATCCTCCTCCATGCTGTCTAAGTATCCTACAACATATCTTCCACATCCTTTGCCTCTTTTTCTTGTTTTCAATTCATGACCTCACTGGACTGATCTTCTTAAACTAGAAAGCTGATCAAGCCAAAAGCTACTCAGCAACCTCTCTGAAGACTAGATCCTACCATTTCACATTGACTATGCTCTAGGACTTGGTTCCATATTTTCGTTTATTTACTTCACACATCTTTACTTATATTTCAATAGACATGTAAGTACCAAATATACTAGAAGCATGGGTAGTAGAAGAAAATAAATATCACTCACTTTAATAAAATAAAATATGAAACATTAACATATTAATATATTGTGATGAATAGACTTTCTGAGGGCCTTGCTGCTTGTTACTGTAGGAAGGCATATGATGATCTTCTGACCCCATGTAGACTGTCTTCTACAATTATTGTCTAGACATAAGTTCTAAAGAGATATTGTGCATTGTTTTACCCAGCCTAGTTATTCTAGATTGTTCCTCAACTTGAAACTGAAATGTTTCTCTCTCTCTCTCTCTCTCTCTCTCTCTCTCTCTCTCTCTCTCTCTCTCTCTCACACACACACACACACACACACACACACACACACACACACACACACACAAATCAAAACTCTTCTGCAGAGACCAAGTATAGGCCCAATCCCATCAAAGAATTATCCACACAGTCTTAGGCTATGTAGGGGCCACAGTTTAGAAAGCGATTGCCTGTTTTCAGCTCTTCATATCCATCTCATATCTGCCTAAATATGCCTGTCTTTTTATTATTATTTAGCTTTGTATGCCTTTGTGCCATCTCTTCAGAGAGAAAAATATGTTATTTTAGTATAACACTGGCATTACATATTTGTCTGTTTTCCCATGGGTGTTAACTGAGCAATTCACTCCCAGTAAGCAGTAGAAATTTATTTGTGGCTGAATTACTATACAGTTTCATAATTCAGTTTGTGGTCAAGTATTGGTTTACTTTAGAAGAAAATCATTCAGATTTGTAGTCTGTGTCCCACAGAGGGCCTGTGTCTTGCCAGGGCTCATCATTTTTCTCTAGGAAACACAACTCCACTGCTGCTGTGTTTGTTTAAAAATAAAAATGAGAGAAGAAATTTGTGGAGAAGGAAATTTTGGACTATCAGTGAGACTGGGAATTCAATTTTTGTTTATTTCGTTTGTTTGTTTGGACAGCAGAGTCTTGTCCTGGAGCCCAGGCTGGCCTAGAGCATGCTATATAGCCTAGACTGGAGTCAAACTCAAAATCCTCTTTCTTCAGATTCTCTACTGTGGGATTGTAGGTGTGTACCACCATTGATTACAGGTGTGTCCCACCATTCACTGCTTAAGATGCTGGCTTCTAAACAAGATAAAAGATAAAGCATTTCCAGTGCAAGTCAACATTATACAGCTAAGATACAGCCCCTAAAAATCTAAGAGATATATGTGACAAAGGATCTAGTAATATCCATGATTATGCAAAGGTCTTTTATTATCTCCACTTAATGACAATACCAACAATGTTGCTGTCAACAACAAAATGAAGACTCTTCGGTAGTCAAGATGGCACACTGCGTGAGCATGTGTTCTGCCAAGCCTGAGAGCCTGCATTCGGTCCTCAGAACATGCATCATTTAGGGAGAGAACATACCTCATATAACTGTTCTCTGCTCTCCACACTCACCATAGCACACACGTGCACAAGCACCACACAAAGTACATGAATACGTTTAAAAACAGAAAGAGAACTGGCTTACACTAGTATTTAGAGGATTTATTTACTTACTGTAAATCATGTATCCAATAATTTGAACTAATTCTTGTCGCCTGCAGATTTTGTGATGCCCTATTTGTATGTTAATGTTCTTCTGGTAAAAGTAAGTAATATCTTGACAAAATCTGGTCAATTAAACCCATTTTGAACTAAAAATCCAATGCCAGATTTATGCTGCCTTCTTTCATTCCGTATTGTAAATGATTTACAAAGTATTGTCTGAATGTTCTTAAATATTTAAACAGAAATTATAACAGACTTCTAGGTGGCACCTAAAGAAATTTAATTTTTTAATGCAATTCATATCTATATATTGTGGTTGCTTTTGATTTAAATATGTCATTTAAATTAGAGTTTTGAATGAAATTATATAAAATCATGAGGTGGTTTGTCTTTAACACAGAGCTTGCAGAGAAAGACTTGAGCAGTGGACTGGTCACCTGATCAGCAGATCACATGCTTACTTCTGCTTGTCATCTGTGCTTGTTAACATGAGTATTTATCATGGCATTTATGGTATGAAAAGTCATCCTATGATAATAAAGAATGATTAAACCAATCTCATTAATATTATTCTGATCTCAAATATTTTTATTTTTGTTGGGAGAACTGGTGTTAAATTATTTGGTAACTATAAAATATATGATACTTTTTATCAAATATGTTTATCACACTGCATAATACAAGAATTTAATCTTCTTATATAGTTGAGATTTTATATAGTTTGAATATAATCTTCTCATTTGCCAAGCTAGACTCTAAAACCACCCTTCTACTTTCTGCTTCTATGAATTCTATTGTTATAGATTCCACTTATAAGTGAGAAAAATCAATATTTATTTTTTAGTTTGGGGTATTAATTTCAATTTGTATAGTATTCCCCAATGTCATCCATGTTCTAAATGATGAGATTTCTTTTTTTTATAGGTCAATTTTGTTCTTTGACAATTTTATGCATTTATGTAATGCAATCTAATTACTCTTTCTCACCATCTTTTCTTATCTCCTTCCCATCTTTAACACATTTGAGCACACACATTATCCCTACCCATCTCTTCCCAAGATTCATGACTTTTGATTTGTTTTGTGAGCCCTTTTTTTTCACACAGCTGTCTTTGTAACTATCCCCCAGAGGCTGATACTGTCACCAGTGATACTCAGCTGAAGACAATGGCTCCCATTCTCCCACAATATTAAAGTATCAAGTAATTTGGCAGTGAGGGGTAGAGACTCCTGAATCCTCTTCCTCAATGCCTGACTGTTGAGGGGCATATTCTTGTGTAGATATAGTGAATGTTTTCTGTCGCCTATAAGGCCTAGGATAAATTCTTTCATTTGAAATACTGAATAGTATTCAATTATATGTGCATGTTTGTGTCTTATTGCCTCATTTCTTTCTATATAAATGCTTAGGTGAATTTCATAATCTTTAAAACTGATTTCATTTATTTTTGAGGTTATAATTATGTAATTTCCCCTTCTCTTTCCTTCCTCCATAACTTCCCATATTTCCCCTTATTCTCCTCCAAATTCATTCATGACTTCTCTTTCATTAATTGTGGTTACATGAATAAATGTACACACACACACACACACACACACACACACACACACGTACATTTAAGCACTACTCACCCTTTGTGAAAAAAAATCAGCCTTTTGTTTTAATATTAATTTGTATAAAATATTTTCCAATTCTATCTATGTTGTAAATAATAAAATTTCCTCATGCTCTATTGGTCAACTTTTCTTAGCCTCCAACAGATAACCACTATCAATCAAAATGACAAATTGTGGTACCAACTTCAAAGGATGCATCAGTGAAATAGCTCCCATACCTAAGGCTCAGGGGGACTGAAGAAGGGAGGGTGTAAAAGTTATAAGAGCCATGAAATCAGTAAGTTTGCTGTGAGGCCCTGTCTCCTCATAATTGCAGAAGCTACACCAACAAAGTCTCATGAACATGGCTGTCTAAACATGAACTGAACAGTGATAATAAGACATGCTAAAGTGGGTGGGGTAAGGTCCACAAGCCGCAGCCCTACACAAATAACTACAGCTTACCAAATAATACTGAGGGTAGGAGAAATAATCCTCTCCAGGGAAGAGCACAGCAATTGGTTATCTTATACCAAATAGCACTAGAAGCATTCATTTGAGTAACATAACCCTGTCTTCAAAATTTTGCTTCTTTGAGGAAATTTAAGGGAAAAATAAACCAATGAAATTGGTCTTCTCTAGAAAACTATAAGCTTTGAAAGGAAATAAGGGAAATATTTGCATCCCAGGCCTACAGTATTATGACTTTTTAATGTATATATGCACATAAATATAAGAAATCATAAAGTTAATAAATATAACCACATTTTCAAAAGCACATATTATCCATGCACATCTTTTAACAGATTAATTTGCATTAATTACGTCTAATGTATAAGTTCCTTATGCAGAGTTCTGGAGCTAGCCATGATAGATACATCTACAATATGAAAATTCCCAAGTTTTATTCTGTCTATGGTTGTAGAAATAGGACCCAGGTTTTCATAATTCTAGGCAAGCATACTACCACTGAGATATACATCTTCAGCTTTCAAAAATTTTGTTTCATAAATTATATAACCTTGTAGGAAATTTATAAAAGTAGGCATTGAAGCTACATATTTATTTCACAGAATTTGTTTTATGTGTGTGTCAAAACTACTAAACTTTTGTAGAACAAAACTTAAATTTTAACAATTAAGTCTACAAGACAAAATTACACACAACAAAGTTTTATGCAGTACATGGTGAGATTTCAAGCTTTATGGGGGTTATTTGGTTGTAAATTTCTTGCAAGAATTCAAATTAATTAGAAGTTATATTCACTCTTAAATTTGAGATCTGAATAGTTCCCCAATTAGCCACACATTAAATGCTTAGTTCTCATGCTCCATTGGAAGGAAGTAGATCTTTTAAGATGTGTGAACTACATGGAGAAAGTCACATCATCTAAAACGTGTCTGGCACTTTCAATCTCTCCATTGGTTATAGCTATTGTGAGGAAATACCCTGCTGTGCTACAAACTCCTCTCACAATGTGCGATCCTGCACAGACCAAAATCAAAATGTACCAATGACCCTAGGCTAAAAGCTCTGAAACTGTAAGTCAAAATCATCCTTTTTTCTAAGTTGATTACATAAGGAATTTTGTCATACAAGCTACCACAATCATTGTCAGATATCTTACTGGTGATAGCTACCTTTTGCCTTTAATTATTTTAATATAACTTAAGAATGAAAACATATCTATTAATAAAATATTACATTACTGTATATAACGAGCACAGGTTTTTTTTCCCTAAAACTTAGTGTCCACATTCATTTTTCTCAAGATATAGATGGATCAAATAGCATATTACTAATTTTCCTCCGGCAAGACAATTACACAAAATATTGTTGCTAAAGAGAAATGGTTCTCCACTGTTTTTACTCAATACTGCAAAGCAATATTTGATTTGATTATTTGATTATTCTGATAATCAAATCAGAAATTTGATTATTGAAAGTAGTTGAACAAGTCAAATATTTTTCTCAGACAATTTGTGTTCATATTGGTCATGTGTTAAACATAATTTTTCAAATGCACAAAGCTCAAACAAAAATGAAAATAACTGGCTTAAACAGATATTATTTTTGTTTTACTGTTATTGACAATAATCATTACTGTATTAAGGTCAGGGAGGACATATGAAGCAAAATCACTAAGCATTGTGCATACACTTGAGTCTGGCAGTTTTCTAGCAATATTAATGAACCTAAAGTTAGAAAGTGATTAATATCTGTGTATGTATTTATGTTTTTATAAGTGTATCTATGTATCTGTCATCTATCTATCATCAATCATCTATCTACTTATCATCTATCATCTGTCTATCTATCATCTATCTATCTATCTATCAATCTATGATCTATGTATATATTTGTCTATCATCTATCAATCTCTATCTATCTATCTGTCTGTCTATCATCTATCTATCTATCTATCTATCTATCTATCTATCTATCTATCTATCTACCATCTATCTATCTGAAGAGTTTTAGAAAGCAATCAGTCTTTGCACTGAAGCATTCCCCTTCTTCACAATCTACTCGGAACTGTATACTTAGTTTCAATAACTCTTATACAGCACAGTGGTCATAATGGGAAAAATCATTGAAATCTTATTTCTGTCCACACCACAAGATTAACTATATAAACTATATAAATTTTATGAAACAATTTATATATTAAAACATTGCAACCTGTGCATTTTTATTGTTTAATATTTTTTGCTTGAGAAACCCCTGTCTGGGTGCACTGTAGTCATATCACAACTTCAATTGAAGCCAAAGGGCTTCCCTTGAAGGTCAGTAGGGAACTCTAAACAAGTTTACTAGAATTTCAAAATTCATTGGTAGCTCCCTTTCAAGTTTATTATGTTCTTTGAGAATGTCTTATTTGTATCATCTATGGTCCTTGGGTGAACATAAGCTGGTCTTCTGTCACTCAACCAAAATTAAGCTAATCTATTGAGGTGGAGTCCTCATCAGAATATATATCCCTGCTGGCTGTAGAAGAATTGAAACATACTTTTCTCTCAAATACCTCTAAAAATTACATGAGACTCTTCTTTTGGATTTTATTTTTCATTACTACAGTGTTTGTCTACTTAAAGGAAATGGTTAAAATTTATATTGAATGGATAGATTGTGACTAGTGGTGGGGTAAACATTTTATCACTAACTGAGCTGCTTAAAGCAACTAAAAACGTAGTATTCCTAAGGATACATAAAGTATTGTAAAAAAAATGTGAAGCCTGATAGACTTTTGGCCAATTATAGGATATTGTAATATGTATTTGTTTGCTTTTAATGAGTAAAAGTGAGGACATAAATTTCAGTGGATAATTTGGAAATGCTTTATCTAAATGCTCGTAGACAAACGACAAACATTTTTTGCCTGGTTGGTGGTTTATTGCTGCACTAAGTTATAAAGAGAGTCAGAAAATTAACTTTTCAAAAGAATTATCTAACATAAATATATTAGCAACATTTTTATATAGAAATTATAATGTTCAGAATAATACTTTTTTTAAAAAAAGCTATTTTGCTATTATTTGTATTGCTTTATATGATTTTTCCAAGTAGATTTTTTTTCATTGAACTATTTATGTATTATTCAGCATTCACACTTTTAATAATGGGGCTTTATATTTAAAGTGGGGATGGTTTAGTTTATACTAAATTACTAAGGAAAGAGTTGAATAAAATATTTTTTGGATAATCAGTCTGTTTCCTTTCATCCTTCTTTTAGTTGTTTTAGACTTTATGGTGGTGATTTTTTTTCATATGGAATAACAAAAGTCTCATTCTCTACTAAGAAGCACCACAATCAATGTGTAGAATGGCTTTGTATTGAGGAATGCAGATTCCTCACATATCCTTTTGAGGAAATAGGAAGACTAGAGATAAATCTAGTTGGAAATATTAAAATACAAATAACTTGGTAATTATTCTTTGGTTAATCTACTTTTACTGTATGATAAATTTAAAGAAAAACCCACCAGCAAATGAAATAAATACGAAAAATAAATGAAGCTTAGAGAAAAATTCATTTTATTTGAATTATGGAGATTAAATATATAAAGAGAAGGGTTAAGGATAATAAGAATCAATCTTTCCAAAGCACTTAATAACAGTCATTGGAATTCAATTGTTTTTGAATATTAATATGATTGCTTGTACACTAAATGAGGGACTTAATAACACTATACCAAGAAAATTTTTAGAATTCCACCAGTAAAATCCATACATGTGCGTTTTACCTGTGCTCTCAACTACACTGCGTTGTTTACACTGTGTTCTCCCCTTTCTACCAGCAGCTGTCTCCATAGCTGACTTTTCTTAGTCCCTGTGCCTTGTCAAGGCACAAAAGATTCAATGACTCCACAGCCTTTCGTTGTCTTATCTAAAATTAAACACAAGCACTCGGTGAAATGAGAAAGGACCCTCAAGCTTTGAATTTGTTTTGACGTGCATTTTCTTGAGAATGTATGTTAAACACATATTTTTTGATAATTTAAGAGCTTAATTTTAAAACTATATGTTAGGAATCTATTACAAAATAGTGGAAGAGATTAATGGTAGAAAAATAATTGTAATTTTAGGCCAAAATTTTGCTACCTTGACTTTAAAATACAGAAATAAATTGTCCCTTAGCTTCTATTGTTTTTCAGTTCACATATATGCATAATTTCTGAAATAATCGCTCTCTTGTTAGTGTGAAGAATATAGATATTGTTTAACAAATACTTAATTTAAATACTCAAAAGCTCTTCTACATAACAGCAGTCATATATAAAAATATAGCTAATGACAGAGAAAAGGAAAATCCTAAAAATTGTCATATTATTTAATTTATCAAAATAAACTTATGACAAATATGGAATTTGCCACCCAGTATAAAGTTGATTCCCAGCATTAAACTTTCTCCAAAGTAATGAAAAGTATAATGCACCTTTAATAGTTGAACAGAATTATGTATCACATAAAGTCTTTATTTATATAGTGTAAAATTCTTATGGGAGGGTAATTTGTAACATACCTCTGAAATAAATGATGCTTTTTTATTTTTATGCTATAACATTGAAGCAGTACCATACAGTTTTAAACACTTGTACTTACTGATTATTAATTAGTTTTTATTGTGGTCTTTATACAAAATGTTGGCCAATTTGTGAAATATGGCAGGAAAAACAAGGCAAACCCAATTATTGGGCACAGTTTTTTGAAGAGAACAGGATATAAACCAAAAATTAACAGTCTATAGATAGCTTTTATACTGATCTTCTCTCAGTTTTAAGTAATAACAATAAGATTTACTATGTATCTTTGCCTCTTCTGTGTCAGTCAATTTATATTATTGTATTCTTTGACTAAGTTTCATTTTTGTCAAGATTGTACTTTAACTGAGTTTGTATTAATAACTTTAATGTCATGTGACTTGATTGGTATTTGAACTTAAAAAAAAAAGAACATGATGGATTTTGTAAAGGATATCCAGTTTGTCTACTGATTTCATGATTCATTAGTTTATAAAGCAGGTGATAAAACTGCAATTATGTTAAGCCCTTAGAGATGTGTTTGGTAAATGAAAGCAGCCATTGTGATTTTGTGACTTATTGAAGAACATTGGAAAATTATCATCTTAGAAGTGAGATCATATCATATCTTCTCTGAATCCTCCATTCTTCCCAGTTAGTCAGCATAAAAGTCCATATTTTTAGGGTGCACAGCAAAAGCTCACTGTTCTTTGTCAGTATGCTGGCATGGTCTGCCATAAGGTTGGATGGCTCCTATTTACTGCTCATCCTAGCTGGCCTCTTCCACCCCAGGAATCTAAATACTTTGGCTCTTATATACTTCAGGTTTTGAACAAGGTCATCTACTTGCTAGTAAGAATTTGCTTGCCTTCAGTTAGCTATAGAAATTGAAGTATTCAATTATTTTCACTTTCCCAGATAATAAATATCCTTTCATCATATCTGTCCAGTTCTTTACAAATTCATGTTATTTTTTAAGACCAAGCATTACTGCTACTCCTCAATGAATATTCCTAAGATTCCAAAGACATTACTTTCCTCTTTGATTCCTTTTTTTCACAAAAGTACACAGTAAGTAGTGATAAAATGACTTCTAATGACATTCAGTTATACTCATAGATAAGTGCCGTGCTCAGCCATCATTATAAAAACTTCCTCTGACAGCACACACGAACAAGTGGAGACCCACAGCCAGACAGTGTGAAGAGTGAAAGACCTTGGAACACTCTTCCTTAAGTGGTATATCTTCATCAAATCCTCCACTCAAAGCTAAAGGAACCCCACAGAATAACAGACACAACAAGTTTAAGAGCCAGAGGAGATAGAGGACACCAAGAAAGCAAGGTTCTCTAAATCAACATGAGCCAAGATTATTTGAACTCAAGAGACTGAAACAGCAAGCACAGGGTCTGCACAGGTTGGCCCCAGATCTTCTTCAGACACATTATAGTTCCCAGTTTAGTGTTTTTATGGGATTCCTGAGTGTGTAAATGAGTCTCTGATTCTTGTGCCTTCTCTTGGGCTCTGTCCTTTCTGTTGTTTTGTCCTGTCCAACTTCAATGACATAGTTTTTGCTTTATTGTATTATATATATATATATATATATATATATATATATACATATATATACATAATTTATTCTTCTCTCATATAATATATCCCGACTAGAGCCTATCCTCCCTCTACTCCTCCAAGTCCCTTCAGAAAAGAGCAGGCCTCTCAGCGATATCAACCAGACAGCATAAAAAAGATTCAATAAGACTATGCACAAATCCTCATATCATGGCTGGATGAGGCATTCCAATAGGAGGAAAAGGGTCCCAAGAGCAGGCAAAAGAGTCAGAGACACCCCTATTTCCACTATTAGGAGTTCCAAAGAAACCTCAAGATAACCCAACATAGCATGTATGCAGAAGCCCTAGCACAGACACATGTAGCCTCCATGATTGTTGCTTCAGTTTCTGTAATCCCAATGAGCCCTAGCTTAGTTGATTCTGTTGGATGTGGTCTTTTGGTATCCTCATCCCCTCTGGTTCCTAAAATATTTCCTTCTTTGGTGGGATTTCTTCCACCTAATGTTTGGGTGTGGCTCTATGCTTCTTCTCCTATCAGCTGCCAGAGGAAGCCTTATCATTAGGAATCATTTTTTCTTTTCTTTTCTTTTCTTTTCTTTTTTTTTTTTTTTTTTTTTTTTTTTGGTATTTGGTTCTACCCTAGGTCTCTGAGCCATCTGGCTTCCAATTCATGCCAGTGTTAGACCAATTATTGGTTGCCAACTCCCATAGCTCTGAGCTACCATATTTCCACAGTACATCTTGCAGGCAGAATAGGTATGGGTGGAAGGTTTGGGACTGGTTTGTTGTCCCAGTCACACCACTGGGAATCTTGCTTGGTAATATTATCTCTTAGAAGCCTGTTCTTTCTGATAAGAGACAGAAAGGGAGTGGATCTGAATGGGAGGGGTGGTGAAGAGGGACTGGGATGAGTAGAGGAATATATTATTTCCGTTTTCAATAAAAGGGGAAAAGATGCTTTATTCACAAGATATAGGGAAATCTTGCAGATTTTCATGGAAAAGCCTCAAAATTTCAACAATGAAGCGACTGGTCTGGTAGGTTTGAGCTTTATTTGAATTCTTTTTTTTATCTTAGTATATTTTATATATATATATATATATATATAAAATTTTATTTTATTTTATTTTACAATTCAGTTCTACATATCAACTACAGATTCCCTTGTTCTCCCCCCTACCCTTCCCCCAAGCCCACCCCCATTCCCACTTCCTCCAGGGCAAAGCCTCCCCCGCCCCCCCGACTGAGATCAACTTGGTAGACTCAGTCCAGGCAGGTCCAGTCCCCTCCTCCCAGGCTGAGCCAAGCGACCCTGCATAAGCCCCAGGGTTCAAAGAGCCAACTCATGCAATGAGCACAGGACCCAGTCCCACTGCCTGGATGCCTCCTGAACAGATGAAGCCAATCAATTGTCTCACCCATTCAGAGGGCCTGATCCATGTGGGGGCCCCTGAGCCATTGGTTCATAGTTCATGTGTTTCCATTCATTTGGCTTTTTGTCCCTGTGCTTTATCCAACCTTGGTCTCAACAATTCTTGCTCATATAAAACCTCCTCTTTCTCACTAATTGGACTCCAAAGCTCCACGGGGCCTAGCCGTGGATCTCTGCATCCAGATTCCTCAGTCCTTGGATGGGGTTTCTAGCATGACAATTAGGGTGTCTGGCCATCCCATCACCAGAGTGTAGATGTAACCAATCGTCTTATTAAAATAAGAAACACAGAGCCAATGTAAAAGAGAAAGCCGAGAGGTCAGAGCTCAGAGATAAAATCTTACCTCCTACAGTGCTCCTAACTTCCCCGAGAGAGAGCTACTTCCTGTTTGTCTGTGTTTAAATAGTCATTCTGTTCTGCCTTCTCATTGGTTGTAAACCCAACCACATGACTGCCTCATCACTGCCTGTAAGTACCGCCCTCCAGGTCTAAAAGGCGTATGTCTCCAATACTGGCTGTATCCCTGAACACACAGAAATCTACCTAGCTCTGCTAACCATCACGCTCTTGCTATGGCTCTAATAGCTCTGACCCCAGGGCAACTTTATTTATTAACATAAAATTAAAATCACATTTCAGTACAAATAAAATATCACCATATTTCCCCTTTTCTATTTTAATAAAAAGAAAAAAGGCAAAAGGTTATAACTAACAAAAGAAAAACTATATACAAAAGTACAATAACTATATACAATATATACAAGTAACAAATACCTAAACGATGTCTAGTCCATTTGTATTTGACAAATCAGAGAAAATAATTCCCTTATCTATCCTATTTTAGTAAGTCCAAAATGTATCTAATTCACTTTCTATCCTAATTAATCTTCAACTATAACTAACTAATCTTCAACTCCCTCAGAGACCCAAGAAGGAAATAATATTAGCTAACAAAAATAAAAACAGGAAGTGCACAAAAGCAACTTCCAAAAATTTTGTGAGTTGACAGAAACAGCCAGCTGCCTGGACAGTCACCTGAGGTTTCTCCGCAGTGTTGGGGCATCATCTTCAGCCTATAGGCTTATCGTATCTGACAGACTCATTTGTGAACTTGGTTGTACACAAGGTCAACAGTTCAACCTCACATTGGGTGAGAGCAGTCCATGTACCAGAAACACCTGAATTCCACTAGTGTCATGTCATGATTCAGGATTTTAAATTCTGGAAATTGTTGATGGTTTTTGAATTCAGCTGTCCATTCTTCTTGGCTGTGTATATATGGCTTCATCTCAGCATCCCCTTCTTCTCCACATCCCTCTATTAAATGCCAGTCTACTATTGAGAGGCTTGAGCTTTCAGTTGCTGTTCCATTGTACAACAGAAGCCATCGGCCCACTGCCTGTTCAGCTGCCTTCGAAGAAAAGGGCACTGTACCTTTTCCAGATTGGGAAGGCCACTTCAGGGATGGTGCCATATTGTCCTGGCCTCAGAAGATGCCTTCTGATAAAGTCATAACCACACTTGTTTTGGCAGGAATCGGTAGTCCTTTGTTTCGTGTTCTGTCTGTCCATTTTGTCCTGTTGATTTGAGGATACTTTGTTGTCCAGTGGCTAACTTTTGCCACAATGAAAGTTAACTCCATATGCAGTTTCTTCAATGCCCATATTTTCTCTGAAGTAGATTGGTACTGCCAGGAGCCGACATGTCTCAAAAAAGAAAAATTTCTAAGTTATTAAAACATTTTAAATGGCATATTCTGTAGATCTCTGAAGGGTTTGAAGATGACCTGTCTAAAATATATCTTCTCAATTTTTAAAACATATCTAATATGACTACAATTTCTATTGTAATGTCTAACTACTTTCATTTCTTTATATCCTAATAGTTGGTAATAATGTAAAGTATTTAAAAATAGTAATTGTCTTTTTCTTTTCTTTTCTTTCTTTCTTTTTTTCTTTTCTTTTTTTTAAACAAGAACCTTAAATCTAATCTCCTTTGCTTAGCCTTTTTCCTAACCCTTGACAACAACTTGTAACCTACCCCCCTAAATAATGAAAATTATCCCAGACCCAAAACCCATTAAAAAGAACCAAAAAAAAAAAAAAAAAAACCCACCCGCCCCACACCACCTCTTTGGGAATGTGGGCGTCGTATTCTTAAAATTGCTTCCTGCTAGGTATGGGCGAAGTTATCTTTATCCTGAAAGAAAAATTTAGGTTAATTGTCAAATTCTAGGAAAGGTAACTATATCCTTCATTATTATCCAGTCTGTGTATAAAGCCAAAGTTCAGGGTTTATCTCAAGTCATTATTCAAGTAGTCTTTGAGACTAGATCACCTCAGCTAGTCATCTCAAAATTGCTCTGAGCACCTTGTAGTTCAAAGCTGATCTGTAGGTGATGTTTGTCAGCTTAGTGATATTATTATTGTCCACGTGGAATTGTTGTTGCTGTTGTTGTTGTTGTTGTTGTTGTTGTTGTGGTTGTGGGGCCACATCTTCTTCCTGGAGACTTCAGTTGATGTTAGGTCTGGCCATGATTTCCTGCAGAAAACTGATAAGAGACTCGAACACAAAGACATATATATGCATCTAATTGAAGCCTTTTTTCTAGAATTAGATAGTACTCTATATGACCATCCATATCTTAACAAAGTTTAAAATGTATAAATATATATTAATCTTGTAAATTTTGATATAAAATTTATACTTTAAGAAAAGTTTAAAGAATCAGAATAGAATCAAAGAGTTGAGATTAGTAATAGAATAGTCCCTTAATTAATTTGTCTTTTGTCCTGTCCCATAGCAGAAAATGGCTCTTTTATTCTGGCATGATACAGGGAGTTTGTATTTTCCTTTTAACAACATGCTTGAGTTTAAAGAAGGAGAGAGCCATTCTCCAACTCCAAAGTCAGCTTTAAATTTTAATTGAACTGGGACTATTAGAAGACCAATAGTGTTAAATCTTTAGAGAAAAGCAGAAACAAACATTTAAGAAGACATAAAATTTTTTAGATAATATATACCCATACGCCGTTTCACTCTGTTTCCTGGAATAGATGATTTGTCCCTTTTCTTCAGTTGTCTCATTTGTCCTGTGTTCTTCAGATTCCCTAACCTTCATTCTCCTAAGACAAAAAACAAAAACCTTTCCCCAAGACTAATTTTGGGGATGTTCCTTTTTGGCAAGTTATTATCTGATTAAATGAAAAGACATGTGTTATTGGTACAAGTTAGTTTAAATTGGATGTTCATGCTGGTTGACGAACTATCACCTCCTCTAATTAAGAGGTTTCTCTTGTTCAAATCGAACCTTTATCAATTTTGATGGTACCCACAGCTTATCTTCTCCTGTAGAAACAAAAGCAAAACCTCGTCCCCAACATAATACATACCCTGGTTTCCATTCTTAGGTCAGCACATCCTTAAAGTATATAGGCTGATTTAATTCTGTAGTTTTTTCTATTATCCAATGTCTCTCTGCAGCTGTTGTTCCTTTCTCATTGGCATTCAGAAAATTCAAAGTTAATAGAGCACTATGCAGTCTATTTCTGGGGTTTTTTGTTACTCCTTTCTGTTTATTTAGCATATCCTTTAGAGTTCTGTTTGATCTTTCTATAACTGCTTGACCTGTAGGATTATGTGGTATACCTGTAATATGCTTTATATTGTAATAAGCAAAAAACTGTTTCATTTTAACAGAAACATATGATGGAGCATTGTCAGTTTTGATTTGTGCAGGTATACCCATGATGGCCATAACTTCTAGAAAATGAGTGATTACAGAATCAGCTTTTTCAGAACTCAAAGCAGTTGCCCATTGAAATCCTGAATAAGTATCAATGGTGTGGTGTACATATTTCAATTTTCCAAATTCTGCAAAGTGAAACACGTCCATCTGCCAGATTTCATTCCTCTGAGTACCCTTTTGGTTACATCCTGCTGGTAATAGCGTTTGATTATAGAAGGAACAAGTAGGACATTTCTTTACTATTTCTTTGGCTTGTTGCCAGGTTATGGAAAAATCCTTTTTTAAGCCTTTACTATTGACATGATGTTTTTTATGAAATTCTGAGGCCTCCAGCACATTTCCTATCAATAATTTATCAATCTCATCATTGCCTTGTGCTAAAGGGCCTGGCAGACCAGTATGGGATCGGATGTGAGTTATATATAAAGGATGATTCCTTTTCCTGATTGTATCTTGTAATTGAATAAATAGTGAAGTTAATTCTGAAGCATCAGGGATAAATTCTGCAGTCTCAATTTGTAATACCACTCTTTCAGCATACTGAGAGTCAGTTACTATGTTGAGAGGTACTGAAAAATCCATTAATACCAACAGAATAGCATACAATTCTGATTTTTGCACTGAGTTATAAGGACTTTGAACCACTTTACTTAAATTTTCTGATTTGTAACCTGCCTTTCCTTGTTTGTTGGCATCTGTATAAAATGTACGAACTCCAGATATGGGTTTTTGCCGTACAATTCGAGGCAAGATCCAATCAGCTCTCTTTATAAAATCAATTCTGTTGCTTTTGGGATATTTGCTGTTAATTTCTCCCAAAAAATTACTGCAAGCTCTTTGCCAAGGTTCACTTTCTGTCCATAATTTTTCAATGTCCTCCTTAGTTAAAGGTACGACAATTTCTGCTGGGTCTATTCCTGCTAATTGACGAAGTCTCAATTTTCCTTTCCAAATCAAGTCAGAGATTTTTTCCCCATAAGTTTTTAATTTTTTATTTGGTTTATTTGGTAAAAATATCCATTCCAATATAATATCTTCCCTCTGCATTAATATTCCAGTAGGAGAATGCCTAGAAGGTAAAATAACCAAAATGCAATCCAGCTTTGGATCAATACGATCTACGTGCCCTTCATGTACTTTCTTTTCTACCAAGGCCAATTCTTTCTCAGCTTCAGGTGATAATTCTCTTGGACTGTTTAAGTCCTTGTCACCTTCTAAGGTTTTGAACAAATTAGTCAGTTCATCATTTTTTACCCCAACAATAGTTCGTAGATGAGAAATATCTCCAAATAATCTTTGAAAGTCATTAAGAGTCTGTAGTCTATCTCTCCTAATTTGCACCTTTTGGGTATAATTTTTTGTAGCTCTATTTTATATCCTAAATAATTAATAGAATCTCCTCTTTGTATCTTTTCAGGAGCAATTTGTAATCCCCAGCAAGGCAAAATTTTCTTTACTTCTTCAAACATTCTTTCTAAAGTATCTGCATTTGAGTCAGCTAGTAAAATATCGTCCATATAATGATAAATTATAGATTTAGAAAATTTTTTACGTATCACTTCCAATGGCTGTTGTACAAAATATTGGCACAGAGTTGGGCTATTTAACATTCCCTGTGGGAGGACCCTCCATTGAAATCTTTTAACCGGTTGAGAATTATTATAAGTAGGCACTGTGAAAGCAAATCTTTCTTTGTCTTTTTCTTGTAAGGGTATTGAAAAGAAACAGTCTTTTAAATCAATAACTATGAGAGGCCATCCTTTTGGTAACAGAGTAGGCAAAGGAATTCCAGATTGTAGAGAGCCCATTGGCTGAATTACTTTGTTAATTGCTCTAAGGTCTGTTACCATTCTCCATTTACCAGATTTCTTTTTAATAACAAATACAGGAGAATTCCAAGGGCTGGTTGACTGTTCAATATGCTGAGCATTTAACTGTTCTTCTACCAGCTCTTCTAAAGCCTGGAGTTTCTCTGTTGTTAAAGGCCATTGCTGAACCCATACAGGCTTGTCTGTTAACCATTTTAAAGGTAGAGCTGTTGGTATCTTTGGAAGATTATCTGTTGTTGTGCCCTGTTCTTGTATAATATGGATGGCTGGTGACCACTCAAAATAATGCCTTCTAATATTTCTCTCAGAAACATGTGCTAGTTTATGATTTGTTTCTGAGATTGGAGGGATGTTAATCTGAGTATTCTATTGTTGCAACAAGTCTCGACCCCACAGGTTCATAGCTATGTTAGCCACATATGGTTTTAATTTTCCTCTCTGTCCTTCTGGACCTATACATTCCAGCCATCTTGCACTCTGTTTCACCTGAGATAATGTCCCAATTCCTAACAGTTGAACGTTTACCTCCTGAAGAGGCCAAGCTGGATGCCAAAATTCTGGTGCAATTATGGTAACGTCCGCACCTGTGTCTACCAGACCAGACAACAAAACACCATTTATTTTTTATCGTTAATTTTGGTCTTTGTTCATTAATAGAAGTTTGCCAAAAAATTTTCTTTATGTTTTCTCCTGAATTTTCTATTCTGTTTCATCATCCTGACCAGCATGATTTATTCCAATAGGCATTTGGTTATTTAATCGCTCTGAGCAGGGATTTCCTCTACAGCTGCAGGAAAGGTTTGAACTGGTTTTGCTATGGGGGCCTGCATGAGGCCCCTCCGGGAGTTTCCCGAAAACTGAGGCAAAGGATTACCCTGTCTGTCCTTTGTTGATCTACATTCGTTGGTCCAGTGTTTTCCCTTACCACACCTTCTGCATACTCCAGAAGGAAGGGGCATTCTGTTGCCATTGTTCCTTGAAGAAACATTGCTTCTAGGAATGACCTGTTTACAGTCCCTTTTAAAATGTCCTTGCTTTCCACACCCAAAACATCTAAAACTCCTCAAACCTTTTGAAATTACTTCTCCTACCCATGTATCATCATGCTCATCAGCCTCAACATTAATTGTTTCTCTAATCCAATCTTCCAAAGGTGCAGATCTTGCCTTTAATGGCCTGATTATTCTTTTGCATGCTGCATTCGCATTCTCAAATGCCAAAGCTTCAATTATTGCCTTACTAGCTTCTGATTCTGAGACCATTCTGTGTACTGCTGAAGCCAGTCTTTCTAAAAAATCTGTGAAAGATTCTTTTGGGCCTTGCATAACCTTTGTGAATGACTCAGGTTTTTTCCTGGTTCCTCAACTCTGTCCCATGCATTCAAGGCTGGCATTTGACATAAAATTAGGGTTTGAACATCATATAAACATTGTGTTTGTACTGAAGCATATTGGCCTTCTCCAATAAGCTGATCCTGACAAACTTGTATTCCTTTATCCCTCCATTGTTTTTCTACGTTTCTAGCTTCCTCCTTAAACCACGTTAGAAACTGAAGTCTCTGGCTGGGTTCCAGAACAGCTTGTGCAAGGTCCCGCCAATCCTGTGGTACAATCCTATTATATGTTGACCAAGAGTTTAACATTTGCTTTACATATGGGGAATGCATGCCATAAGATACTATTGCCTCCTTAAACCTTTTAAAATCCATCAGTTCAATTGGAGCCCAAATATTTTGTGTAGTCATTTGATCAGGCATCTGCTGTACGGTTACAGGATAAATTAAGGGTGACTGTGTGAAAACAGGCTTTCTTTCTGTAACCTTATGATCCAAACTTGAACCAACTTCACTGTTAATTTCTTCTGTCTGAATTTTTACAGGTTTAACAAGTTCTTCTAAAGCTGTTATCCTGGCACTTAAATCGACTATCTTTTTAAATAGTAAAATGAGAATAAGCATGGTGATAAAATGCATAATTCCCATAATACTAATCTTTTCATATAGTTGTTCCATTGTCAGACTGCCTAAAATTTCAAACAAAACCCAATTTTCTTCCAATGTACACAGAAAACCCATTTTTTTTAATGTGTAAAAAATTTGTCGTTTAAATAGTTTCCTTTATGACTTACCAAATCTGCGTAGAACAGTAGAAATCCGAGCGAATTTCAAAACAGCCACCTAGTGTCTTAGGTGTGAATCCAGAGAGAGAGAGAGAGAGAGAGAGGGAGAGAGACAGAGACAGAGACAGAGAGACAGAGAGAAAGCAAGAGAGAAAGCAAAAGCGAAAGTGAAAGTGAAAGCGAAGGGGTAGCCGGTTAAAGCTTAAATCCAGCCACTTGTTCCCTCTTGCGCCGAGTCAAGGCTTGGCTTTACAGGCAGGGGCCCTGTTTGGCAGGGCAGGCCTGAGTTGTTTGTAGCACTGGCTTTAAACAAGCAGCTCACAGTCCGGCCTGAGGCCAAGCAGACCTGGGCCGGGGCTAGGGAGCCGGCTGCTCGGGCTAGGGAGCCGGTTGCTTGGGCTAGGGAGCCGGCCCCAAGCAGGTTTTAATGGATTCTTGTCACGTTGGGCGCCAGATGTAGATGTAACCAATCGTCTTATTAAAATAAGAAACACAGAGCCAATGTAAAAGAGAAAGCCGAGAAGTCAGAGCTCAGAGATAAAATCTTACCTCCTACAGTGCTCCTAACTTCCCCGAGAGAGAGCTACTTCCTGTTTGTCTGTGTTTAAATAGTCATTCTGTTCTGCCTTCTCATTGGTTGTAAACCCAACCACATGACTGCCTCATCACTGCCTGTAAGTACCGCCCTCCAGGTCTTAAAGGCGTATGTCTCCAATACTGGCTGTATCCCTGAACACACAGAAATCTACCTAGCTCTGCTAACCATCACGCTCTTGCTATGGCTCTAATAGCTCTGACCCCAGGGCAACTTTATTTATTAACATAAAATTAAAATCACATTTCAGTACAAATAAAATATCACCATACCAGAGTAGGTCAGTTCTGGCTGTCTCAACCATTGCCAGCAGTCTATTGTGGAAGTATCTTTGTGGATTTCTGTGGGCCTCTCTAGCACTTTGCTTCTTCCTATTCTCATGTGGTCTTAGTTTACCATGGTCTCCTATTCCTTGTTCTCCCTCTCTGTTCTTGATCCAGCTGGGATCTCCTGCTCCCCCAAGCTCTCTTTCCCTCGACCCTTGGCCTTCAATACCCCCACTCATGTCCAGGCTGTTCATGTAGATCTCATCTATTTTTCTGTCATTGGGCAATCCCCGTGTCTTTCTTGGGGTCCTGTCTTCTATGTAGCCTCCCTGGAGTTGTGAGTAGCAGTCTAGTCATCTTTGTTCCACATCTAGTATTCTCCTATGAGTGAGTACATACCATGTTTGTCTTTCTGAGTCTGGGTTACCTCACTCAGGATGATTTTTTCTAGATCCATCCATTTGCCTGCAAACCTCATGATGTCATTGTTTTTCTATGCTGAATAGTAATCCATTGTGTATATGTGCCACAATTTATTTATCCATTCTTCAGTTGAAGGCCATATAGGTTGTTTCCAGGTTCTGGCTATTACAAACAATGCTGATATGAACATAGCTGAACAAGTGCTCTTGTGGTATGATTGAGCATTGGGTATATGCCCAAGAGTGGTATAGCTGGATCTTGGGGAGATTGATGCCCAATTTTCTAAGAAAGTTCCATATTGTTTTCCAAAGTGGTTGTACAAGCTTGCATTCCCACCAGCAGTGGAGAAGAGTTCCCCTAGCTCCACATCCTCTCCAGCATAAGGTGTCTTCAGTGTTTTTGATCTTAGCCATTCTGACAGGCAGTATCTCAGAGTTGTTTTGATTTGTATTTCCCTGATAATTAGGGATGTTGAGCAATTCCTTAAATGTCTTTCAGCCATTTGAGTTTTCTCTGTTGAGAATTCTGTTTAGCTCTATAACCCATTTCTTAATTGGACTGTTGGGCATTTTGATGTCTAATTTCTTGAGTTCCTTATATATTCTGGATATCAATCCTCTGTCAGATGTGGGGTTGGTGAAGATCTTTTCCCATTCTGTAGGCTGTCACTTTGCCTTGTTGACCATATCCTTTGCTCTACAAAAGCTTCTCAGTTTCAAGAGGTCCCATTGATTGATTGTTTCTCTCAGTGTCTGTGCTACTGGTGTTATATTTAGGAAGTGATCTCCGGTGCCAATTTGTTCAAGACTACTTCCTACTTTCTCTTATAGCAGGTTCAGAGTAGCTGGATTTATGTTGAGATCCTTGATCCACTTGGAATTACGTTTTGTGCACGGTGATAGATATGCATCTATTTGCAGCCTTCTGCATGTTGATATCCAGTTATGCCAGCACCATTTGTTGAAGATGCTTTCTTTTTTTCCATTGTACACTTTTGGCTTCTTTGTCAAAAATTACATATTCATAGGTGTGCGGATTAATGTCAGGGTCTTCAATTCGATTCCATTGGTCCATATGTCGGTTTTTATGTCAGTACCAAGCTGTTTTTATTACTTTAGCTCTATAGTAGAGCTTGAGGTCAGGGATTGTGATGCCTCCATAGGTTGTTTTATTGTACAGAATTTTTTTGGCTATCCTGGGTTTTTTTTTTCCATATGAAGTTGAGGATTATTCTTTCCAGGTCTGTGAAGATAGGAGAGAGTCTGGCACTGTTGACTACCTTCACAATCAGGTTTGAATAGAAAATTTGGTGATTTAGAAGCTGAAAGGTCTTCTAAGTCTATATATTAAGAAAATAGCCTGATGAGAAATATTTCAGGGCAAGGAAAATGGACTTGCCATCCAGAGGCAAGATGGCATTTTGACAATTGATAAGTTCTGATAGGAGAGTTCCGTTGTTGTACTTTGTCTATGAATTACAGAAGTGCTGATTTTCCCAATTTTTGTGACTTTAATGATATGGACTTTTAGCATTAACTCAGAAAAACTAAAAGCAAAACATTTGCAGTGGTGAAAAATAAGTCCCCTCTTGCATGATCAACAAAGTATGAATTTCATCTGGTGCAGTACAATACCAGGCTGGACATTTACCTAACAGTGAGGGTAGGCATCCTGCCAGCTCACTGGCTATCCCATGATCATAGGGTCTTTCCATCTTGCTATAGATTCTGTTGTTTCTTTTTCATATTTCTGTAAATAGTTTTATTATTTTGAGAATGTCATAAATGAGTACTATATCACTCCTGCTCCTCACCTCCCACTCCAGCTCCTCCCATGTCTCCACCTCTAAAGTTCATGAGCTCTTATTTAATTCCTATTGTTACATGTGTGTATATATTTATATACAGTATATATATATATTATTTTAAAATATTGCATATGTATACATATAATTATGTATGCACATGTGCGTGTAACCTATTAAGTCCATTTAACTTTGGTTTTGGTTTTATGTGTGTGTGTGTGTGTGTGTGTGTGTGTGTGTGGGTGTGTGTGTGTGTGTTCAGGGTTGACTACATGTGACTGAACTACCAATGTAGGTATTTGTCCCTGGAGGCAACTAGTGGTTCCTCTCTCAGCAATTGATCTTATCTGTCTTTATCTAGAGGAGGGGGCATGTAGAATTACTCCTGTTCGTGTTGCCTGTCAACTGGTGTTGAGATTATGCTGGTCTTATTCAGGTAGCCATATTTTTGGAGTTCATGGGTGAAGAGTTTCCCTGTCCTGATCCTCTGGCTCTTACAATCTTTAGCCCCTCTTTTGCCATTTCTCTAGAGGTTTAGGAATAGGGATTGCATTGAAGATGTATTAGTTTGGGTTGGACAACTCCAAAGTCACTTGTTCTCTGTGTTTTGGTCAATTATAAATCACTGTAATAGTGTTTATCTGTTGCAAAAAGAGCTTCTTTGATGAGATGTGAGAGTTCCAGTGATCTGTGGACATAGGGATAAGCACTTAGGAAACAGTTGACATTATATTGGTTTACACAGGAAAAAGCAATTATTGTCAACGGACCTAGAGGGCAAGGATTTGCAAGGAAACATCTATCCAAGCCAACTTGTTTGTGATCTGTATTGGATCGTCAGCTCCATCACACCATTAAATGGCGAATTAAATATTACACTTCCTTTGTTCTTATTTCATGCTCAATCAACTTTTCTTATTATAATTTGTGTTCTCCTGTAGCTTGTTACTCTGAAACAATACAATACATAAAAGATACAAGGGCTGACACAGGGGTATATTATGTCCAATTATCCTTTTCTTTTTAAATTAAAACATTAGCATTCTGTATTATATGTATCTGAGCTAGAAATGAGTCCAGCCTAAACTTGCATAATAATGGGATAGTTTTTCAGATGCAGTGAACAAAGCATTACAGCTTCTCCACATCAACCTCTTTCCACACATAATTTTATACATATGTATGTTTGGTGTGTTCAGTTTAATGCCAATTAAAATTATTAAGATAATTTTAAAATTATTAAGATAATCTCCCAAAACTACAATGATGAACTTCCCTTGATATATTTTCTAGGAATTCAGTAACCATATTGAAAAGAACAATATTTTATATACAACTGGAGTATAAAAGATGCATGAAATATATACGTTTAGTGTAACATCCATCAGGAATATAACTTGTGGCAGAGTTGCATTTGAATATAGGAGGGTTGTTTATAAATGATGCTTTTAATGCAGTCCATATATTGGTAAATGGCTAAATACCTTCTCTCTCAACACACACTCTAACTGATACAGATTTGACTGTTCAGTTCAGATGAAGTAGGCATCTAATATTAAGCCCACATATTCAAAATGTTAAGTATGGTAAAATCATTTTAAAGTATTTTATAAGACAGAAGAATAAAACCCCAGAGTCTGTAATGAAAATATTGAAACATACTAAGCACATTAAATAAAATCAATGCATAATACAGATAAAATATAAATGCACATAGAATACAACAGTTCAGCCACATAATAGGATCCTCACCATGTAATACTGAGAAAAAAGACTCTAAGAAAATAGTTATAGAAATTTATTTTAAAATATATTCAAGTATGCTTAATCCCATTAATATCTAAGATATAATAAAATTATGTTAATGTAATCTATATATTTATATATATAAACAAATTTAGTAGTAACATACACATATATTTGGCTATAGATGATATAGAAAAAAATTCAAAACCAGATACTATATATGTCAAGCACATTTGAAAGAAAATTTAGGGCTTTCTTGTCCAACAAATATTCCAATCAGACTTAAAGTTTCTTCTCTGGGAATCTGTCCTATAGAAAAGACCACATGTGACAAACAAACAAAAAAATCTTTGTTGCATTGGATAACATACTATGAAGTGGATAACAACCAATATATCCCTAAAAATGTAATTTATATATATATAAAACTGACTTAAACATGAGTTCCATATGCTATATATTAGAGTAATTTTCAAGACACAAGGCCTCAGAAGATGAAAATATAAGAAAACATTAAAAAAATATGCACATACACATAGAAAAAATCTGTATGTGTGTAGAGGTGAACAAATGTACAGACACAAATGCAAAGGAAAACAATTTAGATAATAAACGATAGACACCAAGTTATGTGGAATGGAATTTCTGAGTACATGTGTATCAATGTGTATGTTGCCCCTTGCCACTGATGTAGAAAATTCCTTTCATAGTTCACATCTCTTCAATATATCACCATGGTTATGTTGGAATGTGTTCTATGCCATGAAAAGCTGTGCAGAATTCAGGAAAGAAAGATTGTCATCTAATCCCCCAAATAAGCATGGTCTATGTTAACTATAAAACACAGAAATCATTCAAATTACATTTTTCATTCATTAGTATTTTTGACATGAAATGTTCTATAAGATATTAATTACTGAACAGTGTGGATTTATTCAAGTAATATAAGAATAAGCAATTCTTGTGACTAATTTAAGTAAATTAAACTATGGAGTAAGTTCTCTATGTTAGTGGCAACTTACACATAAATGGACACCCAGAAATTCCCATAGCAGATAATGTGGTGTTTGTTATCCAAGTTAATTTGTGTGTAAAGTGAAAGCTAATGACTTTAGTAAATCACCTACCTGATAGAAGCTGCTGACTGCATAGGTCTGCAATGACTGAGACTTCTCATTCTGCTCACTCATTGGAGAAAGCCGCTTTAACTAGGAAGGGAACCAGATGTTGCATTTAAATGTATTGAAAACATCACACACACTGGTCCTTTTCTTTAACCCATTAATCTTAAAGCCTTTTCCAGTTCAAAGGAGAAACAAGTATTGGATTTTCTAAGCTTCCTTGATATAATAACAGAAGCAGGAAAATACAATGAGGATTGTTGTCACACAGAGGGACTGCTAAGACATTGGAAAAGGTTGGTTGCAAATCAGCAAAAAGCCATTATAATTAACTTGAATTTTAAAGTGGATTAAATTGTTCTCCTCAAGCATTCAACTGAAACAATAAATTTTTAACTTATAAATTATGATTTTGCAAATGCTGTTCAAAGAAATCTCATAACCGTAACCCCGTTGCATGATCATCCCAAGAGCTATGGGGGTTTTCTCAGCCCTCATTTTATTAAAATATGCTACACATCTGACAGACTTCCCCCTTGTATAGAAAAAGGCGCTTGTGTTCCAGAAATTTTGCCAGTGCCTCTTTCAAATACTAACAACAAACTCAATACAAAGTATCCAATCCAAAAGTTTGAAGTTAATCTTATAAGGAGAAGTTTAAAGGCTATCTGCACATACTTAGTTTACTATATTTCAGAGAAATTATACTACATAATACAGTATTTTCCCTTCCATATGACTGAAAATTATAACTTATAATAAGTGATTTATACTTTATGTTCATTGAGAACAAATACAGATTCAACATGGTACTTGACATTGTCCTAAGTAATCAAGGCAATCAGAGGAGAGCTGGGGGTTTGGGACTGGGAGGAGAGGAGGGAGGGGAAACTGTGGCCAGAATGTAAAATAAATTAATTAATTTATAAAAAATAAAGCCTATTCACTTCTGATATTTGAATAATGTTGTGGTTTACCATGTGCTAACTGCTATTTATCTCTCTTGTCAAATTAAGTTCTGAAAGGGATCCAATGGAATGCATATTTCCCTTCCCATTTTATAGACCTAGACCACTAAAAACACCAGTAACTGGAATGACTTTTCCAAGGTTAAATCCTGTGTGGTTGAGCCTTGGTTAAATCATTTTGGTTCTATATCTAGTGAATTTCTTCTGCCCTGGAGCAGATTCTACTCGTACATTATAGGGAGCATTAGTTTTATAACCTCTTTATACTGTTTCGCAGTCCAGTGACATTGAAATTCAAGTGGTGTCAGCAATTTGTGTTGAAACAGTATAGATTACAATCTAAATCCAGAAAGAAGGACAAATCACGATTATTTCCCTGGCCAGACACTGTAAATTAGCATGCTAATGATTTTAGTGTCCACTTTTATCATATGAACAATGTGTACAGTCCATAAAACTCAAACTCTCATTACGGCTTTTAATGTTTACTTACTAAGTAATATTAGCTGCTTACTATTCATTTTTGGTGGATGGGTAACGGAAGGCTAGGACGTATAAGAGATTGTTAAGATTCATCAAGAAGACATATTAAAGGCAGCGGGACTAAGACTGGGTGATTTTATCATGGATAATTATAGATATCCATAAGCTATGGACACAGTTAAAAGCAGCAAACTGAGTTAAATGGTCTCCATCCATTTAAAGGCTATAAACTAAACCTGTCATCAGAGTCTATGCTTTTAGGAGGAGAAAGGGAAGGGGGGCTGAGAAGGGGCTTAGGAGGCTTACGTGTCAGAAGCAGAATTTGACTCTCTTCCCCTTGAAAAGCATTAAGTATAGATTTTAATGCGCATGTTTTCTAACCAAGCATAAGATCATAATCTACCGTGATGCTCAATATTCTGTGGTTTGAATTTTCTTTATCCTGTCTTTTTCATATGGTTTCTAACATTTTGCATTTTCTTCCATAAATAAGACTAGCATGCAAAGCCTAAAAGTTTTTAATTTAATTAATATTTTTCTGAGAATGTTAGCCATGAGCACTGTATTTGCATCATTTATACCTTTTCCAATATAACTAATATTGCTGTATATGCCACACACATATATACTCTACTGATTTCATTTAGTGTTATTCATATATAAACATGCTTAGAGCTTCTTGGATAACCTATCAGATAGCTTTCCCTGGAGGAAACTGATTATCCTCCTTCAACATCCGTTGATTGCCTGTGGGTCCTCATCTGGGGGATGGGGGTGGATCATTGAGAAATAACCTTGGTAAAGCTTCCCTGTCTTATCTAGAAAATACCGTATAGCAGTAGGCATCCTAGACCTTTGGCTCTTAGAACATTTCTGTTTTCTCTTTCTTCATGTAAGTGTTGTGGTATATATGTGTTAGTTGGGGCTATAAACACCAAGGCCACTTGGCCACTTATTCTCTATATTCTGACCAGTTGTGGATCTCTAGAACACTTTTATCTGTGAAAAAAAAAAGATACTTCTATGATGAACTGTGAAAGCCACTGTTTTGTGTAGGCATAATGGATACAGTTAGGAATTATATTGATTTTGGATAATGGCAGTAGTTGTTTCTACTCTGGGGTATATTACCACTCCAGTGATGGGTAGTGGCCTAGGTTTATAATGCCAGGTATAGATTCCTTCCTATTGAACTGACCTTACGTACAATTAGGCAGCTGCTACTTAACCCCAAGTCAAAAGTGCAGTATGGCACCATTTGGAATATTGTGTTGAGCCAGTCTTTGTTGTGGTGTGTTGCTGTGGCATGTCTTTCTGTACACTGTGAATATCTGCTGTTCCCATTGGTTAGTAAGGCTGCTTTGGCCTATAGCATGAAAGCTTATAGCTGACAGGAAATCCAAGTAGACATACAGAGAAAAGAAAGGCAGAGAGAGGGAGACACCAGCTACCACCCAAGGAGCAGCAAGATGCCAGCAGACCGGTAATGCCACAGCCACATGGCAACTTGTAGATTAATAGAAATGGGTTAAGTTATAAGAGCTATCTAGCAAGAATCTTGAGCCATAGGGCATCTAGTTCAGAATTAATGTAGGCCTCTGAAGAATTATTTTATAAGTGGCTATGGGTCATGGGTGAGAGAGATTTGTCCCGACTGCAGGCCAGGAAGGACGCAGGAAATCTTCCTAATACAGTGTGGTAGGATTATTTTATCCAGGCAGTCAGCATAGCAACTTCCATTATTCTGAGAGCTAGTGCTCAGGGAAGAGGCTTTAAGGTACGTTGCAGCTCAGTTCCTTCAAATCCCGTGTCAACTTGTGTGGAATCTTTTGCGTTAGGGTCTAACTTTAAAGTTCTTGGAGGCAGCCATGGGCAGATGCAACAACCTATACAGTTAGGGGAGTGTATGTCTTACACTTCTCAGATACACATCTTGAAGGAAGACTTCCCATGCCTGACACTGGGGCTTTACTGTGTGACATAACTCAAATTATTTTTATATGTTTATATCCATGTGCATGTACGTTTGTGTGTGTGTGTTTGCAATAAGTATAAAATAATATTTCTCTATGCATTTTCTGGGCATACTAAACCTTATTTATCTCTCCTTCCTCTCTTTCTCTCTGTATTACTCTCCTTCCACCTTCCCCAGTTAAAGTCACCCCTGACATTCCCATTTTCTCCCTTCATAGCACCTATAGCCTACCATCTCCTTCTAATTCTCCCCCGCCCCAGCCCCCAACACGTAGTCCCTTTCTACTTTTCTGGTTCCTGCAGTTTCTTCATATTTACATTGAAATCTAAAGATTGGAGCTAGGATCCTCAATTAATATCTAGCCAGCCACTTATTTTTGACCCAGGTCATGGTACCAAGCAGAGGTTACATCTTGTAGGATAGAATTTAAATACAAGCAGAAAGTGATTGGTTGCTTGGATGATGTTTGGCCATTGTTGCACAAACCAGCACATCTCTCCAGTCATTGCTGTAGCTGGCTCACAGTATTCACAGCTCGAGAGACTGTTGATGAATTGTTGCAGTAGCGCCTGTGCCACCACCACCCAATCACCATGTCCGAGCAAGGGGCTGTGGATTAAAAAATAGAGACAAAAGACAGCGGGTCATTCACCCCAGCAGAATGCCGAATACCATTTATTGAAGGAGGGAGGAAACCTTAAATACAGGCTTACAGCACAATGGAGGACCCCCGGAGGGCAGAAGTTCACTACCCAATGTTCTACATTCTTGCATCTAAGCTGTTTACACCAAATGCAGGATACACAAACAAGGAACCTCTGGTGAACATTCAGGAAGAAGGAAACCAGCAGGAAATCAGCATAGGGAGGACATCTGGTCAAGGTTGGCAAGCAAGGAGGCAGCTCAAAATGGGGGGCCAGGGCCCTACAATGAATTTTCTCTTCCAGTAGCATAGGTAGAACCATCCAGCACTATGAAAACTAGCTAGTAGGCTCTATCTTGATACCAGATTGATTTCTCCATGTTCTGTGATTTAGGTATGTGGTGTATTCAGCAATAGGCTCTTGCAAATCCTGGTTGGTAACCAAGAGAATTAGCAATAGAGTGTAATTTGGGGTAGTGATAATGGACCCCACTTACTAACAACACAAAAAGAAGTAACTTGTGCCTTCCAATGGGATCTTTATTTGCTGACTTTTGTTGTCTGGGAAAGTCATTTTCATCCACTACAGGGTAATTCAATTGAAACTTATTTTATATTTTATGTGCATACGTTTTAGCAAGCTTCTAAAGTAGTAGGTTTCATATGCCATTTTCAATGTGTTTAATGTGCATTATCCTTCTCAATATTACTCCCTTGCCTTACTTAGAGTTTCTGTTGCTGTGATGAAACAACATGACCAATAGCAAATTGGGGAGGAAAAGTTTTTTGTTTTTTTTTTTTTGGGGGGGGGGGCTTACACTTGCACATGATAGTCCATCACTGAAGGAAGTCAAGATAGGAACTCAAACAGGGCAGGAACCTGAGGTAAGAGGTAAGAACTAATACAACGACCATAGAGGAATGTTGCTTACTGGCTTTCTCCTTATGGCTTGCTCTGCCTGCTTTCTTATAGAACTCAGGACCACCAGCAAAAGATGGTATCACCTATAATGGGCTGTGCCCTCCCCCACCAATCATTAATTAAGAAAATACTCTACAGGCTTGCCTACAGCCTGATTTAATGGGGGTGTTTTCTTAATTGATGTTTGCTCTTCTCAAATGACTTTAGCTAACATAAGTTAACATAAAACTATCCAGCATACCCTCTACTTTCCAATCGTATTTCTCACCTTCTACCTTTCCTGTTCTATTGTTCCCCTCCATACTACCTGAGTTCTACACTCCTTTCCTTGTAAAAGCCTCATGACCACTTATTATAGTGGTTCTCAAACTGTGAGTTGCAACCCTTTTTGGGGTTGCATATCAGATATCCTACATATCAGATATTGACATTACAATTCATAACAGTAGCACAATTAGAGTTATGAAGAAGCAACAAAATAATTTTTATGATTGGTGGTATCACCACAATATAAGTTGCAGTATTAAGAAGGTTGAGAATCACTGCCTTAATAGGTCAGTCTTCTACCTAGAAAACAAAGGTCTACCATGTGATTCAGTAATACAATCCCTGTGGATTTCCCCAAAACATTTTATATCCTCATTCAGATAAACCTGCTCATCTATGTTCATGTCTGCTTTTTTTCACAATAGCCAGGAATTGGAAACAATTTAATGTCCATCATGATTGAAAAGATAATGAAAACATGGCTTATATATGCATTAGAATATTACTCATCTATAAAGAAAAATAAATTTATGAAATTCAAATGTATATGAATGGATCTGGTAATAATTATTCTAAATAGGCAATGCAGAAAAGAAAGACCAATGGCAAATATTCACTTTCATGTATGGATTCTAGCTTTGAATCTTTAGATTTGAGAAGAACTTTTTTTTAAAAGGAGAAGAAACAAAATACAGTTAGGGATATTCAGTAGGGAGAAAGTGATTGGACCTTTAGTGAAACTGAATTATATTTTAGGTCACATGTGACAGTACAAACCTATTAATAATGACTGTTCTTGATCACTAAAAGAGTAGATTTACCTAGCAAGTTTTATGTTCAGCCTTCATGTAAGTAGAAGAAGGGATATTTTAGGGTATGAGAATGTATCTATGAGACAGATTGAAAGAAGGCCAAGTGATTACATTTGTAGCATGTGGAATTAGGTCAGGGAAAGAAACAGAGAGGAAAATGTGCATTTATTTGGTAGTGAGAATATGCTCCCCCAAATAGCCAGCAAAACTGAATCAGCAAGGGTCACAAAGAAAAACAACGTGTACACAGTAAAATTCTCAACAAATGATGTTGGGACAATTGGATATTCACATACAAGAGAATTCACATATATCCTATTCATCATATCTATCAGAGATATAAATGTATCCTCAAAAACTTACCCAACTCATAACAAAAATTTTAGACCTTAGTATACATAATTTTTAATCAAGAAAGTCTTATTAGATTTAACATCAAAAGCATGAGACACAGATGAAAAACAAATTATACATCATCATAATTTTATGTTTGTGTTTCAGAGGATAAGACCATAGATACAAAAAAAGGACTCAGCACATGGAAGAAAATATTTGCACAGCATATGGTTCATAAGATACCTTATGTTTCATCTGTCTATCTTACTGTCTATATATATATATATATATATATATATATATATATATATATATATACCTAAGAGCACTTTCAATTCAATAATAAAACTACAATTAATCCAGGTTTACAATAATCAAAGAGTTTATCACACATACCTCTTGAAGAGATTCAAGTAGGTAATACAAGAAAAGAAGATGTTCAACATCATTTTCCTCTTATCTTGCCATTAAATAAACAAGTATAGAATCAACATTACAATATACCACTTCATAGAGAATAGAGTGCCTATGATCAAAGGACAGATAATTACAGATATGTGAGAGACTGGATAAATTGAGCTTCTACACTTCTCTAGTGGCTATGTAAAATGATAAGCAACTTTCAGAAACAGTCTGGAAGTTCCCCCAGAAGTTCAATATATATCTATATCATCTAGCATTTGTATGCTTAGATACATACTCAATGAGAGGAAAGGTTATAATGTATAAAGTATGCATACAAACATTGTGGCAGTAATATTCATAGTAGCTGACAGATGAAAAGAACTCAAATGTCCATAAATTGATGAACAAATAAAGAAAAGACATAATCAGTGGAGTATTATCATATAGGGAAAAATAGTGAAATGCTATTATACGCTAAACATGAACTTGGTGAAAACTATGCTAAGTAAAAATGCTGGAAACCCTAAAAGTTGCATAATTTCATTTTTATATTGCATTATTTATTTAAAACCTATGGGTGTTTTCTCTGCAAGTATCTCTGCTTACTACTTGTATGGTTGATGGTCACAGAGAAGAGAAGAGGTTGTTAGATCTCCTGGACCCAGAATTACATACAGCTACTCTGGGAATCGAAGCCAGGTCCTCTGGAAGAACAGTTAGTTCTCCAAGCACTGAACCACCTTTTCAGCCCTTCATAGATCCAATTTTATGAGTTTCCAGAACAGACAAATCAACAAAGAACAAAATAGATGATTGACTTCCAAGACCCAGAAGACAGTTTATACAAGGAAAGGAAATAGGTATATCAGATATCTTTAGAGGGTGATAAAATATTTCAAAATCGATTGTGATGATGTCTACTCAATATGTCCACTAGATGCCATAGGATTCTTTAAAAGAATGAATTCCTGTAAAATGTGAGATCTATTCCAATGAACCGTTACATTAATAACAGTAATAAACCAGATTGTAGATGCTAACCACAAAAATGGGAGACAAGATGATGGAGATGTTGGCAGAGCTGGAATAAATAGTTTAGGGAAAAGTAGGAAGAGTAGATTTTGAAAGAACTATGTAGCAAGTGAGGGAAGTAACATTGAAATTTGTCAAAGAAGGACACCAAGATTATTGGTTTTGAAGCCATTAACCTAGTCATATTCCTAAGTATTAATGGATTTAAGATCAAGTTTATAACACAGAATCATTTTAATTTTGTTTTAAAATATTATGCATAGGTTGATGGCATATTATCACAATGTACCTGAGTGCTATTAATTGTATTTTAAGACAAATATCTCAGTAATTCTTTTGTGTTTGAGGAAAAAAAGAGATATCATCTTGGGCTTTTAACCATTTTACTTCATGTTCAACTTTATTATGCTAGCAGTAAAAAAAACAAATTGCCAGAAACAGGTAGAAAGCTGAAATGGGGAGAACACTTGACAAATAGGACACTCCAGGATAAAAAAGAAAACATATAAGATTATCACTGGAAAAATATATTCCATTCTCCCAAACTTTCCTTAAAGCCTAACCACAGCCCTGAAGAGTAAACACTGCTGTAAACAGTGGATAAACACCTTCTTCTCACATTGCTTATAAGATGTGCAAAGCAAAGGGCAAGAACTGTAAACCAAATAAAATGAACTGTCAATTTCACTCAGCGAAGCACTTAAGACTAGTTATGCATAGAAGCTGCAGCAACTCATTTACTCATAAAAATCAATAAACCTGCCACCTGGGTCATCAGCAGAACCCTCTCCACTGCAGGAAAGTGACTCTCAGCGCCCATAAAAGCGACACAGAAGCCACATCCTTCATTAAGATTTCACCAAGACAAAGCACTATTTTTTCCTTCAACTGAGAAACAGGTAAGCATTGTTATTGCTTATTCTACCCATATCAAGTGACCCCCCTCCCTTTGTTATAACACACCACTCTCTCTTCATTAGAGCACCCTTACTGGAATACTTGGTACGCTGGCTCTCAGACTTTATCTTGGTTCTCCAGTCACACCCTAGTTGAAAGGACCAATATTAAATACTAGTAAATATCATCTCTGAGCTTCAGTTTCCTCAATGAAAATAAACTAGATACTGTCAAGTACACACGTTTGACTTTAAACTTCAGAAAGTGCACATAAACTCTTTTGCCCACATTCAGGAAAAAAAAAGATTCTAACAACAGTGGGAAATGTTTGATAATGGTTTCTGAACTAGCGTATCTACATTTCTGCAGCCACTGGCATGGATTCATGTTTCTATCTATTACATCAAGAACAAGGGAGGACTGGGGATGTGGCTCATTTGCAGAGCACTTGCCTAGCATGTGTGAGGTCCTGGATTTGATCTCTCTACCTGTCCTAAAAAAGAATGAGGGAGACTCTGAAAGGAAAACCAGTGTGCTGAGTTTATTCACATGAGACCACTGGGACTTAGTCTCCCTCCCTGCTTCTCAATCTTCACATGTTTGATCTGGAAATATTTCTTCTTGAAGAAGATGACAATTTCTGAAGACTTCTGGACATAGATCCTTACTTATGGGATTGCCTATGTAGGCTAGGACCCTATATTTGGCTTGCCTTTGTGTGTGTGTGTGTGTGTGTGTGTGTGTGTGTGTGTGTGTGTGTGTGTGTGTGTGTGGTCATGGTTCTTCTTCTACTCTGCCTCCACCCAGCTCTTTCCATTCAGGCAATATCTATGCTGAATTATCTTTAGCCTTCAAAGGTATTGAAGACCATTTCTATTGCTGTTCTTCCTCTGATCCTAGGTGAGTTCTCAGTGTTGAATTTCTATTGACTGACCTTTTATCTACAGGATGGCCGATGAGGTTTTCTGTAAAGGCTTCATTTTTTAATCCAAAAAAAATAATTTATTCATTTCAAGTCAAAATATTTTCAATAACTACTACAAACATAAATAGAATTACTTTAATTAGTCTTCCAGAGGAAAATGTTAAATACCTTTCTGTTGAAAATTTTCCATTTACATATTGTCACTTTTTTCTGCTTTTTCTCAAGGATAATAACTAGACACATATGGAATGTCATTATCTATTGATGTCTCAAAACTTTGGGGAACATTTTCTATCAATATCACTTCCCATTAATCGGCTATGGAATGGAGGTACTTTAATAGCAACTTTTCCAAGTCTTATAACTTGCTGTAGATCATAATTTATACCTGTTGGTTTTAAAGACTGGACCCAAACTATTCAAAATGTAGCTTTCACTCTTCTTAGGCTTTGCTACACATTTCTTAGAGTGTAGGAAAATACTGCAACTCCTTTGCTGTCCAAGATCCACCTCACTAGCTCTTGGCTGCAACTGTGCTGTGAGATAATCAGGAAGAAGAGGGATCTCTCTGGGGAGCTATTGATGGCAAGATTGGGTGGTTTCCTTCCCATGCTGAGATGGGAAGGGCTGCTTTACCCCATGTGAAGTTCTCCTCTATCTGCACTTTCACTTCCTATTACCTGTGGTTAGTTGAGTCCAAAAATGTTAAATTGGGAATTACAGAATAAAAAAAAATTCATGAGGTTCAAATTGTGTTTTGTTTTGAGTGAACTAATGGAATATTTCAATCGTACTCTGTCCTGCCTGGGCTGTGAATTGACACTTGCCTGCTAGTCACTTAGGAGTCATTCAGGGTATCAATTCATTTTATTTAATCATGTTATTTCATGCGCTAGAGTTCAAGTAATCTTCATTCAACCTAATAACAGCCTCACAGTTCAAAAGGACTGATGTAGGGGAGGCAAGGGGCATGTGATTTGGAAAGACTGATTAACTCTGGTATCATGTAGCAATCTTGCAGAGCACAACACAAAATGAAAGCACAATCTAGATAGGTTCAAGTACTGTCAAGTTTCCCCCTATGGTTCTTTAAATATGTTGCCCAGAAAGGTGTCTACTGCCTTGAATGAAGGAAGACTTGTCTTCACTTGACCTGCTATAGAATATACACCACAACACTTTCTCAAAAATTGGTATCTGGCATTAACTTACCACTTGTTATTCAACTAAACCTAGTGTCCCTTCATTCATTCTCAGGGAAACAGAAAATAAAGGCTTGTGTCTTTGTCTTTGTTTGCCTCAGTGTACACTGTGAAGAATCTGAGACAGGGATCTTACTCTTCCCCCAAAAAAATTTGTCACCAAGTTTAGGCCTGACTTTCATGTAGACATCAAAGAATTCTGCTTTTAGAAGTTTATAGAACTGAAAGAGAGCTCTAGTCTCTTATAATATATACCTAGAAATACCTAAGAATATATCTAAAGCTCACTATTCCTTCTTAATGGCAGATAGAATACACACAAACCCACACCCTTGAAAGAGAAGCTTCTAGAACCTTGAAATATCTTTTAATACCTGAGTAAATTACTACAGCTCAGCACAATTCCAGGGCACGACAAAAGAAAAATTCCAATTGATTCCCCTTATGAGAGACAAGACCAGTCTTCCTATGATTCTTTTACACTCCACACTCCTTTTATGCTAGACAAGGGTATACTGTACTCACAGTTACATCTCATATATAGTCTCTCTGAGTAAACCATTAAAAAAAAGTGACAGCCACTATGGCTGGTGATAAATGTACTTCAGAAATGCAATACCAAGAGGTCTCTTCTATAAAAGAGTTGACTACTCTTTTTTCCCCCATATTGCCATACTAGCTGAGAGTTATAGTATCAAAACACTCTGGAGTTTGAGAAGTCCAAGGTTTATGGATTGTAGATATTGTGTTCTCAAAAGGTCAGAAAGGATGGGTGATCTGGGTTCTTACTTATGAGAGTGCTTATACATAGATAGAGGCTCTATCTTCAGTACCTAATCAATAGCAAATGCCATACCTCCTAAACCCATCATATTAGGGATATGGTTTCAACATAATGACTTTAAATGAAAATATTCCATTAATTACAACTGCAATTGGAGGATAACATTCAAAGTAAAGAGAAACTATTTTAATAATTTAGGTATTAGCATTTGCCTTTAGTGTGTTGGGGTATGGTTATTCCAGTCCTGTCTCTCTTGGGAGTTTATCATGAAAGTATGTTGGATTTTTGTCAAAGGTCTTTTATATTTTTGACATAATCCTATGAATTATATCATTAACCCATTTACATAATTTATATTTATTGACTTGCATATGGTGAATCATACCTATATCCTTGGAACAAAGTGAACTTGATCATGATGGATGATCTTTTTAATATATGCCTGTATTTGGTTTATACGAATTTAATTGAGCTTATTTGCATCTAAGTTCGTTGGAGATGTATACTTATAGTTTCATTTTTGTAGTGATGTCTTTTCCTGGTTTTAGCATAAGAGCAATGCTGGCTTTGCGGAAGGAGTTTGGAAGTGCTCCTATTATTTGTGATTTAAAAAATATTTAAGAAGCATGAGATGTAGGTACATAATATAAACATGCTGCATTGTATTCAAGGCACAACCAGTGGTGGTGTCTTGCTAATGTCAATGAATTTCAACGTTTGAGTTTATTTTCTCTTAATTTATTTTCCTTTCGAATCACATTATTGTCTTTTTTTATCCCCTTTTTCAATAATTAAATGAGCATGATGACCCTGCTGCAATGGTGCAGTATATTAATTTGTAAATTTTGTTTAGCAATTGCAAAAATGCAATCTTTATCTGTTATTATTGTTTGGAGAATGAAGATGTCTACAGCAAAGCAGAGAGAGAGCTGCAGAGTTATAGTAAATTCAGTGTGATGTTGCTATTAGTCTAAATGCCTTAGCTAAATGCTACCCACTGAGTTCATTAACTGCGCCTCCATAACAATCTTCTTAATGTTACTTAGCGACTTCACTCTAAAAACACCCATTTCACATCCCTGTAGCCTAAGGAGCATCATCAGTAATAGAACTGTATGTTTCATTGTATAGCCAGGGAGGAGTAAATGCTGTTTTCTGAGGACCTGCCTTTGGCTGCTATAAATCTGCTCATTTAATGCATCTCCCCCCTAGATTAAGTATTAGGGAAGCATTCAGAGTGTAAAGACAAGTCCACTATAGTTCAGACTATCGAGGGGAGCTCATGTGTGTGATACAGTGGAAAACATTACATTGATAACCATATGTTTTTTTGTTTTGTTTTGTTTTGTTTTTTTATTGAGTGCTGTTCTTCATGTCCTTCAGGTGTACACCAACAAAAAGTACAAAAGTACCTCCACAAAGATTTCATCTGCAGCACCCTTGTAGATCCAAGAAAATCAGTGACTTAAGGTTCCACAGCTTTGCAGCAGGAAGCTGTAACTATCCAAAGTTAGGCCTAGGACATCCGATTTCAGAGCCTGTGTTTGTACTGATGTAGGGTCTTTGTAAGGGTCATTTGCCATGAGGTGTCCTTCTGAGAACTGTGACTACAGCCCAAAATAAGTCTCCCTTTGCACAAGCTGGCTTTAGACAATGACTGTGGGTTCCCCTTCCATTCTCACAGACCGTTTTCTTCATTTCCGGTTGTTCTTTTCTAGCAGCAGTGCTTTGCACACAGCACTCTATGGCCCTTGTTTTCGTTTTAGAGGATGTTGCTCGCCCACTGTTTGGTATCAGTTGACCTGATGGCGTGCTCTTCCGTGAGGACGACTCTTTCTACTGCTTCCAGCATCGATTAGTTACCTTAGCTCTTCTCCCAGTTTTGAGGCCTGGTGAGCTTTTCCTTTCCATATAACATGTCTATCAGTGTCAGTCTTTGTTTTAGGGAGCCATGACGGTGAGACTTCATGTGAGTAGGTTATGCTGTTTCTAGAAGACACAATCTCACAGCAAACTTCCCGTTTCTTTGGCTCTTACAACCCTTCCCAAAATTTTATTAGTATGCAAAAAAAATTGCTAATATGATTAGTATGCGTATTTGCATGCAAGTTATTTTGATGGTTATCCAAGTCCACATTAATTTGTAGAAAAGCTACATCCATACTCAGTACTCCCTACATATTACTCAGTCACTTGATCATCTCCTTTTTGTTCTAAGAATATGACACAAACACTAAAGACTTCTGGTTTTACACATATGAAAGCCTTTTCTTCGACACCAAGACTCATTATTGAAGTCTCAGTTCTTCTGAAAGCTTGTTCAAATTATTTTAAAGAGGACTCATTTGCTCCCTTCCGTCTTGGAGCAAGCCTGATGGTCAGTGCTGTGAATACATGTGTGCAGAGTGTTCAAGGTCTCTCTGTATTGTGGCCTGATGTGATATCTCACTGTCTCCTGGCATATGACCACATCAGAACCTGACCTTTGAGTTCTCACAAAAGCTCGGGGCATTTTCTCTTTCAGAACGACTCTTCTGCTGTGCAGCTTTGTCCTTAAGTTTTACTCACCTCTCTGTGTTTTCTTTAATTATATATTCTCACACAGGGATGATATTTAGCTCAGATTCTATGTACGTTATATTTACTCTTACATGAGAAACTAAGTAAAACGTTACTATATAAGTTTTCATGGATAGTTTTGCCTATTTTAAAACAAAATCACAGTATTCATTAAAAATAAAAATGAGTTGGGTGTGTTGACTCACAACATTAATCTCAGCACTTAGAAGTAGAGACAGGTGTGCTGTGGATATCGTTCTATATAAATAAAACACTAATGGCCAGTGACCAGGCAGGAAGTAGGTGGTCAGGCAGGAAGTAGGTGGGACAGAGAGGAGAATTCTGGGAAGCAGAAGGCTGAGGGGAGAGACACTGCAGCCACCACCAGGACAAGCAACATGTGAAGACGCTGGTAAGCCACCAGTCACGTGACAAGGTATAGATTTATAGAAATGGGATAATTTAAGATAAAAGAACAGTTAGCAAGAAGCCTGCCACGGCCATACAGTTTATAAGTGATATAAGCGTCTGAGTGATTATTTTATAAGTGGATTGTGGGACTGCGGGGCTTGGAGAACCTGGAGAGAAGCCCTCCAGCAACACAGGTGAATATCTGAATTCCAGGCCTGCCTGGTCTTCATAGCAAGTTTCAGGCCATCCATGGGCTACAAAGTGACACTTTGTATCTAATTGTTAATTAATTAAAAATAAAAATAGCAATTTTCTCATTTAAGTTTCTTTCAAGGGTTGTTTTGCACATTTGCTAATATGTGTCACTTTACTCATTATTTTATTTCAGCACTCCTTACTCAGCTTTGATGACATCTAATACTATATTTAAAACAACAAATAACAAAAAAATCATAAATTAGGACTATACAAGTGGATCATAGGCCTAGAATGTGTGGTAATAGAATAAAATAGACCACTGTGGTTTGTAAATAAGCTGCAATGCAATTGAATTATCTACCTTCTCAATTATAGTGAATTAAACCAGAGAGTGGGAGAGGTTAAGCCATGCAAACAATTGAGTCACACTTCACCATAATGAACTTCAATGGGAGATGGGAGTCTGTACCTCTGACTGTTACCTGGACACCCAGTTCTTGGCTGCCTGCCTTAGTTCGGACATCTTACACTGCAATTGGCATCTGGATGTCTATAAACCAAACAGTACACCTATGGAAAGGCAAATATTTTCACCACTGAAGAAGATGCTAGCTGTGGAGAGTTATTGAAACATGGCAATTTTGTCTCTGAGGAAGAACCTAGAAGGGAACTTTTTAAGGGTGTATTTGCTGGTGCATTGCTGCACATGTGCTGTTTTTATATTGTAAGTTTCATGTAATTCGGCTCTCCAATGTATTACAGATGACTGGTAAATGACATTTGAGATAACTGCCCCATCCTAGGAAATGATACACGATTCACTATATGATGTTTATTTCACAATAAAAGAAGTATACAGTCTCCCGGGGGAAAATACTTGTTGGAACTTGACTGTTATATGAATTTTTGAATGGCTCTGCCTGGTGGGAACAGTGACTGAGAGACTAAGAAGGATGCCAGACAGAATTGTGAGTGAGAACATATCAGTTTCCCACATTGCCTTCGATAAGACTGTCCAACAGCAGAGGTAAATCTGTATCTCTAAGCCCAGTGATGCCTCAGAGAAAATTAATCAAAGAAGCAATTTCGGAAAGTCACTACAAATTTTATAAGTATTATATAGAATCAAGTCATCTTGTGAGAGTCATCCTCAACATCAACTAATCTGGGAATACAAGCCAGTACCAATCACTTTTTGAAGTGTTTGTGAGACACACACAAAGAGCTCAATTAGTCATAGAAAGCCACTTTGCTTCAGACCTTTACTTCCTAGCAAATGCTACTTATGATAAACTAAGTAGAAAAGCCTGTGCCAAAATGTAATTATATTTGTATTGCCTCAGCAAAACATAGATAAAAAGTTTAAGTGGATTCTCGATCCAGTATTATTTGAAGTTAACTAGCTAATTTATAGACACCTTAAATAATTTTTTCTTTGTTTTGGTTTCTAGCTCCCTTCTTCTATTGAGTACTGCAAACAATTATATCTTCTATATTAATAAATAAAAGTATAGAAGAGTTCTGTCATTGCTTTCTTTAACAAATGTACATATAAATAACTAGTTCCCATTATCTTCCTTTAAAAAAATTGTTTGTTTCTGACCAGTGTATGGTGGTTACATAGTGGCCATAATTGATATTACAACACATATCTGTCCTTTCAGATAGTGTGCTGCCTGAGACACAATTTATTTGGGTGACCCTCTTTGATAAGAAGAAAACATTTAAATTAAATCCACTCTGGAAACTCCTTTGAGTAAAGACAACTTAGCTCATGTCATCCTTAGTTTCTCGTGGAGTATAGGCTCTTTTGTAACATTCGCTCACATATCTTGGCTCTCTGGCTATCAGTCTTCTGATTGCTTCAGATTTCCCATGGCTATGGAACTAAGAATGATTTCTCTCACTGGCTTATTTACGGAGAATAGTCAGAGGAAGGAGTGTCTATTGCTGGTTAAAAAGTATTTTCCTCAGAGAAACTGAGCTTGCACATAAACACCGTCAAAACGCTCCAGTGAGCAGCAGGTAATGGTACCTTTGGGTTTTGTCTAGTTCATATTACATTTTTTCAAACCAGAAGTTTGTGTTTTTTTTCCTTAGGAAAATTCATACATAAATTTGACACCCATGTTATGCATTCCAGCTCTGCAGGCATAATTTCAAATGTTTCTATACAGTTAATCATTAGTAATCAATTGTACTGATTCATGTTTTAAATGTAAGATCATGCTATTAAATAAAAATATAGATTTCAGGAAACACATCCTGACTATTTTTTACCTTCTAGAATTTGTATATAAAACATTCCCCTCACATGTAAAATCCAACTGTACAGTAAATCTACAAGGAAAGAGTAAACCAAGATTTCAAACTAATGTTTTAAGAGGTAGAACTGGTGACTGGCTTAATAGACTAGAGCTCTCAACACACAAGCCTTGAAAAGCTGAATTTGATCCTGGGACCCCATGATAGAAAAGGAGAAATGACTGCCAATATTCTCCTCTCAACGACCCCCTTCACACACACACACTATGAATGTGCATCAGCACTCACACCTGTTAGTCACGCCCCTACACACAGTGAGAAAGTGCACCAGCACTCACATACACTCTTTATGCCCCCCATGCACAGTGAGAATGTGCACCAGCACTCAGATACACCTTTCACACCCCCTACACACAGTGAGAATGCGCACCGCCACTCACATACTCTTCACACCCCACACAGTGAAAATTGCACCAGCACTCACACACACTCTTCTCCCTCAGTATCATATGTAGAAACATAATATCATAAACAGAGTAAAAACTTAGTTGAAAAAATTAAAAACAAAACAATTTTGACATATTGCTTTGACAACAACAGAAAATATTTTCTATATCTAAATATCAGTGGAGTAAAAATTAAAATGAGGGAATAATTGACAAACAAAATGTTTCATGAAAAGCCACTAAAACAGTAAAGCAAATAACTATCAAAATATCTTCATGTTAAAAAGTCCCTCCCACACAAAACTGTGGGTTTGAAAAGACGTTAAATTATAAAATTCTGGGAGGGGATAGTTATATCATAATATGTTAAATCAGTTTTTAAAATGGTAGTAATAACAATAGTAGGGGCAGTCTTAAGTATGAATTATTAAAATACATTTAAATTAATTAATTTCCAAAGAAATGTAAAATACTTTAATAAAATATATTTAGTAAAAAAAACTATATAGCATCATTAGGAAATATTGAAATACACATCCCTCCCACACAGAAAAGTGAAATCTGCAACATTGTTTCTGAAAAGGGAAATTGGAAGCACATTTTAAGCAAGCCTTTAGTTGACTTATTTTTTTCACAGCTTTAAAATTTCACTTTTCTAATCATTTATTTGATTTTTGAGCATGTAATATAATTACATCATTTTTCTCTTAATTTTCTTCCCTCCCAAACTTCCCATATTCATTTCCTTTTTCTCCTTCAAAATCATGCCCTCTTTTCTCATTGGTTGTTGAACACACACACACACACACACACACACACACATATATATGTATATATATGTATATATATGTATATATATGTATATATATACATATAATGATAATTTTAGTGAGGTAAAAGTCCCACTTAGGCTACATAGGACCCTATGTCCAAAGAAGAGCAGCAGATATCATGAAAATAATTAATTATACACATGTACAAGCCTGTCAAAGAATTAGAAAATGAACTAGATTTATCATGGTCTCTTTTTCCTTGTTCTCCCTCTCTGTTGTTAATCCAGCTGGTATCTCCCACTCCCCTAAACTCTCTTTCCCTCGATCCTTGCCCTTCATTACCCCCCCTCACGTCCAGTTTGCTCATGTAGATCTCATCCATTTCTCTGTCATTGGATGATCCATGTGTCTTTCTTAGGGTTCTGTTTTCTAGGTAGCCTCCCTGGAGTTGTGAGTAGCAGTCTAGTCATCCATTGTTTACATCTAGTATCCTCCTATGAGTGAGTACATACCATGTTTGTCCTTCTGAGTCTGGGTTACCTCACTCAGGATGATTTTTTTCTAGATTCATCCATTTTCCTGCAAACCTCATGATGTCATTTTTTTTTTCTGCTGAGTATTACTCCATTGTGTATATTTACCACATTTTATTTATCCATTCTTCGGGTGAAAGGCATCTAGGTTGTTTCCAGGTTGTGACTATTATAAATAATGCTGCTATGAACATAGCTGAGCATGTGCCCTTGTGGTAAGTTTGAGCATTCCTTGGGTTATATGCCCAAGAGTGGTAAAGCTGTGTCTTGGGGGAGATTGATTCCCAATTTTCTAAGAAAGCACCATATTGATTTCCAAAGTAGCTATAAAAGCTTGCATTCCCACCAACAGTGGAGGAGAGTTCCCCTTGCTCCACATCCTCTCCAGCATAAGGCGTCTTCAGTGTTTTTGATCTTAGCCATTCTGACGGGTATAACGTGGTATCTCAGAGTCATTTTGATTTGCATTTCCCTGATGATTAGGGATGTTGAGCAATTCCTTAAATGTCTTTCAGCCATTTGTGCTTCCTCTGTTGAGAATTCTCTGTTTAGCTCTATAGCCCATTTCTTAATTGGACTGTTGGGCATTTTGATGTCTAATTTCTAAAGTTCTTTATATATTATGGATATCAGCCCTCTGTCAGATGTGGGGTTGGTGAAGATCTTTTCCCATTCTGTAGGCTGTTGCTTTGTCTTGTTGACCATGTCCTTTGCTCTACAAAAGCTTCTCAGTTTCAAGAGGTCCCATTGATTGATTGATTCTCTCAGTGTGCTACTGGTGTTATATTTAGGAAGTGATCTCCTATGCCAATTTGTTCAAGACTACTTCCTACTTTCTCTTTTATCTGGTTCAGAGTAACTGGATTTATGTTGAGGACTTAGATCCACTTGGATTTAAGTTTTGTGCATGGTGACAGATATGGATCTATTTGGAGCCTTCTACATGTTGACATCCAGTTATGCCAGAGCCATTTGTTAAAGATTCTTTCTTTTTTCCATTGTACAGTTTTGGCTTCTTTGTCAAAAATTATATGTTCATAGGTGTGCAGATTAATGTCAGGGTCTTCACTTCCATTTGGTCCACATGTTGGTTTTTATGTCAGTACCAAGCTGTTTTTATTACTGTAGCTCTATAGTAGGCCTTGAGGTCAGGGATCGTGATGCTTCCAGAGGTTGTTTTTATGGTACAGGATTCTTTTGGATATCCTGGGTTTTTTGTTTTTCCATATGAAGTTGAGTATTGTTCTTTCCAGGTCTGTGAAAAAAATGTGTTAGTATTTTGATGGGGATTGCATTGAATCTATAGATTGCTTTTGGTAGGATTGCCATTTTTACTATGTTGTTCCTGCCTATCCATGAGCATGGGGGAAAAGAAACTAGAAATGAATGGCGGAGGCCTGCTAAAGTGGGTATGCTGGCGTTCCTAACCACGAGATTTCCCTTTGCAGTACCCTCTCTGTCCTCTCTGTGGGTGGATGCCTGCTTCTCATCCTCCCAGCAGGCATTGTCATGGAATAAACAGTATTAACCTCTCTTGGAGACAGATGTTTTAACTTCTAACTGCTCTCAGAGGCATTTCTCCTTGTTTCAGGGTCAGGGAGTATCTGCCACAGTGCAGGGAGTTTTGTAGGATTCTTGAGCTAAGCATGCTTTAAAGCAAGGGAGCCTATCGCTTGTTCCCTGTGTCAGCTCAATAAACATGAACAGAATGTGAAAATTTACCAATGGAGTTTATATGACAGCTGGGATATGTTGAGACGCACTGTAATTTTCAAAGACTACATGTATATTATATAGCTAACAAAACGTCCTATAAAACTCCCAAGGAAAGTGATTTTAAACATTCTAAACATCAAAATGGCAAGTATATGAATAGCACATATGTGATTTAGCTGTACTACAGATATTTACATTTTATAAAATGTCATAAATATGTAATAAATATATAATATTTTAACTGAAGAAATATGAATTTAAAAATTATTATTAAATAAATGATCACAGCTCCATAAGAATGGGAATGTTTTCTCTTTAGATTACATTTATATCCTCTATTGTATCTGTGTCATATAAGTGTTAAGGGTCCTCCCAAATGGCTCAGACGATAAAGCACTTGCTGCCAACCTGACTAGGTGAGTTTGATTCCAAAGGTCCTACCTAGAGGAAGTGGAAACCCCTTCCCACAAGTTGTCTGGCCTCCACATGCACATCATAGTACACTTGCTGCACTACTAAAATACATGATGAAGTGGAATTAAAAGGTAGTGGGGTTTTTTTTGTTTGTTTGTTTTTTGAGTAAGTGGTACTAAATTCCTTTCTAATGTCTGTTACCTTACAAGCAATGTCTTTAGTACCAGCCATGAGTTCCCTCCTGAGGAATGTGTCCTGAGTCCAATCAGACATCTGTTGTTTACCAAGGACCTATGACTACCACTTATTGCACTTTTAAGGATGTCTTGCCGCACTGGTCATTGCTGCCGATCTTAGCTGTTGCAGCTGGATAGGATTGTTTAACTGCATCCCTCCCAGAGCAGCTCGCATGTGTTTTTGGGTGCCATGCAAGCTAGATTGCAGGAAAGAGATTTTCCGGTCAGATCCATCTTGAATCATGCAATGTCTTTCCAGTGTAGAGATCAACAGATTGTGGGGTGCCCAGTGTGAGCAGCCACACCTCTACCACAACTTCCACATCATGGGAGAGGGGCTTAGAAGATTGGAAAGAACCAGGCTGACAGGAAGCCTGCAGTGAAGTGGCTGCCTAAGCAAGACTAAAGCAATGGCAATATCAGTGCACTTATTAATGTGGAAGGGGACGTTTTTGTGGGGTCCCATTCCTGGGCAAAGAACTATAGGCAATCAATCATTGCTGGAAGAAAGAGAACTAGGCTCTCCATAGAAGAGTCCCCTTACATGTTGTCCATGTAGAGGACCAACTTGGAGACCATATACACCCAAACAGCAGAAATGGACTCAGGAGACTGAATATGTGTGCCTAGGACTGTGCGTGCGTGCGCACGCGCGCGCATGGACACACACACACACACACACACACACACACACACACACACAAATAATCAAAGGGAAAAAAGCTATCAACTTGACAATGGCAGCTATGGGAGGGGTTGGAGGGAGATAAGCATGGTAAGTAATATTCTATTTCAATTAAAACATCAAAAATAAGTTCTAAGAAAATGGAAATAAAGAGAGAGAGCTGCTTAAACTAGAGTGAGCTGCCCATTAGGAGAGGATTATATGTCATATTTTTCATATAGTTGGTGATTTCAAGGTTGTTAAAAATTTGTTATTATATTATCATGGAAAATGGGGGATTTTAGCCTGCTAGTTCCTGCAAATTGATGTTCCATGACCATTCCAACATTCACTCTGAATACTCCTGCTTGATAACTGAGTCTACATCAGTGTCATAGTTTGTGTTAATGGGATGAGAGGTAGACATCTTCTCTTCTATGTCATGTTTGATTTTTTTTCCTGGATAGCCTAGGTTATTTCTTTTCTACTTAAAGAGGTCGCTGATTTAAGAAGATCACTAAAACCAAGTAAGATGCCTGAAGGCAGAAATACTGTTCTTTGGAGGAGTTTCTTAGAAGCCTGCTGGCTATTAATGCTAAATTGGTGGAACAAATATGAGTGAGCCTATAGCCTAGAGAGATAATGGAGTCTTAAGTAATAAAAATAAAGCAATCATCAGCAATGAAGATCATTAAGCCTATAAATAAAATAATTTAAGTACAATTATATCACCAGGAAGTTTTTTCATATATATGATTGTAAAAATTATTTTTAACAGAAAATAGTCACGTTTTGCTAACATGAGAAGCAGTGCATAAAATAATAGTGTAGACTATCCCTAAATTATAACTCTCTGATACTATATATAGAACTATCCAGTTGGTGTCTAGACAATGTAGAATTTAGTTACTTCTTTACATCTTTTCACAACCAATTATATTCTCCTGATATATATATAATGATATATATATTATCATTGCAATATATGCACTATATTATAGATAGATAGATAGATATACACACACACACATAGTCTTTGATATGCTCACTTGTCCACCAGACTACAAGTATCTAACTGCTTTCAGTTTACAGATAAGGTAAAGTAGTAAATGACAGGAAAGCATTCCTCCCCTCAAGAAAATTTTGTCCCAATAGGTGAATACATTCAAATGTAAAATATGTGTCTTGAGATAACTGTTAGTTAGCTCGATGATGAAAATATTGCAAGACCATATGTAAAGGTGTAGTTTTAAAACACACAGCTGCCTTAGCTGAAGTGATGGGGAATTCCGTGTGAAGAAGGAATGTTGGGCTAACAGATAAGGCACCAATGTGTTCTATAGGAAAAGAACTTCAAGAAGATTAAATAGTTAGGTCTGAAATATCCAGGAAGTTGATGTAGGGAAGCAAGATAATTCTATAGGAAATGGAGATAAGATTAAGTGAATTGTCTAAGCATAGGCAATGAAGGCCGTGGTAAGAAGAATTATTGAGTAAGTAACAGGGGCATTTGAAGAACAGGGATAATAGGAAAATATCATAGACTTTAAACAAATTATTCTGAACTCTAGGTTGGAAATGGATTGTAACCCATCAGAAAGGAGTAGGAGAAACCATGAAGCAGGCTGTCTCTGTGACCTAAATAAGAAATTCTGTAGTCCAAACTGGCGGTGGAGATAGAGGTAGTGAAACAGTAATTGCATTTCTGAACAGCTGACAGATTAGCTGTAGGGAATTTAATTAAAGGTGAAATCAAGCACATGAGCAAAGTGTTAGAAGGTGAATTGGGAATCCCCACGTTCATACATTGACCCAACAGCAGTCAAGGAGATGGTGCTCGAGGATGGAGACTGTGGGTGATGACAGTCAACGATGGAATGAGAGGAACATACGATGCAGCTGAAAAGATGAAATTCAGAAGCTTGAAGGCACTGAGAGTGGGGATGCGATCCAGAGCAGAGATGAAGACTGGGAACCTGTTCTGCATCACAAAGGAATGTAGAATATTTGGGTACAGCCTGATACTTAAAAATTGGGTAGACAAAAAGAGAAAGTTATTTTATTCTATCTCCTTTGTGCCCTATGGATTTGAAGGTTAGGTCATCATCTGAAAGTGGAACCATGGGTAGCATCAATGATTTAGTGGTTCTGTTGATGTGTAAGTGGGGGAGTTATTGTGGATAATGTATTAAAATAGGAAATACTGAACTGGTACAGAATATTGGGGATCAGGGTGGCCGAAAAAATGTAGTAGTTAGGGGTGTTAAATGAGTAAGTAAATAGATGAAGCCGCAGATGTCAAGAACTGAGAGATCAAGTCGATAGGTGATTCTTACTATAAACCTTAGGTCTTAAATAATAAATACAGGAATAAAGGTAACAATAAATGAAACCTAAATAAGTGAAAGATTGCCAGATTATGCTAAAAAGAGAAAAGGTTGGTCATGTGTGCTCTTTTTAAATTTTTAAAATTTTATGTCCATGGGTATTTTGCCTACAGGTGCGCCACATGCATGCCTGATACCTACATGGTACAGCAGAGGGCTTCAGATAGCATGGAATTGGAGCTACAGATGGCAGCATGCTTCCATTTAGATGCTGCCTGAGCATGATCTGAGTCTGATCTTGATTGCTAAGCCATCTCTCTAAACCCCAAGGGCATGTGTTGTTAAGTTAGCAATGTTTGGAAAAAATAGGATAAGGGCATAATTTGAAGACAGCGATGGGTGACACTTGCTTCTTTTTAAAAATCTTTTTTATTATTTAAAACAATTTTTACATTTAAATATATTTTAATCATATTATTGTATTATTCCCCTCCTCCAAGTCCTTCCAGATACTCCCCCCACCCACCCAACTTTAAGTTCTTTCTCAACAAACAAACAAAAAAAACAATACAACCCGCCCCAAAAAATCACAAAATAAAAATAAAACCACATCCAAAAAGAAAAAGAAACAAACAAAAACCTAAAAACAATAATAAAACATCAAACTGTAACCAAATCAAATAAAAGCACGCAAAAAATTGTGGAATCCATTATATGTTGATCAACTACTCCTGAACTCCAGGCCTGTCCTGGACTGGTTGATATACCCAGTGTTAATCTGTTGGAAAAAGCTGAGTTTCTCTCTCCAGCAGGTATAAAGGACAGTTCAGGTGATAACATTCATCCTAGTAGCTAAGTATTCATTCATCATTCATTCATTCATTTAATATATATATATATATATATATATATATATATATATAAATTAAATATAATAAGATAAAACAAAAACCATCACATTGAAGTATTGAAGTTTGACAAGACAAACCGACAGAAGGTAAAGAGTCCAAAAAAAAAAAAAAAGGCACATGAAACAGAGCCCCTCTCTTTGCACACTCAGAATCCTCTAAGAACACTAAACTGGAAGCCATAGTACATATGCAGAGGACCTGGTGCAGACCTGTGCAGGCCCTGTGTGTGGTGCCTCAGTCCCTGTGACTTCATATGAATATCTCTTAATGTCCATCCTTCAAATCCCCATGCTACATGCATGAAGTTACCATGCATCAGCCAAGCACAGATTGAAGGAGAGAGTGAAGCTCACAAATTAAAACAAATTTGAGTTTCCATTCGTTTGGCTATTTGTCCCTGTGCTTTATCCAACCTTGGTTTCAACAATTCTTGTTCATATAAACCCTCCTCTTTCTCACTAATTAGACTCCCGGAGCTCCACCCGGGGCCTAGCCGTGGATCTCTGCATCCAGATTCCTCAGTTTGGATGGGGTTTCTGGCATGACTATTAGGGTATTTGGCCATCCCATCACCAGAGTAGGTCAGTTCTGGCTGTCTCTCAACCATTGCCAGCTGTCTATTGTGGGGGTATCTTTGTGGATTTCTGTGGGCCTCTCTAGCACTTTGTTTCTTCCTTTTCTCATGTGGTTTTCATTTACCATGGTCTCCTATTCCTTGTTCTCCCTCTCTGTTCTTGATCCAGCTGGGATCTCCCGCTCCCACAGGCTCTCTTTCCCTCGACCCTCGCCCTTCATTACCCCCACTCATGTAAACACATGAACTATGAACCAAAGGCTGAGGGGCGCCCAACTGGATCAGGCCCTCAGAATAGATCTCTGAAGTATTTGAAGGCCACCTGGCCAAACATCCTAATTTTCATGCTAGAAACCCCATCCAATGACTGAGGGAACCGGATGCAGAGATCCACGGTCGGCCCCAGGTGGAGCTCCAGGAGTCCAATTGGTGAGAAAGAGGAGGGTTTGTATGAGCGAGAATTGTTGAGACCAAGGTTGGAAAAAGCACAGGGACAAATATACAAACGAAAGGAAACACATGAACTATGAACCAATGGCTGAGGAGCCCCCAACTGGATCAAGCCCTCCGGATAAATAAGACAGTTGATTAGCTTGATCTGACGGGAGGCATCCAGACAGTGGGACCAGGTCCTATCATTAGTGCATGAACTGGCAGTTTAGAAGCTGGGGCTTATACAGGGACACTAGGCTCAGTCTGGGAGGAGGGGACTGGGCCTACCTGGACTGAATCTACCAGGTTGAACTCAATCCTCAGGGGAGTCTTTGCCCTGGAGGAGATGGGAATGGGGGGTGGGCTGGGAGGGGGGAGAACAAGGGAATCCGTGGCTGATATGTAAAATTAAATTTAATTAATAAATTAAAAAAAAACAAATTTGAAAAGTTAAGATTGAAATGGAAAGCCATGTGCAATAGTTCTGCCTAGCAAAGGTGAGGATGAATATGAAATTTGATAAAAACCCAAATGGGTATACAGTCAGTGTGGTTCCCTGATTTTCTCTGTGAGGGTATGTACTGATTATGTATTTTAAACACAACTTACAGGTACCATCAACTGACATTTTATCATCTCAACACTGGCTACACAGAGGCACAAATATGAAAGCTTAAGTAATGAACCAGGGAAGCAATAGGGGCAGCTACAGAGGGATAGGTATGCTTGGCAACCACAGGAGTTTCTCTCTCAGACTCTGCGTGGATCAAGATGGGATGCCTGACTTCACTTCAGAAAAGAACTTCAGGACAAGTCAGTGTGAATAGAACTGGAGTTTATTAGTAAGAAATATTAACGAATATTTTAACATAGGCACTAATAGGAGAGAATGTCCCTTAAGAAAAGGGTAAGACATATACTTACATGTTGGTGTGGCCTTCTCCAGAAAGAATAATGCTTAAGCATCTTAGTGGGAACCATGTACATGATTTCGGTGGCTCCCAAGTTACACCTCAAAACGTTTCTACAGACTTGTTTTTCTTTTTTAAATTTTCTTTTTTCTTTCTTTCTATTTTTTTTTTTTTTTTGTTGTTGTTAAATGGGTTTTTAGAGTGGCTTCAGGCGTGACATGGACAAGATTGAACTCTTAGATAGCATAAATCCATGGGTCACAAGTGTTACTCAAGGGGGTGAAAATATGATTTTTCCTGTAATGAGGCTTCATGTAAGATATTTATAAAATAGTAGGTTCACAGCTGGGAAAGGCCATATATGGCTAAGCTTTTAGGCATGATTCATTGTTATTTTAACATTGTTATTTACAGTTTCTCTGTATTAAAGGAATATTGTCACTGTATAGGCAACCTTCATAGAAATGTAAATTGTGTTGAAATTCCTGCTTCTTGGGTGGAAAGAATCTTTAGATAGACTCTGGAATTTGGGCTCCTCTCCCTTCACATGTCCCGTTAATTCTTCTTGTTTTTTCTTCCTGCCTCAGAAATGATCCTAAACCCTGCTGATATTATCAATGAAGATCAGACTAGCATTAGCATGCTACACAAGCAGTCTTTCCTAAAAAACCTGCTATGCAGTATATTTTAGCAAATCTGAAGAAGGGTGCATTACAACATGCTAATGATAAGAAATGTATGTGTATTGGGGGTTGATTATATGGTTTTGCTACCTGTAAGACAAGAAATTTGATGTAAGAAAGCAGTGGGTATGCATGAAACTGGAACGACTATGGTAAGGTTTGATGTTTGATTGCTACTTAATTATTTAGACCTACTATTCCTTTCTGGAAAATTAGAATTTTGAGATCTGTGTTGTAGCATTGTGGTGTAAATTAAAACACAATGTAGGAAAAACATCTTGTCACATAGCTAAGATGTAGAAAATCCTAAATAATTAAGTATAGTGGATTGTACTCTATTATTTCCTGATAGAGGCTAAACTTACAGAAATAAGTGCATAAATGTTGAAGCTAAAATCCCTATTTTTATTCTTCACTGTCCAAATTGTGGTTTTCTTCTCCTAATGTATCCTAAAATGGAACTGAGCCAGATTTTTCCTCCAAAATAAATTCCATGCTTGGTTAAAATTCAGTTCTATCTTTAAATACAATCTCGTATTCATGACGGTGCAAAAGCTTCCTATGAGTGAACTGTGTATTTTCAGCACAAGAGATACAGAAACACCATAAATCAAGCAATGGGCAGATAGGCAGAAGAATCACTAGGTCCTATGAGGAATAAAGAATGGATGGGGCATGGAACATGTTAGAAGTACACTAGCAAAAGCAAAATTTTTCTCAAGTGTTCTGAGGGACAGTTGATATTTGGAACAGATTGCAGGTGAGCAAAATAAAAACGGTCACATCTGGAGGAATCTGTAAAGGCTAACACAGCTGTGGGCAAAAGACTAGATTAATTCTAATAAAACAAATTAATTCATTATTTCAATAGGTTATGAGTCTTGAGAAACAGTTAATAATTTACATAAAAGGAATTCATTTAATGAATATATTTATATTTCAATAAATAGTCAGGATGGCGGTAGTCCTATGTTTAAATCAATAATATATCTCAACTCTCTTTAGCATGATAAATAAGGACATTCATTTTTAAACCTCTGTAGTGGATTTCCCCTAATCCATATCCTACTTGGTAGTTAGACTAAAGAAAAACAACTGGCCAAATACAGTGTGACACAGCTGCCAATCACTGCAGCTGCTGATCATTGCATAACAAAATAATGCCTTAAAGGTTCTGGCATACAACAATAATTCCTTTATTTTGCTCAAGAGTCTTCTGAACCAGTTTCTGCTTATGGGATTTGAGATGTGACATTCTACATTTGAAATCTGAGATGGGAGTACTTAAAAGCTAAAGATTCGGTGATGGTGGGAGATATGTTTACCAGTAGTCACAGGACAATTCCCCGTGATGCTCTGCTCCTCCATAGGTTAGTACCTCAGATATGTGAGGGTGAGTCTGAATCACATTCTAGGACCTCAAAAAAGAAATCACAAAATATTGTTTAAACAGTATTTCAGTCCAATGCAAATTCAAGATGGTGGGCATAGAACCTGCTATGATTGGCAATATTGCATACCATTAGTAAGAAGCGCATGAGGCCATTTGTTAAAATATATTTTGTTAAACAGGATGCTGGATACTATGCATTTTGCTGAGGTGTGTTGTGGGAATTATTTTAAATAGAACAGTATATGCAGTTTTCAATTCTCTGTTCTCTTTCATCGTTTAATATAGTGGGGGTTTAGTAGAAATGGACCAATTTTTAGAAATTTATGTATTTTTTTATACCAACCACAGTTTTCCTTCCCTCCTCTCTTCTCTGCCCCCATCCTCTCCTCCTCTCTTTCTGTTCAGAAAATGGCTGTCCTCCCATGAATATCAACAAAATATGGCATATCAAGTTGCAGTAAAACTGAGTCCCTTCCCTTGTATTAAGGCTGACAAGGCAACCCAATGTTAGGAATAGGGTCTCAAAACACTTGTTTTGTTTAGGCAGCCATATTGTTAAAGTATCATAGGTGAACTTTACCTGTCATTTCTTTGAGGAATTATCTCACTGTAGACTTCATGGTCGTCTGGTTCCTATAGTCTTTCTGCCCATTTTCCTTGATGTTCCTTGATCCTTAGTTTCAAGAGTTGTGTTGCAGATGTTCCATTGGTTCTGGGTACCCACAATCAGTTGTTCTCTGCAATTAGACCTGTTTTGGTTTTCTATAGGAGTCTCAATCTGTTGCAAAGAAGGTTTATTTGAAGAGGGATCAGAGATACACTTATTTCTTAGTGCTTTGTTTATTATATTATAACTAAATTGTTTACTGCTCAGTAAGATAAATCTTATTTATATGACTAGACATATGACTGAGGAATGATCCCAGCCTCTTACACATGTCAAGCATTCTGTTATGGAACTGTGACATCATCTGTTCTTTTACTTTATATCATTAGACATGCTGTCACCAAGTTGCCACAGCTAGCCTTGAATTCACTCTGTAGTCCAGAGACACTGAGCTATCAAACTACCTCAGTCTCTTAAGAAGCTGGCAATACAGGTCTGTGCCTCCATGCCTAAGTAAGATAAACTCTTGGAATGTTTATTTTTCTTTTTATTTATTCTTGTTTCATACAATAAATCCTGATTGCAGCATCTCCTTTCTCTTCTCCTCTCAGCCCTACCCCCACCTTCCTTTTCTTCTAGACCCACTGCTCCTCTGTTTCCCTTCAGAGGAAGAGATGGAATATGAATTTTAATAGAAAGGTTTGAGCAATGAATTTTGACACATCTTCCTGACACCACTTATGAGTTACTAGATTGTCCTTATTCTGCCATTTTTGTATAGTTTTTCAGATTAGAAATTTATAAGGTGACCATTATTTCTATGTATTTAAAAAATAAAATGTTATGAGAAATATTTTATAGGATATGGTGATTTAAATTAGATTTTTTAAATTCAAAGAGGTTGTCTCATTGCCCTATGGCAATCAAGATTACCTAGTTGTGGTGATATTTGATTTGTGCTCTAATAAATAAAGCTTACCTGGAGATCAGAGGAAAAAGCCAGCCACTATATTAAACATAGAGACAAGGCAGGGGTAGCATACTCCTTCAATCCTAGTATTCAGAAGGCAGAGATTCATCTGGATGTCTGTGAGTTCAGGGCCATACTGGGAACAGAGCAAGGCATGGGGGTATATGCCTTAATCCCAGCACTAGTTAACTATAGAGGTCTGTAGGTCTGTAGAGAAAGGCAGGAATTGATAGAGCTGGGCAGAGAGAGATGGCAGGGCACAGAAAGGTATATAGGCATGAGTATACAGGAAGTAGCTCTTTAGGGCTGAGAATTTCCTAGAGGTAAGGCTGGCTCATTCTGTTCCTCTAATCTCTCAGCTTCACCCCAATATCTGGCTCCAGGTTTTCTATTAATAAGAACTTTTTAGGTTCATATTTTATCTACTCATTTGTGAGAAAATACAGGTAGTGTCAAAATAATTTAAGGACACACTGGCTTTCTAACCCAAGTTTTTCTCAAAACCCAAGTATAATTTAACATCCTCAGGGAGCACACACATCTTATCAACGAGGAAAGGTCTTCCAAGTAAGGCTGAAGTGTTCTGATAGATTAACCTGACAATTTAGCATCAGAGGCAAATTTAAGACTAGGATCTTCTGATTTCTCTTTAAAGTAAACCAGACCTCAACATCTGTACCATTTTATATGATATATGACCTTGAAATTTCAGCTATGCTTGAAGAAATCTTTTCTAATTCTCTTTCTTTTGCCACCTTGATCGTATATTTTTCTCAATTTGATAAAATTATAGCAGGAAGGTTACATATGCATATATGCATAAACTAACATTGCATATTCAATAACCTGATAGTCAATAGAAAATTGCTTTAACATGCAATTAAGATTTCACTTAACCCAAATCAGACTTTTGTTAAAAAAAAATTAGGTTTTAAAATAAAGTATGATTGAGTTTCGGTTTAATGGAAGTCAGTTATATATGATATATGTTCATGATATATAGTGAAGAGCTTCATAAGTTTTCACTCAACTTTGTGGGATCTGTTGTCAGCTTTTCCTTTCTTCTATAATTTTATTAATTTGTATCTTTTTTTTGTTAGCTTGGCTGAAGTTTTGTGAATGTCATTTAGCATTTCGAAGAACCAACTCCTTGTTTCACTAATACTTTGTGGATTTTTTTGTGCATTAATTTCATCCATGATCTTTAACTTTTTTTCTGTCTGCTTTTTTGGTTACTTTTAGTAAAATTACAAGAATTTGATTACTACAAACTATGGGAAAGCACAATAGTAATGTGTCTACTAAGAGGATGAATGGAAGTACATCCTCACTGGTTGATAAAGACAAATACAGACTACATTTTAAAAGAATAAAATGGAGGGGAAAATGGAATTTAGTTTATGGAAATCACCACACATAGTGAAAATGTACCCAATTTGATTTAAATATGCATCAAACATACAGTATTTTACCAGAATAAGATGTGTGAATAAGCTGGGTGGTGGAGACACATGCCTTTAATTCCAGAACATGGGAAGCAGAAGCAGAAGGATCTCTGAATCTCTGTGAATTCAAGGCCAGCCTGGTCTACAGGGTGAGTTCCAAGACAGCCAGGGCTGTTACACAGAGAAACCTTGTCTTGAAAAACAAAACAAAATAAAAACAAAACAGAAGCCTGTGAATAGGAACAGAATAAATGGCCCACTGAGCTAGAATTTATCAGGAGAGATATCAGTATCCTTAGGATTCTATATGGATCTGGGGAGAGAGCAACCATTTCAGGTCAAAAAAGTTATTATAACTCTAGAAGGGAACAGAGCTGCCTGGAGACTGACTTGTGTGACAAGGCTATAAACTGCTTTCCTCCTTAATCCACACTGGGCTCTGGGAAATGGCTGGATAAGAAGGGTGCTGCAGTCAGTACACATGGGTCCAGTGCTAAAGATGACAACTGGGGTCAAATAGTAATTAAATGGGCTTGAGAGAATCAGAACCACATACATGGCTGTGTGAAGTATTTAAATTTAGGGTGTATTATTTAAGAAGAAGAAAACCAATAGTCTTTGAGTCACAAAATAAATACAACATTTGGTTGGTAGGAGTACATAGAGTGAAGTGAAATCTTCTCAAGACAAATAAAGAAAATTAAAAATACCTGACTGAAATGATTGCTGAAGGCAATGTTAAAATCAAAATAAGTATATTTATGTAGGATTGTTACATGCAAAATACTGGCTATCTGTGGAAAGGCAGAAGATGACCCTTCATAAAAACTTAAATGCCAATTTCTAACATTTTCAGTTAGCTCATTTCATTCTTTCTTGCTCTTAACATATTTAGATAGATATGCTGACATTATGCATACATTGCAAACTTGAGTGGATATGAGAATATTATGTAGATTCTCTCCACAGGGCATTTAAAGAAAAAAAACTACAACCATCTAACTCAAAGAAGAATGTGTCTTAAAGCCTGATATGCACAGCAAATCCAAGATGCATGGTATCCAGACCTCTGCAGTCATCCAGAAATCAGACACCAGGTATTTGTAGAAATCATTTTTCAAGCATACGTCAAGGATGCTTGTACTTGGTAATAGCATCTGTGCATAGATTTTCAGTACGAGTCAATACAAATGGTATTAAGAGAAAATGATATTAAAATTCTTCCTACACCTTTTAAGGAAAATTCTACCACTTAGCAACACTGGTGTCTTCAGGGTGTTTGTTACAGTCAATGAAGATTCTCAGGGCTATTTTAAGAAAATTCTAGAGACCAAGTGTATGAAGGCCATGATGCTTTCAAGTCTTCATATCCTTGGAGTTTTACTCCTTTTAGAGTAGAGAGATAGACTTGATATATCAGGATAAAATTTATTCTCATATTAGGTTGTGATTGTTCTAGAACTAATATCTATTTGTATCAATAATAAAAACCATGATTTGTATTGTGTAAAAATAGCACATAAAGTAAGCATTAGATAAGTAAGAAAGCATCGTGAATAAAACATTATAATTGGACCTTTAGAAGAAAACTGGAAAAGGGAAAAAGTAAGTTGTGAATTGATGGAGTCAGCTATGCCTCTATAGATGATCTCAAGATGATTCTAAACATTTTCCCTAGCCTTACCACTGTATCTATTGATGTTTGTAAAAAGCAATTCATGAACTCCTAGCAGTTGAATGAAGCATCTTAAAAATGAGTAACAATATTTTTAAATAATTCTGTGGCTTCTATATTTCAAGTCATAATGAAAGTGACAAATGTGATAAGTGACAGTATACTGTATTAACTAGATACCAAGCAGCAGATTATAGGATGTTGCAGTAATGTATAATAAAAATATCAGTCAAAACCAAAGAATGTCCCATATTCTTCATGTCTTGCAACATCAAATATTAAGCTAATATTGAATTATTTAAATCAAAATGATCATATATATCTTTTTTTGTACAAATTATTGTTATCTTAAGTTAAATAGTAGGATTGTATGTATATCAAAGAATTGCATTAAGCCATATTCTCATGTTATTTACTATTAATATTGTTTGATTTGTATCCCTGTTTTCTAACCCATATACTCAAGGCCATATAAAAATTTCTTGGGTAAAAAGCGGTTGTGAATGGAAAATAGATTAAGAAGCTAGGATCTGTTAGGATACATTGATTAGAATGTGGGAAAAAGCAGCAGGACTGAAGTTTCTGAGGAATCTTGAATGTTCCCCAATTGGAATTTGAATGGATACTACATTTGAAATTGTAATTTTTTAATAATCTGTACATATTTAAGGAAGAAATGAGTACATACTTGGTATTGTTCAGAATAGGGATATTGGTGTATGAAGTGTTTCGTGGCATAAGTTTTATACTAAAGAAAAAATCTCAAAAACAAATAATTGCCTAAGAATAGAAGGGAATGTAAATCTATCTGTTCAACAGTATTTGCTGAGGGCCTCTTTATGTCTGCCATTATTGAAGTCCTAGAAGTATACTTGAAAGGATTCAATGTGTATTCTCTGTAGAGCAGACGAGCCTCAAACTCACAGAGATTTGCCTGCCTCTGCCCACTGAGTGCTAGGGTTAAAATCATGTACCACCACCATCTGTCAGTGTGCATTCTCAATTTGATCAGACTACTCAAATCACAGATAGCTCCATCTTTATATGCTGTGGATCAGAGGGCAGAAGTTTTAAAAAAATAACCATAATGTGTACCAATTTAATACTGGTAGCTAATATAAAACTGCAAATAGCAACATACACCAGACATGATAGATAGATAACCTTTAATCATGAAGGGGGGTTGGTATTGTTTAGGGAAGACCTACAGAAATATGCAAGATATAATAGGGCCACCTTGAAAGTAGACAGAGAGAAGAGTTGGAAATCCTAAAGTCTAAGAAACTCTAAAACTAAAAACTATATAGAGGAAGAATGAAGCCATTGAAAGACAACAGACCTCACACTGAACATTTTGCTCTGAGACAATGGTGAGTGGTTCAAAGATGAAACAAGAAAATACAGAGCTTCTTAAATATATTTATAAATTATGAAGGCACAAAGAATCTTAGCAGGTGATAAGTCAGGTGTTTTGTGTTCCATACATAGTCATTTTGAGGGAGGAATGCAAGATTTAATGGAACTTGAGGTGGGAGTCTGTGTCTTAGAAATTCACAGTTTCCAGACTATCTGATGATTTCAAGCATCAGGCTATAGTGCTGGTATTTAGATATAGAAAAAATACATGCATTTCCACATAGACAAAGTATAAGATATACATAGGATGTATAAAAATCTGAGCTATAGATAGAAAGAGAAGAAACTAAAGAATAATGATTATAGTACATTTTTGTGACAGAGGCATAATATTTGTGAGAAATTGGTCTGTTTTAAAATTATTCTTATTATCAAGAAATTGGAAAAATACTTCAACACATAATGCTGAGTGCAATATATGATAAAACTCAATGGGATGGTCTAAATGATTTATAATGTAATTGTCATGCAAAAGTGAAGTCATATGCTTTTGAAAGTTAAGTCATAGATTATTCTGCGACGGATAAGAAATTTCACATATCATTGCTCTCACCTTTTAAATATGGCATTAAATGTAAAGATCTTTACAGCTTGACAAATGACCTCTGATTTCTGGAATAAAAGGCCACCTTACAAGCCTGTGCTAAGTGAGCATATATTTAAGGGTACTACTGAAGTTTCAGTGTAATTAGTCATGTAACTATGTATCTAAATGAAATTTTTCTAAATGTATGTATTTGAGGATGCCCCTTAGGTTTCCTTGTGGTTTGTCATAGATCTTGAGTGTTAGCTATCCATCCCCATATTTCCATCTTTACTCTCTAAATTTCCATTCCCCATGACACTTTACACTTCACTTTTCTTTTTCCATCATTCCCCTTCTATCTTCATACCACCAAGATTCTGACCCTACTTCCCAACCACCTCCCTGGCCCCTTGCTAAGTTCTTGATTGCTAAGCCTATTCCAAGGCAAAACACACACATAAAGATTCTAAGCTAGCATCCATGCATGAGAGAGAACCTGTGGCACTTCTTTTCCAGGGTCTGGGTTTCATCATTCAGAAATATTGTTTCTATCTTCACACACTTACCTCTGATTTTTGTAAGTTCATTTTTCTTTCCAGCTACAAATATACTTTTCAATGCCAAAGTGCCAGAAATGTGAAGGATTTCTCCGGGCTTATCAGTACATTACAAAGCAGCTAACTGATCCAAGCCCTGGTAAAATGATATGAGCAGTATTGTCTAAATCAACAGTCTATAGCTATATAAATGTGTGTATGCATGCAACTTACACATATACACATTAAATTAAAATTTAGCATGAACATATGAGAGAAAACACACAGTGTTAACTTTTATCAGTCATATTTTGCTCAACATAAAGATTTATATACCACTTATTTTCTTGAAAGTGTTATGTTTTCATTATGTGTGGCCTAATAAAATTTCATGATATATATATATATATATATATATATATATATATATATATATATATATATATATATATCTTATTTTCTGTATTAATTCATCTGTTGACAGACATCTAGACCAGTTCCATTCCTTATCTGTGTGAGTAGTGCAGCAATAAATATGAATGTGCAAGTGTCTATAGTAGAACTTAGCATGTCTGAGTATACCCAGATGTAATACAGCTAATTCTAATTTTAATTTTTTTTTTGAGCAAACATATACCGATATCTGTAGCAGTGGGATTGGTTTCACTGGCAGTAAATTGGGGTTACTCCTTCCCCACATGTTTAAGCATTTGTTGTGACAAAACTGTATATTTTTTAATGTCTTAGTGTCCACTCTGGCAGTGCACTCTTTATTATGATGGAGGTTTTTTCTCTTGCATACATTATACCAAATCTCACACCTGCCATGAATGACATTAAAATTATTTTGATAGTTTCTTTGTTGAGGCCTTGAATTAATATACTAAATGTTGTATTAGTGGTTTATACTGTATACATATGTGAAATATATATGTCTTATATATAATAAATCTTGAAAGGGAGAGTGGGGACGGAGCATAAGTGCAGGGGAGGAAATAACCCAAAATGAGAAGGTCCAGAGAGACAGGGAGGAGAGTGAAGCTGAGCAAAAATGTGTGCAAACGACTTAGTGAGACTGATTGTTTTTATTGTAACTTCACAAAATGTTTAAAACTAGAAAGCATGTAATATAGCTTTTGATACAAGTCTCACTCAGTTTGCTTAAGTTTTTAATTAATAATTGTGTTCTTTGACAGCTTCACACATGTATGTAATGCATTCTGATTATTTCCTCCCCTTGCCTCTGTTCACCCCTCGCTGTTCTCCATTTTGCTCCCCAAATTCTTTCCCAAATTTGTGATTTCCCATCTGTTTTGTGACCCACTGAGTTCAGCCACTTGTGCCTGGGTGACCACGGGTTTAGAAGTGGCCATTGGAATCTGTAGGCTCACCATAACTGGAGACAAACTGAAGACAATGAACACTTCTCACAGAATCAGCCAGTAGCCAGTAGTTTCATCAAGGCCTTTTCCACATCCATGGCTGGCTCTTAGTAGGACTGGTCTGATGCCACCCCCCTCAGTAATTCCAGTTGTTGTGAGTTCAGGGTTACAGTGTGGTGGTGTGCCCAGAAGATGACATTCCATATTCTGTTTTCCTATCTTCTGTCTCCTATTTTCTTTCTATACTTTCTTCTGTGATTTTTTTTTTTAGCTTTAGAAGTCATAGTTTAAATGTCTTGGTTAGAGTTAAGCCCCCAGAATAACTGATTTCTATCACCTTGGATAGACATGTTTCTCTGCATTAGCTGCTATTCATCACAAGGGGATTCCTCTAATTAAGGCAGAGAGTAGTATCTGTCTGTTTGGTATAAGCAAATATTTAGAAGGCAGTCTGATCGTATGCCCATTCAGATAAGCAATGGTAGTAGGTTCCCTGCGGGACCTATTGTTTCCCCAGCAAAGGAAATGTCAGTAGAGACTGTTCTGAGCTTTGAACTTGCATGTGTTCACTATAGAATTAGCAGAACTTAGGAGCTTGTTGTGTGACAAAATTTTTCCTGGAAAGATAGAACATACATATCTACTCACCATAGATAGGGAAACCACAAACCAAAGTATGGATACCACCAAAGTCCTATTTGGTTAACAAATGAGTCTTATTGGGGAGTGTCCTTTTCCACTGACTCTGGTCTAAACCTCTTCCAGGCAGCTTGGCTGGTTTCTGTGTTTTCTAGGAAGCTCTCTCAGAGTCTCCTTTGCAGCTTTTCTCCTCTGACAGTCTTCTTGACAGCTCAACTGTCTCTCATCTAAGAGGGTCTCATCTTTTGTTGCTTACTCTGACAGGGCAGAGCCTAGTGAATCTGGTCAGTTCTAGGGATTTCCTGAAGCAATTTTGAGTTGTTTACCTTCTTATTTAAGGGGCATTCCTGCAGGATGGGATGTTCCAATCTCAGAGGAATCTGTTAACCCAACAAAGCTGCTGTAAAATTGGCAAGAAAAAATATAAGATGAGATGGATATACGTATTAAATTATTTATTATAAATAATTTATTATTTATTTAAGGCAAGTATATTTCTATGTTATGCCAAATATTTTCTGAGGTAAAGCCCCTCTTGGAATGATGTCATACATCTGAATTAATAGTGTCAATAGAGAGGACAGGATTCAGGAGAAGATAGTAAAACTTATATTACCTTTAACCAGAGACAAATATGAGATGATCCTAACAAAAATAATATTCAGTTGAAAATAGAAAATCTTCCGTTTGGGAGATTAAAACAAGAATTAATATTGGGTTATATCATAACTCAAAGATAAATTGATAGAAAAAGTAATTCTACAGAATTTTAGATCTCAGATACAAGATGTGTGTGTGTGTGTGTGTGTGTGTGTGTGTGTGTGTGTGTGTGTGTGTGTGAAGGAGTTAGGGAGTGTCCACCTGTGAATATAAATACAGAAACACTTAGGGTAGAGCTTTAACAAACCCTGACTATTAAAGAAAACTTGGCAAAGTCACTTTTTAAATCATATTCATATAATCTGAACTACAAAAACAGTCTTAGAAAGGCTGGAATAATGTACAGCTAGCAACATAGACTAGTGGGTAAAGGGATCTGTTGTCAAGCCTGTCTCCTGACACCAATCTCCAGAACCCACCTGGTGGAAGGAGAGAATCAACTCCAGTACATTGTCCTCGGGCTATCTCTTACCTTCTGTGTCCTGTGTGCAACCACACACACACACACACACACACACACACACACACACACACACACCTTACATTTATATATAATAAAGTATATTAAATATCATTAAATGACATGTCCAATTGTTGAGCAAATGAAACAATACTAAGGCACTGACCTTTGCTTAATTCTGGAAATGGGTTCCATGAACTTCTTTCACCCTGTCTGTGACTCAGCCACAACTGCTGTACTTTTCCATCTCTATGATGTATGCTTCTACTTACCTTATATAAACTACCATCCCAGCTGGACTCCCATTCAGAGGCTGCCATTCTGTGTCTTGACTTAATAAATATCTCAAGTGAGACCTTGTTGTATGCTGTGACTCTGTGGTAACTCTCATGCTCCCAAAAGGCCTGGATACCCTTTCATCAATTGTATTAGATACAATAAAAGACAAGATATAATTTCATATATGAAGTAGAAACATATTACATTTCCACATATTTTAATTTTGGAAAATAAGTAAATAAGATCTAACATTTGAGACCATGATATATGAGGCTTGTTTTTCTTTGCATCAAGTCACATTGCAAACTTAACATAATTCATGAGGAAGACAGTGATAAACCTGGTATAGACATCTGTATCACAGGTTCTCTAATCACTTGTTAGTGAGAAGCAAGAAAAGAAGACCAAAAACTAGATTTCAACACAGTAAAGCATATTACAATGTCAGTGTTATTTCATCCTGTGGCACTAGTATACAATGCCTCAGCTGTCCAATGCCAGAATAATCTTCTCACTTCATTCCAGCCTGAATTCAAATTAGTATGATGAGCTCTCATCCATCTCTTACTTCCCAGAGTCTATGAGATGGAAAGCATCTACTCTAAAAATATAAAACTTCCTGCAAATGCAATTTTACATTAGAATTTTGAAAATGAATGTAGAACTCAAAGAATATTCCAATAGCTACACAAATAATATACCCTCTAATGGGAAATCATTTTAAAATGCTATTCCTACTGTTGCAGGATATTTGATTGCATTGTGAAACCTAAGAAAGTGTTAATAAAATTAACCTTCGGTCAGGAGATGGAGCCAGCATCTAGTTGACAGAATTAGCCATAGGGAGTACAGAGGAGCCAGAAAGACAGATAGAGAGATGCACAGGAAGGAGTAAGGAGGAACTTGGAGTTTGGCAGTCTTTTTTTGGTTTGGGTGGGGGAGGGGCTGGAGAGATTGCTCTCTTGCAGGTTCTCTGGCCAAAAAGGAAGGGTCAACTGGTTGTTTCTTAGCCTCTCTGAGCTACCAGGTTTTTACCCCAGCATCTGTCTCCAGAGTCATTATTTGTAGATAGAATGGTAGAAACTTAGTTAAAACTATACTTGGCAGCAGCAGCAGAGCAGGTGCCCGTGGGACCGAAAATCTGGCCAAGCTGTGGCCTGAGCAGTCTGGTGCTTACTGTGCAGCCCGGGTCACAGATTGTAGTTAAAATATCAGTAGATTCAGGTGCAGCCACTAAGCCAGCAGAAAACAACACCTACTAACACCATCATGGCATTATACAGTACTCTTATCTGATAGCATGTAGGTATCTTCTATACAGTCTTAACAGAAATTAATAAAATACGTAGACACAATAAAAGAGCTCAGTTGACCAAAATGCCCCAGGACACAGCGTAACACATGCCCTGTGTGAACTAGAGGACTAACAAGTGAATTGAATTTAGAGAAAGTGAAATATAAACTAGTTTAAGTTTTATAATTGCTTATGAAACAGGAGTTCCTAGCTAAAGGAAGTTTTTTATGATCCTAAAATATTCTGACAGAAATTACAAAATGCAGTGATAATGAAATCAAACTGTCTTTAACTCCTTAATCTCTCTTTAAAAAATAATGTGTGCATGTCTTTGAGAGAACTTGAAGCTCAACGCCATAAAAAAGAAAGAGGACTGTAATATTACAGTCCCTTCCTACCCCTGGTCCTTTGTAATTTCATATGACAATTGGAAATGAGACAGTTCATATAAAATTACCAGTTACTTGCTCCCAAAATATGATTATTTATGGTACAAAATCCTGTTAACAACCAAAATCTCTGTTATCATATAAATAGCATGCAACCTGTCAGATTTTATCCATCTGGCTTCCCGGTAGTTAACAAACATCAATTTCAGAATCAAGGCTACAGGAAAACCCTCTACCTAATCTCTTGATATCCAGATCAACCAAGGTTAAACATACATCTATGTTTAAAATTCAAATATATCTCTCCTTAATCTATCATCTTCCTCAAGAACAAAACAACACACGCATGAGATAGATCAATAGATATAGATAATAGATATATAGACAGACAGATAGACAAATAGATGATAGATAGATGATAGATAGATAGATAGATAAATAGATAGATAGATAGATAGATAGATAGATAGATAGATAGATAGAGGGTGGGATGGAGTGAGTTTAGTTATTTTAGGTGCATTTCTTTAGTGTGCTTTTAAGTTTAAAGATATTTTCTCTTTTCTAAATGCCAAGAGCTTATAAAATGTCACCTGTGGCTTGTCACTGTGTTACTAGAATTTTATTTACATTACTGTTTCTATTTTTGTTCATTTTAGTCAGAAGCATGCAGGGTAAACTATGTCCTGTGTTCTAAATTTCTGTAGAATTTAATCTGAGATACCCCAATGGGAATTCATGAATGCAATGTAACTTTTGAAGACACAAAACAGTCTAAAGAATTTCCACAGGAAAGCTCCAATCAGATTCTCTTTGTGCCACATCTGGTATTAATGAATATCAGGAAACCTTTGATGACATAACTGAACTAGAAACTAACCTGTCAGAGACAATCCAGATAGATCTTATCCCTTCCCACCAAGCAACTTCCATGCTAGTAGTATCTTGCTTTGTTTGCTTGTCCAGTGTTTTCATCTGATGTCAAAGGTAGAGACTACACTATATTAGGGATGATGACTCAGCATTTTAGCAAACACACACACACACACACACACACACACACACACACACACACACACACTGAAATAGGTTCTTTCAATGATATTTCTACAGAAACACTCATCTCCTCTATCAGAGGGATGATTTATTCATTGTATCCAGACTAACCTCTTAATTTGTACCTGTTATATATTAAATACACAAAATAAAAGAAGTATGAAATCAGAATAAGTTTACCCTCTCAGGACCAGGATACAGCAGAATGCTGGAGTTCTTTGTTTAGATAGGAAGAATTCTGCTAATGGTGTATACTTAATACTGAAGAGATGGCCACTTCGTTAATTTTAGTGACAAGTACTGAAAAGCATATAATATGGCTACTTATATAATTTTGATACATCAGTGTATTTTAGTATAGCACTCAAAGGGACAATATATAAATATCAAAGCCAGAATCACATTTTTTTCTAAAGAAGTGACCTCTCTCTCTTCCCATATATATGCATATGTGTGTGTGTGTATCATATGATGTGAAATTTCAATTTTAATTTGAAAAATTGTAGTCAATATAAATGAAGTAGATAACCTCAAGGTACAATTAAAATATCTCTAATGATATGTTGCTAAAAGAAATCTGTTGGAAATCAGTTTCCATAGAGCACCATTCTGATTTTATGTTTGGCATTATATACTTTAAATAGATTGTTATATGGACAAAATAACACATTACCAATAACAGGAAAGAAGAGAAAATTAAATAAAATAAGGCTGCTAATGCCCCAAATTACAAGGTATGAAAATTTGTACTTAATTTTTAAATCATCTTTACTTTTGAGCTGGATATATGTTTTATGAGAGTTACCTTATAAAGTTGAGTTGTTTAAAGCTAAGGTGAAATCTGGGATTTTGTCACTGAAACATCTGAATATTCACTGGGGTTAAGATCTACCTGATCTTATTATTTTAGCCAAATGTTTGTATTCAGTGCACATTATGGGTTACCATAAGGTATTACTTCTAGAAAAAAAAACATTCAATTTCTCTTTCATCTTTTCATTAAAACACAGGCTTCCAAATGCCTAAAATATTTAATTAAAACAGAAATTTCTTCAAGAAAAAAAACAGTACCATTCTGTTACATTTTGACTTGTAAAAATAAACTGCCATATTTTTGTCTCTTTAAAAAGAATGGAATAATCATTGTGCATTCTGAATTAAGTATATAGATACTTAGTGCATGTCAGATTATATAATCAAATATGAACTGTTAACTGAAGGTTGATTTTTCCCTACTATTTTTCAACATTCACCATTGGCCATTTCCTCTTTGTTATGTAATTATATTCTGAACACTAATTTGTCATTGTGTAACACGAATCTTAAAGGATCTTATAATAAAAAACCAGAGCCAGATATTGGGATGAAAGCTGAAAGATCAGAGAAGCAGAACAGCCAGCCACTAGCTTACCTCTATGAAATCCTCAGCCTCAAGAGAGCAAGTTCCTGTTCCCTCATGCCTTATGTACCTTTCTGTATCCTGCCATATTACTGCCTGGGATTAAAGGCGTGTGTCACCACTGCCTGGTTCCGTTTCTGTCATGCAGCCCACTGTAGCCTTGAACTCACAGAGATCCACGGATTAAAGGTGTGTGCTACCACTGCCTGACTTCTATGTCTTATTTAATGTCTGCCTCTGTCCTCTGATCCCCAGGTAGGCTTTATTGGGGTACACAATATATTACAACACAGCATTGCTTACAGAAGTCATTGCTCCTGATTCTGAGTCTTTAGGATTCAAGCCCCTGTACAATTTGATGTCAGTTTACAGTTGCTGGGTATATCTAAGTCAGAATCTACCAGGCTCTGTTCTTTATCTTTTCTCAAAACCATAAACTCTCCACTACTTCACACTGGAAGCAGAACCAATGGATGAAATGTCCATCACTTCAACTCTTCTCTCTCATCTATCATTCAACTTCCTTAACTGTAAAGCCCAGCAGCTGAAATGACTACATAATTAGCAAAAGGAACATGTGGAATTTCTTGTACTAAATATGGTCCATCTGCATGAGGGTCCTTCTGCAGCTGCCTAGACTGCATGCATGTGCAGCCACAGACAGGACCTCCATCAGCACATATTTATATTATCTGTTACCTCAGGACTCCTGTCATTTATTCTTGACATTTCTCTATGTATAGTCACACCATAGCATATTTTGTCCTCTGTGTGGTGATATTTTGTTTGTGATCTAACAAATAAAGCTTGTCTGAAAATCAGAGTGAAGAACTAAGCCACTAGTTAGCCATAGAGGCCAGGTAGTGGTGGCACACACCTCTGATTTCAGCCCTTGGGATCTCATGCCTTTAATCCCACTAATAGAGAGGTAGAGACAGAAAGTGATATGGCTGGCAAAGAAAGGAATATAATGCCGGGGGAGATAAGATCTCACTCTCTTTCAGACTGAGGAGTTGGCAAGGTAAGAGGTGGTAGCTGTAGATTACTCTTCTGTCTCTCTAATCTTTCAGCATTTACCCCTATATCTGACTCTGGGTTTTTATTATTGAGACCAATTAGGATTTGTGCTACACCTCTGTATTCATTATCTTCATCCTTCACTCTGTTGACATACTGGATTGGACCGTTCTTTATCCTGGAGTACTATACTGTGTATTGAGAAGAATTTAATGTCATCTCCTTCTCTGTTCATTAGATACTATGAGTGCCCTCTCAAAATCCATTGCTGTAAATCAAAGACAACTTTTCAAATTTCCATAAGAACACTGCTGTTCTCTGTAGATAATCACTGCTCCACTTGCTATGAGTGATGTTTGCAAAGTACAGAGGGTCTTCAAGCTGATATGCCTAAATACTCTGGAACAGTTTCTGAAGTCTATAGCATCAACTCTAGCATGTCATCATCACAACTGACATCATCTTGGTTGGCCCAATGTAGCCTTCTGCATCTTATCAATTTTTAAACTAAGCTCAAATTTCACTTAAAGGCTTAGAATTTTATTCACAAGCTTTTCAATATTTTTGTAACTCTAATAATTTTATCATATTCTTTGGCCACATATCTCTCTTACCATTTTCATATTCCTGATGTGTTAGATTTTATGTTAATTTAACATATAATCATCTTACGTATTCTTACATTACCCCACACATATTATTGATCCCTTTCTGCCTTGCATAACAAGCATTTTGTGTAAATGCTCTGTCACTAAGTGTAAGTAATTAAGAAAGATTAATGATTTCAGTTGTTCGAGGCATTTCCAAAACCTAGAAGGAGTCCATCTTAGTGACATTACACTGAAGGAATAAACAATTTCTTGCAAGCATATGTTCAGATATGGGAAGATCAAAGTAGTAAACTTCCATTATGTCTGTCATTTGTCATGTCACTCATGAACTGTAAATGCGTATCATTTTCTCCAAGTTTAATTTGAATTATAGTCTATGCATGTTTGAGGCACATGGAAGATTTATTATCCACATCAGTGTTATACTGCTTAATGTATACTAGGTATTTATACATTTTTATTAAAAGAAATAAAATGGATAGAAGAAAAAAGATCAAGACAGAGAAGAGGAAGAAACAGAAAATGTTTCTATGTAACTTGAAATCTTCCAACACATGAAATACAGATTAATATTTAGGAAATTGTCTTTCTTCTGTCCATAGACTGACCATGCTATGACTGGGATCTTAATGACCAACATTAGTAAGTGTATTAATAAGAGCATACACTGGCCAGCCTAGCACATTGTCACACACCAGCACCAATCCCTGCTCCTCGAGTTTGAGGAAGATCGCAAGCTGGAAGATGGCATGGACTACAGAGCAAGACACTGTTGAAGAAGGGAGGAGGCTAGATATTCTAGTTGTTCACTAAGCACTTTGTACACAGTGCCTTAGATGTCTTCGATGGACCAACACATTCGAAGTACTCCTGATGATTTGGATATACTATTTTTGTTGATTTAATAAGTTTTGTCATTCTAATTGCAAAATACCATACCTATATGGTACATTGCCATTTTATATATGATTGCCCAATTTTTTAATCATAAAAACCTTATTAACCTCACAAAATACTTATGTATACATGTTTACAATCCTTTCTTCAGCTTTTTGAAATGTACAGTACATGATGTACATCCGATCTCATTCTTCTCTGCTGTAGAACACCACAACTTAATGCCCCTCCCTTTCTCTCCACCACCATCCATAGTGATATCATCTAAAAGCATTTAGTTTACCTCATCCTGATGTATACGTATTCAGTAATATGTGATGTAAGACTTGTCCAGCCAGAGATATTAGATTTTATAAGAAAGAAAGAACACCTTTGCATTTAATGCCTCATCTTACTGAACATACAATTTCCATTTTATTTAGAAAAATATTATAAATTGAATCACACACTTGCATAAATGCCCATATGGTTTTCATTGTATGTAGACACCCTTTGAACATCTGAACATACTCTTATTCAGAGAAGACAGGGGCTCAAATATGTCCTTCACTGATGTGTTGACTGAGAATTCAAAATCACAGTTCCTCACGATTACACTTTGATTATGAATTTAAATCTCTTGAAGTCCATCTGTTCATCAAAGTGTAATTTACTGTCAAGTCCAATAAGTGACAGAATATTCCTTTCCTTTACGTCTGACCTTGTTTTTGGCACAGAAGAAGCTGATTCAAATATGACAAACTTTCCCCCGACAGCTGGACGATTGTTCACTGTGGCCAAATGAGAAATCTGTCGCAGGGAAGAGACAGGCTCGTTGCACCACATATTTTACCATTCTGCAACATTCTTTCTAATGCATTTATTACTCCTCAAATTTCCCTTTGCTGTATTTAATAATTTTCTACCTTTATGCTCTGTTAGTCCAATGAAATGCATACATCACATATCTGACAAGCTTTGATATATAACCTGTGTCTCGGGCTTGTTACATTTTTAAGTGGAAATTCCACCTTCTTTTCCCTCATGTTTCTCTTCTTTGAAACATCGAGTAGGCTGTAATTTCGCCTCTAGTTTGAATCCAAGTCATAGCTTAAAAACAAAAGTTCCTACTCATTGCACATGAGGGCTCTTTCCCGAGTGATGAATGTCATGTTTTAAATTTGCCCTTACTTTTCTTAATATATTTTAATTTATTCTTTGGGGATTTCACACAACATATCCACTTCCTCCCCCCACCCCATCCTACCACCAAAGAGAAAAACAACTGGTAGAATTTAAATCTCACTTAAAATTCTAGAATGTCATTTGAATCACTTTTATGAGAAGCATAATTGTCTGGTTAATCATGATGAATAAAAAGAATCTGGACTTTCTCTTTTCATGACTTCTATTCTCCAGAGTAAACTGGCATAGTCATGACTTGATTCTTCTTCCAATGGGTCAGTTGATGGTCAGTGGTAGCCACATTGTATGGATTATTTCCCTAATATTACTTCACCATGTGAGAATGGTTTGATCTCACATCCTTAGAAAAATGTGCACAGAGTGCACATTACTATTATAATATGCCATTTCAATTATTCTACTTTGCTAATAATCACTACCATCTATCTCTTATGACTGTTCTACATTTTATTACATATGTGGGAATAGGGTTCTCTCTCTCTCTCTCTCTCTCTTAGTCTATAAGAACATTATAGTTCTTTGACTGTGATATAAGAAATTAAGCTTCTTCTGTATAGCCTGGAGGATGTGTCATAAGTTAAGATTAGAATTGTTTATTAGTTATTGATTTGGAGTAGTGTTTGGTACATGGAGTTTCCCTATTTTTGATAACATCTAAACAATGCTATTAATGATAACTAATATCATTAATATTAGATCATCAAAAGGTATATCCTGTAATATATTTTCATTTTGATGTCCTTAAGGTTTAAATGTATTTGAGCAATTGTTTGACTTTGTAAAATGCATTGAGTTAATTTATGTCATTTTGTTAAATTCATTGTATTTTACAAAATCAAACATGATGTGGAATGTAACAGGAAGATATTTATTCTTCAATCAAGAAAATTACATAGAACTACAAATGTGAGGTCATTTTCATCTCTGTCTCTGTCTCTGTCTCTCTCCCCTTCTTATGCAAGAATCCTTAGGTTCAATAAATGCTAGTTACTTAGCCTTGTGTCAAACATATCTAAGATTATGATGCTGTCTGGTTACATATCAAGTAGTGACAAAGAAAAATTGAGTGCTAAATTACGGGTCACACTAAGAGTAGAACAGCTACCTCCATAGGAAAACAATCAAAATTTTCTCTAAAAATAGATCCAGTTGAATCCATTGATTGTCTGTAGCTCTTTATCTAGGAGTGGACCTGTGGTAGTATTGTGTTCCCCAAAATATTATGCACCCTAACAAACTTATCTGGGGTCAGAGACAGAATAGCCACTAGATACAAAGACTAGAAAATGGTGGCACGCACACCTTTAATCCTAGCATTCCAGAGGTAGAAATCCCTCTGGATCTCTGTGAGTTCAAGGCCACATTGGAAACAGTCAAGCGTGGTGACACATGCCTTTAATCCCAAGCAGTGAGCCTTTAATCCCAGGAAGTGATGGCAAAAACTGAAAGATATATAAGGTGTGAAGACCAGAACTAGAAGCATTTGGCTGGTTAAGCATTCAGCTGAGAAACATTTGGATATGAGGACACAGAGGCTTCCAGTCTGAGGAAACAAGATCAGCTGAGAAGTCAGTGAGGTGAGGTAGCTGTGGCTTGTTCTGGTTCTCTGATCTTCCAGTTCATCCCAATACCTGGCTCAGGTTTGATTTTATTAATAAGATTCTCTAAGATCCTTTCTACATGGACCCTTGTGTAATTGTCCTCCTATGTTGGCATGTTCACTAGTATTGTCATGATGTAGGTATTGTTTAGGCAACCATATTGCTGAGATCTCATTGGTGAAGTCTCACTGTCATATCTAGAAGACACTGTCTGGCTGTATGTGTCCCAATCCTTCAGCTCTTACAATCTCACTAATCCCTCTTCCTTGATGCCCTCTGTACCTTAAGTATAAGAGCTGTGTTGCAGTCGTGTCAATTGGGGCTGCGTACCCATAGTCACTTATTCTCTGCACTATGACCAGTTGTGAATGAGTTTAAAAGCCTCTGTCTGATGCAAAATGAAGCCTTTTTAAATAACAATGAACATTCAACACATCCAATGAAAATAAAATATTTTTTAAATATGAAAATTTATTATACTATGCAATTTTCTCTGTGTAAGTGGTTGTGAAAGTCACCATGCTTTACTTCTTCTGGAAATCAATCAAGGGCATCAAGTAGAATAAACTAAAAAGCTCAGGAAACTTCTCCTTTTTGAAACTAAATAATAGATACACACTATAGATTTCAGGATGCAGGTAAGATGTTAAAGCAAATGAGGAATATTTATTGAGCATCCCTTTCAGTCAGCCCCTGATTCAGGTCCTTGGATTACATGAGTTCATAAAATTAACAGAAGCTCTTGTTTTAACAGGACTTTTGTACAATTTAAAAGAATAAAAAAAAAAAACCTACACACTGTACCACATGATGGAAGACAGTGAATTGTGTGGGGACAGGTACGGCAGGTAAAGAGAACATATAATGAGATTGAGAAAGGACTGGGCCATCAAGAAGATGCAATGGACATTTTCTAGACTCTTCCAAATCCATATGTTAAATAAAACCCTAATCTTGAAGTGCTGATATATGAAGACAGTGCCTTTCTGAGCCACTTATTCCTGAACACTGGCAATCAGATTGGTATTTTAAACAAAAGCTGAAAGACAGTATGCCCCTACCCTCTATGGTTCTTTCGTGACAATATAAATGGTAATTGCAAAGAGAGAAGGGATTTCTCATGAGCCACAAGGTCTGCCAGACTTCTGTTCTCTAGAACCATAAGAAATAAATGTTTGTTGTTGAAATAACATAGTCTGTGGTAGGTTCTCATAGCTGTTTGATCTAAGACAGACTGACTTGATAAGAAAATGATTTGGAGGCAAGAACTTGAGAAATTGGTGCCAGATAGAAGAAACAGATAGTGGAAAAGCCTAGAGGACAGTACTTCTTGAGGTAGCTGGAATACAGTATCATACATAAGTCCTATTTCCATGGGGAATTATCAAGATTGACCCCTGACTTAAATCATTCTTGGAAACTTAAAAATAAATGTACTATGGAGAGTACAGTGTATTTTTAATATAAGCTGTTAAACTTTTGCCTTTTCTAGATCTAAAGCTACTTTCTTCAGTTTACTTAATGACAATCACCGAATGCTTGCAACATATAGTGTGTGGGGGGAGTGTGGGGGTGTGGGGGTATGGGGGTGAGCTGCCTGACCTGCCAGCAAGTGACTCAGATCTTCACTACTTCAAAATATGGCTTGACATTATTTTGCAAACCAATTCATTAGATTCCTAGGAGGGTGTGTTTACATAGTTATCACCATTTTCTCATCTATTATTTTCATTTTTATTTTAAAGTCAGGGAGAAATAAGAATGACTGGATATTTTATTAACTTAAAAGAAAATCAAGGAAGTATTGATACATGGAATTGCTATGTTAAATTCCCATCAGCTTCATTTATTGGAATAGAGTAGAGATGAACTTGGAATCAAGAACACTTAAAATATCACAAGATCGTTGGGTTTCTTTGGAGAATTGAGAGTTGTATTCTTAGATAAAACATTGCTGACACTTGACAACATTGCTCATTCATAAGGCAAACAGCTTGTTCTGTTTATTTAGCCTCTGAAATAAACGGCATCTCTGCATTGGTGAAGCTCACAACTTACATAACTTTACATCATAACTTCCATGATATGAAAGATATTCCTAGTTAGAACCATGGATAAATTTCTGGGTTGCATATATAATCTGTTGGAAATTTTTCATTAATAATAATAACAAGTTACTTAAAAGCATGTTAAAACCTGTAATTATATAACATATCATGAAATAGAATTTTTTTTTTTTTTTTTTTTTTTTTTTTTTTTTTTTTTTTTTTTTTTTTTTTTTTCGAGACAGGGTTTCTCTGTGTAGCTTTGCGCCTTTCCTGGAACTCACTTGGTAGTCCAGGCTGGCCTCGAACTCACAGAGATCCACCTGGCTCTGCCTCCCGAGTGCTGGGATTAAAGGCGTGCGCCACCACCGCCCGGCATGAAATAGAATTTTTCACAATGCCCGTTTCATTCATCCCAAATCTTTTGCCCATTATTATTTGAGGAAAGTACAATTAGATAGATATATACAGAGACTGATTTACATGCACATTTAAACTTACTCATGATTTATATTCAACATAATATATCAGTATGTTTTGGGAGTAAATAATATGAATAAAGAAAAATATACCAGGAACATTGTCTAGTAAAGAGACTATAGCAGATGGCATATGTCCTTATCAACTACAAAGAAGAGCAAGGAAGCCAAAATTTGCAAAATAACTTTTGTTCAAAAAGTGGGAAAACAATTAGATACTTATTAAGCAATTAACTCTAAAGTAAATTGCTCACATGAACTTTCATTTGATACTTAGAACACATATTACAAATCTGTATATGATAATGAATGGGCACATTTTTAGCAAATATTAAAACACTTTTATACACATGTTTACTCTAACATGCAGAGTTATGATGAACTGATGTCTTATGAGATAATCTCACAAATGGATGATATATAGATGACTCGTATACGGAATATGCTTTAAAACTATGAAGAGAATTAAGTCAGAAAACAGTAACAATAGTATATTATTTAAGATATTTTGATATGCATTTTTGAGCAGGGTATCAAATAATTTGACCATATACTTCAGCTTATCTATGGAGGTATATAAGTTCATCACACTTAAGGGGAAATATTCTGTATACTTCTGGAATTACATAAACTAGGGCTAGAGTGATGGTTCAAATGGTTAAGGGCACCTGCTGCTCCTGTAGAGGACTGTGGTTTGGTTCCAGCACCAATACTGCAGCTCATAACTCCTTGTAACACAAGTTACAGGGAATCCAATGCCCTTTTCTAGTCTCTGCAGACACAAAGTATGTATGTGGCATACACATACATTTAGAGAAAACATGCATAATAATAAAATAAAAATAAGTCTTAAAATATAAAATAAAATGATATAAGCTTAGAGTAGAGTCTGAAGTTTGTTTTGAAATAAGGAATCAAAATTTTTTTTCTATGCTGAGGTGGACAGTCACATGTTCTCTACATGGATTGAATTACCAAAGTTCCTTCAAGCAAAACTACGTTGCCTCTTTTTCCCCCTCTGTTAAAAACTCATTTATTTGATTTCATTTCAGCATTTGAACAAGAGGTGAACAAAATCCCAAAGTTTTACTCCAGAGAAGGAAGGAGTTTCGATCACAAAATATTAGCACAAGGATGTTCCAAAATATCATGCTATTCTCTGAGATTAGGGTTTCTTATGATAAGTGATATAAATCAGGTATAGAAAAACAAATGGTGTCTTATCACTGAAATGTGAGACTGAGAAATTAACATGACTGAACTTCAAAACGGAATGGTGATTACCGGAATATGGTGTGGTGTAGCTAGAGTTTTCCTGCCTTGCCCACAGTTAGGACAAATCTCGTCCCACAGCCACTCAGACCCAACCAAGTAAACAGACACTTATTTTGTTTACAAACTGTATGGCCGTGGCAGGCTTCTTGCTAACTGTTCTTATATCTTAAATTAGTCCATTTCTATAAATCTATATCTTGCCACATGGCTCGTGGCTTACCGGTACTTTACATCTTCCTTGTCCTGGTGGCTGCTGTAGGCAGTGACCCCTTCTGCCTTCCTGTTCTTTTATTTCTCCTCTCTGTTAGTCCCGCCTATCCTTCCTGCCTAGCCACAGCCAATCAGGTTTTATTCATTGGCCAATCAGAGCAACTTGACATACAGACCATCCCCCAGCACAGCCAAGTGCAGACCATCTCAGACACCTGCACTCAGGCCCCGTGATCCTAATCATCCTCTATGCAGACCTGCTGTGTAAAGCCACGAGGAACCCAAGAGCAGGCTCCCACAGGACATACAGAACATCCCACAGCAGTGTGGAAAATGAGTTACTGGGAATGGTTGTCTTAGTTCTTTTTCTATTGTGATAAAGTAACTAATGAAATCAAGGTAGCTCACATTTCTAGGCATTGTCCATCATGGGACTGAGTTCCTGGCAGCAAGAGCTTTAAGCAACTGGTCACATCTAATCCACAATCAAAAAGGGTGATAATGCAAGTTTCTACCAAGTATTCTTTCTCCATTTACACAGTCCAGGATACCACCAGGGAATGTCCTACCTGAAGCATGTGAGGCGTCTCACCTCAGTTAAAGCAATCAAGATAATCTCCCGCAGGTTTGCCTAAAGCCTTGTCCTGATCTGAGGAAATAAAGTTTATCTTTTTTATCACTCTACCTTGACCTTTGATTAAAAGAGAAATACACTATTAATAAAACCACTGGCTATTTTCAGCTCAATAAAATAAACATTTGGGCATATGCATCTGTAAGAATCGAGTTCACATGAACAGTATATTAGAAGATAAAATACAAATCTGAAGGAATATATTGTTCTAACCTATGTTGCATTTCATTTATGCCATTTGAGTCCAAGAGTAGAAGCAGATCACCTTGGTATAGAACATTGGATTGATTTTTTCAACATAATAAGGGCAGCATAAATACTATTGAGGAAATACCAAAAAAATCCCCTGATTTTGTTCCTTCTGAAAATGAAGGCGGTTACACTTTGATTCAATTGATGAGAAGGGACTGGATATGAGGTGCTAATTAATGGTTTGGTGTGCACCATGCTAAACTGTTTTCCTGCTGTTCTTTCTGTCCTTTCTACTAAAAGCCAGCAGGCCTGGGCTTCCATTGCCCAGATGTAGGACAGCATTTCTACTTCTGCCTGCCAATAATGCCTTGTGATCTGATATGTGAGCAAGCCTTTCTCAAATGGCTTTTGAAGAAACTCTTAGAAGTTTGAACATCATAAAATTTCTTAAAAAGCTAATAAGGCCCTTGAACCAATTCACCTACATCATCTGAGCTTTTTAGACATGACTGGTGTCCTTTGAAGACAATTAAAGAAAGAGAGAAGGTAATGGGTAAAAAAATCTCATTCATCATAGGGAAAGCACAGAACAACCAAATTGGAAATTTAAGTAAATTCATATATATCAGTGTAAGTTTAACCTTATATGTAGATTTGGCTGGATGCTCCTCTTTAGTTCTATATGGTTAATTCCTAAAAATAAAACCATACAGAAAAAAATTGCCAATTAAGATGTATTTGCTTATTTATTATACCAGTGCCTATTCCCCACACACATTTGGTTCATCTTTAATTTATTTATCATATATGCACATACAAAAGAAATATGTTATACTGCTCTGTTATCATTAATACATATTTCATAGGTGAGATAGGTAAATTCCAGGATGCAAAATGACTTGTTCAATGTCTAGAACTGTTACACAAATAGTACAACATTCCTACTATAAGTTTTGTCTCTAACTTTAGGCTACTGTATTACCAAGTAAAAGTAGTTTCAAACAAGAAGGAAAATTCAAATCTTTCAATTCCTCTAACACAAAACAAAGCTATTTGGTAATGATGAAAACATGTTGATGCTATTTGAATGACTGAATAACAATGCTAAGAGTTTCAATAAGCCTTGACAAAAAAATGGTGAGATGCAGATCCATCTTAGGATATCAGTTGACAAACAAAATAATTGAATTTAATAAATTAAAAAGGAAAAATATGCTCCTGATCAGAGAGTTCACAGTTTATCCCTGTCTCTAGTCATGTTAATGCCTCCAGCTTAACTGTATCTCATTTTTATGAATAGATCCTATGAGTATTTCTGAGACAACACTTTGAAATACAATTGTTAGGCTAGGCAATAAATATTATAATACCAAGGCTAGGGGACAGCTGAAAAATTAGTTGATTCGAGTAGAGATTCAAGGGTTCTTCACAGAAAATTTCTCAGATGCTACAAACTGCAAAATATAAAGATACAGCTTTCTTCCAAGGAAAACAAGGACACTCTCAGCACAGATTCAGCCTCATGTTCTAAGACATGAATATAGAAAGTGTGGTTGGGATGTAGAAATTGTTCCTCAAAGAAAACCCATGGTTGTTGGCAGGATGTTTGGGAAGAAGCAATATTCCACTTGTTTCAGTTACTGCTCATATACTGAGTGGACAAAGGTATGATATGAAACCAAGGAAGACATTACTTATGAATGGCCTCATTCTGGGAAGAGATAGGCCTGCAAATGACTTGGAACTTATTATGATTTATTATGGGTAGTTATTGGGAAGTACAACTTATGTAAAGTGATAGTCCCTGCTTTTGCTTACATGTATTTCTTACATTACACATTTGCATAGTTAGCATAAATAAAACACACAGACAGAGGGAGAGGAACAGACATACAAGAAAGATATGAAGGAGGGAAGGAGGAAGGGAGAGAGAGAGAGAGAGAGAGAGAGAGAGAGAGAGAGAGAGAGAGAGATCTCCAGTCCAAGGAGTCTCTCTTCTAGATAACTTCCTTCCCTGAATTGATTGTCTGGTTCTAAGACCTGTTTATGGTATCCTGTTTCTATTACGGAAATTAATTAAAGATGAAATTTTCATTTAACTTTTCTTTACTGTCATTACTTTTTTATATTCCAAGTTATGTCATGGGCAGGTTATATAGGACTTGGCAACATATATTTCAGACACTATGAGCAGCTATTGCTCATTTAAGGACTCCTCTAAAAAAATAAAGCAAAACAAACCACAACAAACTCCACTCCCTCAAATAGCTTCTTCTAAGATCTTATCTCCAAATTTCTGCACTGTCTGTTTTAACACCAGGACTGGAGACAACTATGATAAACAAGTTGAAGAAGCCAGGGAGACACAAGCTGATGCAGAACTGGACAATCTGTTGTGTTCATGGTAATTTACCAAGGATCATCCTATCTGACCTTGAAGGAAATTATTCAACTTATTTACTCAGTCTCTAAAAATATTTAAGGATTAGTTTTAGTTGATAGAGCTAAAGATTATCATATATATATGCATATGTCATATATATGCATATGTATATGTCTCTATAAAAAGAGACAAAGTTAAATATGTATGCTGATTTTCTTTTTATGACTAATCAATTTGTATGATAGAATACTGCAGCACATGCACACAGGTTTGCATTTTGTAAAATAGCTGAACTTTCACTATACTTCCTGTCTATTCCCTTCATTTATCTGAATATAGTTGGTTTAAAAAGTTTGGAAGGAGAAAAGAGAAAACACCAAAGAAAGGAGCAATAAACAATAAAAAGCATTCACCATAGGAAAACTACTGTGCATGGCCTTCCCTGTCCTTTGCCTTCATTTCCTTCCCCCTTTGACAAAAGCCAAGCAGTAGCTTTCACATTTAGATAATTCTTATAACACATTTTAAAAAATGAATATTATCCTTGTTATTATAAGCCTAAAGCCTATTTAAACTTTGGAATGCAGGAATTGTACGATATTAACATGACTGTGTAAATATCAGTCTCATATGTTCAGAACAGGTTTGGGGTCATTTAGCCTGGTTCTCAGATGTTGCAGGTTTTTTTGGGAACTATTTTTACATCAATTATTACAGAGCTACTAATCATGTGGGAGAGGTAGGATGTTTCATAATGAGAGATTAAAATTGGCATATACGTATTTGAAAATAGGATGGTTCTTAGAAGTCTTAAGGGGTAGAAACCTGTAGACAAATTTCTAAAGGTCTCATTAATAAAAACAAACCTGGAGCCAGGTATTGGGGTGAATGCTGAAAGTCAGAGAGACAGAACAGGCCACAGCTAACCTCACCTTGCTAATTCTTCAGCTAATCTTGTTTTCATGAATCCTTATACTGGAAGCCTCTGAGTCCTCACCTGAATGGATCTCAGCTGAACTGCTGCTCAAAAGCCTAAAAGCTTAACAGCTCCTAGTTCCTGGTCCTCATGTCTTATATACCTTTCTGCTCCCTGCCATCACTTCCTGGGATTAAAGGCATGAGTCACCATGCTTGGCAGTTAACAAGCAAACCACTGTGGCTTTAAACTCACAGAGATCCGGATGGATCTCTGCCTCCAGAATGTTAGGATTAAAGGTGTGTGTGCCACCATTTTCTGGCCTCTATGTCTATCTAGTGGCTGTTCTGTTCTCTGACCCCAGAATAAGTTTATTATGGTGCACAATATATTGGGGAACACAATATCACCACATTTCCTCTTTTTGTCTAAAATTTTAAAAAGCTTATAACTAATACCAGAAAAGCTATACCCAATAAGTATATACAATATATACAGTCAAGAATTACATTATCAATGTCCAGTCCATTAACATTTGACAAATTCAGACAAAAAAATTCATTACTTATCCTATTTAAAACAAGTAGTTCCTTTTTAAAAGTAGATTCGTTACTCCCCTTGTATCTCATCAGAAACCACCTACCACCATGTAATGAGGAAGTCCGTGAGCCCTCCCCTGCAGCTCTGTGGTCACTATACACTGACTAGCTGCCAAGGCCTGTTGTGGTCAAACAAGTGCTTTTTCTCTGCCAGAATGTGAAAGGGGGAAATGGAAATGACCCCCAGAAGTTCTGCAGGAACCGTCATAGCATAAATGTGCACTTTGTAAACTCCTTTATCTGTATTTTTAATACCACAGATTCTCTGAACTCTCCTGAGAACGAAGTGACGGTGTCTCTGGTGTGATCTAGAGCTAGAATGTAAATAAGCATCCTTGGGAAACTGTGCGATGCTTGTGCTTATCACTTCCCAGTGGCAGTAGAGGGAGTGTACCCCAGAGGAAGACATTGGGGTCAACCAGCTACTAATTTCTCTGTACTTATAAACATACCAACTAAGGGTACAGTTTTGGAGATCTTTACTATTGTTAACAATGAATTCGTACCTAATTTAGAATGAGGGTAAGAAGACCTACATGATTAACAGCCAGGGTTTCAGAAAATAAGTAATTGGTGGGGTTTCAGTGGTACCGATAGCAAATCATTTTGTCGGAAGAGTAAATCAATTTTATGAGTATACGATTATCTAGAATACAACTTCTGTGGATATTTTTATACTTGTATCTATGTGTTAGCTTATCGTGAAGAAGCACAGACATTAATACACCTGATACACAGTGAGACTGCAGAAGATGGAGCTGGAGGGTCAAATCACACGTGCTCACCTGTTCCAACTCTCACCTCAGTAGGTACTCCTGGTTCTAGAAAAAGTGAATGTTGAAGAAGTATGTTGACAGCACATCTGTCCAATATTTATTTTGCATTTGGTTTCTAAGCAATAGCAAGCTTTTTAGCTTATGATGATCCTAACTGACATCATAGATGATAATTTGGATATCCAAGTGAAGAAGATGTTACATATTGTGGTGATTAGTGCCATTGGATTTAGAAAGGCCCAGGAGACTAACGAAACTCCTCTCTGTGTCCGTGATGGGATTTCCAAAGATGACTAACTAAAGAGGGAGAGATGTACAGTTACCACAGGTAGCACCATCTCATAGGCAGAGGGCCTGTATTTATTTGACAGTAATGCCAGGGATGAATCTGCTTTCTGCTTTCTTGCATTTCATTAATACTATAGCAGCAAAGAAAGAACTGGAAGACAAGAATTAGACATGTGTTAAAAGCCCTTTTCAAAAACAGTGTTACCATAGTAACCATATTGTCCTAGACTCGGAACAAGTTGTACCATTTGAACAACTGGTAAAAGATTCTTAGGTCTTTTCATTTTCTTTTTCTCTGCACATTCATATAGGGAAATAGAAAGCCAGATTTTCCTGGCCACTGTGATGTGAGCCACTTCACATCACTGCCTACTTTTCAGCTTCGGTGTTCAGCCCCTACTCTACATGGACCCAGAGGAAATGTGGCCAGTTACCAGGGAGTGAGCCCTCTGAAACAGTGAAACTAAGCACTTCTTCTCTAAAGGTGTCTTGTCAGATCTCACGTTAGAGAAGCCAGAAAGCTAACTAACTGCAAATGCAAATGCGAGTGTTTCTTTCACATTTTGGTTTTGTTTTTCGTTTGTTTGTTTTTAAGGGGATTTTAATTCTGAGCCTGTGTCATTTCCTCTTTCTGTATTCTTGTGATACTTACATTGTCATTTTATGAATACTTCTGAATTTTTCATGATTGTGATGAGGCCAATGGCACTGTCTTTGCTTTATCTTTCGCTTATAATCTTTTGCTTTACTAGGAATTTTTATCAAGACTTACTCTATTTCAGGGCCATTTTGCTCATAGACTTAAGATACAATTCTCAGCAAAAAAAAAATCATGTCTTTAGTATGCTGGAATGTTTAGGCTGACGGAGTATGAGAATAAAATAACATATATAAGTGAGTAGTTCATCTCTAGTAAATAAAATAGATAACATTCTTTCTCATAAAACGCCTGTAAAATGTCCTTGTGGAACATTTTGAACAAAAGGTTCTAGGAACTCTTGACAGTTTTCCAAATGGCACAGCTGGTTCAAAGCCTAGGAGATTGGGACAATAGAAGGGGCGATCTTAAACTCACAAGAGAAATGGCAGGAGTAATGCTGAACTCACAAGAGACATAACACACAACAATTCTTGTCTTCTAATGGCTTAACATTGCTGATGAAATGTAATATGATACTGAACAGAATCCCTTCCTCGCACTAGAGTAAGATAAGTCTTGTGCATGGAGTCATTTCAGGCACTACCAAGTTGGTATTAATTGTGGCATGGGCCACTGGGCTATGTCTGAAGAGTCTCCAATTTTGTTAATGGCATTCTTAATTGACAATATAACCATGACTCTGAAAGGTGTGAAATTAAAATCCTGAGAAGCATGTAAAATAGCATAATTCTGAAACTCTATGTTAACAAAGGAATTTAATTGGATAGCATCTTATTTATGATTGGCTTTTCATACCTCAGTAGTTTCAGTTGGGTTTAAATGGAAAACTTGTTCTCAAACATTACTTGTTATTTGTTCAACATGGAAAAAAAACTGATCAAAAATAGTGATAAAATTTCAAAAAAAAAAAAAAAAAAAAAAAAACCCTTAGGTGAAATACACCAGCTTTTGGTATCTAGATTTGAAGCATCTGTGATGTAGAAAGCATACATTTCCTTCCCTTATCTAGATGTCTATTAGGTAATTTTGCAAGCTTACATGTTCTATTATTGCTAGTATTTCAATACTTTGCAAATACAGATTATGCTATTGATCTGCTATTTTGAATTTTATGTTTCGGGTATGGTGGGTTGTACTGTTTTACTTAAATTCTAGCACATGGCTTCTCCACAGGTCTAGAATTGTTAGTTAAATGTATTATTCAGCATAGGATGAGATGACTAAGTACATATTGTGTGAACTATGCAATAGAATAGAGTGAAAACTGTCTTTGTACTAATGGCATGGTATGTTGGGCAAAAGCTTCTCAGAAAATTATTAACATCTATATTGTTCCATGTTCTGTTAGTAGAACAGTAGTGGCTTTTATGAGAAACTGTCTGAATTATCTAAAACTAAAATGACTTTTCATTTAGAAAATATATTAAATAAAATAACACAAATATTTCATATTTAAAATGTGTCTTAAAGTAGGCAGTTGGGTACAGATACTGTGGAGATAGAAATCTGCACATGAAGCTTCTAATTTCATTTGTTTTCCATAATATGATCAAAATACAATAAATTACATTTCGATTGAATTTTAAAAGTACATACTTCTTTCCAAAATTGTCAGAAAAACTTGTACACAGGAAAATATCAACGACATATTTTGCTCATGTCTCTCTATCATTTGAACTTCCTTTGAACTCTGTTCAGTACTTGCTGTTATGACAGAATCATTGCTCAGAAACTATTCAGTTTCTGTGAAGCAGTACCAGGAGACCACTGGCAAAGGGCAGAGCTGATGTTAGATGCTAAGGGTTATTGTCTTGCTAAAGTCCCAAAGCTGTGTGAAATGTCAACTAATTGAAAATGGTAATTATCTTACATAACAACATAAACTGTTTCATTCTGGGATATGTGTTGCTTTTAAATTAATTGCCATTGATCTTTTGGTTTTTCACTATTCTTCTCTGTCCTTTTGTCAAATTATCAAGCCATCAGTCCTTGGGACAAACCCATTTCACCATTTTTTATTGACCATGATTTAATGAGTGACCTGGCCTTCCTGTTTGGAGAGATTGTAATAGGTCCATCCATCTAATGGTTTGTCAGGCAGACTGAGCTGTGTAACCTTTATTGTATGTTGGGCTTCTAAACAGAAAGGATGAATCTTCAAATAATTGTATTACTGTGGCTATTTGCAATTATTTCAGATACTATTTGGGAGGAGTCATGTTAAACACAAAAGCAACAGATCCTCAAATTATGACCTACTGAGAAAAGCCACCTCTCATCAAATGAATCATATATAGTCAAAATGCTTAGCTTGCTTCTAATAGGCAGTATTTTACATCAAATGGCTTTGAGAGAAATGCATATAGCATAGTTTTTCAGACAAAGAATTAATATCTTCTTTGTGGTACGGAAAAAAATCTGCCAAGTGAACATTAGAAATGTGCATTCCTGTAGCTATACAGTGAACTACAAGTGCACTTTAACTTTATAAAACTGAGTCACTTCAGAGAGTGTTTCACAGTAACCTAATCCCAAATCAACATTTTCTTTTACAATGGGTAGACAACCCAAAAGGTATTTGGGCTTGACCTTTTATAGAAAAGCAAAGCAGGCAGGATAACTGTGTGATGTTTTTCATATAGTCAAGGATCACTCTTCTGACGTTAGGAGTCCAATGCATGGTGATTACTAGAAAGTTCTATTATGTCCTCATATCAAGGCTTGTTATGACATCATAAAAACTAGTTCCCCATTGAATGTGAAGGAAATGAGTGAAATGTCTTCCTAATTGTGCTGGAAATATGAAACAGTATTTCTTTCAAGTTCAGTTCTGACTAGTCAATAGTAACCATGAAGTATATTCACATGACCTGTAATGGTTTCATACAAAATCCACAGCTCAACTAATGCAGTGTCAGAAACAAATTGCTGAGTGTTGTAATGACATATGCATATATATGTACATATATAAATAACATAAGCATGTATATATGATGTATGTGCGTTTGTAAATGATATATATATGATATGTAAGTGTATGTGATATACATATATATGATGTGTGAGTGCATATAAGTGATATTCATAGGTAGATAGACAGATATGATGTATGAGTGTATTTAAGTGATTATATATATATATCATATGTATATAACATATGCATATATGTGAGTATATTTAAGTGTGTATATCTTCTGGTTCTTGTATGCAGGTACAGGCACAGGTAGACCAAGGCACATGTGTAAAGGTCAGAGGACAATCTTTGCGTGTTGCCCTTGCCTTTCTATCTCATTTGAGACAAGATCTCTTTACCACTGCGTAAAGCAGGATAGTGGGCCAATGAGCTTCTGAGATTTTTACAGTCTCCTCCTCCCATATTTTTGTTGGATGTGTTGGGTTTATAGATACTGGAACTATAGAGTCCAACTTTTGTGTGTGTTCTGGGGAATCCAATTTCGGATCATTACACTTGCTTACCTTGGTTTTACCCACTGAGCCTTATCCCAAATTTCCAAATCTAAGGCATTTAATATATACACTATCTTACTGCACTGCATTTGAACACAAATGGTTTGAAAATGTTCTACATGCTAAACTACCACAGATGGGGATGAGGAGCAGCTTAGTTATCATGCGTTTGTTACAAAAAGCATAACTTCAAAAACCATTATTCAGTTTTAAGCCAAAACTGTTTAGAATGAGTAAGTGAAAGTCTATGTCAGAAGAGATAAGCTTAACACTATGGGAATCCAAGACTAAAATGTCTGTGAAAAGAAGGTATTTAGGGGAAAACACAGGCATGCATTTGAGACCTTGGGAACCTTTTCCTGAACAATTCTCTGCTGCCTTCCAGATTTACTACTACACTGAAAGCAAGAAGTGTTCCCCCTCCCTACAATGAAAGAAATGAACTGAACTTGGTTTTCATTTTTTTTTTCTGAAATCCACAGTATAATTTTTTTCTGTCTTTTCCTAAGTAACACTCTAGCCAAACCTTGTCCTGTATAAAATTTTCATTAGCAAAACCCCCAAAGATGAGTGTACATCTGCTCTGTAAACAATGAAACTGTGAAATAAGTCCTTTCAACTTTCTGACTCCTCGCAGTGAAGGCTCTCTAGAGGTGACTGGAGTGATAGAGAATGGAGAGTTATTGTAGCTATGTGTAGTTATCCGGAGAGTAAACCAGCAGTCCTTCACCGTGTAGCCTGCATCCATGTCATTGGTGCTGCAAAACTATCTGGCATGCAAAATGCTGAGTATCCTTAGTACCTGGCATTTGTAATCACTTCAGTAGTAAACTTCTGGCATTTGATTGGCTTTCCTGATCCAGATCATTTTTGTACTACCCTTAAAGATTTTGGCTTTGGAGCTTTGTTTTTGATACAGTTAATTTCTCATGTTATTTCCCTGTTTCCCTTATTGCTGCCTTGCATTTATCTCCAAATTGCTCTAATTGAGTCATCCCCATGATCATGGAGAATTTCAATTTTTAGCTGGAATCTCATTTTGAATTGTTTATTCTGATAATTAGCATTATCACATGAAGACTCTGTAGAGACAACAATTATGTCCAGAATTCATTCTTTAATTTTAATATAAGCTTTCAGATGCTGGGTGTCAAGGACTGCAGTGTCTTTTTGATCCTTAAAAGCATGTCAACAAAGACCATTCAGACTGAGGAGCTATCCTATCAAAGACAAACATTACAGGAAATCACCTTTGAGTTTTGAGGGTTTAAAATTTGCATAACCGATCTGAATCTCAGCAAGCTCTAAGTGAACAGCAACAATTTAATGGGATAATTCAAATATGTCCTACCATTAGAGTGATGCTTATCTGCAAAAGCCATAGCCCACAAAGAAACCCTGTCCAACATTTGCACCGTGTAATTTCACAGTGATAAATTTTTAGTCAATAAACTAGAATAAAAACAGATTGGTGAGTAGTAAACCTGAATCAATCCAGTGGAAACTATCACAAGAGAGAAAATATGAGAATATGATTTAACTGTTAAAGAAATCTCTAAGTTGATGCTTGGTGTGATTTTCTACATGGAGTAGAATGAGCCCCCACCACAGCACTTGGACATGCATGAGTCTGTCTAGTGGGGCTTTGCCCAATACTGAACACACTCCCTACCTTCTTTCTGGTCAATTGTTGATGCATATATCATCTGTGTTATATATATATATAGTAGTGAAGAATGACTGGTGGTGTTAGCCTGCAAGAATCTCTATTCAAAGTTGCACTTGCAGTGATCATCTGGGCAAGACATTCAGCCTCTCATTTAGGAAGTTAAATGGACTGAAATCAAATTTAGCCATTTACACCTCTAATTTCTACATTAAATCTGTCATTTATTACATATGTTACAGTTCCAAAGAGAGCTAAGAATGATTGTTGTGGGCCTAAAACTTCCATAACTATGTAAGGCGACCAAAACCCATAATTAGATTTTGTGACAAGGCTACCTTTACACATGGAAAGGAAGTGAAGCCAAAAGAGTCCAGTATGTGGCAAAACTGACAGACCCCACAAGTAAGGTTTGTAAAGCAGTAGCAGACTAGAAGAAGCACAAGGAAAAGAAAGGACTGGTGGAGTTGAGAGAACTCGAAATTTTTAGCAAAGGGAAGAGGTATTGACCGTATCTAATGTCTAGGGGCTGAAAGCAGAAGCCTTTGATTTTTGAGCAGCGAGAGCCAGCTCATGAATGGCGGGCAGTTGAAGTGGTCTCGGGCACAAGCGGAGGTGAGAGGTGCGGTCCACAGCTAGAGATGGTTTTTATAAGCTCTGTTCTTAAACATCAAAGAACAAAGTAGAACTGGGGAAGTCTCATGTCATTGTTCCCCTGGTCCTACTTTGTCACTTCACAGACACAGTAGAATTCACTCTTAGAACATAGTCCAGTAGAAAGAAAGAGATCAACAGTGAAAAACAGAGGATGGGCAATTGTTTAAAATAAGTCATCAAGCTGTAAATGTGTTTGAGATCTGATGAGAATAGAGGACTGTTTCTAGATAGCACTTGTTTTTCCTTAGAAAATTTAGTGTTGGAATTAACAGCTATGAATGAAAATATACACACTCACTACCCCTGTGTGTGTGTGTGTGTGTTCACATGTGTACCCGCATGTCATCATCATAAAAGAAATAGTAGTTTATGATATAAAGTGTCTTTTTCATTATAGATCCTATTCAAAGATTTTAAAATTAAAATACCCTGAGGATGTACAGTTAGAGACAGCAAGATGAAGAGTAATCATCAGAAAGAACGCAAATTAGCAAAGCACAATGGAGCAGAGCCTTTTCTTTGATGCAGAGGATGAGGAAATTTCAGCGATGACATCTAATTGACATTACCAGATGCTGCTAAGAACTTTATGGCGTTCATTACTATACGGTATTTCTTAAGTGTTGGCAGTGTGAAGATTGCTTTATTTGCATAATACAAACACGAAGTAGTTTAAGGTGAAGAAAATAAAAACAAACAAAACTTAAAACTTGAACATCTTTATTTATAGAAAGTACTTTTCAAAAGACGTGTTCTGGGCCTGATAGTAGGCGGTAAAATAAAATAATTTTCTTGCTGTAAGATGGTTGTGACCCACACTAAGGACTTGGTAATTGTCAATGACCTGGCAGATATGTCAGCTCTTGCATTTTGGAATGGTCTTTCTGTTCTAAGAAGAAAAACTATTTTACATGTTGTGTTCACAGTCCAATAAAAAGGAAAACAATGACATACAACAACAGAAGCCTAACTTAAAGCATGGCCATGCCCTGATTAACCAAATGTGTGATAGTCAAGCCAAAGAAAATTAGAAGAGATGATTTGAGAAGGGGACATTAGCTGTCTTCTGTGTAGTGGGTAGCCATTCCAGCTTGGATCTGGAAGTTCCAACCTCAGACTGGAAGCCTCTGAGTCCTCATCCAAATGGATCTCAGCGGAACTACTTCTCGAAATCCTGAAAGCTTAACCAGGCTAGTTCCTGGTTTTCACACCTTATATACCTTTCTGCTTTCTGCCATCACTTTCTGGGATTAAAGGCTCTTGTCGCCATGAGTGGCTGTTTCCAGTGTGGCCTTGAACTCACAGAGATCCAGGAAGATCTCTGCTTCTGGAATGTTAGGATTAAAGGTGTGTGTGTCACCATTTCCTGGCCTCTATATCTAATGGTTGTTCTGTTTTCTGACCCCAGATGAGTTTATTAGGGTGCATAATATTTTGGGGAACACAATATCACCACAGGATGGGATGGAACTTAAATTTGCACTTGATGATGAGGATCTGGATAGAAAACAAAGGGTGTAAGGTGTGTGGTGGACAATGTTGGAAAAGCCTCTGTGTCCTCTTACCATGTTTCAGAGTTCCTTTCAGAATCTATTTCAATGTGCCCTACTATTCTGTATGCAACTCCTACTCTGTTCCCATCTAGCATGCTTTCCCTAGGATTGCTATGGTAACCAGTTAATTCTCCTCCTAGACTCTATTTTACTTCCCATTCCTCCTACTTTTTTCAACAAGAAGCCAAACTTATTTATTATTCATTTATTATATTGACAGCTGGACTTTTAAATATCTAACAATTCATATTGAAGTCGGGATTAAGATCCCACTATTTTATTTGGTCATTTCTTCTCAATCACGTTATTTAAGAAGGAAATTACTTTAATCATGGTCCCGTTTCCAGTTTGAGCAATGTTTCATGTTTGTTTCTCTTATGTTCATTTTTTTCATTATAATGCAGGTTTGGTTTGTAATCATGCACTCATTTATTTTAGAATTTGATTAATGTTGAACATTCTGTCATCATGGAAATTAGATCCACCTTTACCCACTACTGTATTGTATTTAAACCATAACTTCTGAGAGGATGAATGATTACTCAATAAAGCAGCAACAAATAACAGTTCTCCTCCTTAGGAGCTTTTTGATCTGGTAGAGAAGAGGGGAGGAATGACAGTAATCAAAATGCTAACAGTTGCCTTGCTCTTCAGACTGACTTTAATGGGACTGCCATAGGTCAGATGCACTTTGAATATTGATTTGAAAGATGCACTTAAGGACTTGTCAAGTGGAACAACATAGGTTCAGTGGGCACTACAAACTAGGCCTGCTACATGGCTAGACAATCGTGTAGCTTGATCTGCTTGGGGGACACCCAGGAGGTAGAATCAGAATCCATTCCGAGTACAGGAGGGGGCTTTTTGGAGCCCACTGCCTATGATAGGACACCTCCTTCAGCCTTGAGGTAGGGGGTAGGGTTTGGACTTGCCTCTACTGGATATGCCTCCCCATGGGAGGCCTTGTCTTCTTGTGGGGGGTGGGTTGAGGGGGAGGCTGGAGTGTTGGGAGGAGGGAAGAGGGGCATTTTTGATTGGTGTGTAAAATGAATAAAAAAAAATTTTCTTAATAAAAAAGAAAACAAAAAAATAAGTTATTGCATGTTGGCATTAAAAAAATCAGCATATAGACTTGAAATCCACAGTTTAACATGGAAGATGACAGAGGGACAGAAGAGGAAATTACTTCTGGAGTTTGATGGAGGCAAAACTGTGTAAAACCTCATCAGCATAACAACAGATCCCAATCGTTTTTAAGTTCTTTTGGTTTTGTGTACTTTTTAGCAATGACGATAAATTTTATGAATATGTGAATGACATAACCTTAATGGTACTACAAGAAGTTAATCCAGGCGCCAATATGCCAATTAAATGCTACTCATGTAACTTCTATACCATAAATACACTTAAGTGTTAATTGCTAGAGGCAAGCTGAGCCCTAGCAGAAATACAGTGAGAAAAAGAGGTGTAGTTTATTATCCTCAATGCTAAGTTCCTTTTCTGTAAGTTTTAAAGCATATTTTGTTTCCAAGACAACATCACAAGTTCATTCAGGGCATGAAAAAATTCATTCGTTGTGTTTCTTCTAATTCAGTTCTGATATATATAAAAGAATTGTGCAAACAGAAATTAACCAACATATCTATTAATAAAACAATCAGAAAGTTTTTTGATGGTGAAAATGCATATAATACTATGATATTAGCTTGAATTACTATAGGTTTGCTTTATAGCAGAGGAGTAAAGAAAAAAGATAATTTGAAAACATATAATAAGAATGACAAATGTGGAATCATTCAGGTAAAATGACACACTTGGAGGGGTGTGTGATCCAGACTTTCCTAGACTGCTCCTAGAGGAGCAGTTCTTTCTCATGCTGTATCTCATTCAGTGCTGCTTCTCTACAATTTTAATTCCTTTATACATTTAAACTTACCAATACAATTGAAGCATTTGATATTGATTTGAATGTTGGTTCCTTAATGGAATTATATGGGCCATCAAGGAAACTGACAAGTTTCAATGAGAATAAATTTTATTTCAGTGTGCATGTGCATGTGTGTGCATGCATGCATGCACGCGCGCGCGCGCGCGCGTGTGTGTGTGTGTGTGTGTGTGTGTGTGTGTGTAGTACATGTGGAGATCAGATGACATATTTTTTTCACTTTTCTTTATTAAGAAATTTTCTACTCACTCCACATACTATCCACAAAACCCCCTCCTCCCTCCCCTCTCCCCCAACCCTCTTTCCCAAGCCACCCCACAACCCCACAACCCCAAATTGAGGTCTCCCATGGGGAGTCAGCAGAGCCCAGCACACTGAGCCTAGGCAGGTCCAAGCCCCTTCTCACTGCACCAAGACTGTGCAAGGTGTCACACCACAGTCACCAGATTCCAGAAGCCTGCCCATAGACCAGGGACAGATCCTGAATCCCCTGCCTGGGTGCCCCCCAAACAGTTTGAGCCGAACAACCATCTTCTGTATCCAGAGAGCCTAGTCCAGTTCGATGGGGGCTCCACAGTCACCAGTCCACAGTTCATGGGCTTCCACTAGTGTGGCTGGTCATCACTCCATGTCCTCCCATCATGACTTGATGTCCCTCACCTGCAGTATCTCTCCTCTCTCTCATCAATTGGATTCCCAGAGCTTAGTCTAGTGCCTGGCCATGGATCTCTGGATCTGCGTCCATCAGTCACTGGACAAAGGTTCTATGATGACAGCTAGGTTATTTGCTAGGCTGTTCACCAGAGTAGACTGGTCCAGGCACCCTCTGGACCACTGTCAGCAGACCAAGGTGGGGTCAATCTTGTGGATTCCTGAGAACCTCCCCAATTCCCATGATGTCCTCATCTGTCATGGTATCTTCCTGCCTGCCCTCCCACACTGTCCCTGTTCCAGCTTGACCCTCCCATTTCCATATATTCTCTTCCCCCACTCCTTGCCCTCTGCCACCCCACCAACCCAGTTCACTCATGTAGATCTCATCCACTTCTCCTTCACAGGATCATCCATGTTTCCCTCCTAGGGTCTTTTCCTGTTAGCTAGCCTCTCTGGAGTTGTGGGTTGCAGTCTGGCCATACCTTCCCTCCCATTTAATATCCACTTATGAATGAGTACATACTATGTTTGTCCTTCTGAGTCTGGGTTACCTCACTCAAGATGATATTTTCTAGATCCATCCATTTGCCTGCAAATTTTATGATATTATTGTTTTTTACTGCTAAGTAGTACTCTATTGTGTATATGTGCCATATTTTCTTTATCCATTCTTCATTTGAGGGGCATCTAGGTTGTTTCCAGGTTCTTGCTATTATGAATAATGCTGATATGAACATATTTGAGCATGTGCGCTTGTGGTAAGATTGAGCATTCCTTGGGTATATGCTCAGGAGCAGTATAACTGGGTCTTGAGAAAGGCTTATTCCCAATTTTCTGAGAAACTGCCATACTGATTTCCAGAGTGGCTGTACAAGCTTGCATTCCCACCAACAATGGAGGAGAATTCCCCTAGTTCCACATCCTCTCCAGCATAAGGTGTTCAGTGTTTTTGATCATAGCCATTCTGACAGGTATAAGATGGTATCTCAGAGTTGTTTTGATTTGCATTTCCCTGATGACTAAGGATGTTGAGCAATTCCTTAAATTCCTTTCAGCCATTTGAGATTCTTCTGTTGAGATTTCTCTGTTACACTCTGTAGCCCATTTTTTAACTGGATTGTTCAGTATTTTGATGTTTAGCTTTCTGTGTTCTTTATATATTTTGGAGATCAGCCCTCTGTCAGATGTGGGGTTGGTGAAGATCTTTTCCCATTCTGTAGGCTCTCATTTTGTCTTATTGACCATGTCTTTTGCTCTACAAAAGCTTCTCAGTTTCAGGAGGTCCCATTTATTAATTGTTAGTCTCAGAGTCTGTGCTACTGGTGTTATATTCAGGAAATGGTCTCCTGTGCTAATTCGTTCCAGACTGCTTCCTGTTTTGTCTTCTATCAAGTTTAGTGTAACTGGACTTATGTTGAGGTCTTTGATCTACTTGGACTTGAGTTTTGTGCATGGCGACAGATATGGATCTATTTGCAATCTTCTACATGTTGACATCCAGTTATGCCAGCACCATTTGTTGAAGATGCTTTTTTTTCCCATGGTACAGTTTTGACTTCTTTGTCAAAAATCATATGTTCATAGGTGTGTGAATTAATGTCAGGGTCTTCAATTCAATTCCATTGGTCCACATGTCAGTTTTTATGCCAGTACCAAGCTGTTTTTATTACTATAGCTCTATAGTAGAGCTTAAGATCAGGGATCATGATACCTCCAGAGGTTGCTTTATTATACAGGATTCTTTTAGCTATCCTAGATTTTTTGTTTTTCCATATAAATTTAAGTATTGTTCCTTCCAAGTCTGTGAAGAATTGTGTTAGTATTTTGATGGGTATTGCATTGAATCTGTATATTGCTTTTGGTAAGATTGCCATTATTACTGTGTTGATTCTATCTATCCATGAGCATGGGAGATCTTTTCATTTTCTGATATCTTCTTCAATTTCTTTCCTCAGAGAGAGGTCTTTCACTTGCTTAGTTAGAGTTACCCCAAGGTATTTTATATTATTTGTGGGTATTGTAAAGGGTGATGTTTCTCTGATTTCTTTCTCAGCCCATTTTTTATTTGTATATAGGAGGGCTACTTATTTTTTTGAGTTAATCTTGTATCCTGCCACCTTACTGAAGGAGTTTATCAGCTGTAGGAGTTCCCTGGTAGAATTTTTAGGGTTACTTATGTATACTATCATATAGTCTGCAAATAATGAAAGTTTGACTTCTTCCTTTCCAAATTGTATCCCCTTGATCTCCTTTTGTTGTCTTATTGTTCTAGCTAGAACTTCAAGTACTATATTGAATAAGTATGGGGAGAGTTGACAGCCTTGTCTTGTTACTGAATTTAGTGGAATTACTTTAAGTTTCTCTCCATTTAATTTGATGTTGGCTGTTGGCTTGCTGTAAATTGCCTTTATTATGTTTAGGCATGCTCCTTGTATTCCTGATGTCTCTAGAACCTTTATCATGAAGGGGTGTTGGATATTGTCAAAGGCTTTGTCAGCATCTAGTGAGATGATAATGTGGTTTTTTCTTTCCGTTTGTTTATATGGTGTATTACATTGACAGATTTGTGTATGTTGAACCATCCTTGCATCCCTGGGATGAAGCCTACTTGGTCATGGTGAATAAATTTTTGATGTGTTCCTGGATTCTGTTAGCCAGTATTTTATTGAGTATTTTTCATCAATGTTCATGAGGGAGATTGGTCTGTAGTTCTCTTTCTTTGTTGCACATTTGTGTGGTTTGGGTATCAGGGTAACTGTAGCCTCATAAAAAGAATTTGGTAATGTTCCTTCTGTTTCTATAGTGTAGAACAATTTGAAGATTATTGTTATTAGCTCTTCTTTGAAAATCTGGTAGAATTCTGTGCTGAAACCATCTGGTCCTGGGATTTTTTTGATTGGGAGACTTTTAATGACTGTTTCTATTTCCTTAGGGGTTATTGGTCTATTTAAATAGTTTATATGGTCTTGATTTAACTTAGGTATTGGGTACCTATCCAGAAAATCGTCCATTTCTTTCAGATTTTCCAATTTTGTGGAGTACAGGTTTTTGAAGTATGACATGATGATTCTCTGGATTTTCTCATTGTCTGTTGTTATGTGCCCCTTTTCATTTCTGATTTTATTAATTTGGATCCTCTCTCTCTGCTTTTTATTAATTTGGATAAGGGCTTATCTATCTTGTTGATTTTCTCAAAGAACCAACTCTTTGTTTCATTGATTCTTTGTATTGTACTCTTTGTTTCTATTTTATTGATTTCAGCCATCAATTTGATTATTTCCTGGCGTCTGTTTCTCCTGGGTGAGTTTGCTTCTTCTTGTTCTAGAGCTTTCAGTTGTGCTGTTAACTCACTAGTGTGAGATGTCTCCAACTTCTTTATGTGGGCATTTAGAACTATGAATTTTTCTCTTAACACTGCTTTCATGGTGTCCCATAAGTTTGGGTATGTTGTACATTTGCTATCATTGAATTCTGGTAAATCTTTAATTTCTTTCTTTATTTCTTCCTTGACCACATTGGTGATTCAATTGGGCATTATTCAGTCTCCATGAGATTGTAAGTTTTCTGTAATTTTTGTTGTTGTTGAAGTCTAACTTTAAAGCCATGGTGGTCTGATAGACACAGGGGGATATTTCAATTTTTTTGTATCTGTTGAGATTTGCTTTGTGACCAAGAATGTGGTCAATTTTGGTGAAGATTCCATGGGGTGCTGGAAAGAAGGTATATTCTTTTATGCTAGGGTGAAATATTCTGTAGACATCTATTAAGTCTATTTGAGTCATAATTTCTGTTAGTTCTCTTATTTCTCTGTTAAGTTTCAGTCTGGCAGAACCTATCCATTGGTGAGAGTGGGGTGTTGAAGTCTCCCACTACTAGTGTATTGGGTTTGATGTGTGATTTAAGCTTTAGTAATGTTTCTTTTACGAATGTTGGTGCCCTTGTATTTGGGGCATAAATATTCAGAATTGAGACTTCATCTTGTCAGATTTTCCCTGCGATTAATATGTAGTGTCCTTCCCTATCTCTTTCAATTGATTTTAGTTTGAAGTCTATTTTATTAGATATTAGGGTAGCTACACCAGCTTGTTTCTTAAATCCATTTGATTGGAATGTCTTTTCCCAGCCTTTTATTCTGAGGTAGTGTCTGTCTTTGAAGTTGAGGTGTGTTTCTTGTATGCAGCAAATGGATGGATCTTGTTTTTGTATCCATTCTGTTAGCCCATGTCTTTTTATAGGTAAGTTGAGAACATTGATATTGATGGATATTAATGACCAGTTATTGTTAATTCCTATTATTTTTTTGGTGGTAGTGTTGTATGTTTCCCTTCTTTGGTATTTATTGGTATGGGACTATCTATTGCCTGTGTTTTCATAGGTGTATCTAACTTCCTTAGGTTGGATTTTTCCTTTGAGTGCTTTCTGTAGGGCTGGATTTGTGGAGAGATATTATTTAAATCTGATTTTATAATGGAATATTGTGTTTACTCCATTGATGTCGATTGAGAGTTTTGCTGGGTATAATAGTCTGGGTTGGCATCCATGGTCTCTCAGTATCTGCATAATATCTGTCCAGGACCTTCTGGTTTTTAGAGTCTCCATTGAGAAGTCAGGTGTTATTCTTATGGGTCTGCCTTTATATGTTACTTGGCCTTTTTTTCTTTGCAGCTCTTAATATTTTTTCTTTATTTGTATGTTCAGTGGTTTCATTATTATGTGGGGAGGGAGCTAATTTTGGATCCAGTCTATTTGGTGTTCTGTAACCTTCTTGTATTTTTATAGGCATTTCCTTCTTTAGGTTGGGAATGTTTTCTTCCATTATTTTGTTGAATATATTTTCTGTGCCTTTGAGTTGGTATTCTTCTCCTTCTTCTATACCTTTTAATTCTTAGGTTTGGTCTTTTCATGGTGTCCCAAATTTCCTGTACATTTTGGGTCATGACTTTGTTGGTTTTAGTGTTTTCTTTGACTAATGAATCTATTTCTTCTACCGTATCTTAGATGCCAGAGATCTGCTCTTCTGTTTCTTACATTCTGTTGGTTATACTTGCATCTGTAGTTCCTGTTTGTTTACTCAGATTTTCCACTTCCAGCAATACCTCAGTTTATGTCTTCTTTATCAACTCCATTTCAGTTTTGAAATCTTGAACTGTTTCCCTCACTTGTTTAATTGTTTTCTCTTGGCTTTCAAGGGATTTACTGATTTCTTCCCATTTTTTGTTTGACTTTTTCTCTATTTATTTAAGGGAATTTTTCATTTCCTCTTTTAAAATCTTTAATATCATTTTAAAGTCATTTTTATGGTAGATATCTTCTGTTTCTTCTGTGTTGGAATGTTCAGGTCTTGCTGATATAGGTTCTGATGGAGCCATGTTGGTTTTTATGTTGTTGACTGTATTTTTGCACTGACACCTACTCATCTATTTCTCCACTTGGTGCAAGTGGTGTCTGTGTCTGAGGGAGCCTCTCTTGCTCTGATAGATACTCTTGATCCAGTGGGAGCTCTTGGTCTAGTCGATGCATGTGGTAGATGGTGGTAGTCTGTCTTGTCTGCAGGATGTCTGCCTGCCAACTGGCCTCTTAATCCAGTTTGGTGCTGGGAGGCTCTGTCTCAAGGAACAATTGCAGTCTCTTAGTCCAGTCAGGTGCTATAAACAAAAGTGCACTAAATATTCTGGCCTTCTAAACACCCTAGTTTAGTCATAATCTACACTAAAGAATGCTGGTGGTTCACACTTGTGATCATATGGCTAAGTATGAACTATGGCAATATGCTTTGTCCAGTACATGACTGGGTATCATAGAATATATCAAGGCACAGCTTTTACTGTCTAAATCTTTTAAAGTCAAATATCATAAATCATATTGGGGACTGTAGTGGGTAGCTGTTCCAGCTTTGACCTGGAAGTACTACCCAAATTGAGGCTTCAGTAACTGTCATGCCTAAAAGGCAGGGCTGAGACAAGAGCCCTTAAAACCCAAGATCCAGATGTGCCACTCTCTTGGTTCCTGGATCCTGGACCCTGAAGGTAGATTGAGCAGAGTTTTCCAGAGAACACCCCTAGACTCTGATACACCTTTCCTGGAACCTGGAACCTATCCCTTTACTTGTAAGTTACCCCACAAAACAAACCTCCCTTTTAACTACAAGGAGTTGCCTTACTACTACAACCAATATCTGGTGCCCAATGTGGGGCATGAATCCACAACCCTGAGATTGAGTCTCACGCTTTGCCAACTGATCTAGCCAGGCTGGTACCAGGAGTGGGGCCATGAGTAGGCACAATATTAAGAACTTTAAACATGGTAATAGTTTACCACGAGTGGTGAGATAAAGAAGAAACAAACTACAATGATTCCTTTTATTAAAATACTTCTAAAGCTTATTTTTTAATTTTTATTTTGGTTTGGGCTTTGGTTTGCAATCCTGAGAAAAGAACCCAGGGCTTATCTTCTTAAACATCCATGTTCTGACAAGCCACATCAATTAATTAATAATCAATTAATTTTCATAAGTTGGCTTTTATAACCAAATCTTAGGCCAAGGATTACTAAGTTTGGCATTGGTTTTCCATAATGAAATTTATAATTTTTATTTGGAGTTTATACAGACAAATTTAGAAAAGAAACTAATCTGTGCCTTTAACACTTAGATAGCAGACACCATTGCAGCAGATGCTGTTTGCAGCAGGCACCATTGCAGCAAATATTGTTGCAGCAGACACTATTGAGGCAGACACCCTTGCAGCAAATATTGTTGCAGCAGACACCATTGCAGCAGATACCATTTCGGCGGACACCATTGCAGCCAATATATAAGATCCTTGACTAGAAGGAACATGAACAGATTGTGAGAATGCATCAACTCTTGAACATTCATGGAACTCTAAGCATAGTGTCTCAGGTCCCTTTTCCATTGCTGATTGCTGTTGTGTCCTGGAAAAAAAAAAAAAAAAAAAAAAAACAACTTCAGGAGAAAGGCTTTCTTTAGCTCCCAGGTCCAGGTGGCAGCAAAATGCAGAAACCTGAGACAACAGTCACATTGTATCCACAGCACAAACAGAGATCAATGGGTTAATGCACACAGGCATATATGCTTAGCTCACTTTATTTTCCTACAGACCTGGATTTCATTCAGAAAATGGCCACACCCATAGTAGATGGCCTTCCCACCTCAATTAACTTAATCAAGATAATGTCCACAAACATGTCTATGGAACTCCTAATCTAGAGGATTCACTATTGAGAGTCTGTTCCCAGGTGATTGCAGAATGTTTCAAACTTACAATGCTAATAGTAACTTTTATGGTATTTTCTTAGTTCCTCACATTATGCTGTATTAAGAATATAAACACACATTTTCAGATATGTGTCTTCATATACACACATTTATATTTAGTCATTTGAATTTAATTAATTCCAAAACTCATAAAACCATGTTTTTACAATGTGACTATAACTAGTTTATTTAAAGCTGGTAAATTTATAAAACAGTATGAAATTTTTCAAACCAATTTATAACAAAGCATGATTTTATTGAAAGACTTAGATTTATACAGCACTTTTGTGCAATGGAATTCTAAGGAGATCCAATCCAGTGCTCACTTAAGAAACAGTTCATTTCCAGAATGCCAATGAAGCATAAGTTAATTAAATTACATAAATTCCAAGCAATAATGGGAAAAATAATGTTTGATAGAAGTGCATATCCCTGCAAATATCCTTCCATTGCTATGAGTACTGATATATCAGCTGCTTAACTGCTGGCATTTTTTTTTATCTGTCTGAAGAGAGAGATACTTAAGTGGGTTAGTCATCCCTTGGCTTGTGAAGTATTATTATTTTGCTGTTTTCTGATATTCTTGCAGGGTAGGAGTCATTCAAAGGCAGACAGGGAACATCATGACAGGAAATTTTATGTTTAAAGTGCAGTAGCACCATGAATTCACAGAAACATTGTACCAAGTGGTGGACTCTTGCAGGAGTTGGTTTCACTTTTTTCATGATAATGGCTGGGGCTTCATGAAGCCACCTTCTAATAAACTGCCCCTGCCTCTGTGTATAAATGTACCAATATGGCTACAAAGTGTACAGGTGTGACACAAATGTAACCATTAACAAATGATCTATTTGAAATTAAAAGGAGTAAATTTCTGTGAAAGGGTTAAATGTTAGACATTCTTATAGGTAAACTGTATATGGATGATTTCCTATCTAGCTCAATTTCTTACACCTATTAGTACATTTACAGTTTCGTTAGACCTTTGATTACTCAGAATATATTGAGTCATGATGCAGGAAAAGAATGTGAAGTCCAAGATTGCCAAAGGGTTAATGGATTCTGAAGACATGGCACAGGATACTAACTTAACAAGTAAATTTAAAAATTTTCATATGTGTACATTTTATGTACCTTTTATTTTCTATGTCCATTTTTCACTCATTGATGTAAAAATATCCCTTACACCCTTGTCTTTATTTTTTGTTGATAGAGAGTAGAGCTACATGACATGGGACCTCATGAAAATAATTGTCTTCTGATCAGGGTCCTTGGCTTACATGGCAGAGGGACTAAGAGTTGTCTCCATGGGGTTTAGAGTTAGAACACAGGAGCTGGCCTATGCTGATCACATAATTATAAACGTTTTTCTAAACCTGATTCACATTAGCTCCAAATAAACATATGAATAATGACTGTTCCCTGGGAGTTGTTTAGGGTTACAGTAACCAGCATATGGAAAAGTGCCCTGTGAGGGTAAAGCATACATCACTTGTTTGTTCCTGAGACTAACACCAATCTCATCTATATTGTCACAAGGAAAATAAACTTTCTTTTGTAGACAAGAAATGATGAGCTAAAAGTGATAGACCAAAAGCTGAGGAGTGAGTTCAAACTAATCTAAATATAGCCCAACAGATCTTTACAAATTATTTAGATGAAATGAAAACTCAGTGGGCAGCTTTGTACACAACACCAATTGAGCATTGAAGAATGGCAAGCTATACGGAAGCATTGGCACAGAAGGTGGGTGGTCAGTGAGAGATTCCTGAGAACTGGAGGGGACTTTTGTGATCTGCAAAAGGGAGATGGTCTTGTGCTTGGTGACAAACTAGAAATCATCATTATATTGTCTTCAGAAGGTATCTGCCCAACTACTGATTATATCATAATTAGACCTATGCTAATGGTTTACTGTCAGTATCAATGGTGTTTATTAAAAGCATCTGCTCAAAAATCATTAGTTTTTTTTTTTTTTTTTTTTGGTTTTTCGAGACAGGGTTTCTCTGTGTAGCTTTGCGCCTTTCCTGGGACTTACTTGGTAGCCCAGGCTGGCCTCGAACTCACAGAGATGCACCTGGCTCTGCCTCCCGAGTGCTGGGATTAAAGGTGTGTGCCACCACCGCCCGGCTTAGATATTCTTGATATATGAAGTACTCTTCTAGTTTTTTAGAAAGTGCTATTCAATCAAACTATAAAGAAAAGACATGTGATTTTTGTCTTCAAACCACAAAAGCCTAATACAGATAGAAGAAAACCAGAATTATTATATGTAATTTGAAGTTAAATATTGAGCACATATTAAAGTTATTGTGCTCTTGAAATGCAACATGCACATAATTGTGTGTGTGTGTGTGTGTGTGTATGTGTGTGTGTGAAGGATTTCTGTCTTTTGCTGGAGACATACATTTGTGTTTGATCAGTTTATTTTCAAATGAAAACATACATTTTGACAACATTGAAGGTGAACATGATTTTATGATTATTTGGGTCAGATTCCATGAATAAACTGGCTTCTGAGATAGCATGCAAGTGACATTGCAATATTAGTGCCTTTAGCTTACTGTTGAAGTTCTTTAGCTCAGTTTTAGCCACCAACAACCAGAAATACTTAGTCCAATGACCTGTTGTTTTCCTGGCTATTACACTAAAACCCAAGCTGTGCATGCTCAGACTTTTTTTTTTCAGCTTACTCCTATCTCTGACTATAGCAGTGCAGACTGCAAAAGTGAACCTCATGAATTTGTTAACCTTAAGCCAGAAGGTCTTGGTTCAAATGACCCTTTCATGGGGTCATCTAAGGCCATCAGAAAACAGATATTCACATTATGACTCACAACAGCAGCAAAATTACAGTTATGAAGTAGCAACGAAAATAATTTTATGGTTGTGGGTCACCATAGCATGAGGTACTCAATTTTATTTTATTTTTATTTATTTTTTTTTTCTGGTTTTTTGAGACAGGGTTTCTCTATGTAGCTTTGAGCCTTTCCTGGAACTCACTTGGTAGCCCAGGCTGGCCTCCAACTCACAGAGATTCACCTGGCTCTGCCTCCCGAGTGCTGGGATTAAAGACAGGCACCACCACCACCTGGCGGTACTCTATTAAAGGGTCACAGAATTAAGAAGGTTGAGGACCACTGTCCTAAACCTAATAAAGTTGGTTTTATTTGCTTCCAGTTTTCTTCTGCTTCGTTCAAAAGAGGTTCTCTTTACTGAATTCAGTAAAGTACATCCTTAGCCTTCATAAATGCGGAACCCTTCCTTCTTCAAACCTCACTTTCTTTATTTTTATTTTATTTTTGTAGTTTCTTAGTCTGCAGTCTACATCATTTAATTCTGCCCTCCAAAGGTAGACTCCTGTCTCTTTGATGTTTTTTGCATGCTGTGATCGAGACCTAAAAGTCTTTCATTTTATCCTTCATGATGTGCAATAAAACTATAGACAAGAAAGAGCTCTGGGTTCAATATTTTACACACAAAAAGAATTTTGATTGTGCGTCTTCAGTTTTGCAGTGATAACAAGTATGTTGGCATTCATGCATAAGTGCATGTTTAATTCTGAATACAGTAGCACATTAATTTCTTCAAGCAAGTAATTCATCAATCCTTGAGTGTGTCTAGCTGAATATTTGATCACAGAGATGCTGTGATAGGCAACAAAGTGTGTAAGCAAACCCAAGCAATCATATAAAGACAAGACTAGGGTAAGCTTCCTTGGGAAAACCAGGTGGATAACAATGAATATTCATGAACTTGTCGAGCAGTGAAACACAGGTCTTCATGTCTCCAAAATAAAGGGAACTGACTTCTTTTTAAGATTGTCATATTCTCCCCCATACTGTTCTTCAGCCTTTTATTTGTATCCAGGGGTGGCTTGCTCAAAGCTCTCTTGTTTGCCCATCAGGACAATGAGGAATACTATTTCCTGCCTAATCCTTGCTGAACAAAGCTGCCTCACCCTGAGGCACTGTGTCAAACAAATGCCTCTTCTCTCCCAAATAAACAACAGCAGCCTGTTGGTTGCCTTCTGGATTCACACTGACTGGGCCTCCTTCCAGGGCCATCCTTGTGCAGCTGTTCTTTCTTAGCATACACTGAACAGGTTCAACCTGTTACTTTTTGGTAGAGTTTCTACAGAAGATATATTTTTAAAATTCCCTTCAGGATGAGAGATGCATGAAATTCACATATTGAAATATATATACTCAAGTGAACACTTCAGCAATGAAGTTGATAGGCCTTAAAATTTGTTATGAAATTGTTATGTGCTGATAGGAACAATTCTACTTGGAGACATTAGATCTATTATTAGTGACATGAATACAAATATGTAGTTATTCATAGTGCTTAATAGAATAGACTGCTTCTTATCTATTTTAGTACTGGTAGTCACACACTCACCTCTTTAACTGAAGTAGTGGTTTAGATTAATAAAGATGGAGTTGAGAATTCTAGTTGTGACATTTTGACAGGTTAATTCTGGTCTGAATCTTGGTATCATAATCTATGAACTGAGAAAAGTAATCAAGACCATTACATCAAAGATGAATTATATATATGCCATTGTCTGGTATGTAGTACAAACTCAATAAATATTTATATAGATGGACAATTTTCCTTGTATCTTTAGAAGATGAAAAAACATAATGCATATATAGCTCAAGTCTGAGAATTTATCAATACAGAATATAAAAATGCAGAACACTAGAATTTAATACTGAGAAGAATTTTTTTAACTCTCCCATTTTCTACCTCGAGTTCAACTGTATTTTATAGTTAATAGCTAATAATAAATCATCATGTCTCAAGATTATTCATATATTGTACCTATTGACATGTTTCCAAGCTTTTCTTATTTGGGAATATTAATATATTATTTTGAAAGACAACAAAATTATATCTTACATGTGAAAGAATTATAAATCTAAGATTATGTTTTATACCTAACTATAGCACTTCTCTCAAATGAGTACATATTGTAATAGATCACTTCAGAATTATTTTTAAAATTTTGACTTTATTAGAAATCTTTCCATTTCTCTATAAACTCAAGACAAAATGAAAAGGAAACAGAAACTACACATGGATGCATAAGAAATGACTGATTCACAGTTTTGATAGAGAGGATTTGAAAACAGACACAGGAATCTTTAACTCACTTTTCTCTTTCTTTAAATGTCTTCTCATCAATAATAACAAAAAAGTTATTGTGGTAAGTGCTACAGAAGAAATATTACTTTTAATTTTTGTGCTTTGTTTTAAAGTTTTAATTACTTAAAAATTCTGCCTTCATCATTTTATCTTGAATGATTTTCCATTTCAGATATTTTCTTTTAAAAATCTCTAATCCTTACTTTTTGGGATTAAGTTTTGACTGATGTTTTTTTCTCAAACTTTTCCTGAGGTTATGAGTCTAGAAAGTAGTTACATCCTCACCACATACTGAAAATACCAAATGATGGAGTTTAGCTTATCTGCTTTCTAAATGATAACCCCTTGTAGATGGCTTGCCCCTTCTCTCTGGCTTCATTTGGATGTCATTTCTCTCTTTGGCGTTCTTCTGTGTTTCTAACTTGGATCAGTTATAAGAGCATAAATGCCTCAGCCTTCCTTTTCATGTGGAGTTTCAATTACAGTGATGTTTGTCCCATGTTGATGGCATTAGATTATGAGTTCATATTATCAGAACATTGTCTGGAATTCTGGATATATTATGTTGAGTTTACTTTTTTTTTAAAATATATACTAGTTATATAGGCACACTTATATACAAATAGCTATTAGGGTGTGCAACCAAACTAGAGTGGCCTTAATCGCATACCTCCAAATGGTATAAGAACTATAAATCCACAATCAAGAAGACAATAAAAAAAGGCTTGTGGCCATTGTATATTTTATGCCATAGAGGGAAGGAACCAAAACTAGGAGATATTGTGTGTTCTTTGAAATTGTGGCACTTACATGTGGCCTGTCCTTACTCCTGGATCTGCACATTAGATCTATTTGTACATGTGTAAATTGTGTTTCTTCACTTCTGTAGCTATGCTCAGCCCAGTCGTTCTGGGTTTTCTAATACTTTCTATAGTTCATTAGTTCCAACAGCACCTTTATAAGTTGCTTTCATTTTTTAAGATTTGCTTCACCTCAGTCTCCTTGAGACCTTGAAATTTGTGTGTTTTGAATCTAGACATTGCAATCAATTACTCTGTATTTTACTGTGGCTTTCTGTCAATGAACAGGGCATCAAAATCCCCATTTGCCATATTTCACAAGATGTGCTGCAAGTTATTTTTGAAATTATGAAGTTTTTAGTTAATTCTAATGGAATTATTGGTACTTCATTCCTGAAATATTAAAGGAAATGAATTATCATCTATCTCAGAGACTACCATTAGATCAAAATCAACAGTCTATAATATGAATGAATCATAGATAAACAAGTTCGTGTATGACAAGTTGACTGTAACATAAAATTCTGTAGCTAGAATTTAAAATTAAAATTCTTCTTTTAATTAATGCTCCTTGACAACATTTGATACACGAATATTGGCAACATCATTTTGAAATCAGAACTATAAAATATACCACCTCTATGACATTTTAAGTAAAACTTATGATAGAAGTGAACATACATTTTTGAACCTTAAAAGAAAAATAAAGTATCAATAAACATACAACATGTGTCATAAAATACAGACTTTTCTAAAAAATCAAACATATAGAAATGTAAATAAATGACTACTAACTTGCCCTGTATGATGAAAGCAGATAGATGCGATGTGAGGAGAAGCAGTCACAGCAGGAAAGATAACGTATCTTTACACAGCCCTCCTGTGTCACATGAGCAGCAAATCTTTCAGTTTGTGTTGATGACAAAAGGAGAACTCAATCCGGTTCAGCCAGAGCCCTGCTTAGTAAGTTTAACATCGAGGAGAAGAAATACAAACCTTGTGGACACACGGAATAGAAGTATCCCAAGTTCCTTCTCCCGGTAATGTGGTCTGATCATTGTGAAATTAGGACATGGCTTAGAGAGGCGGACACGTGTGTATGGTTACACCGATGATACTTCTGCTTTATCCCTAGTCAACCAAACTGTGTTGTTTCAGCTGTTTGGTCTAAGCACTACCCTGTCAACAATGTGAGCCGGTTAGGTTTGGTATTTTATGTAATCCTTAAGAGACCCTCCACCCCCTGAAACACACACACACACACACACACACACACACACACACACACACACACACACCATATGAAAACACTTAGCAGTTCTTCAAGTGAGTACCTCAAAGGGGAAAACAGGAAGCCAAAAAATCATCAGCCTTCTTTTAATCAAGATATTAACTCTGTCCTTCCATATGCATGTAGCAGTAAAGGATTATATGCTACCAGACTGTAGTATTAGGTAGGTATGGGACTGCAAGGCAAAATCCAGAGGATGTTTTTGGAATGCACCTAATATGGAAATCACTGGAGTTGAGAGTAGGACAGAATACCACAAGGTGTCTTCAGAGTTCAGACAGAAACAAAACTGACTCATACCTGGCAAGCTGGAAACGTCTTGGTATAAAACAACTTTAACCATGTTTATAACAACAGCACATATTTTGAAAAAATATTTTCATTGGTAAATGATTTTGGCAGAAATAATCATAAGAATTACTGTGAAAAAAATCAATTTGTTACTCATCTTGAGTTTGTTCAATGAGAAAATAATTTTCTATGACTGCATAAGTAAAATCAAGTAAATAGTTTACAAGAGAATACCTTCCTTAGCAAAATGATACTTTTCAGATTTACTAGATGAGACCCACACACAAAGTGCTTGAAAGACATGATGAAGACTATTTTTATTTAATCCACCCAAAATGTGTTAATTTATGTTATAACTATGTCTGATAGGAATGATATCATAACTAGGAACAAGAAGACATAAAATTATGGAACTAATATTAAAGAAAAATTTGGTGGCATGTTCATATATAATGGCATATCTACACAGTAATACCAAAGATAACCTGCTCAGCAAATCCTGTCCTATTTATAAAGAGAATCTTTCAATTAAATAACTCTTCCCAGCTAAATTTCAATAGAATAAATATTTCCTTCATGAGGAATAGGATCCAACTTTGAGTCTATTTCCATCTTTATGTAACTTTGATCCAAGATGGAATTAGGTACTATACTTGGACAGAATGCACAAAACATCTCTTTAAAGACTCAAAAGAATAAATAGCAGAACAAGGAGTGAAGACTGTATTTCAGGAAAGACTAACCTGGCAATGCTCTTACCTTTCTTTTTCTCCAGCATGGTTCTGTAATGCAGAACTGGGCATCATTGTGGGGTGAGGGACCATCAGAGATGTGCTCTAAGTTAGACACAAAGAGAAAGAGAGAAGATTCTGGGTAGCTGGAGCAAGAGGTAGGGTTTGCAACCACCTGGAACTGTGATGGGAGGAAATCCCCTCTCTGGTTTACATGGCTGTGGCTTCAAGATGGGAAGGGCACTTCCATTGGTTTCATTCTCGTGGTCCTCCTACCATTTCTTAGAAATAAATTCAACTCCAAAAGCAGCACTAGGTGGAGGTAAATCAACTCTCAGCTTACTGGCCACCCATGAGAGGAACCACCAGGGAACTAGAAAGTACTGAGGATGTCAGGTCAGAAAGTGGTTCAGGAGGGCTTACTTTCTTCCTATAATTTCTCCAGGGCGTCCTGATGGTGGTTGCATTTGACTCTTTGGCCTAATCTACAATCTGTGGCTCTCATTCTTTGGTTCTGAGGAAAGTTTAGGTCACATAATTGCAATTCCTATTTACTCTCTTTTATGTTCTCCATATCACTGAAGAGAATATAGGAAGCACTTGTGTCCTGTGTCAAGGCTTCTGGATGATGTTTTGAGGTAACTCTCTTCACTTTGTTCTTCCTCATTTAGGCTCAAGATAGACCTCATTGCTTCATGCAATAGCCATTGGATAGTAAACTTAAATTCTTGGAAGACAGAAATTAAAACTTTTGCTGGAGTCTAGCCTTCAGTCAGTTTCAGGTCCTGAAGTAGGAAAGGGGCATTGGCACACGGAAAATTTCTGACCACAGGTGTATTATATTCAAGTGGCCCTAGATAGCTCGAGCTATTTTTATTTATACTTAAACAGAGCTTTTTCCACCATGTTTACATGAACAGTTTTATTATTGGGTCCTATTTTTGACTTTTAAGAAATATGTCATATTTTAAGAAATACATCGTAATCACTATAAAAGCCTCTCTCTTCCCCTTTATGCTTCCCCAAATACACTTTCCCACCCCTACATAACTTTATTCTAGACAAAGCATTCAGCCTTTTTCAAGCTTAACTAAATATTGAGTCAGACACATCCTGCTCTTACAACCCTTATGTCAGCTGGTAACTACTTGCAATTACAAAGTTAAAAGTAGTAGGTGTACAATGCCTTAGGGACAACAATATTCAAACCCAAACAATTCTTCCATGTGTACAAGATATGCTTTTATACAGTTCACTTTTCCACAAAAGGGTCCCATGTCTCAATCTCTCTATAAAAGACAGACTTTGATAAGGAACTCTTTTCCCATCTCACTATACCATACTTCTTCCGCCAATTTAAGTTCCTGTGTATGGTGAAGATGGATCTGTCCTTCCCATAGTTTGCATTGCATTTTTCCCTCTTGGAGTATATCAGAACCTACCAACAATATATACATTTCCATATGCTTGGTGTCCAGGGAACTTACTCTCAATAGTTGGCACTACATGTATCCTGAGCCGTTTTTTTCTATTCTGTGTGCATGCCTTAAACTTCTTTCCAGAACTGTGAGACATGGTTAATGTTCCAAGTGTTGTGTTTTGATATGTGCCCATTACTTCCTGCCACTACTGTTCTATTAGTTTCCTCCACAAAGTGGTTCTATCTACCTTTTCCTCAGAACAATTATAAATGCAAGACTCATTAATTTTAACTGCCTCTATTGAGTCAGAAAAGTTCCCGGGATTAGGAATTACAGTTAGTCATTCCAGATAAGAAATTTAAGAAGCATTAGCCCTCTGCCGATTCTAAGGGGGAAATATTTGAGCAAGAACAGAATTTCCAGGGAAAATTACAGATTTTGAATGCATGATTGACAAGGTGAAACTTAAAAAAAAAAAAAAAAAACTGTCAAAAGAATCAACAGTGTAATAAGAGAGAAAAGGCCCTGCAGGCTTCATCAATTCAGCCAAGTCCTGCGCTGCCCAGTGTTCCACTCTTCTTTTCATGTGAGAGACTGTCTTCTACGGGCTTGGCCTCATGGAGAACCTTTGGACAGGCATTCATTTGCTGATCCCAAACTAGGCTGCACGGCTCTGACAAACTCTGTACTGTGAAATAAATGATAAATAACGACTCTAAGACTCAGAAACCTTCATTGGTCTTACCATGTTGACCCACACATCACTGAGCTGAAGATGTTTCACCATAGCCTTAGTTTTGACCCAGCTTCTCTACCGTTTTTGTCCTAAATTGAAAACTTGTAAATCCACTCTGCATTTCATGCTTTGGACATGTGAATTGCCCTGTCTAGAATACCATTGTATCATTATTCACTCATCCTAATCAATTCTACCCTTTCCACTGGACACATTTAGGAATTCTGTGTTCTGATAACCTGTCCTAATTCACTTTCCTCACATGGCAGCCTCACCACATCCCCAGGTTCCCACCCCCACCATTTATCTTCACAGAACATTGAGCTTACTCCCATTGTATAACCCATACAGTATATTTTAACTTTGCTTATTACACCATTAATCACTCCATGTACTTTTAAGCATTTTTTTCAGCAGTAGCCATAGTTTGATGATTAAGTATAAAAATGAATGTAAGAATGAATGAAAGTAGCATTCACTAACTTCAGCCCATTCTTAATAAAATATTTTTAAAGAATTCTCTGTGAAATATTTTTCATTCTTATGTGAAGCATTTGAGAATGTGTTATTTACAAAAGCTGGCGGAATTGATGAAATGCCTTCTCACATGAGAATGTGCAATTGTTTTCATAACCGGTTTGGACAACACTGAATAAACTCACACCCACTCTACCTATATCATCTCGGCTATGATGTTAGCAGAATCTCTAAAAGCAAAGTGAAGTTATTTACAAGTTACACCACTGAGAATTGAAAATGTTATAACCGCTGTACTATTTTCAAAGAAAAAATGTTGAGGTGTTTTTATTTAGAAATAAATGGAAATAGCTTGTATTTCATAGAATGAAATGCACCATGTAGAAGTGAAAGTCTTTGACAATCAAGAGAAAGAAAACTTCATGCATTTGACAGCTTAGCTTATTATTTTAAGATTCTATTTGAAATGGTTCTGTATTTGAAATCTATGAAACCATTTCATGTATATTGAATGAACTGTTGCTGAATAGACTGTCCTATTTGTGTTGTTCAATGCAATAAAACGAGCATTGTTTATCATCCAGACACACACACACACACACACACACACACACATATATATATATATACTTACACACACATACATATATATGTAAATGAATATAGATAGGTAAACAGAGAGATGATAGATGGATAAGCAGATATATAGAGATAGTTAGAAGATAGATCTTTTTTCAATGAAAAATTAATTATTACAGTCTTAATAATTATTTTCAGAATAGGTACCATAATAAGAAGAATGGACAAAAACACATTACTATTCAATTAAGGACTCTTACAATGTATTATTTTTTTCTAATCTCTTGATAAATTTCATGAAACTTTGTACTCAGTAAACAATGCTGTCTTTTCATGTATTTGTAAATACAAACACAGAGGTTCAGTAACTTGCCTAAAGACACAGGGTTAATAGAAAAAGTATTACCAGCCTCAACTGCTAGCTTAAGTTCCTAAAGCCTGTGCTTTACAGATGGCGAATGCTCGTTTGAAGGTTTATGACTTTCCAGAAAGCCAGCATTATAGATGGAGCGCCATTAAAAAATATATTTGAAGGTGATGATAGGAAACCAAAGAGATGAATCAACACAAGGAAAGAAGAAAGGAAGATGTGACTGAAAGTGGTAAGAATTTGAAAGTAATTTGGATGGACTTATGGAATGGTGGTAGGATGAATATTTACAAGACAAGTTACTCATTCATTGAGTCATTCCTGCATGAAGAATTGGGAAGTCCATGCTCTGGAAATCTAGATGGAAAATTCTGAGGCAAGTATAGCAGAAACAAACAAACAAACAAACAAACAAACCAGTAAGCCCATTCACATGGGAATCAGACTCCAAAGACATTCATAGAATAGATAATACATGATGTAAGCCAGAGAGTAGAGACCACTGAATTACATGCAGAGGAACTCACAGGTGCACACTCTGTCTTGACCTATCACTACCTCAAAAATGATTTTTCAGCATCAACAATTGAGTAATCATTTGCATGACTGATATAATTATCTCCTCAATTTCCCTATTTAATCTGTCTTTTCTGATGGGAATTACCTTCTCTAGATTGGATCTAATAGTCTGTGACCCTGTGAGCATCTTATTTTTCTTCGACTTCACCTACAAACTTTGTTCTGGTTACTTAACTTCAGATGCTATCTCCTGAGTGATTGATTGTCACCCTTTGATGTACTGGCCTTCATAGAGCATGTGTCATCTCTTCCCCTCCCCACTCATTCTCTTATTTCTATATGTGTCTAGCACAGCACCTTATGCAGATATTCCATAAATATTTGAAAAGTGAAAAAGAGATGGAAATATGAGGACAGGTAAAGATAAGTCACCCTGGAATTGCTCCTTTTGTGCTCAAATTTCACACTGTGTTACACTCATGCCCAACCAAGTGTCAGACTTTAAAAAGGCCAAACACTTGCAATATGCTTGATACAGAGAGGGAAACAAATGAACACAACCTCTTCATCTCCATCAGTGTGTAAGAACTTATTGATCTGTACTTTTCACAGGATATGGTAAGGATAAGTGATGCAAGGCACTGAGAAATGCTCTCTAGGAATGAGCACCTTGTCAAAACAATAGAGCAAATATTTATAGGAGAGAAATCCCTAAGTCATTACACTTGAAAGAAACAGTCACACTTTAAAAATTGATATGGCATGCAGTATCAGAATACTCTTAACTGTATTTTAACTACTTAACGGCCCAGGATGTACAAGTGAATTTGGCACATGCTGCATGCTATTCAAATAATGCTAAGCAGTGTGTTGTCATAAAAAAGACTCAACAAAATTCTTGAAATATAATTAGAGCAGTGTTTTCTGAAAGCACCATTTTGTACTCACCGCCTGTGTCTTAGAAGTAATTTCTAGCTGGGTGGCTGTGCGCACACTTTTAATCCCAGCACTGGGGAGGCAGAACAGGTGGATCTATGTGAGTTCAAGGCCAGCCTGGTCTACAGAGGAAGATCCAGGACAGGTACCAAAACTGCACGGAGAAACGCTGTCTCAAAAAACAAAAACAAAAAACCCAAAAAACAAAAACAAAACAAACAAACAAACAAAAAACAAAAGAATAGGAAGAAGTAATTTTTAGTAGCATAATGTTTTAATTTGATTTTGATTTTGATTGCTTCATCATTTGAAGAATTCATATACATTCAGATACTTATTCCTATACTTAAGGATTACTTCAAGTACAATTTCATTTACAATTCAAAAATGTATTTGAAGAATATCAAAATGCTCATTATCAACTGGACCTATGTTAAGATAATGATGTCTTCAAATAAAAGACTTGTGATCAATTCAAATATGGTTTAAAGGAGTTTGTCTATCCCAGGGTTTCCTGAGACCATCCAATATGCACTGTAAAATCCCTCTAATCACTACAATTAAGTTGTTAGATTAACAAATTTATAGCAATTGAAAAATTTTGTTGTTGTTCTTAAAAAGCAAGAGAGAGAGACAGAGAGAGACACAGAGAGAGAGAAAGGGAGAGAGAGAGAGAGAGAGAGAGAGAGAGAGAGAGAGAGAGAGAGAGAGAGAGATTAAAGGAGGAGGAGGAAGAGGAGGAGGAGAAGAAAGAAAGAAAGACAGAAAGACCAAAGGAAGGAAGGAAGGAAGGAAGGAAGGAAGGAAGGAAGGAAGGAAGGAAGGAAAGAGAAAGAAAGAGGAAGGAAGGAAAACACAACAGGATGTCAAGTATCCGGGTTTTTCAGTGTAGACTTGAACTCAATGTAGTCAAGGATAGACTTGAAATTCAGATCATTCCCACCTCTGCTTCCATAGGGCTGAGATTATAGGTGCCCATCACTATGCCCTCTTTATTCAGTGCTGTAGGTAAACCCATGGCTTCCTGAATCCTAGGTCAGCAGTCTACCAACTGAGCTACATTTGATTATGTAGCCCAGGCTGGTCTTGAAATCATGATCCTAAATCCTTGGCCCTGGAGTGCTGAGATTAAGTTATGAACTATCACAAGTGACATTAAAATTTTGATGGAATATACTTATTGTAGAAATTATAAAATAGGGTGCTGAAAAGCTATAGGAATAACCTAAGATGTTTAATAGTATTATACAATGTATTGTGTTTCAGTGTTATTAAAGATGAGCATCTTACTGAAGAGCATATGGGCAAGATTACAAACACAGGTCACATAGGAACCACTAGCTCGCATCAGGAATCTGCCTTGAACTCTCTGATAAAGTATTGTTTACTTATAATGTTTCGAATATATTTAACTGTTGTTTCTTTTCCGCTTGCATATGTCTTTGCCTTTTTATTATACATAGACTTGACATGAAAGCACTAGGATGTTCAGTCTTCGGTCATTGATCTTATGTAGCACAAACTTCTTGCTGTGAGACAGTGCTGTTTGTAGCAGCTCCTGCTAATGCATCTGCCTCTGGGTTACATCATGTGGAACTGCGGGGTGCTGTCTTCTAGATCTCAGTAGGATCAGTGGAATATGCTGAATTTCCACCTATAATAGACTATGAAAATTCATTTATCTTAACTAGGAAGGTAGATACAATAAGGAGGGCAAGCTAATCCATCCCCATTACTGTATCTCTCAGCCCATGACATCTTGGCATTCCTTCCAAGGCATCCATCCTGTCTGTACTTCATTGCTTTCCTCTGTGGAGTGGAGGGACAGAGAGAGGGAGGAGAAGGTCATCTGTAGATGTGTGAGTCTTTCTGAGCATTGATGTATGCTGCTCCGATCAGTTTCATTCAGTTTTATGACTAATTAGCACCTTCTATAAGTTCTAGATTGATAACTTCTACAAGAGACATCAAAGGAAAAGCATAAGCTCTTTCATCTGAAAGCTCAGGAGTTTGTTTTCATTTTATTCATTTAGTTGTCTGTGAAATTCTTAGGAACTTCTTTTCATTTTCCATATGCATTTCTATTTAAATTATTCTGCCTTATTTTTCAATGAATCTGCTAGCTTTAGAATTAATTTGTATCCTTTATCTTCTATAGTCCTACACTTTTAAACTTCACTTAGTCATTATTTTTGTATTCTGCAGGACGTTGAATGTCCATCCTTTACAACATTTTGGTTGGATTTACAGTAAAACTTTTTTTTCTACTACCACAAATACATTTTAATTATACTTTCTTCTTCTGTTATGATGTGTGTACACAAATATTTAACTATTTTGCATGATGGTGATGTCACTCTGTATGCTGTATGCTATAAATATGTTGCTCTGATTGGTTGATAAATAAAATGCTGATTGTCCAGTAGCCAGGCAGGAGGTATAGGTGGATAAGCAGACAAGGAGAATTCTGGGAAGAGAAAGGCTGAGTCAGGAGATGCCAGCCCGCTGTCCAGGGAGCAGCATGTAATGGCACACAGGTAAAGCCACAGAACATATGGTGACATATAGATTAACAGAAATGGGCTGAGTTTAAGTGTAAGAACTAGTCAGTAGTAAGCCTGAGCTAATGGCTGAGCATTTTTAATTAATATAAGCCTCTGTGTACTTGGGGCACGCAATGGGGAGAGATTTGTCCAGGCTGCTGGCAGGCTGGGACACAGGAAAACTTTCAGCTACATTCACATTTGAATATTGCCTGTTATTTCTTAACTTGGGTATTTTTTTGTTAGTATAATTTTATTGTGATTTCAGATAAGTCAACTTTTGTACATCTTATTAATATAAACATTCTTGTTTAGCTATAATGTCTCAGGGTGCATCGCTGGGCATCTCTTCACAAGTTATTTTATCTTCTTTCATTCTAAGACATTCTGCCATAACCACCATGTATCTTTCAGTAGTTAGTTATTTAATCCAAGGAAACAGATTTTTATAAGCATGTCACATCACTACCTAAGTTTGATTCCTCTCTCACCTTAGGAATTTAGTACACCGACAGTTTCTATCAAAAGAGAAAGCAAGCCAGGTGATGGTGGCACATGCTTTTTATCCCAGCACTCAGGAAACAGATCCAGGTGCATCTTTGTGAGTTCGAGACCAACCTGGTCTACAGAGTGAGATACAGGACAGGTACCAAAACTACTCAGAGAAACTCTGTCTCAAAACACCGAAAGAGAGAGAGAGAGAGAGAGAGAGAGAGAGAGAGAGAGAGAGAGAGAGATAATCTCACCTCAACACCTTATTGTTTCCTGAAGGAGTAGAAGAGTAGTGAATAGTAGACACCCTCTGAACACAACATTCTCTTAATTAATTTCTAGGAGGGAGCATGTATCCATTTTTCTTTCTGTTGCCATGATAAACACCATGACCAAAAGTAACTTCAAGAGAAAAGGTCTCATTTTATATTACAGGTTGTATACAGTTCATCATCCATGGACAGCAAGGCAGCAATTCAAGGCGGAGACTTGAAGCACAAATGAACAGAAAACATTGCTTATCGACTTGCTCAACTCAGTTACCTTTCTTATATAGCCCAGCCCCATCTCTCCAGGGATGGCATCACTTGAGGTAGCCTGGGCCTCCTACATCAATTAGCAATTAATGAACTGTCACACAGAGAATGCCACAGGTCAGTTGAATCAGGGAAATCCCTCAATTAAAGGTGTCTCTGGGTCATGACAGATTAACAGCCAAACCCAAACGTATTTCATCCCTCGTCATCATCGGCACTTAAACACGGCACTGTAAATCATATTCTTTCCTTTACTGTTTGTCTCAAAGATTTCATTTCAATATAATAACATAAAATGTAACACAGCTTTAAAGGTCCCACGGTCACTAAATGTCCAAGTTTTAAAGTGCAATGCCTTTGGTAAGTTCAGGATTGAGCCAGGCGCGGCGGCACACACCTTTAATCACAGCACTAAGGAAGCAGAGGCAGGAAGATCTCTATGAGCTCAAAGCCAATCTGCTCTACATAAAGAGGTTCAGGGTTAACTCCATTTCTTTTCTTTCCCATTCTTTACCAGTGTTTGTGTAAGTGTGTGTGTGTGTGTGTGTGTGTGTGCAAGCGCACGCGCCCGCGCGCCCGCAAGCGTGCACGCGTGCGTGCATGCACGCTTGCACAAACACACAAGTGCACATACAATGTAATCACACATTATGATAATCTCTACTGCTGTGGATATTGTTCTATATAAATAAAACACTGATGGCCAGTGACCAGGCAGGAAGTAGGTGGGACAAGGAGAGAGGAGAATTCTGGGAAGCGGAAGGCTGAGGGGGAGACTCTGCAGCCACCGCCAGGAGAAGCAGCATGTGAAGACGCCGGTAAGCCACCAGTCACGTGGCAAGGTATAGATTTATAGAAATTGGTTAATTTAAGATAAAAGAACAATTAGCAAGAAGCCTGCCATGGCCATACAGTTTATAAGTGATATAAGCGTCTGAGTGATTATTTTATAAGTGGATTGTGAGACTGTGGGGCTTGGGGAACCTGGAGAGAAGCCCTCCAGCAACAAATGGCGCCCAATGGCTCGAGTTTCCACCTTAAACCTGAGAATATTTAATAACCAATTCTAAACAGAGCCAAAACCAGGTTCCTGCTTCTTGTCTCATACGGCAGCTATATGCTGCAAAACGCAGGTTTGAACACTGGCGGGTTCCTGGCGTGTGGGTTTGACCGGCAGCATGGCGGAAATGAGGCGTCTGACAGCAGCACATTATGCTGTGTGGTAGATTTAGTCTTTAATAGTATTTTTTTTTTTTTAAAAAAAAGAGATTTCTGGGCTACACGCTGCTTTGATAAAAGCGTAGACCCACTATTTCTGAGACTTCATGACTCCCAGAGCTGGCAGAAAAGGTACCACTGCCGTGTTGGGAAACTGAAGTGGGCGGAGCCAGCAGCCACAGTGCCTTTTCAGTCTTAGAATGGTACAGTTTAAAGCAATAGGCTCAAGGTAATATAAAAAATAAGCCACGTAAAAATGGTTACCACACAGAGAATCTGGATTATGTTGTCTTTGATATTCGTAACTGAAGAAAAACATTTGATTACAAAAGCTGTTCAGTTATGCCAAAATGTATATTTTAAAGGTACCTTGACTTCAAAATTTGGATTTAAGGATATGTTGCTTTGGAAAAGAGGTTCTGCTTTTGTTTCCACAGAAAGCCAGAGGCTGTGGATTTGTTCCAGATTAAGATACATCAGGTTTCACCAGCCAAGACCCCCTGAAAGGTCTCCGATGACACCATGGCCCAGATGATCCAACATCCAGAGCGGTTTCAAGGCAACTGGTTCACACAATACAGCCTCAAGGACTACCCCATAGGCCTAAAATTTTCTTTGTGTCCCCATAAGATACAGCGCCCCCCTCCAGCAGAAAGTAGTAAGAGATGCTACGCCCAAATTCCCAAATATACCAAGCTGGCTTTAGAGGTGGAATTGGCTCACTCCCCCTCTAAACCCAGACATATTGCTTTAAAAAAAATGGTTAAAAGATTCTTGTGTCCCAAATCAGAAGAGCCCTCTGGTGTGGGACAGAGAAAAACCAATATTTTTATTTAAAACAGGTTAATTATAAATGTGATCTCTTTCTAAAAAAGAAAAGGGGATATGATATAGATATATAGGAGGATATGGAGATGATAAGATAAAAGGGTAGATTAATGAGCCTACTTTTAAAGAACAACTTGTTTAAAATGTTTTACATTGGTATAGATTTTAGTTTATGTTTAAAATGTTTTACATTGGTAAAAATTTGAGTTTATTGATACAAACTTAAAGTTAATTTTGTTATACTGTATATATATATATTTCTATTCTTGTTTGAGGTATTATGTTTAACTAATTTAAAATTGTAATGGATAATTAAAAATAGATTAATAATCAGTCATCTATGATAATCATATTTGTAGCCATGTTAGTTAAGTCTTCTAGGTATACATAGATATATTTCAGATAGATAGGTAATCTTCAAACACTTCATAGACCTAGAGAATATGGCATTTAAATAACTTAAAATTCTGTTGACGTGAGACACAATTGCTCCTGGCTGCACCAATTGATCCCGAGAGAATGTTGGGCTTCTAAGACATTTCCGTTTGGAAGTTTGTCTTTTTGGCACAAAATGGCCTACTGGGCAAAGAACTGCCCTTGCCTTGATGGCTGACAGTACAAATGCAATGCTGTCCTTTCTGGACAAGCGGGACACAAGGAAAGCGACCACTGTACTCTGCCAAGACAGGGTAAGATGGTCTCTCAGAATTCCTGCTTCTGAAAATGGTCTGTCAGATACTCTAGGCCTGTAGCCAATTTGAATGCATCAACAATGCTGAGAAACATCAGGTGACTGTCCAGGCTGCCAGCTGTCTTGGTCTACTCTTGCAAGATTCCCGAAAGTTGCTTGCATCCATCTACCATTTCTCAGGTACCATTATGTTCCTTCTCAGGTCTTTGATGTGGTTGAAAACTAGATAGTTGTAATTTCCTCAATTATGATAAAAGTTAAGTTAGATATAAAACCTTAAACTCACAAATATAAGATAGATAGGACATCTTCTTTAATATTGTAACTATAATTCTTGCTCGGTAATTGTTTTGTTATATGTAATTTTACCATGTTAAAGTTAAAACCTTCCTTTTTAAAAAAAAAGAAAAAAGGGGAAGTGCTGTGGATATTGTTCTATATAAATAAAACACTGATGGCTAGTGACCAGGCAGGAAGTAGGTGGGACAAGGAGAGAGGAGAATTCTGGGAAGCTGAAGGCTGAGGGGGAGACTCTGCAGCCACCGCCAGGAGAAGCAGCATGTGAAGATGCCGGTAAGCCACCAGCCACGTGGCAAGGTATAGATTTATAGAAATTGGTTAATTTAAGATAAAAGAACAATTAGCAAGAAGCCTGCCACGGCCATACAGTTTATAAGTGATAAAAGCGTCTAAGTGATTATTTTATAAGTGGATTGTGAGACTGTGGGGCTTGGGGAACCTGGAGAGAAGCCCTCCAACAACACTCTACTTTTAGTTTTTCCAGATAACATTAAATATTTTAGTATCATTAGGGGGATGCTACACTAGGAACAGCCCTTATAAACTCACCTTTAAGTGAGAAATTAAACAATAACTAAATAAGTTTTCAAAGACATCTGACTGTTAATTTTCAGTAGATAAAACATATTTACAAATCTGAAAAAGAAAAGCCCTATATAAATGTCACAGTAAATGCTGTATCCAGTTGGCATCCACTATAAGCTTTTTGAGAATGTCATCAGTTTAAGGATGTCCTGCATTCTAGTAATGCAGGTGTTGATTAATTACTCTTCAACCCTACTTCTGCATCTTTATTTCCTCTATTTCAATATCCCGTTAGGTCTTATGTATTTTCAATAATCATTTAGAGGAGAAAGGGGCTCACATTTTGCATGCTTTGGAGATAAATGATGTAGTCAATCATTTCACATTCTCATGGATCATTACAGCATTCACATTAATTTATGCTCAATTAACATGCTCAGAACCAGTTTTCTGTGGAATTTAGCCAATTGGCCTTACAGTTTCTGGCTCTGCAAGGTTCATTTTGCTGTGATCACTGGTAATATGATGAGCTACAGTCTTCTTTCCTATCATTAGTCTTAGGGCTTTGGTTTTGTTCATAAATTGAACAGGACCAGCATGTGGTTGGATGGCAGTGACAAGTCCTGGCTCAGAGCCTCATTGCTACATCTTGGCAACTGTCCTCTGCACAGATGTGCTGATCAGCCAACCAGCAGGTCACAGGTGTACCTCTGTGCTAGTGTATGGAAAGGTCACTGGGAGGATGGCCACATTTAACTTGGAGGAATGAGGAGAGACATTGTCTGCACTAGATACCTGCTGTTCTCCTATAAGGAGTGAGGCACTCAGCAGGCCACCTATCCCTATACTACAAGCCAGCAGGAATATGACTCTTTTCATGTTCAAACCTCCTAGAAATAACATTTTAGGAAACATAGACAGTGCTCTATTAAGTATAGATGAACAGGAAACCATTTTCTGTTTATTGCTTGGTGGGAAGTAAGTTTAAAATAATTAAAATTAGCATATTGTAGTTTACTTTGCATTCCCAGCATCATATTTAGTGAACTTAGTAAACTCAAGTCAATTCCTGTTTACTTTTCAATTCTCTTTTTTAAAAATCAAAATATATTCTTAAAATATGTACTTCTTTTTATTTCTTTTTTGTCTATTTCATAATAAAAAGGGCTTTAATGATTGGTTTTGTTAACATTTGTATGCTTGGAACATAAACGAATCACCTAGTAAGAGTACTTTACTAAGAATAAGCTGTGGACATTGTAAGGTTATAGGCTTTAGCAGGTGTCTCACCTCTTCTCATTTTTCTCATAAGCTATATCAATTTATTGTCTGAATCTTCTCTAATGTAAAATATATAGTTAACTAATGCACAATCCTCTCAAATCCATTATTAATATTGTTATAGAAGGCATATATTTCCTAGATTGGCAGCCTGAGAAGTAGGTAATATTCCATAGTTTTCTAAATATTTATGAAGTGAAGGGAGAACATTAAGTTGTAGAGAACAGTGAAGGTTTATCAAAAGAATAAATCAAAAGTAGGGGCTGGAGAGATGGCTCATTGGTGCAGAACATTTGCATCTCTTCCAAAGGACTGTAGATAGGTCTCCAGAAACCATATCTGTAACTCTAGCTCTCAGGGATCTAAAGACCACTTTTGACCTCCACAGCTATTGCCATACTTGTAGAATATTCTTTCTCACTTTTGAGATTTTAAAAATAATATTTTAAAATTATGTTCAAAATCAAATTAAAATTCCTTACCTCAAGTTTCATGTTCTGCTCACGTTAGCAATATTGAGAGAATTTGATGGGAAGAAAATAGAAAGAATTGTCACTCATTACTTGATCAGTTTGGTGCAAGGCAATGTTGCCTTAAACTTATTTTTATCTTCATTTAACCCATGTTCCTTACATATTATCCACCCTTCATCCATGTGTAAGAGGTGCCAGTGGAAGGTAGCAAACACATCCTAGATCATGATGACATGAGGGACATTAGCCTCTCATTGTCAGTCCATTGTCCTATGGACTTCATAAGAAATCAGTCAGAAGTTTCAGTGAAAGTTAGAATTGCTAGAAATGTGTCAGGATGCCTTTCAGTTCTGGCCTGTGTGGATGAAATGAGGTCTGGATTAATTCACTACTCCAAATAATCCATTCATCTTTTTCCAATAAAGGCCCTAAAAGGTCTATTAGGCAAATCATGACTGTTATCTGTGTTGGCAAGCTAGTGAGGAAGGCTGTGACGAGAAACATTCAGGATAGCAAATTCTATCTGAGTTTAAGGAAGGAAGGAATTAAGGATGTCTTGAAGAGTAAAGCTATTCGGGACCTGGATATGGCAGGTTTTGTTCATAAGTTGAACAAGGCCAGCATGGGTGGGGTAGCAGTGACAAGTCCTGACCATGCACTCAGAGACTGTTCCTCTGCACATATTTTTGGGAGAACACATATCCAAAGATTTTTTTAATTTAATATAATAAAATACATGAATGGAATTAACAGTGTACCATGAAGTTTCTTTTTATTATTTTTTATATTTATTTCTCATGACCTTGAGCCCCACTGGCTCATACAATCCCTCCTCCCTGTCTTCAACAGGACTCCCATAGCTTGGCTTAGTGCTTGGCTGTGGATCTCTGCATCTGCTTCCATTAGTTACTGGATGAAGGTTCTCTGATGAAAATTAGGGTAGTCACCAATCTGATTACAGAAAATGGCCAGCTCAGCTACCCTCTCCTCTATTTCTAGGAGTCTTAGCTGAGGTCATCTTTGTGGATTCCTGGGAGTTGCCCTGGTACCAGGTTTCTCCCTAACCCCGAAATGCACTCCCTTCCATCAAGATACCTCTTTCATTACTCTCTCCCTCTATCCCACCCCCAACCAGCCCTACCTGATCCCTCATGTTCCCATTCCTCCACCCCCACTCCAGCTCACCCCACCTCCAGTGTCTGCAAGAAATCTCTTCTATTTCTCCTTTCAGGGAAATCCATGCATCCTGTTTTGGGCCCTCTTTGTTACCTAGCTTCACTGGGGCTGTGAACTGTAGCCTGGTTATCCTTTATTTTACACCTAACATCCACTTACACATGAGTATATACTATGTTTGTCTTTCTAGTCTGGGTTACTTCACTCAGGATGATTTTTTTTCTGGTTCTATCCATTTGCCTGCAAGTTTCATGATGTCATTGTTTTTATAGCTGAGAAGTACTCCATTGTGAAATGTACCACATTTTCTTTATCCATTCTTTGATTGAGGGACATCTAGGTTGTTTCTAGGTTCTGGCTATTATGAATGCCACTGCTATGTGCATAGTTGAACAAGTGTACTTGTGGTATAATTGAGCATCCTTTGAGTATATGCCCAAGATTGGTATAGCTGGGTCTTGAGATAGAATAATTGCTAATTTTCTGAAAAACTGCCATATCAATTTCCAAAGTGGCTGTACAAGTTTGCATTCCCATCATCAGTGAAGAAGTGTTCCCCTTATTCCACATCCTCTACAACATAAACTGTCATTAATGTTTTTATCTTAGCCATTCTGACAGGTATAAGATGGTATCTCAGAGTCATTTTGATTTGTATTTCCCTGATGGCTAAGGATGTTGACCAATTCATTAAGTATACCTCGATCATTTCAGATTCTTCTGTTGAGATTTCTCTGTTTAGTTTTGTATCCCATTTTTTAATTGAATTATTTGGTATTTTGATGTTTAGTTCATGAGTTCTTTATACAGTTTGGAGATCAAACCTCTGTCAGATGTGGAATTCATGAAAATCTTTTCCCAGTTTGTAGACTTACATTTTTGTCTTATTGACTGTTTCCTTTGCCTTACAGAAGCTTTTCAATTTGAGGAGGTCGCATTTATTAATTGTCAATCTCAGTGTCTTTGCTAATATTGTTCTATTCAGGAAGTTGTCTCCTGTGCCAACACATTCAAGAACACTTCCCACTTTCTCTTCTATCCGGTTCAGTGTAACTGGATTTATGTTGAGGTCTTTAATCCACTTGGACTTGAGTTTTGGTCAGGGCTCTAGAGATGCATCTGTTTGCATCCATGAAATTTCTTTCTATAGCTGGAGTTTCCTCCAGTCCTGCCTGGCCCACAGTCAGGACAAATCTCTCACCCACCAGTCCCGCAGCTGCTTAGACCCAACCGAGTAAACACACAGAGACTTATATTACTTACAAACTGTATGGCTGTGGCAGGCTTCTTGTTATCTAGTTCTTCCATCTTAAATTAACCCATTTCTAATAGTCTATAAGTTGCCATGTGGCTTGTGGCTTGTGGCTTACTGGTACCTTACATCTCGCATGTCATGGCTGCACCTGGTAGCTTCTCTCCGCCTCCGTCTTCTACTTCCCAGAATTCTCTTTTTTCCTTGTCCTGCCTATACTTCCTGCCTGGCTACTGGCCAATCAGCATTTTATTTATACAGAGCAATATCCACAGCATCTTTCTGATTAGATGTTTGAGAAACTAAATCTTTTGACTTGTGTTCATATGACAATGAACAAAACAATGTGTTTTACTAGATTTTATCTAATGGTTAGATACTTTTATTTTGAGTTCTCTTGTTAATGAATAAAAATTTCTAAAAATCAACAAATCAGGTCAATAAATTTCATGTTTTATTGTTCATGCAAATTATATTTTGTTAATCTTGGTTATATGTAACAATCAACTATAGGTATTAACATAGTTCTTGTTGCCACTTACCATGTTAAGATGAGTTTCATTCTCAGGTTCCCAACACCACTCCTAAAACCTAGAAGACTAAATTCCAGTTGTTCTTAAGAAAGCCAAGAAGAAATTTTTCCAAATTAGAAATTTTAGTATGATATACTGATAACAAATATTCACTTATTCATTTTCATAAAGAAGTTTGACAAAATACATTGGCAACCTATAAGAAGTAGTGGGGTCTTTATAAAGCAATATTATTGTTAAACTGTGTATTGTGTTTTGTGCTACATTTAATTCCATGCTAAGCCCAGCCACTGTTGGTGTTAAGGGCCCAGTGAGCCTTGTCCAGTATTTAATTGTATTGGTCACAGACAGACTAATAAATTTCACTTGGTAGTAACATTTGGTTTTGTAAGGACCAAACTGGAGATGTATTTTCTACTCTTTAAGACACATTAATTGCAATTTAAAAACATGTTTTGAATATGAGAGAAAACAATTTACTGAATTTCATGATAAACAAACAGACTGGATAGTACTATTTACACATCAATGATATAAAATTAAATAGACTGAACTTTGAACAATGCTATTATGTTTTATTAAAAACATTAAATCAAGTTGGGAATATAGCTTAGTTAGTACACATTTTACCTAGAATTCAGATGGCACTCTGTTCAGTCCTTAGGTAGCACATGTTTATAACACCAGTGTTTGGGAAGTGAAAGTGAGTAAATGAGAAGTTTAAGATCATCATTTCATAGATAGCAATATCAGAGCAATCCTATATTAACTACATGAAACCCTCTCTCTCTCTCTCTCTCTCTCTCTCTCTCTCTCTCTCTCTCTCTCTCGTGTGTGTGTATATGTGTGTGTGTGTGTCAGGATTAAATGTTTAAAATATTTTTTTTACTAAATAAGACTATGAGACACAAAATAAATCATTTAAAATTTGCATACTTCATCTTTACATAGCTCTTTAAAATTTTTAACTTCGTGTAAGTTTTCAAATACACTAACAGTTTGTAAAATAATTTATGTAATTTGAAAATAAATAAATGCTGATTTTATTAACAAAATGTATAGATTATGACCTAGGCTAAATGTATAGACATATACATTTTGGTAATATGACTGCCATATGCCACTTTAATTATTTAAAACTGTTTATCTCATAAACTCACAAAATTTAAATATTAAAGAACAATATATGGTGTTTGTTATGATTTGTGTATGAAAGTATTTACCCATAAGACTCCTGTGTTAAAGTCTTGATTCCATGCTGGTGCTGATACTGAGACAGAATTAGATGATTACAATTAACGTCATGAATCAGTCATCAGTGTAGGTGGTACCATCCTTAAACATTAAAGTTTATGAGCTAAACACAAAATCTAGAAGTAGATTAGAGACAAGTGATGTGACATAAATGGTGGAGCTATACAGGATGTAATCAAATTGAAAACCTTCTTAATCCCACTGCTCCTACAGTTTATGACCAATATTCAATTGCACAGAGAAGGCAAAGACACATTCAGCTGAGCTTATGTAGCAACAAAGATAGAATTTGGGCATTCTATCTTGTTCCAATTTTTGTTATGGAAATTTCAGCACTCATCACTGAAATTTTCTCAACATTACACAAGGCATGGTTTTCCTTTGGGGTACTGCTTGCTAAGTATAGATTAATTCCTCCCTTACACTTAGAGCTGGCATCTTGAAGTACTTGGTGTGAAATATAATGGAAAGTCAGAAATTAAATAAAGCCTGTTAGCATTCAGTTAGAGCAACTGATGCTTGGATCTTTTTACAGCCAAGATACAAAGGTTTGAATGTGGAATGCATGTTAGGAAAAACAAACTGTGAGATGGTGAGATGTGTTTTGTCTTGCTAAGTTGAAGGCAATTACCTATGTAATTCTGTAAAGTGAATGGTCTGTAAAATATACAATTTATAATAAATATCCAAACTTATTTTCTTGAAAAAATATCAACAGAAAAAATAAAGGATTTCCAAAGAAGACATCTCAGCAACAATAGTTACAGGTCTAATAAGAAGGAAAGCCCAGTAAAATGAGGAAAATATTAGCAAGTTGGTATCCTAGAAGAGCCTCGTTGACAAAAAGAAGGTGTACTGTACTGTCAATCATGTTAGATGGCCAGTGCATTTGGAAAAGAGCAATAACTGATGGGCAAGAGAGGAGCAAAGTTATATTGCTGTGCTGGATGGAAGATGACAAGGAAAGTGTGTGCAAGAAAATAGGAGGAGACAGGAGATCATAATGGCCATTAAAGCTCTTTTATATAACTTCCTTGTGTCTTAGGGTTTCAATTGCTGTGTTCAAAACAAAACAAAACAAAAACAAACAAACAAACAAACAAAAAAGACCACGACCAAAAGTGACTTGGAGAGGAAAGGATTTATTCCCCTTACAGTTCCAGATTACAGTCATTATCCAAGGCAGTCAAGGAAGGAATTCAGGCAGGGTGGTAAGCTGGAGGGAAAAACTGGTGCAGTGGCCAGAGAAGAGTGCTTGCTCAGTTTGCCTTTATATAGCATCCAAGACCCACCTGCCCAAGGGTGATGCTGCCTATAGCGAGCTAGGGCTTCCCTCAGCAGTCATTAGTTAGGCTTGCCCACAGCTGGATTTGTGGGAGCCTTTTCTCCATTGAGTTTGTGTCTTCTTAAATGACATGTGTCATGTGTATCATGTGTTAATAGACATACATACAACTAGCCAGCACACCTCATGAAGATGAGAGAGTAGCTAGGTTTCTAAACGTGCTATCTAAATATGAGCATTATTAGAACGCATTGCAAAATTATGAAATGCTTCATCGGTCTTCAAATGCCTTCTTCCATGAAGCTGAATACCAGAGTGTTTGTCAAGTTATTTCATAACTTATTTAACAAGGAGAAAATTACTTATTCTAAGACAAAGGGAGTTTTTAAAAATTTGACTTAAATTGTTTCAATATAGTAGTTGTGATATACAAGCTATTTCCATCTGAACTTAATGGATAAGCTGTTATCACATAGTGAGGTACTATTATTTCAATGCCACTTCATTCAATTTTGGACCATTTTGAGCCTCCCAAAAGTAAGAATTATTATTCGTTATAATTCTAAACTTTGAAAAGAGGAGCTGATTTGAAGCATCCATGTATTCTAAGAACATTGAGACATACAGAATTGAAGCATAAGATGATATTCAACACAGACAGAATTTGTGTTCAGGGTGCTAGCTAGAGGTTCTGTAGAAATTTTTAGTGTACATTTTAGTATGAAACACTATATTAAATCTGACACCTATCTAGGAATTTTTAACACTTGACCATATTTTGCGAAAGTTTGGAAGAGACTTTTGGCCTTATCCCTCCCATTGAGTGAGTCATAGCCAACTTTGAATAAAGAACTGGCTTAGCCTTTAAAAATGGACAGTGTAGAACCCTAGGAAGAGTAATATTTTATGTCAGTCATTCTGAAATTTCAATAAATTTATTTTAGTTTGGAAGTGAAATTTATGTTATTTTTTTTAGTGGTTCTATGTCTATATCATTATATATTGGAATTAAGTGGACACTTCAGAACTAATGAAAATTTAATGTGTTTATATAAATAACATGCTTTTTGGTAAAATTTTATATAACTCTAGTTTAAATTAACTCACAATCTTCAGAAATGTATTATGTGAAGAGAAACCTTTTGGAATGTAACATGAATTTTCAATTTAATTTAATAAATGATAAGTGTTCATTAGCTAGAAGCAGTTTAAAAATTGAAAATATTTTAGAGCATTTCAAGTATGTCATTAAAATAATCTGTTCTTAATAGGGTACCCATGCTTTATAAAATTTTTATAAAATAGGGACAGATTAACTATTTTCTTGGGAGCAGCAGGCACTTTTTAGTTACGTTGAAGCTTGCAAATCATGCCTTTTGAATGGTAACTGTGAAATCCTAGCGAAGGCAATGTTAGTCTAAGTGGGAAGGACTAAATTATTACTTCACCATCTTAATCCTTTTTACTCTAGAAAGGAATTCCAATTATCCTGAACCAATTACAGTTGCATGTTCTCTTTCAAGTAAGACATTCAAAGACCAAAGAAATAGTGCTTTTCAAAATATTTGGTAAGTGAATAAAAGTTCAAAATATTAGATTATTAAATTAAAATATTTCTGATATAGATTTAATAAACTAGTGGAACTTTCCCTTTTACCCAATAGTTTCAAATCATTGGTTCATAGAATCTCAAGTCAATCATTATCATGATTTAGTAAGGCAATTAGGGGGACACCTAGAGAAAGTAGACCAGTGCAAATAAAATAATCTTTATTTCAATGTTAACTAAATATCTCAAGCTTCCTGTAGCAAGAAAATTACACTCAAGTATCAACATACAAACAAAAACATAGAGGAAAGTTTCTCTGTATCCTGCCAGGCCCTGCAGTCAGGGTGAATCTCTCCCACCCATAGTCATGCAAGCCTATGGCTCAGACTTCTTACTAGCTAGCTCTTTTTTATTTTTTTTTTGAAATAGGGTTTCTCTGTGTAGCTTTGTGCCTTTCCTGGCTCTCACTTTGTAGACTAGGCTGGCCTCGAACTCACAAAGATCCGCCTGCCTCTGCCTCCCGAGTGCTGAGATTAAAGGCGTGTGCCACCACTGCCCGGCCCTTACTAGCGAGCTCTTATAACTTAATTCAACCCACAAATATTCATCTGTGTATTTCCATGTGTTCTGCGGCTTTACCTGTGTCCCATTACATGTTGCTCTTTGGACGGTGGTTTGGCATCTCTCTACTCTGCCTTTCTTCTCCCATTATCTCTTTTGGATTTTCCCACCTGGCTCCATCCTGCCCTGCTATAGGCCAATGCAGCTTTATTTATTATCCAGTGGGAGCCACCCATATTCAAAGCATACAGAAAGGCATCCCACAGCACAAAAATTTACACAAGGCTGTAGCTAGAGTTTTCCGGCCTTGCCCACAGTCAGGAAAAATCTTTGTCACCCTCCAGTCCCATAGCCACTCAGACCCAACCAAGTAAACACAGAGACTTATATTGCATACAAACTGTATGGCCGTGGCAGGCTTCTTGCTAACTGTTCTTATAGCTTAAATTAATCCATTTCCATAAATCTATACCTTGCCACGTGGCTGGTGGCTTACCGGCATCTTTACATGCTGCTGGTCATGGCGGCGGCTGCAGTGTCTCTGTGCCTCAGCCTTCTGCTTCCCAAAATTCTCCTCTCTCCTTGTCCCACCTACTTCCTGCCTGGCCACTGGCCAACCAGTGTTTTATTTATTGACCAATCAGAGCAATTTGGCATATAGACCGTCCCACAGCACTTCCCTTTCTTTTTTTTAAAAGGAAGGTTTTAACTTTTACACATCTCCAAAGTCAGCTTGGTATATTTGGGAATTTGGGCGTAGCTTCTCTTACTACTTCCTGCTGGAGGGGGGCGCTGTATCTTATGGGGACACAAAGAAAATTTTAGGATCATGGAGTAGTCCGTGACTTGAAACGATTCTGGATGTTGGATCATCTGGGCCATGGTGTCATCGGAGACCTTTCAGGTGGTCTTGGCTGGTCCAACCTGATGTATCTTAATCTGGAACAAATCCATAGCCTCTGGCTTTCTGTGGAAACAAAAGCAGAGCCTCCTTTCCAAAGCAACATATCCTTACATCCAAATTTTGAAGTTAAGGTGCCTTTAAAATACACATTTTGGCATAACTCAACAGCTTTTGTAATCAAATGTTTCTCTTCAGTTACGAATATCAAAGAGAACATAATCCAGATTCTCTGTGTGGTAGCCATCTTTATGTGGCTTATGTTTTATATTACCTTGAGCCTATTGCTTTAAGCTGCAGCCTTCTAAGCCTGAAACGGTGCCGCCGTGGCTGCTGGCTCCGCCCACTTCAGCTTCCCAACATGGCGGTGGTACGTTTTCCGCCAGCTCTGGGAGCCATCGTGGGTCTGTGCTTTTATCCAAGCAGTGTGTAGCCCAGAAACCTCTTTTTGTTTTGTACTAGCAAAGGCTAAGTCCACCACGCAGCTTAATGTGCCACTTGCAGAGGCCTCATTCCCACCATACTGCAGACCGAGCTCTCATGCTAGGAACCCGCCAGTAGCTCAAATCGGCAGCTGCTGCTCATTTGAGAGAGACAATTAGGAAGCTGTTTTTAGCTCCGTTTTAGAATCTTTTCTCAGGTTTTAGGTAGAAACTTTTGCCAACACGTTGGGCGCCATTTGTAGCTAGAGTTTTCCGGCCTTGCCCACAGTCAGGAAAAATCTTTGTCACCCTCCAGTCCCATAGCCACTCAGACCCAACCAAGTAAACACAGAGACTTATATTGCATACAAACTGTATGACCGTGGCAGGCTTCTTGCTAACTGTTCTTATAGCTTAAATTAATCCATTTCCATAAATCTATACCTTGCCACGTGGCTGGTGGCTTACCGGCATCTTTACATGCTGCTGGTCATGGCGGCGGCTGCAGTGTCTCTCTGCCTCAGCCTTCTGCTTCCCAGAATTCTCCTCTCTCCTTGTCCCACCTACTTCCTGCCTGGCCACTGGCCAACCAGTGTTTTATTTATTGACCAATCAGAGCAATTTGACATATAGACCGTCCCACAGCACAAGGCAATATTACATGTAAAGTAGTATTTTATTAAAATATTCTTTTTAAACCTAACATTTACAAATGATATACTAATAATCAAATTAGCAACAAGAACAATTATACAAGTGATAAGAATACATTGAAAATGATAATAGCCTCTCCAGACTATTTAATGCAGGTATACAGCTGACAGATATGCAACTTGATGATTAACTCCTCTACAAGTCCTACCTGAAAGGTTCCCATCACAATTCTCAGCTGAATTCAGCTACTTCAAATATTGCTGATAAGCAATATAAGATTGAAGTCAGAAATTTATAAATATAACAAAAATATTCTTCACTAAATTAGTTCATATCATGGGAAAATAACTAGGTAGTATATTGAGCATTAAATATCTGTAACACATAAATAATTTGAAAAGTTATGGTTTCACATCATTGTAAACTCCCCAAATACTTCACTATCTTATATGAAAATGTGAGCTATAGTAAAACACACATGAAATTAGAGCTGCTTCATACAAGATGAGCTAGCTGTTATTCCTCATGTATGAATCCAATTAATGCCCTGTGTAAGCTGACATTAGTGTGAAGAGGGGCTCAGTGACCTAGCCAGGTCATATTAGTCCCTCTTCAGAGTTATTCGCTGTATTAATTGTATGAATGTATTTAGTAGTAGCATGGAAAAAGAGAAACATGGAAGATTCTATGGAAAGTCTTCATTTTTATTTTATTTTCATTTTCATTTTCCAGTCCATCCAATAGGAGTAAAACTTTCTTTGTGGCCTCAGGGAAGAATAGAAACATAATTGTGAAGGGAGATATTGATATTTTGTTGGTGGTTGTTTTTGCTTTTTTTTGAGGGGAGCACCACCCAGCTCCCAAACAAATCACATAAGGAGGCTTATTCTTAATTGTAAATGTCCAATCTTAGCTTGGCTTGTTTCTAGCCAGCTTTACTTAACTTTAAATTATCCTGTCTACCTTTTGCCTCTGGGCTTTTACTTTTTCTTACTTCTGTATTTCTTACTCTTACTCTGTTGCTTGCTGTGTAGCTGGGTGGCTGGCCCCTGGAGTCCCCCTCCTTCACTGGCTATTTCTACCTGCCAGCCCCACCTACCTTTCTCCTGCCTTGCTATTGGCTGTTCTGTTCTTTATTAGACCATCAGGTGTTTTAGACAAGCACAGTAACACAGCTTCACGGAGTTAAACAAATGCAATATAAACAAAAGTAACACACCTTAAAATAATATTCTACAACATTGATATGCTGAATGCATTATCTCCTTAATCCATGATTTATAGTTGACATAGAATATTTGGGTCAAATTCATTGTTTTGCCTGTGCAGATACCATTCTGCACATTTATGGGTGAATAAATACCCCCTGCAGTAGTTTCCTGTTTACTTCACAATCACATTTCTCTGTCTCTCTTGTCACCACTGTATTGTAGGCTCTTATTCTTTTAGACAAGTTTGATAAGCTGTTCATATAGCTGATGATGTCCCTCTGATGCCTCTAGTCACCACCATAAAGTTTTCTCATTTATCTTTTGAAAATCATATAGAATTTTATTATCATTTCCTGTTTTTATTAGTTTGTTTTTTGTTGTTGTGATAGAATATCATGACCAAATCCTTGGGTTACAGTTCCAAAGGGTTGAAATCCACGATGGCAGGGAAAAGTACCAAAAGTACCAGCAAAGAGGATCAAGTGTTCAAATACATGAATCTATGGTGGATATTTTCCATTAAGCCACCACACTACTTGATCTGATCAATTTTCCTATAACAAAATCCCAACACTTAACAAGGGACATAAGGATCTAAATACATAGGAAGATAACAGAGGTCCTTCTGTCACCACATGTCACAGACACTTGAACTTGGTGTACTTCCCTCTAAGAGCAGAGTACACACTTCTTGAATTTTGAAAAATTTATGAGAGCCTTCTACAGTTTCCCTTGCTCTCAAAGAATTGCATCCACTCAATAAAAGTTTAAATTTAGGTAAGAAGCAAAAAAAAAAAAAAAAAAAAAAAGATTATCTCAGTCTATTAATATACAGTTAGACATTAAACTGATCACTAGATACTAGTTTTTTCTTAATTTTTTAATTATGAAGTTTAAATATTGATAAACAATATGTAAATAAAATAAACATCATGCACACACAGAGAGACAGACACACACATGTGTGTTTAGGGGGGAGTGTATTGCAGAGAGAGAGAGACTGCAGAAATAGATTGGACTTAGAGATCACTCTCATTATAGTTTGCCAGAAATTAATGCCCCCTCTTAATGTATGTCTTGAGTTCAAGACAGCTTGAGTTCCTGTTGGAGGGCACATCAGAACTCGTTGCTCTGTCAATAACACAGGCTTCCATTTCTTGAGTGTTTGATCTCTGCTCCCAGTGACCAGGGCAGACTACTTTGGTTTCATGGAAGGAAGAATGCATTACTTTGTCACATATTACATTGCCCTAAGGAGAGGTGGTAATATGTTTATCACTCCCTACAGCTCAATTGAGACTAGCCTGACATTTTTCATTTAAAAATAATGAAATGTGAGGCATCAGATAGTAGAGGGATAGTAAATTGTGTGTCAACCCTTGCTCCTCCCCAGATCTGCCTTAGAGAATTTAATGTTACTGCTTCTTCCATTCACTCTTAGACTGCCTCTAATTAAAGGCAGGCAGGTCATTGCTTACACCCATTGCTCTAGCCTTCAAGTAAAAGTATATTACTGATTTCCCAAGAGAATAGTAAGTTTCTATTGCCTAGTTTTATAAGCCCTGGTTTAATTCCTCAGACTGACACACTTCCATTTCCCCAAGTGCTGCTTTACTTGACTTTAGGGCTATGGATGAGCCCTTTGACTTCAATAAGACAAGCATGAAGAACTCACTTGTAGGTACATGTAGCTGTTTGTCGCATATTTATTTTACAGCACTAAGAACAACATGCTATGACATATCAAAATGATGTAAGCAAGGACTCTGTTCTAACAGAACACATTTGCAATGGGGAGATGACTTCAAATAAAAATATTTGATGCAATAGATACTGATGTGTGATCACATGGATCGCAGGCCGGATGTAGTTTTTCAGGTTGATAGAATAGTTGTAGAGTGCAAACCCCACACATATATGGCAAAGAACACAGGACAAAGAGAAACCAGCAAGACTAGGCACATGTTAACTCTCAATTTGTTAGACTGAAATTTTCCTTTCTCAACTTTATTTTTGACTGGTACTGCTGCAATCCTACCTATTTAAAATTCCCAACAGATGCCAAATCTCAAGAAAATTGTTACCATTTAACCTTGAAAATATATGCCTTGCTGTAAATACAGTATAAAGAATTTGCCCATGCCTGGCTGATACATATTATAGTATGATAATTTATTTTAAACATTACTAAAGTCTGGGCTGGTGAAATAACTCAGTGTATAAAAGCATCCACCGTGAAGGCCTGACAATTACAGAAGCATATAAAGGTTGAAGGAGAAACCCAAACCCACAAAGTTGTCTTCTGACCTTGACGTAGATGCCCTGGTACACATGTACATGCACACATACACACACACACACACACACACACACACACACACACACACTAAAATAAAATAAAACATTACTAGAGTAAAATGAAGAAATTTTAATCATTATTTAAATTAAAATTGGCTTACAGATTTTATGAAATAAAAATGCTAAGTAAGCACATACATTTTTATAAATTGAATTAACTGTCATTTTCTTTTACCACAATGTCCAATACTACAGAATTTGCAAGTTCACTTAAGTGTATGAGTGTGTGTGTGTGTGTGTGTATGTGTCTGTGTGCACATGCACACTAGTGTATGATTGTATTGTGGTATGCTGTGTGTACATAAAGGCCAATAGTTGATGTCAGATGTCTTCTTCAACCAGTCCTCATTTTAGTTTCTTTTTGAGACAGGGTCTCACACTGAATCCGGAGCTCGCTGTCTTGGCTTCCCAGGACGCTGTTGGTATCTCAGATCTCACTCTCTCCAGTTTCTAGGACAGCATGTTGTTGATGTGTTTGTTTTAACATTGGCACTGTGGATCCAACTCAGGTCCTAGTGTCCGCCGATAAGCATTTCTTCAACTGAGCCATCTCCCTAGCCTCCATTAAACTTATAAAAGAGGAAAAAAAGCTCACAACCACATCACAAATATGGTTCAATATTTTTCTCTTGTATCTTCTCATTCTTCATCAGTGTTACTGTCAAGACTTATTCTATATACAACTTGAGTTATTTTAATTGGATTATTGTTTTGTTTTTAATTATTATTTTTGATTATATTATATTTGATTATGTATATATTTGATTATTATTATTTTATTGGACATTGGGATAGAAGAAGCTGAGATAGGTTGGAAGCAGTTGGCATTGTGTTAGATGAGATGAGAAAACTATAGAATAGCTCGGCACACCTATCTCTTTACTTCTAACCTTGGTTATACACATAGTAAGCACAAATCACTCTAGCCATGTTCCCAACAGGTAGATGCCTTTTCTTCCAAAACTCTTCCCTGAGTGGCTTCTATTAGAAGAATACATATGTCTTGTCTGAAAACCATTGATTTATTTATACAAGGAAAAGCATCAGACAACAGAGTCAAGGTCATAGGAATTTATGAGAGGAGGCTGTCCTACCATTCTGGTTTGTGTGACAATAGAAATGCAGCCTTTTCAGAGTCTTTGGAGAATGCCTAAGATTGAAGCTGTCCATTTAATATAAAAAAATTCTCATAAAATAACATGGAATTCAAATGTCTAAGTAAAGTAATATATTTTATTTGTGACAAACCATTTGCTCCCATTACTACTAGGAAAATGATATTAAATGATGAAATTGCATTTTTCTTGAAATACAGTTTCCTGTGCCATTTTCTTCTCTTCTCAAGACATGCAAAAGTAGGCAACAACAAATGTTGGTGCTGCAGGACAATGGTGGGTGATTATCTCCTTGATATATTTTTCCACTGTGAAACAATAAATCCCTAGACTGTGATTTCTCACATAACACTCTAAACATGTATTTTTATTCTGAACATGTAATTTCATACCCTTTCTTAAGAGGTAGAAACATTACTAGATTTCCTTTCGTAGTGAGAATAGAAACTTTTAGTAAGGCAGAAAATTCTCTGGATACTCTTTGCTACAAATAAAATAATAATTCAATTTTCTTTGAGTGAATAATATGTGGAAAATATCACAATATATCATGTCAACCCTGTGAACTCAATAAGCCTACAACTGATGAAGTAAACAAAACACAAATTATATACAAAAATAAAACTGTATACAATTAATTTCAGAAAACCATTGTTTGTCAGCATATAAGACAATATAAGACTACTAGTAACAGTGATGAGGGTGCCTGAACTGGTCTACCCTGGTAATCAGATTGGTGAATACTCTGTCATCATAGAGCCTTCATCCATTAACTGATGGAAACAGATACAGAGATTCATAGACAAGCACCAGGCTGAGCTCCAGGAGTCCAACTGAAGAGAGGGAAGAGGAATTATATGAGAAAAGGGGAGGGGTCAAGATCATGATGAGGAAATCTACAGAGACAACTGAACCAAGCTCATAGGAACTCATGAACTTTAGATCCACAGCTGTGGAATTTGCATGCGACTGGACTAGGCACTCTGCATATGGGAGAGAGTTGTGTGTGTAGCTGGGTCTGTTTGAGGGGCTTCTGGCAGTGGGATCGGGATCTATCCCTGGTGCATGAGCTGGCTTTCTGGAACCCATTACCTGTGGTTGGAGGTCTTGCTCACCTTTAATGAAGAGGGGAGGGGCTTGGCCCTGCCTCAACTGAATGTACCACCAGGCTTTGCTGACTCCTTATGGGAAGCCTTACTCTTTTGGAAGAGGAGATGAGGGATGGATTGAGGGGGGGAGACTGGGGGGGAAGCAGGAGGAGGGATGAGAGGGAGAACTGTGGTTGGTATGTAAAATGAATAAAAACATTCTTTTCATTAAATAAAAGAAAACTCATGAATACTGCAAGACACGGGCAAATCAGACTTCAGAATAAGTGCTATAAAAATAAGTTCTGCAGTAGGATGGTAAGGGAATCAGACAAATGCGAAGATTTAAGCAGGAAACCAGATTGGTCATTATTTTCCAGAATCTTAGTCTTGACCCCTGTGCTTATTGAACTAATCTACATATATAATATTGTACAATCACTAACATTTTTTTTTCTCAACTGGGAGGTGAATTTAAGGCCTCACACATGGAAGGTTTATCCCCAGATAAACTAATAGTTTTTGAATATGTGGATCAATATTTTTTAAATGAAGTTAGCTGAAGAAAACTATAAAGTTTTTCATGTTATTGAAAACATTTTCAATAAAATGTCAAATTTAATAAATATATTTAATAAAGCAATATTATTAGTTGTTATTTTTTCTTTGTAAATTTTCCTCTTGCCATTTTGCAAATATTCTAGCTTATGTAATTTATTAGTGATAATATATAAGAAGTTGTACTGTAGGTGTTCCCCTAGAAGACTTGGGTCTCCCTATTTTAACATATAGTTTAGGGATATTCCAAATCTACCCTTCAAAATTCACCTCTAATGCAGGGTAAAATAAAGGTACTCATTCACAGTGTGTCTTAGCAAATTTTGAACAATCTTTTAAATGCAAATAGCTGCATGCATATTTCAATGTTTCAAATTAAGGCATTTTAAATGCATATTCTCAGTATTACTGTTGGCCTAGGTATCTGTGGAAGAAAATATGTCATGTCAGAAAATAATTGAAATTGTGCCTGAAGTGTTGCAAAGAACCTTTTTATCTACTCCTTAAATAAATGCTTTCCATTTCAAAGACAATTCTAACTGAACCACATAGCTCAAATGATCAGTTAAAGTAGACACCTGACTTCTTCAAGGAGTCCTGATTTTTATGTGATTTGATGAACTCAGAGGGTGTAAATTCTAGTGCCAGAGCAAAACATATGCACAGGCTTATCTGAATCCTTGTGTTCAGGCATCTGGTGAAATATGTTCATGTCACTATCTTCTTTCAAGCAGTGTTTGTCATCATCTCCCTGATTGCCTAATATAAGTTTATAACCAGTCTCCTAGGTGTACTAGGGCATTACTGCTCTCCCACAGATATCATAAACAGTGACATCCTTGGTAATGAATGTCAGAATCATGCCAGCCTCGGAGTATATTACACATTGCCATGTTCCATTGCCTGTACACAAAGCTAGGAACTCATTCTCCATTCCTTAGTCAAACAGGTATTATGTGCCAAGTTTTACTAGGTGTAAAAGGAAGACATCTTATATGTCCAATCAATTATGAAGACACTCAAAATGTCTTATCTAAACAGCCCCATTGTCTTAGCTAATTATTACTTTTCCTAAAATTAATTTCTCTCCCATTATGGAAACTTTCAAAAAGATGGGATTTTAGGGCTGGAGGGGACTCAATAACACTTGTCTAAATAGCTAATTTTTCAAGTTAAGAAATGAAAAATAAAGATATTTTTTTTGTTTTTGTTTTTGTTTTCAATATATTGGAAACTGGTACATAAATCCAATTGAAACATTTATCACCTAGTGTAGGACTCTTTCTCTTTGACTAATTAAGTCTTCTGCAATGTTCTGAGGCCCAAATGCCAGAGCTATGATATAGGCTCCGAAGATCTGCTGATGACTTGTGTCCAGTTGTGTTTTCTTTTCTGGTGGTCTCCATTTGCTGTAAAAGACACTTCCTTGATTAGTGTTGGTAGCTGCACATATCTGTGGACATAGATAAGTTTTAGATTGTAGCAAGACATTATTCTGGGCTAGCAGAGTGGTTGCAGGCTAATTGTTTCTAAGTCCTTTGTTTAACTAGCCCTGGGGAGCTGGTTAGGTTTTCAGTACTGAGAATGGACAAATATAATCATAAAAAAAGGAGCTATCAACTTAGTGTATGGGAGATAGGAGAGCAGTTGGAGGCAGGTAACTGTGAGGAACAGGGGGTAAGAAGGAGAGGAAGTAATATAATTGTATTTCAATTAAAAACATTTTTAAAGGAAAAAAAATGGATAAAATGATGTGACAGTTTCTTAATGTCTTAATAATCAGGATAATTTATCTGTGTAGCTTTGTGTCTTTCCTGGATCTCACTCTATAGACCAGGCTGGCCTCAAACTCACAAAGATCCGCCTGCCTCTGCCTCCTGAGTGCTGGGATTAAAGGCGTGCGCCACTGCCACCTGGCTCAGATTTTGTTTTTATTAGAATCCTCTGGAGTGTTTCTTTTTCTGTCTCTCTGTCTCTGTCTCTCTGTCTCTCTCTCTGTATGCATGTGTGTGTTTCCACTTGTATGTGTCATATATCCCAAATGTTTTGTTTCACTGTGTTTCCTTAACATAGTTTTTGAATAATACATGAGACATTCCTCCTGTGTTTGATCACATTAGTACAGGAGCAGTCTTTGTTTCATTGGCTTTGAAGCAGAAATCATTATTCTTTCTTTTACCTTTTCTTCTAGTTATTTTAATTGCCATTTGAGAAGTTTCCATTAAATGTGAGCTGAAATTATGAGCTTGATACTGAAATTCAATCTCTTCTTAATGAGAGAATTTCTTCACTTGTCTTCGAATGATCTTGTTATGGATGATTCTTTTTTATGTAAATGGAGAAGGAAAAAGTAAAAAAAAAAACACTAAGAATTGAGACGTTTTCTATGTCAAGAGAATCTTGCAAGATGATTCTATGTACGTTCACATTGGGGAGAATGGACAGTTGTTGGTGGGTTTTTTTTTTTAATAAGAAAATAAAAAGATGTTAGTTTCAAAGTGAAAACATGCTGTGCTTTAAGAATGAAAGTGTAGATGAATCTGACCTAAAACAATACTAAATATAAGACAGAACCAATGGAGCACGTTGGTGTAAGTGCTTTAAAGGAACATTTAACCCTAGGGAAAAAATTTATCTTTGAAAAGCATTATCAAAATTTGTCTGCAACTGATGGAAAGAATCCTAGAGTTGATACTGACACTCAGGGCATATTCACCTGTTTATTTTCAAACTGATATGAAGAGAGATATTTTCAGTGGTTTACTGCTGTCACCAGAGAAAAGCAAGGAATGAAATTTAGAAATTCAGGAAGTTTGTTCTTCCACAATGTGAATTTGCCCACCTCAGCTTGGATAAATTAATTGTGCTCTGATAGGAGGGAGAGCCCTAGAGATTCAATCTTTGAAGAGTACTCTTTGCTGTAATCAATAAAACAGGATAGCATTTAAGCCTGCCTCTGGGAGGAAGAATGTAGAACTCACCAAGGGGGGCCCTTTATATTCACTTCATAATTTTATTGGTAATACAGAAGTGACCACATTTAAAAATTAAGAGCAAGATCAACATTAAGGGCATTATATTCTTTAAATTAGACATAAAAATTAGTTTGTGTTAACATATAAAAATTTCATAGGCAGGAAAAAAGGCATGAACTATGTTTTTTGAAAAGCACTTAATTTTAATGACTTAAAATGAGAAAATAATTTTATCTCAATACAATGAAATTTTAAAAATAAGTATAGCAAATAAAACCTTTATGTTAAAATTATGAAATGACATAAAAACCTCACCTAACACATTTTTCTAGTTTCAAAAAATAATTACATTATAGAGTTTGTAACAACTGAATATATAAAGTGTATGAAAGATGTACAATCTTTAAACTACCACATGAGGACCACATTCTAGCAATGCTAAGTACATTTTATCTTAATACCTGCCATGGAATAAAGTTTCCACATGTACAAAATTCCACATGAAGGGATCCTTAAATTAAGAGTAATTACAATACTTGTAAATACTAATTGTGAATACAATTCATTGTCTATTAGGCTATATGTGAGTGTTTATGGCAAACATTATGGAGCAATCCCTGTTCCCCTTAACATAAATAAAATTTACACTCTTCCACATTGCTTCTCAGTATTTTCTTTACATGAAGCAATCTTGTCACTTTAGCTGTTGGAGACTTTCCAGGGTTTCCTGGGTTTTTCCCCCCATTTTGTATTTTATTAAGGTAATATCTTTTAGAAATTGTAAAATACTGAAAGTGACAGAAGGAACAGAGAGAATTTAGAAATAAGCATTTCAATGTACAATAAAATACCTCTAGTGTGTAAACTTCTAAAAAGCATATTATTATAACTATTGTTATATAATTGTAAATACTAATGCTATCATTCAAGACATTGCAAAATGAAGCTGTTATTGTAGAGCTAATAGACCAAGAGCTCAAATCTAGAACTTCCCTAAATTGAGTGTTATTGATAATAAAAATAGGATACAAGGGCTAGATGGAATATACTGCAGTATATTTCTAGGTGCCTTATTTGCTTTGTAATACTACGGGCAGAAATATAACACCCTTATTTTTTCAGACAGTTTATGAGACTTTTAATTCTACTTTTTACAATAGCCTTCCTCTTTGTGCCCAAATAATATTCCCTTTTGTATACATATTGTGCCCATTCATCCTTCTGTTGATTTCATAGCTTTTCTATCTTTGCATTGCTGCAATCGACGTGGGCATACTGATGTCTCTTTGCTCTGCATGACTCAGCAGTGAGATAGCAAGATGTTACATTGCTTCTGTTTTTAGAGTGTTGAGGAACCTTCATATTATTTTGCATAATAGTTGTATTAATTTGTTTTCTTTCCTGAGCCCAGGATCTAAGATGCTCACATCCTCACTGGCATTTTTTTAAATATATTTTCTTTTCTTTTTTTAAATTATAGCTAGTCTGACCATCATGACATGAAATTTTATTCAATTTTTTTGTTTTCCTTTTCCTGATTATTAGAAATGCTGGGTGTTTTTCAAAAAGTCATTTTCTGCTTGTACATCATCCTGTATAAAGGGTGGTCAGTTGTTTATTTTTAGATTGGTTGCTGTTTATTGTTGAATTATATAAGATTCTGATATATTCTGTGTATTAGACAGTTACTGAATGAAGAGTTTTCAAATAGTTCACCATTCTAAGGAGGGTTCCATTGCTATTGATTATTTCCTTCATTAGATGAAAATTTCTTAGCTTAATATAATTCCTAAAAATTTCATTTTTAATTTTTTATTTTATAATTTAATTTTACATATCAGCCATGGATTCTCCTGTCTCCTCTCCTCCCGCTCCCTCCCTCCATCCCCCCAGTCCACCCCCCATTCCCATCTCCTCCATTGTAAGGACTCCCCTCTCATTCAATGACTGATAGAAGCAGATGCAGATATCCATGGCCAGGCTCCAGGTGGAGCTCCAGGAGTCCAATCTGCAAGAAAGAGGAGGGACAGTATGAATGAGAATTGTTGAGACCATGATTTTTGTTTGTTTTTGTGGCCTATGTTTTTGAGATCTTAGTCAAAAAGTACCTTTAACTATAATGACATCTTGAAATATGTTTCTTATTTTTCTTTCTTTTCTCAGTTTTGATTCAAATTTTCTTCCTTGAAATAAATATAAAAATATTTTCAGTTTACATGTATATGTGTGTGTATAAATTATATACATGTATACCCATGTATCTTGCTACTATTTTCATTTACAGTATATGGGCTGCCATCAAACACTAATATGTAGAGAGGTTAGATATCATCAAATATGAAAGATACTTATTCCATGAAGAAATAACTGAGCTAGAACACATTTTTCCATTCAGAGCAGAGGACATACGTTTGCTGTATATGTCACTTAAGTTTCTCAAACCAAGACTAACTAACCATCCAAGTGCAGAGTAATGCTTCAATTTTCATACTCAAATTGTTTGGCTTTTTCTCATTTTATATTTTGATTTCAAGTAGTTTAAAACTCCTATCAACAAATCCAGTTCTTCACAAGAAGATAGGGGCTAGAGGCAGCAAATGTTTTAACAAATATGAAAACTCACCTTTGGAGATTTCATACAGCTACTTTTCCATAAAATAAAATCTTATTGACAGTTACAATTCTGGTATGTTGATTGTTTCCTAAGACAGAATTAACTGTTTTTCAAAATGAGCATTTTTGTTCTGGGTTAATATTGTGATGTTTGGCATTTTAAAACTACAGGTTTTGTGTTTGTTATCTATCTATAGTTATTTTTACTTCATTTATATTGTTTATATATTATTTGAATATAAATATTCACTTACATGCCATTTCATTCTGATAATATAGTTATTTTTAAACAGTGAGAAAGTAAGAATCTATAGGATTGTTTTCTTTATTGCCAAGAAGATAGAGTCTTCATCCAGTTGACATGTCTCTAATAATCCTAACGTTCTGAAAGGTAATTAATGACCTCATAGCAATAATTTTGTGTGTAGGGTAAGAGATTATGATTAATTTTATACATTCCTTGAATAACTGGTTATTAAATGAGCTTTGTTTCTCTTGTTTTGGGTGAATATTTAGAGGCTTAAAGTGCAGAAGTCATGTCATTCCTCTGAATAGACTGACTATAATAAAAAAGACAAAATATTAAAAAATATGCAAGCCAGAATGCCAGGCTCTTACACCTGAGTCTACCAGTGTGAGTGTAAATCAGCACAGTCATTGTGGAGAATAATTTGAGGATTTGTCAAAAAAATAATAAGTAGGGGGAGCATAATGTGTAGCTATATCTACTGAGTAAAATACAGCAAAGAGACACATGCAATACCACATCAAATACATAGTCAATGGTTTGGCATTAATCTAGATACGACCCACGCAAAAACATTAACAACTTTTTAGTGGTTTATATTTTAATTGGTATTTAGGTGACAGTGTGGGTGCTTTTCAAAACTCAGGAAATGTACACTTAAGATTTATGTATTTCTTTTTGTGTGGAGACAATTTTATCTCTAAAACGTGAAGAGGAATATCAATAGGAAAGATCATTGTCGGCTGCTACAACATAAAAACATAGTTATAACCCTGGAAATATTTGGATCAGTGAAGAAGGGAACCATATGTCTACTCTGGTTGTTATTCTTTATTTATTTGCTTGCTTTTAAGTGCAAATAAATAGTGATTAATGTTTCTGCAGATGTTACAGGCAGATTTTTACTACTGATAAAATCTCCAACCAAAGTTTTTATTCCATAACTGAGGACAGTATGTAGAAACAACCCTGATATTGCATTTTAGTATAATATTGTTATATTTATACATTATGTAATAACATTATATTATTAATAATATTAATTGTATAGTCTCAAGACCAAGTACTCAATATAGACAACACTTTACACTGATACTAGAATTACTTGTGCTCTGAAATGAAATAGTTTAAGAATGAAAATGTCAGGATGTATTATATGAGAGAAGAATAAATGAAAAACAAAAAAGTAGATGTGTTACATGTATACAATGAAATATTACTCATCTTTTAAAAGAAGAAAGAAAGAAAGAAGGGAGGGAGGGAGGAAGGAAGGAAGGAAGGAAGGAAGGAAGGAAGGAAAGGAAGGGAGAGAGAGAAAGCAAGCATGCAATTACACCGTATTCTAGGTATACCAGTAATCTAAATATAGGCAGCCACAAACAAACTAACCAACTAAATGAAACTAAAAAGGAAGTAGAAAAGAATTAAGTAAAATTAAAGTTTCCAAAACCTTTCAAAGAAACAAATTTAAAAGGAAAGCAATGAAGAAAAGCAAAACTTGAAGTGCTCCAAACAAATATATTTTTCAAAGTCACTCACTTTGCAAAAGGTAAAGCTGCCATTTCCTCCATGCATCCAGATGATAATTTTAACTGAAGAAGCCACCAAGAGCAAGAGAGGAAGGCTTTGCCTGCAGACAGGAAGGAAGTCACCTGTTTTCATTTTGATCTATATTTATCATGACAGAGCATGAAAATTGCTCATCTGGAGTGAAGCAGGAGGGATCCTGAGATATGAAGCTCATTTGGTATTGAGAGACAGTAGGAGGCAGGAGGTGTAAGAAGAGATGCTACCTGTCCGCATAATGTGAGAAGAATGCATGAGAACTACAGTAACTGGGCAGCCCTCTATGGAAAACAAAATTAATCAAAATGTCAGACTCAAGAGTTTCTCAGGAGCGTAGATGCCAACTGACCTTTAGCTGTTTAAAGAATGCAGCATTCTGTAGCCATAACTATGCAATGTTCATGAGTTAAAGTGGGAAGTAGTCAGCGCATCTCAGAGATTCTACTCTTCTCTCGTGCACATTACATGTTGCCATAAGTAAATACACATAAAATTTCCAAAACTTGTTCAATGGGAGTCGTTTTCTTTATATATTTTACTTGAGATATGATTACCCCATTATCTCCCTTCCCTCTCCTCCATTCAGTCCCTCCCATGTGCCCTCTCAAATTTCTGATTACTGTTACACATATGTGTATGCGCACATACACACACACACACACACACACACACACACACAAGCATTCATATACTAAATGTATAAATACAACCTTTTGATTCTGTTTAGTGTTACTTCTATGTATATGGGTTTTATTTTAGAGCTGAGAACATGGTAGAATTAATATTTCACAAAATCCTCATATAACATCTCTTCTCCCTGCCACCATGAAATCCTCCTCTGAACTTTCTTCCTTTCTTCTGATTTTGTTCCCTTTCTATAACTGATAACCAACCTACATCTATATATATATATATATACATATATATATATATATAGAGAGAGAGAGAGAGAGAGAATTATATATATGTGCATATGTGTGTGTGTGTGTGTAATCTGGTTTGATTCGACTATATGGTCTTTCATATTCTGTAATAATTTCATGACTTTCTGAAAATTAAAACCATGCATCATAGTCATCACAATCTATCGACAACAAAAACTCATGAGTTGTAAAACTAGTCTTCCATTTCATTTCTACCATTAGTTTTTACCTTCATATATTAAGTAACAAGACATGCAGCCTTTGAGAATATATCTGCCAAGAAAAAGATAGCTAGAGATTGCTGACTTTATTCTGTAGCCCACCATATTTAAGAGAGTCGGTGGCTCACATTATATGTTTTACATGTCGCTTGACTTTAAAATTCATTCCCATTTTGTCACGTGTGTTGTGAGTCCTCATTTTGTCCTCATGATTTCTCAATTAGATGATTGTATTGATTAGCTAATCTTTTGACATTACTATTATAATTGCAGACCATTTTGCTTTGGAGCTTGGAGTGACTACTTTGGGATAAACTTTTCTGATAATTAAATAAATATAGATGCACGATGTGATATATGGATGTATGGTACATATGTGCAGATATATGTGCATATAATGTATGTGTATATGTACATTTAATTTTGGCTTCCAATAAAATTACAATTATGTCACAAAACATTTTTCTCCATACAGCACGCCAAGTTCTTGAGTAATGAAATACTTATTTTCTTTTAACTTAGTCATGTTTTCACAGAACTTGCAATTAAAGTTACTTTATTCCTGAATATCAGGTGTCTCTTTTTTCAATAGCTCCCCTTTTCCTCCTCCTGGATGAGGGGTGGCTTTCCTTTTCAAGCCTTTATGGTCACCTTTGTTCAGATTTGGCCTAGTGATACCCATGTGGGTAAAGTGGGTACTCACATTACCAGTAGTGCCATTATTTTTTTCCTATGTCACCCATTCAATGTTGGTGACACACTCTTGTAAACTGAGCATGCTTTGCAAATCTGCTCACTTTTCCAATGTCCTTAAATAATCTGTTCCTCCTCATCTTTTTGTTAGGCATAGAGTGTACACTGTTCTTCCTTTTTGGTTCTTTGGAAAGAGGGCAAGAACTAACCTCCCTCCCAAAATATGATAGTGCATTGGAATGAATTTTAAGTTCTTGATTTGGTCACAAATCACAAGCAGATTCAACTTGATTTTGATAGCATCTACTTCAGAGGTGGCCACAAAAGGACCATTTAACTAACTTGAAAATGAAAAGAAATAATCTTGTGAACATACATAATATTAAACTACATAATAACAAATAAATTCCTAATAAATTCAGAAATAAATAAAAGATTTGCTATTAAAATTTAATGTATTTTCTGTTTATAAATATATTATAGTGCAAGCAATTATATAAATATAAAATATGAAATGAAAGTGTAATTTATTTCGATTTTAAAATTAATAATGGAGACATGAGAATGTATGCTTTTATAGAAAAGATACTTACAGAATTTAAATATTTTAACCTAATGTATAAGTTCCCATAAACTTCTAAATTAATGTATGCAATATTTTAACATGTATTTAATAACAAATAGATAATTATATTTATTATATCAGTAGTGTGCAACTTCTATATATGGACAAAACACCTGTGGATCTTATCATTGAACTTAGTATAATAGTAATAAATTATAGTGAATAATAATTACAGTGAATCTAAACATAAAGAGACAATGCATGCAGTATCAAAAAGCAGGAATATATTTTACTGAAAGCATAACATATAGTGGATAGGATGAAGAAAAATAAATGTTTTACCCTGTGATATGGCTTACTTTTTTTAGTTGTTTTTTTCATTAATAATATTTTATTCCCTTTATATTCTGTATACTGTTTATTTGAATCTCCTATTAGATAAGGTTTATAAAGATTATGAGTGAGGTTATGCTTTATCATTTTATTGAAATTGTGGTAATCTATCTCTTGCTCACTTTTCAGTATACTAGGAAGACTGTAGTTTGTAACAAATTTGCATCCAAATTACTGACCTGAACAACATGTACATCTGTATTATGTTTTTAAAATATTATTACTTCTATCCAAAATGAGAGCCAACATTCACAAACAGTCCATTCATAATTCAGGTACCAGAACAAACAAAAGAGTTGAACACATATTTTGACCTACCAGAATACTACTGTTATATTGACTTGTATATGTCACTTTTATTATTTATGGAGATTCTATATTTCAAGCTGTAATTTATAGATGAATTTAAAATCAGTCACTAAGGACATATTTATAGATGCTCAGCACATGACAAGCATCATACAGTGACCAAGATACAGCATTTGTATCTTCAATGTGCTGAGAGAATGGACGTTAATAGAGATAGGAAAGAACCATGATGGCTTCTAAGGACAGTTCTGAAGCTGTAAGCTAGCACCACTGGGATCATGGGAATGGCATTCCAATGATTATTTTTAAATGTTTCTAAACTTAAATTCTTATAAAAATGCCATTAATCTAGAGATCAATTAAATGTGTACATATTCTTAGTTATATATGTTTATGTCTTCTTAGGAATGTGCTAAGTTTTGGTTGTTCTATACAGTGGCTCTGAACTGTCACCTATATAATGTTTGTTCTTTGGGCTGTAATGAGATCATATACAAAAGTGATTGTTTAAGAATTCCCTCCACAAACAGTGTGGAGGATGGGGTAAGACTCAGAAAAGAAGGAGAGGACAGCAGGTTGAGAAGATTTTCACTCCTGCAGTGACTGACAGGAGACAGAGATGAATATTCTGGATGGCTGTTTATTTTATGTTTGTCACAATGTGTGTGCCTAAAAGGAAAACTGAGGATCATGGGATCATGGAAAGGGGTATGAGACTCTCATGTGTAATTTTGACTGGTTAAATATGTAGCTTTGCTATAGGAATCTGAATGCAGTTTTAATTCTCTCAATGTGGCTCCATTATTCAGTGGAAATCTTTGTAGATTCTTAAAAAGCATTATTTTTGTTAGCATCTAGTATTCAAATTTAACTTTCAAACCTCTGATAAGAAGTTTGAAGATGCAGCATCACACCTGCTTTCAAGAGCAAACGTTGCATATGAAGCCCACATGGGCACTAGCAAGAGTGAAATCAGATGAGGACCTGCTCTGTAGTTGAAGCCTGTCTATGTTGTAAGACAAGACCACTGTGTGTGGCGATTTTAGAGCCCTGACCATTTTTTAAACCCATTTGAAAATTCTTCACCAACTGCAGACACAACAGAAACCCAGGTAACTATTTTCAGTTGTCACAAATCTGTATTTACTCTACTCCCCATCGGCTCCAACACTTAACTAGGCACCTGCGGTGTCGGAGATGAGTACTATGATCAAAAGTGGTGAAGAATACGTGCCTAAGTCATAATTCCTGCATGGTGAACATCCATGAGTGCTTGTATGTCTGCTCAGCTCTGGAAAGCATCAGAAAATCCACCACAAATCAGCAACTGGGCTTATCTAAAAAATAAAAGCATCACCTGGTGTCTCAATGACTTCTCTGCCTTCAGAAGAGAGGCATGCCAACCTGCCAGAGGCCCCAAGGCTGCCACAGTCTCTGCTGCAGCATAAAAGGTTCCTTTCTATGTAGTGAGTAGAACAGAAGGAGATATAGGATTACATACGAGAGTCAGAGAAGAAGACCACAGTGACTATGAAAAGCTTGTTACCTAAGAAAACAGTATATCAAAGATGCTAAAGGAAGATTTGTTTTCATCACCAAGAAGCAGGTAGCTGGGGGCTGGAGAGATGGCTCAGCAGTTAGAGTATATTAGCTTTCAGATGACCAAGTTCAATTCCCATCATCAAAATTAGCTGCTTAAAATTCTGTAACTCTAGTCCTTAGGGATTCAATGTCCTCTGCTAGCATTATATTTACCTTCACACACACACACACACACACACACACACACACACACACACACACACGCACGCAGCAGCAAGCACTGGAAACTTCAATAATTTTGTCAAGGACAATTCTTTCCAATATTAAAAAAAACATACTTTTACATGGCCAAACTATTAATTATATATATAAGTTGTAATAATTACCTCTATATCCTCCATTCTTTAAAGTTCATGTCTACACCTCCATATAAGATCAATAGGAAGCTTAGATATTTTATTCAGAACTGGTTATATTTTGGAATCCTCCTTGAAATCAGAGCAAAGTTAAAATAACATTTATATGAGCTTGCCCTTATTCTCATAGGTAATTTAAAGGCTTATTATTTATGGTTCAATAAAGATGTTTCTCAATTTAGGTAAATTATTACATATACTTTAAAATGAAACAAACTGGACCCAACACCTAATTACTATACAATTAGAATATCATAAATATGCAAGTCTCTTTCACTAAAGTTTTGGCTGATTCTATTGTAGATTGCTTTGTAAGATTGACAATTCAAGATTTATAAAGCAAAAGCATACTATACTGTGTAGGCATGTTATTGTTTACCTGTAGAGTAATAGAAAAATTGATAAAAAAAAATGTTCGAATAAATATTGATATCCTTCTGCCACATGGAGGATGCACTGAAACTGTCCAACACCTCTAAGGCTCACCTGAGCTGTGAAATCAGTCGCAGGTGCCCCATCTCGTACATCCGATTTCTTAGAAAATGTTTTCCATGTTTGAGCACCAGGGATTAGCTTCAAAAGGCATGTCTGTAGCAGTGATGTTTGGTCCATTGACATTTTCTCAAAAGACTATGGGCTTCCATTTTTAGCTCCTGGAGCACCAGAACACCGAGGTCCACTCTGGGTGCTTGACTTCTCCCGTCGTTGAACTGTCTTAATGTGAAAATGAAAAAAGAGGAAAGTGACAACTTTAGCGCCATTCCTTTAAAGAACCACAGGAAGCTTAGATTTAACAAGAAACAAACACAAAAAACTCAATGCAATGGCAACAGGAAGGCAGAAAATGTGCGTATTAGAAACAGTCCATCATTTGTACTGCCGCAAGCCTCCCTCAGAGGCCATTTGTAGTGGGTATTGTAATACCACACTTTAATGTTACACCATATCTCACAACTTTCCTAGTTGGGTTAGATGACCCCTTCATATACAACCCTGCTTGTGTTATCTTTCCAGATTTCTCTAAGGCAGCCTTGGGGACGTTTTTCAATGAGCAATTAGACCAATCAGAACCAGACCCCCTTCCTCTAACTAACTCATTGCCAGTTCCAGGCACAAAACCAAAACTATCCCATTGTTTGGTCCATTTCAACTAGCCAAAGTAGTAAAAGAGCTCACCAGTTCCTGTTTTCTCTGGCCTGCCGTTTTACAAGAAGTGGAGTTCTAGAAAAAAAGGCTCTAAGCTGCTTTCTCCTTAAGTCCCTTCTCTTCTGTTAACTGCTTGCCTGTGTGGCCCTTCATGGGTTCTGATAAACCAGGAGCCTTTAGCCTAATAAATTCTGTCTCAGAGTTTCTGTTTTAAACAATAGACTCAGAATCGTTGTGCAGATGAAAGCTATAGCTTGCATGATAGCCATTGTGTCTTTCATCCCAGTATGGAGTTTGGCTTATAAGTGACACTTTGAAGCCTGAGAGTTTGCTGATGATCAATTCATTAGTGAACGTTTTACTGCACAAGAAATAATAAAAAACAAATTCCCCACTTCAGTCTGAAGCAGGCATGAACCACTCAATATCATGTTTCTACCGCTTTCTTGAATTCTTACACCTGGCATGTAGCCAGTAATATTGAAAGGATCCTTGATCAGTTTGCTTGTGTTCTCATTATGTGCTTTATCTATGAAGTCTATAGTATCTTGTAGGGGTTTTAGAATTGATAAGTCCACGTCAGTTTCTTGTGTAAAAACAAAATACAATCATGTTATATTACATTGAGTGCTACTTACAAGGACCCCCCTAAGAAAAGTAATTTTTGTTTTGTTTTGAATTTTCTTTCTAAACATTATAATAGTTTTAGAAAGAAAAACAATAGATACTTAAGCATAAAAGGAGCTATAGCAACAATCATTTTATTTGATTTTTACTGTTATTTAAACATGATTTCTCTTTATAATTTAACTTGTATGAATTATATTTATATTGCAAGTGACTTTCATTTATGTATTTTCCTCTTTATGCAAAAAACTATGAATATATATATATATTATGTCATTAAAATCTAATGCTTAGTAGTAGATACTAGTCTGTTTTTTAACAGATACAGAGTATTTATCATTTTATCAAAGGCAAAGTAAGATGGAAGATTTGATCTGAATTTAAAAAGAAAATTACCATCTTATTATGATTGCCATAGCTATTGTGATATTTTATTGATTGTGTAATAGGAGATATATACATTTTTCTCTAACACCACCATTCATTTCCAAGTTAATTAAACTGGTGTTACTATAACACTTTCACTCACCAGTTGCAGCATAGCTGTATGCATCTAGAAACTTACCTATGGAAAACACATCTTTGAGAGGTGTGCAACATCACACATTGAACCACTCACTGACTTTCTCTCATTCCCAACCACTAAGCGCTTTTTTACTTTAAAAGCAAATACATGTGAAATAATCTCATTTATAGAAAATGGTGGTTTTTTTATAATATTTCAAATTGTTTAAAAATTCGTTGTTTTTTGATAAAGGTCTTAGAAAGAATAGGAATACAAGGAACATTTCTAAACATAATAAAAGCAATTTATAGCAAGCCAACAGCAAACATCAAATTAAATGGAGAGAAACTCAAAGCGATACCACTAAATTCAGGAACAAGACAAGGCTGTCCACTCTCCCCATATTTATTCAATATAGTACTAGAAGTTCTAGCTAGAGCAATAAGACAACAAAAGGAGATCAAAGGATACAAATTGGCAAGGAAGAAGTCAAACTTTCACTATTTGCAGATGATATGATAGTATACATAAGTGACCCCAAAAACTCTACCAGGGAACTTCTACAGCTGATAAACTCCTTCAGTAAAGTGGCAGGATACAAGATCAACTCAAAAAAAATCAGTAGCCCTCCTATACACAAATGATAAAAGGCTGAGAAGAAGTCAGAGAAACATCACCCTTTACAATAGCCACAAATAATATAAAATACCTTGGGATAACACTAACTAAACAAGTGAAAGACCTTTTTGATAAGAACTTTAAATCTCTAAAGAAAGAAATTGAAGAAAGAATCAGAAAATGGAAGGATCTCCCATGCTCATGGGTAGGTAGGATTAACATAGTAAAAATGGCAATCTTACCAAAAAGCAATCTACAGATTCAATGCAATCCCCATCAAAATCCCAACACAATTCTTCACAGACTTGGAAAGAAAAATACTCAACTTTATATGGAAAAACAAAAGACCCAGGATAGCTAAAAGAATCCTATATGATAAAGCAACCCTTGGAGCATCACCATCCCGGACCTCAAACTCTACTATAGAGCCATAGTAATAAAAACAGCTTGTACTGGTATAAAAACAGACATACGGACAATGGAATCGAATTGAAGACCCTGACATAATCCATGCACATATGAACACCTGTTTTGACAAAAGAGCCAAAACTATACAATGGAAACAAAGAAAGTATCTTCAACAAAATTGCTGCATAACTGGATGTCAATAGTAAAGATTACAAATAGATCCAATTCTGTCACCATGCACAAAAACTCAAGTCCAAGTGATCAAAAACCTAAACATAAATCCAGATACACTAAACTTAATAGAAAAGAAAATAGGAAGCACTCTTGAACGCATTGGCACTGGAGACCATTTCCTAAATAAAACACCGACAGCACAGACCCTGAGCACAACCATTAATAAATGGGACCTCTCAAAACTGAGAAGCTTTTGCAGGGCAAAAGACACAGTCAATAAGACAAAAAGACAGCCAACAGATTGGGAAAAGATCTTCACCAATCCCACATCTGACAGAGGATTGATCTCCACAATATATAAAGAACTCAAGAAACTAGACATCAGAGCACTGAACAGCCCAATTAAAAAAATGGGCTAAAGAGCTAAACAGAGAATTCACAAAACAAGAACTACAAATGGCTGAAAGACATTTAAAGAAATGCTCAACATCCTTAATCATCAGAGAAATGCAAATCAAAACGACTCTGAGATACCACCTTACACCTGTTAGAATGGCTAAGATCAAAAACACCAATGACAACCAATGTTGGAGAGGATGTGGAGCAAAGGGAACACTCCTCCACTGTTGGTGGGAATGTAAACTTGTACAACCACTGTGGAAATCAGTATGGCGGTTTCTCAGAAAATTAGGAATCGAACTACCTCAAGACCCAGCCATACCACTCTTGGCATATACCCAAAGAATGCTGATACATACCATAAAGATACATGCTCATCTATGTTCATAGCAGCACTATTGTAATAGCCAGAACCTGGAAACAGCCTAGATGCCCATCAACGGAAGAATGGATGAAAAAAATGTGGTACATATACACAATGGAGTACTACTCAGCAGAGAAAAACAATGAAAGCATGAAATTTGCAGGCAAATGGATGGAACTAGAAAAAATCATCCTGAGTGAGGTAACCCAACCCAGAAAGACAGTTATGGTATGTACTCACTCATTGGTGGATTCTAGATATAAAATGAACAATCAGACCACAACCCATAGAACCATAAAGGCTATATATATATATATAGCATGGAGGTCCCTAGGACGACTGTGGCTTATAATAAATTTCAGTTTTACTCAATTATTGAAAAAAAAATAGCCAAATGAATAGAAACACATGAACTATGAACCAAAGGCTGAGGGGCCCCCAGCTGGATCAGGCCCTCTGAATAGGTGAGACAGTTGACTGCTTGATCAGTTTGGGAGGCAACTAGGCAGTGGGACCAAGTCCTGTGCTCAATGCATGAATTGGCTGTTTGAAACCAGGAACTTATGCAGGGACACTTGGCTTAGTCTGGCGGAAGGGACTGGACCTCCCTGGACTGAGTCTACCAAGTTGATCACAGTCCTCGGGGAGGACTTGTCCTGGAGGAGGTGGGAATGGAGGGTGGGCTGGGGGTAAGGGGAGGGCGTGGGAGGGGGAGAATAGGGGAACCCATGGCTGATATGTAGAATTGAATGGTATTGTAAAATAAAAATATATATCACAAATAAAAAAAAAATTCGTTGTTTTTGCCTATTCCTTAAGATTTTATGTCTGCTTTTTTATTCTACCCTATGAATTCCTAGGTTTTGCCTATATCATTGTAGTAGTCAGGGTTCTCTAAAGAAATAGAACTGATAGGGTCAGTACAAAAATGCACACACATATGTGATTATTAATAAGAATGATCTTATGGGCTAGTAATCCAAAAATGGATGTCTGCTGAAGGCAAGAATCCAGTAGTTGTTCAGTCAATGAGACTGGCTATCTCAGCAGCCCCAAAATGATCCTGGAGATGTGGGAGATTCCTAGAGAGCTGCTGGTCTTCAGTCTATGTTGGTATCACAAAGAAGTAGTTTCTAATACTACTGAGGGTGACTAGATAGAGTCCAAATCTTGATCATAGTTTTGATTTTGTGAATCAGGGCAGTATACCAAGTGGCAGTTCCAATGTCAGTGGATTGTGTGTGTCTGTAAAAGCATCGGCCCAAATTATCTTCTGGGGCCACAGCATCAAAGACTACTGGTCAGGCAGTGACCACTGGACATGCAGAGATCTAATCCCATGCTCACATTGACCATAAAGATGTTACTCTAGCTTTGTGATGTTTTTATGAGCACAAGAAAGTGGATTTTATATTTAAATTTTCATTTCTTTCAAGAGCTAAGAGATACTTTGTCTGACTATCAAAAAGAAACGTTGATCTTAAATGTGAGATGGGTTGCAACATGTGAACAGTGAGACATGCTCCAGCTGTTTGTTGGCCAGAAGTTCTTCATGAAAAACTAAATCCTATTTTGCAATTAAACAGAATTCACAGCAGCAAGTGTCCTCTGGGGTCAGAGGCTTTGGTCGCGTCTACCAGACACATGTGAGTCTCTCATCAGTGTCATCAGTGTCCTCCATAATACATTGTACAACTGGAGATAGTCTAACCACTCAGGAATGAGTCTAGAAAAAACTCAGATACTAAGTGAACTTGACTGAGTGTTTTACATACATGCTCTTCTATAGTAAGGCTACCACTAGCATGGAGACTAGTTCAGATGAAATTCAAAATATTTTTCTTTATCCATATATGTGCGTGTGTGTGTGCGTGTGTGTGTGTGTGTGTGTGTGTGTGTGTGTGTGTGTGTGTTCATACACTTCAAATGAATTCATATGCAGGCATTAAGGTATGACACTTCTAATAGCATTCCTTAAACTACTTTATGAACAATAGAAACAGTATTTATCAAGCTGTAGAAACACGTTTATTTATTTTATAAGACTTATAAAAGATTCTGGATCTACACATGATTAAGACATTTTAAAATTAATTAGAATTTTTGCTTTCAATACCAGGTTATGCAAGAATAATTCAAGGATAATGGGCATCAGACAAAAGTGAGATCTTATAGTCTAAGATTTCTAGTACATGGTGTGCCAGTCCACTTAAGGACAGGGAGATCACATCTAATGAGTGGCTTTATGCTTTGCGTTTTCACCCCAGTTGGCTTATTTAATATCTTCAGGATTGCTGTAATAAATCCTGTTTGTTGTTGTTTGTTTCATTGATTGCTTGGTGGTGACACTGCATCTCATGTAGCCCAGGCTGGTCTGGAATTCACAGTAGAACCAAGAAGGATGCTGGATTCCTTTTTTTTTTTTTTTTTTTTTTTTTTTTTTTTTAATTTTTTTACAATACCATTCAGTTCTACATAACAGCCCACAGATTCCCTTGTTCTCCCCCCTTCCTGCCCCCCTCCCTTCCCCCCAACCTCCATTCCCAACCTCTCCCAAGGCAAAGCCCCCTCCCCAGGACTGAGATCGACCTGGATTTATGCAGGGACTCTGGCTCAATCTGGAGGAGGGACTGACCTGCCTGGACTGAGTCTACCAGGATGCTGAATTCTTAATCCTCCTTGCCTTTACTTGCCAGCCGCTGGGATTATAGATGTGTGTCAACACACTCAGTTACTTTTTGAAAATTTTGTTTGTTAGAAGGAAGGAAGTGATTCTGGGGCGGGGGTGGTAGGGAGGATTATGTTCTTTGTCAAGGAAGTAAAATTCAGTATGTCCATAGAGGAACCGAAACTTGGATTAAAAATATTACTGCTTCCAGCTTCTCCCAACATCCTTTATTCAGTTCTGCTTTTATTTTGTTTTGCCTGTTTGTTTGGTTGTTGCTGTTGTTTTCTAACCCAAAGGAATCAGAAATGCCGACTGATTGCTTGACTAGAAGAATATCACATAGAAGCTGATTGAGCAGTTTGTTACATCATGGTCTGTGAGAACTGAAAGTTTCGAGAGTATTGATTATAGCTCCAAAGAGACTAATGCATTATGAGCTAGTCTGGCCATTAACAAACAGATGGAATTGTACCTAAAAGCTTTGAATCTTTTCCATAATTTTGTGACTGTCTGGCTGCTGTTAGTCAGTCTGCAATAGTAATGGCCTAAAATGAAAATCCATAAATGCCCTAATGTTCTCCATCTCCTAGACTTGCACAGTCAGAGTTTATTCTTCAGTGTGTGTTTGATAAATTTTCCTTGGCCTTTCATTCAGAAAAGACAAAAGTTCAAAAGCTACATAGAAATAATGCTTTGAAATTCAACTGTGCAAAGAATATCTAAGCCATTACCATTTGCCATATTTATTCTACTTGATTCAGACTTTATTTTGTAAAGGCTGTTTGTCTTTTTAGTATAATTTAAACTATAATAGTATATTCTAGACAGCCCAGAATATTATAATACATAATGAATACTAAGTGAAATGTTGAAGTTCTCTATGAATGATTTTTAATATCTGGCACATTAGCAAGTCTTTGTGTGAATCTTTGATGCCACCAGTAAAGATTGCAGTCACAGAAATTGATAAAATTTGATATTTGACTGTTTCCTTATTTGAAATGATGAGGAATTCTTTGGTCACATTCTATATTCAACATTAACATTCCCTCAAATGTCACATGAATCCAATCCTCACAGTATGATTGCTAAAGCTTCAAAATTTCTGAAGCCAAAGTTTCTTCAAGGTGTGGTGATGCTGATTTTTTTTACATTATCTGATTAAATTTATCTTTTAGCAGGCTGTATTCATTTATTTGAAATATAATATGTACATACATATAGTTTTTGCATGAAACATCATAAAAAGTGCAAGAATTTGCAGGAGAGCACAGGGGATATATAGGATAATTTGGAGGAAGACAACATGGGGTGAATTATGTAATTATAATTTAAGAAATTATTTTTAAAAATATAAAGAAATAAGCTGCACCTTGATGTACTTTCCTATTATTTATTTTTCCCTAAAGAAGCATGAAGAAAGATCCATTCGTTCTGGACAGGGCATCCATAAAGTTAAAAGAAAATTCCTCTAAACTTCTCTGTGGTGAACCAGTGAGCTTATTGCAGTTACAGATGCGATTCAGGCACATGCATCACCAAAAGGTCAACCCAGCAGCAGCACTGACTTGGGACAGGTGCAGAGTCAGGTCTTCTCTGCCATGACAGCCAGCAGGTCCACTAGACAGAACCTACTATCACAATAATTATTTACTATGTATATAAATGAGGCAATTTTAAGAAGCCGTTTCAAAATCTGATTAAATTTATGTAATGTAAACCAGTCTCCATTATTTGCTCAGCAGCATTTCAAGTCAGTTTTATTTGTTGCTTTATTCATATAAGTGATCTCCTCATGACTCAAACAGGATTTCATAGTGTGGTTGTGGTTTCTGGCTATGAGAAACAGAGCAATGCCATCCCAGGATATCAATGTTCCTATTTCTAGAAACTATGAATAGGCTTGGTGATGTAACCAATGAGAGTTAAGGTTGGCAGTAATGTTGGCTCTCTGAATGGTGTGATTGTCATCAGTAGTGAGGGGATCCTGGCAGTGTGTGGGCTTACTGCAGCTACAAAGGTCAATAAAAGTAAAAGGGAGGAGCCAATGCCAGAGGAAAAACTGTGAGAAATATGGAACTTCTGGAACTGGAGAAGGGTCTGGTGGCCAGGAATTGGGAGAGAACAGAAGTGATGCGAGGCTGAGTTTTCCAAAGCCTCCTTAGGATCACATCTCTCTTTGGTGTCTTGACTTTAGACCATGTGTCAACCTCATAACCTACAAAACAATAAGGTATTAAGGTGACTAAAATTTTAAGTAATCACATTTTTAGTAATTTTTTTATGGTAACAATATAAACCTCATGCCCTAGGTTCTTGACATTTAATTCAGCCCAACTAATGTAAATGAATGTCAATGAAGGAAAGTGGTAAAGAAGTTGAAAAAGAAATATTCATATTATTAGTAAGAATTATTATTAATGCAATGAATGTTGTGTCTGACACTGGTGAGACTGGTAAAGAAACAATTTTTATTGGGAGTCATTTTTAAGCCATTCACATATTTTATTATCACCAAGATTTCATATTTTTCTACATAGAAGACTTGGATTTTTTATTTAAGTTTATTCTAAGTATTTTTTATGATCACTTTTGAATACTATGAAAAAAAGTATAAAACATTCCTGTTTGACAGCCTCTGGATAGGTAGAATGGAATTTCCTGTTCACACATGAAAGCATACATGATTCAACGCACAAGTTAAGATCCACCACATGGTTTCAGCATAGCTCAGCATGTGTCTTAGAATTTTTATTGCTGTAAAGAGTCACTGTGACCATAGGAACTCTTATAAAGAAAAATATTTAATTGGGTTAGGTTTCCATATAGCTCAGAGGTTTAGTACAGAGGAAGCATGGCCACAGTAAGGTAGATACGGTTCTGGAAAGGTAGCTGAGAATCTACACACACAACATCATGCAGCAGGAAGAGAGTAATACTGGGCCTAGTATGAGCATATGAAACCACAAAGCCCACCCCCAGTGACATACTTTCTCCAACAAGGCCACCTTCCTAATAGTGGCATTCCCTATGAGCCTGTGGAGGCCATTTTCTTTCAAACCACCACAGCATGGAGAATAATTTTGTGGCATGAATACATTACAGAGATTTTTCTACCTTAATATGTTTAAAACAATTTAGTGCTAAGAAAGTTAGCTTAGTTTGTTATAAAATTTTCATTTAGTTTTCTAAATGCCACAGTGATTTAATAAGACAAATATTTTATTTTATCAAAACTTTCATTTGTTTTGAATAATTATAAAAATAATAATGATTTTAACATCTATTTGTGTGCTGATGACAGTGTTATTTAATTAGCTAACATTTGCTAGCACTTAGAGCTGTGCCAATGCTGAATACTTTAAAGCATTAAAGCCATTAGTTATCAGAATAAATCTATGAACATGGTGTTATTTGTAATATTATTTTATTTTACTGGTGAGACAATAAGAGCAGAGAAAGGTTAAGTAACTTGCTCCAGATTCACCAGGAAGCAAAGAATGCAGCTAGACACTGGATTAGGAAGTGGATGACTATTTTCTTTGCAAATCCTGTAAATTCTGAACATGTCATATGTATTGGCTAAGTACTGCTCAAAAGTGTTTTTTTTTTGGGGGGGGGTTCTATTATTAAGCCCTTTTCAAAGGAAAGAATCAAGACTTAGAGTGAGCAAGGGACTTGATTGAAACACTGCCTTTCATCATATCTTATTTCCCTACAGAAGTGACTGCCTCTGCAGCACCTATCTTTGAAGAGGCACTAGGGTACCCTTTTACCAGTGATACAACTATTGCATCACATGATACTCCAGCCAGAGCCATGGACACCCATAATCGTTGGTTCATCTTAGGGTGTGTTGTTGGTAACAAAAACAAAAAATATTTCTTGTGTATATGCCCAAGAGTGGTATAGCTGGATCTTGGGGGAGATTGATTCCCAATATTCTAAGAAAGTGCCATATTGATTTCCAAAGTGGTTGTACAAGCTTGCATTCCCACCAGCAGTGGAGGAGAGTTCCAGAGTTCCACATCCTCTCCAGCATAAAGGGTCCTCAGTGTTTTGATCTTAGCCATTCTGACAGGCATAAGGTGGTATCTCAGAGTTGTTTTGAATTGCATTTCCTGATGATTAGGGATGTTGAGCAATTCCTTAAATATCTTTCAGCCATTTGAGTTTCCTCTGTTGAGAATTCTCTGTTTAGTTCTATAGACCATTTCTCAATTGGACTGTTTGGTCGTCTTGATGTCTAATTTCTTGAGTTCCTTATATATTCTGATATCAGTCCTCTGTCACATGTGGGGTTGGTGAAGATCTTTTCCCATTCTGTAGGCTGTTGCTTTGCCTTGTGACCATATCCTTTGCTCTACAAAAGCTTCTCAATTTCAAAGAGGTCCCATTGATTGTTTGTTCTCTCCGGTCTGTGCTACTGTGTTATATTTAGGAAGTGATCTCCTATGCAATGTGTTTCAAGACTACTTCCTACTTTCTCTTCTAGCAGGTTCAGAGTAGCTGGATTTATGTTGAGGTCCTTGATCCACTTGGACTTAAGTTTTGTGCACGGTGACAGATATGGATCTATTTGCAGCCTTCACAGAAATCCACAAAGATACCCCCACAAAAGATTGCTGGCAATGGCCAAGAGACACCGGGACTGACCTACTCTGGTGATGGGATGGCCAAACACCCTAATAGTTGTGCCAGAAACCCATCCAAGTACTGAGAAATCGGGATGCAGACATCCACAGCTGCCCGGGTGGAGCGCTGGGAGTCTAATTAGCGAGAAAGAGGAGGTTTATATGAGCGAGAATGTTGAAACCAAGGTTGGATAAAGCACAGGGACAAATAGCCAACGAATGGAAACACATGAACTATAAACCAAAGGTTGAGGGGCCCCCAACTGGATCAGGCCTTCTGAATAGGTGAGACAGTTGATTGGCTTGATCTGTTTGGGAGGCATCTAGGCAGTGGTACCAGGTCCTGGCTCGCTGCATGAGATAGCTGTTTGAAACCTGGGACTTATACAGGGACACTTGGCTCAATCTGGGAGGAGGGGACTTGACCTGCCTGGACTGAGTCTATCAGGTCGATCTCAGTCCTCAGGGGTGGCCTTCATCTGGAGGTGGTGGGAATGGGGGGCTGGGGGAAGGAGAGGGGGCAGGAAGTGGGAGAACAAGGGAATCTGTGGCTGTTATGTAGAACTGAATAGTATTGTAAAATAAAATAAAAAAAGAAAATAACCAAAAAAAAAACCAAAAAAACAAAAACAAACCAAAAACAAAAACAAAAACAAACAAACAAACAAAATGAACAAAAGAAACCTCTAATTACCAAATATAGAAATGTGGTAATAGAAGCCAACAGAAGCTCCTGTACACTAGCGAGGGCAGACAGGCAACAGGGCTGAGAGGAAGACAAACCAAGTCCTGATTTAGAGGTCTACTTTGCTTTGATTACACAAGCCAAGGACTCAATCTTAATGCAACTGACATTTGCAAGGAATTGGCCTTCTCTTTTAAAAGAATCTAAGGCGTATTAATGCTTCAAAAATGGATTTGTATGGCTTGCTTTGATTATGAAATGATAAGTTACAGAGATATCAAAAGCTCGGCTCCCTGTAAACATAAGCTTTTATACTGTGTTCTTTCCTTCCTGTAATCTTTATGATCCAACACAGAATATTTCAGCCTGCAATTTCCAATTTAATCCTGTTCCTAATTTCAGCTAATAATTTTATCCTTCTTTCAACCACAGTGAACTGATTTTAGATTCTTGGTCACTAGTGACTGTGTAGAACAATCAGCTGGAATGATTTCCATCATCTATTTAAAGAGAGACGATGTTTAATACATACTTCCTGTAGATCTTTCTTGGAAATCTGAAAAATCAGAGTAAGACTCAAAATTTAAAGTAAAAATTAAAATCATAAAGCACATTGTAAGCCCCACGATTTTGCACCATTACAGCATATTTTCTTATGCTGTATAAGGACGTTGAGGTATAATTTAACAATAATCTTAAGATATAAGTATCAGCACAGATGATTATGAATTATGGACTAACAGTTGTAAAAGTATTCTGATCAAGATCATTGTGATTTCAAAGGGCATTTTTGTATTTAGTTTCCTGGCTTGGTTGTTAAAAATAACTTACTTATGAAAGCAGAATTGTTTGCTTTCCCTAAGTAAACATTTTATTAACACATAATAAAGAGAATTCAACTTAAAAGCTTTTTGCCAATAGTGTTCAGTGACCCAACTACATACACATTATTTTACCTTAGAAGAAAGATTTCTTTCACATGTTTTAGATAATCAACTGTTAATCAAGTAATACTATTTAGATCATGAAAGACTTTTCAAAGAGAAAAATTGAAATTAAACAGGAAACTAGATGCAGAAGACCCATGTTTCATCTACAAAGCAGAATACACCAAATATTCAGAAAAAAAAATCTAAATAGAAATTTGGCGCTTTCATCAAGTTCCTTTTTTTATTTGTGTGCCGGGGGTGGGGTACTCCTGGCATAGTGTGGTGATGGTGGAGTTTGGGGGACCACTCTTTGGAGTCTGTTCTTTCTGTATATCACTGTTACTAGTATAGAAATGGAAGTTGTCATCATGGAGTTGCCAAAAAACAAATAGCTGCCTAGGGACTGCTCTACCATCATGGTCTTCTGATTTCAATTCACAACCTTCAGAAAAACTCAGAACCATGTTTTGTTCAACATAACTTGGGGGCATTTAGCCAACACACCCAGTGTGAGGATACAGTCAGTCCAAACACCCAATGGGGGTGCAGTTAGTCACTGAATGTATAATTTGTGAAGTGGTGAACTTGTCCATTTCTAAAAATGCAGATGCCAAGACTACTGAGAGCAATTAGACTTGTCTCAGAGCTCCTGAGTACCCTGCACATATGATTCCTGTTCTATCTTTACATAAATCTTGGAAATGTGGTATTTTACATTTCAGATAGAGCTACTGAAGCTTAGGACTTGAATATGGTCATACAATCAGGAACCGACAGGAGAAACAAGGATGTCAGGCAGAGAGAGAAAAGAACACATGCTTTTAATGCCAGTATTCATTTTAGCCTTTTTAGTAAGACAACGTTCTCATATTTAAAGTAGAAACATGAGACATCATTTCAAATCCAAATATGAAACATTTATTTTTTAAATACCCATTGTTTCAAGAACTAGTTACAGCTTTACTTGAAATGTGGATGAAATATTGTGCTGTGAACACATAAAATATTGGTATATAAATCCATATCATTGAGTTTTAAATAATGATACTAAAAAACTGTTAGATTTTGATTGAGATACTGGGCAGTAAACATGCATTCTAAAAATCTATGCACATGTTGGTTTTCATTTACAATGAAATATCTGGTTTCAGTTAATAATCTTCGTTTTCATAGCAAATATATTTAGCATAATTTTTCCAAAAATTTCCTATGCCTTGAGGCTAAGTTTTCTAAATATTCTTTCGTAAATGGGGTCACCTTTTATTGGAACATTTTGCCCTTTTTACTACAATCTGAGTTCTCTCTCACTCCCAGTTCCCTTCAGGGAAGAGACTTTCACGATACCTGCTGTAGGACAGGGACTGCATACAGCTGACCCTGGAGCATGAGCTATCACATGTGGAGGATCCTTAGGCAGCAAGAGAAGTTTGTACCTTTCAGAATAGAAGACAGTGAAAGAAGTTTCTTTGTTTTATCAATTAACTCTCAGGTGTTCTTAAATATGTCATGTCAGCCTGCGACACAAAGACCTCACCAAGACCTTCCTTGTACCAGCTCCATGATATATTTAACTTATATTAAAATTGATTTTAATATAAATTCTAGATCAGACAACTGCAATGATAAAAGTAAGAATGTAGTAACTATTCTACAACAAAGACAGACTTTTCTACCCCCGTGGATCTTCCTAACAAAACAAGGAAGCAACATCTAATCCTATCTTAGAAGGCATGGTAGAGATAGTCAATGGTGGTGTTTTTCCACTATTCTAAATAAAAGAGACTCTAAGTAAGAACTTTAACAAGGTCGGTTTGATTCACTGTTCCAACAACTGCCCTCTGTCCTATGTTTCAGTTTGATCGGACTGTTTATGCAGGAGGAATATTTTGAAAATTATAATTATATTCGTTGAATGAGAGGACCTTTCCTCTCCCTACCTATCTGTAAAGACCATGGCTATTAATGTTAGCAAAACCAATAGTCAACAAATTATGTGGGCCATACTTTCCCTAATGGGATTACTAGTAGTACTTAAATGAAAAGTTACAGTGAGCATTTAATAGACTCTCTAAGTTAGCCTGCTTCTGTGGGTACCTGGCACTGCATAAGTGTTAAGTCACATGCAATAGCTCAACCGTGACGAAGTGAAGAAGTGTGGAGCATTTACTAATATCTTCATTGGATACTCCATGGTTTGCCACTAAAATACAGTTTTGCATGGGATCTCCAACACTTGTTACCAGTTCCTACCTCTTGGCTTCAGGTTCTCTCTTCATTTCATTTCCTTGAAAATGGGTTAGATTCCAGCTTTACTCAACTCTGCACTGTTATACATTCCCGGTAGAGGGCGCTGGCGTGACATTGTAGGAGAAGAGACCTTTCCAGCTGTCTCCTGCTGAGGCAGCAGGTCAGCAGGGCAGATGTGCAAACATGGGTGTTAATTCCCGCCTTATACTCAGAGCTGACTCCCTCTACAGTCTTGCAGTCCCAGTCCCATTTGCCTACCCACTTCCACAGCTCTCCCAATGAGGACACCACACATTTTTGCCATCTCTAACACCCACCTCTGTTTACACCTGCAGCTACAGGGAGCCTGCACCTCCAAAGAATGCCTTCTTCTGGCCTAGAGACTGGGTCAGATAGTTCCGGAGTCTACTGCCACCACCACCACCATCTAGAATGCAGGCACTGTAAGGCTCCCTTCCAGCTGTTTCTTCCCGGTTAGGCGTAGGACACATTTTTACCTTTCCTGTTGCACCTTACAGCTGTTCCCTTTTTGCTTGACAATTGTTTCTAAAATAGTTTCTCCTGTTGAAGACATTAGCACTTACTTATATCCGGGTTGGACTCCTGGTGATACAAATAACAGGAGAATCGTTTTCCAAGGAAATAAGTTTTATTTAAACCCTGAGTTTGTTCTTTTACTACAACAAAACTATCACTTTTTCTGTTTTCATTTATGGATACATCTAATGCTCTAACATAATCCCATGAAGAAAACTGAGGAGATAGCTTTGATATCTTAAAGGAGCTTGTAAATTGTTTGTTGTTGTTGTTGTTTGTTTCATGTTAACCTTAATAGCTTCATTCAGTATTTGAAACAAAGTGATTGCTCTATTAGTATAACATGAATTACCATGAATATCATGAATGATCAGGAAACTTTTTGGCCCACTCTCTTCCACATTGTTGGCTTTTCTGCTGTGTCTGATGATCCTTTGTCCACTTTTTCTATTTCAGTATAAGGATCTGTTGCTGAACACACGAAGCTCATACAAACCTGATTCTGGCATCTATCTAGAGAGATCGTTCACCTGAGGAGCTAGGCAAGCTCTAATCTCTTTGGGCAAACTAGCATGTCTATACGACATGGATGGAGACAGAAAGACGAACGGCTGTGATTTCTCCTAAGACTTAGAATACAAGTAACATTAAGGACTGGCCATCTTCAGGATGAATGTTGATATCACCTCTGGTCTAGCCTAGCAGGAAGAGAAGGAGCTGCAGGCCCTGTTGCCAAAGGAAGACTCATGAGGTTAAAGAGGGGTGTAGCTATTCATCCTTCCTCATTGATTTCCTTTCGTGATGTTTCATTTTCAATCCTTACTCTATCAACCTTTTCACTTATACTGTGGACACTCTACAGGTCTATCCTGCTTCTGTCTCCAGATCCTGGGTTGGCAGATGTGTGTTGCTGTAGCCAACACTGGAATAGTCCCCAGCTGTCACATTTTTAACAGGTTCATTTTATTTATTTATTTTTGGGGTTGTTTTTATTTATTTATTTATTTATTTTTTGTTTTGTCTTGTTTTTGAGATGTACATGATCTCATGCAATCCAGGCCTACCTTGAGCTCTTAACCTCCGGATTCTACCAGCACTGTGATGGCCTCAATGGGATGGGTACCGTTCCAGGCTCTGTTTTATTCTTATCATAGTGTAAAAGCTGCTTAGAGAGTCCAAAAAAAAAAAAAAAAAAAGGAAAGTCAACTCTTCACCCCTGGTAACTATAAACATGGCCTCCCTAGTAAATAAGGTCTTTATAGATGCAGTTCAATGAAGAATCTCAGCAGGAGACTATCTTGGATTTAGGACCCTAATTCTAATAGCTTGCATTTGTAAGATAAAGAAAGGGTGATTTCAGGTACAGTCCAATAAGGCAAGAAACTCACTTACACATGAAGTTGGATGCAGAAATCAGAATTATTCACACAGCCAAAAACCTGCCCCTCCAGGAACTGGAAGACAGGGAAGGATTCTCCTATAGCCTGTAAAAGGAACACAGCCCTGCCAACACCTGGTTTTGGACATCTGGCCTCCAGAACTGTGTGGAATGCATTTCAGCTTTAAAGTCACCAAGTGTGTGGTAATTGATTGTGGCAGCCCTAGGAAACTAATATAAATAGAATCCCATTAACTTCCTGTCTTTCAGAAGTCCTCCAAAGTGCTGCACCACCCATAAACCCCGGCCCCACATGAGTCTTGGCTCTGCTGGGTATCCTTCTCATTGTGTTCCTTCTGACCACGACAGATGCAATGATGCTCATTCTGAACTAGAGCTTTTAAAACAGTATTTAATATTTAACTCAGTCTCTCTTCAGCCTTTCCTGGTGTCCAGATTCAGGCTGGATTGAAGAGAAATCATTCAGCTATGAGAGAAGAGATTTAATTCCAGTTCTGTGACACACAGAGTGTGCACTCCCTGGGCACAGTAGTGGAGAAGCAACTGCATTTAAAATGAAAGCCAATCAAGACTGATAGGTTTGACAGGTTACTCACTCAGCTTCAGTGATCCCCATTCCATTTTATCCATAGGGTATGTATACGTGTGTGTATGTATTAAGGTCCTAATTTCCCCACTGGCATTGTTTCATAGAATCTCTCCAGAAATTTGCATTTTAATTTTACCTAGACTCAATTTTTTTTTTAACTTAGACTCAGTCCCTTATAACATTAAATTTTAACTTTAAACCTTTGGAGACAGAAGTGTGCTTACAAAAGTCTTTTACTATTTCCTTCCTCCAGCAAAAGTCATGTGTTTCTGCTGAGGAAAAATTACATATGTAAATGTGAAGAGGGCATTTGAAGGCAGACATCACCTTGGAATAGACTGGGCAGTCACATGGGTTTTTCTTCATTAAGACATTTTAAAGTTTAGTTCTCAGTGTGAAGATAATTCAAATTGAAGGAATTTTTGTACCTTGCAACCGCTAAGATCCCTGTGCGTGCATGAAGTTTTACAAATGAGAAGCTGTGTGGCACATCGGAGAGAGGAAGGTGCTTGGCTCTGAAGCAAGGGAACATTGCTTAAGTATCTCCCTTTGATGTCACAGCCAGAAAATTGGGCATTAAAAATGAATAACCCTGCAAATATAAGAAAAATTAGAACAAGTAAAATATAATTTAATGAATCCCTGTGTGATAAGAAATCACAGATCAAATCATTTGATACCAGAAACTACCTTCTATCCCTTAACCTTAAATCAAAAGTTAAGAACCAGCTCAAGTCATGTGACTTCTGCTAAAACTTTTCAGATAATTCAAGCCCACATTTATGTATTTCTCCAAGGAGTTCATCTGTACTTTCCCATGTCAATCATCAGCTAGTAATCTATACCATTTGTAGCAATGTCTAAACTCCTTAACCTGTGTATCTTGCTTTCCTACTGAGATTCCAAACTCAAGGAAGTTAAGAATCTACCTTAAGCTGCTTCTGTAACCTTTGCTTTAACAAATACCCATTTTCTTTCTTAATTGAAGTGATGTAAACTAAGAAAACAAATAGACCAGCTATATACAGTGCAAGATTTTTAACTGTCTGACTTGCAACAGAAAATGCAGAACCATGCAACTGTGCTCTTAAAAGCTGTAGCAGGTTGTCTGTATTTAGTCACCAGTCACTAGTAAACTTGTGGAGGTCCATAGAAAAGTGTACATCCACCACCACTTCTTCCCAGCTCTCCTAGTTGGTGTTTGTGTTCTTTACTTAGCATGACTGTTAATGTATGTTTGAAAAATGGTTGACAAGACCTGTCCTCAACAACGTATCTCCTCAGTCATGAAGATTGCCTCAGCTCAGAGCTGGCAAGCTGTGAGTAGCTCCCACTCTGGGCCACTGCTCCAAATACTATACACACAAGTAAATATAGCATAGCATAGATACGGGTGTGCATATGTGTATTTACTATCAGTGGCCTTGAAATTCTAATAATATTAGTCTTGTATGAGGATATTAAAATAAATCTCTCAGTGTCATAGAGAAACTAAATAAAGATTCAGATCCCAGATTGGTGACTTGCTTCCCAAATCTACATAGACTGCATCAAGTCACATGACTATCAAATTTTTATATTTCATAAGATAAAATGGTATGGTGGTGCACACCTTTAATCCCTCTACTCCAGAAGCAGAAGGATATCTGTGAATTCTAGACCAGCTAGGGCTACCTAATAAGACAATTTGTCCGAGAGAGAGAGAGAGAGAGAGAGAGAGAGAGAGAGAGAGAGAGAGAGAGAGAGATTTAAAAAGATCAATTAAAACTAGACTAAGCTTGGATTCTAGTATGTAAAAATGCAAAAAAAAATCACTTTTGTTAATCTAGTTAGTAGTCTATGAGTCACAAAATAAAGACTAATTCAAAGCAAAGAGCGAAGGTTACCCATGAGCAAGTGAGAGCAGGTTGAAAGGAAAACAGAAAGTCAGGACACAGAGGAATGTCCTAATAAGCATTAAGAGGATCACAACGTTGTTTGGAACGCCTCCTTAGATAAGATAAGAAGCAACTCAAGGGACTCAGCCTGCCTCTGCCTCTAGTACGCAGTAATTAAATTATGTAAAACTTTTAAAGGAGATTTTTGCAAAGGAGCATGGTTATCAGCCAATGAGATAAGATGATGAAGTAATAGTCACCAGTGAGGATTTACAAACCATGAATTTAAATCTAGTTACACTAACCTTCACTATCAATTTCATTTTAGTCTCCTGTATATAGACTTGGAAACATGTTTTTATATTGTGTTGCTAATGGTGGGATGGAGCTTGCGGAGGGAAAGGGATGAGTGAAATGGCAAGCAACCCTCATACTCCAATAACCCAAATGGTATAGAAAGAAGGCAGTGGCCCTGTTTCCAAGAGGCAGTTATAGAAAATGGCTCTTCTCCCCAGTCTTCAGTCACACAACACATCAACCAAGGAGATTCCTGAAATCTCCACTGCACAGTCTCTAAACTGTTTCCAACTCTGTAAGACTGAGACCTCCTCAGCACAAAGGAAAGGCAGAGCAGGGTAAGCTGAGAGCCAGTGTTTACGCCATGTGTTGGGCATGTGTGTGGTCTGCTCCAGATCTCCTTATTAAACACTCAGTCATACATTTCAGGGCACTGAAAATTTAGAACTTCACTTATCAGTTTTTCTATTAACTATGCTTCAAAAACTCTTCAAAGGGAATATATTGCATCATTAGGGAATAACACAAACATCAATCTCGGTTTATAACTATTCAGGGATCTTTTAAAGGGCTGAAAACTGGCCACATCTTGGCTTGATTATATTGGAAAATTTGGGGTGAATCTGTGTCATATTTATTCTCTCAAATTAATCATAATACCAACTAAATTTAAGAAATGCTACTTTAGTCGAATAGGATGCTTTATTAGTCAGTATTCATTGGGGAAATATTGCCAATAAGATACACAAAGGTAGATGATAGATAGATGATAAATTGTTAGATAGATTCATAGAAAAATGATGGCTAGATAATATACAGATAGAGGATTGAATGATAGATCAATTATATATAGATATATAGAGAGAGGTAGAGAGAGATAGAGAGACAGATGAAAAGGCAGATGAGAGATAGACATATGATAGAAGAATCATTATTGGAACTGGTTCACATGATTTTAGAAGCCAAATATTCAATTCAAAAGTTGATATCAATGTTTATAATTCTTTCTCCCTCTCTTTGTCCTTCTGTCTTTCTGTATCCTTACTGTTTCTGTTAGTGATTAAACTTGAAGATGAGAGTTGATGTCCAACAAATGCTGTCTAGGACAACTTGAAACATCTGCTGTGATTTAGATAATCAGACAAGGAAACCTTGCAGAGAGAGGCTTCTGGTTAGTATGGTTCAGCTGGAAGAGGTTAATTTGCATTTGCAAGCGTATGCAAGACTATACTTTTATTGTCAGTGTAGGATTATCATAGATGAGAAATGAGAAAATTAGGCCTTAAAACTTAGTTGTTCTATCTTAACTTTTCTAAAAATAACTTCCACTTTTTTCCTACCATGTACCTCATGTGTTCTTTCAATTTTCAGACATCTTACCGGTGACCACATTGACTTTTTTTGGTAATATCTCTTTTGAATTCTGCCTATGTATTGCAAGTTCCTTGCTTATTCAAGCCTATTCCAAACAAATGGCATAAGATTTATCTCCCTCTCAAAAAGCAACTATTTTCTCAATGTCTATGCCTAACATTCTTATGTGATTTATCATTTCTCCTTATTTGTATTTTATAGCAGAACTTAATATTCTCAAAGAATAATACACATACATACTCCAAAATCATTTTGCATATTTGAAGGAAGGGGCTTTATTGTAGAGGTGAAAGAGACCTGTGTCATTTTCATTACTCACTTTGGATAGCCTTATACATTTTAAAGGGAAATATAACTGTTGTGTAACCTTTACTAAAGACTGCTTTTCAAGGAAGAAGTGCTCTAGGCAAATCAAAGAAATTCAAATTGAAGAAAAGCAATGAGCTAAACATTAAAGCATGAAAACTACATCTCAAGAATGAATGACCCATTTTCAGCAAAATTTAAAGCTCAGCAAAAAGTCAAATCATATACTTGGCAAAAACTGGCAGATTTAAATCGAAGGATAATTATCCATCGTAGGAACTGTTGTCTCTCTGTCTTAACTCAGCTTCTTCAGTCATACATTGAAGTGTGTTTGAGCCATTAGAAACAGAAATACATGTTTTATTAAGTATGTTAAGCATATTGATGAACACAGTTACACATTTCATATCAGATCTTTGTTTGGAGATGGAGAAATGGCTCAGTGGTTAAGAGCACATTCTGCTTTGCCAGAGGAGCAGAGTTTAGTTCTTAACACCCATGTTGGATAGCTCACAACTGCCTACAACTCTAGTTCAAGGGAATCCTTTATTGAAAACAGGCTACATGTGGGATACGTTCACAAACACACACACACACACACACACACACACACACCACATGTAAACTTAAATAAAAACCATAACAAAATAAAATTTAAATTTAAAAATATAAGTAAAATTATATAGATTTTCAATGTAGAACAAATTTTGATATAAATGTACATTATAGACTGATAAAATCAAGTTATTTAGCAGATACATTACTTTGTATATTTACTATATGTATGTGTGTGTGGTGAGAACACTAAACTTTGCTAATCAGTTTTCACATATATAATATATTATTATTATAGTCATCATGATGTACACCAGGTCTCTTAAACCCATTTCCTCTTTTCTAACTAGTACATTATGTCCTTTCACAACACTGATCTCCCATTTTGCCTTCCTCCCATTTTTTAATAATCACTGTGTTAATCTCAATTTCTAAGAGGTTAACTTGTATAAGATTTATCTTTTTGTGCCTGCCTTACTTTACTTAACATGATACCAACATTCATTCATGTTACCACAAATGTCAGGATCACCTTTGATAAGGTCAAGTTCTCCATTGTATAAATATATCAGTTACTTCTCTGCTGTCATGATAAATTGTAATAACCAAAATCAGTTTAGAGAAGAAAGAACTTATTTAGGCTTATGCTTCCAGAGGGATAAGAGTCATCAAGGTGGGGGAGCATAATAGAAAGCAACAGGCATGTTAAGAGGAGCAGGGAACTAGAAGATCACATAAGATATATCTCCCACAAAGTACTCACCAAGAACTAGTTCTCCAAACAGTACTGCCTATTAGACCAGATGTTCAATTACTTGAGCCTATGGGGATATTTTTACATAAACTAATGCTGTATACGTGCATTATGTTTTTAGCCAATGATTCATGTGACAGCTAATCTTGGTAGTCATTTTGACTTCTGCAATCAACTAAAATCCAAGAAGCTGGCACACCAGTGAGGACTCTTATTAATTGGAGTTGAGGTGAAGACCCACCATAAACATGGGACACACTTTCTGGTGGCAGTCCACATAAAAGAACATGGAAGAAGGAAATGTTTGCTTTTTGCCTCACAATTCATCTCTCCGGTTGCAGAGGTGTTCCTTCACTGGTATTAGAATCCATAATTTGGAATTACAATGTGGACTGATGACCAGCAGCTCTCCAGGTATCCTCCAGAACTCTGGCACACACATTGGGACTGGTGAGACATCTAGTCTAGTGGACTGAACAACTACTGGATTCTTAGCCTTTCCTTTAGGAAATA